>NC_073631.1:43655000-44905000 GCF_029407905.1 Bubalus kerabau
GTTTCAGAATGATATCATTATTACACTTCCTCTTTAATGCTGAGAATTTTCCCCAAAACTATTAAAGTCAGTCATTTAATAATATTTTAAAACTAGGACAGATTATAAAGGTATTACAGAATCTTTAAAAAAAAATGTCTGTTTTCCAAAAACCATACATGACTATTCTACATAATAATGATAAATTTATGTTTATTTTGATATATTATGAAACATGTTCTCAGCAATGTCTCAATTGAAAGGTTTAAATATTAATATACTGCAACTAATGAACGCACCTTAATTGATTCAGCAATCCCACTAATGAGTATTTAGCTTGGCTCTAGTACTTGGAGCTTCCTAGGTGGCTCAGTGGTAAAGGATCTGCCTGCCAATGCAGGAAGCACAAGAGACATAGGTTTGATCCCTGGGTCTGGAAGATCCCCTGGAGTAGGAAATGGCAACCCATTCCAGTGTTGCTGCCTAGAAAATCCATGGACAAAGGAGCCTGGCAGGCTACCTTCCATGCAGTTGCAAAGAGTTTGACATGACTGAGCAAATGAGCACTGCACTTAGTATTTTAGTATGATAACTAATTCTTTTATTAATAAAATGGACTGACTTCAGTCCAAGTACACACATTGCTCATTCTTCTTTACAAAATAAGATGTATAACTATTTGATAGTACAACTTGGAAAATCTTTATTGATCATATTCTCCATATTCATCTAAATAAAATTCTAAAAAAATACTCCTAAAATTTTTGAAACACTAAAGCATTCACATGTTCTCATACAAGAAAAATCAAATTTTACAGTGATATAGCTTGATGAGAGAAGATTCACAGTTCCCCATGTTTCCTTAGCATTCAATCACATTCTTGCATATGCATGTCCCAGTTATAATTTACTGATGTTTTAAAATATTGGATTCCAACTACATAGTCAAAATGTTTGATGATTTTCTTAGCTATTATTCCAGCGAGGGAAGAAAGAAATCTGAGTGGGTCATTAGACATACCATGTCATGTTAGTCAATTTTTATTCTTTTGTAATCTATCATTTAAATATTAGTTTATGTCATATATAGTTCTTAAGTATATTAACCCCTTTATCCAGAATGCTATTTCTTAGTCACATCTCATCATGCTATGCTATGCTATGCTAAGTTGCTTCAGTCGTGTCTGAGTCTATGCGACCCCATAGACGGCAGCCCAGCAGGCTCCGCCGTCCCTGGGATTCTCCAGGCAAGAATACTGGAGTGGGTTGCCATTTCCTTCTCCAATGCATGCAAGAGAAAAGTGAAACTGAAGTTGCTCAGTCATGTCCGACTCAGCGACCCCATGGACTGCAGCCCACCAGGCTCCTCCGTCCATGGGATTTTCCAGGCAGGAGTACTGGAGTGGGTGCCATTGCCTTCTCCAATCATAGTATTTAATAAAAGGTCTACTGTCATCACTGAAGATTCAGCTCCTTTTTGGACCTATTCTGTACAGCCTTTCTTCATTCTTATTATCAAGAAGAGTTTGTCGTTCTCCCTGATTGCACCTTGCATTTCAAATATCTGTCATATTGTTCTTTTCATGCTACATAAATTCTCTTCTTTCATACTCCTCTGTAATATTTGAGGTCCTTAAAGGCAGGATTCATTTTGAATGAATCATCCAAGGACTTAGCACTTTATCATCTTTGTATACTTAGCATTAAGCCAGTGCTTGTGCTGGGTGCTAACAATGAATGAACAGAAGAATAGATGTTCTGTAGGCATTTAATTAAGGAGCATTATTAAAATGTCTCATACCATTTTAATTTCAAGCTCTAAAGGAAGATGTTACTACAGAGAGTATTATTTAAAAGTAGTTGTTTTATTCTTTTCTATTTTATAGACATAGTTCTCAAAAATATATTGAGAAAGGAATATAAAATGATGATTGGCCATCTTGCAAGAATGGAATTTTTATAAATTCATCCCTGGCACAGAGAAAATTGTGATCACAACCTGTCACCATTCTAAACATCATTTTTGCGGTTTTGAAGAAAATATATCTGGTGGAGATTAATTTTAGAAGGACAAAACCACCCTGATTTCTTAAATGGGAATGGAAAATTCCCTGCACTACCACCACCACATCAAGGTTGGCCACAGAAATGTTCTTAAATGTATTGCATGTGCTAGAGATATTTGTATTTGTAAAGTTACCACAGCAATAACTACACACAGTACAAATTCAAGAAGATGTTTCAAAATCAAATGCAGGCCTAGAGGAAACCTAAAAAACACTGAAGGAAAACAAACATGAATATTTATATCCCTGGTGAATGTTTATTTTAATTGTGGTTTAGTGAAGCCACTTTTTTTTTTTTTTTAATCACACAAAAGTTCATAGGAAGCTAAAGGTGAATGTGGAGGAGCGGGTGTCCCTCCTCATTCTCCCCGCACACATGGCTTGGCCTCTTGCCAGTCAACTTCTGCTCGGTTTCAGGCAAGATTCGTTTGATGACTGATAATGCTGGACCCCTGTCAAGTGTTTTCTTTTTGGTAGAGACTTGTGGAAGAGGTGTCATCAAGATCTAAAAGAAATGCATCTTTAACTGAAAAATTTCAACTTGATTCTAGCAGTAGTACATGGTGATAGCTTTTTAGGAGGACCTCATTCTTAACTGAAATCACATTCTGCTGCTGCTAATATATTTATGCTACACCATAAACTGACTCTCTGTAAACAAAACAAAACCAAAAAAACCTGCTCTCTCTCAAGCAATATTTTCTTTCTGTTAGATATTATTTCCTTCTCTCTCTCTTTTTTTTTTTTGAGCTGGCTAGAACCATGGATAGAAGGAAGCAAATCGAATGGGAGAAATGTAACATAATAATGCTACAGTTTTATAGTGGTATATTTTTATGAATTCTCTCATGGACAGTATTGATCACCAAAAAAAGTTTTGGTGTAAGTAAGGTATACGTTGTCATCATCCTAATTTTCAGGTGAATCTAATGACTCACTAAAGTCTTTCAGTGAAATCAACTAACAGAACTAGACATGGAATCCAATAATTTGGAGAAGGCAATGGCGCCCCACTCCAGTGTTCTTGCCTGGAAAATCCCATGGACGGAGGAGCCTGGTAGGCTACAGTTGATGAGGTCGCTACGAGTCGGACATGACTGAGTGACTTCACTTTCAGTTTTCACTTTCATGCACTGGAGAAGGAAATGGCAACCCACTCCAGTGTTCTTGCCTGGAGAATCCCAGGGACGGGGGAGCCTGGTGGGCTGCCGTCTTATGGGGTCGCACAGAGTAGGACGCGACTGAAGCGACTTAGCAGCAGCAGCAGCAGCAGCCATGGAATCCAATAGTTTGTAATTCTACATCCTTAGTCCATCAAAAAAACAAACAAACTCAGACTTCAAAAAGGACAGCAAATAAAATCAGTTAATACTGAAACATTCTTATCTATGCTGAACCAGTCCTCTTAACCACACAGCTGTAAAGACTTAAACAGAGAAGCCACATAGGATGAACTCCATTCAAAGAGGAAGTGCTTCCCACAGTGTTGAAGGTCCTCTTTCATAGGCACAGGACAGTAATGGTAAGATAATTAGTCATGTTTTAAGAATAATCCCGAACCCAGAGTCAAGGTCTTAAAGGATGTAAACAACCAAGTGTAACCCTGAGTCTAGGGAGAAGGGTCTTTTTGTTTAACTACATAGCCTGGGATATCTCATATTCATTTCCTCTGAAACAACAGCAATGTTGTATCTTTCCCACCCCCACTTCTTTGCTACACTTAATTCCTGCTACATTACATTCTTTGCATGATTAGGTGTGCTAAATCGCTTCAGTCACGTCTGACTGTGTGCAACCCTATGGACTATAGCCCACCAAGCTCCTCTGTTCATGGGATTCTCCAGGCAAGAATACTGAAGAGGGTTGCCATGCCCTCCTCCAGGGGATCTTCCCGACCCAGGGATCAAACCCATGTCTTTTTTGTCTCCTGCATTGGCAGGCAGGTTCTTTACTACTAGCTCCATTTGGGAAGCCCCATGATTAGGAAGGCATACTATAAATCAGACTTTCATTTGTGAGCATTTGTTCCTTCATTTCTGCAATATAATGGCTATTTGTCTTCAACTCCACTGATAACTACACTTTGCTTTTACAATTTGCATTCAGTTTTACTTGCTCATTATTGCAGACATTTACCAAATTAATAATATATTCTATAGCCACCAAAAATCCCTGGACATTCTAAAAATGTACTGATGGATAAAGATATGAAAAATACTTTAGAGCATGCTAAAAGAATGCTCTTCATCCCAAAACAATGCCACTTATAGGATTCAACAGAGTAAAACATTTGTGTGTAAATAATTTTATAAGTATGTCATAAATTTTGAAGAATTCAGAAAAGGAAAATATATTCCATTCTTTCCATGTTCAGTACACTGAAATGTATGCCAGTTTCAGTTATGACACGTTACTCTGTGGGAGGCAATGTATATTCATATGTATATATAAAGAATTAATAGTTTCATGGACTGCAAGAATGTCAACCCTTTCAACCACCAGATGGCAGAAATAAAGCTACAGAACTTTAGAATCTGAAGATTCAGAAAAATATAACAGCAGTATCCATCTTAATTTTTTTCAGTTGAACAGACATAAGACACTTTGGTGCAAAATTCCATGTGTGAAGCAGAAAAAAATTTTGATTAACAACTTTCCATTTAAATGGGTTGCCAATTCATTAGATTTTTTTCATTTAGATTGTGGAGGCTTTTAAAAGAACGATTTTTAAAGACAAACTACAATCAACCCTAGACGATAAAAGAGTTGCCCATTCCATCAGCATCTCCTTTTGGAAGTCATTCTAAATCAATCCGACCTGTTTTGAACCATGGACTCGCCTTGTTTCACTTTTTCAACCACCTAGCCTTCTCATTTTTCCAAAATGGATCAGTTGTCTATGTATCTGCAATGCTCTAGATGGCTGGTGCCGGGAGCCGGCGAGAGACATTCCACTCGTGACAAAGGTCATGAGGAAGGGGGCTCGGCATACGCAAAGGCGGGATCGAGCCTCGGGAGTGCCCCCGGATATTCTCGAGCATCTACCCCCCAAAAAACCAGAGTCTGCCTACTTTATTGCTTTGTGCTCTCACCTCTGACTTTACTGGGGGCTGTCCCCCACCACCATCTCGCTCTCTCTGTCAAAGAGTTAACTTACAGCTCCAATTAATAAAGTTCCTGGGCAATTAGGAGTGTTTAAATCCAAACCCCTCAGATGGCTCTCTAACTCGCCTGACAAGTTTACCCGGACACCTACAGCTATGCATACGATTGTTTACAGTCTCCCAGCCTCCAGAGGCACGGGAAGCTTAAGATATTCAAATAGCTTAGAGCCTCTCAGAGAATTAGAAACTGTCAGAATAAAACTAGTAAGAGATTTCATTGATGAGCCAATGTTTGTTGCCAAGTTTTCACATCCCTTGAATTGTATCCTTGAATGTGCATTAATTAATATAGTTGGTATGTAGAAAAAATAAGTAGTGGCCTTGGTGTTAGTAACTTTAGACCCTTAAGGTAGTAAATTCTTTCCTTTGTAAACCCATTACACATCCACCCTATAGGAACTTAATCTTATCTTCGGAGGATGGCGCCAAACCTTAAAATAATTACTCTTAGAGAAAATAAGTCTTTGTTGATAAGTCCTTGTCAAGAGTCATAAAATGTTAATAGGCCTCTGGCCAGAAGATGATGTAAATCACCTAAACCATTTGTATACGATAAATCTGCAGGAAAGAAACCCTGGTTTTTGATAAGCATCAAAGACTGCTGATTTTGCATCCCCTATTGTCCTCTATGTGTAACTTAGGGTATAAAAGCCCCTGTTGAAAATAAAGCTATGGGCCTTGCTCACCAACGCTTGGTCTCCCCATGTCATTCTTCCCTTTAACTTCTAGCTGAGTGTCCATCTGGAGCGTGGATGTCCTCTGCGACCATTTATTTGCCTGGGCTTCTAAGACCCACTCGAGAAGGTGTCTAAGGTGGGGCACCTTCCGCTATTCGAGAGGGCGCCTGCGGCCTCCGTGGTCAGAGCTAACCTGGTGTCACGGGTTATATTGATTTTCTGCGTAAACCAAGCCACTCAGCTTCTTTTCTCCACTGAATTTTCCTACTGAGCTATCCTCATTCTATTCCTCTTTATTATATCTAATTAACATTTGAATAGGCCGCCTAGCCGTCTCTCCTTCGAAGACCCTGGATCAGCCGGGGCTGGACCCCGGCAGGCTGGATTTGCTTAATCATTCTGCCATACATGATAGCATGTTTTCTTGTGATTTCCAGTACTGACAGTATGGGTCTTTTGATTTGTTGTACTAATTTTTATGTATTAGATAGTTGTAATAACCATAAATGGAGAAGGAAATGGCAACCCACTCCAGTATTCTTGCCTGGGAAATCCCGTGGCAGAGGAGCCTAGCAGGATACAGTCCACAGGGTTACAGAAAGTCAGACAAGACTTAACAACTAAACAACAACAAAAGAATCCTTAAAAACAATAATAAAGAGGAAATGTTGCTATACCATATATAAACTTTGATTCTAAGAGTCCAGAGTTCTCATTACAGTGGTATAAGTTTTAATATTTCAATATTTCTATTATCTTCTATAAGAGATACAATGAAAGAGATACTGAGCTGATCAAATTAAATGGCTGCTATGAGCTCTGATAACTTGACTTCCTTAGATTAGCTAGAATTTTAAATATCTTCAGTGTAACATTATATTAACATAAATTAACAGTAGCAATGATGTGAAGTGTTGACTGGGTACTAGAAAGTTTTCCAAGCATTTTAAAGGATTCAAAAATTTAACTTTATAACAACCCATGAAATAAACACAATGAAATAACCCTATTTTATATTTTAAGATGCTGAGGCATATTTAAAATACATTATTTGTGGTTTTTATTCAGTCACTAAGTCATGTCCAACTCTTTGTGACCCTGTGGACTGTAGCCCACCAGGCTCCTCTGTCTGCAGGATTCTCCAGGCAAGAATACTGGAGTGGGTTGACATTTCCTTCTCCAGGGGGTTTTCCTGGACCAGGAATTGAACTCATATCTCCTGCACTGTCAAGCAGATTCTTTACCACTGAGTAACCAGGGAAGCCCCAAATCCCAAAAGTAATATGTAGTCTAGTCTCTACTTATACCTAGGGTCATTTATTCTCCACTTTCTGCCCTTAACCATTGCTCCATTCACCTGAACTACACTATTAAAAATCAGGTGTTTATCTGAAACTTTATTCAAATATTTATTAAATGCCTTTTTGATACCAAGGATTGAATATTCATAGAAAAGATTTAAAATGGACTCCATCTTGTAAGGCAGACAGTCTGGTAGGGAACTGAGAGATGTGATTAGTAAGGACAATAAGGCTTTATGTGTGTCATGACAGTTTTGTATAACATATAAGAACAACAATAAAAAAGACTAGATACATTTCCCATAAGGTACTTTGTCCAAGTGTCTTCTGACAGGTGACAAGAGAAGTGTTTTAACACAAAGGAGAAAAAGCATACACATGTGCAGAAGTACTGAAGAGCTGCACATATAAGCAGTTGATTATTTTAGGAGTTTAAGTTTAAAAACTGTGTACCATGGGCATACATATTTAATCAAAATACATTGAATGGTACTTAATGACTGTGCATTTCACTATATATAAATATTTCAAGTTTTAAAAAATTGGTTGCTAATTTTAAAAAGATGGTTCTGCAGAACATCCTAAGGAGAATGCATTGGAGTATACACATTGGGGAACTTCCAAAGGATTTTAAATAAGGAAATCACATGACCAAAAATGTTCTAGGAAATCATCGTGGGGGCAGAGTGAGGATAGACTGGAGCGACATAAGGCCAGAGATAAACAGACCACATAGGAGACTACTGTAATAGTGAAGCACAGAATGATGAGGACAGCTGCAAATGAAATAAAGAGTTTCAAATAAAATGAAATAAAAATGAGTGTGAAGTTATTCGGATATGCAGTTTACTAATGTGCTGAAGAACGCAATCTGGTGCACATGAGGTAAAATTATAATGAACCAGATGTGAACAAGCTTGCCTACTTGGACTAGAGAGAATGTGGTGAGGATGATAACAGATTATATTAGTTCCTTTGCTGATCACCTTGATTTTCTGTATATGGTAATGTGGGAAGTCACAAGTCATCTCTAGAGAGAGAAGGTTATAACCATCAGTACCGTGTGTCCACATTCTGCTACTGCTAAGTTGCTTCAGTTGTGTCCAACTCTGTGCAACCCCATAGATGGCAGCCCACCAGGCTCCCCTGTCCCTGGGATTCTCCAGGCAAGAACACTGGAGTGGGTTGCCATTTCCTTCTCCAGTGTCCACATTCAGTCGTGTCCAACTCTGCAACACCCCCATGGACAGTAGCCCACCAGGCTCCTTTGTCAATGGAATTTTCCAGACAAGAATACTGGAGTGGGCTGCCATTTCCTATTCCAGGATAACTTCCTGATGCAGGGATCAAATTGGCACCTCTTAAGTCTCTGGAATTGGCAAGCAGATTCTTTACCTGGGAAGCTTCTATAAACATGCAGGGAGACAATTTTAGACAACAGTGAGAATTTTTAACAACAGCTACAGAGAATAAAAAAAAGTGCATTGACCAGAAACAAGTAAAATATGCCCACTTCTGACAGGGAGTTTAGGGATTAAGTAGTGATAGTTACAGAGAAAACTAAGGGGGTGAGGTGAGAGAGAAAATGAATCATTAACTAATATTTAATTTTCCAGTGAAGAGGTATCATAACACACACACACAAGTGTAGTATATCACATACTCAGCTGTGAGTAATAATCAGTAATATAAATACTAAATCTTGAAGGGAGACAGTATGAGTAGGGACATGGGCATATGTGAGTAATAAAGATTCTTCCTGGGAAGAAGTTAACAGCAAGTACCTCAGTTCAGTTCAGTTCAGTCACCCAGTCTTTTCTGACTCTTTGCAACCCCAAGGATTGCAGCATACCACGTCTCACTGTCCATCACCAAATCCCAGAGTTTACTGAAATTCATGTCCATTGAATCGGTGATGCAATCCAACAATCTCATCCTCTGTCGTTCCCTTCTTCTCCCATCTTCAATCTTTCCCAGCATCAGGGTCTTTTCAAATGAGTCAGCTCTTAACATCAGGTAGTGAAAGTACTGGAGTTTCAGCTTCAACATCAGTCCTTCCAATGAACACCCAGGACTGATCTCCTTTAGGACGGACTGGTTGGATCTCCTAGGAGACCAAGGAACTCTCAAAAGTCTTCTCCAACACCACAGTTCAAAAGCACCAATTCTTCGGCTCACAGCTTTCTTTATACTCCAACTCTCACATCCATACATGACTACTGCAAAAACATAGCCTTGACTAGATGGACCTTTGTTGGAAAAGTTATGTCTTTGCTTTTTAATATGCTGCCTAGGTTGGTCATAATTTTTCTTCCAAGGAGCAAGTGTCTTTTAATTTCATGGCTGAAATCACCATTTGAAGTGATTTTTGGAGCCCCCCAAAATAAAGTCTGTCACTGTTTCTACTGTTTCCCCATCTATTTGCCATGAAGTGATGGGACCAGATGCCATGATCTTAGTTTTCTGAATGTTGAGATTTAAGCCAACTTTTTCACTCTCCTCTTTCACTTTCATCAAGAGGCTCTTCAGTTATTCTTTGCCTTCAGCCATAAGAATAGTGTCATCTGCATATCTGAGGTTATTGATATTTCTCCTGGAAATCTTGATTTGAGCTTGTCCTTCATCCAGCCAAGCATTTCTCATGATGTACTCTGCATATAAGTATAATAAGCAGGGTGACAATATACAGCCTTGACATACTCCTTTTCCTATTTGGAACCAGTCTGTTGTTCCATGTCCAGTTCTAACTGTTGCTTCCTGTCCTGCATACAGATTTCTCAAGAGGCAGAAAAGGTGGTGTGGTATACCCATCTCTTTCAGAATTTTCCAGTTTATTGTGATCACACAGTCAAAGGCTTTGGCATAGTCAATAAAGCAGAAGTAGTTGATTTTCTGCAACTCTTTTTGCTTTTTTGATAATCCAACAGATGTTGGCAATTTGATCTCTGGTTCCTCTGCTTTTTCCAAATCCAGTTTGAACACCTGAAATTTCATGGTTCAGGCACTATTGAAGCCTGACTTGGAGAATTTTGAGATTTACTTTGCTAGCATGTGAGATGAGTGCAATTGTGCAGTAGTTTGAAGATTCTTTGGCATTGCCTTTCTTTGGTATTGGAATGAGAACTGACCCTTTCCAGTCCTTTGGCCACTGCTGAGTTTTCCAGATTTGCTGGCATATTGAGTGCAGCACTTTCACAGCATCATCTTATACAACTTGAAGTAGCTCAACTGGAATTCCATCACCTCCACTAGCTTTGCTCATAGTGATGCTTCCCAAGGCCCACGTGACTTCGCATTCCATGATGTCTGGCTCTAGGTGAGTGATCACACCATTGTGATTATCTGGGTCATGAAGATCTTTTTTGTATAGTTCTTCTGTGTATTCTTGCCACCTCTTCTGAATATCTTCTACATCTGTTAGGTCGATAATATTTCTGTCCTTTGTTGAGCCCATCCTTGCATAAAATGGTCCCTTAGTATCTCTAATTTTCTTGAAGAGATCTCTAGTCTTTCCCATTCTATTGTTTTCCTCTATTTCTTTGCACTGATCACTGAGGAAGGCTTTCTTATCTCTCGTTGTTCTTTGGAACTCTGCATTCAAATGGGTATATCTTTCCTTTTCTCCTTTGCTTTTCACTTCTCTTCTTTTCACAGCTATTTGTATAGGCCTCCTCAGACAGCCATTTTTCTTTTTTGCATTTCTCTTTCTTGGGGATCGTCTTGATCCCTACCTCCTGTACAATGTCATGATCCTCCATTCATAGTTGTTCAGGCACTGTGTCTATCAGATCTAATCCCTTGAATCTATTTCTCACTTCTGCTATATAATCATAAGGGATTCAATTTAGGTCATACCTGAATGGTCGAGTGTTTTCCATACTTTCTTCAATTTAAGTCTGAATTTGGCAATAAGGAGTTCATGGTCTGAGCCACAGTCAGCTCCTGGTCTTGTTTTTGCTGACTGTATAGAGCTTCTCTATCTTTGGCTTCAAAGAATATAATCAATCTGATTTTGGTATTGACCATCTGGTGATGTCCATGTCTGGAGTCTTCTCTTGTGTTGTTGGAAGAGGGTGTTTGCTATGACCAGTGCATTCCTTTGGCAAAACTCTATTAGCCTTTGCCCTGCTTCATTCTGTACTCCAGGGCCAGGTTTGCCTGTCACTCCAGGTATTTCTTGCCTTCCTACTTTTGCATTCCAGTTCCCTATAATGAAAAGGATATCTTTTTGGGTCTTCATTCTAGAAGGTCTTGTAGGTCTTCATAGAACCATTCAACTTCAGCTTCTTCAGCATTACTGGTCGGGGCCTAGACTTGGATTATTGTGGTATTGAATGGTTTGTCTTGGAACCAAACAGAGATCATTCTGTCATTTTTGAGACTGAATCCAAGTACTGCATTTAGGACTCTTTTGTTGACTAGGATGGCTACTCCAAGTCTTCTAATGGATTCTTGCCCATGATGGTAGATATAATGGTCTTCTGAGTTAAATTCACACATTCCAGTCCATTTTAGTTCTCTGATTTCTAAAATGTCAATGTTCACCCTTGCCATCTCCAATTTGACCACTTCCAAAATGGCACCCCACTCCAGTACTCTTGCCTGGAAAATCCCATGGATGGAGGAGACTGATAGGCTGCAGTCCATGGGTTCGCTGAGGGTCGGACACAACTGAGCGACTTCACTTTCACTTTTCACTTGCATGCATTGGAGAAGGAAATGGCAACCCACTCCAGTGTTCTTGCCTGGAGAATCCCAGGGACAGGGGACCCTGGTGGGCTGCCGTCTATGGGGTCGCACAGAGTCGGACACGACTGAAGTGACTTAGCAGCAGCAGCAGCAATTTGCCTTGATTCATGGACCTAACATTCCAGGTTCCTATGCAATACTGCTCTTTACAGCATTGTAGTTTGCATCTATCACCAGTCACATCCACAACTGAGTGTTGTTTTTGCTTTGGCTCTGTCTCTTCATTCTTTCTGGAATTGTTCTTTACTGATCTCCAGCAGCATATTGGGCACCTTCCAACCTGGGAGTTCATCTTTCAGTGTCCTATCTTTTTGCCTTTCCTACTGTTCATGAGGTTCTCAAGGCAAGAATACTAAAGTGGTTTGCCATTCCCTTCTCCTCTGAACTACATTTTGTCAGAACTCTTCACCACTACCTGTCCGTCTTGGTGGCCCTACACAGCATGGCTCATAGTTTCATTGAGTTAGACAAGGCTGTGGTCCATGTGATCAGATTGGTTAGTTTTCTGTGATTGTGGTTTTCAGTCTGTCTGCCCTTTGATGGAGAAGGATAAGAGGCTTATGGAAGCTTCCTGATGGGAGAGACTGACTGAGGGGGAAACTGGGTCTTGTTCTGATGGGTGGGGCCATGCTCAGTAAATCTTTAATCCAATTTTCTGTTTATGGGTGGAGCTGTGTTCCCTCCCTGCTATTTACCTGGGGCCAAACTATGATGGAAGTAATAGTCTATGTACATATACATATATATATATACATATATATACATATATATATATATATACACACACACACACACACACAAGTTATTTAAAAATCTGGGGGCAAATTCTAAAAGAAATAGCTAAGAACTGAAAGTGTTGCCTCTAGGGCAGGAGATGAGGCTTGGCACTTTGGAGACTAGATTTCTCTAGTAAGCTATGCAGAAATTTTTACATTTTTAGTATATATCCATGTATCACTTCAATAAAGATATGAATTAAATGTAAAAAAAAGTTTTTAAAGAAATCAAGTAGTGGATTGGAAATCATCTTAGGGATTTAGGAGATGCCACATTTGCTTTGAGACTCTGTGGCACATAGAATGTGGGCAGATTGTTCTCCACAAGCTGTGAGTCTGAGGAGCTGGTGTGATCAAGAGCAAGAGGAGCTGTGCTTAACGCGTGGAGGTGTAAAGTACCTGAGGATGTAGGGAAGTTAGCTTAAAAAAAAGAAAGAAAGAAAGAAAACAAAATCAGGTTTCTGGAGTGTAAAATGAGGAAAATCTGGAAGACTCACACAATATATATAAAATACATGTAATATAGTCCTCTTAAGTAGGATTAAGAATAGTTATAATAATAGAGCAATAAAAATTAACAGATAAATGGGATTTTTTTGGCAAATGAATGATGTGGCAGAAAAAATAAATTCCTTGGTACAGTTCAAGAACTGTATTTTGATGTTGACCTTTGAGACATTAAGTCCAAAGCTTAGTGACTCCCCTACCCATGATGTTAAACTTAGTAATAGATACTTACTAAAGACAAAAGGAAGAAGAGAAAAATATTAAACACACACACAAACACACAGGATTCCTTACCTTGGACAGTGATGTTGTTAACGTAACAGCCCAGAAGACTGCTGAACAATTTAGAACAGTTCCGGAACCATTCTGTCCTAACATGCCATACAAGTTGACAATTCAACTAACAAAATTCATGCCTCAAAGTCAGAATAAAACATGCAAATGTTAATAGGATCGCATTTTCCTAGCCAAGGGGGTGGGGGAATAGCAAGGCAGAGCACAGAGCTGAGGGTCAGGAGTGCAGAGGCAGTTCTTTGCCTCCAGGCAATCATGAATTTGCTGAGTGAAGTCAAGCGGAGCACTCCACTGAAAAACATTCTTTCATTTGCCCATGGTGCTTGTTTGTGGTTTCTTTTTTTCTTCTTCTGACCTTCCAATAATTCATTCAAGAAAGGAATACCTCAAAAGTAGGTCAGCTCCAATCCACACAGTTTGGAACACTTATAAATATTTAACATTTACAAATGTTTAAGTGACTGAGAGAACTAGATTACGTTTTAAAGAATGTACACCTGTTGTAAGTGATGGACGTTCAACTTCATCTTTTCCTTGATCTCACTTCGTTTAGGGATTTAAGAATCCTAAAACCTTGAGAAGAGAGATTCCCTCACCTCACCCCAAGGTTTCTATTATTCTATTAGGTAGGAAGTTAGGTATGAGCAAAGGAGGGATGGCCTTGCTGAAAATGATGCAAGTTGACCTCAAAATCTCACCCCAGAGACACCCAAGATAGCCCACAGATATGCTACAATAATAATCACAGAGACTTTTCCAACTCCTGCACATGTGCCGTCTGCACACAGTGGATACAAACAAACCATAAGGGCTTCTCCAACTCCTGCACATGCACCCTTATGCACAGCTGTGTCCTCAAGTAACCTTAGGCAGCCAGGAGGCGGTTAAGGGTTCATAAATATTCTATACATACACACATCTTGTTATAGCAGACTGAATTATGGGAAAGACATGTGCAATAGAGTCTGTTATATAATTTACAGCCATCAATCAAAACTCAGTCCATGCCTGCCTAGATGAATATGTAACAACCCTATTTTGTATGGGCCCAGACACGCCCCCTTCCCTGATTGCATTCCATTTCCTGATTGGGGGTATAAGCCCTATTTTGCACAGAGCAGAACCAAGAGGAGGAAATGGGAAGTATAAAAAGGGAATCCAAGAGGAATAATGGCCCCTTCTTTGGGGTTGGTCTGCTCCCATGTCTCAAAAGTGTACTATCTGCAGTCTGTTTAATGAAAAATCTGTCTGCTTGAATTGTAACTGATCTGTAACCAGTCTGTTGTTTCAAATCCTTGCTACCACAAGAGAGCAGCCAAGAAATCCTACCTGAGTTATAATTAGTCTGTCATTCCAAATCTTTCTTACAATGAAACAAGAACTAGGGGAGATAAATAAACCAATTTGACAATTCTCTCTTGATCATGTGGTTCCAGTACTAAGCCATCAGCTGCTGGAAATTTTATGGTGAAACAAAAATCTGACTTGATATTTTAAATAATTTTATGTTGCAGTTTGGAAACACAGAAATTTTTTTAACTGAATAAATTCCCTGTCTCTCCTGTCCTAAACAACTTCTAGTTCCCTAAGTGTGACATGGTGACATAAGTCCCATTCTCAACTTGTTCTCCAGGGCAAAATCTAATTTTTCCAAACTAAGCTTACCTATCTATTTTGAATTGCCTCTCATATTCATGATAAATTACCAGCTCAAAAGTACTGGTTATTTCAAATTTTCCACAACCATAGAAGATATAATCATTCTCTGCTGCTTCCCGTAATTGTAGCCTACGGTTTTTCATTGATTCATACTTTGCCTAATTGGTTCTCTGAAAGCAGCAGGCTTAAGGATTACCTGAAGGTCTAGTTAAAACACACAGATATCTGAGCCCCATCCACAGGGTTCCCAATTCAGTACAAGTGGAGTGGGATCCAAGATTTGACATTTCTAACATGTTACAGTTAGGGACTGTGATTTATACTGCTGGTGTTTTGCCTCTCTTTATATTACAAGTCTTTATCCATATGTTTGATGCATGTTCTAAGTGCATCACATTTAATGCCCATTTTACACTTGACAGAGGCTAAGAGAGAATAAGTAATATACCCAAAGGTCACAGATACATAGGAGGCATAATACCAATTCAAGCTAAATTCAGATCTTATCTTAGTTAAATACCTGCTATTTGACAGTTCACACCATTAAATAGCAGACATTTCTTTTTTTTTAAAGATTGATACAGAAGATGAGAAAACGTCAATGTTTCCTTCTCTATTCCTGTCATTTTTGTTCTTCATTCCAAGCTACAGACAACTAGCATTGCCTCCTCAGATAAATAAAATTTTATCAGCTCAGAAGTAGCTAAGAAATAACTGTCCAGAAATTTCCAGGAATGTGAAAATACTATGTTTTTTATCTAAAAGTGCTCTTGCAGGGCAGCAAATTGCTTGGAGAAAGAGTGAAAGCAGAGAGGAGTCAGTATTTACTTCCAGCTAATGACAGCTTCTACTACTGTGTAATTAAGCCAAAGAGGACTTGAAGTCAGGATATCTACAATGAATATAATTCATCTGTTGATATTCAGGAATTAAACATTTTGATTACTATTTTATAGGCAAGCAAACAACAAAAGGCAGACTTCCCCATGAGAGTACAAAAGGTCAGGAGCAGGTTAAAAAAAACAGTTCTGATTCCCCTCGAGTTAGTGAATTAAACATTGTAAGCAGATGGGAGCATTACTACAGAAAACCTAAAAGGCTAATAGTCTACTCCGCCTATTTTTTGGAAAAAAATTTGCATCAGGTGAAAGTCCCTTCAAATGTCCATCTTACTCTCAAGTCATACTGGCTGAATTCAATGAACGTTTTTCTGGGAAGCTTAATAGGGCATTGATGATACACATAAAAAAAATAAACAAACAACATCATTTTGAAGAGGGCTTTGAAAGTCAGGGTCAGGACTTGCAAGCACCTAGTTGAAGATGCTTTAGCAAGATAGAAATGTTACCAGAACTGTAATACTGGTAAAAGGCTGACTTTACAGTATATGCATATTTATATAAATATATAAAACATATTATTTATATAAATATATAATAAATATAAATATATATTTTATATTTTAAAAGTATATATATATACACTTTATATTTTAAAGTATATACTTTACAGTATGTATATATAAATATAATATTATATAATATAAATATATATATATAACGTGAAGTTGTCTGTGTAAGGAACAGAAATAATATAAAAACCACATTTAAATCTTGGTAGAGATATTAGGGATTGAAAAGGAGAAACATACAGGGAAACATCTTTGTATCTTGTGTATCTTTGGACTTCTTATCCAAAGGTGATGCAATGGCTGTTTGTTTGTTTACTGTCCATCAATGCAGAGCATATGTCATACTCATCTTTGTATCTTTTTCAATGTCTAGATGTGTACCTTTATAACACTAAATTTTTCTTCCAGGTTTGAAAGTGAGAAGTCAAAATGATTTCAAAGTGTTGAGGCTGGTAACTGGAAGAGGGATAATGGGATTCATGTATATATGTGAATGTTAGGGAAGGAGGAGAGAAAGTAGGCTGGATCTTGGATATTGAATAATGCTCATGTATCTCACAGGCAGTGGAATGTGGGAATACAGTTTCAAAGAAAGAATTCACTGATAAAAAAAAACATAGTGGCAGAAGCTGCAATGAGAGGAAAATGGGAATTCCTAGAGGAGAAAGCATAAAGAAGTAGGGCCAAGAACAGATACTGTATGTAAGAAACAGGAGAATGAAGACCTAGGAAGAAGGGAGAGAAAGAACTTCCAGGGGCACAAAGAGAGGAGGACCAGGTAACCATAGGAGACAAGAGAGGAGGTAGTTTCCCACAGACACGTATACCTCCTATCAGGATTTTCATCCATGATGTATTTTAGGTCGTTTGAACATGTTGATAACAAAGCTGAGTTTTTATTATTATTATTATTATTATTATCACTGCAACAGAATACAATGTATCATATTTTGTTTGAAAATGTGTCTTTCCATGCTTGCTTTTGTAAGATTCTTCAAATTAACTAGGGTTCACTATAAACTAAATGAAACTAGATCAGGGGAAAAGATAAGGCATCTAGCCAACACAGGAAGGTAATTAAAAGAAATTAAGTATCAGAATGCATGAACCAAAACTGATATTATTTATGGATGATGTTATTGCTTATATTTTTAAAAAAGAGCTAAAATAGATAAATATTAGTAATGAAACAGCTCAGCAATGTGCTTATTATAAGAAAAAAACAGTACAAATTTCTACTCACCATAGCAAAAAGCTTACCTCCCTGGTCCTGAACTGGGTTGTACATAGTGATTTACCTCCAAAAGTACAGAATGGGAATGGAACAAATTAAATAGAATAACTTACAATGGTGGAGTGTCTGGATAAATACTACTTCAGCCAAGTTATCAAGGTGAAAGTCAACAGTCTTAAATCACGTAGCTAGTAAATGTCCTTTATAAAACTGCTGTTTTACCTCTGTGGTCTTTCTCCCTAAAATTTATAACCCCAGTCTAATCATGAGAAAAAAAAACAAAAAACAAAACAGACTGTTCTGCAAAATACCTGAACAGTAAGTAACTGTCACAATGGTCAACATTATCAAAATCAGTCTGGAAGACATACAGGTGGCCAAAAAGCACATGAAAAGATGCTCAACACCACTAATCATTAGAGAAATGCAAATCAAAACTACAATAAGGTATCACCTCAAATCAGTTAGAATGGCCATCATCAAAACATCTACAAAAAGTAAATGCTGAAGAGAATGTGGAGAAAAGGGAATCCTCCTGAACTATTGGTGGCAATGTAAATGGGCACAGCCATTATGGAGAACAGTATGGAGGTTCCTTTAAAAAACTAAAAATACAACTACCATATGACCCAACAATCCCACTCCTGGGCATATGCCCAGAGAAAACCATAATTCAAAAGAGACATATGCATCCCAGTGTTCATTGCAGCACTATTTACAATAGCCAGTACATGGAAGCAAACTAAATGTCCATAAGCAAAGGAATGAATAAAGAAGATGTGGTACATATATACAATGGACTATTAGTCAGGCATTAAAAAGAACAAAATTAATGCCATTTGTAGCAACATGGATGGACCTAGAGACTGTCATAGGAAGTGAGGTACAATAAGCCAGACACAGGAAGACAAATATCATATGATGTCACTGACATGTGGAATCTAAAAAATGAGTACAAATGAATTTATTTGCAAAACAGAAGCAGAATCATGAATGTAGAAAATAAACTTATGGTTACCAGGGGATACGTTGAGAGATTGGGATTGACATATACAAACTACTAGATGTAAACAGATAACGAATACAAACATGCCATATAGAACAGGCAACTCTACTCAATACTCTGTAATGATTAGTTTTGTAATAGTTTTAGAATTTCAGAACAAAGTCTATTAATTTAAAAATGTAATGTTTTGAAGATGTTACTTATAATATCATTGAAATAGAAAGTTCACAATAAAAATTTAACCAAAAATATGAGATCTTTATAGACATATAATCTACTGACAGACCTAAATATAGAAAATATACCATGAATAGTGAATCAAGAGTCTCAATATTATATGGATATCAATTCTTCCCAGATTGATCAGCAGTTCAATCAATATCAGTTAACATTTCAAACTCTCATTTTTTTGGAATTTAAAAAGCTAAGTGAAAAATGTAAATAAAAGTACAAAGACCCAAGAATAGGTAAGACACTCTTGAGAAAGACAAAAATGTGGGAAGAATTACCTTACCAAATGGCAAGAGGTATTAGAAAGTTATAGTAATTAAAATAATCTGGTATTGTTTAAAGAATACTGAACAGCACTCTCATCTCACCTGCCCCAAACAAAAACTCACACATAATTGAGAATTTGATTTATATAGAATTAGATTTGAGTTATATAGAATTATACTGAGTATAGAATTAGATTTATAATAGGTCAATGGAGAAAAGATAGAGCTTAATAAATGTTACTGAGACTACTGTTTAATGTTAGGAAATTGTGGCACTGAGCTACTCCCTCACATCCTATACAAATAAATTAGTTGGTTAAAATATAAAGATCAAATATAACCTATCATGTAATATAGACGGTTATCATTATGTTGTCAATTAGGGAAGTGTATCTTAAGACAAAGTTACATATGCAAAGGAAATGGTTAATAAAGTCTTATGATATCACAACCCAGAAACTGGGAAAAGATGGGTTAGCACACAAAATATACAAAGAGATCCTGTAAGGTCTATTAAAAACACACACAACTCAACAGAAAAAGTGGTTTTAAATATCCACATAAAAGCATGTCATAGAAGATTCATCATAAGCAGCAAATAAACAAAATTATGTTCAACCACAGAATTAATCAGGCAAATAAAAGTAAAATCATGAAACAATTTTTTTGTACCCACAGAAATAGGCAAATGAAACATTTATAAAATGATGTCATGAGTGCCAAGGGCTTCAATCATTTTGGAAAACAAAGTGATATTCTCTCACAAAGCTAAACCTGCAACCCAATAATTCAACTTGTGAATATTTACCTTAAAGAACTCTAACACAGGCATACTTAGACAAAAGTACTCATAATAAGACTGAATATTTATGGGGACAATCTAAATGTATATTAGCAAAGGAATCAATCAATAAATTGTGACATTATCCTGTACTGAGACAACAGTAAGCATAATGTATTGCATCCTTAAACAACAGTAAGAATGAATTTCTGAACATAATGTCCAATTTAAAGACAAATTATAAAGACAGTTCTGTACAATATAATTCCTATTTAGAACCATAAAAACATTACACATTACATTGTTTTGGCATATAAAGATATGCAGCAAAAGTCAAAAAGCAAAGCAAAAGTTAAGTGCAAAGTGTATTATTTAATTTCACTTGAGCAGAGAGTAAAGGGAACGACATTCAGGAGGATTACAAGGCAAATTCCAAAGGGAATGATTACCATTTTCTTAGACCAAGAGTCAGTGGGATGTGCATTTGAATCATCATTCCTTATACCTTACACATATTTTATATTTTTAGTTTACTCAATATTTAATAACATTATTTTAAAACATAAAGCAATAATAGCATGTCACAACACCCAAACAGTTGAAACAGTCATTTCTCCATAATAACTATAAAACATCCCAGTTGTTGTTGTTGTGTTCAGTGGCTAAGTCATGTCCGACTCTGCCACTCCATGGACTACAGCATGCCAGGCTTCCCTGTCCTTCACTATCTCCCAGAGTTTGCTCAAACTCATGTCCGTTGAGTTGATGATGCCATTCAACCATCTCATCCTCTGTCGTCACCCTCTCCTTATGCTCTCAATCTTTTCCAGCATCAGGGTCTTTTTCAATAAGTCGGCTCTTTGCATCAGGTGGCCAAAGTATTGGAGATTCAGTTTCAGCATCAGTTCTTCTAATGAATATTCAGGGTTGATTTCCTTTAGGATTGAATGGTTGGATCTCCTTGCCATCCAAGGGACTCTTAAGAGTCTTCTCCAGCACCAAAGTTCGAAGGTATAAATTCTTCAGTGCTCAGCCATCCTTATGGTCCAACTCTCACATCCATACATGACTACTGGAAAAACCATAGCTTTGACTACACAGACCTTTGTTTGCAAAATGATGCCTCCACTTTTTAATGCACTATCTATGTTTGTCATAGCTTTTCTTCCAAGGAGCAAGTGTCTGTTAATTTCATGGCTGCAATCACCATCTATAGTGATTTTGGAGCCCAAGAAAGTAAAGTCTGTCACTGTTTCCACATTTTCCCCATATATTTGCCATGAAGTGATGGGACTAGAAGCCATGATCTTAGTTTTTTGAATGTTGAGTTGTAAGCCAGCTTTTTCACTCTCCTATTTCACCTTCATCAAGGGATTCTTTGGTTCCTCTTCATTTTCTGCCACTGGAGTGGTGTCATCTGCATATCTGAGGCTATTGATATTTCTCCTGGCAATCTTGATTCCAGCTTGTGATCTCGGGGTAAACTTAAATAGACTGGATTATCTGTATACATTTTCCCATTTTTCTGACAGCATGACAGGAACACAATAATAAAAATACTAAATCCCAACTGTTGAAAATCTGAATTATTTCTGCTATGTTTCTGAACCTTAGGATGGTAGACAAGACCAGAGAACTCAGATGGATATAAGAGGGAATGTAAAATAAAGAAGCATTTTAGCAGACATTGCTGACAAGGTTCGTTGTCAGATAGTACTCATTGACATCACTTGATCAGCTGCAGTGCTCACCAAATTGCAGTTCTGATTATTTTTCCTACTAGCTAATTAAGATTAAACCTCCATTAATTAGCAAGTCCTCTTTGCTTTTAAAAGAAGTCTAAAGATAGCAGAAGTGGTTTGACACTAGAAATTTAAGATGATAAACAAGGGCCAGTACAGATGTGGCCCATCCTCTCATGCAGAAACTATTACAGGTCTTCAGAGCTCAAAGGTCCTTAGAGATGTTCTGTTTTAACCTCTCATTTTGCAGTCGTCACACTGAATCTGAAGATGTTCTTTAGGAACAGGATGATACTGTCAAAGACTACTACTAACTTGGTATGTAAGACCATAAGTGGACCTTATGGTAAAGCTTCAAAGCACACTGTGATGATTGACCAAGGACACATTCCTCTGCCTTTCACGGGAAAGTACACTGACTGGTATATCTTAAAAGATATTTTACCAATGGCAAAAACAAAAGGATTGTCTGCTGTATAAAAGCTAAATGGTTCTTGCTAGGACCAGTAAATAATGGTACAGTCATGGTTTTCCACGGAGAAGGCAATGGCACCCCACTCCAGTACTCTTGCCTGGAAAATCCCATGGATGGAGGAGCCTGGTAGGCTGCAGTCCATGGGATCGCTAAGATTCAGGCATGACTGAGCGACTTCACTTTCACTTTTCACTTTCATGCATTGGAGAAGGAAATGGCAACCCACTCCAGTGTTCTTGCCTGGAGAATCCCAGGGATGGGGGAGCCTGGTGGGCTGCCATCTATGGGGTTGCACAGAGTCGGACACGACTGAAGCGACTTAGCAGCATGGTTTTCCAAAGAGAGCATTGCCATTTCAATTCGGCATTAGAGTAAATAATTACTATTATAAACACATTGTTCTTTAAGGACCTATAGTGCTGTTCTACCAAGAGAACTGAGAGTTGCATTCTGAACCATGTAAATGTTCCAGAGTGATTATCATCATCAGTGAGGTGTGGGCTAAAAAGCGAGGGATATCAACAAGCAGAAACTGGTAATGATCATTATAGACTTTAGCTTTAGCTTTTATTTTAATGCATGGTTCTTTGGATTTCAAAAGAAATGTAAGGTATTATATGGGTCCTCTGTCATGATTTATGATTCATGTAATGGTTTCTCTAGTTGAATCTATTGACTTGGCAAGAATTTAGCATCATTATGAGTTTGCAGCAGCAGCCTAGGAAGTGATTGCTCATGTTTTAGGAGGGTTGCATTATGGAACAAGTGAGTATATTTTTCAAACAAAATGCTGCATTACAATGTCATTTGAAAATCCAGCTTATAAAACCACAAAGATGAACGTTGAAGAAAAATATCATGTTGGGTTTCTCAGAGGAATATGGAAAGTAAATTATAAAATGCATATTATTATTGACAGTAATATGCCTTGCTCTTGTCACACATATACATTTATTAGCATCACCTCAATTTATGACAGCAATCTCAAGCAAACATAATTTACTCAGAACCTGGTCTAACAACATCTAAGAAGCAGAAAAGTTTATTCCTAGTCAACACCCATTATACTGAAATCACAGAAACTCATACAGTTTCCATTCTTTTAAATAATCCCTGGAGTTCTTTATATAGCACTATTTGGGGAAGTCACTTTGCCTCCCATGGTCTGCTTCAGTTTTCTATAAACTGGAAGGAATGAATTTATTCTTCCCAAACCGTCTCCCATCAGCACCAGCAACAACTAAAAAATTTTCTAAAAACTCCGATCCTCAGGTTTATATCAGTTTGCGATAAGTCCTAGAAATCTGTATTCTTTTTAATTACTCCCCCAAGTGAGATAAGCAAACTTATAAATTAATAAGCTACATGATTTCAAAGGTTCTTTTTGTCTCTGATCAAAAGACACAGACTTGTTGGTAGAGGTTTCAATTCAGAGTTCACTGGTGTAATATTTGTGAAATATTTTGATTGCAATTAAATTTAACTTTGAAGATACGCTGAAGAGAATGCTTTGAAAATCTAGGAATATCCAGTCCTATTAGACGACTCCTGGTTATTAGTATTATGTAGTATAGGTACTCACATAGGGCCAATTAATAGAGTGGTTTTAAAAGGACAATCTACATAGGAACTAAATAAAGAAAACCATATTTTATATAATTCTTACAGAATCAGTCTCATTTTGTAAAGACAAAATTTAGAGATATGCATTTCTACAACTTTTTCTAAAGTGTAAGATTCTCAATGACTATATAGTTTGTCATCAAAAAGTGGCTTTCCTGTGCCCCATCCTACAAATTTCCTATAAAACTTATCTTCAAATTTTTAAACTAATTTTCTGTATAGCGTTATTTGGCATAAATAAACTGATAGAATATTGGAAACTGTCTAAGAAAGTAATTTGAGAATAACTAATAAGCCTTTCTTAATGATGAAATTGATGATAATTAGGCCACCGAGCCAACTGTCTGTTGAGATGGGTCCTAGTTACATTATGAAGAGTAAGTTTCCTATTCACAATGGCCAGGACATAGTCATTGAGTACTTCTAAATGTAGTGTCATGTTAGTCCCATACAGGCATACCCTGGAGATATTTCAGGCTTTGTTCTAGACCACTGCAATAAAGTGAATATTGCAATAACACAAATACTGCAATAAAGTGAGTCAGAGGAACAGTTTGGTTTCCTAGTGCATATAAAAGTTCTGTTTATGCTATACTATAGTCTATTAAATGTACAATAATAACATTATGTCTTAAAAAACAACAAACATACCTTCCAATACTTTATTGCTAAACAATGCTAATTATCATCTGAGCCTTCAGTGAACTGTAGTAGTAATAAA
Source organism: Bubalus kerabau (assembly GCF_029407905.1). Classification (NCBI taxonomy): domain Eukaryota; kingdom Metazoa; phylum Chordata; class Mammalia; order Artiodactyla; family Bovidae; genus Bubalus; species Bubalus kerabau. The sequence continues at coordinate 43,679,663 of NC_073631.1, forward strand.
GATCACTGATATCACAGATCATTAACAAATATAATGAAAAAGTTTGAAATACTGTAAGAGTTTCCAAACGTGGCACAGAGACACTAAATGAGCAATGCTGTTGGAAAGATGACATCAACAGACTTGCTCGACATGGGTTTGCTAGAAATCTTCAATTTGTTTAAAAAAAAAAAAAACAGTATCTGCAAAGTGCAATAAAGTGAAACAATAAAATGAGGTATGCCTGTATTACACTTTATAGGAAAGTTTCAATGTAACTTGCACATCATCAAGATTATTCTGCCAGGATAGGGCCAGCCAACCCTGGATTTTTAGATGTGGATCACGCCCCCATAATGATGGCAGTCCACATTCAAGTGCTGCCAGATGCTGGCATCAGCACCTGCACAGACAGAGGGCAATGGAAACAGCAGAGCTACATCGCTCCTGACTTGTTTATTCACGGGGCAGCAGAGCAGGGCTAATGCTTTATGAGAAGCCTACTTTTCTTTCACATAAAATGCTGGCCTAAAAGGTCCAGATTTAAAGCTTGTTTAAAAGCAAAGAAGGCAGCAAGATTTGAAATAACAAAACAGTAAATCTTTACCTTTGTTATTTTCCTTGCTGACTTTTTGTTCTCCATAAAGCTTTCATAAATATACTCGATAACATTTAGTCATAATTTTATTTAGACTTAAACACTCTTTGAATACTGTGTAGAAGAGAATGGATCTTATCTGGGACCACGATTTAACTACGAAGTGGTATGTCCAGGACCTAACACTTTGGTAGCAGTAGTGACTCTGAGACCCCCTGCAGCAAAGGTGAAACTGCAGAAGTGTCAGACCTGGGTGCTTTTCTGGAGATCCTCAGTACCGTACAAAGACCTTGGAGATTCTGTGTGTTATTTTAACAAGAAACATAATTATTTAAGCAATGGTTACTTTAAGAAGTGAGCAAAACTACCAGAGAGCTTCAGGAGAAAAGTTAAAAATAAAGGAAATACAAAAGGAAACAGAATGATATAGCTGATCTGAATTTCAGAAAGATTACCCTAGAGGCAGTGTGAAGAATGAATTGAAAACAGTGAAAATTAAAAGTCTATTCTTTCACTAAACCAGTGCTGGTGGAGCTGGAAACATGGACTGGAGGAATTCTTAGGATCTAAGAGTCATTGCTAAACCAAACATATTTGGAGAGCTTTCTAAACTTCTCATTTGAGGAAATGAATACATAGTGGTGCAACTGACCAGAAAAAATATACTGAAGTAGCAGAAGGAAGGGGGTTTGGTGAGATGATCAGTTTGTATTTAAGCTAAGTTTGAAATGCCTATAGCACATCCTGATGGAAACATTTAGTAATCAGTTACATATACAGTCAGTTGTGTATGTCCTATCTATCAGAGAGACCTGGGGCAGAAACAGATTTAGGAGTAATCAGCATATGTTGTCCACTAGATTTACCTATTTAACCAAGAAAAAGATGGACTGTAAAGAGTCTTCTAGAACTGACAATGGTAATCACTGACAATAGTAATTGGAGATCTTGGTAAAAGATATACCCAGTTAATAGTGAGAGGAAATGCTGAATTTCAGAGTTGGAGAGTAAATTATAAGTGAGAATTATAGAGAGCAAATGGAGGGCATTCTTTTAGAAAATTTGTAAAAGTGACAGAAAGATCGAGTCAAACAGGAGGTTGAAATAACTCTTACATATATTAAGGAAAATAATAGAGAAGGTATGTTTTAAGACTGGAAAAGAGCAAATATGAAGCAATGTCTAAGATGAGATAGGAGTGAAGAACACTCAGACTCTAAAGAATACGTTACTCTTGGGTGAGAGAAGAGATCTTTTTCAGTGAAAAGATGAGAATAGAAACAGTTGAAAACAAATTCATTTGAAGATGAGGATAGAAACAAAAGGTTTCAAATATTACAAAGATACCATGATTCTTTTAGAATAAAAATATAATTTGGATTATTAAAGTAACATATATTCATTGTAAGATACTAAACATTTTAAAAGAAAATATTAAGAGTTCTTGTGCACATAAATTCACCCCTTCCCCATTTCTTCTCCAGCAAGTAGGTACATGCTGCTACTTTCTATCATGCTTCATACACTAAGAAGATCACAAATATTAATTACGCTTTAGGTCTCAGCTCAATCCTTCCTTCCTTTAAATCCTGAACTGTTTAACTTCCCAGTGTTCTTCAGATTACTCATCATCTGCATCACTGATTTTTTTTTTACATTTTCCCAAACACTTCCCCAAATATCTATTTCTTCACTACACTTAAGTTACGTGAAGCAAGAGCCACATTCCACTTATTTTCAGAATTCCATAACACAAATAAAGCTTTAAACATTGTAAATCAGCACAACCCAACGGAACATTCTGTGGTGATAGGAGTATTTGTTCTCTGCACCGATATAGTTAGCCACTTGCTACTGTGGCTATCATGCACTTTAAATGTGAAACTAAAGAACTGGATTCTTAATTTTAATTAAAATTAAATATGGATAGTGACTACCTATTGAATAATACATTGCAGGCTATTAGTATAGTGATTAAACTATTTTAAGCTTTTTGTGTGTTTGGTTTTTAATTCTTTTTCCTTCTTGGGGTTAAAAAAAAAAAAAGATTCCCCAAAGCTCACAAAAGATTAAAGGGAACAAATTGGAGGAGAGATGACTAGGAATGAGAAATAATCTTAATCTCTCAACTGATGTTTGCTATAATGATCCCGAACCATCCCAGGAATGGATGAGTGCTAGTATCCTTGTATAAGCTCAAACTTAATTTTTAAGATAATTTCAGAAAATATATAACCTTACCCTTATATATCAATTTTAAAAGTTTCCAAAATTCAAGCAACTTCCAATAACAAAAGAAAGAAGAGATGTTAGGTGATAGAACTAAAATTCTATCCGTGGTGAAGGACAAAGCCCACGAGCTTTAAAATGATGCCTAATGCCTAACTTGTCTTCATCATACTCTTTACTCTTATATGCACACACAAAATATTTTGGAAAAAAATTTCACTAAAGATAGTTAAAACCTAAAGCAAATCATTGTAGCACATAAAGGGATAAATCTTCACCTAATTAAAAAGAGCTATTTGTTTTCCAAATGACTCATAGTCTAGTGAATCTGGATAGATGATACCATATTCATTTTAGTAAGTCAGTACAGATGTAATAAAATATGCAAACCTTAAAAATGTTTATATGATATATTCTTTTGAATCTTTTTATCAAATAAACTTGCTACATTCAAGTTGTAAGAAAAAAATCAATGCATTACAGAGATAGATTCTTTTCATTACTTTCAAACAATAAAGTTATAAAACTTACTCTTACCTTGTTTGTTGTAAATATGTGGTATTCCTTCACACTTCTCTATAATTCCTTCAGTTATTTAGGTCCCAAATGATACTATACATATTTTACAAGTATATTTTCAAAGCATTCTTTAGTCTTTAAAGAAATACATTGAAACTATCTTCAATGTCTCTTAAAACTCAAACATGACTTTTAAAGACATGGTGTCTATGGTCAAAATGATACACTTACTGCCTCTCAATGTCTATAAATAAGCTATGGTTTCTTAAAAAGGCCCATAAAATAAAAGTTTGTTTGTTATTAGTTATCTTATTTCTTAATTAAAGATTATGCTTGTTAGGAATGGAACCTAACTATTTACTGATTTAAGTAATTTTCAAATAGTATCTTATGATAATATATTTTTATACTAGAATTTTTAGTTGCCTTTCTTATTCTTTTTACTTTTATTCCATATTTTCCCGCTGTATTATAATCGTGTGTTCTATTCTGGATGAAATACTCTCATTTTCCTCTAAAATTCAGCTGGTAAACAAAAGCATGTAAGACTATACATAAGAGGGAAGCATCATCTCTTTCATCTGTGACTTTTCTTTTAAAGTTATCCTTGGCTTTACTAAACTGTGGGTTGTTGTGGCTGTTATTGTCTCGCTAAACATAGACCCTAATTTAGATAATCACAGGATAAAACCCAAACTGACGTACGGTTTCAAATAAAATACTGATACCCCTTCATATAGACCAGGGTGGCAGAGACACACTGCATTTAACATTCCACCAGGCATCTCAGTGCTGGACTCTGTTATTTCAGATGTCAGTGTAAACATAGCCACAGAGAAGCAAATCAGGAGGAGAAAAACAAAAACTTCTGCTTTTGTATTCCCTTTAACAAAAATGCCTTGGCGGGTGGTGTGTGTGTGTTGGGTGGGGGGATGTTGAGGGGGTGGATTCTTTATTAAATGCATCAATGTAATCAAGAATGTGTGACATGTATTTCATCTAAGAGAACCAGGCTGTAAAATTTAGCATTCTTTATTCCAACCCATCAGGTTTGATTCAATTCACAGTTATTGAATGTTTTCTTCCGATAAAAGGTTTGTGTAAATGATTATAATAAAGCATGCTGTATACTGGGCCTCATTTTAGCTTCAGTGACAGAGAACAAAAGAAAATGGCAAAAGAATCTAACATACCATGAGCTCGAAGCAACATTTTTCAGATGGAAAAATACCTAGATGATTGCCCACATTTCCTGATAATGCCATAATGCCAAACCACATAATAATTAGGGGTAAACGGTCATAAAAAATAGTTTACATAGGCTTCATTATTGCTATTATATATGCAGCATTTTCATAGTAAGTTTACACTGAAGGACTGAACATGAAGGCACTGGGTGTAATTCCAAGTAAGCCACTGACCAATCAGTCAAAAATCAACCTTTATCTTTCTACAAAATAGGCTTTTCTGGCTCACTAGTTATTGAGCCTCTAGGTAATTTGATATTGAGTCATTAGCAATCACTACATGCTCACAATGGCCTTGGGAGATACACAAATGTGAATTCAAAGAAATTCAGCACAGCATTATAAAGCGGAGGTGCTCTAAAATACAAATGCACAGCGGATGGTGGAGGCCCCGTCCAGAACCTGTTTGCCTGCTGAAGCACCATCTCAGCTGCTCTGAGAACTGGCTGTCAGCGCCTCACAGCTGCCACTTCCTTGGAAAACTGCCCTTCGCCAAAGATGGACTGGAATGGGGGACAAAAGCCTGCCCCCTGGCTTCAAGGATGGACTAACGTTGGTGCCATTTATTCTCCTGAGAGTCTCCCGGCAATCACACTGCTGTAAGACTCCAGCAGAGATGCCATCCTTGCTCATCCTTTTTCTTTAGCTCTTTCTTGCTTTCCTCACTCCTGTGAACCTGAGGTTACTTTCCAAATAAATCACATTCAATAGTTCATGTCCTGCTTTCAAGAAACACTCACTTAGGATATACAGGTATCATTAAAACTATAGCCCGGTTTAAAGAAGAAAAAAAAGCAAACTGAAGAGATGGTATAAAGGAAGAATGGAATGAGATTTCTATTATCAAGATTTTATTGGATGAAGTTACAACGTTGAGCATAATCCGCAATTTTGACTAACTACTTATTTTCTATGGATTTGAGAATCCATTTCTTTATCTTTAAAATGGAAATTATCTCTCACAATCCAGTTTATAGCTGCAGTGTTGTATTCACATCTGGAAGAGTTGGAAAAAAGTGTTATTTCCCCTATCCTCTATAAGTTAACTTTCTAACAGAAAAAACAAAGCATAAAAACAAAAAGAACTTTATGATAAGCAGGTCTGCCAGTTTGAGATTTTCTTCCTTTTTTCTTCTTCCCAACATAGAAATACGGAAAAAAATCATTTTTGAAAATAAAAATTAATCTCAAAAATATAATAGCTGATGTTTTAAACCAATACTTTACTCAAAACACTTTAATTGGGGCATTCCATGATTGTTCAAATCAAACATTTCAAAGTCAGGAACCTTTGTTTCCTAGTATCCTTCTCAATGACTGGCACATATTCAGTGCAAATAATTCAGTTCAGTCGATCAGTACATCCAACTCTTTGTGACCCCATGGACTGCAGCATGGCAGGCTTCCCTGTCCATCACAAACTGCCAGAGCCTACTCAAACTCATGTCCATCGTGTTGATGATGCCATCCAACTATCTCATCCGTTGTTGTCCCCTTCTCCTCCCACCTTCAATCTTTCCCAGCATCAGGGTCTTTTCCAATGAGTTGGTTCTTTGCATCAGGTGGCCAAAGTATTGGAGTTTCAGCTTCAGCATCAGTCCTTCCAGTGAATATTCAGGATTTATTTCCTTTAGGATGCACTGCTTGGATCTCCTTGCAGTCCAAGGGACTCTCAAGAGTTTTCTCTGACAACACAGCTCAAAAGCATCAAGTCTTCAGTGCTTAGCTTTCTCTATAGTTCAACTCTCACATCCATATGTGATTACTGGAAAAACCATAGCTCTGACAAGACAGAATTTTGTCTAGTTTGGTCGTAACTTTCCTTCCAAGGAGTAAGTGTCTTTTAATTTCATGGCTGCAGTTCACCATCTGCAGAGATTTTGGAACTCAAAAAAATAAAGTCTCTCACTGTTTCCATTGTTTCCCCATCTATTTGCAATGAAGTGATGGGACCAGATGCCATGACTTTAGTTTTCTGAATGTTGAGTTTTAAGCCAACTTTTTCACTCTCCTCTTTCACTTTCATTAAGAGGCTCTTTAGTTCTTCTTCGCTTTCTGCCATAAGGATGGTGTCATCTGCATATCTGAGGTTATTGATATTTCTTCCAGCAATCTTGATTCCAGATTGTGCTTCATTCAGCCCAACATTACCCATGATGTGCTCTGCATATAAGTTAAATAAGCAGGATGACAATATACAGCCTTGACATACTCCTTTCCTGATTTGGAACCAGTCTATTGTTCCATGTCTAATTCTAACTGTTGCTTCTTGACCTGCATACAAATTTCTCAGGAAGCAGGTAAAGTGGTCTTGTACTCCCATCTCTAAGAATTTCCCACATTTTGTTGTGATCCACACAGTCAAAGGCTTTGGGTTAGTCAATTAGGCAAAAGTAGATGTCTTTCTGGAACTGTTTTTTTTTTTTTTTTTGATGATCGAGCAGATGTTGGCAATTGGATCTCTGGTTCTTCTGCCTTTTCTAAATCCAGCTTGAACACCTGGAATTTCATAGTTCATGTACTATTGAAGCCTGGCTTGGAGAATTCTGAGCCTTACTTTGCTAGCATGTGAGATGAGTGCAATCATGGGGGTAGTTTGGACATTCTTTGGCATTGCCTTTCTTTGGGACTGGAATGAAAACTGACCTTTTCCAGTTCTGTGGCCACTGCTGAGTTTTCCAGATTTGCTGGCATATTGAGTGCAGCACTTCCACAGCATCAACTTTTAGGATTTGAATTAGCTCAGCTGGAATTCCATCACCTCCACTAGCTTTGTTCTCACTGATGCTTCCTAAGGCCCACGTGACTTCACATTCCAGAATGTCTGCCCCTAGTGTTTGATCACACCATAGTGGTTATCTGGCATAACCACTTTTTTTTGTATAGTTCGTCTATGTATTCTTTCCACCTCTTCTTAATATCTCTCCTTCTGTTAGGTCCATACCACTTCTGTCCTTTATTGTACCCATCTTTGCACGAAATGGTCCCTTGGTATCTCTAATTTTTTTGAAGAGATCTCTAGTCTTTCCCATTGTATTGTTTTCCCCTATTTCTTTGCACTGATCACTGAGGAAGGCTTTCTTTTCTCTCCTTGCTATTCTTTGGAACTCTGCATTCAAATGGGTATATCTTTCCATTTCTCCTTTAGCTTCTCTTCTTTTCTCAGCTATTTGTAAGGCCTCCTCAGACAACCATTTTGTCTTTTTGCATTTCTTTTTCTTGAAGATGGTCTTGATCACTGCCTCCTATGCAATGTCACAAACCTCTGTCCATAGTTCTTCAGGCACTCTGTCTATCAAATCTAATCCCTTGAATCTATTTGTCACTTCCACTGTATAACTGTAAGGGATTTGGTTTAGGTCATACTTAAATGGTCTAGTGGTTTTCCCTACTTTCTTCAATTTAAGTCTGAATTTGGCAATAAGAAGTTCATGATCTGAGCCACAGTTAGCTCCTGGTCTTGTTTTTGCTAACTATATAGAGTTTCTCTATCTTCAGCTGCAAAAAATATAATCAATCTGATTTCAGTATTGACCATCTGGTGATATCCATATGTAGAGTCCAGCAGAGCTTATGAGATGAATAATATTACGTTGATTTTTAAAGATTAGGAAAATGAGATTTCAAAAAATTAGGCAACATATTTACATCTCCACTAAGAGATGGATGAATAGATTCCCTGTTGAACCAACAGATTTTATTTTAGGCACAGAATTAGCATACAATAAATACCTGTTGGTTCAACAGAGAGTCTATTCCCCCATCTCTTAGTAGAGATTAAATTTGTTACCCAATTTTTTGAAACCTCATTTTCCTAATCTTTAAAAATCAACGTAATATTATTCATCTCATAAGCTCTACAAGAATCTAATAGCTAGTTAGTTGAAATAGTAGCATTACAGTCAAACTTAGATTCCAAAACCTATGGACAAGTGTTGCTAATTATGAAATTATGGTCAGTTAAAAACTCTTGCCTGGAAAACCCCATGGATGGAGGAGCCTGGTAGGCTGCAGTCCATGGGGTCTCTGAGAGTCGGACACAACTGAGCGACTTCACTTTCACTTTTCACTTTCATGCATTGGAGAAGGAAATGGCAACCCACTCCAGTGTTCTTGCCTGGAGAATCCCAGGGACGGGGGAGCCTGATGGGCTGCTGTCTATGGGGTCACACAGAGTCGGACACGACTGAAGTGACTTAGTAGTAGTGGTAAGAATGCATTTTAAATAGCATATGTATAACTGTTATTGTTGCCATTATTATTACAATAATCATGGGCTGATCATCAGTAGACAGTTTTTAGCATTATAAAGACAAAAAATTTTTTCTACAAATTTCCAAAGAATAATCTATGGTAAATTGATGGCTATAAAAGGACAGTCAATAGGCAGCATTAATGCCATCTCATCTGATTATCTAAGAAACTTAAGATTCAACAACAATAACTGGTTCCCAAGTAAAGAATTTGATCAAAGGAGAGATCATAAATTTGACCAACACAGAAATAAATATCTGCCAGTTTTAGACATTGTACTATGTACAGCTATTTAACCATACTTACATCATGTTCTTTTCAATGGAAATTTTACCTCATGTCTTTCATTCAAATAAAAAATTGTAATTATTACAACGACACCTTTGTTAAAATGACAATTTCTTAAATATCTCTAAAGGGAACTGACATGAGAGAGACAAGTTTAGCACTTGAATATAAAAAACTGATTATTCATTTTTAAGCTATAAGGTGAATGTGTCATGTGTTCAGTTGTGTCTGACTCTTTGCAACCCCATGAATTATACCCTACTAGGCTCCTCTTTCCATGGCATTTTCCAGCCAAGAATACTGGAGTGGGTTGCCATTTTCCCATCCAAGATAAGGTGTATAGTTGAAGTTAAAATACAGCACTGGCAAATAATAATAAAAACTGTAGGGAATGAATGAAATGAAGGAATAAAAATAAAACACACACACAAAAAAACAGTCCCCAAACTACTACCCCACCCCAATACAAACACAAAACACCAGTACCTGAAAAGCTAAGCCAGACCACTGAAAATAGAAGCTGTTAATACTATTTCCATTGCAAGATAATCAGGTATAATTTTAGATATCCTTCATAAAATTTCTTGGCCATTTTAAAATGGATATTACACATCTACCCCTTTAGATATCCTATTTCTATCTTGTACCAACTTATCTTGTCTTGTATTGTTGGAAGAGGGAGTTTGCTATGATCAGAGCATTCTCTTGGCCAAACTATGAGCCTGCTTCATTCTGTACTCCAAGGCCAAATTTGCCTATTATTTCTCCAGGTATTTCTTGACTTCCTACTTTTGCATTCCAGTCCCCTATAATGAAAAGGACATCTTTTTGGGGGTGTTAGTTCTAGAAGGTCTTGTAGGTCTTCACAGAACCATTCAACTTCAGCTTCTTCAGCATTACTTGTCAGGGCATAGACTTGGATTACCGTGATATTAAATAGTTTGCCTTGGAAAGGAAGAGATCATTCTCTCCTTTTTGAAATTTCATCCAAGTACTGCATTTCAGACTCTTTTGTTGACCACGATGGCTACTCCATTTCTTCTAAGGGATTCTTGCCCACAGTAGTAGATATAATGGTCATCTGAGTTAAATTCACCCATTCCAGTCCATTTTAGTTCTCTGATTCCTAAAATGTCAATGTTCATCCTTGTCATCTCCTGTTTGACCACTTCCAAATTGCCTTGATTCATGGACCTAACATTCCAGGTTCCTATGCAACATTGCTCTTTACAGAATCAAAATTTGCATCTATCACCAGTCACATCCACAGCTGGGTGTTGTTTCTGCTTTGGCTCCATCCCTTCATTCTTTCTGGAGTTATTTCTCCACTGATCTCCAATAGGATATTGGGCACCTAACAACCTGGGAAGTTCATCTTTTAGTACCCTATCTTTTTGCCTTTTCCTACTATTCATGGGGTTCTCAAGGTAAGAATACTGAAGTGGATTGCCATTCCCTGCTCCAGTGGACCACATTTTGTCAGAATTCTCCACTATGACCCATCTGTCTTGGGTGGTCTTACACAACATGGCTCTACACATGGACATCACCAGATAGTCAACACTGAAATCAAATTGATTCTATTCTTTGCAGCCAAAGATGGAGAAGCTCTATACAGTCAGCAAAAACAAGACTGGGAGCTGACTGGCTCAGATCATGAACTCCTTATTGCCAAATTGAGATTTAAATTGAAGAAAGTAGGGAAAACCACTAGACCATTCAGGTATGACCCAAATCAAATCCCTTATGACTATACAGTGGAAGTGAGGAATAGATTTAAGGGAGTAGATCTGATAGAGTGCCTGATGAACTATGGACAGAGGTTCATGACACTGTATAGGAGACAGGGAGAAAGACCATCCCCAAGAAAAAGAAATGAAAAAAGCAAAATGGCTGCCTGAAGAGGCCTATACAAATAGCTGTGAAAAGAAAAGAAGCCAAAAGCAAAGGAGAAAAGGAAAGATATATCCATTTGAATGCAGAGTTCCAAAGACTAGCAAGGAGAGATAAGAAAGCCTTCCTCAGTGATCAGTGCAAAGAAATAGGGGAAAACAATACAATGGGAAAGACTAGAGATCTCTTTAATGGATTCGTTTTGATGTTTGGCAAAACTAATACAGTGTTTCAGGTTTAAAGATAAAATGAAATTAAATTAAAATAAAAAAAAATAAAAAAATTAGAGATACCAAGGGATCATTTCATGCAAAGATGGGCACAATAAAGGACAGAAATGGTATGGACCTAACAGAAGGAGAGATATTAAGAAGAGGTGGCAAGAATACACAGAAGAACTATACAAAAAAGATCTTCACCACCCAGCTGATCACAATGGTGTGATCACTCACCTAGAGCCAGATATCCTGGACTGTGAAGTCACATGGGCCTTAGGAAGCATCAGTAAGAACAAAGCCAGTGGAGGTGATGGAATTCCAGTTGAGCTATTTCAAATCCTGAAGGATGATGCTGTGAAAGTGCTGCATTCAATATGCCAGCAAATTTGGAAAACTCAGCAGTGGCCACAGGACTGGAAAAGGTCAGTTTTCATTCCAATCCCAAAGAAAAGCAATGCCAGAAAACTAATGCACAATTGCACCCATCTCACATGCTAGTAAAGTAATGCTCAAAATTCTCCAAGCCAGGCTTCAAAAATATATGAACCACAAACTTCCAGATTTCAAGCTGGATTTAGAAAAGGCAGAAAAACCAGAGATCCAATTGCCAACATCTGCTCGATCATCAAAAAAGCAAGAGAGTTCCAGAAAAATATCTATTTCTGTTTTATTGACTATGCCAAAGCCTTTGACAGTGTGGATCACAATAAACTGTTGAAAATTCTGAAAGAGGTGGGAATACCAGACCACCTGATCTGCCTCTTGAGAAATCTGTATGCAGGTCAGGAAGCAACAGTTAGAACTGGACATGGAACAACAGACTGGTTCCAAATAGGAAATGGAGTACATCAAGGCTGTATATTGTCACCCTGCTTATTTAACTTATATGCAGAGCACATCATGGGTAATGCTGAGCTGAATGAAGCACAATCTGGAGTCAAGATTGCTGGGAGAAATATAAATTACCTCAGATAAGCAAAGGACACCACCCTTATGGCAGAAAGTGAAGAAGAATGAGCCTCTTGATGAAAGTGAAAGAGGAGAGTGAAAAAGTTGGCTTAAAACTCAACATTCAGAAAACTAAGGTCATGGCATCTGGTCCCATTACTTCATGGCAAATAGATGGGGTAATAGTAGAAACAGTGTCAGACTTTACTTTTTTGGGCACCAAAATCACTGCAGATGGTGACTGCAGCCATGAAATTAAAAGACACTTACTCCTTGGAAGGAAAGTTATGACCAACCTAAACAGCATATTAAAAAGCAGAAACATGACTTTGCCAACAAAGGTCCATCTAGTCAAGGCTATGGTTTTTCCAGTGGTCACACATGGATGTGAGAGTTGGACTGTGAAGAAAGCTGAGCGCCGAAGAATTGATGCTTTTGAACTGTGGTGTTGGAGAAGATTCTTGAGAGTCCCTTGGATTGCGAGGAGATCCAACAAGTCCATCCTAAAGGAGATCAGTTGAGTGTTCATTGGAAGCACTTATGTGGAAGCTGAAACTCCAACACTTTGGCCACCTGATGTGAAGAACTGACTCATTGGAAAAGACCCAGGATGTGGAAGCAACCTAGATGTCCATCAGCAGATGAATGGATAAGAAAGCTGTGGTACATATACACAATGGAGTATTACTCAGCCATTAAAAAGAATACATTTGAATCAGTTCTAATGAGGTGGGTGAAACTGGAGCCTATTATACAGAGTGAAGTAAGCCAGAAAGAAAAACATCGATATAGTATACGAACGCATATATATGGAATTTAGAATAATGGTAATGACAACCCTGTATGAGAGACAGCAAAAGAGACACAGATGTATAGAACAGTCTTTTGGACTCTGTGGGAGAGGGAGGGTGGGGATGATTTGGGAGAATGGCATTAAAACATGTGTAATATCATATAATAAACGAATTGCCAGTCCAGGTTCGATGCAGGATACAGGATGCTTGGGGCCCCAGAGGGATGGTATGGGGAGGGAGGTGGGAGGGGGGTTTGGGATGGGGAACACATGTACACCCATGGTGGATGCATGTTGATGTATGGCGAAACCAATACAATATTGTAAAGTAAAAAAAAAAAATAATAATAATTTAAAAAATTTAAAAAAAGAAAGAAAGAAAGAAAAGACCCTGATGATGGGAAAGATTGAGGGTGGGAGAAGAAGGGGTTGATAGAGGATGAGATGGTTGGATGGCATCATTGACTCAACGGACATGAATTTGAGTAAATTTCAGGAGTTGGTGATGGACAGGACAGGGAGGCCTAGCATGCTGCCGTCCATGGGGTTGCAAAAAGTTGGACATGACTGAGCGACTGAACTGAACTGAACCAACTTATCTAACCCCAAAGCCACAATCATACTCACCGTTTTAACTACCTAAAGATCTTCAGTTAGACACATTTTAATGTCATAATTTATTATATTGGAGTGTAATTATTTAAATGAAGAAATGTTCTATATCTTATTTTTAAAAAATTATTGTTAGATTTCTTAATGAAAGTCAATATTCCTCATAAAATAATTTCCTTCTAGCTACTATTATCCACAAAACCACCTAATTCTCCTGATGAACTAAAATTCCCTTTCATCAAAGAACACACTATGCATTCCATCACACCAAAAAAAAAAAAAAAAAAAATACCATGATGAAAGGAAAAAAAGTTTTGGCTTTATAATGAGATAGTTTCATATTCCTAAACATATAGCAATGTGATCTCTCTGAATCTCAGTTTCCTCAAAGTTCAAGTGTGTGAACCCTACTAGGTTTCAAGGTCTGTGAATAATCCTTTATGGCTCGTGGACCCTCTGAGCCTGAGGTTCTGAAAATAATTTAAAGATGAATACAAAATCAATGTAGGCCATTGGACCTCCAAGATTCTACAGGCTGGAAACAAACTGATAAATGTAGTTAGCAGCTAACCCATGTTTTAAAGAATAAGCTAACAGTTGAGGATAAAAACACAACAATGACAAAAATAGATACTACAGTGGACAATTTTCAGCTAAATGAAAGAATGAAATATCAATACACACAACATCAGTGAATCTCAAATGCACTATGTCAAATGAAAGGAGCCACCCATATGGAAATACATGTGTTATGAGTCCATTTTACGATTAGGCAATGCAAATATATTATGAGCAAAAGAGAAAAAAAATCGATATTTGCCAGGGATCAGTGGTTGGAGTAAGGCGATTGAAGGCAAAAGAAATCAAGTGGACATTTTGGAGTGACAAATGTTTTATATCCTGATTGTGATAGTAGTTAAATGCCTATATATCTTTGTCATAACTCATGGAATTTTAATCACTAAAATTGCTGAGTGTAATCACACTTCAATGATTAAAAACTTCAAATTAACACCAACAAATTTATTGTAGTTTTCTGGGTAGTAACATGGTTAGTAGCTTGAACACTGATTGTCTCCTTTAAAGGGAGGGAAAGAAATGAATTATACCTAGAATGCCCATAATTGCCCCTCAAAATCTGGGGAGGCCCATTTTAGTATTTTCCTCACCTGAGTACTGTATCTATTTCCATGATACAGGGAGGGAGACTAGTCACAGAGTTATTGTAATAGGCAAATGAGAGATTATGAGGGTCTTATACAGGGCAGGGTTGATATGGAAAGAAATGCTTTCATTCAAAAAAATATATACTGAAGTAAAATTGACAGAAAATTTTGTATTCTTGGGCAGAAGTGTGGTACAGTAAGAAGTGTGAGATAAATTGCTCATTTCTGCCTTCATCTACTTTGTAGGAAGTGATAATGTCTACCAAGTTGGAGGAGGGGAAAAAGAGAATTTGAAGAGTAAGATTGTTTTATTTTAGCTTTACTGAGGATTAAGTGGTTATATGGAACTTTCCAGTAACAACTTCCATGTATCAGTCTGAATGTCACAGTAAAGGTCAAAGATAATTTCAGAAATTTCAGATTATATGAGTAAGGTTTAATCTTCAGAGTGATGTAGCGAACATGTAGAGACAAAAAAAGATGACAAAGATGGATCTCTGGGTAAGACCAATAAAAGCCATGCAGAAAGAGAAAGTGGGCTTCATAGAGACAAAGAAGAAATTGTTGATGAGGTAAGATTGCACCAGGAGAAGTTGATGCCCAGGGGATAGAGATTTTGACCACATTAGGTGAAATTGGGCAAGATGGCAGAGTAGAAACATCCTGAGTTCATCTCCTCTCATGGACACACCAAAATTACAACTATTTCTAGAACACGTATAGATGAGAAAAAAATAGAACCTACCAGAAAAAAATGTTCTACAACAAAAGATATAAAGAAGGAACCACAATGAGATGGGTAGGAGGGGCAGAATGGCAGTATAATCAAGACCTATACCCATGGGTAATGTGTATGCTTTGTCGCTCAGTTGTGTCTGACTCTGTGGCCCCATAGAGTGTCGTCCATGGGCAAGCAACCCACAAACAGGAGAATAATGACAATTTCAGAGGTTCTCCTCAACCAGCAGGGGTCTAAGGGCAACATGAGGTTTCCCAGACCAGGGGTCCTTCCAGGAAAGACCAGTTCCTGGATTATTTGGCTTTGAAAGCCAGCAGGACTTTCTTTCAGGAGGTCCAGATGTTTTGTCGGCAGTAGAGACTCTATTCTTAAATGGCACACACAAATCTCACATGCTCCAGGTCCCAGGGTAGGGGCAGTAATTTGAAAGAAGCCTGGGTCAGACCTACCTGTTAATCATGGAGAGTCTACTGCAGAGGCAGGAGACAATTGGAGCTCACCATTCAGGACAAAGACATTTTAGCAGCTTATTCTACCACGTGGACACTAGTGCTGGCAATCACCATCTTGGAATCCTCCCTCTAGCTTGTTAATTAGCCTCAGGACCCAGCCCCACTCATGCCACTAGCCTGTGGACACCGGGACAAGGATGCTTTAGGCCAAGCAAATAATGGGATGGAGACATATCCCTACCCATTAGTAAACAGGCTGCCCTAAAATCCCCAAACTCACAGCTTACCCTGGAGATAGCCCCACCCACTGAAGCACCAGGATCAGGTCTCACATGCCAGTGTACAGGCACTAGATCTGGGACCCCCAGGGCCCTGCATCCAGAGACCAGGGGACCCAGCTCCATCCATCAATGGGCAGAGATCAGTACCAGAATCTCTGACTCAACTCACAAGTGACTTGCTCTAGCTTCAGGACCAGCCTTACCCACAAACAAGCAGATACCAGTCCCAGAAAAGACTCTTAGTTTATAAACTTTTACCCAGACTCATAAAACAAAAAAGGGACCAAATCAATAAAATCAAAAGTGAAAAAAGGAAGTTACAACTGAACACAGAAATATTGAGGATTGTAAGACATTACTACAAATAACTGTACATCAATATGATTGACAACCTAGAAGAAATGGACAATTTCCCAACAATGTACAGTCTCCGAAGACTGAGCCAGGAAGGAATAAAAATATAAACAGATCAATTACCAATAATGAAACTGAATAATTAAAAAAAAAAACTCCTAACAAACATAAGTCCAGGACCAGATGGCTTCATGGGTGAATCCTATCAAACATTTAGAGAAGAGTTAACACCTATCTGGAGAAGGAAATGGCAATCCACTCCAGTGTTCTTGCCTGGAGAATCCCAGGGATGGGGGAGCCTGGTGGGCTGCTGTCTATGGGGTCGCACAGAGTCAGACACGACTGAAGCGACTTAGCAGCAGCAGCAGCAGCTAACACCTATCTTCTCAAACTATCCCAAAAAATTTCAGAGGAAGCAATGCTTTCAAACTCATTCTATGATGCCAGTATCACCCTGATACAAAATCAGACAAATATAAGAAAAGAAAATTATAGGCCAATATCACTGATGAACACACTTGCAAAAATCCTCAATGAAGTATTATTAACCCAAACTGAGCAACACTTTAATAATAAGTCATACACCATGATCAAGTAGAATTTATCCCAGGAATGCAAGTATGGCTTAGCATACACACACACACACACACACACAAATCAATGAATGTGATACACCTCATTAACAATTTGAAATAAAAACCATATGATCATCTCAATAGATGCAGAAAAAGCTTCTGACAAAACTCAAGATCCATTTATGATAAAATCTCTCCATAAAGCAGGTATAGAGTGCACACACCCCAACAAAATAAAGGTCATATATGATAACCCAACAGCTAATATCATACTCAACAGTGAAAAGCTGAAAGCATTTTCTCCAAGAACAGAAATAAGACAAGGAGCACCACTCTTGCCAATTTTATTCAACATAGTATTCAAAGTGCTAGCCACAACATTCAGACAAGAAAAAAGGAATCCAAGTTGCAAAGGAAGAAATAAAACTGGTACTGTTACAGACAAAATATATTATACGTATGAAATCCTGAACATGCCACCAGAAAACTACTAGGTTTCATTAATGAAATCGGTAAATTTGCAAGATACAAAATTAATATAGAGTAGTATGTTGCATTTCTATACACTAACAAACTACTACAAAGAGAATTAAGGAAACAACTCCATTTATGACTGTATCAAAAAATAAAATACTTAGGTATAATCCTTGCTTAAGTGGTAAAAAAATCTATATGCCGAAAAGTAGAAGACACTGATGAAAGAAATTGAATACAACACAAATAGATGGAAATACATTGTAGTCATGAATTGGAAGACTTAATATTGTTACAGTGACCATACTATCCAACACAATCTGTATATTCAATACAATTCTTAATCAAAATGCCAATGGCATTTTTCACAGAACTGGAGCAAATAATTTAAAAATTTTTATGAAAATACAGAAGACTCTGAATAGCCAAAATAATCCTGAAGGCTGGAGGTATCACACTCCCTGACTTCAGTCTACGTGACAAACCTACAGGAATCAAAGCAGTATTGTACTGGCACAAAAACAGAGACACACAGATCACGGGAACAGAAGATAGAGCTCAGAAATAAACCCATGTACTTAAGGTCAGTTAGTATACAACAAAGAAGGCAAGAATAGACAGTGGAGTAAAGACGGTCTCTTCATAAGTGGTGTTGGGAAAACTGGACAGCTACATGTAAAAAAAGTGGTTTCTTTCCCCCTCATTCCATGTACAAAAATAGACTCAAAATGGATTAAAGGCCTAAATGTAAGATCAGAAACCATAAAACTCGTAGAAGACAACATTTGCATAACAGTCTGACATAAATAGTGGCAACATTTTTTCACTGTTTCCTAAGGCAAATGGGGGGAAAAGGCAAAAAAAAAAAAAAATTAAATAAATTAAACAGACATAATAAACTGAACTGACAAAATGACAAGATAACCTATTGAATAGGAAAAAATGTTTGCAAATCATAGACCAGTAAGGGGCTAATATCCAAAATATAGAGAGCTCATACAACTTTTCATACATGAACCGTATGAAAAGGCAAAACAAAGGATACTGAAAGATGAACTCCCCAGGTCAGTAGGTGCCCAATATGCTACTGGAGATCACTGCAGAAATAACTCCAGAAAGAATAAAGAGATGGAGCCAATGCAAAAACAACACCCATTGTGGATGTGACAGGTGATAGAAGTAAAGTCTAATGCTGTAAAGAGCAGTGCTGCAGAGGAACATGGAATGGTAAGTTCACGAATCAAGGCAAATTGAAAATGGTCAAACAGGAAATGGCAAGAGTGAAAACTGACATTTTAGGAATCAGCAAACTAAACTAGGCTGGAATGCGTGAATTTAACTCAGGTGACCATTATATCTACTACTGCGGGCAAGAATCCCTTAGAAATGGAGTGGCCATTGTCAACAAGAGAGTCCGAATGCAGTAGTTAGATGTAATCTCAGAAACGACAGAATGGTCACTGTTCATTTCCAAGGCAAACCATTCAATATCACAGTAATCCAAGTCTATGCCTCAACCAGTAATGCTGAAGAAGCTGAAGTTGAATGGTTCTGTGAAGACCTACAACACCTTCTAGAACCAATACCCAAGAAAGATGTCCTTTTCATTATAGGGGACTGGAATGCAAAAGTAGGAAGTCAAGAGATATCTGCAGTAACAGGCAAATTTGGCCTTGGAGTACAGAATGAAGCAGGGAAAAGTCTCATAGAGTTTTGCCAAGAAAACGCACTGGTCATAGCAAACACTCTCTTCCAACAACAAAAGAGAAGACTCGACACATGGACATCAACAGATGGTCAACACTGAAATCAGATTGAGTCTATTCTTTGGAGCCAAAGATGGAGAAGCTCTATATAGTCAGCAAAAACAAGACCAGGAGCTGACTGTGGCTCACATCATGAACTCCTTATTGCCAAATTCAGACTGAAATTGAAGAAAATGGGGAAAACCACTAGACCATTCAGGTATGACCTAAATCAATCCCCTTACGACTATACAGTGGAAGTGAGAATTAGATTCAAGGGATTAGATCTGATAGACAGTGCCTGAAGAACTACGGACAGAGGTTCACGACATTGTACTGAAGACAGTGATCAAGACAATCCCCAAGAAAAAGAAATGCAAAAAGGAAAAATCGTTGTTTGAGGAGGACTTACAAATAGCTAAGAAGAGAAGAGAAGCTAAAGAAGTAAAGGAAAGATTTACCCATTTGAATGCCAAATTCCAAAGAACAGCTAGGAGAGATAAGAAAGCCTTCCTCAATGATCAGTGCAAAGAAATAGAGGAAAACAATACAATGGGAAAGACTAGAGATCTCTTTAAGAAAATTAGAGATACCAAGGGAACATTTCATGCAAAGATGGGCTTGATAAAGGACAGAAATGGTACGGACTTAACAGAAGCAGAAGATGTTAAGAAGAGGAGGCAAGAATACATACAAGAACTATACAAAAAAGATCTTCATGACCCAGATGATCACGATGGGGTGATCACTCACCTAGAGCCAGACATCCTGGAATGCAAAGTCAAGTGTGCCTTAGGAAGTATCACTATGAACAAAGCTAGTGGAGGTGATGGAATTCCAGCTGAGCTATTTCAAATTCTGAAAGATGATGCCGTTACAGTGCTGCACTTAATATGCCAGCAAACTTGGAAAACTCAGCAGCGGCCACAGGACTGGAAAATGTTAGTTTTCATTCCAATCCCAAAGAAAGACAATGCCAAAGAATTCTCAAACTACCACACAATTGCACTCATCTCACACACAGAGGAACCAGAGGTCAAATTGCAACATCTGTTGGATCATCAAAAAAGCAAGAGAGTTCCAGAAAAACATCTATTTCTACTTTACTGACTTCCAAAGACTTTGACTGTGTGGATCACAATAAACTGTGGGAAATTCTTCAAGAGAGGTGAACACCAGACCATTTTACCTGCCTCCTGAGAAATCTGTATGCAGGTCAAGAAGCAACAATTAGAAGTAGACATGGAACCACAGACTGGTTCCAAATTGGGAAAGGAGTACGTCAAGGCTGTATATTGTCACCCTACTTACTTAATTTATATGCAGAGTACATCATGGGAAATGCCAGGCTGGAGGAAGCACAAGCTGGAATCAAGATTTCCTGGAGAAATATTAATAATCTCAGATGATACCATACTTATGGCAAAAAGTGAAGAAGAACTAAAGAGCCTCTTGATGAAAGTGAAAATTCAACATTCAGAAAACTAACATCATGGCATCTGGTCCCATCACTTCATGGCAAACAGATAGGGAAACAATGAAAACAGCAATAGATTTTTTTTTTTTTTGGCCTCCAAAATAACTGCAGATGGTGATTGCAGCCATGAAATTAAAAGACACTTACTCTTCGGAAGAAAAGTTATAATCAACCCAGACAGCATATTAAAAGCGAGACATTACTTTGCTAACAAAACTCCATCTAGTCAGAGCTATGGTTTTTCTAGTAGTCATATATGGATGTGAGAGTTGGACTATAAAGAAAACTGAGCACCAAAGAATTGATGCTTTTTAATTGTGGTGTTGGAGAAGACTCTTGAGAGTTCCTTAGACAGCAAGGAGATCCAACTAGTCCATCCTATAGGAAATCAGTCCTGAGTGTTCATTGGAAGGACTGATGCTGAAGCTGAAACTCCCATACTCTGGCCATCTGATGCGAAGAACTGACTCATTGGAAAAGACCCTGATGCTGGGAAAGATTGAAGGCAGGAGAAGTGGATAACAGGATCAGATGGTTGGATGGCATCACTGACTCAATGGACATGTGTTTGAGTAGACTCTGGGAGTTGGTGATAGATAGGGAAGCATGGTCTGCTGCAGTCCATGGGGTTGCACAGAGTTGGACACAACTGAGTGACTGAACTACTATACTACTACTGCATACAACTCATATGCAAAAAATAACACAACAAACAGATTAAGAAGTGGGCAGATGACCTGAATAGATATTTTTCCAAAGAAATACATATAGGTACCCAATATGCATATCAAAAGACGCTCAACATCACTAATCAGAAAAATGCAAATCAAAACTACAATGAGATACCACCTCAAACCTTTCAGAATGTCTATCATCAAAAAGAACACAAATAACAAATATTGGTGAGGACGTGGAGTAAAGAAAATCCTTGTACCCTGCTGGTGGGAATATACATCTGTGTAGTGTCTTTTGTAAATAGTATGACTTTTCCTCAAAAACCTAAAAATAGAACTACCATATTACCCAGAAATTCTAATCCTGGATTTAAATGAAATCATTAAACTTAAAAAATACATATATCCCTGGGTGCACAGCAGCATTATTTAAAATTGCAAAGGTAAGGAAGCACGATAAGTGTCCATCAACAGATGAATGGGACATCCCTAGTTGGCGTAATGGATGGAAATCCACCTTCTAGTGTAGGAGACACGATCCCTAGTCCAGGAAGATTCCACATGTTGTGGAGCAACTAAGCTTGTGTACCACAACTAGTGAGCCTGCGCTCTAGGGCCTGAAAGCTGCAACCACTGAGCCTGTGTGCCACAACTCCTAAGGCCTGCATGCCTAGAGATTATGCTCCACAACAAGAGAAGCTACCACAATGAGAAATCCACGCAATGCAATGAAGAGTAGCCCTTGTCCATTGCAACTAGAGAAAGCCCATGCAAAGCAACAAAGATTGAGTGTAGCCAAAAATAAATAATAAAATTTAAATAATTATAAAAGAAAGTTAAAAATAATAAATGGATAAAAAAGTTGTGGTATATACATGGAATATTATTCAGCCATAAAAAGAATGTAATTTTGCCATTTGCAACAAAATGGATTGAACTGAAGAGGGTTATACTTAGTAAATCAGAGAAAGACAAATACTCTATTTTAGAACATATATGTGGAATCTAAAAAACAAAACAAACGGATGATTATACCAAAAAAGAAACAGCCTCACAATAGAGAACAAACTGTTCAGAGGGGAGAGGGACAGTGTAAGGGACAAGATAGGGGTGACAGCTTAAGAGATACAAACTATTATGTATAAAATAAGCTATAAGGATTCATGTTAACGTATGGCAAAACCAATACAATATTGTAAAGTAATTAGCCTCCAATTAAAATAAATAAATTTAAATTAAAAAAGAATATATCATACAGCATAGGGAATATAGCTAATATTTTACCATAACTATAAATAGAGAATAATCTACAAAAATTTCAATCACTATGTTGTTTACTTGAAATAATTTAATATTATAAATCAACTATTCTTCATTTAAAAAAATGTATTAGGTCAACTCCTATAACAAACATATTTCAATCCCAGTTGTTTGTGCTCATATCACAATTTTTTTTTCTGGGTTATGTAAGGAACATGATGATCTGTAGCAGTTAATTCAAGGGTCAAGGCGTCTTCCATCTTATAGTTCTATTTTCCTTTAGGACACTCAGAAGACACACAGAAACAAGATCATGGAAAATGCCATGCCTTTAATAATCTTGCCCAGGAAATGACACATATATCTCCTATCACATTTACTGGGGTGCGTTAGTCAAAGTAACCTCACCTAGAAGCAAGGGAGATGGGAAATTTAGTCTAGCTCTCTGACAGATAATGGTGAACACTAAAATTTTCTAGCTAAAGCAACCAGAGTTCAATACTTAACTAGTGTAGCAGATATATACAGTGAGGAGAAGACTTGAAAAAGGAATTATAGGAAAGACAGAGACAGAAAGATACAGAAGTTCAGAGAGACATCAGTTATAAAACATTACATGAAGGCCATGGGTGGGAATGAGATCAAGTGTAAAAATGGAGAAAGTGCCACTTAGATAAGTCTCCCCAAAGTAATAAAATCATTTTAAGAACATGCTTTACATCCATCCTGGGAAGATGGCTAAAAAGGGGAATAGGTTTTTTATTTTTTTATCTTCCTGGTTTCTTTTTCCCAGAATGCTGGAATCATATTACCTCATGATTTGAGATGAAAATAAACTGCTTCTAAGACAGGGCCAGTGGAAACCACAGACCCATATCCCCATAACCTTTTGACATCTTTCCCTCAGCAACATGTTCTCTTCTATGAAGCCATAAGATTAATAAGATCAAGGACAGGACAATTATGCTTAAAATGCAAAAGAAAAAATTCATGTCCTAACTGATGCCATCCTGTCCCACCAGAAGTTATTTAAACCAATTATTTACCCAAATTGATACCAACAGCAGAGTAAACAAGCTATTAGAGACAGAAATCTCCACAGACTTCTTATAGCATTTCAGAAAGATGAGAATTTACTGGGACCTTCTGGATCACATTAGATTGTTGTTTTATAGGTAAAAAGGTCAAATAGCATTACTTTCATATAATGCAAAAGAGGAACTACATAGAGGAAGTTGTTTTGCCCACAAAGCTTTAATAGGATAGACCCTAGATGGGAATTCCTGGCATGCATAACTCCCTAAAACTTTTCTGTGGTAGTTAAAGCTAAACCAAGATTGAATGGACAGGTGTGCATCAAACAACAAGCCCTTAACAGATGGTCTTTCTATCTCCCTGAAGACTATTGGGTGAGCTAGAGTAAGATTTTACTCTGGTCTAGTCCCAGGGAAAATAGTTTTGTACAAACATTAAGTTTATCATAATTAAAATTTGTTTTTTTTTATGAAGTATTTCTTTAGCCAATCTAAACTAACTTTAATATAATTAAAACCAAATAGACAAAATGTAACACCCATTTATGATAAAAAAAAATTCTCCAGAAAGCAGGCATAGAAAGAACATACCTCAACATAATAAAAGCCATATACAACAAACCCACAACAAACATTATCCTCAATGGTAAAAAGTTGAAAGCATTTCCCCTAAAATCAGGAACAAGACAAGGTTGACCACTTTCACCACTACTATTCAACAAGGTTTTGGAAGTCCTAGACTCAGCAATCAGAGAAGAAAAAGAAATAAAAGGAATTCAGATTGGAAAAGAAGAAGTAAAACTCTATTTGCAGATGACATGATCCTCCACATAGAAAACCCTAAAGATACCACCAGAAAATTACAGAGCTAATTAATGAATATAGTAAAGTTGCAGGATATAAAATTGATACACAGAAATTCCTTGCATTCCTAGA
The DNA here is from genome assembly GCF_029407905.1 of Bubalus kerabau. Lineage (NCBI taxonomy): Eukaryota > Metazoa > Chordata > Mammalia > Artiodactyla > Bovidae > Bubalus > Bubalus kerabau. The sequence goes on from NC_073631.1 coordinate 43,704,408, forward strand.
CATTAACAGTGAAAAAACAGAGAAATAAAGGAAACAGTTCCATTCACCATTGCAATGAAAAGAATAAAATACTTAGGAATAAATTTACCTAAATAAAAAAAGACCTATATACAGCAAACTATAAAACACTGATGAAAGAAATCAAAGATGACACAAATAGTTGGAGAAATATACCAAGTTCGTGGATTAGAGGAATCAAAATAGTGAAAATGAGTATACTACCCAAAACAATTTATAAATTCAATGCAATCCCTATCTAGCTACCAATGGTACTTTTCTTTGTTTTTTTTTTTTTTTACAGAACTAGAACAAATAATTTCACAATCTGTGTGGAAACACAAAAACCCTCAAGTAGCCAAAGCAATCTTGAGAAAGAAGAATGGAACTGGAGGAATCAACCTGCCTGACTTCAGACTATACTGCAAAGCTGCAGTCATCAAGACAATATGACACTGGCACAAAGACAGAAATATAGATCAATGGAACAAAATAGAAAGCCCAGAGATAAATCCATGCACCTATGGACACCTTATCTTTGACAAAGGAGGCAAGAATATACAATGGAGGAAAGACAATCTCTTTAACAAGTGGTGATGGGAAACCTGGTCAACCACCTGTATAATGAAACTAGAATACTTTCTAACACCATACACAAAAATAAACTCTAAATGGATTAAAGATCTACATATATGACCAGAAAATAAAAAACTCTTAGAGGAAAATACATACAGAATATTCTCTAACATAAATCACAGCAAGATTCTCTATGACCCACCTCCCAGAGTAATGGAAATAAAAACAAACAAATGGGATCTAATTAAACTTAAAAAATAAAAGCCACTCAGTTGTGTCCAACTCTTTGCAACCCCATGGACTATATAGTCCATGGAATTCTCCAGGCCAGAATATTGGAGTTGGTAGCCTTTTCCTTCTCCAGGGGATCTTCCCAAACCAGGGGTCAAATCCAGGTCTCCAACATTGCAGGTGGATTCCTTACCAGCTGAGCCACAAGGGGAGCCCAATTAAACTTAAAAGCTCTTGCACAATTAAGGAAACAGTAAGCAAGGTGAAACTGCACATGGTGATTGCAGCCACGAAATTAAAAGACGCTTACTCCTTGAAAGGAAAGTTATGACCAGCCTAGATAGCATATTCAAAAGCAGAGACATTACTTTGCCACCAAAGTCCGTCTAGTCAAGTTTTTCCAGTGGTATGTATGGATGTGAGATTTGGACTATAAAGAAAGCTGAGCACCGAAGAATTGATGCTTTTGAACTGTGGTGTTGGAGAAGACTCAGAAGAGTCCCTTGGACTGCAAGGAGATCCAACCAGTCCATTCTAAAGGAGATCAGCCCTGAGCTTTCTTTGGAAGGAATGATGCTAAAGCTGAAACTCCAGTACTTTGGCCACCTCATGCGAAGAGTTGACTCATTGGAAAAGACTCTGATGCTGGGGGGGATTGGGGGCAGGAGGAGAAGGGGACGACAGAGGATGAGATGGCTGGATGGCATCACCAACTCGATGGACATGAGTTTGGGTGAACTCCGGGAGTTGGTGATGGACAGAGAGGCCTGGCGTGCTGCAGTTCATGGGGTTGCAAAAAGTCAGACACGACTGAGCAACTGAACTGAACTGAAGCAAGGTGAAAAGGCAGCCTTCAGAATGGGAGAAAATAATGCAAATGAAATACTGACAAAGAATTAATCTCCAAAATATACAAACAGCCCATGCAGCTCAATACCAAAAATATGAACAACCCAATCAAAAAGTGAGCAAAAGAACTAAACATATTTCTCCAAAGAAGACATACAGATGGCTAATAAACATATGGAAAGATGCTCAATATCACTCATTATTAGAGAAATGCAAATCAAAACCACATTGAGGTATCATCTCACGCCGGTCAGAATGGACACTATCAAAAAGTCTACAAACAATAAGTGCTGGAAAGGGTGTGGAGAAAAGGGAACCCTTTCACACTGTTGGTGGGGATGCAAACTGGTATAGCCATTATGGAGAACAGTGTGGAGATTCCTTAAAAACCTGGAAACAGAACTGTGATATGACCCAGCAATCCCATTGCTGGGCATACACACCAAACAAACCAGAACTGAAAGAGACATGTACCCCAGTGTTCATTGCAGCACTACAATAACTAGGACGTGGAAGCAACCTAGATGTCCACTGGCAGATGATTGACTAAAGAAATTGTGGTAAACATACACAATGGAATATTACTCATCTATACAAAGGAATGCATTTGAATCAGTTCTAATGAGGTGGATGAAACTGGAGCCTATTATGCAGAGTGAAGTAAGTCAGAAAGAGAAACACAATACAGTATATTAACACATATATATGGAATTTAGAAACACAATAATGATGATCCTATATGCAAGGCAGCAAAAGAGACACAGATGTAAAGAACAGACTTTCGGACTGTGTGGAAGAAGGCGAGGGTGGGATGATTTGAGAGAATATCATTGAAACATGTATATTATGATATGTAAAACAGGTGACCAGTGCAAGTTCAAAGCATGAAGCAGGGCACTCAAAGCTGGTGCTCTGGGACAACCCAGAGGGATAGGGTGGGGAGGGAGGTGGGAAGGGGTTTCAGGATAGGGGGACACATGTGCACCCATGGCTGATTCATGTTGACGTATGGCAAAAACCACCACAATATTGTAAAGTAATTATCCTCCAATTAAAATAAATTAATTAAAAAACATACTGAGGCAATTGTTTTAATATTTATAAAAATGTTTAATTACATATGTTGCCTGTCAGAATCCCTTTTTACTCGCCTTACTATACAGACAAGACTAATATTTACCCTTAGCATATATCTTGCAGAGTCAGTCTACCTAAGTCATGTGGCCAAATGACATACTTTAGACATTCATAATAGTTATATTAAATTTTAAAATGTTCTTTTGAATCAGAGTGACACAAAAAACCAATATTACCAGCATTTGGTGAAATTTAACAGATTGCTGTCAGTTGGACTTGTATGATTCTATTTCTGTTCCCTTCAGTTTGCTTAAAAAATTCAAATATATTTTAGAATAACAGAACCTACATTTCAGGGGAAAATGACATAAAATCAATTCATGTTCTGCTCCTTTACCCAGAGCAGGTAACAGTGATCTGAACTGGGAAATTGGGGGGGGCGGAGGGGGAAAGGAAGGATTATAGAGGGATTCCAATAGCTTTCAGAAAGCTTTCAGAAAAGCATCCAAGCAATTAAACTCAAAAGAAATTTTTAAATGGCTTCTTTCTTGTCAATAACTTTATAGTTCTCCAAAGCTTAAAAGCCTACCAAGATTTACTCACTTGAAATTCAAGTAACACTCATTCTTTATCAAAAAAAAAAAAAAAAAGCAAAGAGAAGCACAAAAATGCTTAGCAAATTTGCATGCAATCTGTTTGCTGCCCTCAGAGAAAAGTAAATATTTGCAGCGTTGTATACTTGCTACAGAATCCTGTAACCAAAAGAAGAGACTCTGAATGGCATTTTTTTTTCTATCTACATAAACAGCTGGCTCTTAGATGCAAGTTTGGCTGAAATATTTTACCTTCCTGGATACCATGTTTACTTTGACTAATGCAAGGAATTTTCACAGTGTGCAGTAACATCTGTTACCAAGGTATGTGGAATGCATCTACTCCAATCACTCTTCCAGTAAGGGAACAGGCCATTTTTTAAAAAACAGTAGAAAAACACAATTTTGAAAAGTTATACTATTTCTGGACATAATGTTATTTTTTGTAAGAATAGCACAACAGGCTATTGAGCTAATTATTGGCTTATAGTTGTTGGTCAGAAAGCTAAGAGCAACTTAATTAAGAGCTTTACAGTATCAGGTAGAAAAGGCAATGGCAACCCCCTCCAGTATTCATGCCTGGAGAATCCCAGGGACAGAGAAGCCTAGTGGGTTGCCGTCTATGGGGTTGCACAGAGTCGGACACGATTGAAGTGACTTAGCAGCAGCAGTATTAGGAACAAAGATGGAAATATGAACTGGCCAAAAAGTTTGTTCTGGTTTTCAGAACAACAAAAAGTTGTTTCCAGTTTTCCATAAGATGTTATGAAAAAACTTGAACAAACCTTTTTGGCCAACCCAATATTTAAGTCAAAATTTGTCTTATTAACACTTATTAATGCCAACACTATAAAACATTTGCTCTAGTGAACCCAGATGGAGATAACTGAGATCATTATGCCTCTTCAAGTTCCACACAGAGATTTAATGCGATCTGAACTCAAGTTGCTGGAGAAGGCAATGGCACCCCACTCCAGTACTCTTGCCTGGAAAATCCCATGGACAGAGGAGCCTGGTAGGCTGCAGTCCATGGGGTCGCGAAGAGTCAGATACAACTGAGCAACTTCACTTTCACTTTTCACTTTCATGCACTGGAGAAGGAAATGGCAACCCACTCCAGTGTTCTTGCCTGGAGAATCCGAGGGATGGTGGAGCCTGGTAGGCTGCTGTCCATTGAGTCGCACAGAGTCGGACACGACTGAAGCGACTTAGCAGCAGCAGAACTCAAGTTGCAATTACTTCATGAAGAGTTTGTCTCCTTTTTCCAGTAGCCTTCTCTATTTTTTGGCCACGTGTTTAATGCATTCATGTTCTGTAGGTTCTCCCTGGACCTAGAGCTGGAGTACTGGGGGCTCCATTCCTGCCTATTATACTCCCAATAATTTCTGAACTCATTCAGATTTCTCAAACATGTATCGGGACCAATAAATTCATATGCCTTAACCAAGTCAATGATTGGAAGTAGAGAGAGAAGTAACTAGAAAAGCATGGTGTATCTAGAGAATTTGATAGCTTATAATGGTACTCAGAGTGAGAAAGAAAGTAGACGAAAAGGTAAGATGAAGGAGATTATGGAGAAATTGGACAGGATCTGGTAAAATATGTTAAGCAGGGGGTTATCAAAAACCGACCTTCAGTTTAGAAAGATCCTTCTGGCAGCTACGTGAAGAATGGTTTGAACTGAGGCAACAATAAGGTTTTTCCAGTGGTCATGTATGGATGTGAGAGTTGGACTGTGAAGAAAGCTGAGTGCCAAAGAATTGATGCTTTTGAATTGTGGTGTTGGAGAAGACTCTTGAGAATCCCTTGGGCTGCAAGGAGATCAAACCAGTCAATCCTGAAGGAAACCAACCTGGAATATTGATTGGAAGGACTGATGTTGAACCTGAAGCTCCAATATTTTGGCCATCTGATGGGAAGGACCAATCCATTGGAATAGACCCTGATGCTTGGAAAGACTGAAGGCAAAAGGAGAAGAGGGTAGCAGAGGATGACATGTTTAGATAGCACCACTGAATCACTAGACAGGAACTTGGCTGGGAGGGATTGGGGGCAGGAGGAAAAGGGGACAACAGAGGATGAGATGGCTGGATGGCATCACCGACTCGATGGATGTGAGTCTGAGTGAACTCCGGGAGATGGTGATGGACAGGGAGGCCTGGCGTGCTGCGATTCATGAGGTCGCAGAGTCAGACACGACTGAGCGACTGAACTGAACTGAACAATAAAATGGAGAAAAAGAGGATTTTGTAGCATTGATTAATGTAAAAAATCATAAGAACTAAATTGGCATTGGCAATGGTGATAAGAAAAATAAAGGAGTCAAAGACAGTAGAGTTAACAGTTCATGCCATTAATTAGAAACAATATTACTATAACAAAATTATCTGTAGGAAAGAAAATTGAATGAAATCATTATTTCCTTTACCCAAATCATTACCAAAGGACTGGGAAATCAATTTTCTAAAGAAAAAGTTAAGCAAGTCCTGTCAATTTGTTTGTATACAGATCCAAATTTGAATTATAAAGGTTATTACGTAAATTGTGTTCTTACAAGCAAATTTGAGCTCAGAGATATGACTCTGGGTTATATTCCTGTATATTTTCTCTTCAATTGGGTCAAAAAAGCCTGTTAAACCCATGCATTGATTTCTTAGTTTCATCCTCACAACCTTAAGTTCTTGAATTTCATTTGCTTACTTAATAGAATTGAATAAATACAGCAACATAGTTTTATCTTTTTATATTTGGTAACTGCTTTATAGGACTTAGGTCAAACTTTAAGGGTGATTTTCATGACTTTCATAGGGTTCACTGAAACCTTTAGACCTCAAAGAATGTAGGGCCATAGAGACCCAGATGAGACTCCATCAGGAGTGAAACTACCGCACAATTGCACTCACCTCACACGCTAGTAAAGTAATGCTCAAAATTCTTCAAGCCAGGCTTCAGCAATACGTGAACCATGAACTTCCAGATGTTCAAGCTGGTTTTAGAAAAGGCAGAGGAACCAGAGATCAAATTGCCAACATCCGCTGGATCATGGAAAAAGCAAGAGAGTTCCAGAAAAACATCTATTTCTGCTTTATTGACTATGCCAAAGCCTTTGACTGTGTGGATCACAATAAACTACGGAAAATTCTGAAAGAGATGGGAATACCAGACCACCTGACCTGCCTCTTGAGAAACCTGTATGCAGGTCAGGAAGCAACAGTTGGAACTGGACATGGAACAGACTGGTTCCAAATAGGAAAAGGAGTCCATCAAGGCTGTATATTGTCACCCTGCTTTATTTAACTTATATGCAGAGTACATCATGAGAAACTCTGGGCTGGAAGAAGCACAAGCTGGAATCAAGATTGCAGGGAGAAATATCAATCACCTCAGATATGCAGATAACACCACCCTTATGGCAGAAAGTAAAGAAGAACTAAAGACCCTCTTGATGAAAGTGAAAGAAGAGAGTGAAAAAGTTGGCTTAAAGCTCAACATTCAGAAAACTAAGATCATGGCATGCAGTCCCATCACTTCATGGCAAATAGATGGGGAAACAGTGGAAACAGTGGCTGACTTTATTTTTTTGGGCTCCCAAATCACTGCAGATGGTGACTGCAGCCATGAAATTAAAAGATGCTTACTCCTTGGAAGGAAAGATATGACCAACCTAGACAGCATATTCAAAAGCAGGGACATTACTTTGTCAACAAAGGTCCATCTAGTCAAGGCTATGGTTTTTCCAGTGGTCATGTATGGATGTGAGAGTTGGACTGTGAAGAAAGCCGAGTGCTGAAGAATTGATGCTTTTGAACTGTGGTGTTGGAGAAGACTCTTGAGAGTCCCTTGGACTGCAAGGAGATCCAACCAGTCCATCCTAAAGAAGATCAGTCCTGGGTGTTCATTGGAAGGATTGATGTTGAAGCTGAAACTCCAATACTTTGGCCACCTGATGTGAAGAGCTGACTCGTTTGAAAAGACCCTGATGCTGGGAAAGATTGAGGGCAGGAGGAGAAGGGGATGACACAGGATGAGATGGTTGGATGGCATGACCAACTCAATGGACATGGGTTTGGGTGGACTCGGGCTGTTGGTGATGGACAGGGAGGCCTGGCGTGCTGCGGTTCATGGGGTCGCAAAGAGCTGGACATGACTGAGCAACTGAACTGACTGAGAGACCCAGACAAGACTCCATCAGGAGTGAAAAGTATTGGGCAATTGTAGTTTGACAAAGAGGCTGCTAGTTCGATAGTGAAGAGAGTAATCAAAAGTCTAAGTATAACCGTAGACAACCTGCTACCAGGAAAAATTGGGGTAGGTTTGTAGGCAGAGGTTAAAGAGGCTGGAAAGTTGACATGGGTGCCCCTTAAAAGACAGTAAAGTTGAAGATAGATGAATCTACATAGATACCCAGAAGTTATGAAAGGATGTGAAAGAAAGCAATCCAAAATTGATAACTGTATATAATAATGTCAGAACAGTTAGATCTTCATGGTGTGGCTTCCTTTCCTGAACACCATGAGTTAATGCTTTTACATATCCCAAAAGAGAGTCATCTGAGATCTCTAAGCCATCCCATTAATGAAGACCAGAGCATCAAATGTTAATTACTGCATCAAAATGTAGAATTGAGCACTGGTTTTCACTCTTTTGTTTCTGGTAAATTCTACAAAAGACACGTACCCACTTTATGTTAAAATATTATCTCTGATGAGGATAATAAAAGACAAGGAACTTTTAAAAAAGAAACCGACACTGGCAAAGACAACTAAAAAGTTCAAGTCCATTTACCTTCATAAATTGCCATGGAGTTAAGTTCAGTGAGTAAGAAACAGAATCAATGATTTCAAAGTACTATCCCTATTATAAGCACATTACAATTTTGGCCATTTATCACATGCTAACTGAGACACCAGTATTTTTCTCCCTGATTTCAGCATGTTACAGTTTATTATCCATAAAGCAGAAAGACCCTTTTAGAAGTAAATAAGGTCATGTGGGATCTTCGCTCAAAATCATTTTGTAACTTCCCATCACAATTATAATGAAATAGGAACAATTTATTAAACCCTAAACAGATCTTCCATTGTGTGACTCTTGCCTACTTCTACCATGCAGCATCTCAGTCTACTTTCTTTCCTTGTGCATATTTCTGTCTTAGAATCTGGATCCTGTTGGTCCTTCAGCCTCAAAAGCTCTTTCCCAGATGGAGATGTGGTTTGAGATTTTCAGAGAGGTTTTCTCTGACCACATCATTTCAAATAACTTCCATCCCTATTCCTGCTTCCACGGTCACTCTCTAAACCCTTGCCCTGGTTTTATTTTTCTTCATAGCACTTATCTCCACCAGAATTTGTGTTTTATCTGTTAATTTCTTTCTTTTATCTGTTAAGATCTGTAAGAGCAGGAAAGTTGTTATATCTACTGCCTTCTCCTAGAGGCATAAAAGATTGCTTAAAAAATAAAAGTATTAATATATATGTTTGTGTGTGTGTGTATAACATGTTGAATTATATATGTGTGTGTATACACACATACACACATACACACACAGAATTAATGAGTGATGCATGAACCGGATCCAGTCCAAGGAAGGAGAGCTGGAGGACCCCGGCCAGATTCTGCTGCTGCTGCTAAGTCGCTTCAGTCATGTCCGACTCTGTGCGACCCCATAGACAGCCTTCTACCAGGCTCCTCTGTCCCTGGGATTCCCCAGGCAAGAACACTGGAGTGGGTTGCCATTTCCTTCTCCAGTGCATGAAAGTGAAAAGTGAAAGTGAAGTCACTCAGTTGTGTCCGACGCTTAGCAACCTCATGGACTGCAGCCTAGCAGGCTCCTCCGTCCATGGAATTTTCCAGGCAAGAGTACTGGAGTGGGGTGCCATTGCCTTCTCCGTGGCCAGATACTACAACCTCTATATGAGCTAATTTCAGAGCACTAAAGGGAAGCAAGTCTGAAAGTGAGCCCTGTGGTTGTTACCAAGCTGTGGAATCATGACTTCATTCCAATTCATAGACAGATGTTGGAGCTGAAGCCACTTGCTTTGACATACTTGCTTTATAGGTCATGGTTCCTAAGGCTGAGGGGCAGGCTTGGGCCTCCAAGCTGTCAGGGTGAGCTGGGTGTTTGAGTAAGGGGGAAGATATATAAATTGCTGAAATTAGCTGTGAGAAAATGCTGAGGGCAGAAACAGATGAGCAAGGAGAAGCCTTTGTTAAAGAAGTAGATTCTTGTCCATTTTCTCGGCATTATTCCTTCTCATTAGTATTCTAGAGGTTTTCAGAACTTCGTTAATGACAAAGAAGCCCTTCCAACAATTCTGTCATTCCTGGAGAGTAAGAGCACATCCAAAGGAAAATAGACTATTGTGTTCTGGAAATAGTTGAGCTACGCAATAAACTTGTGAAACCATAGGCTAGGGCTACACAGTGGACCCAGTCAGCTGAAGGGAAGTATAGTCTCTTTATTCAAATTAACAGGGGAAGTGATTGAAAATTTACATTACTCTGAACACATATAGTAGATGTTTCGGCCTACATTAATTCCCGGTTTTTAATTTTTGTTTTTTCCTAATCTCAAGAAGTGACTAATAATTGCTTATCATACAAAAGAACAACTTCCATCTTTAAGAGATAGTATTAGTTGCACAACTATTGGAAATGATCCACAGTTGGGAGGCACTATCATATGCAAAGTCAGCTTAAAAATAAGTTAGAAACCTGCTTGCAAATCATATTCGACTACAAGCTGCATCATAAAATTACTCAAGCCTGACTCATGCAAGTACATAAGCCTTAATGAAGGCAGTGAAGCTTAAGATGGTTTTTCTTCCCCCCTTGTCAAAATCATTATTTTTTAATCTGATTCTGTCCATAAACATTGACAAAATAAAAATGTATTTTACTCTTTGCTCTAGGTATTACTTCTATACAGAAAACAACTTAAGAAATACAAGGTCTCATGGTGATGAGACAATTGTCTACCACAAATCACAGAAAATTAAAACATAAATATAGGCATAAAAAAAAAAAGAAGAACAGAGGGAAGGTTAAAGGGAAGAAGGGAAACAAAATAGTGTAATATTATGGGCTAAACGGGCTTCCCTGGTAGCTCAGACAGAAAAGAGTCTTACTGCAGTGCTGGAGACTCAGGTTCAATCCCTGAGTCGGGAAGATACCTTGGAGAAGGAAATGGCAACCCACTCCAGTATTCTTGCCTGGAAAATCCCATGGATGGATTTTGTAACCTGACAGGCTAGAGTCCATGGGGTAGGAAAGAGTTGGACATGACTGAGCGACTTCACTTAACTTCATGGGCCAAATAAAAATTCCATGGGCTCTGCCATCTTACTTTGCTAAGAACATTTTTAGAAATGTAAAATTCCTAGGCATTTCTCATAGTTTAGAAACACGGGTGCAGAATATAATGTGAGGAAATTGTAAGAAAGTAGAACTAGGAAACAGTGGATTTGCTGAGGACTAGAAGGAATGTCGGAGAAGGCAAAGGTACCCCACTCCAGTACTCTTGCCTAGAAAATCCCATGGATGGAGGAGCCTGGTAGGCTGCAGTCCATGGGATCGCTAAGAGTCAGACACTACTGAGCAACTTCACTTTCACTTTTCACTTTCATGCATTGGAGAAGGAAATGGCAACCCACTCCAGTGTTCTTGCCTGGAGAATCCCAGGGATGGGGGAGCCTGGTGGGCTGCCGTCTATGGGGTCACACAGGTCGGACACGACTGAAGTGACTTAGCAGCAGCAGCAGGAATGTAGAGACACCATTTTACTTATCCCCAGCTTCCGCAACATTACTTCACAAACCTTTTCAAAGATTAGTTTTGTTTCACTTCTCTCTTTTTGGTTAGTTCTCTATATTTTATCTTTATTTTAAAAATATTATTTGACATTATGTTTTTTATTTCCTTTCTTACTTCTAAACACCAGTGAAATTTTTCCAGTTTCTGATATTGAATTTTTGTTTTACTTGTTAACAGAAAAACATTGTTAAAACTAAGAAGTTCCCTCTGAGCACTGACTCAGCTTTGTCTCTCAAATTTTGACAAATATTGGCTTAGGTATTAAGTTAAATATTTTTGTAGTAACTGAAACTTTCAATTGCAAAGATTCTCAGCATCGCCACTTAAAATTTTGTTTTTTTTTAATCTATCCCCTTCTGAGAAGTGTATGTTGAAAGCTTCAGCCTTCATTGTTAGTTTACACTTATGTTTTGGCAATTCTGTTAGTTGCTTTATATAATATGTTCATAGTGTTTATATATCCTGGTAATTTTTTTTTCTCTTTAGCATTGTATGACACTTTTTTGGGGATCAGGCTGGAATATAAAATAGTAAATAGAAGCATGGGATTTTAAAGCTATACACCACAGTTAAATCCTGGTTCTATAACCAACTTTTAATTAGCATATTTTTATGAGAGTAATTGGTGTGGGTTTTTTTGCGCAGTTAATATGATTAATTTTGCATATAATAAGGTGCTTTGTGATAATGGCAACTTATTTAATTTCTGGATTTCTATGTTCTATACATGTAAAATGGAACATAAATGTGGTAAAAATTAAATGAGGTACAAAGATATCAGTTTTATCATGGTGGTTATTAAGTACTATTATTTCTATTCATGTAGTCTATTCACCTGAAACACCATGACCCACTGTATGACTTACAATTTATTTTCCAAACTCATTTGGATGGAAACTTCTCTCCCCCAGGCTAACAGCCTATCTTTCTTTTGAAATATATGCCTTGACCATGCTTTAATGATAATTCTGTGACTATATTTATGTTCCTTGCTCTCCTTAAGAGACTAGAAGATCTACAAAGAAAAATCCCATTTCTTCCTCATATAAATTTTTATCTCTAAAGCCTAGCAAAATATTTGCAGCAAATTCTCTCGGTGGCATGCATTTTTATTTTTTTTCATTTTTTAGAATTAATGTCTAATCAGTATGATTAATCTAGAATAGCATTATCCAAGAACCTTCTCAAATAATGGAAATGTTCTATTCTGTGCTGCTCAATAAGATAGTCAGTTAAGTCTATTCAGAATTGAAATGTGTTAGTGATGGATTATACTTATTTTTAATTAATTTCCACTTAAATCACCATAGGTGGCTAGAGGCTGCTTTATTAAACAGCTTAGGTTTTCAAAATTTATGTTGCAAATTGTGTAGGTTAGTAAACTTTCCAACAGCATCTCATCTCGGGGTAAAACTCAAAGTCTTTACAATAACCTCCAAGGATCTATGCAATACAGCCTTCCATCCATAATTCCAGTCTGACTCCACTCCCTGCTTCCTACACCGCAGCCTTATTGGCCTTCTTGCTGACACACTCTCACTCCCAATATCTTCCAATAGTAGCTCCTTTGCTCAAAAAGGCTTCTGTCAGACATGTCTATGGTTCCCTCCCTCAATTCCTTCAGCTCTGTTTTAGGTGACAGTTTATATAATATATAAAACGCTTTGTGGCAATTCTATCAAAAATTTCATCTTCTCCCCATAAGCTATCTGTCTTTCCTGTTTATTTTTTTCTCCAAAAAATATATCAGAGAGTAAAATGTCCTACTTACCTTGTTTACTGTCTGTGACCAACTATTAGAATTATGCTCCAGAGAAGAGAGACCACTTTTGTGTTTTATTCATCACTATATACCCAGCTGCTATTATAGAATACTGCTTTACAAGGGAGGGTTCAATTAACCCTTGCTGAATGAATAGGCATACTGACGAGATCGTGAAGAACTTTTAGAATCAGACAGAAAACGGTACCTTAATACTGCTTGCACCTTGAGTAAGTCCAAATTTGCTGTCCAAATTCAATGAGTTGAGCTTGTATGATCTCGGAGTTCCAACATCACAAAAAACCCTACAAAACATGAACAAATTGAAACAGCAGTGAGACTGGTTTATAACCCTCTAACCTGCTGTACTTAAAGCCTGTAGCTACTAGAAATTTTCTACAGCCTTATGGAAATACAAGAGAGGAATTGAAATAAATTTCATTTTTGTAGATAGCTCACATAAATGAGCAACAATTTAGGGTCTGTGTGCTCTTTAATTTTATAGTCACTGCCTGCATGTTTTTACACATGGTGTAAGCTGTACTGTATCACTGTAAATACATTTTGAGTTCCATGGCATACTGTGTTCAGTTTTCATGGCATAAAGTGTTTCTTTACAGCTGAAGTAGTACTTTTTGTTTGGTCTCATCCTTACCCTTCCTCCTGAAACCTACTCCAAATTCAGGCTCATCAAGCATGCAAAAAACATTAAGAACAGTAAGATACAGCCACTTTCCCTGCTATTATTCTTACCCAAGTGTCTAAGAAAAGCTCAGATATCCAGCTGGTTCAGGAGCTGTGTTATTCACAGTTTTGGCTGATTCAGGCCTGAACAAATATCGTTTCTGTTACTGTCCTGGAACTCTAACACCCAACTTGACTCCTTAAAAGAAAACACCTGAGTTAGAGACTAGATAGAACTTCCCTGAAATGTATGCATGGAAGAAAAAAAAAAAAAGCAAGCATTTACATTATCCAGATCTTATAGATATTCAACCAAAGAGAACATCAATAAGAAAAGATATGAGAGTGGTTATATACCCCATATTTTTACCAATGGTTTAAGAATATGTTTGCAAAGGAATTCTTTCCAGTCTCCTAATGGAACTATAGAAAAGTTTAAAGGGGTAAAATCCTAAAGACATGCCCATTTAAAACAAAGGAACAAAAAGTCATCATCGACAGAAACAGGTTCATAGACACAGAGAACAGACTTGTGGCTGCCAAAGGTAGGTGGAGGAGTTGGGGAGAGAAAGGTTGGGAGGTGGGATCAGCAGATGCAAACTATTATAGAAAGAATGCATACGTAAGGTTCTACTCTGCAGTGCAAGGAACTGTATTCCATATCCTGTGATAACCCATAATGCAAAAGAATGTGTCACTGAATTATTTTGCTGTACAGCAGAATACATTAGAAATCAACTAGACTTATATAGAAAAAAAATATTTTAAGTCACTGTATGGCCACTCCATATTGAGGTCATTATATTACTATTACTGTTCAAAATTCCAGGGGCATAGTGTTAAGAGGGTAGAGTGGGCAGAGCCTCTGTGAAACTCTATATGCTGAATTCAGTGCAGCATTTTGGAAAAAGAATCTCAGGCATCAAGACACGGAGTTCTCTTCCTTTCTCTGCCAGTGTGAACTACTCTGCTTTAGGTAAATTTGTTTACATGCTTCTTGCTCTCAGTTTTACTATCTCGAAAATAAAGGAATTCGAGATTTCTAAACTTTTGAATGCTGAATACATTTACAAGGCATAAAAATCTCAAATGCCCCAACAGGATTTTAATTGAAATAGTAACATTTGCTTGTTAATAAAACACATAAAGAGGAAAGGGGCTAATAATGCTTTTGTTGGTATTTTTATTTTATTGATTCCAACAGCAACAACATACATTTGAAATACACATGCATGCATATACTAAAAATATGCCACCCCCAATAGGCCACTTTTGGCATATGATTATTTTGAGTAAATGCAGGGAGAGGCTGTCTCTGAACTCCCTTCTGTGTATACATATATTTCCAAAATACGTAGCTTTTTATTCAGACTATGCTTCCCATTGGCTCAGTGGTAAAGAACCTGCTTGTCAAACAGGAGGCACAGGTTTGATCCCTGGGTAGGGAAGATCCTCTAGAGAAGCAAATGGCAGCCCACTCCAGTACTTTTGCCTGGGAAATCCCATGGACAGAGGAACTTGGCTAAAGTTCATGGGGTTGCAAAGAGTTAGACATGACTCAGCAACTAAACCACCACCAATTTTCAGTATCTAAATCTCTAGGTACACCTGTTGGCCCCTTCTCAATATCTATTCCCTCTTAGTAAGTACTGTGGCCTTAAATACAAACACCTGCCTTCAGTGAACTCTTAAAATCACGTCTGATCCACAGTCTGTGAGTCATTGAGAAGGAAAAAACACTAGCTGCATCTCTTCTCCAGACTGTTTGCAAAGTGCAGTCACACATGATTTCTACCTCTGCTCTATCAAATTACCATCAATGTAGTGACTTAATCAAAGGAAACTTGTTGTTAGTTCTGGAAGGCGGAAGTCCAACTTGCTTTGCTGTAAAAACACCTTGCTGCTGTTGTTAGTCACTCAGTCATGTCCAACTCTTTGTGACCCCATGGACGTAGCTCGCTAGGCTCCTCTTTCGGATTTCCCAGGCAAGAATACTGGAGTGGGTTGCCATTTCCTTCCCCAGTAAGAAACCTTAGATCAAGGTGTCTGCAAAACTAGGTTCTTTTCTTGAGATTCTAGGGGCAAATACATTTCCCCATCTTTTTTAGCTTCTGAAGGCCCACATACTTTGGCTCATGACTGTCTTTGTCCCTCTTCAAAGCCAGCAACAACAAGCTGAGTCCTCTTCATGCTGCCATCTGCCTGATTCTCTCTGTCCTGCCTCCCTCTTCCATTTTTAAAAGCTTTGATGATTAGATTGGGCCCACCTGGATAATCCTCAAGGTCAGCTGATCAGCTATAAACTTAATTCCCCTTTGCCACCTAGTTGAAATACTGATAAGTTCTGGATGTAGGACATGCACAACTTTCAAATTGGCTATTTTGCCTACCACAGGACAGAGAAAACTCATCTTAGAGAACTAATAGAAATGCCAATGCAAATGTCCTGATAAAAATACCAATGTGACAGTAATAACCCTATTTCCAGTGTATGTTTCTTTTAAAGCTGGACTTGATTGCTTATAATTTTAAGACTATCTAAGGGCTGCAGAAACTCCAGTACTTTGGCCACCTCATGCGAAGAGTTGACTCATTGGAAAAGACTCTGATGCTGGGAGGGATTGGGGGCAAGAGGAGAAGGGGACGACAGAGGATGAGATGGCTGGATGGCATCACTGACTCGGTGGACGTGAGTCTCAGTGAACTCTGGGAGTTGGTGATGGACAGGGAGGCCTGGCGTGCTGCGATTCATGGGGTCGCAAAGAGTCGTACACGACTGAGCGACTGATCTGATCTGATCTGAAGGGCTGCAGGTTATGGAAAGGTGAGGGAGGAAGAGAAGAAAAAGAAGAAGCAGGAGAATGAAAAAGTAGAGAAACTAATATAGTGAGAGAAGCAGAGAAAATCAAGATAGATACAGAGGAATACTGTTCACCTGGAAGGGGAAAAAAGAGACAAGAGAAATCTCCATGAAAAAAAGTGCACCTGAAACAAAAGGGTAATTCACCATCTCTGTTCTCAATTTTTTCTTAAATCAAATTCAATTAGTGACCCAAGACTCATTTATTGAATTCAAATAAAGTCTTTTAAAAAAGAAAAATAATTCCAATTTTTTTCTTTTTTACATGTTTTTCCTTTAATCCTTCCCTAAGAAATGGTACTATTTTATACATATTTTGTAATATATATAGGAAGAAAGATACTAGGAATAGAATGGTACTATTTACTATGTATTTTGTAATATATATAGGAAGAAAGACCTCAGCTAGGCTGAGTTATTCAGAGTTCTCCTACTGCCATGACTGAATTGCTTACTATGTGTCCCCACCAGGGGTTGGTTTCCTGAGGGCAGGGGCTGTGTTTATCAACCACTATAAACCAGCAGCTGACATGGCTCCTGGCATGTAATCACCTCAAAATATTAATTAATAAAATCAGTAAAGTGATCAGTTGCTTTCCTCAAATTTTCTAGCCTCTCATCTAAACTTCCAAACCTATCAATCAAACCAAACAGCACAACTCCATTTAGAATGGAAAAAGGAGAGAAGGAGGGATGATGATATAAGGCATGATATCTCCCACTTCCCATTGGATTTCAGATGCTTTTTTAACTCACAATTTGCTTCAAGAAAGCTAGAAACTCTTTTTTCTTTCCGAACATTTCAGTTTAGAAATGGAATTTTTTTAAGCTAAATATTTATTTTAGCAAAATAACTCTGCAGCAAAATGGCTTGGACACTGTACAGCTTATAATGAGGGGATTTTACGTGGCAATGGTAATAGATAATGTTGCTGAGAACCCTATTTCCTTCTGTTTCTACATAACGATAACATTTGGAGGAACTCTCCTTTTGCCAGCTCTAACACTCTTTGCTCTCGGGATCCTGCATTCCACTTGATGAAGTCTTCTTGGTAAGATTAGCCTAAAGCAAGACTATGACATAGAGAGAGTAAATGCTCTTTGGCGTCAACTCTGTGCGGTCTCATCCTTGGGGGGCCTCATGCTTTCCCAGAATGCACCGCACCTAAGGCCCCTCCTGCCACTCCTGATACAGCCCTGCCCTTTTCGCCTTCCCACAGAAATATGTGTGCTCTCGTGCACCATGCATGCACATGCACAGACATGCACATACACACACACACACAGGTGTGAGATTCTGAGGTGATCTTAATGTCTAAATCTTTTCCCAGAGTTAATTTACACTTTCTTTTTTAGCCAAAGCATATATGCAGATGGTTAAAAATCAAGTAATTTAGAGGAATTTATAATGAAAATCATGTTTCCTATTTGAATTCCTCTTTTCTGGAAAAAAAAAAAAGAGTTACTCTTTTTAGAAGTTGACTTTTAAAATTTCTGACTTTTGGCTGCTTACTGTGACTGCTTTTCACTCTTTAAATTATTTCTATTCATTATCAATTTATTTTGTTGTAATCTATAAAAATTTATTTTATATAACTTCTTACCACACTCCTTCCTCTCCCCAATATAGTCCTGTCACATGTCTTTTACTTCTATAAATTACATCATACATTTTAAAAGTAGAAGGCTCAAAATATTCTACAGCTATGATAATGATGATGATGATGTCATGAAGAGTCATGTTCTGAAGATGAATTAATGGCATAGGAAAAGAGTCACCACTTAAAATTAAATGAAAACCAAAAAAGACATATTTATTAATATGGTTGGGTTGGGAAGATACCCTGGGGAAGGGAAAGGCTACACACTCCAGTATTCTGGCCTGGAGAATTCCATGGACTGTTTAGACCATGGAGTCACAAAGAGTTCGACGTGACTGAGTGACTTTCAATTCAAATCCTGTGGATATAGACTGTATATAATAAAATTATAGAAACAAAACATACAATAGAATTAATAACGTTTATCTCAAAGAAACAGGCTTATAGATCATTCTTATTTCCTTTTTTTTCTAAAATCGCTATAATAAATACATAGACTTTTATAGTAAAAGAATATTCAGAGTAAAAAATACTTCCTTTTAAGTAAAATGAATGACTACCTAATAGTAGAATCTTAGGCCAGTGGAACAGCTAATAGTAGGCCTTGACCTTCAATTATATGAACTTTGGAATGCCTATTCCACCCAAATCCTCTTTTCTCACTTAAAATATGCAAACTGGTAGCTGTTCAGAGATCTAAATCATTATAAAAATGCAGGACATCATCAGAACTTTTTAAAATAAAAATCCAACAGTTTTAATTAAGTGCATAATACATATGTATGAGTGTATTGTCTTTTGTAGTAGAAGACAGCTGCTTGCTATGAGTTTGAAAATCCCATTTAAAATTTGTTAATCCTATGCTAATGATGTAAAGAGAAAAGGAAATGTCAGGCAATAACATTTTACTTTAATATTAATTATTTTCAATGCTAGCAGAATCCTCAGTATTTCAGTATTAATTAAAAACATTTTCTCTTACAGTAGCATATTTGCTTTTGGTAGTGACTCCCATCTCTAAAAGTACACCAAATTACTTTTAATGAAGAACTCTTTGTATAAGACATCGCAAATTAAAGAAATTCTGTCTTCCTCAATAATCAAGATTATATAATCTAATGAACACTGTTGGGAATATTTTGCACAAAGTAAAGAGAGAGTGGGACTGGCTGAGTTATGTTGTCTCCAGCCCCCAGGACTTTACAGCTGACCCGGTCACACACTGTTCTGCCCACAAATACCTCCTCCTCCATCTGGGCATAGACATCTTAAACAGAATTTCCCAGATCTCCTTCCTTCAGCCTACCTCTTTCCATTTAACTTCTGGTGGCCTGGCTAACTGCCTCAGGGTCATCCTGGTTCTTTGCTGCTCGCAGAAAGCAGACCAATGGCAGAACTCTGAGTTCTGCCATTGGTCTGCTTCAGACTGAGTCTGCCTAAGATTGACATCTGCTTCTCAAATGGGCAATTTGTGACTTGCCTGTCCCATGCTCCCCCTGATTTTCTGCTCACCAGCCAGAGAAGCCAGGACAGGCTCCATGTCCCTCTTTGCTTCACTGCCAAATCACTGTTAGGTCATTGTGAAAGCCAGAGAACCTCATCTTCCCAGGCCCTAATTAGAGGCCCCTGCTCTCCAGTTTTCTGCCAAGCTGTCCTCTCATCCCTCCAACAAGTCAGGTGCCATGTCAACTAATTCACTATTGCAATTTATCTTAGCACCTCTATTGTCTGGGTTCAAACCATTTTAGCTTTATGGCCTTAATCAAGGAACTTAGTTCTGTTCCTCAGTTTCTTTATCTGTAAAACAAATAATCATAGTGTCTAAATCATGGTTACAGAAAGGATGAAATCAGATCATAGATATAAAGTGCTAAGAGCAGTGCCTTGGACACAGTAAGCTCACTATAAATGTAGCTATTGCTATTGCTGTAGAAGACACACACAGAATCCTCTCTCACACGCACAATGCACACCACACACAAAAAGATATACTTTTAAAAATCCTGGTCTAATTCAGACAGTAGATAACAAGAGTTATTTAATAGGGGAGCAAGCCTTAGCAAGGGGAGCTGTTCCTTGAGTAACTGTCCTCAAGCCCCAGCAGACCTCAGTGACAAGCAATGTGTCGCTAAATAACAGCAACTGTGTATGAAGGTGTGAGAAACACTGGGCTAGATGAAGCACAAGCTGGAATCAAGATTGCTGGGAGAAATATCAGTCACCTCAGATATCAGATGACACAACCCTTATGGCAGAAAGTGAAGAAGAACTGGTGCACTGGGACGACCCAGAGGGATGGAATGGGGAGGGAGGAGGGAGGAGGGTTCAGGATGGGGAACACATGTATACCTGTGGCGGATTCATTTTGATATTTGGCAAAACTAATACAGTTATGTAAAGTTTAAAAATAAAATAAAATTTAAAAAAAAAAAAAGAAGAAGCTTTATAATGTGAAGGATCAAAACAAATGGTTGGAAAGAATTAAAAAAAAAAAAGATAAAAAAAAAAAAATCACAGCATGCTCTTCAGTCCCTCAGTATAGGATGAATGTGACATCGGGGACACAAATATCATTACCTTGATAAATTACAGACAGTGTAATGATTATGGAAATCGTCATCGACTGATCATCAGTCACAATTTATTTCAAATCAATGTCTACAATTTGTAGTCTGGATGGAAATTTTCTCCAAACCCCCTCTGGTATATTACAGTTCTTCTCAGCGAACTTTCTCCTATGAGCCTTAAAGCATTATCATGCATCGTGGGCTGTTTATGAATGGAGCCCCCTCACTGGTTCCATGGCCACAAGCAATCCAAATTAGTCAGGAGAACGTTGGACCACTACGTACTCAGAGACAAACTCATTCAGAAAAGCAGTTTAAGAACCAGCAAATGTGCCAAACTACAGAATCCCTCCCCAGACACAGAGCTTCCCGTTTTTTTCCTCCTTTCCAATTGGCAATAAGTGGTAATGTTTGACTTTACTATGCTGTTAAATTGCAAATAAATTGTTGCAGAATCATGAAAAAAAAAATAAATAAATAAAGAGCCTCTTGATGAAAGTGAAAGAGGAGAGTGAAAAAGTTGGCTTAAAGCTCAACATTCAGAAAACAATGATCATGGCATCTGGTCCCATTACTTCATGGCAAATAGATGGGGAAACAGTGGAAACAGTGACAGACTTTATTTTGGGGGGCTCCAAAATCACTGAAGATGGTGACTGCAGCCATGAAATTAAAAGATGTTTACTCATTGGAAGAAAAATTATGACCAAACTAGACAGCATATTCGGAGAAGGCAATGGCACCCCACTCCAGTACTCTTACCTGGAAAATCCCATGGATGGAGGAGTCTGGTGGGCTACAGTCCATGGGGTCGCTAAGAGTCGGACATGACTGAGCGACTTCACTTTCACTTTTCACTTTCATGCATTGGAGAAAGAAATGGCAACCCACTCCAGTGTTCTTGCCTGGAGAATCCCAGGGATGGGGGAGCCTGGTGGGTTGCCGTCTATGGGGTCGCACAGAGTCGGACACGACTGAAGCGACTTAGCAGCAGCAGCAGACAGCATATTAAAAAGAAGAGATATTACTTGGCCAGCGAAGGTCCATCTAGTCAAGGCTATGGTTTTTCCACTAGTCATGTATGGAAGTGAGAGTTGGACTACAAAGAAAGCTGAGCGCCGAAGAACTGATGCTTTTGTGGTGTTGGAGAAGACTCTTCGGTCCCTTGGACTGCAAGGAGATCCAACCAGTCCATCCTAAAGGAAATCAGTCCTGAATATTAATTGGAAGGACTGATGTTGAAGCTGAAACTCCAATCCTTTGGCTACCTGATATGAAGAACTGATTCATTGGAAAAGACCCTGATGCTGGGAAAGATTGGGGGCAGGAGGAGAAGGGGATGACAGAGGATGAGCTGGTTGGATGGCATCACCGACTCAATGGACATGAGTTTGAGTAAATTCCAGGAGTCGTTGATGGACAGGGAGGCCTGGCATGCTGCAGTCCATAGGGTCACAAAGAGTCGGACGTGACTGAGCGACTGAACTGAACTGATATGAATGTGGCACTAGAGGTCAAGAACCCACCCGGCCAATATAGGAGACATAAGAGATGTGGGTTTGATCCCTGGGTCAGGAAGATCCCCTGGAGGAGGAAATGGAAACCCACTCCAGTATTCTTGCTTGGAAGAATCTCATGGACAGAGGAGCCTGGTGGGCTATAGTCCAAAGAGTTACAGAGTCGGGACACAACTGAAGTGAGTTATCACACAGCACATTTGAAGATACATCTCCCTGCTCTTTCTGAGTCAAAAGGAACTTGAGACTAGTAATTGCTCAACTTTTAGTACTAGAAATACTTAGCTGCAAAATCAAATCAGCATCTAAGAAAAAGAGTTAGAGATCCTTCTGTCCTCATGTATAAGGATGCCCAAGACCACAGAGATGCAGAAAAAATTCCAGGACTGACTCTGAACAAAACCTGCATTAGGTGAAGTGTTCCTTTGGCAGAAAGCCTTTATCTCTAGGACTTCAGCCTACAAGCAAGGGTCAGGCTCAAACAAGGTGCATTTGAAAAGAAATAGCCAAATTTAAGTGTTTGAGATGAAGACCTGATGATTCATTACTCTTCACCCTTTCCTCTGACTCAATTCTGAAGAAGTGTGTATACTACAGGTGGTGATCAGCCACTGGAAATGGCTGGAGTCTTAGCTTTATTCCAGTAGCAGTACTATAATTTCATGCCTACAGCAAAACTTTCTCCAAATTACACCCACACTATAATCAGCTGCAGAGGCCTTTTGTGATTATTTATAAAGGGCACCCTTTAATTCACCCTTATAATTTAGCTGGTAGCTTGTGCTGGAAGTTTTAACAGCTATGCAGTGCCAAACCCCTTCCACTAAGTGCCTGGTCTCTTTTCTAAGTGTATAGTATACTATATAGCCACAAAATGGTCATTAATACAGTTACCATCAAATTCTGGTGTGAAATTATAACATTCTTAACTTTGGGGCAATTATAGACATTTTAGAAGTGTCACAGAAAGAGTCTGGAAATGTTGGTCTGTGTCCACCCCAAAACAAACAGCACTGAAAAATTTGCAACCTGAAAGCTGTACTCAGAGATTCCCCATTGATGAGTACAGTTTCTCATCAGAGAGGTACATGAGGCTCACCAATGATGCTCTAGAACAACTTTCAGGTGTGTGCCCGTGACCTGGAGATATGTTAAAGTGCAGTTTCGGGGTCACTAGGCCTGGAATAGCCATGAGATTCTGCCTATTAATAAAATCCTAGGTCATGTCAGTGCAGATCACACTTTGAGAAATAACAGTGCTCGTGGCCAGGTTGGGAAGAATTAGGGAGAACAGTGGGTTCAGCTGACACATGTATGAAGATCATGTCATTGAATCTTTTGGGTGGTTATTTACCCAGTTATTGAAATCAGTGAAGCTGTGTTCTCATATTGTCAGCCTTTGCTGTCTTCTCATTTTTACTATCATCATCATCCCAAATAGAGAAATAATAACCATAAATGGATTCCTAAAAATAGATCCATGAGTAAGCAGAGGATTTGATGTTGCACCGATGACATAAATGTATGTATTTTTGGAGCTCTTGTCTATATTAAGAACCAAAAGACTACTCTTCACTCAAATTTAAAATAAAGGAGACCAGCTTTCAGTCTTTGGGAAAATCAATTTTTCATTCCCCAAGTTGCTCATTAATAAAGGAAAATAATTTAATTACCGATACATAAATTCTAAGTCTAAAATATTACAATTTAATAAATTATCTTTAAAATTCATATATGATATCTGTCACACTTAAAACCAAATAATGCATGTCATACTACATGCAAAAAAACTGAAGCAAATAATGACAAGTATCTTATCACTCACCTATAATAATGTTATAAAATAAGTAATCTCAGATATTTAAAGGGGAAAAGTGCCTGAAATCAAAGAAATTATCTGTCTACTAATGGAGTTATTGGTTTATTTGTGTTATTATTTTCAAATTTTCATATGAAAGCTCTATTTTCAAACTGCCTTTATTGTGTATCAATGATAATGTATAATTGAAATGATCTTTAACTTAAAAAAAAATCAAGACCATTTTTATGAACATTCCACTAATTGCTTCAGCAGAAGAATATATATGATAAAACATCAATGTCATGAGTATGGCTAAGTTGCTTCAGTCGTGTCCGACTCTGTGCAACCCCATAGACGGCAGCCCACCAGGCTCCGCCGTCCCTGGGATTCTCCAGGCAAGAATGCTGGAGTGGGTTGCCATTTCCTTCTCCAATGCATGAAAGTGAAAAGTGAAAGTGAAGTTGCTCAGTCATGTCCGACTCTTCGTGACCCCATGGACTGCAGCCTACCAGGCTCCTCCGTCCAGGGGATTTTCCAGGCAAGAGTACTGGAGTGGGGTCATGAGCATAACCTCCCAAAATACTGCTTGTGCGTAAAATTCTCTCTAATAGTTTTCTTTTATATGCTAAGAAACCCTCCAGTTTAAGGAATACTACTCCAGACACAGAGGGTAAATTAGCATGAAAGATTCTATGTAGTCAACTTTTAATTACTTAATTCTATCTAACATATATTTTCAAGGATTCTATCCTCAATTATTTTGCCTGAGTAGTTAACTACCTGGGGCCTCCCCAGTGGCTCAGCGGTAAAAAATCCACCTGCAATGCAGGAGACTTGGGAGACACAGGTTTGATCCCTGGGTCGAGAAGGTCCCCTGGAGGAGGGCAGGACAACCCACTCCAGTATTCTTGCCTGGAAAATTCCATGGACAGAGGAGCCTGGTGGACTACAGTCCATGGGGTCACAAAGAGTCAGACAGGACTGAAGCGACTTGGCACTCATGCAGTGAACTACCTATTTATTTCCAAAGTGGGAAAAGACAGAATCTGCACTTTACTATCAATACTGCTTTTGTGTTTATACTGTCTGAGAGCATGTTAGGAATATTAAACACAACAATCAAGGATTGTTATATTTACTTGCACAAATTTTGCTTATTTTGAATTTTTCCTAGTGATATTTTCACTGTGACAAAGGAGACTTTTTATAATAATAAATGGAGACAGACTGTAATAATGAGCAATTATAGGCCATTTTAATTCTCTAAAATATTATTTTATAAAAGAAAAAAATAAGTCTCCACTGGTTTATAACTTGTCCATGTCCAGACAGCTAATGTCACAAACCTGAGAAACAAAATCTGTTTTTCCTGACTCTAAAAACCACAGTTTTTCTCTGATTTATATACATCCCTCAAATTTCTGCCCAAATAGTTGAATTAGTTCTCAGAACATATAATACAATGTAAAAGCCCCCAGTTAGTAGAAACTAGGAAGTAGAAAACGCTTAAACCTTAAGTCTGTTCTGTGAGAGAAAATTATAAAACAAAAGCAGAAAATAAAACTATCTTTTCCATTTATTTAGTTATTTATTTGCTTTTATTTTTTAGAAAAGTATATACTTTAGAAGGGAAGAGAAAGCAAGAATATGAAATTCAATAGATTAAAAAAAAGACATCATGTTATTTCCAAAATATCACTCTCCAGGAGATTAACTTCAGGGACCTTTGAGAAAACTGAAGCAAGTCTATTTGCACACACACTGCTGCATTCCAGAACATGCTAAGGTGCCTAGACTATAACAAGGGCTCAAGAACAATTTATTGTTGATGATGGAAATGCCCATGTTATGCACATACCAAAATAAGGCTGCTCCCATCTCCATAACAAGGAAATCTCCTGAGTCATTAAATACAATGTATTTGTGTCAATACTTTCATCATTAGTGCAATCCAGGAATGCCCACCTTATTACTCCTTTAATGTCAAAAGGATGCCTGCAATTTCTGCTTTTCTCCTCCTTTTTGTACCCTCTTTTCCTCTTCATCATATGTGTGCTTCATTTCATTTATTGATATCCAAATGGCTAGTCAGTACAGTCAGTTCAGTCGCTCAGTCATGTCCTACTCTTTGTGACCCCTTAGACTGCAGCACACCAGGCTTCCCTGTCCATCACCAACTCCCAGAGCTTGCTCAAATTCACATCCATCGAGTTGGTGATGCCATCCAACCATTTCATCCTCTGTTGCCCCCTTCTCCTCCTGCCTTCAATCTTTTTCAGCCTCAGAATCTTTTCTAGTGAGTCAGTTCTTCACGTCAGGTGGCCAGAGTATTGGAGCTCCAGCTTCAGCATCAGTCCTTCTAATGACTATTCAGGACTGATTTCCTTTAGGATTGATTGATTCGATCTCCTTGCAGTCCAAGGGACTCACAAGAGTCTGCTCCAACACCACAGTTCAAAAGCATCAATTCTTCAGCGCTCAGCTTTCTTTATAGTCTGACTCTCACATCCATACATGACCACTGGAAAAACCATAGCTTTGACTATACAGACCTTTGTCGGCAATGTAATGTCTCTACTTAAAATGCTGTCTAGGTTGACCATAGCTTTTCTTCCAAGGAGCGTGCCATCTGCAGTGATTTTGGAGTCCAAGAAAATAACGTCTTTCACTGTTTCCATTGTTTTCCCCATCTATTTGCATGAAGTGATAGGACCGGATGCCATGATCTTAGTTTTTTGAATGCTGAGTTTTTTGAATGTTGACTTTTCTTAAGCCAGCTTTTCACTTTCGTCTTTCAATTTCATCAAGAGACTCTTTAGTTCCTCTTTGCTTTCTGACATAAGATTGGTGTCATCTGCATATGTGAGAAATATCTATATTTCTCCCAGCAATCTTCATTCCAGCTTGTGCTTCATCCAGCCGAGCATTTTGCATGATGTAGTCTGCATATAAGTTAGGCATACTCAGGCAGGCATAGCTGGTCAGGCATCAGATCAGATCAGTTGCTCACTCGTGTCCGACTCTTTGCGACCCCATGAATCCCAGCACGCCAGGCCTCCCTGTCCATCACCAACTCCCAGAGTTCACTCAGACTCACGTCCATCGAGTCAGTGATGCCATCCAGCCATCTCATCCTCTGTCGTCCCCTTCTCCTCCTGCCCCCAATCCCTCCCAGCATCAGAGTCTTTACAATGAGTCAACTCTTCGCATGAGGTGGCCAAAGTACTGGAGTTTCAGCTTTAGCATCATTCCTTCCGAAGAAATCCCAGGGCTGATCTCCTTCAGAATGGACTGGTTGGATCTCCTTGCAGTCCAAGGGACTCTCAAGAGTCTTCTCCAACACCACAGTTCAAAAGCATCAATTCTTCGGTGCTCAGCCTTCTTCACAGTCCAACTCTCACATCCATACATGACCACAGGAAAAACCATAGCCTTGACTAGACAAACCTTTGTTGGCAAAGTAATGTATCTGCTTTTGAATATGCTATCTAGGATGGTCAGGCATAGTCTTAAGCATTCAAGCAATCATAAGAGATGCAGGTTTGATCTTTGGGTCAGGATCAAGACCCCCTAGAGGAGGGCAAGGCAACCCACTCCAGTATTCTTTCCTGGAGAATCCCATGACAAGAGAACCCTTTCAGGAGGTGCATAGGGTCACAAAAAGTAAGAAATGACTGAAGCAACTTAGCACACATACTTTCTAAAGTTTTTGCAGAGAGTCTCGTATTCCTTTCACTGTAAGAAATTCATTCTGAGCTTTTTGTATACTAAACATATGCTACACATGACTTGGTTAATCAGGCTCTACTACTGACAAACTATTAATGTCTACATTAGCCACTTTATGTTACTCTGTTTTCTTAGCATTTATTCCATAGTTCACTTCTGTAGTGTCTTAGTGTCATAATACAAATTCACAGCTCAAAGTACTTAGATTTAAATTTTATATACATGAAGATTTTATAGTTAACCCAGGTGGCACTTTTAAACATTAATACATTTATTTTAATTGGAGGATAATTACTTTACAAAATTGTGATGGCTTTGCCATTTATCAATGCCAAAGAATGCTCAAACTACCGCACAATTGCACTCATCTCACACGCTAGTAAAGTAATGCTCAAAATTCTCCAAGCCAGGCTTCAGCAATATGTGAACCGTGAACTTCCTGATGTTCAAGCTGGTTTTAGAAAAGGCAGAGGAACCAGAGATCAAATTGCCAACATCCGCTGGACCATAGAAAAAGCAAGAGAGTTGCAGAAAAACATCTATTTCTGCTTTATTGACTATGCCAAAGCCTTTGACTGTGTGGATCACAATAAACTGTGGGAAATTCTTCAAGAGATGGGAATACCAGACTACCTGATCTGCCTCTTGAGAAATTTGTATGCAGGTCAGGAAGCAACAGTTAGAACTGGACATGGAACAACAGACTGGTTCCAAATAGGAAAAGGAGTACGTCAAGGCTGTATATTGTCACCCTGTTTATTTAACTTATATGCAGAGTACATCATGAGAAACGCTGGACTGGAAGAAACACAAGCTGAAATCAAGATTGCTGGGAGAAATATCAATCACCTCAGATAAGCTGATGACACCACGCTTATGGCAGAAAGTGAAGAGGAACTCAAAAGCCTCTTGATGAAAGTGAAAGTGGAGAGTGAAAAAGTTGGCTTAAAGCTCAACATTCAGAAAACAAAGATCATGGCATCTGGTCCCACCACTTCATGGGAAATAGATGGGGAAACAGTGTCAGACTTTATTTTTCTAGGCTCCAAAATCACTGCAGATGGTGACTGCAGCCATAAAATTAAAAGATGCTTACTCCTTGGAAGGAAAGTTATGACCAACCTAGATAGCATACTCAAAAGCAGAGACATTACTTTGCTAACAAAGGTTTGTCTAGTCAAGGCTATGGTTTTTCCTGTGGTCATGTATGGATGTGAGAGTTGGACTGTGAAGAAGGCTGAGCACCGAAGAATTGATGCTTTTGAACTGTGGTGTTGGAGAAGACCCTTGAGAGTCCCTTGGACTGCAAGGAGATCCAACCAGTCCATTCTGAAGGAGATCAGCCCTGGGATTTCCTCGGAAGGAATGATGCTAAAGCTGAAACTCCAGTACTTTGGCCACCTCATGCGAAGAGTTGACTCATTGTAAAGACTCTGATGCTGGGAGGGATTGGGGCAGGAGGAGAAGGGGACGACAGAGGATGAGATGGCTGGATGGCATCACTGACTCGATGGACGTGAGTCTGAGTGAACTCTGGGAGTTGGTGATGGACAGGGAGGCCTGGCGTGCTGGGATTCATGGGGTCGCAAAGAGTCGGACACGACTGAGTGACTGATCTGAACATGAATTGGCCATAGGGATACAGGTACCCCCCTCCCCGCCCCATCCTGAGCCCTTCTCCCACCTCCCTTCCCACCCTATCCCACTAGGTTGTCCCAGAACACCAGCTTTGGGTCCCTGCTTCATGCATCGAACTCACACTAGTCATCTATTTTACATATGGTAATATAAGTGTTTCAGTGCTATTCCCTCAAATCAGCACACCCTTGCTTTCTCCCACTGAGTCCAATACATGGCACTTTTTTGCAGGCAGAAACAAAAATATACAGGCTACACCACCACACTCTGAAGGAACAATATATACACTGAGTTTGTATAATATAACCTACTCACAAGTTGTATTTATTTATATTTCCCACCACGAGCAGTGACCATCGACCATTGATCAATACAGTGGTGTGCAGAAGCACCTACTTAGTTCATGTTTTGACAATGTACCCTAGGAGCTAGTTTGTATTAATTAGGAATACAGTGGATTTCAGGAGAGAGAACTGTTGTGTGTTATCCACATTAAAATAGCTCTAGTTGTTTGATATATTTTTACCATCTAAGAATCCTCTTTGAAGTTTTGATGGAAATTTTTTTAACAAGTTTCACATTATATGTACACACATAAACACACACACAGATACACAATGGAGCTATAGTAACACACTTTTCCAAAACAAGTGAGAACATCACCAGATTAAACTTATCTAAGAGTCGACAGTGGGATTTCCCTGGTGGTCCAGTGGCTAAGACTCCACACTCCCAAAACAGGGGCCCTGGGTTCAATCATTGGTCAGGGAACTAGATTTCCATATACCCAAACTAAGACCTGGCACAGTCAAACAAATAATTTTTTTAAGAGTCAATAATTTTGACTCTTACCTTCCATGATATGTTCATGGGAAACCACATATTTTTGCTTCATAAGTGATAAATGATATAACTGAAAGGATCCAAAATTGGGAAATGAGTTTAATATGCTTTCCTACAATTGCCAAATGCCATATTCATCCAGTTGAATTGAAATAAAATGTAAAATGATATATGAAAACACAGATAATCTGGAGACTATAGGCTATAGCCTACATTTCATATAGATGATATATTTATATAGAAACTAGTCTCATTGCTATAAATACTTGTTATAATGAATGATGCAGCTCAGCTGAGCTGGTGATTCAGTGAGGCAGGAGGTACCCACGCCACCTTTGCTACATACTGAACAAGGAGAATGAAATGTACTGTTTTCATTTTCTAGCCATAAATATATATTATGTTTTCTTTCCGAATGCACAGGAAAAAATCTACTGATGGAACTGAATTGCAGTTAAAAGCTATAACTACACCCATCTCTGTGATTCATTTCTCACTCTCATGATATATTTGGAAATTGTTCCTTTAGGATTTCCAGCATCTTGTCAACCATTCTGCTCTTTAACTTGCCATTTCTACAAAGTAGTTCTTAGTAGAGATTTGAAGTGTTGTGTTTTCACACCACTGTTTCTTAAAGAGAGCTGAAACTGACATTTTGAAAGCAAATGAAACACACACATTAATTGTATTTTAAAATTTGACAAAGCACATCAAATTACTTTTACTCAAGTAATTAATTGAGTTAGATTTTAAATACATAGTCATTTGTGCACCTGTGATAATTTCTGTTTTTTTTTTTTTTTCCAAATGAAAATTCTCCACTCACTCCAAAATGGTGCATAAGAGTTATTTGTAACAATGGTAACTCCAACAAACAGAATTTAAGCACCAAGAGAGCAGCTCAACTGCAATAGCCAGAGTTCTCTGATTTTTGGCTAAAGGTACTCTGAGATGAAGAACCTCCCAGATTTTCTTCACAGGAAATGCTAAATAGAAAGAGAAGCTTGATATTTAGAGCAAAATGCTTGCCATTCTTAACTCCTTCCACTTTTTCACACTCATAAGTGTTAGTCACCAAATCTTTTGAAATATCTATGAATCCACTTACTTCCCTCCATCTTTGTACCACTATCTTAGTCCAGGCCATCAATGCATCTGAACTGAAATACTCCCACAAGTAGCCTCCTTGCATGGCATTAGGTCTACTTCTAAACCATTGTTTGAATCACATCACTGGAGTCCCTTTAGAATGCATACCACATAAAATTGCAGCAACTGCCTATCAGCCTCAGTATAAAATCCAAGCACCCAAACATAAAGTTTAGCTTTAAAGTCTCATTATCAGCTACTCACTACCACATACCTACTTGCAAAAAAAGAAACACTCAGCTTGTGGGGGCTGCATGCATCATAGTGTCTAGTGTAAATGTATTTTCTTATGCAGTCGCTCATGTCTAGAATGCATTGTGCACACGCACACACAGTTCTTCAGGACATAAGGTATATGTCACCAATACCAGGATCTATCTTTGATTTCTTGAATGACCAAGAATGTTTCAAAGATCCTAAAGCCAAGGCCACATCCTATATCAATTAAATCATGTTTCAGTATTTTTTAAAGCCACCCAAGGCAATTCTACCATATAACCAAGAAATGCAGAAAAGCAAAATGGCTGTCTGGGGAGGCCTTACAAATAGCTGTGAAAAGAAGGGAAGTTAAAAGCAAAGGAGAAAAGGAAAGATATACCCATTTGAATGCAGAGTTCCAAAAATAGCAAGGAGAGATAAGAAAGCCTTCCTCAGTGATCATTGCAAAGAAATAGAGAAAAACAATAGAATGGGAAAGACTAGAGATCTCTTCAAGAAAATTCGAAATACCAAGGGAATATTTCATGCAAAGATGGGCTCAATAAAGGGCAGAAATGGTAGGGACCTAACAGAAGTAGAGGATATTAAGAAGAGGTGGCAAGAATACACAAAAGAAATATACAAAAGATCTTCACCACCCAGATGATCATGGTAATGTGATCACTCACCTAGAGCCAGACATCCTGGAATGTGAAGTCACATGGGCCTTAGGAAGCATCACTATGAACAAAGCTTGTGGAGGTGATGGAATTCCAGTTGAGCTATTTCAAATCCTGAAAGATGATGCTGTGAAAGTGCTGCACTCAATATGCCAGCACATTTGGAAAACTCAGCAGTGGCCACAGGACTGGAAAAGGTCAGTTTTCATTCCAATCCCAAAGAAAGGCAATGCCAAAGAATGCTCAAACTACCACACAACTGCACTCATCTCACACGCTAGTAAAGTAATGCTCAAAATTCTCCAAGCCAGGCTTCAGCAATACATGAACCATGAACTTCCAGATGTTCAAGCTGGTCTTAGAAAAGGCAGTGTAACCAAAGATCAAATTGCCAACATCCACTGGATCATGGAAAAAGCAAGAGAGTTCCAGAAAAACATCTATTTCTGCTTTATTGACTATGCCAAAGCCTTTGACTGTGTGGATCACAATAAACTGTGGAACATTCTGAAAGAAATGGGAAAACCAGACCACCTTACCTGCTTCCTGAGAAACCTATATGCAGGTCAGGAAGCAACAGTTAGAACTGGACATGGAACAACAGACTGGTTCCAAATAGGAGTATGTCAAAAGAGTACATCAAGGCTGTATGTTGTCACCCTGCTTATTTAATTTATATGCAGAGTACATCATGAGGAACGCTGGGCTGGAAGAAGCTCAAGATGGAATGAAGACTGTGGGGAGAAATATCAGTCACCTCAGATATGCAGATGACAGCACCCATATGCCAGACAGTGAAGAAGAACTAAAGAGCCTCTTGATGAAAGTGAAAGAGGAGAATGAAAAAGTTGGCTTAAAGCTCAACATTCAGAAAACTAAGGTCACGGCATCCAGTCCCATCACTTCATGGCAAATAGATGGGGAAACAGTGGAAACAGTGGCTGAATTTTTTTTTGAGGGGGGGCTCCCAAATCACTGCAGATGGTGACTGCAGCCATGAAATTAAAAGACGCTTACTCCTTGGAAGGAAAGTTATGACCAACCTAGAGAGCACATTAAAAAGCAGAGACATTACTTTGCCAAAAAAGGTCCATCTAGTCAAGGCTATGGTTTTTCCAGTGGTCATGCATGGATGTGAGAGTTGGACTATAAAGAAAGCTGAGCACTGAAGAATTGATGCTTTTGAACTGTGGTGTTGGAGAAGACTCTTGAGAGTCCCTTGGACTGCAAGGACATCCAACCAGTCCATCCTAAAGGAGATTAGTCCTGGGTGTTCACTGGAAGGACTGATGCTGAAGCTGAAACTCCAGTACTTTGGCCACCTCATGCGAAGAGTTGACTCATTGGAAGACCCTGATGCTGGCAAAGATTGAGGGCAGGAGGAGAAGGGGACGACAGAGGATGAGATGGTTGGATGGCATCACCGACCTGATGGACATGGGTTTGGGTGGACTCTGGGAGTTGGTGATGGACAGGGAGGCCTGGTGTGCTGAGATTCATGGGGTTGCAGAGTCAGACACGACTGAGCAACTGAACTGAACTGAAAATCACTGCAGTAGGGTTTCAGTGAACTGTTCTTCCTAACAACAATCCATCTTCTGAGTTCAGCCTTCATACCCCACTGCCACATGAATCAGACCTTTCATTTGTTCTCACCTAAACTGTTTTCTCCACCGTGGCCACCGAGTCCCATGCAAGGCACTGTCAAGTGCTTTGTTGAAATCCAAGGCCTCATTTGGTCATTATCTTATTAATCTGCTGGAATCTTTCAAAATAACACTTGCTAATCCTAAATTACATGAGAGTTTTCGACATTTAGCAAAACATCTATAGAAATTAAATGTTTTCTTTCAATGCAAACTATGTGGACATCTACTAAATGTTGCTTATAGACATAATATAGCTTATCTGGAATGAGTTATGGAATGAAGCCTTAAAATTAGGTTGTTTTGTGTTGTTTTGATGGACAGGGAGGCCTGGCATGCTGCGATTCATGGGGTCGCAAAGAGTCGGACATGACTGAGCGACTGATCTGATCTGATCTGATGTGTAAAATATGTTCTTTCATACATACGTAAATGCATT
Source organism: Bubalus kerabau (assembly GCF_029407905.1). Classification (NCBI taxonomy): domain Eukaryota; kingdom Metazoa; phylum Chordata; class Mammalia; order Artiodactyla; family Bovidae; genus Bubalus; species Bubalus kerabau. The sequence goes on from NC_073631.1 coordinate 43,738,657, forward strand.
ACTTGTTCTACTCATCATGGCATCCAAATACCCTAGAAAGCTACAGTTAACATGAAAGGTCCTAAACAATATTCACATCACATTTTAAATGATTCAGTTCACTTACAAGCTCAGTATTTCCAAAACAGGTAGATTTATTTCTTGTATTAATTTTCCTTTTGGATAATAATGAATATATTGAACAACAGCAAAGCATTTTTTCCAGATCTTCCTATGTATAGGGACACTGCTGTAGAAAGAGTCAAGACTGCTAAATGTGAGCTCTGGTTCAACATAATCTGTGTCCTTAGGCAATGCTTTGAATTTCCCAGGTGTCAGTTTCTGTTTTTGTTTTTTATTTATTTATTTGACTGCATCAAGTCTCAGGCTGCACAGCATGCAGGATCTTTATTGCCCTATGTAGGATCTTTTGTTGCAGTGCACGAACTCTCTAGTTGTAACATGAGGGCCTAGTTGTTCCATGGCTTGTGGGACCCTAGTTTCCCAACCAGAGATGGAACCCATGTGCCCTACATGGGACCATCAAGGACCTCACTTTTTAAACACAATATAAAATGAAGACAGGGCTATAAGCTAGAACTCCTAAGAATGTGGCATTACTTCAATGGGAGGACTTTCCTGGTGGTCCAGTGGTTAAGAATTCACCTGCCAAAACAGGGGACATGGGTTCTATCCCTGGTTGGGGAACTAAGATCCCACATGTCATGGAGCAACTAAGCCCCATGTGCCTCACCTGCTGAGCCTTCACTCTAAAGCCTGTGCTCTGCAACAAGAGAAACCACTGCAATGAGAAGCCTGTGAACAGCAACTAGAGAATAGCCCTCACTTGCCACAACTAGACAAAGTTCTCACGCAGCAACAGAAACACAATGCAGCCCACAATTAATTAATTAAAAACATCAATGGGGAAGACATGTATGCTTCTTGCAGGAGACAGAGGTACAATCAAGGTGAAATTGAAGAAAATTTAATAAACAGTCTATTTACAAAGGTGTGTGTAGCAGAAAGAAACTAACAAGGGATGGCAAAGCATCCAATAACTAACTAAAATAGGAAGGAGTTATCCCCTCTAGCCCTCCGGGAACAGGGGTCAGGGTTGAGGTGAGAACCCGGTGAGAGCTCTGTCTGGGGAAGAGAGACTGCAGTTGAGCTGTGGTTGGATGAATACAACCATTGCCACACCATAACTTGACAGGGGGAAGCAGGGAATAAACCCCCCAATCTCTCTCTTCTCCCCTTCTCTGATCATCCATCTGCTGGCAACTTCCCTTGATCAAACCCAACCCAAATTCAGAAAGGAGTCCCAGTGATGCCCTCTGTAGAGATGTAGAGCAGGATGAAGAGAAGTGAAAGATACGAAGAGGCAGTTGGAGAACATTGGCCACAAAGTGAAAGCTTTTAACCAAACATTTGTTCAGTAAATTGTTTTTCAAATATTAAATAAAAACACAATATAACAGGGAAGCCATTATTCTATATGATACTATGATAGTGGATACATTTCATTATACATTTGTCAAATTCCATGTATAACAATACCAGTGAACCCTAATGTGTACTACAGACTATAGTGAATAATAATGTAACAATATTGACTCACCAACTGTAACAAATAGACCATACTAATGTAAGATGTTAAAAATAGTGGAAGCTAGTGGGGGTAAGGGGTTTAAGGGAATTCTGTATATTTTTTGCTCAATATTTTGTAAATCTAGGATGGTCCCCCAAAAAAAGTCTATAAATTTTTTTAAAGTGCCCTTTTCACTACTCATATCTTCTGAAAATGTCGCATCATTGCCCCAATTCCACCATGCTGTCACATCCATGCAAATGAGGTGACAGTGAGATAACCACCCTATGACATTGAGTAACAGGTTAATTACCAAGATTAGGGAAGTGGAAATACATCTGCTGCGGCTGCTAAGTCGCTTCAGTCATGTCCGACTCTGTGCAACCCCATAGACAGCAGCCCACTAGGCTCCTCTGTCCCTGGGACTCTCCAGGCAAGAACACTGGAGTGGGTTGCCATTTCCTTCTCCAATGCATGAAAGAGAAAAGTGAAAGCGAAGTCGTTCAGTCATGCCCGACTCTTAGTGACCCCATGGACTGCAGCCTACCAGGCTCCTCCGTCCGTGGGATTTTCCAGGCAAGAGTACTGGAGTGGGGTGCCGTTGCCTTCTCCGGGAAATACATCTGCTGCTGCTGCTGCTGCTGCTGCAAATTGCAAAGAGTTAATGGTGTCTGTTTTCTGAATTCTCCATGTCCCTATTCCTTGTTGTGCTAATTTAGACAGACAAAATTCTCCCCTGCTTCTCAGCAAAAGCTCTTAGTAAGGTATTCCAAATCATCATTTCTCTTGTAATGATTAACTTTTCACTTAAAGCTGAGACAACTCTGTTTTCATAATAATTTGTATGTGAAAGTTCTTTGCCCTTTGAAGAGACTGAAGACATAATTTGGAAAGGTTTTCATGGCATGATAATTACCATAGATACCTCCTGCTGATAATTCTTCACTAAGTAGAAAATAAAGGTGAAAGAGAAAATAAAATATACTTTAGGTCCACAAAGAACCTGACACACTGAAATACATTCTATTTGGAACCTTACATCAGATGTTTAAAAATCTGGTTTATTTCAGTATGATTTACCATATTCTAATAGTATGTCCTCTGAAGTGCAAGTAATATACTATAATAATGAATTTCTACACATTAGACAATTAATATAATGGTTCCAGAGCCTTATATTTTTTGATGTATGACACACAGAGCCATAGGTACTTGTGACATCCTGTCAGCATTCTCTTAATAAGAGTTTATGTTTTAAACACAAAATTATAGATTGTATTCAATATTAGATTAGAAAAAAAATCTAGCAAACTATACTTAAAAAAAAAGGGGGGGGGGACTCCCCTGGTGGTCCAGTGGTTAAGAATCTGCCTTGAAATACTAGGGATGCAGGTTTGATCCCTGGTTGGGATCCTACGGGCTCAGGGGGAACTAAGCCCAAGCGCTGCAAGGAAGATCCCAAGATCCCATGTGCTGCTGCAACTAAGACCCAATGCAGTTAAATTAATCAACAAATATTAAAAAAAAAAAACCCACACTATCAATATTCCAAAGTCAATAGTGGATAAATGGCAATAGAATTCAGAAACAATTCCTGATGCCACTTGCTGAAATCAAACAGGTATGGTTGTAAAGAATAGGTAGCCAGCTCTTTCTTCTCTAGAGCATGGAGTGGCACTATCCTTCCCCACTTGACTTCTCCCCTCTTCACAATTGTCCCCTGATTAAACCCAAACACCCTGCATCCCTGCCTCAGAGGAGAGCTCAAATCAACAGTGTCCTCCAACAGGTCTGACTCTTTTGTCCTCCAGGGTTGTAGGCACTGGAGAGCCACAGAACCCCCCTTTCTTCAAGATGCTGTGATCTAGCGATGACAGCTGAGCTGCTTGGTGCCTCAGAGACCAGCGTAAATGAGGGCGGCTCATACAGTGTATGACTTTGATGATAAGACTAACTTATTCGTCACAGGGCAGCATTTTGAATGTGTTTCCCTGCCTCCTTTTTGTTCACTCATGTGCATAAATGCAAACATTGTTAGGGTGTAAATGCCCCTCTTTCTGGTCTTATCTGCACTGTTTGTGTGCACACTCCAGTCCTGGGAAGACTGAGAAACGGACTATCACACCAAGATACTGAGTGCTTTCTGGTTTGCAGTGGCAGCTGTTGTTTGCTCTGTCTGATGCCTTTCAAAAGCTTTTTTCTCCTCCATATCTATGCCGTGACTTTCCCTGAAAAATCTTACACCAAATTCTGAGCTGGCGTGTCTAGCCCTGTGACTTCACAGTAATCCATAGCAGATTAAATCTTCTACAGGATTTTAACACAGAAAAGCAGTGACTCACACTATTGAAAAAAAAAAAAAATGGGGGGGGGTAGTTTTTTCTTCCTGATACAATTAAAAATTTTTAAAGAATACTTCTCAATACTGCTCAATACAGGATTCACATCCCTTTGGCCAAAGGGAGGCTGTAGTTACACTTGAGCCTTCTAAGAATTATTTACAGAGCCCCTATCATCTAAAGGAAGTATATTTTTTGGCCAGGGATGCATGTTTTGTCAAATTAAGATGAACAACAACATCTTAGTAGGTAGTGGGTTAGCAACTACTTCACAATTTATTCTTGGCAAGATCACCAAGGTTCTGGGGCTCCGTAACACCCTACAAAAACATTTAGGGAAAGAATGCAGGATGCAACAGGAAAACAGATTACAGATCCCTCAAGTGAAGATAAGAATGTTTCTTCCCTTGTAGCCAATGTTTGTATTTGTTCCTGTAGATCTTGAGAAATAACAAAATGACTTTCAGTGGCAGCTTTAAGAAATATATCTACAACTTTATTTTCCCTTGGTAAGGGAAGAGAAAATAAAAGGGGAAAAATTAATCTGTAGATAAAAATGTTGACATAAGAAAATAAGGAAAAATACATATATCTGCTGCATGATCCCTCTTTGATACCTTATAACTAAATTATAAGGCTAACAACCAGCAACAACACACACTATTTAAAAATAGTCAAGTAGGCTAAGAGGGAAAACATGATTTGGTTAATATATATAAATACATGGCACATGTGTGTACACACACACAGATTATCCTCAAAATCTTAGTGAAGTTTTGAGTTTTAATAACTTAAGAAGTATAAGTGCTACAAACTTAAAAAAAAAATACCATTCCAAGACAATTAAGGTTCTTTTCTACTTATTTAGATTTGTGAGTGCTGAATAATATATTTTAAATTCTAACTTCATTTGCCATCATCTGTATATGTAAATAGGTTTCCCAGGTGGCACTAGCTGTGAAGAACCTGCTTGCCGATGCAGGAGACACAGAGACGCTGGCTGGATCCCTGGGTCAGGAAGACCCCTGGAGAACGGCATGGCAACCCACTCCAGTATTCTTGCCTGGAGAGTTCCCATGAACAGAAAAGCCTGGCAGGCTACAGTCCATGGGATCACAAAGAGTTGGACATGACTGAAGCAGCTTCGCACACACATATATGTAAACAGAGCAAAGACGAGAATACACACAGCAGCAAGTCACGAGGCTACAGTAGAGTTTTGTAACTTCTTTCTTCTGCTATCTAGCTCTTGTTCCTTGTATCTCAGCTGGCATTTCTAAGCTGGTTTTGTTCTTTACCTGCTTGGGTGACCTAAATATGACTTCTGAATTATTGCTAGTAGTTACAGCAGCAGAAACAGCAATAGCAGTAATAAAAGGAAGGCCTCAGAATATACAACAGCAACCTCATCACCCCTTGACAATCATTCAGACATTAAGCTCCTGCTGTGCCCTTTAGGTCAGTGTTATGAACTCAAACTGCTTCTCAGCTTCCACTTGGATAGAATCATTTTTATGAGAACTAAACTGATTGATCCAGACAAGGTCAAAGTTGTAGTAATGGGAAACAAAATTCTTAATGAATGGATCACTGAGGTAACACGGAAAAGGTCTACCGTCACTCCCACATCCTTAAGTCCATGTCCTGGCCATTGCAGAAACAGAATTACATATGAGCTGCTATTGCCATCAACTGTTATCAGAATATACACTGCATCTTGTCAGATGACACCTCAGACTTGTGAGTTTTCTTGCCTTTTTAATATTTAATCTATTTATTCGGCTGCACTGAGTCTTAGTTGTGGCACACAGGATCTTTCTTGCACACAGAACACATAAATGATGTGCCCTCTTCCGCAAAGATGGGGAGAAAGGAAAAACACATTTCATGAACACCTCCAGGTGGGCTGGAGGATCCTTGCCTGCAGCCCCCACTCTACTGTTCTGCTTTTGAACCATGGGGATTTGTTCATTATTCACACATTTTAAAAGGAAGCAGTGGTGCAGAACGTGAGCCTCAAGATCGGCCATTCAAGAAAAAGCTAGAGACTTTCCTGATGGTCCATTGGTTAGGACTCCATGCTCCCACTGCAGGGGGCACAGGTTTGATTCCTGGTTTGGGGACCAAGATTCTGCATGCCACAGGGCTGTGCCAAAAAATGAAAAAGTCTAGATACAGAGCAGTGGGTAAATATACTAATTGTTCAGGTGGGGATAAGGAAGATGGAAAGAAAAAGGAAGGAAAGGAGAGGCAGGAAGAATGGGGGAGGGTGGGATGGAGAGTGGCAGTCCAGACACGTAGGTCCCTCAGGATCTTCCTTGCGTCAAGTGGGATTTTCCTTGCATCTGGAGGTATCTTCCTTGCATTGTACGGGCTGAGAAGTGGCGCTTGGGCTCTGTTGCCACCAGGCATGTGGGATCTTGGTTCCCAGACCAAGAATGGAACCAGAGGCTTCTGCACTACAGGGCAATTTTTAACTACCAGGCCACCAAGGAAGTCCAGACTTGGAAGTTTTTATTCATATACTTGGACTGTTTCTTCAATGGATCATTGTACCATTCTGTCAGAACAGTAGCTTCTGGATGATATAGTACACAGTAAGACCAGTAATAAATGAAGAATAAAAAAGTCGCTCAGTCGTGTCCAGCTCTTTGGGACCCCATGGACTGTATAGTCCCTGGAATTCTCCAGGCCAGAATATTGGAGTGGGTAGCATTTCCCTTTGCCAGGGGATCTTCCAAACCCAAGGATCGAACCCAGGTCTCCTGCATTGTAGGGGGATTCTTTAACAGCTGAGCCACAAGGGAAGCCCAAGAATACTGGAGTGGGTAGCCTATTGCTTCTCCAGGGAATCTTCCTGACCCAGAAATCGAACCGGGGTCTCCTGCTTTGCAGGCAGATTCTTTACCAACTGAACTATGAGGGGAAGCCCAGTAAGTTTCATGAATATGAGTCACTGCTTTTGCTGTAAGATGAACTCTTTGGTCAAAAGCCATATTATGTGGGATCCCAATATATGGAACAAGATGTTCAATAAATGCACAGGTGGTGATGCTGCAGAGGCTTTTTTAAAGAAAAAAAAATTTCTTTCCTTCTAGGATGGCAAAGGTCCAATATAATTCTTCTGCCACTGAGTGGCTCACTAGTCTCACTAGGAAATGATGCTATATTGGGGGATGAGATTTGGTTTGTGCTGTTGGTTGGTGATCTGTTCAGCTGTCATACTTGTCATATGCATTTTGTGGGGAAAAAAATCTTATGTTGTTTCTATTCCATCCTTATTATGGCGATCTTCTTCCTGGGTGCAATAACAAAACACTGGAATGACTAAGAAAAGAGAGAAACTGATCTCTATAGCAAGAGTTGTATCCAAATATTACGGAAGCCCTTCTCTGGCTTGCTCTCATGAGTACTCACGTTCTTTCTGCCTGGGTCTCATTCCCCTTGGAGAAGGCGATGGCACCCCACTCCAGTACTCTTGTCTGGAAAATCCCATGGACAGAGGAGCCTGGTAGGCTGCAGTCCATGGGGTCACTAAGAGTCGGGCACGACTGAGCGACTTCACTTTGACTTTTCACTTTCATGCATTGGAGAGGGAAATGGCAACCCGCTCCAGTATTCTTGCCTGGAGAATCCCAGGGACAGGGGAGCCTGGTGGGCTGCCGTCTATGGGGTCGCATAGAGTCGGACACCACTGAAGTGACTTAGCAGCAGCAGCAGGTCTCATTCCACCAAGTGCCCCATTTTATTCCCTTCAAGTCTGATTATCCAGCTTATCCTATAGTCTTTGCTCAGAACTGATATCCGTCTGTACCTTTAGCCCTTGTTTTTTCAAGCTAAAGTTAATTATTCAATGCATGTCTTAAAGGTCTGTCCACCGAGAGGGCTTTTTTTCCTCTTTTTCCTCATACCATCTTTCTATAACACCCTTCAACTAGGCTGTAATAAAGTTGCAGTTCACTTCGAACTGATGGCAGCCTATCATCCAGAACTCTCTCTCAACAAAACCTGAAATTTCACTGGTTTCAGATGAATGGTCATAGGGAAACATTGCCCATGAGTCCACATGTTACAGTCAAAGGAAAGCTGATAATGAAGCAGGAGACCAGGCTTGTTCTGGGAGCCTGAGTTGCCTATGCAACTTGTTCCTATGACTTGTTAGAATGTGGCTTCTTGCATATCACTGCCATTTGATAATAAGAGTGATGATGAGCATGCTCATCTTTATGACTGAGATCAGATAACACTCAATTTGTGATGGGAAACTTAGGTAGCAGGAGCAACTCATATCCTATAGTGAGTCATTCTATCACTGTCAGGGCTGAAAAGCAAGCCAGCAACGATTTCTTAAAAGGAGAACAGATCTACTGTATAGCGCATGGAACTTTGCTCAGTGTCATGTGGCAGCCTGGATGGGAGGGAAGTTTGGGGGAGAATGGGTGCATTATATGTATGGCTGAGTCTCTGCACGGTTCACCTTAAATTATCACAACTCATTAATCGGTGATAGTCCAACACAAAGTAAGAAGTTTAAAAATATTTTTTTTAAAAAAGGAGAACAGTTAACTGTGAAGTATAGTACTTTTTAAAAATCTTAGGAATAAATACTGGGCTTCCCTGGTTGCTCACCAGTAAGAATCTGCCTGTAATGCAGGAGACACGAATTTAATCCCTAAGTTAGGAAGACCCGCTGGAGAAGGGAATGGCTACCCTCTCCAATATCCTTGCCTGGGAAATCTTGTGGAGAGAGGAGCTGGGCAGGCGATAGTCCATGTGGTTGTAGAAGCTGGACACAACTTAGCAAATAAACCACCACCACCAGGGATACATGCTATCACATATCCATCAGTGCTTGCCTGATGTGATATAGAGCAAACCCATCTTCCACAGATATCATGAGCAGTCATGGAATTTTCTGGTTCGTAAATTCCAAATGGCTAAGCAGTTGCTCTTCAACCCAGAACAACAAGAGCACTTTCTTTTCTTTGGGGCTCTATTAAAAATTGGCAGCTTTAGGCATTACTTGTTAAGTGGATTAGAACATCCTGAAATGTGATATATGTTGTCTCTAGAACCAAAGCTCCTCCCAAGAACTATCACTCTTTTTATGGTGGTAATAGAAAGCACAGTAAAAGTTCTAGATGAGATATCTTGATATGCCCATTGGAACCCCTAGAAAATCAACCAAGATCCCTGAATTTCCATGAGAATTTTTTGCACCCTCTAGGACACATATGTCTTAACAAGGCAATTGGCCTGATGTCACTAATGTAATGGACAAATGTAATATCCTATGTAATAGTTCTCTAAAGAACCTGAGACAACAGAGAGCAAAAGAGTCAATTCAGCCCTGAGGAAGGATGATGACAAGACACTGCTCAATAGCTGTGTACTAAATACTAGGTGCTGAGTTGATTTACTCTAATATAGTCCAACTGGGAGAGCAATTGAAATTAGAGTCACCACCTGATTAATTTCATGAAAATCAACTAATATTCTGAAGGATTTATATGTCTTCTGCATAAAAATTAGGTAAGTTAAATGAGAATGTGATTTTTAAAATGTATCCTGTATCTTTCAAGTAGTTAGTGATGGCAATAAGTTTTGCAATTGCCCACGATTTGACATGCTGCTGCTGCTGCTAAGTCGCTTCAGTCATGTCCGACTCTGTGCGACCCCATAGACGGCAGCCCACCAGGCTCCCCTGTCCCTGGGATTCTCCAGGCAAGAACACTGGAGTGGGTTGCCATTTCCTTCTCCAATGCATGAAAGTGAAAAGTGAAAGGGAAGTCACTTAGTCGTGTCCGACTCTTCACTACCCCATGGACTGCAGCCTACCAGGCTTCTCCGTCCATGGGGTTTTCCAGGCAAGAGTACTGGAGTGGGGTGCCATCGCCTTCTCCAGATTTGACGTGAGTTTTCATTTTCTGCTATGGTAAGAGAAGAACTTCCTCGGCTTCTAAATTTTCCCATCCTACTATAGTGGTCCTCTTCTGATAGAAAGCCATCAGAAAGCTAATGTGGAGAATCTGCCAGTAGTTATATCTATCCTAAATATGCATTCATAAAAGTAATAATATTCTGGAATAATAATCACTGAGTGTCAGAAGGACATTGGCTAAAACTCTATTTTCTGAACACAGTAAAACCAAACTCATACTGAGACATTTTGAAGCCTTGTGTATTGGTGGTTGTTTGGCACCAAGGTTCAGAAATATTTTAGAAGTCTGAGCCATCCCCCTTATTCAGTGCATGGTGACTCTGGCAAATGCCCTCAGGTCACTCTGTGGAAGGCTGAAACAAACATTTACAGTATATACTTGTGGTAATTCTGTGGGGAATTTCCATAAGGGAAATTGCCACCTCTATTCAAAAGCTTCTGTGAACTGGATCTAATCAGGCATGATCTAGTTATGACTCCATTGAGTCATTGAGTTGTGATTCCATTGTAGTGACTGTTTTCAGATCTCTGATTACTAAACCTTGACTTTTTATTTATTTTCAGCTGAGCTAGGTCTTCCTTTCTGCTGGTGGGCTTTCTCTAGTTGTCATGAGCAGGGCTACTCTTTCTTGTGTTACACAGGCTTCTCACTGCGGTGACTTCTCTTGTTGCTGAGCACGGGCTCTAGGCACGTGGGCTCTTCAGCAGTTGTGGTGCATGGGCTTTAGTTGCTCCGTGGCATGTGGAATCTTTCTGGACCAGGGGTCGAGCCTGTGTCCCCAGCATTGGCAGGCAGATTCTTAACCACTGGACCACCAGGGAAGACCAACCTTGCATTTTTAATGAAACCAGGTCAAGTAGACATTATAAGAATCAAGTAAAATTTAAGTCGGTTGCTCAACTATCAAAACTTAGAGTGTCAGAGTCAAGTTACCTTGCTCCACCCTTTACCATCTGCAGCGAGAAAAGATACCTTCTTGTCTCCAGCTTCTGCCATTCACTCTTGCAAACTGAGAAGTACATTTCAGTGGCACTATCTCTCACAGTCTTCCTCAGCCTGCAATGAAGAGCTAGCACTATTCTTTCTAAGATGCCGCATCAGTCAAAGCTTTGGTAAAGGGAGTATTCTCTAAACTCTCCTCAGGGATACAGTAAGGCCATAGATGTGAAAGTTTCCCATAATTAATATTCTCTGATCTTCTTATTTCCAAGCTTTCAGATATTTCAGTCAACACTATACTAAAGAAATCCTGGCACCTCATACTTATTTAATTTAGGTCATTGATATGTTCAGATTTAAGTCAACAGTCTGAGTAAACTATTGAAGTCTTTCCTAGCTGCTTGTGGGAACATAGTTACTCCAGGATGTCTGATAAGCGTGCCTTTTCAATAAACCAGCCTTATACATGTATTTTTAATTGTTGTTATTGGTTCGTTGTGTCCTGCTATAAAACCCTTAGAATTATTTTTACCAACATTATGCCCTGTTTTCTGTGAATATAAATTTGGAAAACATTGCTTTTGCTTCAGCGTATGGTGCCAGCTCCTCCTGGATTTGAATTTGTAATCATCCCCCACATCCTGCGCTCAGCTTCTGATTACATGTCTGGAAGCAATGAGAAGAGTGGGGGTGGGTCTTAAAGAGAATTGGCATTGCCTTACAAAGGGATGCTTCACTGAGGTAATTCAGAATCATCAGGCAAAGTGAGGCTAACATTCCTGGATAGGGAAATATAACACTGCTTCTGATGGAAACCAAGGATCAGTGAAAGTAAGCAGTGTAAGCTCCTCTGATTCACTGGAATACACTGGAAAATTCTTATTCCAGTTCTACTCATTCAAACCAGTACTCCAACTTTTCCAGGAGGCAAAGCAAAGCTAAAAATTCCATTTGCCTTGTAAATCTGCAATTTACAAGACCAAATCTTATTTCTGGTTCTGTGTTTATAGGTCTGTATTCGTCTAGTCAAGGCTATGGTTTTTCCTGTGGTCATGTATGGATGTGAGAGTTGGACTGTGAAGAAGGCTGAGCACCAAAGAATTGATGCTTTTGAACTGTGGTGTTGGAGAAGACTCTTGAGAGTCCCTTGGACTGCAAGGACATCCAACTAGTCCATTCTGAAGGAGATCAGCCCTGGGCTTTCTTTGGAAGGAATGATGCTAAAGCTGAAACTCCAGTCCTTTGGCCACCTCATGCGAAGAGTTGACTCATTGGAAAAGACTCTGATGCTGGGAGGGATTGGGGGCAGGAGGAGAAGGGGACGACAGAGGATGAGATGGCTGGATGGCATCACTGACTCAATGGACGTGAGTCTGGGTGAACTCTGGGAGTTGGTGATGGACAGGGAGGCCTGGCGTGCTGCAATTCATGGGGTCGCAGAGTCGGACACGACTGAGCGACTGATCTGATCTGATCTACTAAGTTATTTTAAAATATATTTTTAAGGGTAATAATAAAAAGATCTTGCTTCTCTGATCATGCCATAAACTTGTCTTTGTAGGCACTTTCTTTCCTATTTACCATTTCTACGGACTCTTCTGTTTTCTGCTGATGACAAAGTCATATAACCTTCCAATGACTAATCCCAGGTTCCCACGTATGAGAGTCTGTGTCCTGGATCCATGTTTTTATATATTGAATCAGATAGAGTTTGCTCAGGAAAACAGAAAGCACACTAAGTATTATAAACAGGAGGCATTTAATATAGGAAGTTAGGCACAAAATATTTGAAAATCTAGGATGGGGAGGTTAGCAAAGAACTGCTAGATTTTAAAGTGGGTGATCCAACAGAAAATATTGGTAAAAATACCCATCTGTTCTTTTGTAATCCGACAAACCTATTTGCTGCTGCTCATTCAATAACAGTGCTTCCTTTCCCTCGTCCTGGCAGGAGATGATTCTTCATGGGTTTCCAGCATCTCTGTACATCTTGCAAATAAAGGCACTGACTGACTTTATTCTAGACCATCTTTTTAGGGATGTTGCACTCATCTCACACGCTAGTAAAGTAATGCTCAAAATTCTCCAAGCCAGGCAATATGTGAACCGTGAACTTCCTGATGTTAAGCTGGTTTTAGAAAAGGCAGAGGAACCAGAGATCAAATTGCCAACATCTGCTGGATCATGGAAAAAGCAAGAGAGTTCCAGAAAAACATCTATTTCTGCTTTCTTGACTATGCCAAAGCCTTTGACTGTGTGGATCACAATAAACTGTGGAACATTCTGAAAGATGGGAATATCAGACCACCTGATCTGCCTCTTGAGAAATTTGTATGCAGGTGAGGAAGCAACAGTTAGAACTGGACATGGAACAACAGACTGGTTCCAAATAGGAAAAGGAGTTCGTCAAGGCTGTATATTGTCACCCTGTTTATTTAACATAAATGCAGAATACATCATGAGAAACGCTGGACTGGAAGAAACACAAGCTGGAATCAAGATTGCCGGGAGACATATCAATAACCTCAGATATGCAGATGACACCACCCTTATGGCAGAAAGTGAAGAGGAACTAAAAAGCCTCTTGATGAAGGTGAAAGTGGAGAGTGAAAAAGTTGGCTTAAAGCTCAACATTCAGAAAACGAAGATCATGGCATGCGGTCCCATCACTTCATGGGAAATAGATGGGGAAACAGTGGAAATAGTGTCAGACTTTATTGTTTTGGGGCTCCAAAATCACTGCAGATGGTGACTGCAGCCATGAAATTAAAAGATGCTTACTCCTTGGAAGGAAAGTTATGACCAACCTAGATAGCATATTCAAAAGCAGAGACATTACTTTTCCAACAAAGGTTCATCTAGTCAAGGCTATGGTTTTTCCTGTGGTCATGTATGGATGTGAGAGTTGGACTGTGAAGAAGGCTGAGCACCGAAGAATTGATGCTTTTGAACTGTGGTGTTGGAGAAGACTCTTGAGAGTCCCTTGGACTGCAAGGACATCCAACCAGTCCATTCTGAAGGAGATCAGCCCTGGGATTTCTTTGGAAGGAATGATGCTATAGCTGAAACTCCAGTCCTTTGGCCACCTCATGCGAAGAGTTGACTCATTGGAAAAGACTCTGATGCTGGGAGGAATTGGGGGCAGGAGGAGAAGGGGAAGACAGAGGATGAGATGGCTGGATGGCATCACTGACTTGATGGACGTGAGTCTCAGTGAACTCTGGGAGTTGGTGATGGACAGGGAGGCCTGGCGTGCTGCGATTCATGGGGTCGCAAAGAGTCGGACACAACTGAGCGACTGATCTGATCTGATCTGATGTGGCAAGAGGGCTTCCAAGGTGGTTCAGTGGCAAAGAATCTACTGCCAATGCAGGAGACGCAGGTTTAATCACTGGGTCAGGAAGATCCTCTGGAGAAGCAAGTGACAACCCACTCCTGTATTCTTACCTGGAAAATTCCATGGACAGAGGATCCTGGTTGGCTACAGTCTGTGGGGTACCAAATAGTCAGACAGGAATGAGCGACTGAGCACTCATGCGCACAACATGCACACACCCATATGGGAAGTAGCCTTTGAAGACAGAGATCCTGTCTCCCTTCAGGGCAAAGACCAGATAGGATTACTGCTCTAAATTCAGAGTTACTCTCCTTTAATCTGTTGCTGCTGCTAAATCACTTCAGTCATGTCTGACTCTGTGTGACCCCATAGACGGCAGCCCACCAGGCTCCCCCGTCCCTGGGATTCTCCAGGCAAGAACACTGGAGTGGGTTGCCATTTCCTTCTCCAATACATGAAAGTGAAAAGTGAAAGTGAAGTCGCTCAGTCGTGTCTGACTCTTAGCGACCCCATGGACTGCAGCCTACCAGGCTCCTCCGTCCATGGGATTTTCCAGACAAGAGTACTGGTGTGGGGTGCCATCACTTTCTCTGCTCCTTTATTCTACTCCACTGTGTATGCAGGTATCACCCAGCCCTCCTTTTAGTGTCCTGGGGGCTTTGTGTCTGGCAGAACCAATGCAAATGTTTATCCTCTGACTTTTCCTGTTGCTCTAAATAATAAAGCCCTTCATCTCTGACCCAGGAGTTTGATGTCTTTTACCAGCTCCTATAAAACAGAGGCAGGCTTCCCTGGTGGCTCAGCAGGTAAAGAATCTGCCTGCAATGCAGGAGATGTAAGAGACATGAATTCGATCCCTGGGTCAGAAAGATCCCCTGGGGAAAAAAGTGGCAACCCACTTCAGTATTCTTTCCTGGGAAATCCCATGGACAAAGGAGCCTGGCAGGCTACAGTCCATGGGCTCCAAGAAGTGGACATGGCTTAACGACTAAAGTACCATGCATAAAACAAAGGCAGGCTAATTTGTTAACATGCAACTAGGGAAAATTTCAGATCTTTTCAGTTTTTGATACCAAAGGTCATATCTCATAGGAGGATCTTTGTTTCTACAAAACGGGGGGGGGGGGGGGGGGGAACAAGCAAAGATAAATAAACTTGCTCAAAAAAATCATCTAACAACTTTTAAAAAATACAAATATAAAAAAATATTTCAGATTTTGGTTCTTTTTTTTTTTTTTCATACCTCATTAATTTTGCCTGGAGAATCCCAGGGACTGGGGAGCCTGGTGGGCTGCCGTCCCTAGGGTCGCACAGAGTCGGACACAACTGAAGTGACTTAGCAGCAGCAGCAGCAGCATTAATTTTATCTTTTGGTGTTGGTTTAGTCCCTAAGTCCTGTCTGATTCTTGTGACTGCATGGACTGTAGCCCACCAGGCTCCTCTGTCCATGGTATGTCCCAGGCAAGAATATTGAAGTGGGTTGCCATTTCCTGCCAGACCTAGGGATCAAGGGATCGAATCCGCCTCTCCGGCAATGCAGAAAGATTTTTTACTTAGAGAGCCACCAGAGAAGCTTATTTATCTTTCATCTTTATTAAATCCTCACTTATATATTCTCAATCACAATGTATAATTTATAGACTCATTGAACAATGAAATTCTTATGCTCTATTAGGCTTTGAGTTTAAAATTATGAGCAAAAATATACATTGTCTGTATTCCATTGGAATTTTTCTTTATTGTTTTTTCCTAACTCCTTAAGTTGACTGCTTTAGATATTTTAAAACTGCTGCTGCTGCTGCTAAGTCGCTTCAGTCGTGTCTGACTCTGTGTGACCCCACAGACGGCAGCCCACCAGGCTCCCCCATCCCTGGGATTCTCCAGGCAAGAACACTGGAGTGGGTTGCAATTTCCTTCTCCAATGCATGAAAGTGAGGTTGCTCCATCATGCCCAACTCTTAGCGACCCCATGGACTGCAGCCCACCAGGCTCCTCCATCCATGGGATTTTCCAAGCAAGAGTACTGGAGTTGGGTGCCATTGCCTTCTCTGATTTTAAAACTAATTATGACTTTAGTTACATTTCACATTTATTTGAAGTATCCTTATTTTCATAAGTTTCTCATTTATTTGTCTTCTATAATTTTATTTCTTCTTCTAAGCAACATTTTTAGAAAACTGTTTTTGTGATTCTCCTTTTATTTCTTAAATGTGAAAGATATTTGCACAAACTGCTTGTCATGCTAAATGTAAAGGAATAGGGAACAGATTCTCTGAAATAACTGAAAACTTTTTTGAGTTTGAGTAAAAATGATTTTTTTCAAAGCAGTACACATCAAAATATTCCTTGCCCTAGAGTGGTAGAATTTCTTGTTTCCATTCTCCCAGCATACTTCTGATTTTAAATTCATATAGACTTTACACTGGGACATTTAGCAACATAGACAAAAAGTCAAACATTTTCACATTGTTTAATCAAGAAATTCTACTTCTAATACTATAAAGAAATAATTGTACATGTTGGCAAATATATGTGTGTGTGTGTGTGTATATATATATATGCAGGAGAATGGCCACTGTTATTAGTGAAAAATCAGGCAGAACCCTAAAAATGTCCATTAATAGATATTGAGTAAAAATGAATAAATATACATATTGAAATTCTATGTATCATTGAGAATGAAGATAAACATGTATTAACAGGGAATGGCACAGTCTTCATGGTAGAGGATTGTTAGTAGTAGGTAGTGAAAGGAGGTTTAGTTCCAATATCCAATTAAAAATGTATATGTTTTTTGTAGTTATGTATATATATGAAGTATGAAGTCTTTACACCAAAATGGTATTAGTTATTTTTCTGAGTGTTTTGAAAATGGGTTATTTTTCCTCTTAGTTTATTTTCTACTTTTTTCTAAAGGTATATATATATATATATACACATATATACCATATATATAAAGGTATATATATATACCTCCCATTGGCTATATATATATATATGCTGCTGCTGCTAAGTTGCTTCAGTCGTGTCCAACTCTGTGCGACCCCATAGATGGAAGCCCACCAGGCTCCCCTGTCCCTGGGATTCTCCAGGCAAGAACACTGGAGTGGGTTGCAATTTCCTTCTCCAGTGCATGAAAGTGAAAAGTGAAAGTGAAGTCGCTTAGTCGTGTCCAACCCTCAGCGACCCCATGGATTGCAGCCCACCAGGTTCCTCCATCCATGGGATTTTCCAGGCAGGAGTACTGGAGTGGGGTGCCATTGCCTTCTCCCAGGCTTCCCTAACCATCACCAACTCCCAGAGACTGCTCAAACACATATCCATCAAGTCAGTGATACCATCCAAGCATATCATCCTCTGTTGTCCCCTTATCTTACTGCCTTCAATCTTTCCCAGCCTCAGGGTCTTTTCAAAGTTTTCAATAAGTCAGTTTGCATCAGGTGACCAACATATTGGAGTTTCAGCTTCAGCATCAGTCCTTCCAATGAATATTCAGGACTGATTTT
This sequence comes from Bubalus kerabau, assembly GCF_029407905.1. NCBI lineage: Eukaryota > Metazoa > Chordata > Mammalia > Artiodactyla > Bovidae > Bubalus > Bubalus kerabau. The sequence continues at coordinate 43,756,290 of NC_073631.1, forward strand.
CTTTAGGATGGACTGGTTGGATCTCTTTGCAGTCCAAGGGACTTTCAAGAGTCTTCTCCAACACCACATTCAAAAACATCAATTCTTCAGTGCTCAGCTTTCTTTACGGTCCAACTCTCACATCCATACACAACTACTGGAAAAACCATAGATGATACTAATCATGGTGTAAAACATCACTTTTGTGACCTGTTCTACTCCAGAATTGATAATGAAAAAGGTCAGAACACAGTAAAGACGTCTCTTTATATCTCAAAGAAGCTAAAAGATGTTGCCAGAGTGTACTACAATCTTAAGTCCTAATCATGTATATTGTTTTGCTGACCACAGGAAGCCTAAGGAAACCCTAAAAATGTCTGGCTAAAACCCTAAAGATTTTTGGCTCTAGGTGGGTAATGACACCATCATGTTTATCTGGGTCGTTAAGACTGCTTTTGTATAGTTCTTCTGTGTATTCTTGCTACTTCTTAATATCTTCTCCTTCTGTTAGGTCCATACCATTTCTGTCCTTTATTGAGCCCATCTTTGCATGAAATGTTCCCTTGGTATCTCTAATTTTCTTGAAGTGTTCTCTAGTCTTTCCCATTCTGTTGCTTTCCTCTATGTCTTTGCACTGATGACTGAAGAAGGCTTTCTTATCTCTCCTTGCTATTCTTTAGACCTCTGCATTCAAATGGGTATATCTTTCCTTTTCTCCTTTCCCTTTTGCTTCTCTTCTTTTCTCAGCTATTTGTAAGGCCTCCTCCGACCACCATTTTGCCTTTTTACATTTATTTTTCTTGGGGATGGTCTTGATCACTGCCTCTTGTACAATGTCACAAACCTCTGTCCATTGTTCTTCAGGCACTCTATCAGATCTAATCCCTTGAATCTATTTGTCACTTCCACCATATAATCATAAGGGATTTGATTTAGCTCATATCTGAATGGTCTATTTGGAGAAGGAAATGGCAACCCACTCCAGTATTCTTGCCTGGAGAATCCCATGGAAGGAGGAGCCTGGTGGGCTACAGTCCCCGGGGTCACAAAGAGTTGGACACGACTGAGCGACTTCACTTATTTTGAATGGTCTGTTATATATATTTATATATTATTTGTATGATATAAGCAACATTAACAACAAAATTCGTCTGTATGGTGCTGTGTTTTCAGTATATGTAGGACGTTCCCAGCTGTTGCACATGCGGAGGTAGTTACAGGAGACAGAGTGTACCGATTAGTGAAAGTGAAAGTCGCTCAGTGGTGTCCGACTCTTTGCAACCCCATGGACTGTATAGTCCCAGGAATTTTCCAGGCCAGAATACTGGAGTGGGTAGCCTATCTCTTCTCCAGTAGATCTTCCTGACCCATGAATCAAATAGGGGTCTCCTGCATTGCAGGTGGATTCTTTACCAACTGAGCGATGAGGGAAGCCTGTAGATGCCTCGCTAGATGAAGATTTTATTCTAAAAACAACAATTACACTTTGTCCAAGTAATCTACACGATCACAAACAAGATTTTTCTTGTGTTAAGCAAGACCTACTCTCTGTGTTAAGCAATCTAAAACTCTTTGAAGATGCTAAAGCAATCGTATTAAATACTTTTCTTCTAACTTAGTTAATGCTAGATTTTAAGAATGGGGGTGGTGAGAGTTGGATCACAGCATTTCTCAGTACCAAGCCTGGGGAGAAGAGTTGCACAATTTGAGAAATAGAATCTAATTCTTCTCTGCTTTCTTTTGTATGAGTTGATTTTTAAAATATAGTAATCTGAAAAGGGTTCCATTACCAAGTGAATGCTGCTGATCTAGGATAGTCAGTGTCAAAACAGCATGGGTGTTGTTCTCCCTGAAAGGTAGATTTCCTGTTTTCAGAAAATTTAGGAATGAGTCTCAAGCCTCCTTTGTAGATGAGAGCGCCTAATTGTCTAAGCTTTTACCTTGTGCTTTCATCTTCCTGAAGCATCATTTCCTAGGATATTGGTCTTGATTCCTGCTGAGTCAAATTCCACTGGCACTAACCCATGTATCAGGGGCATTATAAACTTTCACATGAATTCAGGATTCTCTACATACTTCCTTCATGGGATCACTCTCATTTTCTCCATAGACTTTGGATACTGGCAAACTGCCTGTGATTTTCTTTGTAATTACAGGTCCCTTTGCCACCCATTCATAAACTAGTTTCTGTGTTACAATTAATCACAGATTACTATCAATAAGATCTCTCTCAATATCATTAGCATCACACAATCTTTTATTGGCTTAGAGATTATTCTTGGCTGCTGAGAAAAAAAAAAAAACAAACCAAAGAAAAGAAACAAACAACAACGGCCACAAAAACCCATAATCTCTTTTCATTCTGTTTCTCCTTCATAGAATACAGTAGTTGAATTAATTTTACAACATAATTTCAGAAATAAAAAGTTATATAATACATTTCTTTTGATGCGGACACTAGTGATCAACCAAATATAAGACAATAGAATATGTATTAGCAATTATCTTTCTTAAAGTCAAAAGTGTAAAAAAAAAATTCTGAAACAGAAACTAGAGGCTTCCCACAGGCTTAACTTTTCAACAATAAAATAATTTCTTCCTAGGAGTCCTGTGGAATCTCTTTCCTTAGTTTCGGTAGACAGATGGTTCTCTTTGTCAAAGAAAAACCAGAGTCTGATAGTAGTTGAGATGATAAAAAAAAAAAAAAAAAAAAAAAGATTTCACTCCAGAACTGTTGCAATAGGAGAAAGGAAACCTCAGTATAGCACTAGGCTCAATTCTGAATACAAGAAAAAGTGGGAATTTCCAGCCAAAGAGAAGATGGAGGGAAGGTAGTGGGGGTGGAAACTTACTAAGAGGAAACAGGACAGGCAAAAGGGATTCTGGTTAAACCCATCTAACAGGATTCTCAATGAAGTGAGCAGCCAGGGTGACCAGACATCAACTATTGAGGGTGATCAGATACCAAGGGTCAGGGGGTTCTGGGTAAAACTGGGCTGTTGGGCAACATGCCCAAGAACGGGGCTTTGTCTAGCTCAGAAGAACCAAACTAAAGTTTGGTGAAGGAGTGAATCCTGGTCAGTCTCTCCTCTGGTTCATGGAAAGAAGAATGTCTCTTCTAACTTAAGACATTTCTCATTTGGTCAAATTTTATTCATTAAAGATTAACTGCAGCATCTGCTGGAATTTGTTAGCAGAGGATATTTGCTGGGTGATACTACCAGTCAAGCATCTAACGAAGGCATTTTCTATAAAAATAGAAGAAGAGCAAACACTAATAATTGGAAACCCAGTTTCTGAGTCCAGAGCACAGTCAGTTGAGATTTCTAGATGCTGGACTCAGAGACAGCAGTGGCCAGCCAGTGGATCTCCTGGTTTGCAGTTTGAATGTCTTTGGTGATGGCATTGGTTATTCTGCTAAACTTTCTGAGTTGCCCACATAGTAGCAGGCCTGAGGGTTGTTCATATATGACCTTTTTTTATTTATTTGAAGTTTATATCAAGTCCTCCAGCTTCAGCCTCCAGGTTTCAGGGGAAAGGGCAGGAAAAGGGGCAATTTTTTTCTCAGTACTGCTAAGTAATGACAGTAGATGAAGAAATAGAAACTTTAATTTGGAAAGTTGTCACCAGATAGCAGAGAAAACTGAGAACCTACAGATGAAGGAAGGAGATGATCCAAAATTTTGAGTGGAAACACTGAACATGTGTGTGTGATTTTTGAACTTTAAAATTTGACTAGGGGGATGAAGCACAAGTATTAGAGTCTTTATTCCTTTTCTTTTGAGCTGGTCACCTTCCCCAGAATGTTCTCTTCATTTCCTACTTGGTGGGTAAAGTTCTAGCTGTAAGAATTCTGGGAGTTGAACAGAAAAAGAAAGCTGGGGACTTTAACCCAGCCTGCAGATGCATCTAGTCACTGCATCTCCTACTGTCTATGTGATACCGACATTTTCATTCATTGCACTTGATGCTCATTCCGAAGATCCTCAGTCTTACCTTTTCCAGGAAATGAGTCCTTTGTCTTCTATCCAGTGGGATAGCAGGGAAGAGGGACTAGAGTTTCAACTACTTTGCAGTTTCCCCCAGTTTTCTTCATTTTAGCTGCTCTCGCTTCACTTTTATTTCCGGAAGCACGTGGTGTTACCTACTCCTGACTCTCTTGATAATTCTCTGCTTTGAATCAGGAGGCTTCTCAGGCCTCAGAACACCACTTCCTTAGGATTCCTCTTTTTCAGGTATGCTCAGCCAGTTACTACAGGTCCATCTGTTTTCCAGCTTGCAAATTTCATTGCTGTTGGCTTTACAAATGTCACAAATTGCTGAGGCTGTAAGTCTTAGTTCCTTTATCCAGTTAAACTGCTTAAGATCTGTATATTTCCCTGATATCCTTTATTGGTCATCTGAGAATATACTCCTAGAAGTATATCCCTGAGCTACCCAATTTGTATGCAGCACACCATGGGCTGCCACAAAAGGATTCTGGGTGTGCCCTGAAATACAAATCACTGAAGTCCTTTCTCCCTGAGTTTCTCAGACAATGGTCCAGGCAGAGCAAGCAAGCCAGAAAGTGTGCACAAGGTCCCTGTGAACAGTGAACACATAAAACATCCAGTAGGTTCTGCTCTATAATAAGAATGCAAATCCTCTACCACTGGGACATCTATATCAGCAGCCACTCTGAATGTGCAGTCCATTGAGCTGCTGCATGTTGTATGTTCCAGGCACACAAAAGAGCATGGTGTATAGGCCAAGGTCAGGGCTAGGATCTTACACTGTCTTTACATACATTATATTCCTCTTGCAATCCAAGTGCAATTTTAGAGACATCTAAGCTAGCAGCTGGGTTACAGTCCTAGCAATGTCTTTGTATTCTACAATTGAAATATTCACCTTATTTTGAAATTATTGATTTGAAAAAGTTTGAATGAATTTGAAATATATTACAGTTATTATAAGAAATTTTATCATTAAAGTATTAATGAAGGAAATAATCTCTTTAATAGCATTAAACATATTTTCAATAGTTTTGAATTTTTAAACAGTTTTTAAATATATTTAAATCATATCTCATATATCTGTATGAACAAAGGTTTTCCTTGATGGTGACTATCAGTAATTTGACAAGATCATCATTAAAAGGTGTTGATAAGGAGTTGTAGATAGCCCTTTTAAGCATAAAGAAAAAAATTTTTAAGTATTTTTTTAAACAGATGTGAGCTCAAGTTTCTTGTTTCAAGTTTTCAGTGAATGTTATTTGCATGTTTCATATTCCTTATCAAAATTTACCCCCAAATGTTGTACTTATTTCCTTTCATATTAAAACTGTACTTAAGAAATAATTGTAAGTGGAAAGTAACCTTAAAATTTTAATTTTTTAAATAAAAAAATAAATGTTTTTAAAAAGAGAGTGAAACAACTCAATAAAAATCGGGCAGAAGACCTAAACAGACATTTCTCCAAACACATACAGATGGCCAATAAACATGAAAAACTGCTCAACATCGTCATCATTAGAGAAATACAAATCAAGACAACAAAGAGGTATCATCTCACACCAGTCAGAATGGCCATGATCAAAAAATCTGTGAACAATAATGGTGGCGAGGATGTGGAAAAAAGGGAACACTCTTGCACTGTTGGCGGGGATGTAAATTGATACAGCCACTATGGAGAACAGTATGGAAGTTCCTTAAAAAGCTAAGATTAAAACTAACATATGATGTAGCAAATCCACTCCCAGGCATATACCCTGAGAAAACCATAATTTAAAAAAGATATGCGTACTCCAAAGTTCATTGCAGCACTATTTACAATAGCCAGGATACCAAAGCAACCTAGACGTCCATCGCCAGATGAATGGATAAAGAAGATGTAGTACATATATACAACAGAATACTACTTAACCATTAAAAGGAACAAATTTGAGTCAGTCAGTATCTAGAAGTGGATAAACCCAGAGCCTGTTATACCAAGTGAAGTAAGTTCAAAAAGAGAAAAAAATATTGTATATTAATGTGTATATATGGACTCTAGAAAAAATGGTACTGATGAATCTATTTGCAGGGCAGGAATAGAGACACAGAGAACAGATTTGTGGACACAGTGGGGGAAAGAGAGGAAAGGATGAGTTGAGAGAATATCATCAAAACATATATATTACCATATGTAAACTAGATCACAGGAAATTGCTGTGTAACACAAGCTAGTGCTCTGTGACAGCCTAGACGGGTGGGATGGGGTAGGAGTGAGGTTTAAGAGGTAAGGGGACATTGTATGTTTATGGCTGATTCACATCGTTCTATGATAGAAACCAATACAATACAGAAAAGCAATAATCCTCCAATTAAAAATCAATTTTTAAAAAAGTGAAAAGGCAACCCACATAATGAGAAAAATATTTGCCAGTCATGTACCTCAAAAGGAGTTTTTGCCCAAAATATATAAAGAAATCTTGCAACTCAATAATAAAAAATAGAGAGAATCTAATTTTAAAAATGGGCAGAGAATCTAAATAGATATTTCTCCAAAGAAGATATACAAATAGCCAATTAGCACATGAAGGAAAAAAGTCTGTACTGAATTTTCACCAAGCTTCTTAGGTAATGGCTTGACTTGCTTCAGTATATCTGTGTTATACTGGATCCCTGGAAACGCATTACAAGATGGAGAATTTCAGGCAGAATGTTTACCAGGAAAGGCCTTCGGAGACACACCTGTAAAGAATTAAGGGTGGAGGCACCAAGAGGCAGGAGCTGACCAATCGTGCGTTTACAGCGCAGGCCTCAGCTGATCTCACTTGGCGATCTGGCGTTGTGATGGCCTTGAGAGTTGTCTCTATCTGGTGTGAAGGGCTGGGCCTAAGTGTTATCTCCTCAGTCATTCGTCGCACCTGCTCCAAGGGTATATAACACTGAGTCAGAAACACTGTGAGCCGGTGGAATTTTGTTTCTCTACCCGCTTGGAGAGGGGTAAGTCAGCCCTGGGCAGGGCACTGCAGAATTTGCCACACTGTGAGTTATCATAGATACTGACTTAAATTTCCTCAACTTCCTTGGGATTCTCCTGGGCGACATTCATTTGGGTTATTCACATTCAGCCTACTTTTCCGGGTTATTTACATTGGGCCTAATGTTTACCTCCTGAGATTTCATTAACATTGTGAATGCTGGTACTATATACCTTTTATAGCACTTACTACTATCTAATATTATAAATTACGTGCAGTCACAGCCACATCTTTGTGGGCTTTCCAGGTAGCAGAGTGATAAAGAATTCACCTGCTAATGCAGGAGACACAAGAGACATGGGTTTGATCCCTGGGTCAGGAAGGTCCCCTAGAACAGGAAATAGCAACCCACTGCAGTATTCTCACCTGGATAATCCTATGGACAGAGGAGGCTACAGTCCATGGGGTTGCAAAGAGTCAGACGTGATTGAACATGCCCGCACATCTTCATTGCTACCATAAAACCTGAGAGGATGACACTTCATTAATTATTATATCACCAGCACCTAGAACACTGACTGGAATATAAGCAGGCACTCGGTAAACGTTTACTAAATTAGTGATAAAATAAATGAATGAGTGAAAGGGTTCCTGAATCCAATTCCAACATGTGTGTTTGGAGGCTTCCACACCAACAAGCAATTCTCAGATGCCAGCAGGGTGTTGGAGAACTCAGCTCTGACACTGTACTTAGAGATGGAGTCAGACGCCACAGCTAGATGCCTCAATCCCACAAAACCACTCTTCACTTCAGATGCCAGTTGCAAGCCCAGGTTTTTACCTGTGCTTCTGAGCTACCGGCTCTAGGTCAGTAGTCTCCTTGATCCTCTCCTCAGGTCCAATTAATTGGCTAGAATGGCTCACTCAGAAACTTAAGAAAATCTGTTTATTCATACAATAACCAATTTATTATAAAAGGGTATTAAATTATACAAATCAATAACCAGATAAAGAGATACATAGGTCCCAAACAAAGAATCGTACGTCCTTGTGGGAGTTGGGGCTCAGCACAGTGGCATGTGGAAGTGTTCTGGCTCCCCAATGTGGAAACTCTCTGAAAAGGGCCAAAGAGCTATCCTTTGGGGTTTTATAGAGGCTACATTATATAGTCGCATGCATATGCGTGCTCAGTCATGTCCAACTCTTTGCAACCCATGGATTGTAGCCTGCCAGGCTCCTCTGTCCATGGAATTTTCCAGACAAGAATACTGAAATGGATTGATATTTCATACTCCAACATCATATAGTTATGACTGACTAAGTCATTGGCTAATGGTCATTGATTGAACCTCAAGCCTCGCTCTCCCCTCCTGGAAAATCAGGTGATGGGACTGAAAGTCCAATCCTCTACTCACATGCTTGGTTCTCCTGGCAACTGGCCCACCCTGGGGTGGGATCCAAAAGTCACCTTCATTAACATAAACCCAATTGTGATGGGAGAAAACCCAAGGGTTTGGGGAGCTGTGTGGCAAGAACTATGAATGAAGACCAAATATATCTGAGAAATGTATTTTGGTCATCTGATGAGTATTACAATTAATGAATTCATTAACTTCTCTTTCTCCCCCTCCCTGCCCCCTTTTCTTCTTCTTCTTTATTTTTTGCTTCTCAGTGTCTCATTTTGCTATGAAATGTATTTGAATGGCAATGTCATAAGGTCAATCAATCCTGGTAACTCCTGTGGACATCAAAGGAGTTTACACATTCTTGAAATATCACCTGATGAGATGTCCTGTCTAAGAACTTACTGTTTACATTTTAAGGAGCATCATTTTCTTAATTTCAATCTTTTTTTTAAGTGCTTTCTTCTATTATAATTTATATGTAAGAACAGAATTGTCAGTTCTACAGAAAATGAAGTCCCAGGTCCAAACATTTTTTAACTAATTGCTATTGTCTTTGAGTATATTTAGAACTTAGGCACATCGACTCAATAATATTTTCCATCTCTTATCTTTTTCAGGATGTTGTCTTACTCTGATAATTCTCTAACTCTCTTAGTAGAGTTATAAATTTCCCTTCTGGGTGTTGATAACTTATCTGAAAAAGCTATGGTACATTTTATACCTTCTGTGAGGACATTTGCTATTAATCTGTTCAGAAATTACTTCAACTACTTCTGTATCACTGGAGACAAATGGTCACAGCACTGCTTTTAGTTTTGTTTCTTCAGGTTTTTAATCAGGCCATAAGTTTTAAAATAAGTTCCACTTTTTCCATTTCTCTCCTGTAATTATCTGATTGGTTATTAACTTAGGACCTCTTTTTTCTACAGTCCATAATGCATGTTTCACTGCAAATGTTATGGAACTTGTGATACATCTTGGGGACAAATTTAATGACATAGCTTATACTTTCCCAATACAGAAAACAAATTTCTTTAGATTGAAGATATTTCTGTTGGCAAATGAATTTCTTTGTTTTTTGAACCTTTCTCTGTCTTGATGTTCTTGGGTGTATGTCCAAAATGACCACTTCCCTATACTTTGTCTCCCTTACACACAGGGATCTTTCATATATACACCTTTTTGTTCCTGTTATTTTTAGGGCTGGCCTTTGTTTCAAACAAATGTAATCACTTACATTTCCAGTTTCAAACAGCTTAATTCAAACAAAGTTCTAGAGAGTTGAGCACCATTTACAAGAAGTCCTATCTTTTATAAGACTAAATGTTTCAATGTTGATCTTTCTATGAATGTATTAAATTCCTTTAGAAAGGATCAGTTAGATTTGTCCCTGTCCTGATTCTGTTTAGATCTGCCTTTTCTTGTCTATGAGCTGTTTTTTCCATGTTTTTATAACCCATAGCAGTGATTTCTTGATGTCCTAGTATTGCTGCTGCTACTGCTAAGTCGCTTCAGTCGTGTCCGTCTCTGTGTGACCCCATTTGCTTAAAAATTTCTCATTAATTGTAACGCATAATTAACATTTATTAGTACTGTGTTTCAAGTGCTCCTAGTTCGTAAATCATTTCATTATGTCCTTTAATCTTTTTTACATTCCTTACAAACTATTTTTTGAATGAGGAAACTAAAATCAGATTGGCTCAGGAACTGTCCATTATCAAACTACCAGTACATAGGGGAATCTGGTTTCAAATCTTAGTTTATCTGTGATACTTCACTGCCTCATAAATGTGACATTTGAAAAAATATTGATTTCTTTCCTCCATTAAAGACCCCAAATCATAATTCCATTGGTCTCATAATTCCTATGAGAGCATGCAATGCCATAACTGCTAGAGATATGAGTCTTGCTTGTAACTTTGTTCAGTGCAAATCTTCTATACCATGTTAGTGTGATTGCAAGCAAATTTCCCAAGGTAAAGAAATTTCTTGCTCTTGGGGCTAAGGATACTCGAATTGAGTAATATATCTGAACTTACCAGTTAAACATTTCATGCCTTCCCAGTACAAGATATTAATTCTTTATTGCTACCACTCTTGCTTTAAAAAAAAAAATTCTGTATTCAATTGTCCATTTTTCAAGTTGCATGAACTCAGAACAACTTTTGCAATGTCTTTCTGTTTTTTTTTTTTTATTTAATTTTATTTTTTAACTTTACAATATTGTATTGGTTTTGCCATATATCAAAATGAATCCGCCACAGGTATAAATGTGTTCCCCATCCTAAACCCTCTTCCCTCCTCCCTCCCCATACCATCCCTCTGGGTCGTCCCAGTGCACCAGCCCCAAGCATCCAGTATCCTGCATCGAACCTGGACTGCAATGTCTTTCTGAACTCCTGCCCAGTGTTAACTCTTATTCATCCAAGGTGCTCTGTAAAAACAGTTCTATAAATTCTGAGTTCAGTATGTACTATTTCTGGCAACTTTTTACAAGTTTGAGATAAATATTAAAAATAAGGCAGAACAAATAAAGTAAGTAGAAATGAAACAGGAAAAACATTGGGAATATTGATTGAGGGTGAGGATTTACTGAGCTTATCTGGAAAAATTAAATGAGACTTGTGTCATGTTAAGGAAGGAATTATGCTATCGGATTATAAACTTTATTTTGAAGGTGCAATAGGTAATATAGTGTGGCAGTGTCTTAAGAACTGAGAGACAGATACTAGAGAAACTCTAGGATAAATAGTAGAATCTCATATAGGGTGTAAAATGTCACAGATCCATAAGAAAAGGATATGTTTAACATTGTGTTGGAAAAATTCTTTTGAAAACAAAAGCCAATTCTCAGTTGGCATTATATTGAAAATATATTGAAATGATGAAAAGTTTAAAGGTAGCATCTAAAACTATAAAATACATGCAAATTTTTCAATGTGGAAGATAATCTTCTAAGAATGAAATCATTATAATATGTATGAAGACAAAATAGACTTACCTATTACATAAAATTTAAACCTTTAATATATCAAATATTAGCATTTTCCATCCTATTAAAATGTTTAATTCCTTTTATATCTAAATCATTAATATAAATCAATAAGCAAAATGGCCAAACTCAAGGCTAATTATTTTGTCATATAATTAACAGACATATAAAAATCCAACTCATTATAATCAGAAATACAAATAAAAGTTTCACAGTTCAGTTCAGTTCCTCAGTTGTGTCCAACTCTTTGCAACCCCAAGGACTGCAGCACGCCAGGCCTCCTGGTCCACCACCAACTCCCAGAGTTTATTCAAACTCACGTCCATTGAATCTATGATGCCATCCACCCATCTCATCCTTTCTCATCCCCTTCTCCTCCCGCCTTCAATCTTTCCCAGCATCAGGGTCTTTTCAAATGAGTCAGCTCTTTGCATCATGTGGCCAAAGGATTGGAGTTTCAGCTTCAACATCAGACTTTCCAACACACATTCAGGATTAATTTCGCTTAGGATGGATCTCCTTGCAGTCCAAGGGACTCGCAAGAGTCTTTTCCAACACCACAGTTCAAAAGCATCAATTCTTCGGCATTCAGCTTTCGTTATAGTCCAGCTCTCACATCCATACATGATTACTGGAAAAGCCATAGCCTTGACTAGACAAACCTTTGTTGGCAAAGTAATGTCTCTGCTTTTCAATCTGCTGTCTAGGTTGGTCATAACTTTTCTTAAAAGGAGCAAACATCTTTTAATTTCATGACTTTTAATTTCATGACTAATTTCATCACCATATACAATGATATTGGAGCTCAAAAAAATAAAGTCTGTCATTGTTTCCACTGTTTCCCCATCTATTTGCCATGAAGTGTTGGGACTGGATGCCAAGATCTTAGTTTTCTGAATGTTGTGCTTTAAGCCAAGTTTTTCACTCTTCCTCTGTCACTTTCATCAAGAGCCTCTTTAGTTCTTCTTTGCCTTCTGCCATAAGGGTGGTGTCATCTGCATATCTGAGGTTATTGATATTTCTCCTGGCAATCTTGATTCCAGATTGTGCTTCATCCAGCCCAGTGTTTCTCATGATGTACTCTGCATATAAGTTAAATATGCGGGGTGACAATACACAGCCTTGATGTACTCATATCCCTATTCAGAAACAGTCTGTTGTTCCATGTCTGGTCCTAATTATTGCTTCTCGACCTGCATACAGATTTCTCAGGAGGCAGGCAGGTGGTGTGGTAGTCCCATCTCTTTCAGAATTTTCCACAGTTTGTTGAGATCCACACAGTCAAAGGCTGGAACTCCTGCTTTTTCAATGATCCAGTGGATGTTGGCAATTTGCTCTCTGGTTCCTCTGCCTTTTCTAAAACCAGCTTGAACATCTGGAATTTTACAGTTCATGTACTATTGAAGCCTGGCTTGGAGAATTTTGAGCATTACTGTACTAGCATGTGAGATGAGTGCAATTGGACGGCAGTTTGAGCATTCTTTGGCATTCCTTTCTTTGGGATTGGAATGAAAACTGACCTTTTCCAGTCTTGTGGCCACTGCTGAGTTTTCCAAATTTGCTGGCATATTGAGTGCAGCACTTTCACAGCATCATCTTTCAGGATTTGAAATAGCTCAACTGGAATTCCATCACCTCCAATAGCTTTGTTCATAGTGATGCTTCCTAAGGCCCACTTGACTTCCCAATCCAGGATATCTGGCTCTAGGTGAGTGATCACACCATGGTCATTATCTGGGTCATGAAGGTCTTTTTTGTATAGTTCTTCTGTGTATGCTTGCCACCTCTTCTAAATATATTCTGCTTCTGTTAGGTTGATAACATTTCTGTCCTTTATTGAGACCATCTTTGCATGAAATGTTCCCTTGGTATCTCTGATTTTCTTGAAGAAATCTCGAGTCTTTCCCATTCTCTTGTTTTCCTGGGTTTCTTTGCACTGATCACTCAGGAAGGCTTTCTTATCTCTCCTTGCTGTTCTTTGGAACTCTGCATTCAAATGGGTATATCTTTCTTTTTCTCCTTTGCTTTTCACTTCTCTTCTTTTCACAGCTATTTGTAAGGCCTCATCAGACAGCCATTTTCCTTTTTTGCATTTATTTTTCTTGGGGATGGTCTTGATCCTTGTCTCCTGTACAGTGTCATGAACCTCTGTCCATGGTTCATCATGCACTCTGTCTATCAGATCTAATCCCTTGAATCTATTTGTCACTTCCACTGTATAATCATAAAGGATTTGATTTAGGTCATACCTGAATGGTCGAGTGGTTTTCCCTCCTTTCTTCAATTTAATCTGAATTTGGCAATAAGGAGTTCATGATCTGAGCCACAGTCTTGTTTTTGCTGACTGTATAGAACTTCTCCATCTTTGACTGCAAAGAATATAATCAATCTGATTTTGGTTTGACCATCTGGTGATGTCCATGAGTAGAGTCTTCTCTTCTGTTGTTGGAAGAGGGTGTTTGCTATGACCAGTGCATTCTGTTGGCAAAACTTTATTAGCCTTTGCCCTGCTTCATTCTGTATGCCAAGGCCCAATTTTCCTATTACTCCAGGTGTTTCTTCACTTCCCACTTTGCATTCCAGTCCCCTATAATGAAAAGGACATCTTTTAGCCTTACTGGCCAGGGCATAGACTTGGATTACCGTGATATTGAATGGTTTGCCTTGGAAATGAACAGAGATCATTCTGTCGTTTTTGAGATTGCATCCAGGTACTGCATTTCAGACTCTTTTGTTGACTATGAGGGCTACTCCATTTCTTCTAAGGGATTCTTGCCCACAGTAGTAGATATAATGGTCACCTGAGTTAAATTCACCCATTCCAGTCCATTTTAGGTTCGCTGATTCCTAGAATGTCGACATTCACTCTTGCCATCTCCTGTTTGACCACTTCCAATTTACCTTGATTCATGGACCTAACATTCCAGGTTCCTATGCAGTATTGCTCTTTACAGCATCAGACTTTGCTTCCATCACCAGTCACATCCACAACTGGGTGTTGTTTTTGCTTTGGGTCTGTCTCTTCATTCTTTCTGGAGTTGTTTCTTCACTGATCTCAGTAGCATATTGGGCACCTACCGACCTGGGGAGTTCATCTTTCGGTGTCCTATCTTTTTGCCTTTTCATACTGTTCGTGGGATTCTCAAGAATACTTAAGTGGTTTGCCATTTCCTTTTCCAGTGGACCACATTTTGTCAGAACTCTCCACTGTGACCAGTTCATCTTGACCCTACACAGCATGGATCATAGATTCATTGAATTAGACAGGCTGTGGTCCATGTGATCAAATTGTTTAGTTTTCTGTGATTGTGGGTTTTCAGTCTGTCTGTCCTCTGATGGAGAATGATAAGAGGCTTATGGAAGCTTCCTGATGGGAGAGACTGACTGAGGGAGAAACTGGGTCTTGTTCTGATGGGCGGGGCCATGCTCAGTAAATCTTTAATCCAGTTTTCTGTTGATGGGTGGGGCTGGGTTCCCTCCCTGCTATTTACCTGTAGGGCTGTAAGGAGATACCCCTTGCCAAAGGGCAAAGGAGAAGCCCCAGAAAGAAGGTAGGAGGGGCAAATTTGAGTTTAGAATCAAACCCCATTCCAGAGATGCTCAGAGGGCTCTAACCTTGTGGACACCAGGACCCAGGGACCCCACAGAGACTGAGATGGAACTGTGTTTGAGCATCTCCTGTGGAGGTACGGGTCAGCAGTGGACTGCCACAGGGACAGGGGCTCTGGGTGCAGCAGACTTGGGTATAGCATAAGCCCTCTTAGAGGAGGTCACCATTAACCCCACCATAGAGCTGCCAGAACTTAGCAAGACTGGGAAATAGACTCTTGGAGAGCACAAACAGAAACTTATATGCACCAGGACCCAGGAGAAAGAAACAGTGACCCCACAAGAGACGGACCCAGACTTGCCCAAAAGTGTCCAGGAGTCTCCAGCAGAGGCGTGGGTCAGTGGTGGCCTGCTGCAGGGCTGGGGCCACTGAGTGCAGCAGTGCATGCATGGGACCTTTTGAAGGAGGTTGCCATTATCTTCATTACCTCCACCATAACTTGGCCCCAGGTAAAAGCTTGACAATTTTCTATAATAGCCTATAAATTGGCACCAAGAAATACATAGTACTGACTATTTACCACTTCAACCAAAGTTGGCATCACAAGGTAACAAGTAAGAGGCCCAAGAAATGAGGATACAAGGGTTTGCCTGAGAGCAGTGAATGCAGGAAAAAGTAAGTACTACTGGTCCATATAATTTATGGATCTACATCTCCACTAGTTTGAGGGGTAGAACAGGGGCAATTTCAAAACAATTAAATCACACTTAAGACAGAGTGCTCTAGCATTCAAAACACGAATATCAAGCTTTGGAGCATGTGTAGGTGGTATCTTCGTCTTTTCAGGCTGCTATAACAATACTGTAGACTGAGTGGCTTATAAATAATCGAAATTTATTTCTCATAGTTTGGGAGGCTGGGCCGTTCAAAATCAAGGTGCCAGCAGATTATGTATCTGGCAAGGTCCTGCTTCCTGGTTCACACTCTACAGTCTTTTCTCCTTGTCCTCCTATGCTAAAAGGGGCAAGGGATCTCTCTGGGGTCTCTTCTTAACAGAACACTAATCCCATTTATGAAGGCTCCACCTTCATGACCTCACTAACTCCCAAAGGCCCACCTTCATATACCATTACAGTGGAGGTTAGATTTTAACATATGAATTCTGAGGAACACAAATACTCAGTCTATAGCAGGTGGTAACTGTTTATAGATATTATAAATATTATATGCCTATATGTAATATATATTTATATTTAATAGTATGTACAGATATAAAAGCAATGACTACTCTTTTAAGATTCATTGATGCTTATAAATGCCAGTATTTCACAAATGTATGCCAAGTTTAAAAATGCATAGCCTGGTCAGAACGCAGACATACTAAATATCTTTATATATTATTTAAATTGAAAAAAATCATACTTAAACTATTGCATGTCTTTCCTTTTCAATTTTAATATAAACATTATGCCAGCTCATTAATTTTTCTTCCATAGCTTCAACATTTTAGTTGAGGCACAGAAATACAAAATGAATACTATGTATATATTTTTAAATAGAATATTTTTTCCAGGTTGTGTTTCTACCAGAATCTTTTGTTCCAAGTCATTGAATACATTTTGTAAGAATGAGTCACTTCACAATGAGATTTCTTGGGTTATAAGCATAATGTGCATGTGTTTGGGAAAAAATAAGAAAGAAAATTATTAAAAAAAAAAAAAAGCCAGATGAGTAAGTTAGCATAGCCAAAGGGCAGCACCATCTGATGTGGTGACAAGCTTTGCATGCTTCATGTATTAATGCAGTTTCCATAGCAGCCACCGTATCACATGATAGTTCAAAATAATTTATAATTGCCAAGAATCCTTAAAGGGAAACATATTCAACTCTGACATAATTTAAAAAAATCAACTAAGTGTTTCTGAATCTGGATCCTGACTCAGGCCCCAAAATGAAACTTGATGGGTACCGCGACCTCCAAGTGCCTACCTCTCTATCTATAAAATACAGATAAAAATATACGCCATGCCTGTCTCAAATAGAATCAGTGATTAACAGTTGCAAACATGCTTTGAACAGTGAAATCTGATGGACAAATACCAGGCACAGTCACTTTGCAGAATCATAGTCTTACAACCGGTAGAAACATTGGAGGTCGCCTGGTCCCAGCCCTCACTTCACAAGTGTAGTATGGGCACTGAACTTTTCTGCAAGGTCACATTAGATGAGCAGCACGGTCATCACTAGCACTTGGTAGCTCATGTGTTTCCAGGTCCAGTGCTCTTGGCCTTGGCCCCTCTGTCTCTCTGGCCAGCTACTGCTGTTTGAGATCCACCACCCCTGCCTCCCCAAGTCTCCACACCGATTACTATGGTGGAAAGTAATTTCTCTGGTCTTCAGAGGACACAGTCTGCTCAGATCTGGTCGTATAGAACTTCAGTATGTATTCAGATCTTTTTGCACAGCTGAAATCTTCCTATTAATTCCACACTGAGTCCTTAGCATACTCTTATCCTAAGCTCTTTCAACTGTCTGAGTGTTTATGAATGATCTTTTGCTATAACAGGGATTTTTAATAGAACTTTGAAGAGTCTAGCTAACTTTCAAATGTCTAGGCATCATGTAAATCAGAAAGGGAAGAGACTCCATCTCCTGAAAGAGTTCTTGTCTGAGTTGTCAGTTGAAATACAGCATTCATAGCCGATTTTCATTGCGTGTGGTGTATTTTAGTTTGGGGGCAATTTCATGTACAGACCTAATTTAATACTTAAACTCTCTTGGAGGAAGGTCACACCCATTTTGCTGTTGTAAAAAAACTGCTTTTCAGAGAAATTAATTAACATTTCTATTGTGACAGTGATATTGGAGCAGGATTTGAACTTAGGTTTTTGTTTTGCTTTGTTTCTAATCAGATGCTTTTTCTATTTCTCAGCAGTGGGTGCTTTTGATCAGACTTGCTCACTGACTTGGTGTCATGAGCCTGTAGGGCCTAGAAGGAATGAAGCTTGACACAGCGACCAAATACTTACACAGGGTCTGATATTTACGAACCCATTTGAACTTGAATTCTTAGTCTATATCTTCTGCCTTAGCTGCTAGCCTTGCCTTTTCAACTGGACCCATAGTCTCTCAACTCCTGGCTGTAAGACTGATTCCTGATTATAACCATCTTGATTTGATCCCATAAACAGTCTTCACCTACCCTGTCCAGGCCTGATAAAAACTGCTAAGGATGAATTGACATGCTAACTGATTAGCTAGTGCATGATCAAACATAAACTGCTACTGGCAGAGACTCAGCAGCTTGGCATCCCTAGACTACTAATATAATCTATTCTAAAGATTTAATTTACTTTATAAATTGCCTTTTCATTGTATGTCCATATCCACAAACTATCACCACCATTCTTCTCAATCTCCCCAATCTTCCTTTACAATATACCTCTTATTTATAAAGCACTTAAATATTAGAAATAGAAGTCTCTTCTATAGATCATTGAACCCAACCCCGCCATTATGCATAATTCTGGATTTTAAATATTACAGGAAATGTAAGGTCATCCAGATTATTGGTGGTAAAGTCCCTGACAATCAACTATCAGTCTATTCTCTTTCTAAAATGTCAGTGTTTAATTTATTCATTCCTGTTGTTAGCTTCTCCCCTTTCTACAAAGAATACATCAAGAATACCATGTTGAACAAAGTTCACAGGTAAATTTTACCTTATCTAGTTAACGTGATGTCATCTTCCTGCCCAGAACGTAATCATTGAGAGAAATAGTAACAACTCTACCACATTACAAGACAGGGATAGTTACTCATATAAGTTTGGCATGTCTTGGCATACTCAAACATTAATAATAAGTCCAAGAAGGCTTTGGCAGAGAGTGCAGGGTATAAATCTGCAGCTAGTCAGAATACATGGGAAAGAACTATTATCTGATAGTCAATCTTCATGGGCTTTAAATGGTCCTAATTATTGGTGCTTCCTGGACTTCATTCTTCATGGTATCAGACAAACTCTACATCCCCAAGGGGACAGCAATACCATCTCAAGGGGGAGATACCCTTCAGTTTAACTCTAAACTACATGTGTTAGTTGCTCAGTTTTGTCCGACTCTGCGACCCTATGGACTGTAGCCCATCTAGCTCCTTTGTCCATGGAATTCTCCAGGCAAGAATTGTGAAATGGATAGCCATCCCCCTCTCCCCAGGATCTTCCCAACCCAGGGATGGAACCCGGGTCTCCTGCATTGCAAGCACTCTGAGCTGAGTGTTCAGTAAACATGGGTGGTTGACTAACTCACTGAATATGGAAAGTAATGGTAAAGGATATGAGCCCTGGAATCTAACTACCTAAATCCTGTGTTCCTTTTACTTTTTGTAATTTAGACACGTTATTCGTTCTCTCATCCTCAGTTTCCTTGTCTTTAAAACGGAGCTAATAATACCTCAAAGGATTATTGCAGCCAATAGTGAGATATTTCAGCAAAGAGCTTAAAAGTTCCCTGACACAGAGGGAGCACTTGATAAATGTCAGCTATTACATTTAAATCACTGAAAATTTATTTTTCATAGACATGAGATAAATGACAGATTCTGTTCTTTTTCAGAAAAAGGAATCCATTCATCTTCAGGGAAAAAAAGGGACTGATTTTACAAGCACAGCCTAGGTCTGAGTTCTAGCCACCGCCCAGTTGTGTGATCTTAGCCAAGTAAGTTAAGCTTCCTGTTTCTGTTTGTTCGTATTTAATATCAATATCATAGTACTGGCTACTTTGTGGTGTTATGAGGTTTATATGAGTCACCACATATGAAAGACAAAATTACTAAATTGGCCTATGGTTAGCACATTGAAAACATTTGCTGTTATTCTGGATCTTATGCATAAAGAAGGATATGTTAGATTAGAATTATTCCAATCCACAGATTTACTTGAATATGAATAGGTTTTCCAGCCATTTTCATCATTCTTTGAATCAAAATATTTTGGTTCTTATTGTACCCAATAGCTATTACTCTCTTTGACAGGAAATGGTGTGAGATGAGAATGCCTATAAATCACACTTTTTTTTTTTTTTGAGTCTGCTGTTGAATTACTGATTTGGCCTTTCAGGATTGTGTTAGATTAGTAGAATAACACCCCACTACCAACCACCACCACCACCCAATTTCCACTCAGGTTTTCTGTGGATTGTGTGTTTGTAAGTAGAAGAGATTAATTAAATTACAGAAGAGTACAGATGTCAAAAGTGTTGTACAAGCAGTATTTCTGCTAGGTGGAATGTATCAGGCATCCCGGTTCAGGGACCTTTAGAAACAAAGGTTACCATACTCTGGGCCACAAGAAGGGACAAGGAGCTATTGCTGTGATGCAGGTTAGATGAGTGAGAAAAAAACATAATCCACCAAAAGTCTAGTTTTCCCTCCCCTTACTGCCAGGATACCTTGATCTTTGGTGTTTTAGGCTCTATCAGATATCGTGTGTGTGTGTGTGTGTGTGTGTGTGTGTGTGTGTGTACAAAGGACAAATAATTATACACCTATATCTTTTTTAAGAAGTGTAAAAGAAAAACTTACATCTCCATCATGCAAGACATTTCTCTTTGTCTTCCTGTTCGCTTATGTATACTTTGTTATTGTAGTGAATGGGTGTGGGTGTGTGTGTTTTGTGTGTGTGTGTTTTATATCATGATCTTTACTGTTAAAATACTGTATTTTCACATGACATAATTTGACAAATACCAGGAATGCTGTCCCTTGCCTGTGTGTAAAGCATGGTCCTTTCCATCTATTTTATTAATTTTCTGTCATAACTATTCCCGAGAGGACGAATGAGCTATTCTTTTAAACATATTGAGTTCTTAACACCTTAGACACTATCCAAACACTTTGCTCTAGGAGTGACAGGAAATTTGGAGCCTCACATTCACACCCTTTACAAGCAGGCAAGGAAGAAAAATTAAAGGAAGAAAATAAGACTAGCAAGCAGGCAATACAAATTATAAGTATTTCCTACTTCCATGGCTGCTTAAGCTGTGTTCTAAATAGGATATTTCTCTGGAAGTCCAAAGAAATAAGAACTTTATTTTCTCTTCCAAAATGGAAACAAAATACTTCCATAGTTTGGAATAACTAACTGTAAATTACACATAGTCTATACTTACCCTACTCCACTGCCTATTCATTTGCCTGTCTTGGGGTGACCTAAACACATCACTGGGGCTGTTGTATTTTATAACATTGCTCTCTCTTTTTCTTAATCCAGAGAAGCATAACAAAAGAATCTTTACTTCTATGACCAATCAAGAAACCATCTCTCTATATAGTATTTCCCCTGGAGAAGGGATAGGCTACCCACTCCAGTGTTCTTGGACTTCCCTTGTGGCTCAGCTGACAAAGAATTCATCTGCAGTGTGACAGACCTGGGTTTGATCCCTGGGTTGGGAAGATTCCCTGAAGAAGAGAAAGACTACCCACTGCAGTATTCTGGCCTGGTATATTCCATGGACTATCCATGGGGTCGCGAAAAGTCGGACATGACTGAGTGACTTTCACTCACTCAAACAGTATTTCCACACGTTACTCTTCGAAAAACAAGGAATCTGCTATAAAAACAGTCATGAGTTCTGCTTGGGAACACTGTGTTGCTGTGCCCTGGGCTGAATTAGTGCTAATGGAAATGAGGTCATGAGTTTAAGTCTCATGAGCCTTCTCTTTGCTCTGTGGTTGTCCTAACCTCACCTGGTTTGCTGGCTTGCAAAACGAAAAGGAACCTCACAAGCTCCTCTCCATATGAATGGAGCTCTGCTAGACCTAGACTTTTGAGAGTGTCAGGATGGATGGAACTCATGAGTCTCCTTGGGATCCCTAAAGACCTCCACATGCCTTGGCAAAGTGTAACATGTGACTTTAGGAGGTCAGAGCTGCCCAGCCCAGGGACCTGGCAAAGTTTCCCAAAGCAAAATACATCTCAGCTGCCATCCAAAAGGGGCCCTCTAGGTCAGCTTTTCCTTAAAGCTGGAGTTTGGCCACCTTTAGGAGCCCATAAGGCTGCTGCTTCCTCTTCTCTATGAGGGGAGCATTTAGGCAGGCTCCATGGAAATAGAAACTTCCGCTTGTTTCTCTGAGTCAAAAGAGCCAGTGCATTTTGATCTTCTCTAAAGACTTTCAAGATTCCTTTTCATTTCTTCTTTTTGACATCGGTTGCAGAAGTTTCTGGACTATGCAGACAGTCCTTTTCTCCCTGTGTCCTTGTGAGACAAAAGGACTCTTTCCAGCAGGAAGGAGAGACCAGAGGCTCTTATGGAGGGAGCGCACCACACGTGGGCCCCTCTGAGGATGACTAGGTAGTGATTTCCTCCTGTAGATGGCCCTTCCCCTCCAACAGTCTGAAATGGTTGACTCATCGTCTTGAGAGCCAATAAACTGCTGGAGCACAAAAACCCCTCTCCCTCCCTACCATAGCACTCGACATCTAGACGAAGCCCATTCTGACTATAACATAGAGTGATAGTCTCTACTCTTTTCAATTGGGAGGTGGAAGGACACAGAGTCATGTACATCTTATGGGATGGAGAATTTAAAATTGATATGAAAAGTACAAATATAAATGAGGTTATATACTAACCTATGAATATGAATAGCATCATAGGAAAAAAGTTATTTATAGTTGGTCATATTCTGTGGGGGATTTTCCACTCTGGAAAAACTATCATACCAAGATTGTATATCCATTTGCTTCTAAGTAAAGAGTAGTAAATAAAATTGAGGGAAACCTCAAAAAATGTAAAAATGATAGCAACAAATTGTTAAGTAATTATCATTGGACATTTTACACAGTGTGATCCAGATACTACCAGGTATTCTGGTATAGGTTTGTGAACTTACTCATATGTAGAATGAAACATGCACATTCTCTGATTAACCTCTTGAGACAGTCTGTGAAGGAGCCTTGCCTATGATACTGAGTTAAACTATCTGATCTCTAACTTCATACGTGTCCAAGGTGGGCCAGCTTTGTTCAGTGAGTGTGTGCTATGGTCATCCCTTCCTTTAAGGCTGAGAACAAGCAATGAAAAACCTGAAATATGTGCCCTTAGACACCAAATTATCCAAAGTTTAATTATGTTTATTACAGCTGAACCAGCGTGAAGAAAGAATAGTTAGGTGTCCTATTTCTCTCTCTTCAAGCTCACAACAGCCTTAGATATAAATGAGAATGGCTGAGTGTTGAAAGAGAGGGTCAGGTAATGGAAGGTTTAAAATGCCCACCAGAATGTCCCATCCCTACAATCCAAATTTTACCAAGTATTACACAGCAAAGATCCCAAAGCCAGAACATGTTGAACAAAATTGCTGAGAAATAAAAGTTTAGATAGCTAAAAAAAAGTGATCTTGAGTAGAAGGTGTGGTGAGTAGGAGTGTTATGCTGCTGCTGCTGCTGCTGCTGCTAAGTCGCTTCAATCGTGTCCGACTCTGTGCGACCCCATAGACGGCCTCCTACCAGGCTCCCCCGTCCTGGGATTCTCCAGGTAAGAACGCTGGAGTGGGTTGCCATTTCCTCCTCCAATGCATGAAAGTGAAAAGCGAAAGTGAAATCGCTCAGTCGTGTCTGACTCTTAGCAACCTCATGGACTGCAGCCTACCAGGCTCCTCCGTCCATGGGATTTTCCAGGCAAGAGTACTGGAGTGGGGTGCCATTGCCTTCTCAGAGGAGTGTTAAGAGGACTCTTCAAAATGTTTAGGAAAATGATAAGTTGATAAATAAGGGGTTAAAAGTTAAAAGACAAATTGATAAAAGGACCATCTTCTATCACATTTGCTTATATTTTCAGAGCTGAAAATGACAATTCCAACCCCCTAGATAATTTAAGCAAGTGAAATCCCAAAGCTGTGAAATAATTTGTCCATGTTGACACTGCAAGCATAGCTCATCTCTTTGGACTCTTGGTCCACTGCTCTTAAACTCATAAACTCATCTCTTGAACTCTTAGTCTAGTGTTCTTTCCATCATCCTCTACCGACAGTAAAGAACAGCATTTTATCATGACTTTTGGAAAAAATCTTATGAAGTTTCCAGTATAGTACCCACAATTTCCATATTAGCCTGTCTTGAGACACAGATCTTATCACAACCAGTGTGTGCTTTCTGAGGGCTCCAAAAATTCAGAGGGTGAATTTGAAGATGATATACTTCTGAAGATGATATTATCACCAGACAATAACAAAGACATAAGTAGACTTTCCTCACTAGAATTTTGTAAAAGCTATGACTAAGTGACTAATCTAAGCATGCATAAAACTCTCTGGCAAAAAAGGGTGATACATAATTTGCTAGTGAATGTTCCTTGAGATGAGAAAGGGAAATTAAAAAGAGAATTCAAATAGGTATTTAAGAGAGATGGTTTGATATAAATGCTGTATTTACATCTTTTAGGAATCCTGTTTTCATATTTCTATAAAACATGATTGATAATAGAAAAGGAACATTTCAGTGCCTAGTGAATACAGAGCTGGAAAAGAATCACTTGTTTTCTTCAAACTGGATTGGTATCTGTTGTATATCTAATTTGTTCTATTTCATGACTTGGAGCTGGGGCTAAAGCTGAGGTTCTATAAACTGGTTCTATTAGTAAGCAAGAACAATTTTTTTATAACTTAAGATGAACAGTTTTAATT
Source organism: Bubalus kerabau (assembly GCF_029407905.1). NCBI lineage: Eukaryota > Metazoa > Chordata > Mammalia > Artiodactyla > Bovidae > Bubalus > Bubalus kerabau. Next base: position 43,780,844 of record NC_073631.1, read on the forward strand.
TCTCATCAAAGAATTCAGCATGAGAATTATGCTTAAAACATTTTTAATATGTTTTTTAGAATAGATTTGCATTCCATACATACTACAAATTTCCTACATTTTTCCCTAGTCTCACTTTCATCAAATAGAGAAATGACCCACCTTCCTTCTATAGAGGGTCATTTGTCAGGCTCGGAGATGTGAGATTGCAAGAATCCTGAGGTCAGTTTCAGTCAACTGTTTACTTGAATTCCCCTGGAGAATGTGAGCCATGACTTGTGGAAATTTAAGGGTCAAAATCAAAATTATATCAAGTTTCAATAATAAATTCGGAGCTGGAAATGAATTTATTGCTTAGCAAGTGTTTGGGAAGAAGTAAAAGGGGAAAAGCAAGATGAGCAGATCAGGTATAATTGCCTCAGCTGGGAGATGATTTGTCTGACAACCATCTTTAATGACTAGTGACTCACCATATATGAATAGCTGAGATTGACTTAATGGTACACCACTCCCTTTTTCCATGTCTCACAACTAGGCACAGTTTTTCCAAGACTTCCATCAGCAACTTCTGAAAATTTACTATATCTTCTAGTGTTTTCTAGAGATAGGAAAGTAGCTCTCACACATTGTGTCTGAATACATCTTGGCTTTGAGTAGTTTGGGTAGCTATTTTAGCACACTTAATCTGCAAAGCAGGGCTAATAATACCTATTCTACACAGCTGTTTTGAAGATTAATAAGATAATGTACATTCTGCTACTATAGGGTTTGGCCTTGAGTAAGTGGTCAATGAATGATGGATGCTGTTACAAACTACTACCATTATACTTTTTATACCATTATGCTGAGACTTCAGAATAAAGTATAATTAGTAGCCGGTAGTAGCATCTGTCATCGACTGAGCACATATTCAAGGCTAAGCCCTTGGTAGTGGCCTGTATGTTATCTTAGCCACAGGCCCACCAGGGAATTCCTTCTTTCTAAATCTTAAAAGCTGACTTCCTCTCTGGGATTTCTGTTAGAGATGGCAAAGGCATAAAGCAGACGTTATGCTCCCCAGGAATAAGAGGAATTATCAGAAGTTGATGGATGTTCACAATCTCTATGATTTTGAAGGGGGAGATAAAGTGTCTTCCAAGTTATCCAGGGAATTTTTTAAATAGTCTGTGTCTGGAAAAAGATCACCCAAACCTTCAAAATTTACAATGTTATATTGTCACCTTATTTCATGCTTACCAGATTCTCTACCAAGAAACTTAACTACTTGACATAGGGTAGAAATTCAGGAAATATTTGCTAAGGGTAGACATTTTCAAAGAAATTAAGTTATATTTATTTGCAGGGAAAGCAAAACCACTATAGTAAGCTGCTGTGTCTACTGTGCTTCTTCTGATGGCCCATTGCTCTCTGTGATCAAACTGATTCATAAAATTATCCTTATCATGTTTAGTTCTGTTTTGATTGGTGTTCTAAATGTTTCTGGAGTTGTGTGGGTCTGGTCTCAAAACAGCGCTAATACTTCTTAGTTGTCTCTAATAATATCATTATCAAGAACATGTACACTTCCCTGACCTAATACATGCACCGAGTGTCTCTTTATTACTATGGAAAGCAAGCATAGCTGCAGAGTATAGGCATGTATTTTATGAGCCGACTATAGCTTTCATTTGGGGAATTCTTTCATTCGTCTTATCCTTTCAAATGTGTCTCAACATTTGTTTGAAATTTTGCACAACCACCATGTCCTTTGACCACGACTACATTTATATTATGTAGGAATTTTTCTAATGATGCCAAGTATGAAAGTATCTTGAAAAAGTTTGATGCTGTCATGGTCAGAACTTAACACAGTCACCTAAAAAACAGATATCACACTTCCTTTACCAAGTTATAAACTCTTATGAAGCCTGGCTTACTTCACTGTTTGGTTTCTATTGTTAAAAAGCAAAATAACTGAGTAAATTGTAAAGATCGAATTGGCTTTACTCAATGATTCACGAATAGAGCAGCATCCCACCTAGGAAATAAAAAGAACTCCAGAGAGCTCTACAAAATGACGGACTTTCATAGGCAGAGGCAGGTGGGATAAGGAAATTACTAGCAAAGAGTGGATTGTTTCAGGCAAGGTCACTTTCTTTTGGGAGAACAGCAGGCTCTATCAGGCAGATTACTTCACTAGCGTTGACCAGGAAATGTCAGACTGACTGGTTAAGATTTCACTCCTGGGAGAGGCTGACACCGCTGTTAGGTTAGATATTAAGCCTGGGTTTGGTGAGGTGAGCTTAGCACAAGTGACTCATTTGAGGCCTGTTATCTATTTTTTAATGTTTAAGGAATATATTTATGAAATCATGGCATTTTATTTTGATCGTTAGTATGTGCCAACCAAAATTACTTATTTGCTATATTTTCCCTGTGGTACTTGAATATCACTATAGTGTACATGTCTCATTGTCAAACTAAGAAAATTGGCGAGACTATGGGATTTTCATGTTCTTTGTGGTCATGATTGCAAGTATGGAATGCCCTACCTGTTCGTGAATAATAGCTTGGTTTCTCTCCAGTTTGAGTTGCATAATGCACTAGAAAAATCGTGTCCCAAACACCAAGTATCTGTCTTTATAAAGATCAAATGATTCTGAGCCAACATTAATTTTCTAAAATCAAATTTATTTCAAAGATAAATTAATAGATACTGTAATCAACATTATAATAAGAAGCAAGTAAGATATATTTATTTCTAGCCCTATACAGAAAGATAATATGGCATGATCCCACTTATATGTGGAATATAAAAAATTTGATTTCATATTAAGAGAGAATAGAATGATTATTACCAGGAGGAGGGGGAATAGTGAAGGATAAGGGAAATGAGATGTTGATTTAAGGGTACAGATTTTCAATCACAGAATAAATAAGTTCTGAAGACATAATTTATAGCATGAGGACTATGGTTAATAATAATGTACTGTATACTTGATATTTGGTAACGAAGAAGATCCCAAGTGTTCTCACCACACATACACAAAATGGTGACTATGTGCTGTGAGGGGTGTGCTGATATCTTGATTGTGGTAATCATTTCACATTACATATGTTTATCAAAACATCATATTATATACCTTCAGTAAATACAATTATTTTCAGTCATATCTTAATCAAGCTGAGGAAAGTGATATATTTATTTCTGCTGAAATTATCCTACTTTGTCCTTCAAAATGCCCAAATAATGATGAATTAACAAAATATATCTATAGTATGCTACTGCTGCTGCTGCTGCTGCTAAGTCGCTTCAGTTGTGTCTGACTGTGCGACCCCATAGACGGCAGCCCACCAGGCTCCCCTGTCCCTGGGATTCTCCAGGCAAGAACACTGGAGTGGGTTGCCATTTCCTTCTCCAATGCAAGAAAGTGAAAAGTGAAAGTGAAGTCAGTCAGTCGTATCCAACTCTTAGCGACCCCATGGACTGCAGCCTACCAGGCTCCTCCATCCATGGGATTTTCCAGGCAAGAGTTCAGGAGTGGGGTGCCATTGCCTTCTCCATATCTATAGTATAAATTTATTTGGGCAATCAGGGAAGCCCAATATTGAAACAGTAGATAATGTTATTGTTTTGTTTTTTTTTTTTTTTACGGTACTTTAATAAAACTTTGTATTTTTTTTAATTTTATTTTATTTTTAAACTTTACATAATTGTATTAGTTTTGCCAAATATCAAAATGAATCCGCCACAGGTATACATGTGTTCCCCATCCTGAACCCTCCTCCCTCCTCCCTCCCCATTCCATCCCTCTGGGTCGTCCCAGTGCACCAGCCCCAAGCATCCAGTATCGTGCATCGAACCTGGACTGGCAACTCGTTTCATACATGATGTTTTGTAGAAATTTATGTATATTAGCAAAGACCATATAGTAAATTTCTACGAAACAATAACATTATCTACTGTTTCAATATTGGGCTTCCCTGATTGCCCAAATAGTAAAGAATCTACCTGCAATGCAGGAGACCTGGTTTCAATCCCTGGATCAGGAAGATCCCCTGGAGAAGGGCATGGCAACCCACTCTAGTATTCTTACCTGCAGAATTCATGGACAGAGGAGCCTGGCGGGCTGTAGTCCATAGCATCACAAAGAGCTGGACACGACTGAAGCAACTTAGAGTGCACTCAGACATGCCCATTAGGATAAGTATCCCGGGGACATCTCAACAGCTCAGTAGTAAACTCCTTGGCGGCAGCAGCACCTACAAGCTTGAGAGTGATGTATCTGTTGGGCACCTTAGGAGGATCCCAGCTTCCATTTACTTCAGGTAATATCTAGTTTCCCTTTTTCTCCAAGGCAAGAACTTAATTGATTTTATCTGGTAGAGATGATAGAGTAAAATGATAGGGGAACGACTGAGGAAACGGGATATACAATCATGAAAACTATTTCAGAAAGCTCCTTTGACAGATCAGAGAAAGATGGAGGGATAGAAGGATGGAAAGAAAGAAGGAAGGAAGCTTCTCACTTGCCACAAGTGAAAAGACCATTGCTATTCCACTTCACATAGATATGAGTAAGGTGAAAAAAAAACCAAAACTGTATTTGTCTTTGTTTTCTAGTTTTGTCTGTACAAACTGAGGGCACAAACTCATGGGCCCTTATGCCGATCTTTCAGAAAATCACTTTTTTTGTTTCACAAAAGCATAGTAGTTGATATGCATAAAGAAGGAAAAAAAAAAATCTCATTTGCTCCTGAAGGCAATCTGCTTGGTTCCTCATGGATGAGCCCTAGGAAAAACAACACTAAGCCCCAGGAAAAGCTCCTAAAACCCAAACTCATTCAAGACTGACTTGTGACTGAAAACTAATTTCATCATTTAAACTATAATTGCATCATTTTAAAGAAAAATTGAACACAGTTGCTCATATAATTTAGTTACACATAACTAGTAAAACTTACAAATTTCTGCTCAAAATTTAATATTACCTCAGGAATAAAGCTTCAGTTAGATGTTAATCTCTTGTGATACCTATAACCTAAGCACGTGACTCTATTTACCGCATAAATCAGTTCAACATATCCTGCCACAATGTGTCCCCTGTCCTAATAAAATAGATTAATTTAAAAATCTTCAAATATTTTTTAAACTGATTGCCAAAGTTTCTGTAACTGTTTCTCTTGAGTTTTCCCTATGGCTGACTTGCTAGTATTCGAGCTCTTTGTCTGTTAAGCACCCCTTTCAAGAGGAAGCCTTCCTACCTTCCTTCTTTCTCCTGATTTATTGAAGGAACTTTCTGAAACAGTTTTCATGATTGTTTATCCCCTTCCTCCATCATTCTCCTATCATTTCACTCCACCATCTCTGTCAGATATAACAAACTAAGTTCTTGCCTTGGAGAAAGAGGGAAACTATCACCTGAAGTGGAAGCTGAGGTCCTCCTAAGGTGCCCAACAGATACGTCACTGTGAAGCTCGTAGGTTCTGTTGCCAATGAGGTTATTACTGAGCTGCTGAGATGTCTCTAGGATACTTATCACCATGGATATTTAAATGTAATAGATGAATCATTTCATTTAGTTTCTTAAAACCAACATTTTTACAGATAGGATACCCTAATATTGAAATAGATAATATTGTTATTGTTTTCTAGAAGTTTATATAAGTGGTTATGGTCAATATTTTGCTTCTGTATATATTAAATGATAGAAATTTTACTTATGAAATTTTAAGCTAAGAAAACATAGAATCTTGAAACCTGAAATACACTTGCTTTTGAACATTTCCAAAGAATGAATTATCTTATGTCTTTTTAATACTCTCTTAATGAATATTTATTGTGATTTTAAAAGTAATCCATGCTCAGGGTGAACAAAAATAATTAATAATGAGAAAAGTAAAAGGCTTCATCTCCACAACTCCTTTGTCTCTAAGAATATCCAATGTTGACTGTTCCACGGGTACCCTTAAGAAAATATCAATGAGTTGACAAGCATATACATATTGTAGAGGAAGGTACACTGTTCAACAGTCTTAGGATATCTTGCTGGGTCTGAAAATTAAACTGACACAAACAGACTGACAGTAGAAAAATATACTAATTTATTTATTTTATGTGACATGAGAGCCTGCATGAGGAAATGAAGTAGTTAGACCTGAGCATTTTATGCCAGGTTTGGTGAAGTGCATGGCAGTGGAGGAATCTGATAACTTACAAAACGTGAGGCTATTGCAGTAAATGGGGGGAAACAGCAAGACCTGTTGGTTAGGATTCTTCTCAGCATCCCTTTGTCTTCAGAGATAAGGATGCTGCTTTCCTCTGGGTATAGGTAGAGTTCCTCACACATGACTGTTTCTTGGCCTGACTCAGGGAAGAAGTATGATGGACTGGAGGTCACAATGACTTTCCTGCTTCTGCCATTTTGTCAAAGTCCTTCACCTTAAGGTATTTAATATGTCAAAGTGTCATATTTTGGAGCCCCATCAATATATATGTATGTGGGTTTATCCATCATAGTCACCTGTCCTTATTAGCACACAGACAACTACCTCATGAACTGATTTCTACAAAAATTAGCTTGACTTAACCATTCCTCTACAAGTGCACATTTAGTTTGGTTTCATTGTTTTGCTAGCACCAAAATACTGCAGTAAACCACCTTTGAATACTTCTGCAAATTGCTAGCAGTGGATTTTCTGGGCCAAATTTTATATGCACTTAAAAATTTGATAAGATTACTAAATAAGCATCTGAAAGGTTGAAACAATTTACATGTCTACAAGGACTGTCTGAGCGTGCCTATTTATCCATACTCTCATCAACACTGGTATGATCAAGCTAAGTTTTGCCTCTGTCGTGAATTAAAAAAAAAAAAGATTCTGCACTATTGTGGTGTTCTCTTTTCCTTATATGCCACTGTTAGGGAAAGGTTAAGTAGCTAAAATCAATGGTCAAATGTTGGATAAGTAAATTAGAATAGTCCTGATGCCTTTCTGTGTTGTTAATCTGAAAGAGTGAAGTGAAGGGAGGAAGGAGAAACACCCAATTGCATTTGACTGTGCTAGGTTGGAAAATATTCAAGGCACATAGAATGTGGAGACAAGCTCTAAAAACTAAGCTTGTCTTTTGTTCTACAAATGTACTGTAATATGCACTAGTCAAAATAAAATCTGTCTTGGAGAGCACTGAAATTTTCAGCAGCAATAATTATCTCTGTGTATTTCATTTTCTACTTTGGGAAAAGCTTATGATGCATGCAGAGTGTACATCTGAGTTTCACAGATGTGGTCTAAATTGCTCAGATGCCAAGCCCTCTTATTTGGCCACTGCTGGGTCAATTGCCAGACATAGAAAAGAACAGAGTGACATGAGTTTTCAAAGAGATTGAAACTGAATTGAGCTTACAGTCTAGCTTTGCCTTTGAAGACACTATGTAATGCAGTGAAACTCTGCTCAAAGCGAAAGGGAGAGTGTTTACTACTTCCTATTCTGTGTTTTAACCAAAGAAAAGAAACAGCAAAAATGCTCTGACAAACATTAGGCTCAGCTAATCAAAGTAACTGACCTATTGTCATTACTTAAAAAAAAATAATAAAAGAATTCTAACACAAAAATATTTGTACCTACATAACTAGAGAACAGCAACAATAAAAGAAATGTAAAAATTCTTCATTGATGTACAATTATTGCCGTGTATAGGTACTCTACCAAAGAATACTTGAGTTAAAAGAAACAGTCATGATTCAGATTTTGTTCAAGTTTTATCAAGTGTAACTGACATATAAAAAATTATATTACTTTGGCCATGTAACTATTACCTTAAATTATTTATCAAATAACTATAGATTTCCACATTTTTGCATTCTAAATTTTTTTTCACTTACATATTATTCTGATTATGAAAGCCCAAAATTCTTGGGATAATTTTGGGGAAAATTATTATTATTTTTGATAAAATTGAGAAATTCAAGTTACTTTTACCACACTCTGGTAAAAGTAAAAACAGATACCTTTTCAAGTACCTGTGTCCAATTTAACAAAATTCATAGTCAATTTGCTCAAATTATTGGTTAATTAAAGCAAAATTTGGTTGATTTGTTTGAAGGCCCTTTTAATAAATATAACTGACTAGTTCATCCAAGACTGAAAAATCAACTTAAATTATACCATTCTACAGTCTCCTCCCTATGACTTCCATGACTCCAAACTGAGTCATAAAGTTAGTTGGTTCTTCAGTTTATATAATTGCAACGTTTGTTCCATTATTATCTCTTCTTTCTGAGTGTGATCTGTCTCGTGTTTAGACTTCCACTGCTTTCCACAATTATCTCCCTGATTCTTAGTCTTTTCTTACAAATTGTGTACTGCATACTGCTGCTAAGTCACTTCAGTCGTGTCTGACTCTGTGCGACCCCATAGACGGCAGCCCACCAGGCTCCCCTGTCCCTGGGATTCTCCAGGCAAGAACACTGGAGTGGGTTGCCATTTCCTCCTCCAATGCATGAAAGTGAAAAGTGAAAGTGAAGTCGCTCAGTCGTGTCCGACTCTTAGCGACCCCATGGACTGCAGCCTACTAGGCTCCTCCATCCATGGGATTTTCCAGGCAAGAGTACTGGAGTGGGGTGCCATTGCCTTCTCCAGTACTGCATACTAATGCAAGATTAATATATTTTTTTAAAAGACTGTTTTTTAGAGCAGTTTTAGGTTTACAACAAAATTGAGAAGGTGATATAGAGATTTCACATATACTCCCTGCCCCACACATACACAACCTCCTCCATTATCAACATCACATAAGAAATGGTATATTTGCTATCAAAGCTGAACCTGCATTCACACATCACTATCATCCAAGTCCGTTAGGGCTCACTCTTGGTGCTGTACATTCTATGAGTTTGAGCAACTGTACATCCATCATTATGCATATTTTACGGAGTGTTTTCATTGTCCTAAAATCCTGTTTTGCCTATTCATCCCTCCCTTCCTTTGTGTCAACCACCAATCTTTATTATCTCCACAGTTTTACCTCTTACAGAATGTCCTATGAAATTGTATGGAATTCCATATGGAATCCATACATTGCATATGGAATCCATTCCATATGGAATCATACAATATATAGCCTTTTCAGATAAGCCTTCTTCACTTAGTCATGCTTAAATGTCTTTTAATTTAATAGCTTGATAGCTCATTTCTTTTTAGCACTGAATAATATTTCATCATCTGGGTATAACACAGCTTATTCATCCATTCACCTACTTAAAGACACTTTGGCGTCTTTACTTCTGGGCGTTTTCTGGGCGTCCCAGGTAGGGCACAGTGGTAAAGAATCTGCCTGCCAATGCAAGAGATATAAGAGACGTGGGTTCTATCCCCAAGTTGGGAAGATCCCCTGGAAAAAGAAAGGCACCCCACTCCAGCATTTCTTGCCTGGGAAATCCCATGGACAGAGGAGCCTGTCAGGCTACAGTCCATGGGGTCACAAAAGAGTTGGACACAACTTAGTGACTAAACGACAACAACATCTGAGCTCTTTACTCTGTTCTCGTAATCTCTGTTCTTTCATCAATCCATGCTGTCTTGAATAGAAATAGCTTTACATAAAGTTTTAAAGGTGGATGACATCAGTTTTGCAACTTGGTTTTTCTCCTTTAATATTGAATTGGCTATTCTGGGTCTTTGCCTCTCTATATAAATCCTAGAATCAGCTTTTCAATATCCATAAAATAAATCGCTGGAAATTTTACTGGATTTGCAACTTGATCTATAGATCAATTTGGGAAAAGCTGACATCTTGACAATATTGAGTCTTATATCCATGAACATTCTACAATTATTTTTTATTTATCCAATAATTTCCAATTATTTAGTTCTTTGCTGATCTTAAGTTTTTCAGTTTTTCTCATCTTCTGATATAGATTTCCTTATACATATCTTCTCATATAGATCATATATGTATTTTGTTAGATATGTATCTATTTCAATTTTGAGGTGCTAATGTAAATGACATTGTATTTTTAATTTCAAATTCTGTTTATTATTGGTATATAGGAAAGCAAATGCTGATTGTGTATTAACCTTGTATCCTACAACCTGGGTATAATTGCTTATTTCTTTCAGAAGTTTTCTGAAGATTCTTTCAGATCCTCTGAATTAGATGAGCATGTATACAGGAGCATTTTCCTTTTTTTCTTCTCACTCTATCTTGTGTTTCCTTTTTTGCCCTATTTAATTAGCAAAGACTTTTAGTACAATGTTGAAAAGCTGAATTGAGAGGAGACATTCTTGCTTTGCATCTGATCTTAGTAGGAAAGCTTTAAGTTTCCCACCATTGAGTATGATGTTCACTGTAAGATTTTTGTGGATAGTCTTTATCAAGTTGAAAAGGTTCCTGTCTGGCCCTCATTTGCTGAGAGTTTATCATGAATGGGTATTGAGGTTTTTATTTTTTAATATTTTATTTCTGCATGATCATTATTATTAGCATGATCATGTGATTTATTTTTTTTTTAGTCTATTGATGTAATGGATTGCAGTAATTGATTTTGGAATGGTGAATCAGCTTTGTATACTTGGAATAAATCCTACTTGGTTATGGTATACAATATATATAATTATTTTTATGCTTTTTTAGATTTGATTTGTTAATATTTTCTTGAACATTTGCATGTACATTCATGAGAAATATTGGTTTATAATTTTCTTGTCATGTCTTTGATTTTTCTATCATAGTAACACTTGCCTCGTAAAATGAGTTAGGACTTACTCCCTTTGCTTCTACCCTCTGAAAGAGATTATAGAGAATTAGTATAATTTCTTCCTTAAATGTTTGGTAAAATTCACCATTGAACCCATATAAGCCTGGCAATTTCTGTTTTGGAAGGTTATTAATTATTGATTCAATTTATTTAATAGACATAAGCCTATTGAGATAATCTATTTCTCCTTGTATGTGTTTGGGCAGATTCTCTCCATTAAGAAACTGGTCCATTTTATCTAGGTTATTAAGTCTATGGGCAGAGAGTTGTTCATAGTGTTCCCTTATTATTCTTTTAATTTCTATGAGGTCTGTCATGGTGTCTTCTCTTTCATTTCTGATAGTAGTAATGTGTGTCTGCTTTCTTTTTATCTTAGTTAACCTGGCTAACATCCTATTGATTTTATTGACTTTTTTCAAAGAATAGCTTTTGGTTTTGTTGATTACTCTATTGACTTTTTGTTTTCAATTTTTTTACTTTCTGCTTCTATTATTTCTTTTCTTCTGCACTAAACTTAATTTGCTCTTGTTTTTTCTAGTGTCCTAAATTGGAAGCTTAGCTTGTTGATTTTAAATCTTTTTTTTTCTAATATATGCATTCAGTGTTATACATTTCCAAGAACTGCTTTTGCTGTAACCCACAAATTTTTATGTTATATTTTGATTTAGTTTAAAACAGTTTTAAATTTCTCTCAAGATTTGTTCTTTTGTCCATATGTCACTTATAAGTGTATTTTTAATGATTTGTATACGGGGATTTTCCAGTTATCTTTCTGTTATTGACTTCTGGTTTAATTCCATTGTGGTTTGTGAGCAAACATTGATTTCTGTTCTTTTAATTTTGTTAAGGTGTGTTTTATGGCCCAGAATGTGGTCTATCTCCGAAAATGTTTCACATGAATTTGAGAAGAATGTATATTCTTCTGTTTTAGAATGCAGTAATCTATAGATAGATATCCATTATATCCACTTGATTGATGGTGTTGAGTTCACATGCCCTTACTAAATTTTCTGACCACTAGATCTGTCCATTTCTGATAGAGAGTATTGAAGTCTCCAACCATGATAGTAGATGAAACTATTTCTTCTTGCAGCTCTATCAGGTTTTACCTCCCAAAATATGGTGTTCTATGGTTAGGTGATACACACTGAAAATTGTTACATCTTATTGGAGAACTGAGCCCTTTGTCATAAGTAATGTACTTCTTTATCCCTGATAACTTTTGAAGTTCTGCCTGAAATTAATGTAACTAATGCTGCTTTATTTTCTTTAGGGATCAGTTCAGTTCAGTCGCTCAGTCGTGTCCGACTCTTTGCGACCCCATGAATCGCAGCACGCCAGTCCTCCCTGTCCATCACCAACTCCCGGAGTTCACTCAGACTCATGTCCATCGAGTCAGTGATGCCATCCAGCCAGCTCATCCTCTGTCATCCCCTTCTCCTCCTGCCCCCAATCCCTCCCTGCATCAGAGTCTTTTCCAATGAGTCAACTCTTCACATGAGGTGGCCAAAGTACTGGAGTTTCAGCTTTAGCATCATTCCTTCCAAAGAAATCCCAGGGCTGATCTCCTTCAGAATGGACTGGTTGGATGTCCTTGCAGTCCAAGGGACTCTCAAGAGTCTTCTCCAACACCACAGTTCAAAAGCATCAATTCTTCGGTGCTCAGCCTTCCTCACAGTCCAACTCTCACATCCATACATGACCACAGGAAAAACCATAGCCTTGACTAGACGGACCTTTGTTGGCAAAGTAATGTCTCTGCTTTTGAATATGCTATCTAGGTTGGTCATAACTTTCCTTCCAAGGAGTAAGCGTCTTTTAATTTCATGGCAGCAATCACCATCTGCAGTGATTTTGGAGCCCCAAAAAATCAAGTCTGACACTGTTTCCACTGTTTCCCCATCGTCCCCTTCTCCTCCTGCCCTCAATGTTTCCCAGCATCAGGGTCTTTTCAAATCAGAGTGGACTGACTCTAATACCTGTTGTCTAGACAACAGGTCAGACTGACAACAATCAGAGTCAGTCCACTCTGATTTGAAAAGACCCTGATGCTGGGAAACATTGAGGGCAGGAGGAGAAGGGGACGACAGAGGATGAGATGGCTGGATGGCATCACCAACTCAATGGATGTAGGTTTGGGTAGACTTCGACAGTTGGTGATGGACAGGGAGGCCTGGCGTGCTGTGGTTCATGGGTTCTCAAAGAGTCGGACATGACTGAGCAACTGAACTGAACCACTCTGATAATCTGTCTTTTAAATGATACATTTAGACTGACATTCTAAGTAATCATTGCTATAGTTGAATTATAGCTACCGTATTTGTTACCATTTTCCATCTGATGCTCCTGTTTTTTGTCCCTATATATCTTTCACTCTTTTTCTGCCTTATTGTCTTGCATGCTGCTATGCTATTCATTAGAGTCTCTAGCATATTAATCATAGTTGTTTTAAATTCCCAGTCTGATAATTCTAACATCTCTGTCATGTCTGGTCCTGACGCTCATTTTGTCTCTTCCAACTGTGTTTTTGCCTTTGGTGTGCGTTTTAATTTTTAATTTTTATTTTTTGATGGGCAGGCCTGGTGTACTGGACAAAAGCCATTTAGGAGGTAAATAGGCCTTTTGTAATGTGATACTGAGGTATGAGCAAAGGGGAAGCATTTTATAGTTTTCTGATTAAACTTCCGTCTTTTCAGTGAAAACATGCCTCTACAATGTGAACTTAACAAGTGTTTTTCAGTTTTTTCTCTTCCATCTGTCCTTTAGGAGTAGGACAAAAAGGCTAGAATTGGGTAATTTTCTTCTCCAGGTCCCTATTATCTGGCTCTGATAATACCCTAGCACGTTAGACTATGGTTACATGGTTTCTCCTGAAGGCAGGCCTTGTTTAGAAGAACAGAGTACTCTGATATATTTCAAAATGATTACTTTTAACTTCCCCCTTCAGGAAGTAGAAGGGGATTGTTCTCAGATACTTACTGTGGGAATCTAGTCAAGCTCCAGGAGATAAATCGCACAGTACGGTAGCAGCTTCCCATATGCATCCCCTGGAGTTAATAGATCTCAGATTTGTCGACACTGACCCTCCAGCAATTCTTCAATGCCAGTGCAGGTTTTCCTTCTCTGGCTCTGGTTGATGTAGTAGCTTCTGCCCCTGAGTCTCTGCTCTGCTAAGCTGGGACTCCATGTATTCACTTGTCTGCCTCTCCAACCTTGGGGGCAGAAATTTTCCACGTGTTTCCCCCTCTCTTATGGTTCCTAGAAAAACTGATTTTTCACTCTCCTAAACTTTTTACTTATTGGTAGCATGGAGTGACAATTTCCAAGCTCCTTATATGTAGAACAAGGCAAGATTAATATTCCTAAAACATTATTTTCTTCACTTCATTACTTCCCAAAAAAACATTGCACTAGATTTTTAGTAGCTATGTTCCAACTGCTTAGGTTGGCATTCAAGGCCTTTCAAAACCTGAAATAAACCTTTCTTTCATGTGTTATTTCTACCTACATGTTGATAGCTTCCTAATATCTATTTTCCCCTTCAACTTTTGTACATTTTGTATGAGCACTTTCTCACCTGATATAATTATTACATCCCCCAGTCACTTCTGTAGCTACATGTGGCCAGGAGACTAAATTTTGTCCTGTCAGTTGTTAGCAGAAGAGTGCCATGGGGTGTCTGTGGCAGCTGCTTACAGAACAGTTATATGCAGAAATTAGATCCAATGGCTACATGTATCCCTTTTGCTCTCCTGCATTTTCTTTTTCTATCCTTCCTTCCTTCATTTTGTTCTAGGCATTGTTCTATATGCTAGAGAGCAAAATAGTAAAAACTGAGTGCTCACCTTCAGCTTATATCCTAGGGCTTTTTAGAATTTAATGTGATGGTTGAAGCTCCAGCAGTCACATGATACCAGAAAGAAAATTTAAGGATAGAAATCATGTGTGCAGAGAAGAAAAAAGGACAGAAATCATGGGCTTTGATGACTTCATGACACATTAACTGGAATCATAATCCCAACCACATGTTTCATAACTTCTAAACTTCTTTCACCCTAGGCCATAAACTCTTCTGTGTTTAAGCCTCTTTGGGTCTCTAAAACTAGTAACCAAAACTCAACTTCCCTGATACTCAATTTTCAAAGAATACCTCACATTTCCCTCTGCAGTCTTTGCATTATTGGTTACCTTATCATTTGTAATTTTTAGTCCTTTGACTTTACTCTAAATAACCTAAGAAAAGGTAAAAGGGGTTTATTCAGTCTTGGGATTCCTCAAGGCAAATTGTAATAGTACCTTGTAATCAATATTTAATAAGAAAATGAAAGAACACGTGGTTTTGCTACATGATTACCACATAGTAGGTGAATGTTGAAGTAGGAAGATTTTTCTCTGGGTTTCTGCTTATAGTTTCCATTAGATGATGTCTAGATAAGAGGGGTCTAATCTAACAGGCGTTCTTTCAGTTCAGTCAAATAAGATGCTAGTGTCTATTTCACAGCAGGCAGGAAATAGAGTAACATAATTTATTCCCTCAATGATCTTACAGATCAAAAGGAGAAATGGATATTTAACAAATAATTATAATAAAGAATAAAAAGTATTACATTAGATGGAGTAAAGGGTTTAGTAGAACAGAGAACTGGGAAACCATATGTGTTAGGTGAGAAGAGCTCTTTGAAGACGTGATACATAAGCTGAAATCCAACTGAGTATTTTTAGTATTTTGATTCAGATCTGATATGCAATAACACCATATGCAACACAGTTCATGTGGCTACAGAAATCCAAAAAATGCAAGCATGTCCCCAGCCAAAGTTGATGCTGAGAAAAAAAAGTGAAAGAGAAAAAGAAGGAAAGAGGAAGGAAGGAAATGTCACTAAGGATATATAAGAGGTTAAGTTGGAAATGTTTTAGATTAAGAAAGAGAAGGTGGGGAAGGAGAAAAGAACAGGAAGAAGAGAAAGATAGGAGAAATAGGAAGAGAAGAAGGGCAGGAGGAGGAGGAAGAAAAGGAGAAAAAAGAAGAAAGAGGAGGAGGAGGAGACCCCTCTGAGAGAGCCTTGATACAAATCAATCTGAGGACAAAGTCCAAACATGAGAGTCTTTAATCTCTTCCAGATCTATGATTGATTGTCTAGACATTTTTACTCACAAAAATATGCTTTTTGGATTAAGAAACATACATTTTTAAAAACTTCATAAGGTATAGTTGATATAGTTCACATAAAATAACTTGGATACTTGTAGGTATACAATTCGATGAGTTTTAACCTGTATATTCATCCATGAAACCATCAACACAACCAAGTTAATGAACGTACGTAATGCTCAAAAGCCTTACATATGTTCCATTGACGAGTGTCGCACTGTAGTCCTTTACCCCTGCCATTCCTTACATCCCTCACCCTTGTCTGTAGTTTCCTTTCTGTAGATTCATTTGCATTTTCCAGAATATTATATGAACAGAATCATACAGTACATACTATCATATTTTTCACTTGAAATAACCATTTGGATTGTTACTCAAGTTGTTGCAGGTATCAACAACTTTTATTGCTTTTATTGCTGAGTAGTAACCAGTTGTGTAGATGGATTATACTATGATGTGTTTATGTTCTTACCTTTGAAGGCTTCTTGGGTTTCTCCAGCTTATGACTATTAAGAATAAAGCTGCTATAAACATTCTTATACAAGTATTTGTATAGATAGAAGCTTTCATTTCTCTAAGGTTAAATGCCTAGGAATGCAATGACTAGATTATATGATAGGTATATGTTAGTACTTTTAAGAAGCCGACAAACTGCTTTGCAAAGTGGTCACGCTCTTTCATGTTCCCGCTACAGTTTGCAGGAGTTCCACTTCCTCCACACTCTCCCTAACACTTGATCTTTTACATTTTAAACATGCTAGTAGATGGCTAGTGATAATCTCTTTGTGGTTTTAGTCTGCATTTTCTCAATGGCTGATGATATTGAGCATATTTTCATGTGCTTCTTTGATGAAGTACCTTTTCAAATATGATGATTATTTCTATTGAACTATTTTTTTTCTTATTATTGAGTTTTGAGAGCTCTTTATATATTCCAAATACAAATTGTTGATTCTTAGTAGGGTATATTTCAACAAATATTTGCCCGCCTTAAGTGGAAAGAGAAATATTTAGGAGATTTTGTGTTTATTTAAAATAATGTAAAACAGGAAAGCAACAATAAATTTGAAAAGTGTTTATTATAAATAATATATAAATATATATTTGTCTATGCATACATATATGTATTTGTGCATCTGTGTATACAAACAGACCAAAAGAAAAGTCATTGAGCCAGTAAATTAAGTCTATCATTAAAATAAAAAACACCAGAGGCAAGAAGTGAGAAGCTGCTGCATTAAGAGCTGTCTTATCCTCTTGCTTGCTGCAGCTTTTCTCTCCACTCATTTCTGACTGATCATGGATGGTGGCCCACAGTTTACATCATTAGCTATTAATGACTTGGTTAAAATTTCCGGTTACTCAATCCACACAGCCTTCTGAAGATCCATTTTAAGCTTCTATTAAAGACTGTGCAGGAAGAAGATTTACTATTTATGGAACAACCTTGAACATATTTTCTGGCAGGCATCTTCAGAGGCAAGAGTTGCATCAGCAGCAGTTCCACAATTTCAGTGCTTAATCTTACTAACTAGCCTAAATGATAACTCTTCAACAAGCAATTGATAAGCATGCTTTGCTGATGGCTAATCTAATCATTTAATGGGAAAACAGGGGAAAAAAAAACCCTGAGATAGTAGTTTGTTCCCTCCCTAGGGCACAAAACAATATCAATAACTTAGTTACCAAAGGAAAACATATTCATTCAGATAGTTTTATAAATCATTTCCTTCCTAAGATAAAAATTAAAAGGTCAATAAAAGTTTTTATTACAAAAGAAATTCAATTTGGCATCCTGCTGTACAACACCCTAATAAAATCAGTAAAAGTATGTTTGCATGAGGAAATTTAAAATTTCATAAATTTAACTGAGAAAAATATGTACATTGACAAACTAGTTTGTGGTTCCCATTGTTAAAAGGTTCCAAATCTGAACTTCACGATATTATGATTCTAGTTTATATTCCACTTTGCAGGTGTGGGCATATATATTCAGAAATCCTTAAAGCAAAATTCAGACTTAAATAGAAGAAAGTAGGAAAAACCACTAAATCATTCAGGTATGACCGAAATCAAATCCCTTACTATTACACAGTGGAAGTGACAAATAGATTCAAGGGATTCAATCTGATAGGCAGAGTGCCTGAAGAACTATGAAAGGAGGTTCATGACATTGTACAGGAGGCAGGGATCAAGACCATCCCCAAGAAAAAAATGTAAAAAGGCAAAATGGTTGTCTGAGGAGAGCTTACAAAGAGCTGAAAGAAGAAGAGAAGCTAAAACCAAGGAGAAAAGACAGTGAAAGTGAAAATTGCTCAGTCGTGTTCGACTCTTTGCGACCCCATAGACTATACAGTCCATGGCATTCTCCAGGCCAGAATACCAGAGTAAGTAGCTGTTCTATTCTCCATGGGATTGTCCCAACCCAGGGATCAAACCCAGGTCTCCTGCATTGCAGGTGGATTCTTTACCAGCTGAGCACCAGGGAAGCCCTGGTGGGAAGCCACCAAAGAAGGCAAAGGAGAAAAGAAAAGATATACCCATTTGAATGCAGAGTTCCAAAGAATAGCAAGGAGAGATAAGAAAGGCTTCCTAGGTAATCAGTGCAAAGACATAGAGGGAAAAAAATAATAATAATAGAATGGAAAACTAGAGATCTCTTCAAGAAAATTAGGGATACCAAAGGAACATTTCATGCAAAGATGGGCACAATAAAGGACAGAAATGGTATGGACCTAACAGAAGCAGAAGATATTAAGAGGTGGCAAGAATACACACAGAAGAACTATAGAAAAAAGATCTTCATGACCCAGATAACCATGATGGTGTGAGCACTCACCTAGAGCCAGACATCCTGGAATGTGAAGTCAAGTGGGCCTTAGGAAACCTGATTATGGACAGAGCTAGTAAAAGTGATGGAATTCCAGCTGAGCTATTTCAAATCCTGAAAGATGATGCTGTGAAAGTGCTGCACTCAATATGCCAGCAAATTTGGAAAACTCAGCAGTGGCCACAGGACTGGAAAATGTCAGTTTTCATTTCAATCCCAAAGAAAAGCAATGCCAAAGAATTTTCAAACTACCACCCAACTGCACTTATCTCACATGCTACCAAAGTAATGCTCAAAATTCTCCAAGCCAGGCTTCAACAGTATGAGAACTGTGAACTTCCAGATGTTCAAGCTGGATTTAGAAAAGGCAGAGGAACCAGAGATCAAATTGCCAACATCCGCTGGATCATCGAAAAAGCATAAGAGTTCCAGGAAAACATCTACTTCTGCTTTATTGACTATGCCAAAGCATTTGACTGTGTGCATCATAATAAACTATGGAAAAGTCAAAGAGATGGGAATACCAGACCACTGACCTGCCTCCTGAGAAATCTGTATGCAGGCAAAGAAGCAACAGTTAGAACCGAACATGGAACAACAAACTGATTCCAAATTGGGAAAGGAGTATGTCAGGCTGTATACTGTCACCCTGCTTATTTAACTTATATGCAGAGTACATTATAGAAATGCTGGACTGGATGAAGCACAAGCTGGAATCAAGATTGCTGGGGAAAATATCAAAACCTCAGATATGCAGATGACACCACCCTTATGGCACGAAATGAAGAACTAAAGAGCCTCTTGATGAAAGTGAAAGAGGAGAGTGGAAAACGTTGGCTTAAAACTCAACATTCAAAAAATGAAGATCATGGCATCTGGTCCCATCAACTTCATGGCAAACAGCTGGTGAAACAATGAAAACAGTGAGAGACTTTATTTATTTTATTTTATTTATTTTTTGAGCTCTAAAACCACTGTAGGTGGTGACCACAGCCATGACATTAAAAAGTGTTTGCTCCTTTGAAGAAAAGCTATTGCCAACCTAGACAGCATTTTAAAAAGCAGTGACATTACTTTGCCAACAAAGGGCTATGTAGTCAACGCTATGATTTTTTCCAGTAGTCATGTATGGATGTGAGAGTTGGACTGTAGAGAAAGCTGAGCTCTGAAGAATTGATGCTTTTGAACTGTGATGTTGGAGAAGACTCTTGAGAGTCCCTTGAACTGCAAGGAGATCAAGCCAATCAATCCTAAAGGAAATCAGTCCTGAATATTCATTGGAAGGACTGATGCTGAAGCTGAAACTCCAGTACTTTGGCCACCTGATGCAAAGAACTGACTCACTGGAAAAGACCCTGAGGCTAGGAAAGATTGAAGGCAGGAATAAAAGTGGATGACAGAGGATGAGATGGTTGGATGGCATCATCGACTCGATGGACATGAGTTTGAGCAAGCTTTGGGAGTTGGGGGTTGACAGGGAAGCTTGACGTGCTGCAGTCCGTGGGGACACAAAGAGTCGGACACAACTGAGCAACTGAACTGATCAAATAAACAAATGAAAGAGACACAGAACATGTCACAGTGCTGTTCACTCCTTCAGTGTAAGTTATTGCTAGTGTTTGATGTGTATGTTTCTGTCTAGCATTTCACTAGCCTAGATTCTGTTTTGTAGTCCTGTTTTTAGTTTTGACTATGTAAACCAAATAAAAAATTAGCTACCTCCTGAAATATCTCTATTTACTTTTCATTAAAATCTTGATATCAAAACTTTTCAAAATGTCAGTAAAATATTATCATACCAAATAGATAAGAAGCCAAATGCACTCTTCTAAAAAAAATTACCAAATGCACACTTCTAAAGATTAATATCCATAAAAACCTGAAATTGCATTCTTGGAGCAACCTTAACAATAGTAATGTCATAATTATAACACATTCAGTCTCTCCCCAATAATTTTTCAGAAAAGCATAGTATTTAATTTCATAAAAACACATTTAACCTGTTTATTTTGTTGTTTGAATTTAAAAAAAATTTGTTTCTATTTTGACAACAGAAGCATCAAATGTAAAGGCTGGATGCAAACTAGAGTTCATTAACTAGCTGTTAAATCCAGAATGCCAGCATATGGAGTTCAAACAAGAAATTAAAACATATAGGAAGCAAACTAGAGTTCATTAACTAGCTATTGAATCCAGAATACCAGCATATGGAGTTCAAACAAGAAATTAAAACCTATAGAAGCTAACGAACATTGTTCAATATTGCAAAATCTTATTTCTTTACCTTGGAAAAACTAAAGTAAATATGAATCAGTTTTGAAAATCAGAGAATCAGACTTTAGGCCCAAATTTGGTCCTCATCTTTATAAATGAGAGTTCTATATAATAAATATCCTTGCTTACTTTTAAAATTAATCCTTTCTATATTGTGGCCCAAGAATAACTGATCTCATACTAAAAGTTATTTTATAAGAATCATTGTGTTCTAGAATGTGTTCAGTGTACTGCTTTTTTTCAGTAAAAATCTCTTCTCATCTAGCAATTATCTTTGCAATTAAAAATTGTTCTGCATATCTATTTGCAGAATGTATATGCACAAATTTTAGTATTACCCTAATATAAAAGTTTTACAAGTGTGTTTTATTAAGGGAAGAAGAGCAAGTTTGTTGTTTATACTAACAGTCTGTAAATAGGCTATAAACATTTGTTGAAAGAATGAGTCACTAAGAAAAAAATTCAAGTAACAAGATGAAATCTAGATGAAAATCTAAATTATTTGTTTAAGTTATTTTTAACTTATCTTTAAGTTATTTATACCAGGATCAAACGAGCATATGCTAGAATTAAGTTTGAATGCACTTTGAAGGCCTAGTCATTGGATAATATAGAGTGACTTGAAAAAGTGAATAAATATCACCAAAATAAGTAAGGTCAACTTGGAAATAGAAGGACATGGGGACAGTGACAGGCACCCGGGACACTGGGTTTCTGGCAAAGCAGTTGAGGGAGTTTGCCCCCTGAGTGATTAAGCCTTGGCCTACGACCGCTACTCCCAATATCTATTGCTTCCTTATAGCACCCACCTTTTGCCCTATCTCCCCAAGAAAATGTATTCATACACCACCTGTGTTGTGTTCAATTTTGTTGTTATGTAAGCATAAAATTTGATAGCTTACTATATTAAAAGTTAATAAAAATTCACCTTTAATTCAAGCTTTGGCCATAAGTAAGAATTATTTATTTCTCTGGGGTAAAAAAGAACTTTAATTTATGGCCAGACTACTCCCTTGGGCCCCAAACCTCTTCCTTCATTTCTTGAGGAAACCATTTCCTTTTGCCTAAGTAACATGAACTTGGAATTCCCTGGGCTCTGCCTGCAGAATTACACTGTACTCTCTTTTCCTTTCTCTGACACTGTTCCTCAGATTTCCAAGACAGCTTGGAAATCTCTCAGACAGCTTCCTTATGTTATTAACTGCTTTATCTCATGTGTACCCTCGTAATTTCTATAAAATCAGTCAATTACTTTTCCCAAAAATCTTCCTTTCCAGGCTCACTAGTCTCCTTAATTGACTTGAATCTCACATGCATTTGTCACTGTTATTACTAGGCCGACAGAATTACAAATGTGTATGTACTCTGTCTATAAAATGCTTGTACTTTGATTTGACCTAGCTGAAGGCGGCTTACTCCCAAAGCTCACAAAATTAGAAAGGTGGCTTTAAAAAAATTATTTCTTTATTTGGCTCCACCAGGTCTCAGTTGCAACAAGCAGGATTTTCATTTCAGTTTGTGGGTTCTTCAGTTGCAGCATGTGTTTTTTTAGTTATGGCATGAAGGTTCTTTAGTTGCAGAGTGCAAACTCTAAGTTGCGGCATATGGAATCTAGTGTCCTACCCAAGATTGAGCCCAGACCCTAACATTGAGAGTGTGGAGTTTTAGCCGTTGGACCATCAGGGAAGTCTCTCGAGGAGTGGTTGTTTTGTTTTGTTTGCACCTCTCTGAAGTTCAGATTCTAACCTAACCCAGCAATTCTCCAAATGTAGTCTGGGGACACATCACTGTCTGAGAATTTTAGGGTATCTGCAAGACCGAAATGATACATAGGTAAAAGACCTATCTGGAGTTCTAGATAGAGTTAAGGGATTTTATGCTGCAGATTAAGAAATGTTTATTGAAATGGTTTCAGATTCCACATTACAACTAACCTTTAAGGAACTAACACTTGTGGAGTTTTTTAAACAGATTTATTCACAGATATAATTCATGTACTATAATTCCAATATTAAAAGTGTATACTCCAATGGCTTTTAGTATACTAACAGATATGTGAAACCACCTCTACAGTAAATTTTAGAATGCTTCCTATCATTGCAAGAAGAAACCTCATACCCTTTAGCTAGTACCACGTTTTGTTCCGTTCACCCAGACCTAAACAACCACTAATGTGTTTCCTGTCTCAATAGATTTACCTATTGTAGACATTCATATAAATTTCATATAAATGAAATCATAGACGTGACCCTTCGTATTTGGCTTTTTTTCACTTAGAACAATATTTTCAAAGTGAATACATGTCATAGCATATATTAATACCCCATTTCCTTTTATGGTCAAATAATATTCCTTTGTATGGATACACCACATTTTATTTATTCATTCATACATTGATGGATGTTTGAGTTATTTCTACCTCTTAGCTATTATGCTGTTATAAACATTTACATAACTGGATAATGTTGTTATAAACATTTATATACAAGTTTTTGTGTGAACATTTGTTTACTTTTGAGTATATCGCTAGGACTGAAATTGCTGGATCATGTGGTAACTCTAGGCTTCCTTATTTGAGGAATTGTCAGATTATTTTCCAAAGTGGCTGTGTCATTTTAGATTTCCATGAGCAGGTTGAGGGTTCCAGTTTCTCCACATTTTGTCAGCACTCATCATGTGTCTTTTTCATTATAGCCAGTGGATGTGAAGTAGTATCTCATTGTGATTTTGATTTGCTTCTCCCTGATGACAAATAATGTCAAGAATCTCATGTGTTTACAGGCCACTTCTATATCTTATTTGCAGACATGTCTATCCAGATCCTTTGTCTATTTTTAAATTATGTCAATTTTCCTTTTATTTAGTTGTAAGAGTGCTTCATATATTCTGGATACCAGGTCTTATCAGATACATGATTTGTAAAAAATTTTTCCATTCTGTGGGGTATCTTGTCACTTTTTTGATAGTGTCTTTGAAGCACAAATTTTTAAAGTTTTGATGAAATCTGATTTTTCCAGTTTTCCATGTTACTCATATTTTGATGTTACATTATTCATGGCAAACCCAAAGTCATGAAGATTTACCCCTATTTTTTTTTCCTAAGAGTTTTATACTTCAGTGCTTACATTTAGATCTTTGTTCCATTTTGACTTGATTTTCCATATATGGTATGGCAAGAGTCCAATTTCTTTCTTTTTTTTTTCTTTTTTGCATGTGGCTTTTCTAGGTGCCATTTGTTGCACAGGCCATCCTTTCTCTCACGGAATGATCTTGGCACTCTTGTTGAATGTCAGCTGACCATAAACATATGGATTGACTTCTGGACTGTTGGTTATATTCTGTTGATTTCTAGGTCTACTTTGGGCCAGTATCACTACGTCTTTATTACTGTTGCTTTGTGGGAAGTTTCGAACTCAGGAAGCACTAGTCTTCCAACTTTGTTTTTCAAGATCATTTTAGTTAGTTTGGGGTCCTTTGCAATTTCTTATGAATTTCTAATCAGCTTGTCAAGTTTAACAAAGAAACGAGCTGTAGTTTCTATAGGAATTAAGTGGAATCTGTAGATCAATTTGGGAAGTATTGCCATCTTAATAGTATTAAGTCCTCCCATCCAATTCTTGAGTTTTTTATGTAGTCCCAAAAAAGAATATCTGCAGTTATCTGAAGTAGTTGTGAAAAGACTAATAAGAGACTCCTTCCTTTTCCAAATATTTGTTGTGAGGCTGAATTTTCTCCATTAATTTGGCCAAAATAAAACAGTGAATGTAGAAACATATGTGAGAATCCAGCTGTATTCCCCTAAGCTAGACATTAAAGTGAAAGTGAAAGTGAAGTCGCTCAGTCGTGTCCGACTCTTTGCAACCCCAGGCAGCTCCATCCATGGGATTTTCCAGGCAAGCCCACTGGATTTTCCAATGGAGTGGATTGCCATTTCCTTCTCCAGGGGATATTCCCAAACCAGGGATCAAACCCAGGTCTCCTGCATTGCAGATGCTTTACCATCTGAGCCACCAGGGAAGCCAAGCTAGACATTAAAGAGATCTGCAAAAAAGTAAAACTTACCCCACAATTTTTTTGTTTGGGAAAATATAGTTATTTTTCATAAAATTTTGTTTATGTAATATGAAATGGGCTTCTTGTTATTTTCCAATAGATTAACAAACATTTTTAAAATTCCCTCACTTGAATTCTGAAATGAAACTAGCAAAGATATATAACGCATGTAGCCAAATGTTCTTTGGAGGCCTCAGTAAAGGGATCCTGAGGCCAAAATGTGAACTGTTGTCTTAATACATAATGCCCTTCATTGATGGGTCTGGTTGATTTTTCTGTCCATATTCTCCTATACTGACCAAAATACAACATACTTGTCACATCAATCACAAAAAATGACTTGCATTTCTTCTGATGTATCATGCTTTTCCAAACCTCTGTGCTTTTTCATTTGTTGATGCTTCTGCCTGGAACAAATGCCCCATTGCTGCCCCCTCCTCCCAATTCGTAATACGTCAAAACTTCCACACTTCACTCAAGCCCCAAATTCTCCAGATCTGAGCTCTTTCCATGTGACCACTCTGCTTCGTCCTTTGGACTTCTGAGTTTTCTTTGTTTTCCTTTAAATACTGTATACTCCTGGAACAGGAAACCCCATCGTATTCACTTCAATACATGTTCTTAGCACACAATAAGTGATCAGTTGTATGCTGTAATGTGCTTAGTCGCTCAGTCATGTCCAGCTCTTTACGACCCTATGGACCATAGCGTACCAGGTTCCTCTGTCCATGGAGATTCTCCAGGCAAGAATACTAGAGTGGGTTGCCATGCCATCTACCAAAGGATCTTCCCAACCCAGGGATCAAACCTAGGTCTTCCACATTGCAGGCAGATTCTTTACCATCTGAGCCATCAGGGAAGCCCAAGGATACTGGAGTGGGTAGCCTATCCCTTCTCCAGGGAAACTTCCTGACCCAGAAATCAAACGGGGGTTTCCTGCATTGCAGGTGGATTCTCGACCACCTGAGCTACCCGGGAAGCTCAAGTGATCAGTTAATATTTGCTAACAAAGTATATAATCCTATGGTACCATTAAAAAATTGTCAAACCTATTAGAAACTAGCCTCACACTATGTATTGTTGAATGTTTTATTTCCTATAAAGAATAAAACACTTAGAAGTATAATTATTTAGAATTTATAAAAATTAATGCTTCCAGAATAAAAAGTGCTACATGGAAAAATTGTTACAGGATTTTTCAGTTCATGAAATATAATCCTTTGATATTGTTACCTTTGTGATGTTCAGACCCATTATCATTTCATAGGGGCTTTCCAGGTAGTGCAGTGATGAAGAATCCACCTGCCAATGCAGTAGACACAAGAGATGCAGGTTCAGTCCCTGGGTTGGGAAGATCCAGTGGAGAAGGAAATGGTAACCCACTCCAGTATTCTTGCCTGAAAAATTCCATGGACAGAAGAGCCTGGCTGGCTATAGTCCATGGATCACAAAGAGCTGGACGTGACTGAGCATGCATGCACACATGCATAGATGCAAATAGCTTAGATAAATAGATTAGCTTAACTACAATAATTTTTCTGAAAAGTAATTATAAAAGTTCTTTAATTAATGGGTTCTAAATTATTTGCTTAGGATATGGTGATATAGTGAATTGATAGCCACTTCCCCTTTAATAAAACATATATGAATATTTTGTTACAATTTCCTTGAAAAATCATTATATTTCTTTATAGTTATAAATCTTCCTTTTCACATAAAACTTTTCAATTCCCAAATATTCAGTTACAATAAAACTGTAAATTAGCTACATGGCTACAATGTATTTTGTGAATAAGTTCAATGAAATCAAATAAGCACCAAAGATACTATTTTAACATGACTTGAAATTATATAGATTCAAATATCTTAGATTTCAATTAATAGTTGCAAAACCACAATAGGTAGTGATGTATGTAACACTGCATTTAGTCTACGATATGGGTGTTATATCTCTTTTTAGCATAATAATGAGATGATGTATTTCCTTTATAAATTCCTGAGAAGTCACTAGGTAGAGAACAGTTTGCATTTTGATGGTAAGGAGATAGCTTCAGAATAGAAGCTTTGGAAAGTCAAAGTCTTCTGAAGGTCTCAGCAGCATGTTATGGGGAGACAACTAAGCACGCAGGGTGAGAGATGTTAACTAGACTTGCAGTGATCATTTCAGAAGAGAAACAAGTATCGAGTCACTGTGTTGTGCACCTGAAAGTAAAACAATGTTATAGGTCAGTTATACCTCAGCAAAATAATAATAACCATCTGTACTCAAAGCTAACTGCAAATATAATTGCAATGCCATTTAAATCAACCAGATCTTTTAATAAATGGAATGATTCCTAATTTACCTTACTATAATATCTTAAGATAAAAGCAATACAAACAGGAAAATCTATGAACTAACTTGACTATTGACTAAAGATGCAAACATTCTAAATTTTAATAAATTTAGGGGGAAAATATTCCATTCAGAGTAACAACAAAACTATGAGAATTCATTTTATCTGGTTTACCACTGATCCACCTGGGTTTGGAGACAGTAAAATGTGAAAGTAATGTGCATGGCATCCTAGAATCAATGAAATATATAAAAGGACTAGAAATATACCTGGCTATGCCTAGTTTAAGAAAAACGTAACTCTTAAATTAAAAAACTAAAATCTTACTGAGTACTCAAATACACCCTTAGATTTATTTACAACAGATTCTATATTGAAAGGTCCCTGATAGATTCCTGCATACAGCCAAAACTCTTGCATTTAAAGGTAGAAATGAAGGGGGTGGGAAGGGATATAGATTGCTGCTTCTTTATATAAGTTTGTATTGAAATATGTCACTTACTAAAGCAAGCATTATTATATTGAATTTGAAAGTAGAATTTTCTTTTTACTTTCAATATTTTATTAAAAGAACAAAACTGGGAGGTATTATTGGATCAGTAATTAGACATTTAAAATACAGATGAAGGGAAAGAGCAACAAGGCAAATGAAAAATGAAGCTTTAGAGAGGAAAATAGGCTTCTATATCTCGATTCTCCTTCCTCTGTACATTGCTTAATCTGCATGTTAATGAGGAACAATGGTTACCCCAAGTTTTTATTCATAAAATTTGAAGGTATAAGAATGGAGTTGCCCAGAATTTAGGTCTTAACTCTCCATTGATAGGGATAAAATATGAATTATAAGATCCTTCTT
This sequence comes from Bubalus kerabau, assembly GCF_029407905.1. Taxonomy (NCBI): domain Eukaryota; kingdom Metazoa; phylum Chordata; class Mammalia; order Artiodactyla; family Bovidae; genus Bubalus; species Bubalus kerabau. The sequence goes on from NC_073631.1 coordinate 43,809,064, forward strand.
CAAAAGAGTAAATTGAGGAAATTATGTTAAAAACTTGGAGGAAAGGGATTCTAGAAGAATAAACCAGAGATAAGAGAAAAAAATAACAAAGATGCAAAAAAAGAAAATGTGCCAGTTTTCTGCTTTAGTAATTTGCACCTTTTAGACTATGAGTTCAATTAAGAAAGAATTCTTAAAAGCAAGCTTGATGTTACACTTAAGCAGGGTAGAGACCAGAGGACAGTCTATACGAAATTAGTTTAGGGACCTGGGAGATCTCCTCTAAATATTTCCTCTATATTTCATATCTGAAATGTTTTTAGTAGGAAAAAAACACTTCATTTTGTAATTAATTAGAGGTAAATATTATAATGTGTACACCCCTTAGGAAAACTAAATACTGAATAAAATTCATATGTTATAATAAAATAATATTAAATCTTCTGATAATTATAGGGAGATGAAAAGATACATTTGTGTGGTGGAGGGGGTTTCTGTGGTGAAGGATGATCGGAAAGATCACAGTGGAGTATAAGGTCAAAGTGGAGTATAAGTGGAGTATAAATCTTCTGATAATTATAGGGAGATGAAAAGGATACGTTTGTGTGGTGGAGGGGGTTTCTGTGGTGAAGGATGATCGGAGAGATCACAGTGGAGTATAAGGTCAAAGGAGGAAATTGGTAAAATGGAAAGCTCATGATTTGTCCAGGGCAGGCCCTACCAAAAATCTTCAAGTTCAATCTACAATGTGCCAAATGCAACCAAGAAATAAGTCCACAATCTCTTTGTCTTTTTATTCTCTTATGCTTGATTAGAGTGTTTGAAAGTAATATAAAAAAATATTAGGGTTAGTTATGGGAAACAATGAATGGAGGCTCTCACTATGCTTCGTAGTGCTCTGACTCACAGAACACACACAACTACCTACCTTAGCAGCGTGCTGAAAAGCGCACAGGACACAGGGGAAGAAAGCCTGTCGGGTTCCTTATTGCCTGTAGTTTTGTATGCAGATCCGCTCTAGAGAAAGCAGTGATACATTTTATCACTGGCTTCCAGGAGGGATACTCCTGGGAAAGGAGCATAAACTTTGTTTTTCACCTAGTGGCTAATAACTTGGCAGAAACTTGCTGGCTGAGGTACAGAAAGTATGCTTTAAAGTGGTGTTTGTCAATCCTTTTTATTTACCTTTTTAGCCATTTCCCCCTAACCACTTCCCATGAAATTTTAACGCCACAGATATACTGTGTTTTTATTCTATGTGTCATGGTCTGTGCGTGGGTTGGGAAAGGAATTTCCAGACATGAGGCAAAATGAGAGAAGAATGGCGTTTATAAGAGTCGGAGATGCTGTTAGAACAGTGGGTCAGCTCAAGGGACAGCTGAATGCTTTTGCAGGCTTGCAACCAATTTTTATAGCCTCAAGACAGAAAATTCTTACTGGAATGGTGGCATTAGGTGATTGGTTAGGATGCTATAGGGTGGATAGTAGGGTGGGTATTTTACATAAATTATGGGGTCAGGAAACTTGCTGGTTTAGATCTAGAGGCTCATGGCAACTGTTGCTAAGGGGCTTGGTCAGTTACAGAGATTTTTATCCTGTGACCTTAGTGCAGGGCTCCACACCTTTGGTATAGGGCTCCATAGTATGCATGTCTATCATTTATACACAGATGTTTTTCCTTCCCCAAGAACTAAGTTCTGCTCCATTGAAGGAGATATTGCTTCCATTGAGAATATTTGTCTTAAAGTAGTATCTTTGAATGTTGTTATTGCATGGGCAGCTAGTATTCCCTTTTTCCTAATTTATGAAACTACAGTAGGCCATTAAAATATGTTTTTATCCTTTAGAAAAAGACTCAACACCATGTTCATGAAAACTGTAGAGAAATCACTCAGATTAAGCAGTTAAGGAAGATGAGTCAATTGGAGTTTTTCTGGCAGTAAGTCAATTGCTGAGATACTTTCACATCGTCCCACTACTAGAATTTGAAAGAAAACGTCTCATGCCTCTAGAACTAATCTACAAATAATTAGTCATTAATGTTACAAACACTCCATAGTCTTATATACATTGTTTAGAACAAAGAATTGGGATTTTATAAAATCAAATTGGAGAAGGAAATGGCAACCCACTCCAGTGTTCTTGCCTGGAGAATCTCAGGGACGGGGGAGCCTGGTGGGCTGCCATCTGTGGGGTCGCACAGAGTCGGACACGACTGAAGTGACTTAGCAGCAGCAGAATCAAATTAAACCAAAGAAGCAATTCTGCCTCCAGGATGGGGTCACATGACATTTACATGTTTAATTGAATTTACGTAAATGTTCTCCATAATATTTATTTCACTACACATTTTGAAAATAATATCAAGAAAAATAAATATGCATCTTATTTCTGCACACACACAGACACACATGTTCTTTCCTCTGTTACTAAATTATTTTATTCTTCTCTGGCGTAACAGCTCTGCCTTCAGTACTTTGTAATGGCCTATGTCCTTTACAAGGTAGAAAGACAAGTTTTTATCCAATTTTACTTGGGAAGGGAAGAAGTAGGAACCCTATACCTTCCACCCAGCACTGCTCAGCCTGTTCATTTATGAAGTGTCTTCCACCTGCAGCAAGGTAGAAGCATATAGATTTATGCAGGGCCTTGAAGTTACTGAAAATAAACTAGGTATGCAGCACCCATACCAGTGGAATTGTTTCATTAATGTTTACATATTAAACATGGCACGTATCTTACAAAGTTTTTGAAAAATAAATGTAATTCAAATACTTACAGTGATTGATGGTAAATGAGTGAGAGTTAAATAGTTGCCCACTTTAAAAATAAGTTAGATAATGATAGGCAAAGAATGTTTACACAGATTTATAAATAGAGGTCACCAGAAATAGATTTAAAACTATATCAGCTTACTGCAAGATAAAGGTAATTCATGTCACTGGGGAAATGACAAACAACGGCTGATAACTAAAGAGGATCTCTCCCTCCTGCCTTTATTTTTAAAATGCCAAAGGGATCAAAGATATAAATATAGGATATAGAATGATAGAAGTTGTAGAAGAAAATATGAAATAACTGGAGACTAGAAAAATGACTGATCAACTCAACTACACAAAAATAAGACATAACTACAGAGCACAAATATCCTGAATATAGTCAGGATAAATTCAAAATTGTAAAAAAAAAAAAAAAAAATTGTAACAGATGATTATAGGAATAATTAGACTTAAAAGAGCTTCTAAAATTAACAGAAAAAATCAATAACCCAATTAAAATAAGGATATTAATAAATAATTCACCAGAAAAGGAAATATAAATGTCTTTTAAATGTGAAAAGATTTCCATCTTCAATAAATTATAGTACATCTATATAATGGTATCTCTGTATAAACTATGAAACCATTTCAAAGATGCATTGTTAAATTTTCAAAAACAAGGTTAAAAACCAAGAATTTTTAATCTATATATAAAAATGAATATGTGCATATAGTGCTTCTGTGTGTATATGCTTGTATATGCATAGATTACAGCTAGAGAAAGATAGGTGTTTGTCAGTCAGTCATGTCCGACTTTGCAACCCCAAAGACTGGAGCCCGCCAGGCTCCTCTGTCCACCAAGTTCTCCAGGCAAGAACACTGGAGTGGGTTGCCATGCCCTTCTCCAGGAGAGAGAGATGTATGTTATCTATAATCATGGTGTCCCTTGATGGGGGAGGAAATGGGTACTGAGAAGGGATGATTACTTTTCACTACAAACCCTTTCATAGTTTCTGGATTTTGTACCTTATGCATTTATTAATTATTTTTTAAAGTTGTATATAAGTCAATTATTTTCACCATTACTATGATTTTAGATGATCGTTTACATCATTTTATTATTTCTTAGAATTCCAGTATAAATTCACACACACACACAATAGTTTAGTCATTTCTCTCTTGGTGAACATTTTTTCTAATTTTTCTTTAAAGATTTCACAATTGTATATAGTATTTTTCTTTCATGTGCATTGTCTAGCCAAGCTGGTCTCTACGTAGTATTTTTCTTTCCATCAATTTCATATGCCTTCACCAGCTTCTTCTCAAGAGTTTTAAATCCAGTTCATCTTTTAAACCCTATTTTCTTTTTTCACTCTGGCCCTGAATTTTTTCTTTAATTTTATTTCCTATATATTTATTATCACTCTATACCTCTTTTGCTTCATCAATAAAATAGGAATAATAATATCAATCTCAGAGTTTTTGTGAACATTAAATTAATGTGGGAAACATGTATAAATGATTAAATGCTATAAAAACATAAATTATACCCTTCATATTTTGTACTTTATGATAATTATTTCTTATATTATTTGCACTAGTGTCACTGTTATATTATTATCATCTTGTGTACCTACTGTGTGTACATACTACTTTTTTACTAGCTTTGAGTGTTTTAAAGGAGGATTTACTGTTCATCTGTGTATCTTCTACCAGCATATATAGTTGGCATCTTCACTGAGTGGTCCTCAATAATGTTGATAATACAATAAATGCAATAAACAAAATATGACTGATTCTACTATTTGGATTTGGAATTAACAGTTCCATAATTTTTTTAATTCCACAATTAGAGTATAAATGATAGTCTGTAAGATGGCACCCCACTCCAGTTCTCTTGCCTGGAAAATCCCATGGACGGAGGAGCCTGGTGGGCTGCAGTCCATGGAGTTGCTGAGGGTCGGACACGACTGAGCAACTTCCCTTTCACTTTTCACTTTCATGCATTGGAGAAGGAAATGGCAACCCACTCCAGTGTTCTTGCCTGGAGAATCCCAGGGACGGGGGAGCCTGGTGGGCTGCCATCTATGGGGTCACACAGAGTCGGACACAACTGAAGTGACTTTGCAACAACTTATATATAATGCTGCTTTAAGAGAAATGTTCAACCAAAAGGGACACTTCTTGCCTTAATATGTCCCGATCTGCCACCAGCTCATGTAAGATCACATCTTGAAGGAGGCTATTGAATCTACTATAAAACACAGTTCAGATCTCAGCTTCTCTAAGGGACCTATAAACCTCTCAGACATAATCACATTCCCTCTGACTTATTACTATGCCACCTATTTTATCTATAGACTTTGCCTTACCTATTGTCCTGCACATTATTATTCATTTTCATGAATTTTTCCTCTAGCATATGGTGACTTTTTGAGCATATCAACCATGATTTCTCATCCTCATATTCCTAGTCCCTACCACAGTGTCTGGCACATGATACGTCTAGAAATAGTCATTAAATTAGAATTAGGCTAATTTAAGGAAATGAATCACTTCTATTGCATTATAACTGCAAAAATGACTTTGGAGCAGATTTGATCAGATGAAATATATGTTTTATGCAATTCTTATCATAATATCTGTGGTAAACTTAGTAATAATGAGAAAACCCAAAGATGATATATTACAATCAAGCACAGAGTTGAAAAGAAAAAGAACTGCACAGTGTCACTTAATATAGTTCAGTTAACATCTGTTTGTGGTGCCATTATTACTACCTACTGGCTAGTGTTCAACAATGATCAGTAAATTAGTAGGTTGTATTCCTGATGATACATCTATTTTCTGCCTAATGGTATATTAACTTAGCTGACCTTGGCTGTCCTGATTAGAAAAAATTCACACATCAGAACATTGTTTATTGAGCATGTCAAATATTTGCCCTAACTCCTTTGCTTTCCTCTCTTAAAAAAAAATGATGAGTTAAGAAGGCCTAGTAAGAAATTTAAATGCTTCTGTTTAGAGCAAGAGCATCTTCAGTCCCAATCAAATCTGTATATTTATATATAAATATATTCTAACTTATAGATGTTGAAAAATTAGTGAAAATTTTAACTAAGAAAAAACATAAGTAGGGCATAGAGATTATAACAGAAACATTATTTTTGGTTAACATAAGAAGTTGGCCCCCAATTATAAATTCATAGTCAATTGAACACTGTATTTTATGCACTAAAGCAGGATGTGGGAAAACTAGTCCTTAAAAGTAGTTTGATGTATTGGTTTTTCTCCATTTAACTTTTCCTCTCACCTCTGCTTTAAACTTTTCAATGGATTGTATTCCTGGGTGCACCTACTCTCTGGCTTATGATTGAATCTGGTCCAACAAGGCACTGGCAGGCAATGAGAGAAAGGAGGAGTCTAGAGCATTTATTCCCTTTACCCCTTTCATCCTGAAATAGTGTTTGATTATGCCTGCACTGTTTTTTATGGTCAAGGTTCTGTCAGGGAGTTTTACTTCCATGACTATATCTTCTGTCAAGTTCTAACAGCACTATAGGACTTCTAGTTTCAAGAAGGCGGACTGAATGTTTATGTCAAAATTTCTGGCTCCTATTCAAAACTGACACTGTAGTGTAAGTTTAATACAGACACTACATAAGGTTTATAAAAGTAAATAAATATTAATATATAATTACATTGAGAGGGAGATGGGATAAAATATTTTGTTATCATGATGTAATGAACAAAGGCTACTGCTGCTGCTGCTAAGTCACTTCAGTCATGTCCGACTCTGCTACTCCTAGACGTAAACCAACGACATCACCAAGAAGGTGACTACTAGGAAAAGCCATGGTGTCAGCCGGTGGTCATAATTGAGAACATAGAATCAAGACCAACCAAGAATCATCAGGCATCTGAGAAAGGCTACAAATTCCGAGGCAACAAATTCATAAATCAAAGGATTTATATACAATAACATAGAGATAATGTAAAAATATCCAAAGGAATTAGAATACATATAGTTCCTATTCATAAAGAAATAAAAATACATTCACGACACAAAAGTAAATAGCTATAAAATAAAAAGTTACAGTTGTGGAAAAAGAACTTAGAAATCACAGAAATGCCAACTTGTTGGAAATCGGTAAAAAAAAAAAAAAAAAGAAACTCATTATAGTCAGGTTAAATAACAAACTGAACCTAGCTAAAGAACAAAATAGTTCACACATGTAAGATCTACATCTTTCCCTCCAGGAACAATAGCTCAGTATTGCTAATTCAAGATTCCCAGAGACTTGATACAGTATATTACCAGGAATAACAAGAGTTGGGTGGATGGGCAGGCAGGGAGGAGAAGGAGGCGGGCTCTTGGTGGTGGGGCAAGCCTGGAGGCTGAGGGACTCAACAGGACTTTGGCAGGATGGGGATTTAACTGGGGCTGGGTGCATTGACCAGGTGGAGATATCTATCACAGAAGCCACTTAGGCATCTGGGAAATGCAGCTCACATGTATTGATATTTACAGTGCAGTGGGTTTGTTTACGAAAACAAAAGACAATAGAAACAGAGAGCCCACTTCCAAGCAAGATGTTTCTGCTTATTCAGTTCAGTGCTGGAATCATGTTGGTGTTTGCTTTACTTGCAGGTTCCCTTCTAGGTTTGTGCTGTGGTGAGATTTCATTCTCTACATTTAAAGAACATCCTTTCTGAGCTGCTGTGAATAAATTTGCAGTGATACTGTATATCTTCATCTAATGGAGAATTAGCTGTACCTTGAATAAAGACAACTTGTGGACAACTTGATAATATTACAATGTCATCGGACTGGAGCCAGAATCCCAGTGAACCGAATCATCTTGGCATTGACGAGCTCTGGGATAACATCAGAGCAGGAATCCAGCAAGTGTATGCCAGACAAAGTATGGTGAAATCCAGATACATAGAACTCTACACTCTTCTTTATAACCACTGTTTATATGTGTCCCCTCAAGTCCAGACTCAATCAAAAAAGGAGCAGAAGCTGAGGGAAGATGAGAATGTTGGCTTCGAATTATACAAACGAATTAAAGAATTTTTGAAGAATCACTTGACAAATCTTCCTAAGGACGGAGAAGATTTGATGGATATAGGAATAGTGAAGTTCTATACTCAACAATGGGAAGATTACCAGTTTTCGAGCAAAGTGCTGAATGGGATTTGTGCCCGCCTCAATAAACATTTACTTAATAGCACAAATAATGAAGGACACAATGTTTGTGAGATATATTCTCTCGCAATGGTGACTTGGAGAGATTGTCTTTTCAGGCCATTGAATAAACAAGTCACAAATGCTGTTTTAAAACTGATTGAAAAGGAAAGAAATGGTGAATCCATCAATACAAGACTGATAAGTGGTGCTATCCAGTCTTACATGGAACTGGGGGTGAATGAAGATGATCAGTTTGAGGCGGGCCCTATGCTAACAGTGTACAAAGAAGCCTTTGAATCTCAGTTCTTGGCTGACACAGAGAGATATTATATCAGAAAGAGTACTGAATTGTTGCAGCAGAACCCAGTTACTGAATATATGAAAAAGGTGGAGGTTCTTTTGCTGGCGGAGCGGCGGAGGGCCCGGGCCTACCTTCACCAGAGCACCAAGGGCAAGCTAGCCAGGAAATGCAGGCAGGTGCTCGTGGAGAAACACTTGGAGATTTTCCTCACAGAATTCCAGAATTTACTGAATGCCAACAAAAGTGAAGATTTGGCTCGCATGTATAGGCTCATATATAGAATCAAGAATGGCCTAGGAGAATTTAAAAAACTCCTGGAGACACACATTCATAATCAGGGTCTTTCAGCAATTGAGGAGTGTGGAGAAGCTGCTTTAAATGACCCCAGAATGTATGTAGAGATAGTGTTGAATATCCATAAAAAATACAATGCCCTGGTGAGATCAGCATTCAGGAACCATGCTGACTTCGTGGCTGCACTGGACAAGGCTTGCAGTGGATTCATAAACAACAATGCAGTTACCAAAATGGCTCAGTCACCCAGTAAATCCCCCGAATTGCTGGCTCGATACTGTGATTCCTTGTTGAAGAAGAGTTCCAAGAACCCAGAAGAAGCAGAACTAGAAGACACACTTAACCATGTGATGACAGTCTTCAAATATATGGACGACAAAGATGTGGTTCAGAAGTTCTACACGAAAATGCTGGCCAAAAGGCTTGTCCGTCAGAACAGTGCGAGTGACGATGCTGAAGCAAGCATGATCTCTAAGTTAAAGCAAGCTTGTGGTTTTGACTATACCTCCAAACTTCAGCGGATGTTTCAAGACATTGGTGTAAGCAAAGCTTTGAATGCACAGTTCAAAAAGCACCTGATGGAATCAGAGCCTTTGGACTTAGATTTCAGTATTCATGTTCTGAGTTACGGGTGGTGGCCCTTTGAGGCATCTTGTACAGTTCTCTTGCCATCAGAGCTGGAACCATGTTATCGGCGCTTCACAGCATTTTATGCCAGCTGTTACAGTGACAGAAAATTGTCATGGGCATATGAGCTGTCTGAAGGAGAATTAGTAACAAACTACTTCAAAAACAACTACACTTTGCATGCATCTACATTCCAGATGGCCATCCTGCTGCAGTACAACACGGAAGATGCTTACACTGTTCAACAGCTGACGGACAGCACTCAGATCAAAATGGACATTGTGGCACAAGTCTTACAGATTTTATTGAAGTTTAAGTTACTGGTTTTGGAAGACAAAAGTGCAAATGTTGATGAGGTGGAATTGAAACCAGACACCTTAATAAAATTACATTTTGGTTATAAAAGTAAGAAATTAAGGGTTAATATCAGCTTGCCAATGAAAATTGAACAGAAGCGGGAACAAGAAACCATGTACAAAAACATTGAGGAAGATCGCAAACTGCTGATCCAGGCGGCTATTGTGAGAATAATGAAAATGAGGAAGGTTGTAAAACACCAGCAGTTACTCGGAGAAGTAACGACTCAGTTGTCCTCAGTATTCAAGCCTCAGATCTCAGTGATTAAGAAATGTATTGACATTCTGATTGAGAAAGAGTATTTGGAGCGAGTGGGTGATGAAAAGGACACCTACAGTTACCTGGCTTAACCCTCCTGGAAGGGTCTGACTGCGGGCACAGCCCCTCGTCCCCTTAGGAAGGAGGGACACAAGCTCACAGTGGTGGCAGAGTCACTCCGACCTCCTCCTTGGCCCCAGGTCCAGGTACCCATCGCTGGCTCCGGATGGAGAACTGCTTAGAATTACCACACCTCACATCTGTAAATATGGACGCTGATGCCATTTAACCTAATTGAAGACCAGAGGAGAGGAAACTTGCCACCCTGAGGGCTGCATGCTTTTGCATCCAGATCAACCCATTGGCCACATGAATAATAGCTGCTAGCTGGGCAGCCCCTTGGAGGCTGACAGCACCTTGAGAGCAGGTCTGAATGGACCCATTTGTAATCTGTTATGAAAAACCATTTGTCTATGTGCTTCTTTTTTTTAACTGTGGAAATAAAGAAAATTAAAGGGAAAAAAAATGAGTTGATTCTAGAAAGTGTCAAAGAATGTTCAGAAGCATGGAGAATAAATCCAGAAGTTCAAATTTTAATTTCAATAGAATTTCAGAGTAAAGTAATAGAGAGAAATCAAAGAAAGTCAATATTTGAAGAAATAATGGGAAATAATTTCTCAGAATTATAGAAATGTATGATTCCACACGTTACAAAAGTCCATTTAATGCAAAGCAATATCAAAACAAATTTAAAAAGCAAGAAACAAATGAAACCACACCTGAACACATGGTAGAGTAGCTTCCACATGTTAAGGATAAAGGGAAACTTTGAAAGTCATCAGAGGGGAAAAGCAGCATAATAAAGTGTAAAAATCCATTTTCATGAGCTATTTCATTAGACACATGAGGTTTGTTAGATTCATGACATTAATAGAGCAATACTTCCAAATTACTGAGGGAGAGGTCTATTTCTGCAATTGCTCACTAATGGTTTCAAACCAACCTTCCAACCAAGGAAAACTTTATAGACAACATTCAAAATGGAAAGAAAAGGCTGAAAATTGCAGTTAAGCGTTAACCAACAGGATCGGAGTGTTCAAAACCGTCACATTCCAAAGAAAGGATTGGTTCCTGAGTGAAGTCTTTAGAATACCCTTTCTGTTAAGAGTGTATGTACATACATGAGGTCTTGGGGGCATGCCAGACAGTTCTGCTAATAATGTGACATGGTGGAGTACTCGGACCATAGTTTATCAGTTTGACCTCTGGAGTTGCTGGAAACTAAGTAACCAAGGTCAGCCACTTGGACAATAAACCATGTCTACTTTACTGACTCTTAATAGAAACCTTGACACCAAGACTCCTATGAAATAGGCCGTTTTACAAAAGTTCATACACCTTGACACATAAGTTGCTGGGAAATTAAATGCTATTCAATGACTCCAGGGAAGAGGACAGTTGGAAGCTTGTTCCTAATCTCTTCTTGACCCTGACCTTTGCACCTTTTGCCTTGACTGAGTTTAATTTGTATCCTTTGGTGTAGGAAACTATGGCTGAGTAAAACAGCTTTTCTGAGTTCTCTTGAGTCTTTCTAGCAAATCATCAAACCTGAGGATGGTCTTGGAGACCTTCAACATAGAAGGATTTTCAAGGCAGTAAAGACAAACAGAAAAGAAAATTCTAAAGATCAAGCATAAGTGGGAATTTGATGTGTTTGGAAGTCGTATGACAAATTAGCAGTTGGAATGATTAATTTTTATTGGCTCTAGTTCTCCACATGGACAAATATATTTAAATAGAATGCATTTATTTTATTACTTAGCTCAAACACAAACACAAATTCTGATGAAGAATAAATGTAAAAAGAGAAACATGACTTTTAACAAAGAAAACAGTCTCTATGATATTGAGCCCTTTAATTAAAATTTTTCCAAGGTAAAATTAGTTAAAAAAAAAATTGAAAAAATGATGTGGCTATCTCAAAAGTGCTAATAATCATTGACAAAAGACACCACCAACAAAATTAACAGATGGAGAAAAACTGGAAGAAAAAATTATAACTATAAATAAGATATTATAAATACATAAAATATATATTAAAAATAAAGGACCAGTACATAGCATAAAGAACATCTATAAGTCAATAAGAAAGGTGCAAACAACTAAACAGGATACTGGAAAAGGACAGTTTTTAAAAAAATTAAAACAGTTGACATATTAAAAAGTATCCAAAGACAGTAATAATTAAACAAATGTGATTTGAAAGAATAGGAGTATATCATTTTTCACTCATCAAATTTACTTTTTCCTAAGTCAAAAATGGTTTAAATGTTTGAGTCTTGGAAAACTCTCAGAGTACTGATTTTACACTGGGGCAGACAGTTTTCAGGGCAACTTGAGTGTCTTAAAATACGAAAGGTGCATACTCTATAACTTAGTATTTCTGTTTCTAGGTACCTGCTTTAGGGATGATCTACTCATGCATGTCAAAATAAACGCTTATAGATTGCTCTTTCTTAATATAACCTGTTTACTGGCTTTCAAGAACATCACACTCTATTTTGTTCTCTTTTGTCACTATTCACTCCTGACTCTGCACTACGGTTTTCTCTCTCCTGGCGGTGTAAGGTTGAAGTAGACCCAGGCTCAGCCCCTGCTTCTATTCTCTTCTCCAGCTGCATTCACCTTAGTTATCTCAGATGGCTCAAAGCTTTAAACAGCATCTATGGGCGGATAACTCCAACATATCTATCTCCAGATCAGATCACTCTCCCAAACTAGACTCATATATCCAGTGTCCTACTCATTCACTACTGTACAGTTAAACAAAAATCTGTGTCTCCTCAAAGTCCCTTGGCCACCTCCTCATTTACAAAGATGCTTTCTTCCCTGAGGATCACGCTGCTGCTGCCTTTGCCATTCCCCTTGCCAAGATTTCTCTGCTGGCTGGTGATCAAGTTGAGGTCCCAGACTGTTATGCCTCTTATGTCCAACAAACCAATCCACATCCACTTGCATACCGCAATAAAAAATGGGGGTGTGGGATTTGTCATCCTTATTATTGACCACCAAAGTGCTGACCAGTAACATTCAGTAAAGCAGGGCATTGTTCTTGACTAATGGGAATTGAGAGATGGGAGGAAACTGAATAGAAAAATTCTGTCTCTTCTCTCTTCTAAACTATTCTGAGGTGTAGTTTCTTGGGGTTACTAAATTCCAACTGGGAGGAGATGAGAGAAATCACTGCCCTTAAAAAGTGAAATGCGCCTGTGAGCAAGTCAAAGCAGACCTGTAATCAGTCACACATCTGTGGCTCCTTCTCCAGCATCAGCCCACACTCATCACTTCCTCCTCCAAAGTCTTAAACTGAATCTAGATTTCTTCTTCCCATGCATCCCCATGGTATCTAGCATCTTGTTAACACACATTAAAAACTCTCTAAAATGTCTTTTTAAAAGAAAGACAATGAGAATGGGAGATAGGATATGTGAAAGAGAAAGAAGGAAAGAAAAGAAGAAAAAAAAATTCATACCAACATATCAACTATTCTCTCTCTACACAGTAAAGAACTACTGTCTTATTCTTTATCTAAGTAACAAAATCCCAATAATTTATGCAGTTAAGAGAAAAGTCAGCGTTCTTCTAGCAAAGGACCTCAAACCAATATTAAAGTTTAGATTTATCTGAGTAAAAGCAATTAGCTTCTTGGCAAGTATTGAAACAGTAATTGTGCAACTTAAGTATCCTAACCTCTCTTTCCCCCCATTTGGAATTTGCCCAATTTATAACTGACAGGTTGCACTTCATAAATGTTGCTGTCTTTGGGCCACTTCCCTGTACAAAGACTTACATTTGTCCCCAAGAGTTTTGTTATATCAAGTCTATACTCTCTATTCCAGGATTTATGATCTACTCTTTAACCATATCCTAACAATAATCTAACCTTTCTGCCAAAGAATTTTATGTTTTATAATTGCCCTAAACAATATCCACTTTGGTCAGAAAGTCTTTTTTTTTTTTATTTTTTTATTTTTAAACTTTACATAACTGTATTAGTTTTGCCAAATATCAAAATGAATCCGCCACAGGTATACATCCTGAACCCTCCTCCCTCCTCCCTCCCCATCCTGAACCCTCCTCCCTCCTCCCTCCCCATTCCATCCCTCTGGGTCGTCCCAGTGCACCAGCCCCAAGCATCCAGTATCGTGCATCGAACCTGGACTGGCAACTATTTCATACATGATTATTTTACATGTTTCAATGCCATTCTCCCAAATCTCCCCACCCTCTCCCTCTCCCACAGAGTCCATAAGACTGTTCTATACATCAGTGTCTCTTTTGCTGTCTCGTACACAGGGTTATTGTTACCATCTTTCTAAAGTCCATATATATGCGTTAGTATACTGTATTGGTGTTTTTCTTTCTGGCTTACTTCACTCTGTATAATAGGCTCCAGTTTCATCCACCTCATTAGAACTGATTCAAATGTATTCTTTTTAATGGCTGAATAATACTCCATTGTGTATATGTACCAAAGCTTTCTTATCCATTCATCTGCTGATGGGCATCTAGGTTGCTTCCATGTCCTGGCTATTATAAACAGTGCTGCGATGAACATTGGGGTACTCGTGTCTCTTTCCCTTCTGGTTTCCTCAGTGTGTATGCCCAGCAATGGGATTGCTGGATCATAAGGCAGGTCTATTTCCAGTTTTTTAAGGAATCTCCACACTGTTCTCCATAGTGGCTGTACTAGTTTGCATTCCCACCAACAGTGTAAGAGGGTTCCCTTTTCTCCACACCCTCTCCAGCATTTATTACTTGTAGACTTTTGGATCGCAGCCATTCTGACTGGTGTGAAATGGTACCTCATAGTGGTTTTGATTTGCATTTCTCTGATAATGAGTGATGTTGAGCATCTTTCCATGTGTTTGTTAGCCATCTGTATGTCTTCTTTGGAGAAATGTCTATTTAGTTCTTTGGCCCATTTTTTGATTGGGTCATTTATTTTTCTGGAGTTGAGCTGTAGGAGTTGCTTGTATATTCTCGATATTAGTTGTTTGTCAGTTGCTTCATTTGCTATTATCTTCTCCCATTCTGAAGGCTGTCTTTTCACCTTGCTAATAGTTTCCTTTGATGTGCAGAGGCTTTTAAGGTTAATTAGGTCCCATTTGTTTATTTTTGCTTTTATTTCCAATATTCTGGGAGGTGGGTCATAGAGGATCCTGCTGTGATGTATGTCAGAGAGTGTTTTGCCTATGTTCTCCTCTAGGAGTTTTATAGTTTCTGGTCTTACATTGAGATCTTTAATCCATTTTGAGTTTATTTTTGTGTATGGTATTAGAAAGTGTTCTAGTTTCATTCTTTTACAAGTGGTTGACCAGAGTTCCCAGCACCACTTGTTAAAGAGATTGTCTTTAATCCATTGTATATTCTTGCCTCCTTTGTCAAAGATAAGGTGTCCATATGTGCGTGGATTTATCTCTGGGCTTTCTATTTTGTTCCAATGATCTATATTTCTGTCTTTGTGCCAGTACCATACTGTCTTGATAACTGTGGCTTTGTAGTAGAGCCTGAAGTCAGGTAGGTTGATTCCTCCAGTTCCATTCTTCTTTCTCAAGATCGCTTTGGCTATTTGAGGTTTTTTGTTTTTCCATACAAATTGTGAAATTATTTGTTCTAGCTCTGTGAAGAATGCTGTTGGTAGCTTGATAGGGATTGCATTGAATCTATAGATTGCTTTGGGTAGTATACTCATTTTCACTATATTGATTCTTCCAATCCATGAACATGGTATATTTCTCCATCTGTTAGTGTCCTCTTTGATTTCTTTCACCAGTGTTTTATAGTTTTCTATATATAGGTCTTTAGATTCTTTAGGTAGATATATTCCTAAGTATTTTATTCTTTCCGTTGCAATGGTGAATGGAATTGTTTCCTTAATTTCTCTTTCTGTTTTCTCATTATTAGTGTATAGGAATGCAAGGGATTTCTGTGTGTTGATTTTATATCCTGCAACTTTACTATAGTCATTGATTAGTTCTAGTAATTTTCTGGTGGAGTCTTTAGGGTTTTCTATGTAGAGGATCATGTCATCTGCAAACAGTGAGAGCTTTATTTCTTCTTTTCCAATTTGGATTCCTTTTATTTCTTTTTCTGTTCTGATTGCTGTGGCCAAAACTTCCAAAACTATGTTGAATAGTAATGGTGAAAGTGGGCACCCTTGTCTTGTTCCTGACTTTAGAGGAAATGCTTTCAATTTTTCACCATTGAGGATAATGTTTGCTGTGGGTTTGTCATATATAGCTTTTATTATGTTGAGGTATGTTCCTTCTATTCCTGTTTTCTGGAGAGTTTTGATCATAAATGGATGTTGAATTTTGTCAAAGGCTTTCTCTGCATCTATTGAGATAATCATATGGTTTTTATTTTTCAATTTGTTAATGTGGTGTATTACATTGATTGATTTGCGGATATTGAAGAATCCTTGCATCCCTGGGATAAAGCCCACTTGGTCATGGTGTATGATCTTTTTAATGTGTTGTTGGATTCTGATTGCTAGAATTTTGTTAAGGATTTTTGCATCTATGTTCATCAGTGATATTGGCCTGTAGTTTTCTTTTTTTGTGGGATCTTTGTCAGGTTTTGGTATTAGGGTGATGGTGGCCTCATAGAATGAGTTTGGAAGTTTACCATCCTCTGCAAATTTCTGGAAGAATTTGAGCAGGATAGGTGTTAGCTCTTCTCTAAATTTTTGGTAGAATTCAGCTGTGAAGCCGTCTGGACCTGGGCTTTTGTTTGCTGGAAGATTTTTGATTACAGTTTCAATTTCCGTGCTTGTGATGGGTCTGTTAAGATTTTCTATTTCTTCCTGGTCGAGTTTTGGAAAGTTGTACTTTTCTAAGAATTTGTCCATTTCTTCCTCGTTGTCCATTTTATTGGCATATAATTGTTGATAGTAGTCTCTTATGATCCTTTGTATTTCTGTGTTGTCTGTTGTGATCTCTCCATTTTCATTTCTAATTTTATTGATTTGATTTTTCTCCCTTTGTTTCTTGATGAGTCTGGCTAATGGTTTGTCAGTTTTATTTATCCTTTCAAAGAACCAGCTTTTGGTTTTGTTGATTTTTGCTATGGTCTCTTTTGTTTCTTTTGCATTTATTTCTGCTCTAATTTTTAAGATTTCTTTCCTTCTACTAACCCTGGGGTTCTTCATTTCTTCCTTTTCTAGTTGCTTTAGGTGTAGAGTTAGGTTATTTATTTGACTTTTTTCTTGTTTCTTGAGGTGTGCCTGTATTGCTATGAACTTTCCCCTGAGGACTGCTTTTACCATGTCCCACAGGTTTTGGGTTGTTGTGTTTTCATTTTCATTCGTTTCTATGCAAATTTTGATTTCTTTTTTGATTTCTTCTGTGATTTGTTGGTTATTCAGCAGCGTGTTGTTCAGCCTCCGTATGTTGGATTTTTTAATAGTTTTTCTCCTGTAATTGAGATCTAATCTTACTGCATTGTGGTCAGAAAAGATGCTTGGAATGATTTCTAAGACTGTGAAAAGAGACAAAGATGGTCACTACATAATGATCAAAGGATCAATCCAAGGAGAAGATATAACAATTATAAATATATATGCACCCAACACGGGAGCACCGCAGTATGTAAGACAAATGCTAACAAGTATGAAAGAAGAAATTAACAATAACACAATAATAGTGGGAGATTTTAATACCCCACTCACACCTATGGATAGATCAACTCAACAGAAAATTAACAAGGAAACACAAACTTTAAACGATACAATAGACCAGTTAGACCTAATTGATATCTATAGGACATTTCATCCCAAAACAATGAATTTCACCTTCTTCTCAAGCGCACATGGAACCTTCTCCAGGATAGATCACATCCTGGGCCATAAAGCTAGCCTTGGTAAATTCAAAAAAAAAAAAAAAAAGTCTTAATATTCTTCTTTTTATGTCTATACACTCAAGGTAATGCTGCTTTCTCTCCATAGATTTTTTTTTTCCTTCCCACCTATAATATGTTACCATTATAAGAACTTCCTCTTCTTAGTGACTATAGACCCTTGTAGTTATGGGATTAAAAAAAGAAAAGGAAGAGATAGGTCTGGATTCCAGAATTCAATAATTTAGTTGATCTCATGATAACTGTCACATCAAGAGATACTGCAATGCAGGTGGTACTATGATCCACTGTACCTCAAACAAACCTTTACAAGGCATATAAGATTACTTTTTTTTGTCATCATAGGTGAGCCCTCTGTAATTGCCTCTATAATGTCTCTTCTACTACAAATGTGTCAGCGCTAGTCATTCAAAACATTTCTCCATGGGCAGTTTTTATGTCAAATGATATTAAGACACTGAGGATTCATTCATGATTAAGATATACCTCATCCCTGCCCTTTCAGAACTTCTATTTCAATGAAGAGAATTAATACATAAATGAGATATTTTTAGTACCATCAAAAAGACTAAGATGATGTGACAGTAAATTGGACAAAGGAGAGACAATTATAGATTGAGTCACCTATCAGAGAAGATTTGCTGATGTTGTGAAATGTTGAGTTGAAGCCTCATTAGAAGACAGTATTCCAAGAGCCTGGGAAAGAGGATGCCAAGTAGTGGGACTGACAAGAACAAATCTTAAGTTTGAAACGATGTTGGTGTACCTGGGCAATGAGAGTGTTCAGTGCAGTTGCAGTATAGTAAGGAAGAGAGAAAATGGCACATTAAGAAAAGAGGAAATGAGTACAAAGCATTCAGACCTTGTGGACCAAGATATGGAATTTACATTTTATTGAAAATAAAATGAGAAGCTGCTAGAGAATTTTGGCAAGGGATTAACATCCAATTTTCATGTCAAAATTGTTCTGTTTCCTCCATAGAGAAGGGAGAAGAGAACACATCAGTTCCACCTTTGTTCCAACTTCAGACATAGGTTCTCGAAAAACATTATGAGTTTTGGAATAAAGTGACTTTTTATGTCTGCTGATGATCACCTAAAATTTTCTAGGTAGACCTTTGTTCTCTTGACATATTAGCACTAAAGGTGTTGTCTGCATATTTAACATCAGTGATCAAATAACAACCAAACATTCGAAAGTGAGAAATACCAGCAGATAGAGCTGAGGAAAAATAAGAGAAAGTTCTGATTATTACTGCATAGACCAGCTTATCAGACAAGGAAGTAATAAGGCTGAAACAATGCTTAATGACAAATGCACTAACCAGGGCAGTTTTGTCTTTATGTGGAAAACATGGCTTAACTTCTCCAATTCTTACTGACTGCACTCCATTTCAACTACTTTCAACAACTAGGCATAACTATTTTATTCTGCTCTGTTTCACTGGGCTTTGCAGATAATGTGTTTTTTTACAACACAAATTGAGATTGTGGCAACCCTGTGTCAGGCAGGTGTATGGGCACCATTTTTTCAAAAGCATTTGCTTACTTGTCCTCACATTTTGTTAGTTCTTGCAACATTTCCACTATTATTATATTTGTTATGGGCTTCTCTGGTGGCTCAGGGGATAAGGAATCTACCTGCAATGCAGGAGACACCGGTTTGATGCCTGGGTCAGGAAGATCCCCTGGAGAAGGAAATGGAAACTCACTCTAGTATTCTTGCCTGGGAAATCCCGTGAGCAGAGGAGCCTGGCAACCTACTGTCCATGGGGTTGCAAGAGTTGGACACATCTTAGCGACTAAACCACCATGTTTGTTATAGTGATCAGTGATTGGCAATCTTTGATGTTACTATTGCAAAAGAAAATTCACAGCTTGCTGAAGGCTTAGATAATGATGAGCATATTTTAGCAATGAAGTATTTTAAAATTAAGATACGTATGCGGTTTTATAGACATAATGCTATTGCACACTTAGACTAGAGTACAGTATAAACATAACTTGTATGCACTGGGAAGCCAAAAACTTCCTGTGACTCACTGTATGCAATAGTTGCTTTATTGTGGTGGTCTGGAACCAAACCCATGATATCTCTGAGGTGTCCATATATATATGCTTCTATATATATATATATATGCTTCCCAGGTGGCGCTAGTGGTAAACAACTTGCCTGCCAATGCAGGAGACATAAGAGATACAGGTTCAATCCCTATGTCTGGAAGAGCCCCTGGAGAAGGGCATGGCAACCCACTCCAGTTTTCTTACCTAGAGAATCCCATGGACAGAGGAGCCTGGTGGGCTACGGTCCATGGGGTTGCAAAGAGTTGGACATGACTGAAGCAACTTAGCATGCACATGTGCACACACACACACACATAGGTTTTATGTCATTTATGTGCTGAATGTACACTCCTGCTGAAACTACAGGCTTTGCAATGAAGCAAAATAGGGAATTTTGACAATTTACTTTTGGCCAATATCTGTCCTCAGAATGTATTGCTAACAAAACCAGATAGTATTCAGTAAAGGAAATGAGCCAGGTTGCATTCAACCTGTTCAAACATGTTCAGAAAATTATATAACCCTAGTAGGTAATAAGTGGGAAATACCGAGTGGTTGTACCTGACAAGATACTGAGTACAAGGAAGGAGAAAGTTCTGATTAGAAAAATACATCAGAGATATGTAAGTCCAAAAGTGAATGGGAGCAGGGGTAAACTAGAAAGAGCTGCGGAATGTATGCTTTCTACCATCAGTGGTTATTAAACCTGGCTGAATGGGATATGATGCTGCTGCTGCTGCTGCTAAGTCACTTCAGTCGTGTCCGACTCTGTGCGACCCCACAGACGGCAGCCCACCAGGCTCCCCCGTCCCTGGGATTCTCCTGGCAAGAGCACTGGAGTGGGTTGCCATTTCCTTCTCCAATGCATGAAAGTGAAAAGTGAAAGTGAAGTTGCTCAGTCGTGTCCAACTCTTAGCGACCCCATGGACCGCAACCTACCAGGCTCCTCCGTCCGTGGGATTTTCCAAGGAAGAGTACTGGAGTAGGGTGCCACTGCCCTCTCCGGAATGGGATATAGGTGACTTCAAATGACCACCCTTATGGAGCTCTGCTGCTGCTGCTGCTGCTGCTGCTAAGTTGCTTCAGTCGTGTCCGACTCTGTGAGACCCCATAGACGGAAGCCCACTAGACTCCCCTGTCCCTGGGATTCTCCAGGCAAGAACACTGGAGTGGGTTGCCATTTCCTTCTCCAATGCATGAAAGTGAAAAGTGAAAGGGAAGTCGCTCAGTTGTGTC
Organism: Bubalus kerabau; assembly: GCF_029407905.1. Taxonomy (NCBI): domain Eukaryota; kingdom Metazoa; phylum Chordata; class Mammalia; order Artiodactyla; family Bovidae; genus Bubalus; species Bubalus kerabau. The sequence continues at coordinate 43,830,053 of NC_073631.1, forward strand.
CGACTCTTTGTGACCCCATGGACTACAGCCTACCAGGCTCCTCCATCCATGGGATTTTCCAGGCAAGAGTACCGGAGTGGGGTGCCATTGCCTTCTCCTAGTAGATATTTAATGTTTTTCTTCATGTCGCCTAGCATTTAAGTTTCTACTTCCTGTTAGAATCTTATCTCCCTGTTGTCAAAGTCCCCATTTGTGTAGCTTTGATGAAAGATCAGCTCCATAGATACCAAAGTGGGTGATATTTCTCATTCCATTCCAGTACAGCTAAGAGACAGCACGTGATTCAGGAGTGCCCATTTTGACGTCAGTGGCAGTCTAAACCAGTCCCTTATTGCTGCATAACCTTGTCCTTCTTCCATCAACTAGCTTTTTAGAATTCCTCTGGCCTTTGTCCATTTCCCAAATTAAATCCCCAAGGCCATCATGAATATTTTGAGCCTCCAATTCCCCTCTAAATTTTTTTTTTTTTTGCTTAGAATAGACAAAATTTAGTTCTAATGCTTGAAAGCAATAAATGTAATTAATACTGATCCAGGCAATGTTTAATCATTTTTTCCTGGTGTCCAAACTCCCTCCAAGCTAATGGGGTCAATCCTATTAACCAGTTCAGTGGAAGTTTCTGCTGTCTTCCCAAGGTGCATAGCACCCCCAGTTTTCGTCCAACTCAGAACCCACCCTTAGGATACAAAAATTATTAAGAGAAGTTTGAAGCCAAAACTAGAACAGTTATTCTTAAATTTAGTATTCTTAGAATCTGATATGGTGTTCATTAAAAGTGGTTTCAGAGACAACACTAACTCAAAAGTAAAGCATGGGAGAAGCCCAGGGATTTGCGTTTTTTATAAGCATGGAGCCAAGGAGCTAGAATTCTATTTGGTGAGCACATTTTTGTCCATTTGGCTTTGAGGGAGAAGAACCACATTTGGATGGTTCTCCATCCCATCATGTATTTCATATTCCTTCATGTTTCCTTCACTGGCTGATTTCCAGAGAAATTTGTGATTTCTTTGGCCTTCAATGTATAATTTGCTCTGATTTGTCTGTGCCTTCTTGGGAATTTCTTGTTACCATTTAAAGTTTATTTATTTTGTTGAAGGGTCGAGCTTCTTATAATCAACTTTAGAGCATTTTGCAAAGGTCAATGTAATCACTGGTCTACAGAAACAGCTTAAATTCTGCTCCTCTAAAGAATGCTTCCTCTCAGCTTGGGGATTGTAAACATTTTCATTAGCACCAATTGCCAAGGAGTCTGTTATAGGTTGAGAAATAAATATCTACCGCTTCATATCTTCCCTTGTGGCTCAGCTGGTACAGAATCTGCCTGCAATGCAGGAGACCTGGGTTTGATCCCTGGGTTGGGAAGATCCCTTGGAGAAGGGAAAGGCTACCCACTCCAGTATTCTGGCCTGGAGAATTCCGTGGACTGTATAGTCCATGGGGTTGCAGAGTTGGACACAACTGAGTGATTTTCACTTCATGTCTCAGAGAACACAGAAATGTGTTTCCTTTTACTCCATCAAAACTATTGACTACTGAGAATGAAACATCTTCAGAGTAAATTGAAATTACATTTTATTCTTTTGAAGATAATTGTACATTTACCATACTGAGTAGAACTTCTGTGTAGAAGGAAAAAACTCAAAACATTTTATTCTAAGATTCATATAGTTTTCATATGGCTATATAATAACAATAATCCTGGCTGGAGGTTGACAATATAAGTTTTAATTATGAATCTAACTTTTTTTATTCCTATAATTTAAATATTCACTTTTTCATCTATTAAATGGGTATAATTCTACCTGGCCTAATTATATAGGACAAGATTAAACTTTATAAACTATAAAAACATTTCACAAACAGAAATTACTGGTAAATGCAATGCAAATATGACATTCAGTCAAGGCTATGGTTTTTCCAGTGGTCATGTATGGATGTGAGAGTTGGACTGTGAAGAAGGCTGAGCACCGAAGAATTGATGCTTTTGAACTGTGGTGTTGGAGAAGACTCTTGAGAGTCCCTTGGACTGCAAGGACATCCATCCAGTCCATTCTGAAGGAGATCAGCCCTGGGATTTCTTTGGAAGGAATGATGCTAAAGCTGAAACTCCAGTACTTTGGCCATCTCATGAGAAGAGCTGACTCATTGGAAAAGACTCTGATGCTGGGAGGGATTGGGGGCAAGAGGAGAAGGGGACGACAGAGGATGAGATGGCTGGATGGCATCACTGACTCAATGGACGTGAGTCTGAGTGAACTCTGGGAGTTGGTGATGGACAGGGAGGCCTGGCGTGCTGCGATTCATGGGTTCGCAGAGTCGGACATGACTGAGCGACTGAACTGAACTGAACTGAAGAGGTAACAAGAACTACAGCAGTGGTTTATATAGTTTCATATATTTGGCTTTATTCTAAGCTCTATGTGTGTATGTGTCTAGGGAGAGAAAGCAAGAGAGTGATTGATTTAACACTCAGAAACACCCTATGAAATTGATCTTTCTCAGATGAGGAAGCTGAGGTATTAGATCAGATCAGATCAGTCCCTCAGTCGTGTCCGACTCTTTGCGACCCCATGAATCGCAGCACGCCAGGCCTCCCTGTCCATCACCAACTCCTAGAGTTCACTCAGACTCATGTCCATCGAGTCAGTGATGCCATCCAGCCAGCTCATCCTCTGTCTTCCCCTTCTCCTCCTGCCCCCAATCCCTCCCAGCATCAGACTCTTTTCCAATGAGTCAACTCTTCGCATGAGGTGGCCAAAGTACTGGAGTTTCAGCTTTAGCATCATTCCTTCCAAAGAAATCCCAGGGCTGATCTCCTTCAGAATAGACTGGTTGGATCTCCTTGCAGTCCAAGGGACTCTCAAGAGTCTTCTCCAACACCACAGTTCAAAAGCATCAATTCTTCGGTGCTCAGCCTTCTTCACAGTCCAACTCTCACATCCATACATGACCACAGGAAAAACCATAGCCTTGACTAGACGAACCTTTGTTGGCAAAGTAATGTCTCTGCTTTTGAATATGCTATCTAGGTTGGTCATAACTTTCATTCCAAGGAGTAAGCGTCTTTTAATTTCATGGCTGCAGTCACCATCTGTAGTGATTTTGGAGCCCAGAAAAATCAAGTCTGACACTGTTTCCACTGTTTCCCCATCTATTTCCCATGAAGTGGTGGGACCAGATGCCATGATCTTCATTTTCTGAATGTTGAGCTTTAAGCCAACTTTTTCACTCTCCACTTTCACTTTGATCAAGAGGCTTTTTAGTTCCTCTTCACTTTTTGCCATAAGGGTGGTGTCATCTGCATATCTGAGGTTATTGATATTTCTCCCAGCAATCTTGATTTCAGCTTGTGTTTCTTCCAGTCCAGCGTTTCTCATGATGTACTCTGCATATAAGTTAAATAAACAGGGTGACAATATACAGCCTTGACGAACTCCTTTTCCTATTTGGAACCAGTCTGTTGTTCCATGTCCAGTTCTAACTGTTGCTTCCTGACCTGCATACAGGTTTCTAAGGAGGCAGGTCAGGTGGTCTGGTATTCCCATCTCTTTCAGAATGTTCCACAGTTTATTGTGATCTACACAGTCAAAGGCTTTGGCATAGTCAATAAAGCAGAAATAGATGTTTTTCTGGACCTCTCTTGCTTTTTCCATGATCCAGCAGATGTTGGCAATTTGATTTCTGATTCCTCTGCCTTTTCTAAAACCAGCTTGAAGATCAGGAAGTTCATGGTTCACATATTGCTGAAATAGAGAAGTTAAATAAGCTTTCAAAGACCCCATAGATTTTTCACAGGAACTTTACAGAAATGCAGCAAGAACAAAAGATTTTTTTAATTAATTAATTTATTTTAATTGGAGGTGAATTACTTTACAATATTGTAATGGTTTTTGCCATACATTTACATGAATCAGCCATGGGTGTACATGTGTCCCCCATCCTGAACCCCCCTCCCACCTCCCTCCCCATCCCATCCCTCAGGGTCATCCCAGATCACCAGCCCTGAGCACCCTGTTTCATGCATCGAACCTGGACTGACGATCTATTTCACATATGGTAATGTACATGTTTCAATGCTATTCTCTCAAATCAGCCCACCCTCACCTTCTCCCACAGAGTCCAAAAGTCTGTTCTTTACATCTGTGTCTCTTTTGCTGTCTCACATATAGGGTCATCATTACCATCTTTCTCAGTTCCACATATATATGTGTTAATATACTGTATTCGTGGGTTTTTTTTTTTCTGACTTCACTCTGTATAATAGGCTCCAGTTTCATCCACCTCGTTAGAACTGATTCAAATGTATTCTTTTTAATGGCTGAGTAATACTCCATTGTGTGTATGTAACACAGCTTTCTTATCCATTCATCTGCTGATGGACATCTAGGTTGCTTCCATGTCCTGTGTGCTGCAATGAACATTGGGGTACATGTGTCTATTTCAATTCTGGTTTCCTCAATGTGTATGCCCAGCAGGGATTTCTGGGTCATATGGCAGTTTTATTTCCACTTTTTCAAGGAATCTCCACACTGTTCTCCATAGTGGCTGTTCTAGTTTGTATTCCCACCAACAGTATAAGAGTGTTCCCTTTTGTCCACACCCTCTCCAGCATTTATTGCTTATAGACTTTTTGACAGCAGCCATTCTGACCAGCGTGAAATGGTACCTCATCGTGGTTTGATTTGCATTTCTCTGATAATGAGTGATGTTGAGCATCTTTTCATGTGTTTGTTAGCCATCATCATGTCTTCTTTGGAGAAATGTCTGTTTAGTTCTTTGGCCCAGTTTTTGATTGGGTCATTTATTTTTCTGGAATTGAGCTGCATGAGCCCCTTGTATATTTTTGAGATTAATTCTTTGTCCGTTGCTTCGATTGCTATTATTTTCTCCCATTCTGAAGGCTGTCTTTCCCTTGCTTATAGTTTCCTTCATTGTGCAAAAGCTTTTAAGTTTAATTAGGTCCCATTTGTTTATTTTTGCTTTTATTAATGAACATACCAATATTCACAAATGTTTTGGAATTGACCCTGCATCTTGATAGTGCCATGACATAAATATACATTTTTCTTTTTATGAAGCTCAAAAAAAGTGCATTTGATTTAGCTAAGTGGAGTTTGTACTATTCTCACTTCCTTTCCAAATCCTATGACTCTAAGATGATTGCCTGCCTTTACGCAAATAGTAAAAATAGACAACTGGAATGCCATGTAATTGCTGGAATTTTAATTGGATGGGAAAGAGGAGCATAAAATAGTATTACAGTCAGATCCAGCCTAGATTTAAAGACAGTGACTATTTAAGTTTGTGATTTCTGAGACTTCTTCAGAATCCTCACCAGAGAACAACACCTACACCTTTCCTTACCTAATCTCAAATTCCCACCAACATCATTTCTATGTTATATCACTTTTTAAATCATATTTGTTTTGATAAAAGGCATAGAAATTATGCTCATTGTGTAGCATTGTGAATTATTAATAGTAACCATGAAATTACAGCAATGATTTGTGCTTACTAGATTATGACATCCTTAGCAGGGTTATGGGGCTTCCCTTGTGGCTCAGCTGGTAAAGAATCCACCTGCAATCTGGGAGACCTGGGTTTGATCCCTGGGTTGGGAAGATCCCCTTGAGAAGGGAAAGGCTACACACTCCAGTATTCTGGCCTAGAAATATTCTGGCTCCTGTATAGTCAGTCCACGGGGTCACGAAGTGTCAGACGGGACTGAGCAACTTTCACTTCACCTTAGCAGGGTTATAAGAGGTTAAAAGTATAAAATTTGATTTATCAGTTGTATTTGCCTCGAGAATTAGGAAAAAGGCTTCCACTACTGGATTAAGTCTAAGAATAGTCAAGTTCAGTAAGAGATCTTTAGAGTTCCCAGGGTGAATGCAGGAAACCTGGAGAATCTGATGGCCCTGAGATCCTGATATTCAACCAGTCATTGCAAAAGGGCAGCAGAACAGGAGCTGAAGAGAGCTGGGCAGCCCCATGAGGGGTTACAAACAAGAGATACCAGCCTCAGCCAGGTATCAATATGAAGGCCCCTGGGCCCTGGTTCAGTGCGGGAAGTAGGGCCAGATTCTGGAAAAAGAAGCATGTTGCTATGGGATGTATCAGGAAAGCCAAATCATTGCCACTCTTTGGAAACAATATAGGAGACATTTATTTCATACCAGACTCTTTGTCAAGGATCTCATGCTCCTGAGCTGTCTTTTAGTGAGGAAGTATTTTTAGTTGGAATAGCCCTTGTAGTCTCCTTCTAGTCACTGGACAAGCATGACTAATATAATTAATGAGTTTGTGAGGAGGAGATAGTCATGCTCAGCCCAAAAGATATGGAGTCTCTGTGTCCTGTAGGTCTGCCAACTTTTGGACAGAGCAACTCTGTGACCTCAGCTGTGTGACTAGTGTCTGCCCCTACAAAGGGGATTGGGGGGGGAGGGGGCTCAGGTCATTTTACTGCGTGGATGACTAAAAATATGACTTTATTTCCTGAACGAAGAATTAGCCTATGGTGACCACACACTGAGGCCATATCAACCAAGTCAGCCTTTATCAGCAATAAGACTAGTATTTAGTTTTCCACGTGTCTTTTGTGTCTAATTTCTCAGATGCTTCTATATTTGGAGATGAAAGGGATGTGATTTATTGACTCCCTGAAGTCCTAATCCATATGTCAATTCCTTTAACTCTTGCAATATTCTTGGTACTCTTGTTAGTTTCCACTGTGGTTATAACAAATAACCGCAAACACAGCACTTTTAAACAACACAAATTGATTACCTCGTCATTTCTGTAGGTCAGAAGCATAGCACAGTGTGGCTGAATTCTCTGCTCGGTGTCTCAATGATGAAATCAAAGTATTGACTGGAGCTGCAGTCCTCAACTTGGACTCCAGATCCTCTAGAAATATAGCTGATCATTGCAGGAACTCATTCCTTCTCTTGTTTTCCATGGGCCCCTCCATCATCAAACATTTTCAGGCTTCAAATCCCTCTGAATTGCTCTTTTGCCTTTTTTCTTTTTAAGATTTCATGTGAGTACATTGGCCTAACCTAGATGATTCAGGATTATCTCCCAATCTTAAACTTGACATAATAGGCACATTAATTATAGCCACAAAGTCCCTTTCATCACATCAGAGGGTGTGACTCCAGGGAACAAAAATCATGAGGGCTATATTTCTGCTAACCACAGTTAGATAATAACATTCCTATTTTGGAAATAAGAAAGTTGAGACTCAGAAAAGATAAAGAACTTGTCATAAATCACACAGATGGTAAACGGCAAAGCTAAAATCAAACGGCGAGTGTCTCTGAGTTCAGGTTCAGTACTGCCCTTGATCTCAAATTTCCTACATTCTTGCCCACTGTTCACCTTGGACAAATGATGCATAATCAAACACAGCATTTTTCTTTGTAACAAGGAACAAAAAGACATATTCATTGTGCTTCCAAACCCCTCTCTTTCCTTCATCTTATTTTTTCTGTTTTAACTCCCATCTGATAAATGTTCCCACTTCCTCACAAATGAGAAATGGTAAGGAAGAGAAAAATAAAGGGTCGATAATAAAACAAGGAAATATGAGAGAGTGGTACAACAGGGGTAAAAAAAAAAAAAAAGAAAGGATGGAAGCAAGAAAGAGAAAGTGAAAAGAAAAAAGTCAAGAAAAGGGAAGGCAGAGGTAGAGATGACACTGAAGTGACTCAAATTCACTATATTCTAGGATAATGATTTAGGCACTGAGAGATCAGTTAAAGATTTTCCCCACTCTTCTGTTTATATTCCCAAGTAAAGCCTGCTTATTGCTGGCCGCAAACAAAACACACAATCTGGCATTAAAGGGCTCAAGATTCTTAAGCTGCTGTAATATGTTAATGACTTGAGGCCAGAATTTCAGCTTGAGGCCATGTCAGCCTGCTCTGCTTCTCACCCTTGTCCTGGTGAACTGTCCTCAGGGCCGATCCCTCGGGCCTCTCTCCTACAGTACATTCTTGCTGTGCTTTTGCTCTTCCTTCTCCCCGCCCCATCCCAGTATCCACAACTTACTTTTTTGATTACATCTTTGCCATCTTGTCTCCTGAAATCCCTATTTTACTGGAAATGTACCCTCAACCTTTTTTTTTTTTCTTTTTTAATAAAATGTTCCCTTTGCAGGCAGATCTCCCTAAAGGTCAGTTCCTTTCATCATTTACTATGTGGAAGACACTGTTCTAGTGCTGAGGACAGGAAAACATGAAAAGACATGATCATTGTCTCTGTAGATTTTACAGCCTGGCAATTAAGTAGGACAGAAAATAAGTAGACAACGTTAATGTTAAAAGGTTAAAGGGAATAATAATTGACACCATGGTTTTTTGTTTTTTTTTTTTTTTTTGCATTCCATTCCTGTTTCAAACCATCACTCCTCCACTCTTAAGAATCTCTTTCTTTAAGATGTTTTCCATGCCAATATATTTTGCTTACCCTCAAGGCTACCTAGGGATTATTCTAAATATCTCCAGTCCACTTATTTTTCTTTTCCTTTCAGGGAGTTTCCCAGGTTTTTCTCTTCTTCATGAGTATCCTCCTCTACTTCCGTTTACCTCCTTCTCTCAGGTACTTAAACTTCCTCAACCCCAGGTAAAAATAAATAAATAATCAATTTGCAGACTTTCTTTTTTGATTCCCTCTTAATGGAAGAAGTGTCTCTCCCTTTCAGATCAAGGCTAATTCTTCCTTGTGTTCTTTAGATTTATTGCTTTGTGCTTAACAGAAATTGTGATTTCTCAGTGATCTCTGATGTCCTCTTTGAGCAACATTCAGACACTAACAAGCTCCTTAAACAAAAAAAGCTTGCCCCATATCCCATCTTAATCCTTAGTTAGCTGCTTATCTCTCTTCTATATTTTGCTATATACCTTCTTGAAGAAGGAGTATTGGCTACGATCATCACTAGCTCAGCTTAAATTTAATCTAGAACCCAAGAAAATGAAACTAATAATATTTCACTGAAATGTTCAGCAGATGTGACTTCATACCTAGATACACACACATGGAAAAAAGGTAACATATCTTATTTTCTATCAGTAAGAGTAATACCTGTCAGAATGGCTCTCATCCAAAAGAACACAAATAAAAAGTGTTGGCAAGGATACAGAGAAAAGGGAACACTTAAGTACTGTTGGTTGGAATGTAAATTGGTGCAGCCACTGTGGAAACCAGTATGAAGATTTCTTACAGAACCAAAAATAGTTTTTAGCAATTCTACTCTTGGGCATATATCAAAAAACAAAAAACACAGATCCATAAAGATAAACACACCCCAGTGTTCATAGAAACATTATTTACAGTAGCCAAGACGTGGAAGCAACCTAAGTGTCCATCAACAGATCAACAGATAAAGAAGTTGTGGTATAGATACACAATCAAATATTACTCAGCCATTTAAAAGAATGAAATTTTATAATTTGCAGCAGCGTAGATGGATTTGGAGGGCATTATGCTAAGTGAAATAAGAGAAAGACAAATACTATATGATATCACTTACATGTATAATCTAAAAAATATAACAAGCTAGTACATATAACAAAAAAGAAGCATATTCATAGATACAGAGAACACATTAGAGGTTACCAATGGGGAGGGAAGGAGACGGTACAAACTATTAGGTGTAAGACAGGCTCAGTTCAGTTCAGTTCAGTTGTTCAGTCGTGTCCGACTCTTTGTGACCCCATGAATCGCAGCACGCCAGGCCTCCCTGTCCATCACCAACTCCCAGAGTTCACTTAGACTTACGTCCATTGAGTCGGTGATGCCATCCAACCACTTCATCCTCTGTCGTCCCCTTTTCCTCCTGCCCCCAGTCCCTCCCAGCATCAGGGTCTTTTCCAATGAGTCAACTCTTCGCATGAGGTGGCCAAAGTACTGGAGTTTCAGCTTCAGCATCAGTCCTTCATCCAAAAGATAGGCTCAAGAATGAGTAAATACAATTCTAAGTCTCCATCCCCCAGGATGTCAGGAAATCCAATCTTTGCTTTCCGAAGGGCTCCCTGCTTCCCAGGGTCACACTGAACTGAAAAGTTTATGCATTATCTGGGAAACAAAGGCTCTACTTGTGTAATCATTTCTTCACTACCAGTTGCCATTGTCGCCTCCCACCACTTCCTGTTCGCCCTTTTGCAATAGTCTTATCACCTACTTGCTGTTATGCTCATTACTGAGTCTAATCCTTTATCAATCCTGTTTCCTATACAGGGGTTGTCCTTTTCTTCCTTCCTTGCTTGGATCTCTCCTGTTGATTCTGCAGAACTGAGTTCAAGTTGTCCTTCTTCCTTCTCTGAACACTCCCTGGCCCACAGAATGATTTACACACCCTCATTGCCATTGCATTCTGCACAAACTTTGAGTAATTAATTATTCCTAGATTCTTGATTAGGACAGAGAATACATCAGGCTCCCAAAGAATTTATAATCTGGACAAGTATGTAAGTGGGGAGAAAAGGTGATTGCAATGCTCTCTGTGATGTTTGGCAGGAGTAATTAAAGAACTTAGGAAATTTTTTAAATAGGTAACATATATTCAATGTTTTATGTGTCTCATATAATCTAAATATTTTGTATGTTATCTCATTTAATTCTCACCAAAAACTATGAACAAAAAACTTGTACCCATTTAGTAACTTGTCCAAGGACTCATGGCTAATGCACAGACTGATGGAAGTCTGGCTTCAGGACATACTCTGTTAATCTATATACTACATTATTTCACTATGTTTGATAGCATTGCCTCAACAGTGAGTATTGGCTAGGACATAAGAACTAAGATTATTTAATCAAAGGCTAGGTGCGAAGAGAAACTATGGAAATTGAAGAGTGGTGAGAAATGAGCCTGCAAGGCTAAGGAGTGTCTGAATAATAAAGAGACCAGGGAATTCTATAAGAATTTTGTGTTCAGCATGGCAACAAAGGGAAGTCACTAGGATGTCCTCCCACAAGGATGGATCACAACCAGTAGTCATGGGACTGGGCTGCCTTGTGCATGGTGGTGCCCTGCAACTGAGGACAGCTGCCTATGGGGATGGTGACTCTTGGCTGAGGATGGAGTGACTGGCCTACAGTGGAGACCTGAGTGGAACCACAGTATCTGCCACGTCTCTGCTCTGAGGGGCTTACAACCACTTGCTTTCTAGGTGATTTCTCCCCATCAGGGAAGAGCTTTGCCAGGGGTCTCGTTAACCTCATTTCCTGGAGAGAAATTTTGTGAGAGAAGGGTTGGTAGGATGAACTACAGCCCCTGTTGCTGAGTCTGATCTCAGAACTAAAACTGATACTCAGCATCTCTCTCCTTCACCACCCATTCTAGACTCCTGCTTCCCTTAGCCAACACCTCTTCTGGTCCAGGCGGTTTGCCTGTATGGATGTGAGCTACACCATCATTCCTGAAGTGCTGGAGCTCCTGGTCACTGTGCCATTTCCAGGCTGTGGCTGTTTCTCTATACGTCATTGACACCAGGCATGGCAGTGCCACAGGCATCCCGGTGGACCAGCTAAGGGCCAGACACATCCATCCCTCCTGCCCTGGGTAACACCTGCCCTGCCTCTCCCTGAAGATGGGATCCATCACCACTGCTGGGAGTGTGGCTCCTTTCTTTCCCTGCTGGCCTCATGGCAGGAGGATCCTGGACGACTAGGTGGCAGCAAGAGTATAAATGTCAGTGCTGCCGTTCCTGGGAACCAGAGCCTCTAGGTCTGTGGAATCTACACTGTATGGGTGGAAAACACAAATTCCCTCCAGGAAACCAGGCCAACCAGAATCCTGGCAAAGCGTTTCCCTCATGGGGAGAAATTATGTAGAAAGCAAGTGGTTGTGAGCCCCTCAGAGATGGAGTGGATACTGTGGTTCCAGCCGGGTCCCCGCTGTAGGGCCAGTCACTCCATCCTCAGCCAAGAGTAACCATTCCCTTAGGCAGCTGTCCTCAGTTGCAGGACCCCACCCACTCAGGCAGTCCAGCCCAGCAACTGATGTGGGGGTTTAAAAGCCCGGCCTTCTTGTGTGAGTTTGGAAGGATTCAGTGCTCCCCACAGGATCAACTGGGACCTCAGCAGGAACTATTAATACCCTGTAGGCCACTTTCTCCATCTGCTTAATCCTGCCCCTTCACTTTCTTACTAGTGCATCTCCTGAGAGAATGTCCTCAAACCCCTTTAGTCCAGAACTCTCTGGTCACAGAATCTGTTTCCAGAGGCCCAGTGTGAGTCCTGGGGTCTGAAGGCAGGCTGCTGCAGGAGGGGGAGCCAGAGGGGAAGAAGCACAGACAGTAAAGTGGCAACTCTTTCCATCAAGGAAACCAATATGGTGGTAGCTCCAAGAAGCGGGTGGGGTGGAGAGTTTTTTCTTCTGTTGTTACTGGCTGTTTAAGACTTAAGTATGCTTCATTTTTGACAGAAAAGAGAGGAAGAAGAGGAACATACACTAAAGATGATGAAAATGAACATTGAATTTGTGGAGGTGAAAGGAAGGATGAAAATCAAAGGCCTAAGTAGTGAGAGTTAACCTGATTTTAGTGCATCGTGGTTCAGTTGCTCAGTCGTGTCCGACTCTGTGCAAATCCATGGACTACAGCACACCCGTCTTCCCTGTCCTTCACAGTCTCCCTGTGTTTGCTAAATTCATGTCCTTAGTCGATTAGGCCATTCAACCATCTCATCCTCTGTTGTCTCCTCCTCATCCTGTCCTCAATCTTTCCCAGCATCAGGTCTTTTCCATGAGTTGGCTCTTCACATCAGGAGAGCTTCAGCTTCAGCATCAGTCCTTCCAATGAATATTTAGGCTTGATTTCTTTTAGGATTGACTGGTTTGATGTAGTCTACTGTATGACTTATAAATCTGACTTCAGTTTTTGCAAATGGTTAGTCACTCATTTCAGCACTATATTTGACTAGTTCATTCTTTTCATATTTATATAAATTGCTGCTTTTTTCACAAAACAATCCTCATATGGTCCTGAGCCTGTCTTTAGATTCTTCTATTTCATAACTTTTTCTATTTCTCATCTAATATTAAATCGATACAATTACTACAGTTTATATGACATTTTGATAAATGGGAGGACAAAACCATCTGCCTCAATGCCCTGAAATATTTTTAAATATTTCAAAATTTATGTCATATATATCATGAGTTTTATTTTGCTTTTTAGGCTTATCTCCAGGTGTTATATTAGATATATTATATATCTCCAGGTATATTATTTTTGTGTTGCTAGACAGAATTTTTACATTGTATTTTCATATTTGTGTTGTTGAGATGAAGAGGGCTATAGATTTTATTGTATTGATCTTTTATATTTGTTTACTTAGGTTTTTTCAGGGAGCAGTTTTCTTTTTTCAATAATTTATATCTAATCTATTTCTTATTAACCTTATTAGCTAAAACCTATTATATTATATTATTCTCTGAGATGGGGCTTCCCCAGGGATCAGCAGTAAAGAATCCGCCTGCCAATGCAGGAGACACAGTTTTGATCCCTGGATCAGCAAAAGCCCCTAGAGATGAACATGCAACCCACTCCAGTGTTCTTGCCTGGAAAATTACATGGACAGAGGATCCTGGTGGACTGTGGTACACAGGGTCGCAAAAGAGTTGGGGACGACAGAGTGACTAAACAACAATAACATCTTCTGAGATAAAGATTTGAGTGCAAGAGGATTTGGGAGTAGTGCTCTTGGAGTCAATACCTGTTGGAGGGAAGAGAAGGAAGTGAGACTGAGCAGAAAGATAAGGTGGGTTGCTATGCAGTAAGGATAAAGCAATCACATAAAGTCCTTAGCAACATACATGGAGCGCTAAAGCTTATAAGATCCTTTCAGAGTTTTGGCAGGGACCTCAGATGTCTAGTCACTGGATGCTGGCTATTCCTGAAGTGGGGGGGGGGAGGGGGTGGCGCAGAGCATGAGGCCAGGTGACTCATATCACCTGATGCAATTCCTGGCAGCACTCTCAGCAACAACCCCGGGAGCGAGGAAGTAAGTGTGCCTGTTCTGAGGGCTATCTGGGTAGCATGTTACAGCATTCACTATATAACTTCCATGAAAGATGAGGTAATTTTGTGTTTTAAAAAAAATTATTCATTTGCTTGTGCCAGGTCTTAGTTGTGGCTTGCGAGATCTTCTATCTTCTTTGCTGCATTCAGGATCTTCATTATCACATGCGAACCCAGCTGTGGCATGTGGGCTCTAGTTCCCAAACCAGGGAGTGAATAGGGACCCCTGCCCTGGGAGCTGCAGTTTTAGTTACAGGACCACCAAGGAAGTCCCTGTGTCTGTTTCCAACACGATCATGGATTAACTAGTTTCTACAATTTGGAGACAAACTACTACTAAAAGGTATCTACATATTTGCATTACCTTTTGTGTTTGCAATTAGCAGGATTTCCCCTCTCCTACTTCCCACCCCCAGCCCCTCTCCACTCTGGCCGGCTGCCCCTTCTCCCCTCAGAGGCCTGGGAGCTCCATGGGCCAGAATCTCTCCCATTTCAGGAATTGGAAGCACCTGCTCCAGGCTTGAAAACAGCAGCAGCCACCATTTTCTTGTTCCTCAGGCAGCAGGAGCAGAAGCCCAGATTTCAGTAGACAAATTGCAGCGGCTTCTGGGTGTTTTCCTGTGAATCTTCTGCCTCGGTTTGCAGAGCACAGTCTAGCCCAGAGGTTTGCAAGGAATGAACATCACCTGGGAGCCTGAAACAGTACAAATTCTCCGACCTACTGCAGACCGACCTGTCCAGAAGCTCTGGAGGTAAGCGTTTTCCTGAGTTCCCTGATTGAGAACCGTTGAAACTGGTATTAATACAACAGATCATGACAGAGTTTAAAAACCGGGTTTGGTTAACAGAATTACCAGGAGTTATTCTGAAAATTACACATTCCTGGGTCCCACCACATATCAACCTGGTAAATAAGATTCTCCAGGAAAAGGCCCCATGAATACATATATGTATATAATTTTGTCTGCACTGCCCAACATGTGGGATCTTAGTTTCCCAACCTCCCCAGCCAGGGACCCAGGGGGTGCCCCCTGTATAGGCAGCAGAGTCTCAACTACTGGACCACCAAGAAAGTCCGCCATCAATGTGTATAGTCTTAACAAGTATCCCCGGTGATTCTGCATTTGTGGAAAGTTGGTCAAGTATTGCTTTGTGGTCTCTACAGTTCCTTGTTTAAACACCATTCCCTTTTCCTTATAGTGTCAATGGAAGGGAAAAACAGTTATATTTAATGAAAAAAAGCTGTAACTTGTTTGGAAAGCCTGCTTACTCAGCATTAACATCCATTTTAAAAACTTGGCGTTGTAGGTTTTATATTTCTCACTCTGACTCAAACTAACCAAGGATGACTTTATCAGTCACTGTTAAAATTTCAGACATCTAGACTCGGTTTAGACTTAACTGAATTGGATCTCTGAGCATGGGGCATGCTCAACAAACACACCAGCACCCCAAAATTTTGAGAGCCACCAAACAATTTCCCCCTCGTTTATAGTAGACCACATTAGACCACATGTATCACCAGAAGTGCTAGCTATACTGCAGGCACACTTGGGAAATGTATACCTACAAAGAGTCCTGTAACTCTGGCTTTTAGTTTATTCATTGGTAGATGAGGCTGTGGAACAAGATTATCTCTAATTTCTCTTCCTGTTCTAAAGTGTTTTGATGAAATTGTGTATTTATCAACCTGTACACATAGCTACTTCCAATGTTTTATGGTTTTCCTTGGGCCTTCTGATGACCACATCATTTACTGCGTTGGCTAGAGGCAGATATTTCCATTTTAAAATTTGATAAAATTTTATCTCAATTTTGCACCCTTTTGGTGCAAAACAAAGGGGTAAGAGAAAAAGGAGTGCTATAAATATTTCATTCATACTCTGATCCACTTCTTACAAATGTATTACTTTTTTCCTAAATATTTTTAAAAGGATGGCCACATTCTTGAACAGTCTTACAAGATGACTGATTTAGATTTTGCTTCCAGATGAAAACATTTAAATTCGTACAACATCACAAAGTTAATAATATACAAAAACATTAATTTTTAACTCAATGTCTACTTTTAGTCAAGTATTCTTTATTGTAAAAACACAGTCTATATATATATTTAATGTTATTGAAGTATAGTTGATTTACAATGTGTTGATTTCTGCTGTACAGCAAAGTGATTATTACATATATATATGTATGTATACACACAATATTTTTCATATTCCTTTCCATTATGGTTTGTCACAGGATGTTGAATGTAGTTACCTGTGCTGTACAGTAGGATGTTGCTGTTAATCCATCCTCTATATCGATGTATCAATAATAGTTTGCATCTGCTAATCCCTAACTCCCAGCCCTTCTCTCTCCCAACTTCTCTTCCCCTTGGCAACCACAAGTCTGTTCTGTATATCTGTCAGTCTGTTTCTTTCTGTTTCATAGATTTATTCACTTGTGTCTTATTTTAGATTTCATATACAAGTGATATCATATGATACAAGTGATAATCATATTAATCTTTCTCTTTGACTTACTTTGCTTAGTATGATAATCTCTAGGTCCATTCATCTTATTGAAAATGACATTATTGTGTTCTTTTTGTAGCTGAATAATGTTCCATTGTCTGTATATACTATATCTTTTTTATCCATCCCTCTGCTGATGGTCATTTGGGTTGTTTCCATGTATTTACTTCTGTAAATAATGCTGCTGTGAGCATTGGGGTGCACATGTCTTTTCGAATTATGGTTTTGTCTGGGTATATGTGCGAGACTGGGATTGCCGGATCATATGGCAACTCTGGCTTTTTGAAACCTTCATACTGTTTTCTGTAGTGGCTGCACCAACTCACATTCCCACAAACAGAGCAGAAAGGCTCCCTTTTCTCCACACCCTCTCTAGCACTTGTTATTTGTTGGCATTTTAATGCTGTCCATTCTCACTGGTCTGAGGTGGTGCCTCATTGTAATTTTGATTTGCCTTTCTCTAATAATTAGTGATGCTGAAAATCTTTTTGTGTGATTGCATATCTCTTTTGGAAATGTCTGTTTAGGTCTTCTGCCCATTTTTTGATTGGGTTATTTGTTTTGGTTGTTGTTGAATTGAATGAGCTGTTAAAATACAGTCTGTATTAATGGTTAACATGAATACATTAACCATTCAGGCTTTTTATTGTTGCTTTCAGTTAAAATGTGTCCTACATTGTACTATGAATAAGTTATGATAATGTATACTCTTGAAGAGAAACTAAATCTAAACCTGTGTTGAGCAGCATTAATACCATGTCTTGCATTAGTATTTACTAAATGTTTCTTGAATGGTGATTAGTTCCTCTGCCAATTATTTCTGGCACAAATGATGATTTTTAAAAACCTTTTTGCATGACTTGAATAGTAAATAGTAAATCCTTCTATGGGCTTACAGATGCTTCAGGTCTTTTGTCTATAATTTTAATGTACCTTAAAATAATTTCCCTTTATCTGAAATGCTAAAATTTTTCTGGATAAATTAAGAGGTCTTAAGGACATGAAAGTGGCAACTGTGAGATTACAGCAGAAACCACCTTATGTCTTTTGTAATTTTGATACATGCAAGGACCATCTTATTGAATGCGGGTGCATCACCAAAAATTGGGGTAAAGGAAAAATCCATTAACCACACAAATTTGATTAAAAGTTCTTATGTTGTTTGGTGACTTAATCTTGAATGATAAATAAAAAGTGTTGGTTTGCTGACTTTTCCTATTTGTTTTCAAGATGTTCCCCAAAGCTAATTTAACAGTTACCTTACTTCTGGAGTATTCCAGCCTGGTAAAATGTTCTGAGTTACTGACAAAGAAAAGGCAGAACCGTGGCAGTGGTCTTGGTCCAACAAAACCAAATTTTTTCGCCTTCAGGGTTCAGTTCAGGATCCAATTTGTTTAGCCAGATTTTTTCCTAATTGAAGTCAGTCATCTCCTTAACTTCAAAATTGCATTATTTAATTTAGATGGTTTTACTCTTATATTCCAGAGAAGGCAATGGCACCCCACTCCAGTACTCTTGCCTGGAAGATCCCATGGACGGAGGAGCCTGGTAGGCTGCAGTCCATGGGGTCGCTGAGAGTTGGACACGACTGAGCGTCTTCACTTTCACTTTTCATTTTCATGCATTGGAGAAGGAAATGGCAACCCACTCCAGTGTTCTTGCCTGGAGAATCACAGGGACAGGGGAGCCTGGTGGGCTGCTGTCTATGGGGTCACACAGAGTCAGACATAACTGAAGTGATTTAGCAGCAGCAAGTTAGGCTTTGAATTTAGTGGGTGCCTCTCCCTCTTGAATGCATTTAGACCTAGGAGCCTCTGGGAGAAATGGTACTGACACCTTGATGGCTGAGATTTAAAAGTGTAAAAGTGTATCTGATTGATTAGAGTGGAACTGGCTGAGTGAAGCTTGCTGTTTTCAAGCCTGAGTTCCTCAAAAAGAGATTCCGTGCAGCAGGAGAAGCTGGGCCAGTGAACAGTACTGAGTGCCAAAGTCTAAGTAATGTGAGGAAAGTGAATTTCGGTCCCACTGTGCACTAAATTCCAGAACCTCTCCAGCTGCCATTCTGGCTCTGAGAGGACATCTGGAGACTGTTGAGTGCTATAACAAAGAGCCGTTAAAGAGCTCTTACACATGGGGCCATGGAGCTTGTTAGTGTACCCCTAACTGGGACTGGTTCAGAGGGGCCTAATGGAAGTTTTGTGTGTGTGCGCATGAACCTACATGGGCGTGTGTGCACATGCATTCATGCTTCATCACTGCTGTTTCCACAGGGGACTGTTCCCCTTCCATTCCATGTGGTTCTGAGAGGGTCTATCGATCTCATCGTCCACTGTTGCCTAGCAACAAGGCTGGGCCCAGATCTGGCCTAGCTCATCAGGATAGTCTATCTGCCTAGGCAACAGGGGTAATAGTTCAGGGGTGGACGTGCAACCCAAGCAGGATCTACCTGAGTGCTTCATGAGTTGAATACACTAATGAAAGAGTGGAAAGAAACTTGATTACTTACAAATACCAGCATGAATTTGTGTTTGGCTTCCATTTTATTGTTTAAATTTTTATGTTATTTTGGAGTGTGGTTGATTAACAATGTTGTGTTAGTTTCAGGCATACAGCTGCTGCTGCTGCTGCTAAGTCGCTTCAGTCGTGTCTGACTCTGTACAACCCCATAGACAGCAGCCCACCAGGTCCTCTGTCCACAGGATTCTCTAGGCAAGAATACCGGAGTGGGTTGCCATTTCATTCTCCCAATTTTTTTTAGTGGCTGAGTAATATCCATTGTGCGTATGTACCTCACCTTCTCTATGAATTCCTTCTATATGGACATGTAGGTTGCTGCCATGTCTTGGCTATTGTAAACACTACTACAACGAACATTGGGGTGTAAATGTCCTTAAGAATCATGGTTTTCTGTGGATATATGTCCAGGAGTGGGATTGCTGGATTATATGGTAGCTCAACTGTTAGTTTAAGGAACCTCCATACTATTCTCCGTAGTAACTGTGCCAGTTTTACTTACCCACCAACAGTGAATGAGGATTCTCTTTTCTCCCCACCGTCTCCAGCATTTATTATTTGTGTACTTTTTGATAATGACCATTCTGACTGGTGTGAAGTGATATCTCATTGTAGTTTTGATTTGCATTTCTCTAATGATTAGCAATGTTGAGCATATTTTCATGTGCCTCTTGGCCATCTGTTTGGAGAAATGTCTATGTAGGTCTTCTGCTCATTTTTTGATTGGGTTGTTTGTTTTCTAGATACTTAGCTATATGAGCTGTTTGTAAATTTTGGAGGTTAATCCCTTGTCAGTCGCATTGTTTGCAAGTATTCTTGCAAAAAAACCCCACTTTTTTTGCTTTGTTTTGTTTTTGGTTTCCTTTATTATGCAAAAGCTTTTGAGTTGAATTAGGTCTCATTGCTTTATTTTTGTTTTTATTTCCGTTACTCTGGGAGACAGATCAAAAAAGATATTGCTGCAATTTATGTCAAAGAGTGTTCTGCCTATATTTTCCTCAAAGAGTTTTATAGTGTCCAATCTTACATTTAGATCTTGAATCCATTTTGAGTTTATTTTTGTGGTGGCTCACATGGTAAAGAATCTGCTTGCAGTGCAGGAGACCCGGGTTTGAGCCATGGGTCAGGAAGATCCCCTGGAGATGGGAATGGCAACCCACTCCAGTATTCTTGCCTGGAGAATTCCATGGGTAGAGGAACCTGGCAAGATACAGTCCATGGGATCGCAAAGAGTTCAATATGACTGAGCAACTAACCCTTTCACTTTCATATGATGTTAAAGACTGTATTTGTTTCATTCTTTTACATGGAGCTGTCCAGTTTTCCTAGCATCACTTACTAAAGAAACTATCTTTCCTCCATTGTATAGTCTCACCTCCTTTGTCATAGATTAATTGACCATAGATGTGTGGGTTTATTTCTGGGTTTCTATCCTGTCCCATTGATCTATATTTCCATTTTTGTGTTAATACCATGCTGTTTTGATGACTGTCTTTGTAGTATAATCTATAGTCAGAGAGCCTGATTGCTGTAGCTCCATTTTTCTTAAGATTGCTTTGCCTATTTGGGGGTCTTTTGTGTCTCTATAAATTTAAACAGTTTTTGTTCTAGTTCTGTGAAAAACATCATTGGTAATTTAATAGGGATTGCATTGAATCTGTAGATTGCCCTGAGTGGTACAGTCATTTTGACAGTATTGAGTCTTTTAATCAAAGATCATGGTACATCTTTCTGTTTGTGTCAACTTTAGTTTCTTTCATCAGTGTTTTATAGTTTTCTGAGTTCAGGTCTTTTGTCTCCTTAGGTAGATTTACTCCTAGGTATTTTATTCTTTTTGATACAATGGTAAATGGGATTGTTTCCTTAATTTCTCTTTCTAATTTTTCATTGTTAGTGTATAGGAATGCAAGAGATATCTGTGCATTAATTTTGTATACTACGGTTTTACCAAATTCACTGATAACCTTTAGTAGTTTTCTGGCAAAGCATCTTTAGAATTTTTCTTTGTATGGCATCATGTCATTTGCAAACAGTGACCGTTTTACTTTTTTCTAATCTGTATTCCTTTAACTTCCTTTTCTTCTGTGATTGCTGTGGCTAGGACTCCCAAAGCTATGTTGAATTGAAGTGGTGAGAGTTGACATCCTTGTCTGCTTCCTGATCTCAAAGGAAATGCTTTCAGTTTTTCACCCCTGAATGTTAATTGTAGGTTTGCCATATATGGCCTTTATTATGTTGAGGTATGTTCCTCTGTACCCACTTTCTGGAGAATTTTTATCATAAGTTGGTGTTTAATTTTGTCAGAAACTTTTTCTGCATCTATTGAGATTATCTAGTTTTTATCCTTCAGTTGGTTGTGGTGTATGAAATCCTTGCATCCCTGGAATAAATCCCACTTAATCATTGTGTCTGCTTGCAATGCAGGAGACCTGAGTTCGATCCCTGGGTCAGGAAGATCCCCTGAAGAAGGAAATGGCAACTCACCACAGTATTCTTGCCTGGAGAATCCCGTGGTCAGTGCAGCCTAGTAGGCTACAGTCCACGGGGTTGCAAAGAGTCAGATATGACTGACTGACTTCACTTCTTCACTTCAATCATGGTATATGATCCTTTTGAGACTTCCTAGGTAGTGCTGCTAGTGGTAAAGAACCTACCTGCTAATTCAGCAGATGTAAGAAATGTGGGTTTGATCCCTGGGTTGGGAAGATCCCCTGGAGGCAGGGCCTGGCAACCCATTCCAGTTTCTTGCCTGAAGAATCCCATGGGCAGAGGAGCCTGGTGGACTGTGGCCATAGGGTCACAAAGAGTCAGACAGAATGAATCGCCTTAGCACACACAGCACAGCAAGATCCTTTTAATGTTAGATTTGGGTTGCTAGTCCTTTGTTGAGAATTTTTCCATCTATGTTTATCAGTGATATTATCTATAATTTTCTTTTTTGTGTCATCTTTGGTTTTGGTATCATAGAATGAATCATAGACTAGAATGATTCTATAGAATAGAATGATTCATTCACTCGTAGAATGAATTTGGGATTTTTCCTTCCTCTGCAATTTTTTTAGAACAGTTTCAGAAGGATGAGTGATGACTTTTCTCTAAATGTTTGATAGAATTTACCTGTAAAGCCATCTCATCCTGGACTTCAGTTTGTTGGGAGTTTTAAAATCACAGTTTCAATGTCAGTACTTGTGGTTGCTCTGTTAATATTTTCTCTTTCTGGTTCAGTCTTGGGAGATTGTACCTTTCTAGAAATTTGTCCATTTCTTCTAGGTTATCCATTTTATTGGCGTATAGCTGCTTGTAGTAATCTCTTAAGATCCTTTGTATTTTCACTGTGTTCATTGTAACTTCTTTTTTTGTAAACAGTTTTTAATAATTTTCTGTATTTTCGGCTGTCTCGGGTCTTTGTTGCTGTGCGGGATTTTCTTAGTTGTGGTGAGTGGGTGCTCCTCTCTAGTTGTGGTGTGGAGGCTTCTCACTGTGGCGGCTTCCCTTGTTGCTCAGCAGTCTCTGGAGCAGGCAGGCTTCAGTTGTCATGGCTCCTGGGCTTAGAGCACAGGCTTGATGGTTGTGTTGCACAGGTTTGGTTGCTGTGCAGCTTGTGGGATCTTCCCAGATCAGGAATTGAACCTGAGTCTCCCTCATTGGCAAGAGGATTCTTTACCACTGAGCACCAGGGAAGCCCGTGACTTCTTTCTCAATTTTATTGATTTGAGACCTTTCCTTCTCTTTCTTGATGAGTCTGCCTAAAGGTTTATCCATTTTGTTTATCTTTGTGAAGAATCAGCTTTAATTTCATTGATCTTTTCTGTTGTTTCTTTCATCTCAGGTTCTTTTATTTCTGCTCTGATCTTGTGGTCTCTTTCCTTCTACTAGCTTATAGTTTTGTTTTTTCTTTCTGTAGTTGCTTTAGGTGTAACATTAGGCTGTTTATTTGAGATTTTTCTTATTTCCTGAGGTATTTAGTTTCCAGTTCGTGGGTCACCCACCCAGCAGGTATTTCATTTTATTTTATAGAGGTTTGTCCTCTCCTACCATCTCGTTGTGGCTTTTTCTTTGTCTTTGGATGTAGAATATATCTTTTAGTGAGTTCCAGCCTTTGTATTGTTGTTGATGGCTGTTCAGCAGTTAGTTGTGATTTTGGTGTTTCTGTAAGAAGACATGAGTTCATAGCTTGTCTCTGCCCCAAGACCATCCTTCTTTTTACAAGAGGAGACAAGAAATGGGAGAAGCCTTTGGCAGCTATTTTCATCAGGATCTTGAGGACAATGACATGAGGGATCCAGGAAGAGCTGATTGATGTTTAGATGTGCCACAGACATGAAGAGTTTCTAGGGCTTCCAGCAAAGTTAGCAGCAGCATTTTCTGTCCATTTGCACCACTGGGAAAAAACAGCAATCAGTCATGGACCATGGTCAGCTGATGGAATATAGGGGTGTAACAATGGAATTTGACCTCTGGGAGCTTTATTTGAAGTATTCCTCCCTTGGAGTGTGAAGGGTAAGAACAATGACAAATATTTCATAGTTGAGTTCAGTCCAGTCACTCAGTCGTGTCTGACTCTTTGCGACCCCATGAACTACAGCACGCCACACCTCCCTATCCGTCACCAACTCGTGGAGTTCACCCAAACCCATGTCCATCGAGTCGGTGATGCCATCCAACCATCTCATCCTCTGTCTTCCCCTTCTCCTCCTGCCCTCAATCTTTCCCAGCATCAGTGTCTTTTCCAATGAGTCAGCCCTTCACATCAGGTGGTCATAAGTATTGGAGTTTCAGCTTCAACATCAGTCCTTCCAATGAACACACAGGACTGATCTCCTTTAGGATGGACTGGCTGTGGTCCAAGGGATTCTCAGGAGTCTTCTCCAACACCACAGTTCAAAAGCATCAATTTTTCGGCGCTCAGTTTTCTTTATAGTCCAACTCTCACATCCATACATGACTACTGGAAAAACCATAGCCTTGACTAAATGGACCTTTGTTGACAAAGTAATGTCTCTGCTTTTCAATATGCTGTCTAGGTTGATCATAACTTTCCTTCCAGTGAGTAAGCATCTTTTAATTTCATGGGTGCAGTCACCATCTGCAGTGATTTTGGAGCCCAGAAAAATAAAATCAGCCACTGCTTCCACTGTTTCCCCATCTATATGTCACGAAGTGATGGGACCAAATGCCATGATCTTAGTTTTCTGAATGTTGAGCTTTAAGCCCACTTTTTCACTCTCCTCTTTCACTTTCATCAAGAGGCTCTTTAGTTCTTCTTCACTTTCTGCCATAAGGGTGGTATCATCTGCATATCTGAGGTTATTGCTATTTCTCCCAGCAATCTTGATTCCAGCCTGTGCTTCCTCTAGCCCAGAGTTTCTCATGATGTACTCTGCATAGAAGTTAAATAAGCAGGGTGGCAATATACAGCCTTGACATACTCCTTTTCCTATTTGGAACCAGTCTGTTGTTCCATGTCCAGTTCTAACTGTTGTTTCCTGACCTGCATATAGGTTTCTCAATAGGCAGGTCAGGTGCTCTGGTGTTCCCATCTCTTTCAGAATTTTCCACAATTTATTGTGATCCACACAGTCAAAGGCTTTGGCAAAATCAATAAAGCAGAAATAATTGTTTTTCTGGAACTCTCTTGCTTTTTCGACGATCCAGCGGATGTTGGCAATTTGACCTCTGGTTCCTCTGCCTTTTCTAAAACCAGTTTGACCATCTGGAAGTTCACGGTTCACGTATTGCTGAAGCCTGGCTTGAAGAAATTTAAGCATTACGTTACTAGCGTGTGTGATGAATACAATTGTGCAGTAGTTTGAGCATTCTTTGGCATTGCCTTTCTTTGGAATTGGAATGAAAACTGACCTTTTCCAGTCCTGTGGCCAGTGCTGAGTTTTCCAAATTGGCTGACATACTGAGTGCAGCACTTTCACAGCATCATTTTTCAGGATTTGAAATAGCTCAACTGGAATTCCATCACCTCCACTAGCTTTGTTCGTAGTGGTGTTTCTTAAGGCCCACTTGACTTCACATTCCAGGATGTCTGGCTCTAGGTGAGTGATCACACCATCGTGATTATCTTGGTTGTGAAACTCTTTTTTGTACAGTTCTTCTTTGTATTCTTGCCATCTCTTCTTAATATCTTCTGTTTCTGTTAGTTCCCTACCATTTCTGTCCTTTATTGAGCCCATCTTTGCATGACATGTTCCTTTGGAATCTCTAATTTTCTTGAAGAGATCTCTAGTCTTTCCCATTCTATTGTTTTCCTCTATATCTTTTCATTGATCGCTGAAGAAGGCTTTCTTATCTCTCCTTGCTATTCTTTGGAACTCTGCATTTAAATGTGTACATCTTTGCAAGCAAATGCTGGAAATTTCTATAAAAGTGATTCTTACAAATACTGAAATTTCTCTGAGCATGGGCAGTGGATAGTACTGCTATTATGATTTAAGATACAGTTTTAAGTGTAATTTCAGACTACTTAAATTGAGAAAGAAGTGTGAAGAAAGGCAATTCCAGGAAGAGGAAAATATTGCCAGTGAAACTTTGGTGTATTCATAAGGTTTGAGAATATCAAGCTGATTACACAAGGTGAAACTTTGGACAAGGTTGTGAGAAATAAGGCTGGCTAATTACAAGAAGACTAGGTTATGGTACAGGTTGTACCAAGAGAAGTTTACATTTGGTTTAATATGAAACAAGAGGTAAGTGGAGGGGTTTTATACTTATTCAACTTATTTTCAATCTAGGTAAAATCACACTTCTTATTTTCCAGTTAGTTATCTGAGTTTTCACATTTCCTTATATAGCATAAAGTCCTCTATTTCTTTTTTTTAAGATATCCCCCTGCATTCCTGCCCCAACCACTCACTAATTTGTCTGAGAAGCAAGGGACTTACCCAATACAAAGGAGATTAGTTCTGCTTCCGGACACCAGACAAGAAGAGAGAACTATACAGTCAGATTAATCCACATCCACCATTGGTTTGGTCAAGGCATTTCACCCAGACAAATGATGTTTCTCCCCTCCTGATATCTGATCAGAATAGAGGTGGGACCATCTTTGAGAATCAAGGATACAAATCGTAGATAAATATTTTGTCAGACATTGTTTCCTAAAACAGGACACTCTACCACAGTGGCTGGGTCTGAATTCATGCTGACTCACAAGGGAGCAAGAGTGCAGAGATGTTCTTAGCTCTACCTCCCAGCAGCTGATCGTGAAATAAACTTTGCTGCCCTGCTGCAAATTAGTTTCAAGTTTAACAATACGGAGTGTTTCTGAGGATGTGAATAATCTGTTAGCTTTATAGAATTCTGGTAGGAGTACAAATTGCTACACCCACCTTGCAAAACAATTTCATGTCTAGCAAAGTTCAGGAATTTGCTTGTACTCAGAAATTCCATTTTCTAAGTATATACTCAAGAAGAGTATGTTCATGACAGTGTTGGCAAAAGCAGGGGAAATGGTTGAGATGTACAGTAATGGAGCGTGACTACATAAATTGTAATATGGTCGCGGAATGGATTAAAATTCAGCAGTGCAAATAAATGAACAAGAGCTGCACATGTCACCATGGATAAATCTCACAGATGATGTTGAACAATTACAAAGGCAAGTCATACAAGAACACACGCAGTTTGAGGCCATATACATCATTTCAAAAATATGAAAAACCAAGCAACATGCAGTTAAAGGATATGTACATTTGCAGTAACTTCATAAACACAAGGGAATAATAAACACAAACTTCAGAATCCCAGTTCACACTTGAGGGAATGGAGAATGCTGTGACCAAAGATAGGCATATGGGAAGCTGCAAATATATTTTGACTTGATACAGTATAGTAAGAGGCTTACCCATCAGCTCTGTATCTGTTGAACATTTCTACTCTTCCAGCTTTTATCCTTCTCTCTTCCTTTTTTCACCTACTTCCTTTTTTTTTTTTAACCTTTCATTCTCTATTTGCCACATCTCAAAGCTCAAAGTAATAGAGAAAAGTCAAGTACAAAGGAAGAGAAAAAGAGAAGGAAATAATTTTTTTTTAAGTTCTAAATATACTCATTTTGTCTTTTCAGGTATTTGCTGAAGTTCCCTTAATAAAGTATAGCAGTTATTATAAAAAAGTGTTTTGTTTTCTAGCAGGATTTATCAGAGTTCTTGACACTCTTAAGAGGAAGATTATAGTATATTGTTTATTTACAAATTTGTTTTATAGGAAATTTCCCTGTTTTCTAAATGTCTGTATTGGATAATACTATATTCAGTGGAAAAATTATGGAAAATACTGAGTTTGAATTATGACCAAGAATGTTCTCGCAGAAAAGGAGTTAAACATATGTTTTCTGCATGACACATTAGTCTTAAATATTTGAATTGGATTGTCCTACTTTCTACAGTGGATTCTTTGTCGATATGGATAATACAAATTCTTTATGGCAAATACTGCAATTTAGTGAAGTACATAATCCCCTTTTAAAAATGTTATATCATGCTTTCTCCTCCAATACTGAATGAGCTCCTACTCTGTTTGAATCTAAGTGCTAGAGACACAATAGTAAACTTTTACTTAGACGTAATTAGCAATCTTATTGGAGAAGGCAATGGCACCCCACTCCAGTACTCTTGCCTGGAAAATCCCATGGATGGAGGAGCCTGGTGGGCTGTGGTCCATGGGGTCGCTAAGAGTCGGACATGGCTGAGCAACTTCACTTTCACTTTTCACTTTCATGCATTGGAGAAGGAAATGGCAACCCACTCCAGTGTTCTTGCCTGGAGAATCCCAGGGACGGGGGAGACTGGTGGGTTGCCATCTATGGGGTTGCACAGAGTCAGACACGACTGAAGTGACTTAGCAGTAGCAGCAACAATATTATGGAACATAGTTGTAAGAAAAATTATTAGAAATTAATCATCCCTCTATTAAATGCACTTAATATAATAATAAAATAAGGAGCAAAAGTTTCAAAGGCAACCTGAATGTGGTTTTTAGTTCGAGGTATATTTTTCTAAATTATTGCAACTTTATGCAGGTAAAGCCTGTGTGTTCATTATGTATTTGAGTTCCCCTTAATAAAATATTGCTTAGGGAAGGAAAAGTTATCATATGATGAAAATTGCATTTAGAACTTTTGATTCAGTTAGTCCCTGCCCGAATATTCCTTCTTCTGTTAATAGGACTACATTGATCACCAATGACAGCAATATCCCTACCCATTCAAGCTTTTAATTTCATATTTGTATTTTATGACCTGATGTTCTATGCAATATGATTCAAACTGTGAAATAAAAATACCAATGTCATTGAGTCTGAGACTTAATGTAATTGATGAAAATAATGTTGGAAAAATACTGTAAACAAATCCTTGTAAAAAAATGAAAATCTGGCAGAATAAGAATTGTTAGCAAATAAAGGAAAATATAAGAGTAACAAAATAGATTATTCAGGCGTGAATTATTAAGAGATTCTTGAAAATTTCAGTATAGTGTCAAATATGTTTTTTAAAAGGATTCTTTAAGATTATCCACAAAGGCCAAATAGAAAGACAGTCATATTCTAACTCTCTTAACTCATTTTTTGCAAAAAATGCTATATCAAGAGTCAACTCTTTTGCTTTACTCTTTGTTCAACAAACTAGAACACAATTGAAATATAATCTAAATTTTGTTAAACATGTGTAGTTTTAGAATTTTTCCATTTCATCTGTCAAGAAAACAGCCAGCCAGCCTTATTTATCACTGTTTATTATGGGGAAAATTCATAATCTTACAAAAACAATATCTTAAAGGCTTTCACTTTAATATCATGGTCAGTTATACTCAGATAATGAAGATTTCCTACACTGGTGTTCTCTTAGTCAAGGCATACATCTCAAAGTCACACTGAAGTCTGGAGCCCTGTTCTCTCAATAAATGAGTTCCTGATTCTGGTTTTGAAAATTAGAGTTAGTAGACTTAGCTATGTGCCTGAGATTGTTAAAATAGCGAATCTTTCATGTTTAATAGAATTATATTTATTTCCAAGTTGAAAAGCAGAGACATTACTTTGCCAACAAAGGTCCGTCTAGTCAAGGCTATGGTTTTTCCAGTGCTCATGTATGGATGTGAGAGTTGGACTGTGAAGAGGGCTGAGCACCAAAGAATTGATGCTTTTGAACTGTGGTGTTGGAGAAGACTCTTGAGAGTCCCTTGGACTGCAAGGACATCCAACCAGTCCATTCTGAAGGAGATCAGCCCTGGGATTTCTTTGGAGGGAATGATGCTAAAGCTGAAACTCCAGTACTTTGGCCACCTCATGCGAAGAGTTGACTCATTGGAAAAAGACTCTGATGCTGGGAGGGATTGGGGGCAGGAGGAGAAGGGGACGACAGAGGATGAGCTGGCTGGATGGCATCACTGACTCGATGGATGTGAGTCTGAGTGAACTCTGGGAGTTGGTGATGGACAGGGAGGCCTGGCATGCTGCGATTCATGGGGTCGTGAAGAGTCGGACACGACTGAGTGACTGAACTGAACTGAACTGAACTATGCTCTTGAGGGACTTCCCCATGGCTCAGAAGGTAAAGAATCCACCTGCAATTCAGGAGACCACCTGCAATGCAGGAGATCCAGTTTCAATCTCCAGGTCGGGAAGATCCTTTGGAAAAGGAAATGGCTACCCACTCCAGTATTCTTGCCTGGGAAATCTCATGGACAGAGGGGCCTGACAGGCTATAGTCCATGGGGTCACAAAAGTTGGACATGACTTAGCAACTAAACCACAACCACTCACTATGCTCTTGGCACCAAAGCAGTGAAAACAGCAAATGATGATGGCTCCTGTGTTCTCATCCTTGGAGTGGATGAGAAAAAAACAGTGGATCTGTTTTTTTACATGATAAAAATAACTTGCAGACGTGATTACATGAAGGATCCTAAAACGTGGGAGAGGATCCAGTATTAACCAGATAGGGCCCCATGTAATCACAAAGGTCCTTAAAAGAGAGAAGCAGGAGGGTCAGAACATTTATATTTAGAAAATGTGAGGATGGAAACTGAATTCAGAGAGAAGAGATTAGGCTGCAGGTCTTGAAGTTAGAGGAAGGGGCCATGGGGCAAGAAATGCAGGCAACTCTAGAAGCTGGAAAAGGCAAGGAAACAGTCTCCTCAGAGCCTCCTGATGATATGTAATCCTGTGGACCCATTGTAGGCTCTGATGTCCTGAATTTTAGAAGTATATATTTGTGTTGTTTGAAGGCACTAATTTGGTAATGATTTGCTACAGCAGCAAGATGAAACCAATACAGTTTCATCTGGAATTTTTAAAAATTTTTATTGGATACAGTTGATTTACAATGTTGTATTAGTTTCAGGTATACAGCAAAGCGAATCAGTTATACATATATCTATTCTTTTTTTTAGATTCTTTTCCCATATAGGCCATTACAAAGTATTGAGTAGAGGTCCCTGGGCTATAACAGAAGTTTCTTGTTAGTTATGTGTTTATATATATATATATATATATATATATATATAATGTACATATATATATAGTAGTGTATATATGGCAATCCCAATCTCCCAATTTACCCCACCTTTGTACCCTTTATCTAGATTCCACATATAAGTGATATCATATGATATTTGTTTTTCTTTGTCTGAATTCACTCAGTGTGGCAGTATGTAGGTCCATCCATGTTGCAGCAAATGGCATTATTCCATTCTTTTTATGTCTGAATAACATTCCATTTTACACACCTCCCCACCCCCCGCCACATCTTCTTTATCTGTTCCTCTGTGGATGGACACTTTGGTTGCTTCCATGTCCTAGATATTGTAAATAGTGCTGCAGTGAACATTTGGGTGCATGTATTTTTTTGAATTATAGTTTTCTCTGCATATATGCCTGGGAGTGAGATTACTGGGTCATATGGTGGCTTTGTTGTTGTTTAGTCACTAAGTCATGTCCGACTTTTGCAACCCCATGCACTGTAGCCTGCCAGGCTTCTCTGTCCATGGGATTTCCCAGGCAAGAATATTGGAGTGGGTTGTCATTTCCTTCTCCAAGGAATCTTTCTGACCCAGAGACTGAACCCACATCTCCTGCACTGGCAGGCGAATTCTTTTCCACTGAGCCATGTGGGAAGCCCTATGGCCGCTCCACTCAGGGTTTTAAGGAACCTCCATACTGTTCTCCATAGTGTTTGTACCAAATTACTTTCCCACCAACAATATGGGAGGGTTCTCTTTTTCTCCACACCCTTTCCAGCATTTATTGTCTGTAGACTGATTAATGATGGCCATTCTGACAGGTGTGAAGTGATACTTCATTGTAGTTTTGATTTATATTTCTCTAATAATTAGTGATGTTGAGCATCTTTTCATGTGTTTGTTTGTTTGTTTGTTTTTGGGCAAGGCCCCTGCTACAGCAGAGGGAGGGCAAGAACAAACAACTGATTCCCTTGCTGACTCTCCCTGAGGGGTGGACGAACTCGTTCCTTATATGGGCTGAAGTAGGAGTCTTCCCAGGGGGTGGGCTGGAGGGTTGGCTTAGTTGTTTGCTCGCTGCTTGTGGTATTGTGTGTAGTGGGCATCCCCAGTACCCTGCTTTTACTCCCGACTCCCTGCTTTTGCTCTGGGCTCTTCAAAAGAGGCAGTTGGATTTTTTGCTGCTTTGTATCTTTTGACCAGAATTCGCCTCAACTTCTCATGCATGCGCTTTCTTTGTGTTTTGTTGCTTGAGGAGAGTTGTGTCCAGGTGCAAGCATTGCCACACTTGCAACAAAGGGTCCCACGTCCCATCCTGTCTCATCCCCACCCTGAGAAACTCTGCACTCTTATTCCTAAGGGGTAAGGGGCCAAAGGCCTCTTCCTCTGAAACTTCTTCCTGATGGACAGGGGCCATACACCCTAGCCCACTCTAGAGGTGTCCAGCCCCGGTGGATCCAGGGAATTCGAAGCGGAGACGGCGTCAGCGAGGATCAGGAAACAACAGCTTAATTAAACGTTAACTAAGGATATAAAGAGTAATAGAATAAGGATAGCTCAGTAGGAAAATTCAGTGAAGAAAAGAGGCTGAAATAAGGATAACTCAGTGAGGAAATTCAGTGGAGAAAAGAGGCTGAATAATTCAGCCAGAAGGTGAGAGAAAGAACGACATGGGGAGACCAAGTTTCCGTGAACAAGGCCCGCACTTTATTTTCCAAAGTAGTTTTTATACCTTAAGTTATGCATAGAGGATAATGGGGGAAGGGGTACAGTCATGCAGTAAGCCAGGCTTTCTTCCTGCAAACTTATCATATGCAAAAGTTTAGGTGATTTGCATCATCTTCTGGCCCAGAGGCCTGTTAACATTTTAAGACCCTTTCTTCAGAAAACTTATTTTTCTCTAAAGGTGATTAATTAGTCAAGCGCCACCCTCCAAAAGCATTAGATAAAGTTGCATTCCTACAGAGCAAAGGTGTGGTGGGCTATAACAAGAAAAAGAATTAACTCAAGGGTCCCAGGTTACAAACATTAAAGCTACTACTTACACCAATTATATTAATCAATACACTGCCAGGGACACAGCAGGTAAGGGATATGGAGACTTAGCAGCAAACATTGGCCCAACAAGTGAAAAACCCTTCACCAATACAATTTCTAATCAATCTTTTAACTGCTCAAAGGAATCTGTATTCAGACAGTTTAGAACATCTCCTGCCTCTCACAGTTGGGAGGCTCTGAGCAATCACATGTGGCCGGAAAAACCTATTCAGGCAGGCTAGAGGACTTCCAAAGGAGTTTGTAGGTTGAAACACTATCACACCCAGGAACTTTATTAACTGGAGCTGTAAGTTAACTCTTTTTTTCAGAGAGAGGTAGTGGGGGACAGCCCCCCATAAAGTCAGAGGTGTAGGTGAGAGCACAAAGCAGAAAGTAGGCAGACTCTGGTTTTGGGGGTAGATGCTCGAGAATTTCCAGGGGGACTCCTGAGGCTCGATCCCACCTTGCGTATGCCGAGCCTCCTTCCTCATGACCTTTGTCATGGGTGGAGCTCCTCACGCTGGCTCCCGGCAGTGAAAGAATTCCAATTGAGCTATTCCAGATCCTGAAAGATGATGCTGTGGAAAGTGCTGCACTCAATATGCAATATGCACTCAATATGCAATATGCCAGCTCCTGGCATCCCTTGCTGATTGTTTGAGGACCTATAGGGACCTGGGCCACTTTCCACTATAATGGGCTGAATTCCTTGAGCCATTATGAGCCTTACTTCAAACTGTTGAAGCCTAAAAAACACAAACTTAACCAAAAGATTAAACAAGAGCAAAAAAGGAGAGGAGCAACAATATCCATTAAAGGGCCTAGAAAGGGAAGGAACCAGGTTAACTTTGGGCTTCCTTAACTATTGACTGGACAAGGGAGGCAATATCAACCCTGCCAAAATTACCAAGCCACTCTTTCTGGGTCTATATTTCCTTAATAATAATTTTAACATGTCCTGTCACATTGATCCAGGTGCAGCAGGAAGCATTAGTTATCCCACAAACTCTACCTTGTTCTGCCAGAAGGAACTCAAGGGTCAGATGGTTGTCAAGAGACACATCAGCCAAAGACACAAGAATGATTTCAAGTCTCATTAAGATTTCAGATAATCCTCCCCCAACCCACCATATCATTTTACTTACCTGTTCACGGTGCCTGTCTTTTGAATAGGTATCTCATGTTTTGTTCTTTTGTTGTGACCTATGAGGTTTCTTGGAGAAGGCAATGGCACCCCACTCCAGTACTCTTGCCTGGAAAATCCCATGGACAGAGGAGCCTGGTAGGCTGCAGTCCATGGGGTCGCTGGGAGTCGGGCACGACTGAGCGACTTCACTTTCACTTTTCACTTTCCTGCATTGGAGAAGGAAATGGCAACCCACTCCAGTGTTCTTGCCTGGAGAATCCCAGGGATGGGGGAGCCTGGTGGGCTGCCATCTATGGGGTTGCACAGAGTCGGACACGACTGAAGTAACTTAGCAGCAGCAGCATGAGGTTTCTAGAGGTAAAAGCTTTAGTCTGGGCAAATGTTGCTGTTCAGTTGCTCAGTCATGTCCAACTCTTTGCAACCCCATGGACTGCAGCACACAAGGTTTCCCTATCCTTCATCATCTCCTGGAGCTTGCTCAAACTCATGTCCTTTGAGATGGCGATGCCACCAACCATCTTGTCCTCTGTTGTTGCCTTCTCCTCCGCCTTCAGTCTTTCCCAGCATCAGGGTCTTTTCCAATCAGTCAGCTCTTCACATTAGGTGGCCAAAGTATTGGAGCTTCAGCATCAGTCCTTCCAGTGAATATTCAGGATTGATATCCTTTAGGATTGACTGGTTGGATGTTCTTGTAGTCCAAGGGTCTCTCAAGAGTCTTCTCCAACACTACAGTTCTAAATCATCAATTCTTTAGCACTCAGCCTTCTTTATATTCCAACTCTCAGGAGTACATGCCTCCTGGAAAAATCATGTTTGTGCTCAGTCACTTCAGTTGTGACCACTGCTGTGTGACCCTATGGACTTCAGCCTACCAGGCTCCTCTGTCTGTGGGATTCTAGAGGCAAGAATACTAGAGTGGATTGCCATGCCCTCCCCCAGGGGATCTTCCTGACGCAGGGATTGAACCCGTGTCTCTTACATCTCCTGTGTCGTAGGTGGATTCTTTACCACTGAGCCACCAGGGAAGCCTAGCTTTGACTATATGGACCATTGTCAGCAAAGTAATGCCTCTGCTTTTTAATCCTCTGTCTAGGTTTGTCATAACTTTTCTTCCAAGGAGCAAGCGTCTTTTAATGTCATGGCTGCAGTCATTGTCCACAGCAATTTTGGAGCCCAAGAAAGTAAAATCTGTCACTGTTTCCCTTGTTTCCCCACTATTTGCCTTGAAGTGATGGAACTGGTTGCCATGATTTTCGTTTTTTGAATGTTGAGTTTTAAGCCAGTTTTGTCACTCTTCTTTCACCTTCATCAAGAGGCTCTTTAGTTCCTTTTCACTTTCTGCCATAAAGGTGGTGTCATCTGCATATCTGAGGTTATTGATGTTTCTCCCTGCAATCTTGATTCCAGCTTGTGTTTCATCCAGCCTGGCATTTCACATGATGTACTCTGCACATAAGTTAAATAAGCAGGGTGACAATATATAGCCTTGACATACTCCTTTTCCAATTTTGAACCAGTCTGTTGTTCCATGTCCAGTTCTAACTATCACTTCTTGACCTGCATATAGGTTTCTCAGCAGGCAGGTAAGGTGGTCTGATATTCCCATCTCTTTAAGAATTTTCCACAATTTTTTGTGATCCACATAGTCAAAATCTTTATGTAGTCAATGAAGCAGAAGTAAATGTTTTTCTGGAATTCTCTTGCTTTTTCTATGATCCAACAGATGTTGGCAATTTGATCTCTGGTTCCCCTGTGTTTTCTAAATCTAACTTGTACATCTGGAAGTTCTCGGTTCACATACTGTTGAAGCCTAGCTTGGAGGATTTTGAGCATTATCTTGCTAGCATGTGAAATGAGTGCAATTTTGCAGTAGTTTGAACATTCTTTGGCA
This sequence comes from Bubalus kerabau, assembly GCF_029407905.1. Taxonomy (NCBI): domain Eukaryota; kingdom Metazoa; phylum Chordata; class Mammalia; order Artiodactyla; family Bovidae; genus Bubalus; species Bubalus kerabau. The sequence goes on from NC_073631.1 coordinate 43,865,650, forward strand.
TTGCCCTTCTTTGGGATTGGGATGAAAACTGACCTTTTCCAGTTCTGTGGCCACTGCTGAGTTTTCCAAATTTGTTGGCATATTGAGTGCAGCATTTTCACAGCATCATCTTTTAGCATTTGAAATCGCTCAGCTGGAATTCCATCGCCTCCACTAACTTTGTTCATAGTGATGCTTCCTAAGGCCCACTTGACTTCTCACTCCAGGATGTCTGGCTTGAGGTGAGTGATCACACCATCATGGTTATCTGGGTCATGAAGATCTTTTTTGTATAGTTCTGTGTATTCTTGCCACCTCTTCTTAATCTCTTCTGCTTCTGTTAGGTCCATACCATTTCTGTCCTTCATTGTGCCATTTTTGCATGAAATATTCCCTTGGTTTTTCTAATTTTCTTGAAGAGATCACTAGCCTTTCCCATTCATATTGTTCTCCTCTATTTCTTTGCATTGCTCACTTAGGAAGGCTTTCTTATTTCTCCTGCTATTTTTTGGGACTCTGCATACAGATGGGTATATCTTTCCTTTTCTCCTTTGCCTTCCGCTTCTCTTCTTTTCTCAGCTATTTGTAAGGCCTCCTCAGACAACCATTTTGCCTTTTTATATTTCTTTTTCTTGGGGATGATTTTGATCACTGCTTCCTGTATAGTATTATGAACCTCTGTCCATAGTTCTTCAGGCACTCTGTCGATCAGATCTAATCTCTTGAATCTATTTGTCACTTCCACTGTATAATCATCAGGGATTTGATTTAGGTCATACTTGAATGGTCTAGTGGTTTTCCCTACTTTCTTCAATTTAAGTCTAAATTTTGCAATAAGGAGTTCATGATCTGAGCCACAGTCAGCTCTGGGTCTTATTTTTACTGACTATATAGAGCTTCTCCATCTTCAGCTGCAGATAATATAATCAGTCTGGTTTCAATATTGACCATCTGGTGATGTCCATGTGTAGAGTTGTCCTTTGAGTTGTTGGAAGGGGACATTTGCTATGACCATTGTGTTCTCTTGGCAAAACTCTATTAGCCTTTGCCCTGCTTCATTTTGTACTCCAACGCCAAATTTGCCTGTTACTCTAGATGTTTCTTGACTTCCTACTTTTGCATTCCAGTCCCCTGTGATGAAAAGGACGTCTTTTTTGTTGTTAGTTCCAGAAGGTCTTGTAGATCTTCATAGAAATGTTTGACTTTAAGCTTCTTTGTCTTTAGTGGAGGGACACAGACTTGGATTACTATGATATTGAATGGTTTGCCTTGGAAACGAACAGAGATCATTCTGTGGTTTTTGAGATTGCATACAAATACTGCATTTTGAACTCTTTTGTTGACTATGAGGACTATTCCATTTCTTCTAAGGGATATTTGCCCACTGTAGTATATATAATGGTCATCTGAATTATTTGCCCACTCCCATCCATTTTAGTTCCCTGATTTCTAGAATGTTGATGTTCAGTCTTGCCATCTCCTATTTGACCACTTCCAATTTGCCTTGATTCATGGACCTGACATTCCCGGTTCCTATGCAATATTTTTCTTTACAGCATCCGACTTTACTTTGACCACCACAATTTGGCATTGTTTCCTCTTTGGCTCAGTCTCTTCGTTCCTTCTGGAGCTATTTCTCTAGTTCTCCACTCTTCTCCAGAATATTGAGCACCTTCCAACCTGGGGAGTTCATCTTTCAGTGTCATATCTTTTTGCCTTTTCATACTGTTCATGGGACTCTCAGAGCAAGAATGCTGAAGTGCTTTGGCATTCCCTTCTCCAGTGGACCACGTTTTGTCAGAACTCTCCACCATGACCCATCTCTCTTGGGTGGCCCTGCATGACATGGCTCATAGTTTCATTGAATTTGACAAGTCTGTGATCCATGTGATCTGTTTGGGTAGTGTTCTGTGATTGTGGTTTTCATTCTGTCTGCCCTGTGATGGATGAGGATAAAAGACTGTTGAAAGCTTCCTGATGGGAGGGACTGGCTGTGGAGAAAACTGGGTCTTGCTCTGATGGGCAAGGCCATCCTCAGTAAATTTTTAATCCAATTTTCTGCTGATGTGTGGGGCTGTGTTACTTCCCTTTGTGTGCCGGAGGTGAAACTATTGTAGGGGTAATGGTGACCTCCTCCAAAAGGACTTATGCCGGCATGCCACACCTCCTAGGGCTGTTGCAGTCGGTGTCCCTGGCCCAGTGTCTACCCAGGTCTCTGCTGAAGACTCCCGAAACTCACAGGCAAGTCTGGCTCAGTCTCTTTTGAGTCACTGCTCCTTTCTCTGGGTCCTGGGGCACACAAGACTTTGTTTGTGCCCTCCAAGAGTCTCTGTTTCCCCAGTCCTGTGGAAGTTCTGTAATCAAGTCCCACTGGTGTTCAAAGTCAAATTCCCTTGGGGTTCTTGGTCCCTTTGCCGGATCTCCAGGTTGGTCAATCTATTGTGGGACCTAGAACTTTTGCAACAGTGTGAGAACTTCTTTGTTATAATTGTTCTCCAGTTTGTGGGTTGCCTGCTCTGCAGCTCTATAGTGGAGCTAATGGTGACCTCTTCCAAGAGGACGTATGCCACACACCACATTTCCCAGGTCTGCTGCAGTGAGAGCCTCTGTCGCTGTGGCAGGTCATTACTGACCTGTGCCTCCACAGGAGACACTCAAACAAGGTCTGGCTCAGTCTCTTGTGGGAGTCACTGCTCCTTTCCCTGGGTCCTGGTGTGCACAAGGTTTTGTTTGCACACTCTAAATGTCTCCAGCAGCTATGAGGTTTGATATTAAATGCTATTGCACCCCTCCTGCTGTCTTATTGTGGCTCCCCTTTTCCCTTGGGCATCGGGTATCTTTTTTCGGTGGGATCCAACATTCTCCTGTCATTGATTGGTCAGCAGCTAGTTGTGAGTTTGGTGTTCTCAAAGGGTAAGAGGAATGCACGTCCTTCTACTCTGCCATCTTGCCTGTTAGGACAAATTTACCCAACCTGATATTCCTAACAGCTTGACAGCAGTGGAGTTGGTTACGATCACTTTATAGGGACCCTTCTCTTTAGCAATAATTGGTCTTTGGGGATCCCCTCTTTCCAGCTTTTAAGAAGAACTTGGTCCTCAGGGTTTGTTTGTGAAAGAACTGCTCCTTCCTCTAGTTTTTAGTTGGGAACTGGCAGTGCCTTGTGGGCTGAGTCCTGGATTGCCTTCTGAACTCGTCCTAGGTTAATATGTCTCGGCGCCTGGCTCACTTCCTCATCCTGTAGATTGTCAGTAGTAAGAGGAGGCCTCCCATAGGTCATTCAAGTGGGCTAAGTCTCAGACCACTCCTGGGGGCTACACAGACCCTGGGGAGTACCAGAAGAAACAAGTTGGCCCAGGTTCATGAGTTTCATGGCAGAGCTTTGCTAAAGTTTTCTTTAAAGTATGGTTCATTTTGTCTACCTTCCCGGAAGACAGGCGGTGCCAAGAGAAGTGTCACTTGTAGTCTATCCCTAGGGCCGTTGTAAGCCCTTGTCTGATTTTGGCTATCAGAGAGGGCCCATTATTGCTCTGGATGGACATTGGAAGTCCAAACCAAGGAATTACTCCTTTTAAAAGGGACTTACAGACGTCCATAGCTGTTTCAGATCAGGTGGGGAAGGTTTCACCCCATCCTGTGAAAGTATGTACAAACACCAGAAGATATTTATATTCTGATCTTGAGGGCATTTGAGTGAAACCTGACCATCTTCCCCTGGATATGTCCCTTGGTATTGAATTGACCTGAGTAATGAAGAGGAAATTAGATGAGTCTGCGGTTTATTATAGGCACAGAAATCACAGGTGTGTGTTACTTGTTTTACTGTTCTTTTAAGCCCCTTCCCTGGGGGGAAAAATGGCCTTTTGCATTGAGTACCATGGTGCATTCCTCCCATAGCAGGCAGCATCATGTAAGCTCTTAGTGAGTTTCCATTGTTGGGACTCAGGGGTTAGAACATTATCCTCCTTTTTATACCAGCCTGTGCTTCCCTTCTCATAGCCCCATTTTCAGCATTTTCTTGTTCCTGTGGGGAATACTGGGGAAGACTAGGGAGTTCAGGGAGCCCAATCACTAGAGCTATAACTTGTTTAGGTTCCTGCAGTCAAGCTGCTTGTTCTGCAGTTTAATCAGCTTTCCTGATCCCTTGGGTCACAAAAGATCCCTCTCTCTGACCTCTACAGTGGATTACTGCTCCCTGGTGGGAGGCTCTACTACTTCTAAAAGAGCCAGAATCAAATCTTTATATTTCAGGAGGGAATTTCTAGCAGTTCACATTTGCCTATCTTTCCATATGGCAGCGTGAGCATGTAACACTAGAACCCACATTTAGTCAGCAAAAATATTTAATTTCCTATCCTTCCCTAATTGCAAAACTCTCATTAATACCATTAGTTCAGGCTTGTGGGCCAATGTCTGGGGTGGCAGGGCCTTGGCTTCTGGACTTTGTCTAGACTAACTATGGCACACCCTGCCTTTTGGGTTCCCATTTCTACAAAACTGCTCCCATCAGTGAACCATTCCATCTCGGGATTGTCAGGAGGTTCAGCTGGAAGAGTAAGTTTGTTCTGTGGTCTCTATACTGATGCAGTAAGTCTCCACTCTTGACCACTGGAAGGAGGGTTGCTGGGTTTGGTACACCTTTAAGGTAATGTCAGGAGTGTCCATTAGGAGCGCCTGCTAGCTGATTGTCCTTCCTCCAGTCAACCAATGATGTGCTTTGACTTCCAGCACAGACTATACCTGATGAAGGTTTCATACATCTAAGTGTTGTCCCAGGGTCAGCTTGGAAGCCTCATTACCACCAGGGCTGTGGCTGTGACTGCCTATGGGCAGGTTGGCCATCCGGGCCACTAAGTTCAGTTGTTTTGAAAAGTAGGCCAACTTTTGGGTCAGGACTCCTAGTGCTGTTCCTGATTGCTCGTGAATGTATAGGGTAAAGGGCTTGTCCAAATTTGGAAGCCCCAGTGCTGGTGCCTACTCAATTCAGTCTTTAGAGTCTTGAAGTCCCACTGGTGTCCTTATTCCATTGACAGGATTCTTTTTCTCCTCTCTTTAGAGCCTCATAGAGGGTTTTGCTATAAGGCTGTGATTTGGAATCTAGATGTGACAGAACCCAGCCATCCCAAGAAACCCAAGAAAGTCTTGGAGTTGCCTCTTTGTGGTTGGAGTTGGTAATACATTACTGTTTTTCTATCTGTGGCCAAGGCTCGTACCCTAGGGGTCAAAACAAATCCTAAATATTGAATCCATTGCTGTGAGGGCTGAGCCTTGGTTGGAGAGACTTTATATCTCCTTTTGTCCAGAAAATTTAGCACTCTGGCAGTATTTTGATCTGAATCTTAGTTGGTCTTACTACTTATCAATAAATTATCAACATATTGTAGCAGAGTTCCATTCTCCAGGCTCGGTTCCCTCAGTTCCCTTGCTAACGCATTTCCAGAAAAATGGGTGCTATCCTGAAAATCCTGTGAAAGCACTGTCCTGTATATACTGGGGAGCCTCCAGGCTGTCAGGGTCTCTCCACTCAAAGGCCAAAAGCTATTGAGAGCCTGGATGTAGGGGAATACAGAAAAATGCATCTCTGAGGTCCAAAACAGAAATACTGGGTGCTCCCTGGCACTTGGGTGAGGAGGTTATATGGGTTTGGCACAAGTGGGTGAATAGGGACGACTGCCCCATTCACGGCTCCTAAGTCTTGCACAAACTGATTCTCCCCACTAGGCTTCTGTGCAGGAAGAATTGGGGTGTCGCAAGGGAATTGGCAGGGCGGAGAAGACTCTTGAGAGTCCCTTGGACTGCAAGGACATCCAACCAGTCCATTCTGAAGGAGATCAGCCCTGGGATTTCTTTGGAAGGAATGATGCTACAGCTGAAACTCCAGTACTTTGGCCACCTCATGCGAAGAGTTGACTCATTGGAAAAGACTCTGATGCTGGGAGGGATTGGGGGCAGGAGGAGAAGGGGATGACAGAGGATGAGATGGCTGGATGGCATCACTGACTCGATGGACGTGAGTTTGAGTGAACTCCGGGAGATGGTGATGGACAGGGACGCCTGGTGTGCTGCGATTCATGGGGTCGCAAAGAGTCTGACACGACTGAGCGACTGAACTGAACTGAACTGAATGAGTCCGTGTTTTTGAAATTTGCTGAGCCAAAGGTTTGATACCCCTCAGGGCCCCAGGCTTTAAAGGATATCATCTTTTCCAGGGGTATTTTCCCCAGGCCTTGACTGTATTTTTATTGGGGAAGGATGTTTTGCCATTCCTGCACTAAGGTGTCCAAAACTGTAGGATCTACCTGTTCTCTAATTTCTTGGAGGGTATCTTAGGGATATCTTCCCTAAGGGCCCAGATGGTAAAGAATCTACCTGTAATTCGATCAGCCTGTAGGTTCAATCCCTGGGTTGGGAGATCCCCAAGAGGATCCTGACAGGCTCTAGTCCATGGGGTTGCAAAGAGTTGAACGTGACTGAGTGACTAACACTTTCACTTTCATCTTAGGGAATATTTTGATGGCCAACCAGTGGATCGTTTAGGATACTATATAATAGGTACAATAGATACATATACAGACAGATACATCTGTCTGTTCAGATTCTTTACTTCCTTGGATTTCACCCTGTCCTAAGACTATACTGGTTTCTAACTTATTTAGCAAATATCTTCCAAGGAGGGGAACAGAGTATTCTGGTATACACAAAAAGGAGTGAGTAATAATGATACTCACTAATTCTGCAAGCAAGGGGAGACCTAAATCAATTTACCTTTGACTGTTCATCATCAACTCTTGTCACAATACAGTCACAGTTGGAAAAGGGGGCTAGTTGCCTAAGCCAGAACAGAGCAGGTGGCTCCAAGGTATACAAGAAATTCAGTTTGTCTACCTGCTCCATCTAAGGTGACCTGAGGCTCCACTGGAGTAATGATGATGGATCTGGGGCTGGGCAGGCACTCAGACCCTGTCAGTCAGGAGAATCCCTCATCTGAGAGATTTGCAAGGAACTAGGGCGTGTTGATCTCTGGTTCCTCTGGCTTTTCTAAAACCAGCTTGAACATCTGGAAGTTCACAGTTCACGTACTGCTGAAGCCTGGCTTGGAGAATTTTGAGCATTACTTTACTAGCGTATGAGATGAGTGTAATTATGTGGTAGTTTGAGCATTCTTTGGCATTGCCTTTCTTTGGGATTGGAATGAAAACTGACCTTTTCCAGGCCTGTGGCCACTGCTGAGTTTTCCAAATCTGCTGGCATATTGAGTGCAGCACTTTCACAGCATCATCTTTCAGGATTTTAAAGAGCTCAACTGGAATTCCATCACCTCCACTAGCTTTGTTCGTAGTGATGCTTTCTAAGGCCCACTTGACTTCACACTCTGTGTGGATCACAATAAACTGTGGAAAATTCTGAAAGAGATGGGAATGCCAGACTACCTGACCTGCCTCTTGAGAAACCTATATGCAGGTCAGGAAGCAACAGTTAGAACTGGACATGGAACAACAGACTGGTTCCAAATAGGAAAAGGAGTACATCAAGGCTGTATATTGTCACCCTGCTTATTTAACTTCTATGCAGAATCCATCATGAGAAACGCTGGGCTGGAAGAAGCACAAGCTGGAATCAAGATCACCGGGAGAAATATCAATAACCTCAGATATGCATATGACATCACCCTGATGGCAGAAAGTGAAGAGGAACTCAAAAGCCTCTTGATGAAAGTGAAAGAGGAGAGTGAAAAAGTTGGCTTAAAGCTCAACATTCAGAAAACTCAGATCATGGCATCTGGTCCCATCACTTCATGGGAAATAGATGGGGAAACAGTGGAAACAGTATCAGACTTTATTTTTATGGGCTCCAAAATCACTGCAGATGGTGATTGCTGCCATGAAATTAAAAGACACTTACTCCTTGGAAGGAAAGTTATGACCAACCTAGATAGCATATTCAAAAGCAGAGACATTACTTTGCCAACAAAGATTCGTCTAGTCAGGGCTATGGTTTTTCCTGTGGTCATGTATGGATGTGAGAGTTGGACTGTGAAGAAAGCTGAGCACCGAAGAATTAATGCTTTTGTACTGTGGTGTTGGAGAAGACTCTTGAGGAGCCCTTGGACTGCAAGGAGATCCAACCAGTCCATTCTGAAGGAGATCAGCCCTGGGATTTCTTTGGAAGGAATGATGCTAAAGCTGAAACTCCAGTACTTTGGCTGCCTCATGCGAAGAGTTGACTCACTGGAAAAGACTCTGATGCTGGGAGGGATTGGGGGCAGGAGGAGAAGGGGACGACAGAGGATGAGCTGGCTGGATGGCATCACTGACTCGATGGACGTGAGTCTGAGTGAACTCTGGGAGTTGGTGATGGACAGGGAGGCTTGGCGTTCTGCGATTCATGGGGTTGCAAAAAGTCGGACATGACTGAGCAACTGAACTGAACTGAGGGCATGTTGGGGTTCTCTCTTGGGCATCCCAAAGGAGGGTGCTCAGGGCATTCCCCCTGCCAGTGCCCCTCCCTCTGACAGTAGGCACAGTGGTTCGGGCCCAGGCGGCTTCTTGGTGGACTGTCCTGCTTTGACTCCAGGGTTTCCTTAAGGTGGTACGAAATCAGAGCAGTCAAAAGCTGCATTCTCTTCACTAGCCTCCTATCCTCATTGGTCTCTGCCATTAAATCTTGGTTGTTAGAGACCCTGAAGGCCTCCTCTACCAAGAAGGTTGACTGTGGGTTTTGGGGTCCAGCCTCAAGCTTTTGAAATTTTCTCCAGATACCAGGAGTAGCCTGGGTGATAAAATGCATGGCCAGTAGTGCCCTCCCTCCTGTGGACTCAAGATGGATACCAGTGTCCTTCCGGAATGCTTGTCACCCAGCTCAGGAAGACTGCTACATTGTCATCTTTTTCCTGTGTAACCTCACAAATCTAATCATAATTTATAGGCTTCATCATATGCCTTTTCATTCCTTCTGACAACAAGTAATATATATCTCATCCTGACTGGCTTACTCGATCTTCATAGTTCCAGTGTAGGTCATGTTCTGGCGTTGCAGCTCCACCCAGCTGATAAATGTGGTGTGGATTGGTGGCCAGTAGGCCATCTGTTTGTTCCCTACCCTTTCTCAATATACCTTCCTTTTCATCTGGGGTGCAGCAGAGGGCCAGAGTAAACATGATATCAGATCAGATCAGTCACTCAGTCGTGTCCGACTCTTCGCGACCCCATGAATCGCAGCACGCCAGGCCTCCCTGTCCATCACCAACTCCCAGAGTTCACTCAGACTCACGTCCATCGAGTCAGTGATGCCATCCAGCTAGCTCATCCTCTGTCGTCCCCTTCTCCTCCTGCCCCCAATCCCTCCCAGCATCAGAGTCTTTTTCAGTGAGTCAATTCTTCGCATGAGGCAGCCAAAGTACTGGAGTTTTAGCTTTAGCATCATTCCTTCCAAAGAAAGCCCAGGGCTGATCTCCTTCAGAATGGACTGGTTGGATGTCCTTGTAGTCCAAGGGACTCTCAAGAGTCTTCTCCAACACCACAGTTCAAAAGCATCGATTCTTTGGCGCTCAGCCTTCTTCACAGTCCAACTCTCACATCTATACATGAGCACTGGAAAAACCATAGCCTTGACCAGACGAATCTTTGTTGGCAAAGTAATGTCTCTGCTTTTGAATATGCTATCTAGGTAGGTCATAACTTTCCTTCCAAGGAGTAAGTGTCTTTTAATTTCATGGCTGCAGTCATCATCTGCAGTGATTTTGGAGCCCCCAAAAATAAAGTCTGACTCTATTTCCACTGTTTCCCCATCTATTTCCCATGAAGTGATGGGACCAGATGCCATGATCTGAGTTTTCTGAATGTTGAGCTTTAAGCCAACTTTTTCACTCTCCTCTTTCACTTTCATCAAGAGGCTTTTGAGTTCCTCTTCACTTTCTGCCATCAGGGTGGTGTCATTTGCATATCTGAGGTTTTGATATTTCTCCCATCAATCTTGATTCCAGCTTGTGCTTCTTCCAACCCAGCGTTTCTCATGATGTACTCTGCATAGAAGTTAAATAAGCAGGGTGACAATATACAGCCTTGATGTACTCCTTTTCCTATTTGGAACCAGTCTGTTGTTCCATGTCCAGTTGTAACTGTTGCTTCCTGACCTGCATACAAATTTCTCAAGAGGCAGATCAGGTGGTCTGGTATTCCCATCTCTTTCAGAATTTTCCACAGTTTATTGTCATCCACACAGTCAAAGGCTTTGGCATAGTCAATAAAACAGAAATAGATGTTTTTCTGGAACTCTCTTGCTTTTTCTATGATCCAGCAGATGTTGGCAATTTGATCTCTGGTTCCTCTGCCTTTTCTAAAACCAGCTTGAATATTAGGAAGTTCACGGTTCACGTATTGCTGAAGCCTGGCTTGGAGAATTTTGAGCATGACTTTACTAGCATGTGAGATGAGTGCAATTGTGCGGTAGTTTGAGCATTCTTTGGCATTGCCTTTCTTTGGGATTCGAATGAAAACTGACCTTTTCCAGGCCTGTGGCCACTGCCGAGTTTTCCAAATCTGCTGGCATATTAAGTGCAGCACTTTCACGGCATCATCTTTCAGGATTTGAAAGAGCTCAACTGGAATTCCATCACCTCTACTAGCTTTGTTCGTAGTGATGCTTTCTAAGGGCCACTTGACTTCACCTTCCAGGATGTCTGGCTCTAGGTCAGTGATCACACCATCGTGATTATCTGGGTCGTGAAGATCTTTTTTGTACAGTTCTTCTGTGTATTCTTGCCATCTCTTCTTAATATCTTCTGCTTCTGTTAGGTCTATACCATTTCTGTCCTCTATCGAGCCCATCTTTGCATGAAATGTTCCTTTCGTATCTCTGATTGTCTGGAAGAGATCCCTAGTCTTTCCCATTCTGTTGTTTTCCTCTATTTCTTTGCATTGATTGCTGAAGAAGGCTTTCTTGTCTCTTCTTGCTATTCTTTGAAACTCTGCATTCAGATGTTTATATCTTTCCTTTTCTCCTTTGCTTTTCACTTCTCTTCTTTTCACAGCTATTTGTAAGGCCTCCCCAGATATGCAGATCACTAAAAGACATAGGAACTCACACAATCTGCTACCAAAAGTAGCATTCCAGGAAAACTTGTTCTCTTACAAGAGAGAAATCAAATCCAGTCTTGCATTAGCCTACTCTTAATAAAATCCATTTACCTAGTTAAATTTAATCTAACCATAGAAAATTCTGGCACATACAAAATTCTTTCCTCACTATTCATCTTCTACAAACCTTCTGCAACTTCCTATAGCCACATTCTGTCCCTTATTCTTTCCACATTCAGAAATAGCCAGCACTGAGGCAAAATCACCCTTATTCCTTTCAACAAACTGTATTTCTACTCTTCATACCTTCTTTTCTGAAAACACACATCCCACTTTCCATGAACTGCTCTCCACATTAACATTCTGTAAACTGGTAACAAAACATCTCAAGGTGGCACTGAACAGCTCAATTTCTCTCTCCCATGAAGACAAAAGTAAGTAAATTGAGACCTGTTTAGCAATTAATATTGCAATATTCTATCAAGCATTTCTGCTTGAATTCAAAATGGCCCTCTTTCTTATTTTTCCTCAGTCTGGGGGACTGGAGATGAATCAGGCAGTCCTGAGAGCCCGGGTAGAATAGTCTCACTGCAACAGCAGAGGAGGGAAATGTTCAAGCTCCTGCCTTTTCTTTAAAATCCCACTCCACTCAGTGACCCAAGGCTGGAGTCTCAGGCAGTGTGGGCTGTGTATTTCCAGGCTGAAGCACTCTGCCTTGCCCACAGTGTTGTCAGAGACTTGCAGGAGCAGTTGGACACATAAAACTACAGCACAAAAATGCCAACCACAAAACTTAAAGACCCAAACAAGAAATTTTCAAGGTGGGGCAGGAGTGCAGGAATGAGGACCAAGGGAGAGGTAAAAAGAGGAGGGACACAAAAGAGACAAAAAAGAGACAGAAAGAAAGAGATCGCTGCTTCAGCCCACCCTGCTGTGGGTCTCTATTCAGGCACCAACCTGTGTGCTTCCAGAAGAGGCCAGTGAATACCCACAGAGCTGATCAAGCCTGGAAACCAGACAGTTGTCCGTTGTCTGTGGGTCTCCTACCCACAGGTGGGACTCTCACCCACATGAACACTAGTATGCAGAATCTGCCACTTCAGCCCATTCCCAGTAGGACTTTTCTTACTGGCAGAGAAAAGAACAGTGAGAATACTGAGATGATCGTACTTCTGGCCACTACACTCTACGAGGTTTTGTTAGCAGAAGAGTCTCTGGAAACCCCTCCTTCCCTGGTCCTCAGTTCTTGGTGAGGACGCAGAGATGAATCTGAGGTCTTACCTATTGTGAGAGAGTTTATTGACAATAAGGACAGAACAGAGAGACACCTCAGGAGAGAGGTGGGCCAGGCCAAGGAGTGCAATGGCACCAAAGGACGGGGGTGTAGAGTTTTTAAGGTAAAGTTTTTCCATTATCCAGGAGGCTTAATTGACAGTCTTAATTGACAGCTACAGATTGTATAACAAGACCGGTGTGCATGTCCCTCCCATAATTCAGTCTGTTATAATTGGATGTATGTACTCACAGAATATTTATGAACACTTAATGAACCCAGTGGCCACCAAAGGATATCTAAGGACACGATAGCATGGAGTGCGTGCATGCACCAGAGTGGGGAAAGTCCTTCCAGTTGGCCAGTGGGGAATTTTTCTGGGCCCTTGACCATTTTAGAATACTGATGGGGGCATGTTTGGGGCAGGGTTGGTGAATAGCTTGGCAAAATTGGGCGGCTATTGGACATTCAGTCAACAGGGCCGCCTTTGGTTGCTCATGGCTAACGTCCTGTCTAATGGTTTGAACCTCTATCATTCTCACAAATGTTTGGCCAGGGAGAGCCCGCTGGACCAAGATATGCCAGGGTGTGAGGCGAGCCTCTCCCACCTGTCCTGTCACCTGTCAGCGGGAGCCATTGCTGGCCAGAGGGAGCAGGTGACACAGGCTGAGAGGAATGAGGCTGTGGCTGCCCAATGGCCGCTCTCTCAGGATAGGACAGAAGGGGAAGAGGACAGAGAGGAGAAGCAGAGATTTTAGGAGAGGGAAGGGGGCGAAGGGGCAAGAGAAAGTGGTGAGGGAAGATGGACAAAGGGGAGGGTGAAAGAAAGCATGGCCTGAAGGAAGGTTCTGAGCTCCCAGGGGCCAGGAAGGCAGACTTACCTTGTGACTCGGAAACAAGAGGCTCAGGTGGCCACTTGTCACCCACGGGGAAGCTGCGTTCAATGATTCCAGAGGTGTCCAGATCCTTTCTCTAAATGGGACAAGGCCTACATCAGGCAACCCTAATTTTGTTACCAACCAGGGCTCTTGTTCCTCCTTCATTAGTAAAAATTGATCAGAGGCCAGATAGGAAATTCAGGCAAGGTTTTATGGGGCCCCTGCTGCCGGAGCCCCATATCAGGGGAGCAAGGGCAAACAACAGGTTCCCTTGCTGGCTCACTGCTCCCGTGCTTCTTAGCCATCTGTGTCTTCTGTGGCAAAAATGTCTATCAGATCTTTGCCCATTTTTTGATTTGGTTGTTTGTTTTCTGATCCTGAGTTACATGAGCTATTTGCATTTTGGAGATTAATCCCTTGTCAGTTGCTTCATTTGCAAATATTTTCTGCCATTCTGAGGGTTGTTTTTGTATTTTGTTTATGGTTTCCTTTCCTGAGCAAAATCTCTAAGTTTAATTAGGTCCCAATTGTTTGTTTGTGTTTTTATTTTTACTACTCTAGGAGGTGGATTGAAAAAGATCTTGCAGAATTTTTATCCTTTCTGCTTTGCTGAAAACTCAAGGAAAAGTTAGTCTTCCCCTGCCCATTTCCATTTCACAGAAATGGCTTTCCTTTCCTAACCATTCCTTTTATGGGCCAGGTCAGAAGTCTTTTCCTCTTTTGAGTCCCGAGGTCTATCTCCTAGCCTCTCATAGCAGGTTGTCCTTATTTCCAGTGACCATAGGTCAATCCTGAAGGTGCAGTGGAATGCAGTTAATAATTATGCCACAACAGAGACAAACTGGAGCACTGCTGGGGTAGCTGCTCCCCCTAGTTACATATCTGCTACAGTACTCAGTTTTGCTTTGTTTTTGAACTATGGATAAATACTTAACTTGTCTTTTTCCCCATCTCCTTGCTTCTTCCTCCGGAGGTAAGAGAAGCTTTCCTCTTCAGCTCTTTCCTCTGCAGTACATCTAATGGCATCGTTGCCAGCAGCAGCATCATCACCACCGTCGCTATCATCACACTACAGTAGCTGAACCTTCCGTTACACTTACTATATGTCAGGGACATAGTCACGTGATGTATAATGACTCACTGAATCCTTGCAACAGTTGTAGGAAGGTGACATTATGTTATCCTTGTTTTAGAGAGAAATTATGAAGCTTAGAGAGGCTCACATGCTCAGGGTCACATAGTAGGGAGCAGTGGGGCCAGGATTCAGTTTCAGACAGTTTGGCTTCTTTATTACCATTGCCCTCAGATAGGACTTTACACAGAGAATGTGTAAAGTAGTCATTTGAAAAGTAAGGGATCCCTGGATTCACATGCTTACACCCCTAATTCTAGATTTTAACAGAGGAAAGGGTTTAGGAAACAAACAATTTCACTTATAATAACGTCTTATGTCTGTTGCAGATATTAAAAAACAAAACAGTTTTCCACACAGAATGTTGTCTCTGGTCTTCTGAAAATTAAACTTATTAGAATTAATTCAGAGAAATAAGAGTTATTAGAGGGAACAAATGCATTTTAATTTATTTTACAGTTTTGTTGAGGTATATATAATTGATGTACAGTTCTGAGTTTAAGGTATACAGAATAATGATTTGACTTACATATATTGTGAAATGATCACTACAATAAGTTGAGATGACATCCATCTTCTCATATTGAGACAACAAAAAAAAGATGTTTTGCTTGTGATGAGAACTCTTAGAATCTACTCTTAATAACTATCAAATATACTCCACAGCAGTGTTGATTGCAGTTACCAAGTTGTGCATAATGATTTTTATTTATTCATCTTTTAACTGTTTATACCTGTTGATCACCTCTATCTACCCTGTTCCCCCCATTTCTGATGAATGTAAATCTGATCTCTTTTTCCATGAGTTTGGTTAGGGTTTGTGGGGGTTGTTTGTTTTTAGTTTCTCCAAATAACTGAGACTATATAGAATTGGTCTTCCTCTGTTTAACTTACTTATCCTAATTAACCTCAAAGGCCTCAAATTTCAGGATTGCCTTCTTTTATGGCTGACTAATATCTATCTTGTGTTTATGTATCTCATTTTCTTTATCCATTTAGCCATCAATGGACAGTTAGGTTACTTCCTTCCAACCCATGGTAAATAATGCTTGCTATGAACTTGAGAGTGCAAGTGATACCTCTTCCACGTAGTGTTTTCATTTCCTTAAAATATGTTCATACAAGTGGACTTGGTCCTCTGGAGAAGGGAATGGCTACTCACTCCAGTATTCTTACGTGGAGAATCCCATGAGAAGCTTGGTGAGCTACCATCCATCGGGTCGCAAAGAATCGGACTTGACTGAAGTGACTTGGCATGGCATGGCATGGCATGGTAGTTAAATTTTTAATTTTTTGAGGAACATTCATACTGTTTTCCATACTGGCTGTGCCAGTTTATAATCCCACCATCAATACATAGGACTCTTCTCCACATCTTCTCTAGCATTTATCTCTTGTCTTTTTGGTGCTAGCCATTGTAACAATCTTTAGATGTTATCTCATTGAGATTTTTGATTTGCATTTCCCTGCTGATTAGTGATGTAAGCACCTTTTCGTATTCGTACATCTTCTTTGGGAAAATGTCTATTCAGCTTCTTTGTCCATTTTTAAATTGGATTGTTTGTTTTTTTGCTATTGAATTGTATGAATTCTTCATATATTTTTGTTGTTAGTCGCTTCTCTGTTATATGGCTTACAAATAGTTTTTTCCCATTCTGTAGGTTGTCTTCATTTTGTTGACTTTGCTTTGCTGTGCAGAAGCTTTTCAGTTTGTTATAGCCCTGCTTGTTTATTTGTGATTTTGTTGCTGTGCTTTAGGTATCATATATATATACACATATATATAAATCATTGCTAAGGCCGATTCCCGTTGCCTATATTTTCTTCTAGGAGTTTTGTTCTTTCCTGTCATACATTTAAGTCTGTAATGCATTTTGAGTTAGTTTTTGTGAGTGCTGTAAGATAGGTGATCTATTAGTAGTTTCATTGTTTTACATGTGAATATTCGGTTTTCTAAGCTCTGTTTACTGAAGAGACTGTCTTTTCTCTGTGGAGTTTTTTTGGCACCCTTGTCACATGTTAGTTTACTGTATGAAAGTGAAAGTATTAGTTGTTCAGTCGTGTCCTACTCTCTGCAACCCCATGGTCTACTGTAGCCCACCAGGCTCCTCTGCCCATGGAATTCTTCAGGCAAGAATACTGGAGCGGGCAGCCATTTCCTTCTCAAGGGGATCTTCCCAACCCAGGGATCAAACCTGAGTTTCCTGGATTTCAGATGGTTTCTTTACCAATTGGGAAACCCAGTTTACTGTATACGCATGGGTTTATTCTGTTCCACTGATCTGTATGTCTATTTTTATGCCAGTACCATATTTTAATTTTTTACTTTATATTGAAGTATAGCTGATTAACAATGTTGTGTTAGTTTCAGGTGTACACAAAGTGATTCAGTTATACATAGACTTGAGTCTATTCATCTTCAAATTCCTTTCCCATCTAGGTTGTTACATAACATCGAACAGAGTTCCCTTTGCTGTACAGCAGCCAGTCCTGGTTGGCTAGTACCTTATTTTGATTACTATAGCTTTATAATATAGCTTGAAACCAGGAAGTGTGATGTCTCCCACTCTGTTCTTCTTTCTCAGGATTGATTTGGCTATTTGGGTTCTTTTGTGGTTCCATATTGGAGAAGGCAATGGCACCCCACTCCAGTACTCTTGCCTGGAAAATCCCATGGACGGAGGAGCCTGGTGGGCTGCAGTCCATGGGGTCTTGAGGAGTCGGACAGGACTGAGCGACGTCACTTTCACTTTTCACTTTCCTGCATTGGAGAAGGAAATGGCAACCCACTCCAGTGTTCTTGCCTGGAGAATCCCAGGGATGGTGGAGCCTGGTGGGCTGCCGTCTATGGGGTCACACAGAGTCGGACACGACTGAAGCGACTTAGCAGCAGCAGCAGCAGTGGTTCCATATACTTATTAGAATTGTTTTTTATACTTCTGTTTAAAAAATACTATTGGGGTCTTGATAGGAATTGCACTGAATTTATGGATGATGAAGAGCTGATTCATTGGAAAAGACCCTGATGCTGGGAAGGATTGAAGGCAGGAGGATACGGAGAGGCACAAGATGAGATGGTTGGATGGCACCACCAATTCAATGAACATGAATTTGAGCAAATTCCAAGAGATGGTGAAGGAGAGTGGAACCTGACATGCTGCAGTCCATGGGGTCACAAAGAGTCAGACATGACTTAGGGACTCAGTAACAACAGCAAATAGATGGCTTTCAGTAGTATGAACATTTTAACAGTATTTTTTCCATCAGTGAAAACACTGAAAATATTTTTCTATTCATTCGTGTCTTTAATTTCTTTCATTGATGTCTTGCAGTTTTCAGTATAGAAATCTTTACTCTCCTTGGTTAAATTTATTCCTAAGTATTTTATTGATTGATACTATTGTAAATGTGATCATTTTATTTCTTTTTTCAGATAATTCATGTTACTGCTTAGAAATGCTCCTAATTTATGTATGCTTATTTTATATTCTGCAACATTAATGAATTTGCTGGTTCTAAGTATTTTATTGACTTATGTTACTGTAAATGTGATCATTTTATTTCTTTTTCAAATAATTCATTGTTACTGTGTAGAAATGCTCCTAATTTTTGGATGTTTATTTTATGTATTTTGCAGCTTCACTGAATTAGTTGGTTAAATCTAACAGGGTTTTTTTTTTTTAGCACTGACTTTAGGATTTTCTGTATATAAAACCATGTCATCTGCAAATAGAGACAATTTTACTTGTTCCTTTGCATTTCTTTTTTTTTTTTAATTGGAGTATAATTACTTTACAGTGTTGTGCTAGTTTCTGCTGTACAACAATGTGAATCAGCTATGCATGTTTGCTAAATTGCTTTAGTTGTGTCTTGACTCTTTGCGACCCTAAGGATTGTAGCCCGTAGGCTCCCCGTCCATGAGATTCTCTAGGCAGGAATACTGGAGTGGGTTGCCGTGCCCTCCTACAGGGGACCTTTGCGACCCAGGGATTGAACCTACATCTCTTATATCTCCAGCATTGGCAAGCGGGTTCTTTACCACTAGTGCCATCTGGGAAACCCTGAAATCTGCTCTCTGTACAAGTATATGTCCTCCCTCCCGTGTCTCCTTCCCACCCACCATCTCAGCTCTTGAGGTCGTCACAGCACACCTGGCTGGGCTGCCTGTGTCATACAGCAGCTTCTCACTAGCTATTGATTTTATGCATGGTAGTGTATATGTCAATGCTACTGTCTCAATTTGTCCTGTCCTCTTCTTCTTTGCCATGAAGTGATGGGATCAGATGCCATGATCCTAGTTTTTTTTAATGTTTAAACCAGCTTTTTCACTCTCTACTTTCACTTTTATCAAGAGGCTCTTTAGTTCCTCTCTTTCTGCCATAAGGGTGGTGTCATCTACATATCTGAGGTTGTTCATATCTCTCCCAGAAATCTTGATTCCAGCTTGTGATTCATCCAGCTCAGGATTTTGCATGATGTACTCTGCATAGAAATTAAATAAGCAGGTGGACAATATACAGCCTTGATATACTCCTTTCCCAATTTTCAACCAGTCAGTTGTTCCATTTCTGGTTCTAACTGTTGCTTCTTGTCCTGCATATGGGTTTCTCAGGACAGGTAAGGTGGCCTGGTATTCCCATCTCTTTAAGACTTTTCCACAGTTTGTTGTGATGCATACAGTCAAAGGCTTTAGCATCAATGAAGTCAATGAAGCAGAAGTAGATGGGGTTTTCTTTTTTTTTTAATTCCCTTGCTTTCTCTATGATCCAACAAATGTTGGCAATTTGATCTCTGGTTCCTCTGCCTTTTCTACACCCAGATTGTACATTTGGAAGTTCACATAGTGCTAAAGTCTAGTTTGAAGGATTTTGAGCATTACCTTGCTAGCATGTGAAATGAGCCTAATTGTACATTAGTTTGAAC
This sequence comes from Bubalus kerabau, assembly GCF_029407905.1. Lineage (NCBI taxonomy): Eukaryota > Metazoa > Chordata > Mammalia > Artiodactyla > Bovidae > Bubalus > Bubalus kerabau. Next base: position 43,884,910 of record NC_073631.1, read on the forward strand.
ATGCTTTGGCATTGCCTTTCTTTAGGATTGGAATGAAAACTGACCTTTTCCAGTCCTGTGGCCACTGCTGAGTTTTCCAAATTTGCTGGAATATTGAGTGTAGCACTTTAACAGCATCATGTTTTAGGATTTGGAATAACTCAGCTGGAATCCCATCACCTCCACTAGCTTTGTCTGTAGTGATGCTTTCTAAGGCCCACTTGACTTCTCACTCCAGGATGTCTGGCTCTAGGTGAGTGACCACACCATTGTGGTTATCTGGGTCATTAAGACCTTTTTTTGTATAGTTCTTCTGTATATTCTTTCCACCTCTTCTTAATCTCTTCTGCTTCTGTTAGGTCTTTACCATTTCTGTCCTTTATCGTGCCATCTTTGCATGAAATGTTCCCTTGATAGCTCCAGTTTGCTTGACGAGATCTCTAGCCTTTCCCATTCTCTTGTTCTCCTAATTGTTTGCATTGTTCACTTAAGAAGGCTTTCTAATTTCTCTTTGCTATTCTCCGGAGTCCTTCATACTGTTCACCATAGTGATAGTATCAGTGTACTTTTCCACCAACATTGTAAGAGAGTTCCCTTTTCTCCACACCCTTTCCAGCACTTATTGTTTATAGATTTTTTGATGATGGCCATTCTGACCTATGAGAGATAATATCTCTTTGTAGCTTTGATTTGTATTTTTCTAATAATGAATGATGTTGAGCATCTTTTCATGTGTTTGTTGGCCATCTGCATGTCTTCTTTGGGGAAATGTCTGTTCAGGTAGTTGGCCCATTTTTTGATTGAGTTGTTTGTTTTTTATATTGAGCTGCATGAGCTGCTTGTATATTTTGGAAATTAATTCTTTATCAGTTGTCTCATTTGCAGATATTTTCTCCAATTCTGAGTTGTCTTTTCATCTTATTTATGATTTCCTTTGGTATTCAAAAGCTCTTAAGTTTAATTAGGTCCCTTTTATTTATTTCTGTTACTTTATTTCATTACTTTAGGAAGTGGGTCAAAAAGGATCTTACTGTGGTTTATGTCAAAGAATGTAATGCCTGTGTTTCCCTCTAAGAGTTTATAGTGTTTGGCCTTACATTTAAGTCTTGAATCCATTTTGAGTTTATTTTTGTATATGGTGTTAGGAATTATTCTAATATCATTCTTTTACATGTAGCTGTCCAGTTTTCCCAGCACCACTTATTGAAAAGGCTGTCTTTTCTCCACTGTATATTCTTGCCTCCCTTGTCTTTGACTTGAGATGTGTGGGTTTATCTGGGTTTTCTCTCTGTTCCATTAATCTGTGTTCTGTTTTGTGCTTGTATGCTTTCCAAACTGTCTTTGATTGCTGTAGCTCTGTGTTATGGTCTGAAATCAGGGAGGCTGATTCCTGACTGTTTTTCTTTCTCAAGATTGCTTTAGCAATTCAGAGTCTTTTGTGTTTCCATACACATTGTGAAATTTTTTGTTCTAGTTCTGTGAAAAATACTGTTGGTAGTTTGATAGGTATTGCATAGACTCTGTAGATTGCTTTGGATAGTATAGTCATTTTCACAGTGTTGATTCTTACAATCCAAGAACATGGTATCTCTCTCTGTTTGTGTCATCTTTGATTTCTTTCATCAGTGTCTTATAGTTTTCTGCATACAGGTCTTTTTGTCACTTTAGGTAGGTTTATTCCTGGGTATTTTATTCTTTTTGTAGCTATGGTAAATGGGATTGTTTCCTTAATTTCTCCTTTGATTTTTCATTGTTAGTGTATAAGAGATTTATGTATACTCATTTTGTATACTGTGACTTTACTAAATTCATTGATTAGCTGTAGTAGTTTGCTGGTGGCATCATTAGGATTTTTTATGTACAGTATCATGTCATCTGCAAACAGTAGCAGTTTTACTTCTTTTTCAATCTGGATTCCTTTTATTTCTTCTCTGATTGCCGTGGCTAGGACTTCTAAAACTATGTTGAATGATAGTGGCAGGAGTGAGCACCCTTGTCTTGTTCCTGATATTCAGGAAGTGCTTTCAGTTTTTCACCATGTTTGAGAATGTTTGCTATGGGTTTTCATATATGGCCTTTATTATGTTGTGATAGGTTCCCTCTATGCCCACTTTCTGGAGAGTTCTTTTTTTTTTTTCCATAAATGGGTTTTGAATTTTGTCAAATGCTTTTCCTGCATCTATTGAGATTATCATATGGTTTTTATCTTTCAGTTTGTTTGTTAATATTGTGTATCACATTGGTGAATTTGCATATATCAAAGAATATTTGCATCCCTGAGATAAACCCCACTTGATCATTGTGTATGACTCTTTTGATGTGTTGTTGGATTCTGTGTTAGTATTTTGTTGAGGATTTTTGCATCTATGTTGATAAGTGATACTGGCCTGTGATTGTCTCTTTCTCCCTCATCAATTTTTGGGAAGAGTTTTAGAAGGATAGATGTTACCTATTCTCTAAACATCTGCTAGAATTTGCCTGTGATGCCATCTGGCCCTGGGCTTTTGTTTATTGGAAGATTTTTGAAAGATAATTTTGTTTGCTTTTGGCTGTGCTGGGTCTTCACTGCCGTGTGCACACTTTCTCTGGCTGTGGCGAGTGGGGGCCTCTCTCTAGTTGTGTTGCACGGGCTTCTCAGTGTTGTGGCTTCTCTTGTTGCAGAGCACAGGCTCTTGCCTGCAAGGGCTCAGTAGTTGTGTTTTGTAGGCTGTAGAGTGGGCTCAATAGTTGTGGCACATGGGCTTAATTGCTCTGTGGCCTGTGGAATGTTCCCAGAGCAGGGATTGAATCCGTGTCCCCTCCATTGTCAAGTGTATTCTTAACCACTGGACCACCAGAGAAGTCCAAAGAACCAACTCTTAGTTATGTTAATCTTTTTATGTTGCTTTCCTATTCTTGATTTCAGGTATTTCTGCCCAGATTTTTAACTTTCTTCCTTCTGGTGACTTTGGGTCATTTATTTTTTTCCTAGCTCTTTGAGACATACAGTTATGTTGTTTATTTTGGATCTTTCTTTTTTCTTAATGTAAGGGATTATTGCTATGAGCTTCCCTCTTAGAACTGCTTTTTCTACATCCCATAAGTTTTGGTATGTTGTGTTTTCAATTTCATTTATCTCAAGATGCTTTTTAATTTCTTCTCTGATTGGTTGCTCAGGAGAGTGTTATTTAATTTCCATGTATTTGTGAGTTTTCTAGTTTTCCTCCTGTTACTGAATTCTAATTTCAACCCATGGTAGTCAAAGAAGATACTTGGTGTGATTTCAGTCTTCTTGAATTTACTAAGACTTGTTTTGTGACCCAACATTGTGATCTGTAATACACAATGCTTCATGTGTGCTTAAGCATAATGTATATTCTGCTGTTGTTGAGTAGAATATATATGTCTGTTAGATCCATTTTGTCTATCAGTTCAGTCACTCAGTTGTGTCTGACTCTTTGTGACCCCATGAATCACAGAACGCCAGGCCTCCCTGTCCATCACCAACTCCCAGAGTTCACTCAGACTCACATCCATTGAGTCAGTGATGCCATCCAGCCATCTCATCCTCTGTCGTCCCCTTCTCCTCCTGCTCCAAATCCCTCCCAGCATCAGAGTCTTTTCCAATGAGTCAACTCTTCGCATGAGGTGGCCAAAGTACTGGAGTTTCAGCTTTAGCATCATTCCTTCCAAAGAAACCCCAGGGCTGATCTCCTTCAGAATGGACTGGTTGGATGTCCTTGCAGTCCAAGGGACTCTCAAGAGTCTTCTCCAACACCACAGTTCAAAAGCATCAATTCTTCGGTGCTCAGCTTTCTTCACAGTCCAACTCTCACATCCATACATGACCACTGGAAAAACCATAGCCTTGACTAGACGAACCTTTGTTGGCAAAGTAATGTCTCTGCTTTTGAATATGCTGTCTAGGCTGGTCATAACTTTTCTTCCAAGGAGTAAGCATCTTTTAATTTCATGGCTGCAGTCACCATCTGCAGTGATTTTGGAGCCCCAAAACAATAAAGTCTGACACTGTTTCCACTGTTTCCCCATCTATTTCCCATGAAGTGATGGGACCAGATGCCATGATCTTCGTTTTCTGAATGTTGAGTTTTAAGCCAACTTTTTCACTCTCCTCTTTCACCTTCATCAAGAGGGTTTTTAGTTCCTCTTCACTTTCTGCCATAAGGGTGGTGTCATCTGCATATCTGAGGTTATTGATATTTCTCCCGGTGATCTTGATTCCAGCTTGTGCTTCTTCCAGCCCAGCGTTTCTCATGATATACTCTGTATATAAGTTAAATAAGCAGGGTGACAATATACAGCCTTGACGTACTCCTTTTCCTATTTGGAACCAGTCTGTTGTTCCATGTCCAGTTCTAACTGTTGCTTCCTGACCTGCATAGTGTTGTTCAAATCTGTTATTTCTCTATTGATTCTGTCTGAATGATCTATTCATTGCTGAGAATTGGGTATCTAAGTCCCCAACTATTATTGTATTCGTGTTTATTTCTCCTTTAGCTCTGTTCATTTTTGCTTTTTTTAGGTGCTCCAGTGTTGGGTAAATATTTAAAGTTGTTAAATTTTCTTGATTGTCCCCTTTATCATTATATAATCTTCTTTGTATCTTTTTACCATTTTCAGTTTAAAGTCTATCTTTTCTGACATAACCTTCCTGCTGGTGGCTCAGATGGTAAAGTTTCTGCCTACAATGTGGGAGATCTGGGTTCAATCCCTGAGTTGGGAAGATCTCCTGGAAAAGGAAATGGCAATCCTCTCCAGTATTCTTGCCTGGAAAATCCCATGGACAGAAGAGCCTGGTAGGCTACACTCTCCATGGGGACACAAAGAGTCAGACATGACTGAGCGACTTCACTTTCACTTTCACTTTTCTTACATAAGTATAGCAACTACTGCTTTTGGAGGGGATGGTTTCTGTTTGCTTGAAATATCTTTCTTTAACCCTTCACTCTCAATCTGTCTGTGTCTTTAAGTCTAAAGTGAGTCTCTTATAGGCAGCATATGGTTGGATCTTGTTTTTTGTTTTTTTTTTTTAATCCATTCAAAAGTTCCATGTACCTTTAAAGTAATCATTATTAAGTGAGGACTTACTCAGCTTCCCAAGTGGCGCTAGTGATAATGAACCCACCAAGGACTTACTATTGTAGTTTTGTTACATTTTTTCAGAATGTTTTATAGATTCATTTTTCTTGTTTCTTATCCTGCTGTCTCTTTTTGTATTTCACATCTTTCAGTATCAGTATGCTTTGACGACTTTAGCATGTTCTTTTATGTAATTACTACAGATATTTTTCCCTTGTGGTTACCATGGAGCTTACATAAATATTTCGGAGTTACAGCACCCAATTTTAAGCTGTTAACAACCTAACTTTGATGACATTCCTAAGCTTTATACTTTTATTTCTCCCCCTCTCCTCACATTTTATGTTATTGATGTTACAATTTACATATTTTAATATTGTTTATCCAAATATAGATTATTATAATTATAGTTATTTTGCTACACTTGTTTTTTAACTTTGAGTTATAAATGAATTATGCACCACCACTTACATATTTCTTCTTCATGGAAAGTCTGCTTTTGAAATTCTATTCTGTTCTTCAGATCAGTCATTGTATTTTTCAGCTCTCGGTTCTCTGGTCAGATTTTTGGGTGGTTTCTATTTATTTTGAGGACAAGAAGAGGAGGCACAGAGGATAAGATAGTTGGATGGCATTATCAACTCAATAGACATGAATTTGAGCAAACTCTGGGAGATAGTGAAAGAGAGGGAAGCCTGGTATGTTCCACTCCATGAAGTTGCAAAGAGTCAGAGGTGACTGAGCAATTGAACAACAACAGTATTTATTTGTTGGACTTCTTTTGTTCATGCATTTTTTCCCCTTAATTTTGGTTAGCTGTCTGTGTGTTCTTGTAGTTCACTAAACTTCTTTAGGAGAAATGTTCTGAATTTTTTATGTTACAGTTCATAGACCTCTATTCTTTGGAGTTGCTTATTGGAGCTTTATTAGTTTCCTCTGGTGTCATGTTTACGTGATTTTTTGTGTTCCTTGATTACTTATGTTGGTGTCAGCACATTTGAGTAAGTATTCTCTTCTTCCAGATTCTTTACAGCTTCACTTTGGCAGAGATAGTTCTTCACCAGTCAGCTCAGCTTGAGCTTCTGATTGTGTCCACTTGTAACATCCTTGGGCAGATGCAGCTTGCTGTTAGGGTCTGTTTTGGGGTGAGGCCACTGCCCAAGCTATGAGGTTGGGAGTGGTGCTATTGGCTGAAAAGAGTCTGTTTTCTGATTGACTGCTGACTTGGTTCCCTGTCCAAGCAAGGCTGTACGATGGGTTCTGCAGTTGCATGGGTTCTCTGGGCAGGCTTACTAGATGGTTGGGACTGGGTACTACACTCAGTAGTAGGTAGGAGTATGAATAAGCTTCCCTGCCCTGGTGGGATAGCAGAAGGGGCCATGAGCCTGTGTGGCTTATTGTTTGGGGAGCTGAGTCAAGCAAGACTATGCATTGAGTTCCCTGGCCAGATGGAATGGGCTGTTTTTCTCTGCAGAGGGAGAAAGCCCTGGGCTGGATGCTTTGTTCAGATGCTGCTGTAAGCAGGGATGTTGGATGGGCTGTGCAGTGTTCCATGTGCTCTAGTTAAGCCTGATGATCAGATGGGCTGAAAGCTATCTTCAGCAATGGGTGAGGCCATGATTTAGTTTCCCTTCCCCGCTTGAGTGGGAAAATAGGCTCCAAGGCTGGAAAGGCTCTTTGTGGTCTTGACTCAAGCTGACGCATGTACCAAGTTTTCTCCCCAAACCAGGCCACTGGCTTTGCTTTGTGAATGGTTGGCTCTGGCTGCCAGACTCTCTCATCAAGTGTTGCTGGGCTGCACAAATTACTATAGCTAGGCTTTCTGGGAAGGCAGGATTGGGAGCTATATTTAGTAGTTCATTGGGCTAGGACTCAGACCTCCATTCCCCACTGCCAACCTGGATAGACACAAACCAGGATCAAGAGCCAGCAAGGTCCTTATGTGAACACCCGAATCAGGCAGACCTGCAATCCCACCAAGTTCGCAGGAGTGACTGCACCACCATCTTGGTTCTTTAGATGAGCAAAGCTGCTGGTTGGGTCTTCTCCTTGAGTGTTGGATATAGGGAGTCAGCCTATCAAGACCTGAGTGCTGCCTTGTTGCAAACCCCTCCTTCCTTCTCCATGACAGTCAGATTCCAACTGGTCAAGCCCCGAAGGTTCCCCAGGTTACTTCTGTGGGGTGAGACCAGAATTGGAGCTCCCAAGAAATAACCCACAGTTTTGGAGGACATTCATCCTGGGCTCTTCTTCCTCCAGGGAAGAACCATAGAGTCAGGGGAGCTGGCCAGCCTAGGGAGGGGTGGTGCAGTCAGCGTGTAGTGGCTCCTCTTACCCTTCGAATGCAATCTGTCTTGGTCTCTGTGATGCAAGAAGGGTGTGCTTCTGTCTCACCCCTGCATTCTAGGATCTTCTTAGTCGTGTCTTGTCCATGAATAGTCGTCAGTTGTTTTCCTCCTGTTGGGGAGCAAAATCAGGATCAGGTATGTCGACATCTTGGTAACAGCACTCCTGCATTTTGAATGGCTTTCTGATTAGCAAATAACCATAGTGTCTATAAATGAATCTGGCTTAACAGGTCAAATGCTTCTCAGCTGCCCTTGACAATCGCTAAACAGAAAGAACATTTTTGCCAAAGGTTCAAGGAAAAGAGGTAACATTTAGTTAGAAAATATGGAACTTGTATATGGCTTATATGAGCCAAATTTCAGGTGAGTCGTGTTGAGAAAGAGCTCTCAACTATAACTGCCAGCCAAGTGTGTGAAGTCTTCTACTGGTTAATAAACAGAATAACCATTGATTTTGAGTATCCACATACTAATGCCAAGAAAAACCACAGGCCTAAAAAATAAAGTTGTACTCTTTAAGATTCGGCAGAGCATTTAAGCTGCTTTTTAGGGAAAATACTGCTTCCAGTGTGAATCATGACGTATTTAAGTAAAGATAAATGCAATCTAGTGATTTAGTAATATGAAGAGTGGAAACAGAATTACCAGAATGAAGATAGGACTTATGTGTGAGCATGATTTGATTTTCTAAAGATGGATTCTTTGATTCAAACATTAGATTGCTTGATATAAAAAAGGAATATAAGTTTACTTGAATGTTTATGCATTTAATGAATACATCATCATTTAACTCGATGATAATTAAGTGTATATAAAACCTATTCCTTTTATTCATACAATTATTAGAGCAACTTAAATCAGCTTTAATCATTTTGTGTGCTCAGTTGCTCAGACTTGTCTGACTTTTTGTGGCCCCATGGGCTGACTGTAGGTTGCCAGGCTCTTCTGCCCATGGAATTTTCCAATCAAGACTACTGGAGTGGCTTGCCATTTCCTTCTCTAAGACCCAGGGATCTTCCCGACCCAGGGATCAAACCTGCATCTCCTGCATTGGCAAGTGGATTCTTTACCACTAAGTCACCAGGGAAGCTGTTTAATCATTTAGGCTATTCCAAACTTTAAAAAACCCCAAATTAGACATATTTCTGAAATATGTCTTGATAATTTCAACTATTTACAAGTAAAATTATTCACATATCCCAATATAGTTTTATTTGGTACACATTATACTGAGAAAACATATTTCTCATGGAATGATTTGTGTATGTATATTCTAATTGAAAGCATAGCTAAAATACACATATATATAAAATAACCTTTCTCAGACTGCTACTATTAAACTAATGAACTCAAATGCTGAGGGAAGTTTAAGAATCTAGAAAGCTTCACTTATACAGATAAACAGATGTGATTTTATTAAAACTTAACAGATGTGATTTTATTGCTGTCTTCTGTTTTTATGAAAAGAAAAGCATGCATCTAAAGCCTTGGAATATTTGATATCCTATCCTGGTTTAAGCCCTTTAGAATATCAGATTCCTGTCCTCCTCCACACCTCCAGGCGGCTACTCTTTCTGAAAAAAAAGTTCAGAAGCTTTTATAATGCATGACTGTGCTCAGCCCAGGCCTGTGGGAGGTATGGAGGAAGGAAGGAATTTGGCCAGGGGAATTGAAACATATTAAAAAACAAAACACAACACAATAATAATGTTAAAAAAAATAACCACTAATGTTGTGATTTGGCTTAAGAACACTAAAGACATGGGTTTGTAAACTAGGATTTAGTAATTTTCCAGTGCCCTGATGGGTCTATTCCTGTTCCATGTATTGGAACTAAAGATATAGCTATTTGAAAAATCCATTTCTAGAGTATGGATTTCGGAGAAGGCACTGGCACCCCACTCTAGTACTCTTGCTTGGAAAATCCCATGGACAGAGGAGCCTGGTGGGCTGCAGTCCATGGGATCGCGAAGAGTCAGACACGACTGAGCGACTTCACTTTCACTTTTCACTTTCATGCATTGGAGAAGGAAATGGCAACACACTCCAGTGTTCTTGCCTGGAGAATCCCAAGGACAGAAGAGCCTGGTAGGCTGCCGTCTATGGGGTCGCACAGAGTCGGACATGACTGAAGCGATGCAGCAGCAGCAGCAGAGTATGGATTTAAAATGTGTATTGCTCTCTTTTATTCAGTTCAGTTCTGTTCAGTCGCTCAGTCGTGTCTGACTCTTTGCGACCCCATGAATCGCAGCATGCCAGGCCTCCCTGTCCATCACCAACTCCCAGAGTTCACTCAGACTCACGTCCATCAAGTCAGTGATGCCATCCAGCCAGCTCATCCTCTGTCTTCCCCTTCTCCTCCTGCCCAATCCCTCCCAGCATCAGAGTCTTTTCCAATGAATCAACTCTTCGCATGAGATGGCCAAAGTACTGGAGTTTCAGCTTTAGCATCATTCCTTCCAAAGAAACCCCAGGGCTGATCTCCTTCAGAATGGACTGGTTGGATCTCCTTGCAGTCCAAAGGACTCTCAAGAGTCTTCTCCAACATTACAGTTCAAAAGCATCAATTCTTCGGCGCTCAGCCTTCTTCACAGTCCAACTCTCACATCCATACATGACCACAGGAAAAACCATAGCCTTGACTAGATGGACCTTTGTTGGCAAAGTAATGTCTCTGTTTTTGAATATGCTATCTAGGTTAGTCATAACTTTCCTTCCAAGGAGTAAGCGTCTTTTTAGAGCTGACATATTAGAAGTGACAATGAGAGAGCCACCCCTCCCCCGACAGTAAAGGCCGTACTGCGTCAAACCAAACCTTTGTATTTTATAACTAGAATAGTCTTCAGGTCTTAGCTTTTTATCCATGGTATCTGGTTCTCCTAAGCTTGGAAACTGTTCCATGGAATGCAAATGGAGGTGTGTGGAAGGAAAATAAATAAGTGTTTCACTTTCCAAGTAGAAAGATAATGCAAGTTGCTTGAATTGTTTATATTTCCCACGAGGCAGGCAAACCATGTAAGAAGGAATAGGTGGAATTTTAAAGATATATTTCATTTCACCCAGCATATCCAAAATACTGAGTTACCAAGTACGTTCTTAGAACCCACTGTGTCTTTTTCCCTCATGTCACACCTCAGTTTGGATCAGCTACATTTCTGGTCTCCTAGAGTAGTATATCGGTGGCTGCTGTGTTAGCACAGCTCTAGGCTTGTAAAACAGCAGGATAACACACATGGGAGCTTCTTTATTGCAGGACTTTTCAAGGCCATTGACAGGCTGTGTACACCAGACATACTTCACATCTGCTTTGTTGTTGATCAGTCACTCAGTCGTGTCAAATTGTTTGTGACCCCGTGGGCTGCAGCACTGCAGGCTTTCCTGTCCTTCACTGTCTCCTGGATTTTGCTCATACTCATGTCCATTGAATTGGTGATGCCATCCAGGCATCTCATCCTCTGTCGCCCCCTTCTCCTCCTGCCTTCAATCTTTCCCAGCATCAGGGTCTTTTCCAAAGAGTTGGCTCTTCACAACAGGTGCCATGGTATTGGAACTTCAGCTTCAGTATCAGTCCTTCCAATGAATATTCAGGATTGATCTCCTTTAGCATTGACTGGATTGCTCTCCTTGCTGTCCAAGGGACTCTCAAGAGTCTTCTCCAGCACCACGGTTCAAGAGGATCAATTCTTCAGTGCTCAGCCTTCATTATGGTCCAACTCTCACATCCATACATGACCACTGGAAAAACCTAGCTTTGTCTATACAGACCATTGTTGGCAAAGTGATCTCTCTGCTTTTTAATACACTGCCTAGGTTTGTCATAACTTTTCTTCCAAGCAGCAAGTGTCTTAATTTTATGGATGCAGTCACCATGTGCAGTGATTTTAGAGCCCAAGAAAAATAAAGGCTGCCACTGTTTCCATTATTTCTCCATCTATTTGCCATGAAGTGATGGGATTGGAAGCCATGATCTTAGTTTTCCTTACTCTGGAGTTTTAAGCCAGCTTTTTCACTCTCCTCTTTCACCTTCATAAAGAGGCTCTTTAGTTCTGCCATAAGGATGGTGTCATCTGCATATCTGAGGTTGTTGATATTTCTCCTGGCAATCCTGATTCCAGCTTGTGCTTCATCCAGCCCAGCATTTCACATGATATACTCTGCATGTAAGTTAAATAAGCAGGGTGACAATATACAGCCTTGACGTGCTTCTTTCCCAATTTGGAACCAGTCCATTGTTTCATGTCCAGTTTTAACTGTTGCTTCTTGACCTGCATACAGGTTTCTCAGGAGGCAGGTAAAGTGGTCTGGTATTCCCATCTCTTTAAGAATTTTCCACAGTTTGTTGTGGAAACTTCTGCAACAGTCAAAGGCTTTATCATAGTCAATAAGCACAAGTAGATGTTTTTCTGGAATCCTCTTGCTTTTGATCTCTGGTCAAAAGATCTTGGCAATTTGATCTCTGGTTCCTCTGTCTTTTCTAATTCCAGTTTGTACTTCTAGAAGTTCTCTGTTCACATACTGTTGAAGCCTAACTTGGATGATTTTGAGCATTACTTTGCTAGCATGTGGAATGAGTGTAATTGTGTGGTAGTTTAAACCTTCTTTGGCTTTGCCCTTTTTTGGGATTGGAATGGAAACTGACTTTTTCCAAGCCTGTGGCCACTGCTGAATTTTCCAAATTTGCTGGCATATTGAGTGCAGCACTTTCACAGCATCATCTTTTAGGATTTGAAATAGTTCAGCTGGAATTCCATCACGTCCACTGGCTTTGTTTGTAGTGATGTTTCCTAAGACTCACTTGACTTCACACTCCAAGTTGTCTGGCTCTAGGTGAGTTATCACACCATTGTGGTTATTTGGGTCATTAAGATCACATCTGCTTCAGTTCAGTTCAGTTCAGTTCAGTCGCTCAGTCATGTCCGACTCTTTGCAACCCCATGAATTGCAGCACGCCAAGCCTCCCTGTCCATCACCAACTCCCGGAGGTCACCCAAACTCATGTGCATCGAGTTGGTGATGCCATCCAGCCATCTCATCCCCTGTCATCCCCTTCTCCTCCTGCCCCCAATCCCTCCCAGGATCAGGGTCTTTTCCAATGAGTCAACTCTTCGCATGAGGTGGCCAAAGTATTGGAGCTTAAGCCTCAGCATCAGTCCTTCCAATGAACACCAGGACTGGTCTCCTTTAGGATGGACTGGTTGGATCTCCTTGCAGTCCAAGGGACTCTCAAGAGTCTTCTCCAACACCACAGTTCAAAAGTATCAATTCTTCGGCGCTCAGCCTGCTTCACAGTCCAACTCTCACATCCATACGTGACCACTGGAAAAACCATAGCTTGACTAGATGGACCTTTGTTGGCAAAGTAATGTCTCTGCTTTTTAATATGCTGTCTAGGTTGGTCATAACTTTCCTTCCAAGGAGTAAGTGTCTTTTCATTTCATGGCTGCAATCACCATCCGCAGTGACTTTGGAGCCAAAAAAAAAAAAAAAAATAGAATCTGACACTGTTTCCCCATCTATTTCCCAGGAAGTGATGGGACCAGATGCCATGATCTTCATTTTCTGAATGTTGAGCTTTAAGCCAACTTTTTCACTCTCCTCCTTCACTTTCATCAAGAGGCTCTTTAGTTCCTCTTCACTTTCTGCCCTAAGGTGGTGTCATCTGCATATCTGAGGTTATTGATATTTCTCCCAGCAATCTTGATTCCAGCTTGTGCTTCTTCCAGCCCAGCATTTCTCATAATGTACTCTGCATATAAGTTAAATAAGCAGGGTGACAATATACAGCCTTGACGTACTCCTTTTCCTATTTGGAACCAGTCTGTTGTTCCATGTCCAGTTCTAACTGTTGCTTCCTGACCTGCATACAGGTTTCTCAAGAGGCAGGTCAAGTAGTCTGGTATTCCCATCTCTTTCAGAATTTTCCACAGTTTATTGTGATCCACAAAGTCAAAGGCTTTGGCATAGTCAATAAAGCAGAAATAGATGTTTTTCTGGAACTCTCTTGCTTCTTCGATGATCCAGCGGATGTTGACAATTTGATCTCTGGTTCCTCTGCCTTTTCTAAAACCAGCTTGAACATCTGGAAGTTCACGGTTCACGTATTACTGAATACGTTCAGCAAATCTTCTTAGGCAACTCCATTTGGGACACATGGCCTGATGTCGTGCAGCACTCTTAGGGAATAACCTTTTGATGTGACTGGATTCTGAAGACATGGCTAATAAATGACTCAGCCCTGGGTTGTACTCCCTCCCACTCTGCTGGTGACCAGGGTTCAGCATTATACCAGACACTGAAACTTTCTTAATTGGTCTGCATATCTGTATTGTGTATTTGAAAGGTGCTAAGAAAATAAATTTTAAAAGTTAGCATCACAAGAAAAGAATTTGTGTAGCTATGTGTGGTGATGGATCTTAACTAGGCTTACTGTGGTGATCATTTTATAATGTATATAAATGCCAAATCAGGCTGCTTTGATGACTAATTGAGGGAATTAGTAAATCACTGAGAGAAGTTCTGGCACATAGTAGACACCAAGGAAATGTAGTATGTATGCATTTTCTATGTATAGTTGTAATATTGGAAGGGACAGATTATCTGAAATATATTTGAGGGTTATGCTGAGCTTATGGTGTTGAATGAATCCTGTTAGTAAAATTTTTCAAAGGACTCAATTTAAAACTATGTTGATTTTCTTTGTATATAAATACATATACACATGTTTTTGAAGTACAACTGATTTACAATGTTGTGTTACTTTTAAGTGTACCACAAAGTGATTCAGTTATACACACACGAATCTATCTACCCAGCTTGCTGTATTCTTTTTCAGATTCTTTTCCATTCTAGGTTATTACAAGATACCGAATATAGTTCCCTGTCTGTTATAAATAGACAAAAAGCTATGTTATTTTAAATCTGCACTTAGAAGCTTTAGGTGCAAGAGATCAGAGGTGGAGTCTCTGGGAGAAGAAAGGGTGCCTTATACTGCTTCCATGCTTTCTTTCCTCTCTACCTTCAGCCAGAAGAACTCTTTAATCATTAGACATTAGGATGAGTTTCTTTCTCTTCAGAAAGATTAGATTACCAACTAGTTTTAACTATGTATCTGTTTGAAGAAACAGATACATAGTTAAAACTAGTTGGTAATCTAAGATAGGGAATTTAGGAATGGAGTAAAGTGTGTACCCAAGCCTGCAAGAGATCCTCTTATTCAAAGTTAATTGCCTTGAAGTCAAGTAGGTTGCTATGTGAAATGGTCACTTATATTAACTAATTACTTATGTTTAAAAAGAGAAACATTATATTCTTTTGGCATGTGGCACAATGTGCAGCACAAATTTGATAGAAGAATTTGCTCCTGGGATGGTCCACATTCCACAAGCTACAGAATTGACAATTCAGTATTTTTTTCCCTTGAGTACATTTTTATTCAAAGACAAATAGAATTTTAAAGCTGGAAAGATGTCACACGTCTATTCCTTATTCTGTTTATTTTTTATTGAGATATAATTGACATATTTCAGGAGCACAACTTAATGATTTGGCATTTATGTACATTATAAAATGGTCACCACAGTAAGCCTAGTTAAGATCCATCACCACACATAGCTACACAAATTCTTTTCTTGTGATGCTAACTTTAAAAATTTATTTTCTTAGCACCTTTCAAATACACAATACAGTATTATTGACTATAATTACCATGCTGTACATTAAATTATCCTCATGACCTTTCTGTGACTAGCAGTTTGTACCTTTTGACCACCTTCACATGTTCCCCCCACCTTCCCACTCTCCAGCCCCTGGCAAGCACCAATCTGTTGTCTGTACCGATGAGCTGGGTTTTTGTTGTTGTTTTTATGTTCCGTATATAGTGGGATCATATGGTAGTTGTTTTGTCTGACATCTTTCACTATTATAATATCCTTAAGGTCCATCCATGTTGTTGCAAATGGCAGGATTTCTTTTCTTTTATTTGGCTGAATAATTTTCCATTGTGTGTGTATGTGATGTTTTATATATATATATATATATATAAATAAAACCCACTCCAGTACTCTTGCCTGGAGAATCTCATGGACGGAGGAGCCTGGTAGGCTGCAGTCCATGGGGTCGCAAACAGTCGGACACTACTTAGTGACTTCCCTTTCACTTTTCACTTTCCTGCATTGGAGAAGGAAATGGCAACCCACTCCAGTGTTCTTGCCTAGAGAATCCCAGGGACGGCGGAGCCTGGTGGGCTGCCATCTATGGGGTCCCACAGTCGGACACGACTGAAGTGACTTAGCAGCAGCAGCATATATATTTTAAGATGACATCTCATATTGATACACAAATTTATACATGATATTATACACATGCATATATATATGATGCCACCTTTTCCATATCCATTTACCCATCAGCAGACACTTAGGTTGTTTTCATGTCTTGGCTGTTGTAATAATGCTGCTGTGAATATGAAAACACAGATAACTCTTCCACACAGTGCTTTTGTTTCCTCAGGATATATTCCCGGAAGTGGAATTTCTAGGTCATTTGGTGTTAATTCTTGAAAAACCTCCATACTGTTTCCCATGGTGGCTGTGCTTCTTTGCATTTCTGTCAATAGTGCACAGGGATTCCCTTTTCTCCGTGTCCTTACCAGTGCTCGTGATTTCTTGTCTTTTTTATAAAACCCATTCTAACAGGTATGAGATGATAGCTCATTCTGCTCTTTATTTTCATTTCCCTGATAGTGACCCTGATGGACCTGTTTATCATCTATATGTCTTCTGAAAAATGTGTGTTCAGATCCTCTGTCCATCTTTAACTCAGACTGTATGTAATGAATTTTTTATACATTTGGTCTTTATATATTTAGGTATTAACCCCTCCCCTTATCAGATATATGGCTTGAAAAATTTTTCTGTTTCCATAGTTTGCCTTTTCTGGTTGTTGAAGTTTTCCTTTGCCTTACAGAATCTTTTTTTTAGTTTAATGTAGTTCCATTTGTCTATTTTTGTTTTGTGTTTGGTATCGAATCCAAAAACCATCACCAAGACAGATGTCAAGTAGCTTACTGCATGTTTTCCTCTTCTAAGAGTTTTATGGCTTCAGTACTAAATTCAAGTCTTGAATCAGTTTGTATTTGTCTTTTGTGTGGTGTAAGATAGCAGTCCAGTTTCATTCTTTTGCATGTGGCTGTCCAGTTTTCTCAAGACTGTATGTTCTGGGATCCTCTGTGGTAAATTAATTGACCATGCATATGTGGATTTATTTCTGGACTCTATTATTCATCAGATATACATGTCTGTTTTTATGCCAATATCATAACTTTTTTGATTACTATGACTTTGTGATAAAGTTTGAAATCAGGGAGCATGCCTTTAGGTTTGTTCTTGCTCAATATAGCTTTAGCTTTCAGAGGTTTTTGTGGTTCCACATAATCCACATAAAATTTAGGATTACTTGTTCTATTTCTATGAAAAGTGTCATTGGAATTTTGATAGGGATTGTATTGAATCTTTAGATTGCTTTGACTTGTACGGACATTTTAACAATATTCTAATCCATGAGCACGGAATATCTTTCCATTTATTTGTGTCTTCTTAAATCTCTTTTATCAGTGTCTTATAGTTTTTAGTGTACACCTTTTTGGGTTAAATTGATTCCTAGGTGGTTTTATTCATTTTAATGCATTTGTAATGGATTGTTAATTTCTGATTGTTATTAGTGATAGAAAGGCACCAAATTTTTGTATATTGACAATTATATCCTGCAACTTTAATGAATTTGCCTATTAGTTCTAGTAGCCAACAGCTTTTAAAGTATAAAAATACATATAGTCCCATGGGATCACAAGCATAAGTCCTATTGGCATTGGAGCCAGGTGATCTGGAGGCATCTTCTAGGCAGCGGTTGTGAACATTAGGGCATCAGATGAGCGCCCGAGGTACTAGCAACCTGGAGCGAGGAGTGGGGAGCACACAGATGGTGTCCCCCTGGCCATGCTCCCCAGAGAACAGCTCAGTTGACCTCTAGACCTGTTTCATGTCAGAAGCCCACCCCTTAGGCTGCAGTTCCAGGACAAGCAAATAGGCCTCTTTTCCCATACAGACCAGGGTGTATGTACTTCAGTCTACAGTCTGCACTGTTCCCTAGGGGTGGTAACCAGCTCAGAACTGTCTCTCCATTTGCTACAGTCCCATGACACTCATCAATGAAAGCCCCATTGGCAACCAGGGACAGGAGATGAAGGGATGTCCTCTGGTTGACAGAGAAAAAATGAGCCACGAGACACAGGTACAAGGCTCCCCTCTGGCGGGTACTGTCACTCAAGAGCACAGCAGAGGGAGTGTGGGAAGATAGTGTCAGCCTCTGACGTCCCTGGAGAGGATTGGGGTGGCCCTTCGATGTGTGTTTAATAAGCAGCCTGCCCCTCAGGCTGCAGCTGTGAAGATGAGCTGATGCATCGCTTTCACAGAAAGACGGCACCACAGTCTCCTGTCTCTCACTGAGCCCTGGGGCTGGAGTTCGTTAAGAACTCTTTCTGTTGGTGACAGTCCTGCGGGAACTGTGTTTCAGCCCCACTGGCACCAGAGCCACGCCTCCTAGAGTTATCCTTGGGCAGCAGCTGCAAAAGTTGGGGCACCAGATGAAAGTCCTTTCCAGGAGATACATGTGACCTGGAGCAAGGCGGAGGGGCCTGCTGTCCTCTGTCCCTGGGGAGTTTTCAGTGGGCCCTAGATGTGTTATACTGGATGCCCGCCTCTCAGGCCCATGCTGTGGGATAAACAGGTAAGCCTCTTTCACAGAGTTGGGTGCTTTTCAGTTGGCTGCCTCTTTGCTGGTCCCTGGCATGGCTGGCTTCATTCCTCTGAGAAGTGGTTCTGTTTGCTGTAATCTTGAGAGTCTCCTGGACACGAACCTGCTAGCTTTCAAAGCCAAATGTTTGGGGTGCTCATCCCTTAGGTGCAGGCCTTAAGAGCTGGGGTGTCCAAGGTGGGGTTCAAACTCTTTCCTCCCCAAGGAGAAGTGGGGGTTTTGAGTTCTCGCCTGATTTTGAGTTGCTGTGCCGGTGGTGGGTTTTATGAGATTGTGTTCAGTCTCTTACCTGCTTTGATGTGGCTTTTCTCATTTGCCCAGTGCAGAGGAGTTGCTCAGCTAGTTTTTGGTCTTTCTTCAGAAGCAGTTGTTCCACCTGTAGCTGTAAATGCAGTGTGTCTGGGAGGAGGTGAGTTTAGGGTCTTTTTCTATATCACCCTTTTGAACCACAACCCACTATGATTTCATTCGATGAAAATTAAAGACAGAATTGTTTAGAAGTAGCTTTGACTTTACTCATTTTTTTATTTTTAAAAGTAAGGAAAGGATAAAAGCTGAAATTATTTTCAAAGAAAATAATGAAAAGTCAAGAAGACATAACAGAAAATTCCAGGTAATATCCAATCTTCACTTGGCTTATTTGTAAGACCAGCTTTACAAAGAAATTGTACAAATATATCAATTAAGTTAAAAATGAAAAATTGTACATCTCTCTTGGAAAAGGAATTTGGGTTCTTAGGTTCTCAAGAGTCCCCATGTGTTTTTGGTGAGGCACTGTGCAATTCAGGATACGGTACCTTCTTTTGCTAAAAGTGGCACTACTTTCTAAAGTAGTATTTAATAGTTAAAATCTGCTTTATCGTCTCTGCATGGTTTGCTAATACCAGTGTCTAGTTTTTAATCATTTGCAATGCATTCTTACTTTGAACAACTATCCTTTGGCAATGTTTCCATTCAGTATGGAACCCCAGGAAGATGGCCAGTAAGTCAAAGTTAGAGATATTTGAACTTGGATATGGTGCTCGAGAGTTATAATGTGGTAGGAAGGGATAGGATATCCACTCCAGTATTCTTGGGCTTCCCTAGTGACATAGGTGGTAAAGATTTTGCGTGCAATGTGGGAGACCTGGTTTCGATCCCTGGTTTGGGAAGATTCCCTGGAGGGAGGGCATGGCAACTCACTCCAGTATTCTTGCCTGGAGAATCCCCATGGACAGAGGAGCCAGGTGGGCTTCAGTCCTTGGGGTCGCAGAGTCAGACACAACTGAACGACTGAGCACACACAGCAGAGGACTGTCCTAGATCAGGCCTCCTCAGCCCTGGCCTGCATGATTACAACAGATTCCTGCCTGTGCATATTTGGCTGTTTCTGGACTTGATGAAATGTGTTTCATAACTTTTAAAGTAACTGAAAAATACAAGTAAATAATAGAACACATCACAACAGACACCAAAGCAAAGCAGTTATTGGTTGAGGGAAAAATGCCCAGGAAACAGGCCAATGGAGTAGTAAAATACAAAACTCTTGATACAAAGACATTTTAAGATGTAGGTTTCCAGAAGCAATTACAAGAGAAAATTTCCCAAAGTTTAAAATAACATAAATGTCCATATTTTTGGTTACATTAAATAATGTAATAATAAAGAATAAAAATAACAGAAGTGTCCTGAAAATGAAATGCATTTTTTTTCTTCTGACATTTCCCAATATCATCATCAATGTGAGACACTGAGAAGTTTCATCTATAAAGATGAACTATGATACTTGTTTTGAGACATTTTATTCAAAGATAGTATCAACAACTATTATTTAAGCACTGATTAGGGTTTTAAAGGCACCCCCAACTTAAAGTCTTTATAGTCAAGTAGCAGTACAACTTATCAAGTGCTTACCACATGCCAGACTCGCTTCCAAGTGTGTAACATGCATAGTGAATTTAATGGCCTGATTATTTAATCTCTATTTTTTTTTTCCAGATAAAAAGGAGACCGAGTAAAATTAAAGAACTTGCCCCAGTTGACCCAATTAATAAGAGACAGTCAGGATCTGAACTCAGATAACACCCAGTGCCTAGGCCACCCCCACCACTTTCAACTTTTCTCTAAAATAACACACTGAGCAATGACAATGCTAACATCTATAATACAGATTACATTATTAAATTCCTTCACACAAGGCACCACGGGTGAGTCTGTTAACAATAAATGATGTAAAAATGTCCATAACTGTTTGTGTCCTTAAGAATCTTCACATCTAATGGGTATTATCATAAATAGCTTTGATACAAGTATACGTATTTTTAAGCTTTTATGCATTTTTGAGATATATTTGACATTTAACATTTTGTGTGTACACTAATGAGTTTATATATATAGTCAAAATAAGTCTAGTTAACATCCATCACCACACAGTTACATTTTTTTTCTTGTAATGAGAACTTTAAAAACTTATTCTTTGTAACTCCCAAATATGCTACACTGTTATTAACTATACTCACCATGGTGTACATTATATCCCCATGACTTATTTCATAGCTGGAATTTTTTTTTATTGACTCTCTCCACCCATTTCATCCACACCCACACACCACCTCTGGCAACCACCGATCTGTTCTCTGCATCTGTGAGCTGAATTTTCTTGATTGTACATATAGGTGATACCCCATATTTGGCAATCTCAGACTTACTTCATCTAGCATAAAGTCCTCCTCAGGGTCCATCCATGCTGTTAAAAATGGCAAAATCTTGTTTTATGGCTGATGTTCATGCGTGTGTGTGTGTGTTGCATTTTCTTTATCATCTGTGCATAGACACTTAGGGTGTTTCCCTATCTTGGCTGTTGTAAATAGTGCTGCCATGAAAATGAGGGTGTATGTCTTTTTGAGTCAGTGTTTTCACTCTCTTTTTGGATAAATTCCCTGCAAGTAGAATTTCTGAATCATATGGTCATTCCACTTTTATGTCTTGGGGAACCTTCATCCTTTTTGCCATAGTGACGGCCCCAGTATACATCCTGACCAACGGGGCACAAGGGTTCCTGGTTCAGCACATCCTTCCAACGTTTGTTATTTCTTGTCTTTTAATACTAGTCATCCTAACAAGTGAAGTGATAGCTCACTGTGATTTTGATTAGTAATTCCCTGATACTTAATAATGCTGGGCAACTTACTGTGAACCTACTGGCTATCCATGTCTTTTTTTGAATTCAAGCCATTTTAAAATGTTTTTTTTTTTTTTTTTTTTTTTTGAGTTGTATATTTTGGATTTTAACTATTGGATTATAAGATATGATTTGCAGTTTTTTCTTCCATCCCACAGGTTGCTGTTTCAGTTTGTTGATGGATTCCTTTGCTGTGCAGAAGCAGCTTCTTAGTTTGATATAGAGGCCCACTTTTTCTGTCAAATCTAAAAGATTATCACCAAGACCAGTGTAGAGGAGCTTATTACCGCCTCTGTCTTCTGGGACTTTCATGGTTCCAGGTCTTAATCCATTCAGGCCCTCAATCCATTTTGGGTTTATTTTTGTGTATGGTATAAGATAATGATCCAGCTCCATTCTCTTGCATATTGTCTAGTTCTCCCAATATCATTTATTGAAGACACTCTTCTTTCCCTGTTGTATATACTTGGCTCTGTCTCATAAGTTGACCATATATGTCTGGGTTTATTTTTAGGCTCTCTATTCTTTTTCTCAGATCTATGTGCACGTTTTTATGCCAATGGAACACTAATCTACTATAGTTTTCTAGTATAGTTCATACAAAGCTGGACACATGCTCCATAATTTCTATCTTATGTATTTTTATTCTAAAAATATGATTCCGATAAACTCAGAAGGTGACAATGGGGGTGGTTAAAAGAATACTTAAGACATTTTCTGGAAATAAGGTAGCATAAACAGATGTGAAGTCAGAAGTCACAGGTTTGAAATGTTGATCTTGGTTGTTGATTAACCTGAGACTTTTCTGATCTATCTCACAGTTGCTGCTGGCATTTAGTAAGAACTTGTGCATTTTAGTCAGCATTTTTTTTTTTTTTTTTTTGGTAGAAGTCTGAACCTGAATGAATGACACGAAGTGTTATTTTTTAAAAGGATACTGAAATAAATGAAAGGGACTTTAGCAGCCAGAAGAGCTTTAGGAAATTGAGAAATGAGAACTGGCACTATGACTGGCTCAGCTGAGCTGCTTCCCAGTGAGGGGGATGAGGGCTGATCAGACCTGAGCCTCTGGCCAGGGAGGTGAGACCTGTGATTGGCAGCCCTATGAGAACCATGCAGTTTCATGTAGGGCAGATAGAAGACAAGATGCCAGCTGATCTAAAAAAGAGACCACCAAAAAAAGTGCTAATAAATAAAAATAACATTAACAGACATAAGGAACACTTCCCTTGTCCCAGGCATTGTTTTAAGCATTTGCAGGTAGTATAGTGCTTGAAGGAAAGCCCGGGCTATGCATAAAGCGCTGTTAGAATGTGTGGAAGGTGGCGGGGAGGGGGGCGGGGAATGTGAAGTGGGCTCATATGATGAAGAGCATGAATGGAAGGCTAAGTAGATTTCATTTTACTGACAAGTCAGAGCTAATGCACAGAAAGTAACACAGGCACAGTTCTAGATTAGGATAAGTAAGCTGCATTGAAGAAAGGAGAAACTGGAAGTGGGGAATTTAATTACTAATCCATTTTAATTGCAAGTTAAACAAAGACCTGAATTCAGTAGATGGTAGTGGGAATGGGAAAGAGAAATAAAACAAAAACCACATGTAAGGCACTGGGAAGGAGACCTGTATGCAAACAGTGGCTTATCAGAGATGGAGATGACGGCTAAGAAGAGTTCCCAATGGCTGACAAATTTCCCACTGAGGGATTATGTGAATGGCGGTTCAGTGGCCAAGACAGGGTGAGAATTGGTTGACGGGGAAGATGATGATGAATTTGGTTTGGGCGTACTGAGTTGGAACAGGAAATTCCAAATATGGCACCACATCTTGTGAGAAAATTTAGGGCAGGGAAAACTCAAGCTTCGGGAATAGATGAAATTGCAAACACAAAGGTAAAGAAGAAATGAACTACAGACTGATAAATGCGAATACAAAAACATGTATTTAGCCAAGAGGTTTGTAAAATTTTAAAAATTCGAATTTATTAGATTTTATTAGTAACACAATTACACAGAATAAAGTTCAGGAATTCATCAATGGTGGTCATCAATATGTGCTTCTTTGTGGCTTTTTAAGCTGTTATTTCTCATGATTCAAATCGATTCACAGGACAGTTGAATTTCATACATAGCTTCATAAGATGAATACAACAGGTCTTCCATCCATAAAATTAATGAAAACATATCTTTCATGAAAGGCACATAAAGAATCTAAACTAGCACATTTATTTAAAGAATTCTGATAACTTTGAATTTCTTTACATTACAAACAAGAAAAATCCCCCAAATGAAACAGATGTAAATGTTGTTTCTGGTTACATACACACACACACACACACTGCAACAAATAGACCTCAACAAAATGATAACACACAACTAAATTTAGAAACTACTTACCCACAAAGTTTATTGAAACACTACATAATGTTTTTAAGATGAGTAAAAAAAGAGAAGTAAGGTATGGAATGCTGTTCACTTTGCTGAAAACAAGGTCATAGAGAGATACTGTGAATAATTAAAACAAAAGTGACTATCAAAATTTTAATATCTAGCAAAAATGTAATACTTGAGAATACATACAATTGCTGACTTAATTAAATACGATTACTCATTTTCCTAAGTGTAATTGCCCATTTCATTCTCAGAGATAATAGCACAGTTTAAAGAAATAATACAAACTCAAGCAAGTGGAGGAAATTTGAATAATCTCAGGGAAAAAAGTAATTTTAATATAGTGTGATAATTAAATTTGAAACTAGTTACTTACATATGTGAATTTAAAGGCTGCATTTTATCGGCAGCAGAATCTTCGAGGTCTTTCCTGTTACCTTCCGAACAAAGAGCTGTCATGTATGGTACGTACAAGGGATTTCCCAAAGGAAATACACAAATGAATGTCTCAAAATTCATTATGCTAACTTATTTTTTTACCCACAAAAATGCTCTTGCACCCACCTAAACTTACTTATAAATAAAAATGTAGTTATTTGAAAGTGTATAAAAATTAACTTGGCATCACCTTTAAGGCAATGCATGAATACCATCCAAATATTAAAATTCAAAGTGAAAACAAACCAACTGAATAAAAATTAAGTGTTTATAAGTCTACATGTATATCCTCAGAAACCTGCAATTTTACAGTTTTTAAACCAAATCTAATGTAGAATCAGATTAGCATGCACCCTTAAAAGAAAAACTGAAACTCATACAATGTTTAACTGATCCAAAGGCAGGTATAGTCATCTTCTTCAAGAACATTTCAATAAAACACATAAATTTAAAGAACAAATCATGTTATTAAAATAGTCTGTGCAATGTTTGTACAAATAACATTTATGATTACAAGTATACTACATATAATCAAGACAAGAGCTGCAATGTGTCCTAATATTAATCATCGTACTTAAAAATTTACAGGACAGGAACATAAATAAAGCTGTTTAGAACTGGCAAACATGACAATAGTCTGTCATTCAGTACAAAGTACTTAATATTTCTGTTATTTCCAAAGCCATCACGCTAAAATTATAAGTTGCCGCTTACTAAATACCTAAAAGTACTGTGGAAAACGAAAGTCATAAATACATGTATACATACATTTGCATATTTACATGTATGTAGAAGTCATCCGTACACTAGAGCCCAGCTTTAACACTGCCCTTAGTTTCTCACTGCAGGACCACCTCTCACATTTACGAAAGGTCCTTCCATTACTTTCAGTTAAAAAAAAACAAACAGAACAGCTTTGGTCAGGTCCCAGATGCACTCGCCATATACTACATTCTGTGTTGCTGCAAGACTCTAGTCTAGAGAGATCCACATGTAAGTACTCATTTGGTTTGAAAATGCATTTTACCATTTACTGCCAACACTCAGAAGAGACCACAATCTTTTAGATTATTTTTTATGATGACATCTGTTACGGCATCAAAGACAAACTGCACGTTCTTGGTGTCCGTGGCACACGTGAAGTGGGTGTATATTTCCTTTGTGTCCTTTCTCTTATTGAGGTCTTCAAACTGACACTGAATATATGCAGCTGCCTCTTCATATGTGTTTGAGCCTGAGAAGAGAAATGGAAAGAAACGTAAGGTGAAGTTAAAAGGAGTATACTGCTAAGCGACATGGACCTTAAAATACAGAAATAGGTTTCATATGTATAAAATATGTCGATTCCATCATAATTGTCTTTATGCCATTTGAGAATAAGATAAACTTTAAGTGAAAAATACCCAATGTTAATCACCCTTTAATGACTGTAAGTTACCCTTAAAGAAAAAAAAACAAAAGCATGGTATTCCATGTTCCCCATGATCTTTGTTCCTGCCTCAAACTCTAAGTATCAGAGCCTCTTTTTGCTTTTACCCCTTACACTCTACATCCTAACATGGACAGCTTCCACAAATAACTGATGTGGCTTGCTATAACACTTCTAGCCTATAGTGGCTGATCAAGAAATGCTGACTGAGTACTGACTGGTATATTTTTATTCAAAGTGTTGTGTTAGTTCCTCAGTCTTGTCTGACTCCTTGCGACTCCATGGACTGTAGCCTGCCAGGCTCCTCTCTGTTCATGGAATTCTCCAGGCAAAAATACTGGAGTGGGTTTCCATTTCCTTCTCCAGGGGATTTTTCCCAGCCCAGGGACTGAAACCCAGGCCTCCCACATTGCAGGTGGATTCTTTACTGTCTGAGCCACAAAGGAAGCCATTTTTATTCAACTTCCTATATATATTCAATATATTAACTAGCATTTATCTCTCAGTTTTTTGTTCAAAAACTGTACAGTGCTCTACAATGTGGTATATGGCTATGAGGTTACAAAAAGTGAATGACAGAATGACTGCTACTTTCATCAGATGACTGAAGACTGTCACCTCCACTGGCTTTGTTCATAGTGATGCTTCCTAAGGCCCATGTGACTTCACATTCCAGGATGTCTGGCTCTAGGTCAGTGATCACACCATCGCGATTATCTGGGTCGTGAAGATCTTTTTTGTACAGTTCTTGTGTGTACTTTTGCCACCCCTTCTTAATATCTTCTGCTTCTGTTAGGTCCACACCACTTCTGTCCTTTATAGACATGAGCGCACTGTGCTACAGAAATGGCTGTGTGGCGCTGGAGTGGCGAGAGGCCATGAGACGATATCCTACGTCCAAGGTCAGAAAAACCCCAGTAAGATGGTAGGCACTGGAGCAGCTGTGAGGAGATACCCCATATCCAAGGGCAAAGTAGAAGACACAGCAAGATGTAGGGGGAGCAAATTCGCATTTAGAATTAAACCCCATTCCCACCAGAGATGCTAAGAGGGCTCAAACTTTGTGGACACCAGGACTCAGGGACCCAGGGACCCCACAGACTGAGACACAACTGTGTCTGAGCATCTCCTGTGGAGGTACGGGTCAGCAATGGACTGCCACAGGGACAGGGGCTCTGGGAACAGCAGGCTTGGGTACGGCATAAGCCCTCTTGGAGGAGGTCACCATTAACCCCACCATAGAGCTGCCAGAACTTACACAGGACTGGGAAACAGACTCTTAGAGGGCACAAACAGAACCTTGTGCACCAGGACCCAGGAGAAAGGAGCAGTGACTCCACAAGAGAGTGTGGGGGCAGACCCAGAATTGCCTGTGAGTGTCTAGGAGTCTCCAGTGGAAGCATGGGTTGGTGGTGGCCTGCTGCAGGGTTGGGGGCACTGAGTGCAGCTGTGCATGCATGGGACCTTTTGAAGGGGGTCACCGTTATCTTCATTACCTCCACCAAGTTCGGCCCCAGGTAAATAGCAGGGAGGGAACACAGCACCAGGCATCAATAGAAAATTGGATTAAAGATTTACTGAGTGTGGCCCTGCCCATCAGAACAAGACCCAGTTTCCCCCTCAGTCAGTCTCTCCCATCATGAAGTTTTCATAAGCCTCTTATCCTTCTCCATCAGAGGACAGACAGACTGAAAAGCACAATCACAGAAAATTAACCACTCTAATCACATAGACCAGAGCCTTGTCTAACTCAATGAAACTATGAGCCATGCCCTGTAGGGCCACCCAAGACGGACAGGTCATGGTGGAGAGGTCTGACAGAATGTGGTCCACTGGAGAAGGGAATGGCAAACCACTTCAGTTTTCTTGCCTTGAGAACCTCATGAACAGTATGAAAAGGCAAAAAGATAGGACACTGAAAGATGAACTCCCCAGGTCAGTAGGTGCCCAGTATGCTACTGGAGATCAGGGGAGAAATAACTCCAGAAAGAATGAAGACAAAAACATCACCCAGTTGTGGGTTTGCCTGGTGATGTAAGCAAGATTAATGCTGTAAAGAGCAATACTGCATAGGAACGTGGAATGTCAGGTCCA
Source organism: Bubalus kerabau (assembly GCF_029407905.1). NCBI lineage: Eukaryota > Metazoa > Chordata > Mammalia > Artiodactyla > Bovidae > Bubalus > Bubalus kerabau. The sequence continues at coordinate 43,912,634 of NC_073631.1, forward strand.
TGAATCAAGGCAAATTGGAAGTGGTCAAACAGGAAAGGGCAAGACTGAACGTCAACATTTTAGGAATCAGTGAACTAAAATGGACTGGAATGGGTGAATTTAACTCAGATGACCATTATATCTACTACTGTGGGCAAGAATCCCTTAGAAGAAATGGAGTAGCCATCATAGTTAACAGAAGAGTCTGAAATGCAGTACTTGGATGCAATCTCAAAAACGATAGAATGATCTCTGTTTGTTTCCAAGGCAAACCATTCAATATCACAGTAATCCAATATGCCCCAACCAGTAATGCTGAAGAAGCTGAACAGTTCTATGAAGATCTACAAGACCTTTTAGAGCTAACACCCCAAAAAGATGTCCTTTTCATTACAGGGGACTGGAATGCAAAAGTAGGAAGTCAAGAAACACCTGGAGTAACAGGCAATTTGGGCCTTGGAGTACGGAATGAAGCAGGGCAAAGGCCAATAGAGTTCTGCCAAGAGAATGCACTGGTCATAGCAAACACCCTCTTCCAACACAAAAGAAGACTCTACCATAGACATCACCAGATGGGCAACACCGAAATCCGACTGATTATATTCTTTGCAGCCAAAGATGGAGAAGCTCTATACAGTCAGCAAAAACAAGACCAGGAGCTAACTGTGGTTCAGATCATGAGCTCCTTATTGCCAAATTCAGACTAAAATTGAAGAAAGTAGGGAAAACCACTAGACCATTCAAGTATGACCTAAATCAAATCCCTTACGATTATACAGTGGAAGTGAGAGATAGACTTAAAGGACTAGATCTGATAGAGTGCCTGATGAACTATGGACGGAGGTTCGTGACACTGTACAGGAGACAGAGATCAAAACCACCCCCAAGAAAAAGAAATGCAAAAAAGCAAAATGGCTGTCTGAGGAGGCCTTACAAACAACTGTGAAAAGAAGAGAACTGAAAAGCAAAGGAGAAAAGGAAAGATATACCCATTTGAATGCAGAGTTCCAAAGAACAGCAAGCAGAGATAAGAAAGCCCTCCTCAGTGATCAGTGCAAAGAAATAGAGGAAAACAATAGAATGGGAAAGACTAGAGATCTCTTCAAGAAAATCAGAGATACCAATGGACTATTTCATGCAAAGATGGGCTCAATAAAGGATATTTTGAATGTTAACCCCTAAGCAGATAAATAGTTTGCAAATATTTTCTCCCATTCCTTTGGCTGCAGTTTTATTCTGTTGATGATATCCTTGGCCATGCAGAAGCTTTTTAGTTTGATGTAGTCCCCATTTGTCTATTTTTGCTTTTGGTGTCAAACCTAAAAATTTACAGTCAAGACGGATTTCCAGCTTATTGCCTATGTTTTCTTCTAGGAGTTCTCTCCTTTCTTACACTCAAATCTTTATTTGGTTTATTTTTGTGTATGGTGGAGAGAGCAGTCCAGTTTCATTTTAGCATGTGGCTGTCCAGTTTTCCTAACATTTATTAACGAGACTGCTCTTTCCCCATTGTGTATTCTTGAGTCCTCTGTCATAAATTACTTGATCATGTATGCATGGTTTACTTCTGGGCTCTCTATTCTGTTCCTCAGTTCTGTTTCTAATGCCAATACCACACTTGTTTTGATTACTCTAGCTGTTGGAAACCAGGGAGCACGGTGCTTCCACCTTTGTTGTTCCTTTTAAAGACTGCTTTAGTTTTTGGACTCTTTTATGACTTAAAATTGTTAGGATTATTTATTCTTTCTGTGAAAACTGCAATTAGAATTTTGATATGGATTACACTGAGTCTTTTAGACAACTGTAGGTAGCATGGACCGTTCTAACAGTATTCTTCTAATTGGGTGTGGAATACCAGACCACCTGACCTGCCTCTTGAGAAATCTGTATGCAGGTCAGGAAGCAACAGTTAGAACTGAACAGGGAACAACAGACTGGCTCCAAATAGGAAAAGGAGTACGTCAAGGCTGTATATTGTCACTCTGCTTATTTAACTTATATGCAGAGTACATCATGAGAAACGCTGGGCTGGAAGAAGCACAAGCTGGAATCAAGACTGCCGGGAGAAATATCAATAACCTCATATATGCAGATGACACTACCCTTATGGCAGAAAGTGAAGAAGAACTAAAGAGCCTCTGGATGAAAGTGAAAGTGGAGAGTGAAAAAGTGGGTTTAAAGTTCAACATTCAAAAAACAAAGATTATGGCATCTGGTCGCATCACTTCATGGCAAAGAGATGGAAGAAACAATGGAAACAGTGGCTGACTTTATTTTATTGGGCTCCAAAATCACTGCAGATGGTGACTGCAGCCATGAAATTAAAAGATGCTTACTCCTTGGAAGGAAAGTTATGACCAACCTAGACAGCATGTTAAAAAGCAGAGACATTACTTTGTCAACAAAGGTCCATCTAGTCAAGGCTATGGTTTTTCCAGTAGTCATGTATGGATGTGAGAGTTGGATTGTAAAGAAAGCTGAGCACCGAAGTATTGATGCTTTTAAACTGTGGTGTTGGAGAAGACTCTTGAGAGTCCCTTGGACTGCAAGGAGATCCAACCAGTCCATCCTAAAGGAGATCAGTCCTAAGTGTTCATTGGAAAGATTGATGTTGAAGCTGAAACTCCAGTACTTTGGCCACCTGATGTGAAGAGCTGACTTATTGGAAAAGACCCTGATGCTGGGAGAGACTGAAGGCAGGAGGAGAAGGGGACAGAGGATGAGATGGTTGGATGGCATCACTGACTCAATGGAGGTGAGTCTGAGCAGACTCCAGGAGTTGGTGATGGACAGGGAGGCCTTGCGTGCTGTGGTCCATGGGGTCGCGAAGAGTCGGACATGACTGAGTGACTGAACTGAATTTTCTTGTGACATATTTGCCTGGTTTAGGTAACAGGTAATGCTGGCCTGGTAAAACGAGTGATGGAAGAGTTAGAGAAGAATTACTAGCAGTGCTTCTCAGAGTGTTCGGCAGAATTCACCAGTAAGGCCATCTGGTTATGAACTTATGTTTACTGGAAGGTTCTTGATTGAATTCTTTACTAATCAGTCTATTCAGATTTTCTATTTCTTAATGATTCAAACTTGGTTGATTGTTTCTAGGAAATTTTCTCTAGGTTGTCAAAATAAGTTTACATTTTATCTCGCCAATAGCAGACAGCCATATACTCTACAAATTAAATTTTAGTTTATTAAATCATAATAAGGGTACACTGAAATATAAAGGAATAAATAATGTCCTGTTGACTCACAGAAGCTAATGCAACCTCTAAATTAAAAATATGTTTTGAGAAAACAGCTTGCCCTGTGTGCATTCCTCAATCTGCTGTATATATTCCAGGTAACGAGTTACATTACTTAATCCGCAGAACTACAAGATACATGAATGAACTAGTAAGTACAGTATTAAACCTGATTTTAAGTTTTGGCAAAGAATGACTGAGGGCAGGGGTGGTGGAAGATGACATTAGTTTCTAACATAATAGAACTGTCTTGACTAAAGGTTTATTACAGATGATATAGCCTGGCTCAAGACTGGAGAATGGGAGGCTGGTGATATAATTCAAAGGGAGATAAAGGTGATTTGAAAAGAAAAAAAAATAGCGTGAGTTCAATTTGAGTCTCAGGTGCTAAAAAACACAGATATGCTCAGCAAGCAGTTGGAAATGCAAGCCTGAGTCTCCACAGAGAAATTAGAGTTGACAACAGAATGTATCATGCTGAGAATAAATATGCCTATGAAAGAATAGAATGCTGGAAGATTATAAGACTGCAGACAGAATTTGGTGAAATGCCACCATACAGATAAAAAGAAGAGAAGATAGGAGCAGAGAGAGGTAGGAGATAAACCAAGTGAGGAGTTTGCAGGCTACATGTCTTCTATAGCAAACAGTATAGAACAGGAATTAAGAATTGAAGATGCATCAGAGAATCTGAATCAGGTAAATCAAGAATTCTATAATACTCTTTGCTAAAAGAATCTTAGAACAGTGATTATTACTAACTTTAAAAAATGTATACCTGGCCTGGCAAAAAAAAAAAAGAGAGCTAACAAGTATGCTCTTGGTGGCTCTAAAATCTCTGCAGGTATGTAATATTTGAGGAGTGATTTGGGTTCTCAAACTTTCCCTGGTGGCTAAGACAGTAAAGAATCTGCTTGTGATGCAGAAGACCTGGTTCAACCTCTGGGTCAGGAAGATCCCCTGGAGAAGGGAATGGCTATCCACTCCAGTATTCTTGTCTGGAGAAGCCCATGGACAGAGAAACCTGGTGGGCTATAGTCCATGGGATCACAAAAGATACAAAGCTGAGTGACTAACACTTTTATTTTTTAACTTGGGTCCTCTGACATTAACACAAAAGGGCTACTTTACAATGTTGTTGTTTAGTCCATAGTCATGTCTGACTCTCCCAACCCCATGGACTGTATTCTGCCAGGCTCCTCTGTCCATGCGATTTCCCAGGTGAGAATATGGGAGTGGGTTGCCACTTTCTTCTCCAGGTGATCTACCCAACCCAGGAATCAAACCCACATCTCCTGGATTTGCAGGCAGATTCTTTACTGCTGAGCCAGCAGGGAAGCCTTTATTTCACTATAGAAAATGAATATGACCTTAAAGATAAAGTAAAGGCAAAACTGAATTGCCTTGATTCTAGATATCTTCAATCTTGGAATCAGAACTATTAATAATTCTATCCCCAATAAAGCACTACAAACAAGTTAATTCTGTGAAATTAGTTTGAACTGAAGTATAACTCTGTGGGCTTCCCTTGTGGCTTAGCTGGTAAAGAATCCACCTGCAATGTGGGAATCCTGGGGTTCGATCCCTGGGTTGGGAAGATTCCCTGGAGAAGGGAAAGGCTACCCTGCCTCTTGAGAAATTCGTATGCAGGTCAGGAAGCAAGAGTTAGAACTGGACATGGAACAACAGACTGGTTCCAAATAGGAAAAGGAGTATGTCAAGGCTGTATACTGTCACCCTGCTTATTTAACCTGTATGCAGAGTACATCATGAGAAACGCTGGGCTGGAAGAAGCACAAGCTGGAATCAAGATTGCCAGGAGAAATATCAATCACCTCAGATATGCAGATGACACCACCCTTATGGCAGAAAGTGAAGAGGAACTAAAGAGCCTTTTGATGAAAGTGAAAGAGGAGAGTGAAAAAGTTGGCTTAAAGCTTAACATTCAGAAAACTAAGATCATGGCATCTGGTCCCATCACTTCATGGGAAATAGATGGGGAAACAGTGGCTGACTTTATTTTTTTGGGCTCCAAAATCACTGCAGATAGTGACTGCACCCATGAAATTAAAAGACGCTTACTCCTTGGAAGGAAAGTTATGACCAAGCTAGATAGCATATTGAAAAGCAGAGACATTACTTTGCCAACAAAGGTCCATCTAGTCAAGGCTATGGTTTTTTCAGTAGTCATGTATGGATGTGAAAGTTGGACTCTAAAGAAAGCTGAGTACTGAAGAATTGATGCTTTTGAACTGTGGTGTTGGAGAAGACTTTTGAGAGTCCCCTGGACTGCAAGAAGATCCAACCAGTCCATCCTAAAGGAAATCAGTCCTGAACATGCATTGGAAGGACTGCTGTTAAAGCTGAAGCTCCCATACTTTGGCCACCTGATGCAAAGAACTGACTCATTTGAAAAGACCCTAATGGTGGTTGGATGCCTTCACCGACTCAATGGACATGAGTTTAAATAAAATCCGGGAGTTGGTGATGGACAGGGAGGCTTGGCATGCTGCAGTCCATGGGTGCAAAGAGTCGGACATGACTGAGCAACTGAACTGATAACTCTGTGATTTACAAAAAGGGCTGTAGTAAAGAGCAGTAGGGTCACACTGATTGAAGAACCCTCTGCTTTGCCTCCAGTGAGAATATAATTAAATGTATTCTGACTGTTAATGTTCTGGATGCAGCAGGTGCAGTGGACTTGGGTCTGGACTGGGACTCTTGCTTCATTCCTCCCAGTGCTCTCACCTGTGTTAGTGGGATATAAAAGCATCCATAGCACACGGTTGTTTTAACACTGCCTGTGGAAAGGCAGTAAATATTTGTATAATTTACTCAATACAAAACTAAAATTTTGTTTATAAGAAAAAAATTCTTAAAATAATTAGGATGGAGCGAGGGTTGTTATTTTTCTGTTGTGTTCGACTCTGTGGAGGGGACCTGGGGGTCGAGGGTGGGATATCTGTGTTCCTTGTGCCCACTTCCAGTAGTAGCCAGGGAAGTGTTCCAAAGAACTAAAGCAGTGTTTTTGCCTAACTTTTGATTTCACAGATGGAGTACTGAGACAGGGAAATTAACTGCCTCAATCAAGATCAAAGAGCAAATTATGGGAAAGCCAGGACTGCAACTCAGCTTTCCTTTTCTCAAAGCAGACCGTTTTCCACAGCAGTAAAACTGAAGTAGCTTTAAGGTCTCATTACCAAAGCCTGGGTTTCTTGTGAACCCTTCCCCCATTCCCCTGAGCAGTTAGCTACCTCATATTCCTTTCTAATCTTCCCCCCTTACAATTACTTACTGTTTGTTTTCCTCTGTAGTCACATGCTGCACTGGTGTTGTTTTATCTGCTTCCTTAGGAGTACCTCTGTCTTAGAGATTAGTCAGTGAACAGAGACACATCTTACTTATTGTACATCACACAATAGCTAAGATCTGTTCACTGCATGTACAAATCAGTATCTTACGTTTACAAAGACTTGGGGTCACCACAGAAAATTATCTAACAGCTTTCCCATAAAATGAATGTTATTTTTAATCCTCCACACCTCAAGGAGCTAGCCCAAGCAAGCTGGGCTTGAATGCAGTTTGCTAAATAATTTTGCTTTTACAGGTTAAGAACTACTAAGCCAAGAGATTCAAATCAACAACTGAAATCTTGGCTTAGGGGAACTTTCACTTAAAAATGTACGAGTTGACAGAGAAAGTAAAATACCTGCATATTCTGGATAGCATATAGTGAGAGGGCTCTTCTTGATTTTTTCTTCAAAGAGATCCTTCTTGTTCAGAAAAAGTATAATAGATGTATCTGTAAACCATTTGTTGTTACATATGCTGTCGAATAACTTCATGCTTTCATGCATTCGGTTCTGTAATAGAAAACAGCCAGTGTATCATAAGGGCAAAGATTCTGAGAAATATTACTTTTAAAAAATAATGAGTGTCTGGGAAGAAAGTGTGGCAGTACAATAGAGCTTAGCCAGCCGAAAAATACATAACCTATCACAAAAATACACTTCAAGAACAAGCACACGTGATGATTTCAGGCGCGATGAGGATCCGCATCACTCATCAGCCATCCAGCACTCGCTGCGCGCCCGTGGTGTGCCACTGTTCCGCAGGAGCTTGTGATCTAGAAATGCCAAGTGCGGACATCTCAGAGGAGACCTCGCTACAGAGTGACCTGAGGTTTCCATTAAAAGGTAAGTAGAGGTTTTTGAAGATTAATAAACTGAAAAAGCTGAAATACAATTAGACCAACACCCTATATAATAGTGTATGAGGGAAGGAAACCTCCAATTCCTGTTTCCTGCCCTTCTGGTATCTGTGGTTTCAAAAAGGGCACTGATATATTATAGAGCACCAGAAGGACAGAAATGAATGTCGTACGTTACACCTACTGAACGGTAACTGTATATACCTTATCTTAAAAAAAAAAAGAAACTGACATTTATAGCTCTTCTATTTAAAAATATTTCCCTCAGATTAATGGTACACTGAAATACATGTGACAATTACATGACAGCAGCAAAGTATAATATAGCTCAGGGATTACTAAGATGGCAGAGGTAAGAAATAAAAGCCTTGGACTATAATGGAGCTAGCTTTATTTTTATTCGGTATGTAGATACCAGATCTCAGAAATGCCTAGTTAAGCATCTAGGGTTGAACTCTTTGTCTTCTCCTTTTTATGAGGATCCATCATAAAAAGTATGCTTCTTTGCATACTAAGAGGGATATGTACTAAATAGAAAAGTTAGAGAAAAGTGCCTGAACTTTCACATTATTCAGGCATTAGCAAGAATTTCTCAAGAGTTTTTCTTAGAAAAATTCTTGGCAACAACTCCAACTCTTCCTATTCCATGTTTAATCTTTAAAAGAGGTTCTACTTGCCATTTCTTCATCTTCAGCTAGAACCAGGTCATAGTCACTCAGCGCCACACAGAAGATGATGGCGGTCACTCCTTCGAAGCAATGAATCCATTTCTTCCGCTCAGATCTCTGTCCTCCCACATCAAACATTCTGTAAGAGGAGACATGAGTTTAACATCACCCTGAATGCTCAGACACACCAAGGAGTTCTATAAAAAAAAATCAACAAAAAAGCTCCAAATCGCATGGAGAATGTGGGATGGAAGGTAAGAAGAAAAGGACTTTAAGGGAGAAAAAGTCTGCTAGAAGGGACGGTCTCTCACAATAAAACACAAAAAACCCAAAATACCTTAAAAAAAATACCCAAGTTCATTAACATATGAGACCACATTAGAACAAGAACATTAAAACACACAAATGAAGGGGCTGAACTATGTGTAAACAGAGAAGTCACAGGGAACATCTAGAGAATGCAGAGATAATAGAATATATTCAATTCACCAGAGTCACAGAACATTAGAGGCAGAGAACACGGTCCCCTCGTCCAACTACAAAATGTTTCTCTCTGAAGCAATATTGCAGGACTTAAATGTAAAGGAGAAACCATTAGAGGTAAGAAAGGTGTCATATTTAAATAGGGGCAAACAGCCTGCCTAAATCAAAAAATAAAACCAAGGTACAGAAAAAAAGATGAGATAAATGGGTGGCCTACTGAATAGTGTGAATACTAGGAGTGAAAACACTACGTTTTTACATGATGTGCAATAGGAGACCATTCTAAGTGGCTGCACAAGGCAGTAACACAAACAACATAAAGATGATGATGTTTTCTGCTTTCTCCTCTAAGAGCGTAAGTTAAGCAAAAGTTGAAATTCACATAGATTATTATGCAATCTAGAAATAGCCACTTACATAATAGAAACACTATGCAAACTGGTACATTTTAAAAGACTCCATTTATCTAGATACTGCACTAATTAAAATAGTCCCTATTTCATTCTCAGGCAAAACGAATTTTCCCAGTAGAGTAGCATTGGCCTATAAACCAAATCCAAGTGCATCAGATTTGTACTCAGTATAAAAGTAACAATAGTAGTTAGTTTTATCATCATTTAAGTGGTATTCTATTAGTCTACCTAGTAAATTGTTCATTAAGTTTAAGTATGCTATATAACAAAATGATTCTACTACACACTAAATTAAAATGGGTAAGATGCGAAAAGGACAGCTGGTAATGAAGATCAAACAAAATAAAAGAAATTAAAATGATTACCCATCTGCTAAACTGCCAACGAACACAATTTGAAGACTACCTTACCAAAAAAATAATATATTTTAGCTAACTTCTCTGATCATATGTCATATATCACTCCATGTAAAATAACAACAGAACCCTCCCTCTCCCACATTTCCCCTCTGTTGATGGTTGGTTTATGTATCAATTTGGCTAGGCTATCATATGCAGTCACTTAATCAAGCACTAATTTGGGTGCTGCTGTGAAGGTATTTTATTGTTATGGTTAGTATCTATAATCAGTTGATTTTCAGGGCAGACCTCATCTATTGAGTTGAAAGGCCTTAAGGGCAAAAGCTGAAGTTTCTCAGAGGAAAAAAATTCTGCCTCAATACTGCAAAATGAGTATCTACCTGAGCCTGCTGTCCTGTACTGCAAACCAACACCCACTGTCAGGTAAGCCAGGTCCTTGGGAGCAAGGAGAGATAAGAAAGCCTTCCTCAGCCATCAGTGTAAAGAAATAGAGGAAAACAACAGAATAGGAAAGGCTAGAGATGTCTTCAAGAAAATTAGAGATACCAAGGGAACATTTCATACAAAGATGGGCTCAATAAAGGACAGAAATGGTAGGGACCTAACAGAAGCAGAAGATATTAAGAAGAGGTGGCAAGAATACACAGAAGAACTGTACAAGAAAGATCTTCATGACCCAGATAATCACAATGGTGTGATCACTGACCTAGAGCCGGACATCCTGGAAGGTGAAGTCAAGTGGGCCTTAGGAAGCATCACTACAAATAAAGCTAGTGGAGGTGATGGAATTCTAGTTGAGCTATTTCTATCCTGAAAGATGACGCTGTGAAAGTGCTGCACTCAATATGCCAGCAAATATGGAAAGTCAGCAGTGGCCAAAGGACTGGAAAAGGTCAGTTTTCATTCCAATCCCAAAGAAAGGCAATGCCAAAGAATGCTCAAACTACCGCACAACTGCACTCATCTCACACGCTAGTAAAGTAATGCTTAAATTGTCCAAGCCAGGCTCCAGCAATACGTGAACCGTGAACTTCCAGATGTTCCAGCTGGTTTTAGAAAAGGCAGAGGAACCAGAGATCAAATTGCCAACATCCGCTGGATCATCGAAAAAGCAAGAGAGTTCCAGAAAAACATCTATTTCAGCTTTACTGACTATGCCAAAGCCTTCGACTGTGTGGATCACAATAAACTGAGGAAAATTCTGAAAGAGATGGGCATACCAGACCACCTGACCTGCCTCTTGAGAAACCTGTATGCAGGTCAGGAAGCAACAGTTAGAACTAGACATGGAACAACAGACTGGTTCCAAATAGGAAAAGGAGTACGTCAAGGCTGTATATTGTCACCCTGCTTATTTAACTTCTATGCAGAGTACATCATGAGAAATGCTGGGCTGGAAGAAGCACAAGCTGGAATCAAGATTGCCGGGAGAAATATTAATAACCTTAGATATGCAGATGACACCACCCTTAGGGCATAAAGTGAAGAAGAACTAAAGAGCCTCTTGATGAAAGTGAAACTGGAGAGTGAAAAAGTTGGCTTAGTGCTCAACATTCAGAAAACTAAGATCATGGCATCCAGTCCCAATCACTTCATGGCAAATAGATAGGGAAACAGTGGAAACAGTGTCAGACTTCATTTTTCTGGGCTCCAAAATCACTGCAGATGGTGACTGCAGCCATGAAATTAAAAGACACTTACTCCTTGGAAGGAAAGTTATGACTAACCTAGACAACATATTAAAAAGCAGAGACATTACTTTGCCAACAAAGGTCCATCTAGTCAAGGCTATGGTTCTTCCAGTAGTCATGTATGGATGTGAGAGTTGGAATATAAACAAAACTGAGCGCCACTAAGAATTGATGCTTTTGAACTGAGGTGTTGAAGACTCTTGAGAGTCCCTGGGACTGCAAGGAGATCCAAACAGTCCATCCTAAAGGAGACCAGTCCTGGATGTTCATTGGAAGGACTGATGTTTAAGCTGAAGCTCCAATACTTTGGCCACCTGATGGGAAGAGCTGACTCATTGGAAAAGACCCTCATGCTGGCAAAGACTGAGGGCGGGACAAGAAGGGAACGACAGAGGAGATGGTTGGTTTGCATGATCAACTCGATGGACATGGGTTTGGGTGGACTCTGGGAGTTGGTGATGGACAGGGAGGCCTGGCGTGCTGTGGTTCATGGGGTTGCAAAGAGTCGGACATGACTGAGCTGAGCTGAACAGGTTTTTTCCTCCGAGAACCCTAAGTGACACATGTTTAGTACCCAAATTTGGGTAATGCAGTAAATCAAATACTCCTGTGGATATGGCTCTGGATGTGGGTAGTAGAGAAAGGTTGGAAGAATTTTGAATGATAGAAAAAGTCCAAAATACCTTGAAATATGGTTGGTTAGAAATACAGATATTAAAAGTGATTTTGATGAGAATTAAGATTTTTTTTTTTTAGCCTTCAGGAAGAGCATAATCCTCTAACAAACTCATTTCTAACTTCAAGTGCTATCAGAATAAATTTCTGGTTCTTTATGCCACAAATTTGTGGTAATTTGTTACAGAAGCTTTAGGGAGCTAGCTAGTATATGCCATCTTGCTTTCCTCATCATAGCAGTTACCACCCCCTGAATACTAAATATGTATTTCATTTCCTCTCGTCCCCAAACCCTACAATGATGTAAAGACAAAGACTTTGTTTTGGCCTCCACTGGACAAACAAATGTACTGCATAAGTATTTCTTGAATGAAATAATGAACTGTGTCTACAGAGTATTTTAAAACACTTTTAAGCAGTAATAGACTAGTTTTTACCAATGCTATTTTTTCACAGAACTAGAGCTAAAAAACTTTAAAATTTATATGGAAACACAAAAGATCCCAAATAGCCAAAGTAATTTTGAGAAATAAAAATGAGGCTGGAGGAGTCAGACTCCCTGACTTCAGACTATACTACAAAGCTTCAGTAATCAAAATACCATGATAGCATGATACTGGAACAAGAACAGAAATACAGATCAAGGGTCTAGGTCAGAAAGCCCAGCAATAAAGACACACCTAACAGTTAATCTAAGACAAGGGAGGCAAGAAAATACAATGAGAAAGTGGTGCTGGGAAAACTGGACAGCTACATGTGAAAAGAGTGAAATTAGAGCCTTCTCTAATATCATATACAAAATTAAACTCAAAATGGATCAATAATAGACTAATTTTACCATGTTAAAGATACAGACCTTCCAGTTATGCTCTGGGAATGTTAAATATAAAAGAGCTTTAAGTTGATAAGTAGTATGAATACAGAAACAATCTCTTCAATTTAATTTATGAATGAATGAGGGTCATTCATTATTGATCATAAGTGACCCTATAGACTATAGCCTGTCAGGCTTCTCTGTCCATGGGATTCTCCAGGCAAGGATACTGAAGTGGGTAGACATTCCGTTCCCCAGAGGATCTTCCCAACCCAGGATCCCCTGCATTGCAGATGGATTCTTTATCATCTGAGCCACCAGCGAAGCCTAGCATAAACAAAGAACCTTTAAGCTGGTGCTTCTCAAATGTTATGTGTGATGTTGATGCTGCTGATTTGCAGACTGGACTTTGAGAATCACTGGCCTAACTCAAGGAGCAAAAATGACTAAGAACTAATATAACGAAGGATCAGACTGTACACAGAGCATTATTCATTGTTTCACACACATATTAAAATTATCTTCAAATTCTGAATTTCTATTTAACCCAAAACAAAAAATGATTATAATATGTTCTCCTTCATATGAAGAGACTGTTGACTAGTATTAAACAGGGAGTGAAATTGAGCTTTCTTAGATTTCTTTCTTTAGGGGAGCTGGGGGAGGAAGGGAATGTATCGAAGATCCTGAACTGTGCTGACTTACTCTCAAGACTGTTACCTGCTATCACTGTGACCAAGACTGGGGCAATGCTAATTGACTATACATGAATACTACCCCATAAATGACTTTCCACCCCAGAACCAACTGCACATTTACATTACTAAAGAAAAGGAACAGAAACATATTACAATCATAAAGTATCACTTCTATTGGAAAATTCGATTTTCAACAAAAATATAACAAAATACCAATAAAACTGTTGATTCTTTAAAGCAAAATAATCCTCATAGACACTGTCCATAAATGCCTGGTCACAGAGGTGATAGTATATATTCCTAAATTATAATGCTTTGTTGCCTCATTCTAAATTTGTTAATTCCCACACCACAAAACAAGTGAAACTAAAATTTTATATCAGCAGTTAAAAAACTGAACAATGAATTTATACCACACAACACACAAAATAATAAAACACACTCAGGAATTTCCAGTAGAATTGTTCTAAGCACATTTTTGTCTTCATTTTTCAGAGACTCTCTTAAATATATAAAAAGCATACTTGGAACCATATGTTAGCAATGATAGTAATTTAACAATTCAAATCCAAAATAAGACAAAGTTTATTTGAAGTTCCTGACAGACCTATGTTTAAGTCAGCAAGTGAAAACAGTAACTCAAAACATCCTGTGAAACTTTACGTCACCCGAGAAGACTAAACAGAGCAAGGAAAGTGGACTTCCTGGAAGGATCATGATAACAGACAACCTACCTGATGCTGAAATGACAACCTGGGGAAACCTAGGCTGGCAGTGATGCGTATGGTCTGGAAGTAAATGTTTATAGTGCATTGACCCAAGAACGTGACTGAACTGGACACAGATTGCCTGAAGCACCAAATAACTGGCGTAATATTTACCTTTGCCATTTCCCATCATTTACAGAGCTGAGACCTCTATGTTTTCCTTTCACAGATAATAACCCATTTTATGTATAAACCTCTGACACTGGGCAAGATTGGAACAATCTATTAAGAATCTTAAACGCGTTTGCCTTTACCTAGCAAGCACAAGTCCAGAGTCCTTATTTGCTAACCTTAACCCCATGCACTTTTTCCTCAGATTTCACATTTAGAATAAAGTGATGATCTGAACATAATTTAAGATTCCTATCAAATATGGTCGTAAAGCAAGTTAAAAAAATTTTTTTTTTTAAATCAGAATTTAAGGTGTACTAGGATTTAAAAAAAAATGCAATAAATATTACAAGTCAAGCACTGAACTTCCTTATACTTAAAATCATTTCATAATTTTAAAATAAATCCAGCAGTAGTAATCAAGTAAGGCAAATCAGATGATTTAAAATAATGCTATTTTAATATTCCTGAGTTTGGTTATGTGATATTCTACAGAATAGTAAGCAAACTAAAAGAAGGCAAATGATTTCAGTACATAAAAGATAATACCAGCAGAGAGAGGAGAAAAAAATTACAAGTAAATACAAAACTACCATATTATAGTACCAAAAGTTACATGCTCAGATAAACTCATTATGATCTGTATCTCTGTTTAAGAAAGCAAGGCAGTGTTTGTTTCTGAGAGGGAAGCTGCCACAGAAAACTGAAATTAAATTTTAATTTCTTGGAAAACTCAATTACATGAATCCCTGAATGTGGGATAATGTAGTGATGAATGCTAGTAACAGACGTATTATATTTAAAATACTTATGGAGAGACTCACGGGTACAGGTGCATATCTAGCTGTGCTCCCCACAGTGTGCAATACTGAGCTTCTTTGAGGTGAGCTGACAAATATTTGTTTTTAATCTCTGACTAGAAACCTCTTTTTAAGATAGTTTCAGAAATTCTGATTTGTTATCATACTGTTTCAGAGCACTGGAATTAACTCGAGCAAAATTCAGCAGCTTTTCTCACATTTAGTTTTTCTTTTTTCAATAAGTAACAATTTTCAATGTTTAACTGAATTTCCCTGAACTTGGTTCATTATAAAATGAGCAAACAAGACAAAATGAACTTCAGGATCCCTTTCATTCTATAGGCTACCAGTCAATGCTTCTCTGTTCAGACCTCAATAAGTTATAGTACACTGTAAAGTTAAATGAACATTTTTAATCATGAAATAGTAGAAATGTAAGTGTGCGTAAAAATCTTGGTGAAAAAATTTTAAAAGGTAGCTTTTAAAAACATTTCCATAAATCAGCATATATTCTATCAGTAAAACCTAGAAATAGATGGCAACACTTTTCCAAAATATACATTATTAGAGCAATAGTTTCTATTTAAAAATAAAAACCAAAATCTATTTTTATTTAAGCCACTGTGAAAAATACAGGCAAAAGAAATCTGCATGGTTACTTTTACTTAAATAAAAATATCCCCCTTTGGACCTGAAAAACATTTTTTGTAATTTCCAACTCTAAAAAATTTTAAACTTTTTTATACCTTTTTCCCTTAAACATTTTATTTTGTATTATATATCTGAATTCATATATTATCTGCCTTGAAGCTACTCACTTAAAATGAAGATCTTTGAAAGTAAAATGGGTCTCAACAATTCCTGTGGTTTTCACTCGAGTTCTGAGAACATCTTGTTGAGTTGGAATATAATTTGGTTGTGCAATTCTGTCCAAATCATTCAAATAGCTGAAAAATAAACAATATGCTAATAGTTAACATTATCAATAAAGATCATCTAAATCAAAGAGCAAAACATTTTGATGCATGAAGTACTACAGATTACTGCAAGTTTTTACATTTCTGTGTAATGATGTAATTTGACCAATTTAAATCTGAATCTTACACAACTCTCTGAAATGAAAATGTTTATACTTCTCCAGCCACAAAATTCCATAAGCACCCAAACTCACTGCAAGCCATGAATTTGTCTCTAAAAACTCTTTATTACATTTTTTTTTGATGTACCACTGTGTTTATTTTCTAGACATTTCTTTTTTGTTGAGGAGTTATTGTAGAAAGCCTTCCTTTTTGAGAAAGTAGTGAGGAAACCCCTGGCCAAAGGCTGAATTCAGTATTGTTCCTTTTCAACTCGCCTTAAGTTATACACAGAAAAACACTACGCATGCTCCTGTACTCTACATTTTACTGGCTCTATGAATCAACATTCATATTTTGTTTCTGGTTTCAGCCACTCATTCAACTCTCTCTGCCAATAATGCAGAATATGTTGTGTTATAAAAATGTAGTGGTATCATACTATGCAATTCTTTTGTGTCCAATTATGCAGTAGAATCAATAATGTTACATACAGTACAGGTATAGAGAGATTAAGGTGAACCTGAGTGGTTAAGAAGAGGGCTTATTGGAGAGTGAAGTGAGGAGTGTAACAGAAATCTGAAAGGTGCATGGATGAAAGGGAATGTTATTCACATCATAAAAAGCATAGTAAGGAGGTAGGAACAGCCACATCTTGTATCTTAGAACATAAGTCCACTAGTAGGCTATGCATGGAATTAATTCTAAGGTCACCTGAATTTGGGGAGCATGACTGCAGTGTTTTCTAATACTAGAGTGGAACAGTTCAAGATAATTTAGCAAATACATCAGGGTTCATTACAGAAGCACCAACTTTTGCAACTTTAATTGATGTGTCCTCTCAAAGTGTCCTTTAGCCATTTAGAATGGGGTCTTACCCACAAAGGGAGCTCAATAAGTATATGATTTGTGGAGACAGAATTGGAAAGCCATCTGCTGAATTAGTAATCAAAATGTTATAGACAAGTATATGTATGTGATGTTGATACTAGAATACACAGAGATGATAGTTTATCTGTATTTTAAAATAATGTATTACTGCATTGTTGATAATCTCCTACTATTTTATGTTTTTAGTTCCACATATATTTTTTTTTTTTCTCAGAACTTTTTTTTTTTTTTAATTTTATTTTATTTTTAAACTTTACATAACTGTATTAGATTTGCCAAATATCAAAATGAATCCACCACAGGTACATATATTAAAGCTCAATTTACTACAATAAAATCTGACTTAAAACAGGCTATGACAAGAGTTTACTAACTGTCCCTTTGAAATAATGAGCTGTTCTTATTTAAGATATGTTCTGATTACTCATATTAACATTTATAGCATAAAACTGCTATAGTTCTATTAGCCTGTAAAAATAATGTACATTTATATTTCGACAAGACAAAAAAGAAAAACGGGCACTGTGAAAAACTCCGGTTGTTTTAAAAGATCACAAATTTTTCATAGATTGATGATTCGATGGTCTTACTGGGCAGCTTGGCAGCACCCTCTATCTCCAGTCAAGAATTCAGAAATCAAGATGCCTTATAACTACCAAGGAGAATAATGAGTTTCATGACTTCCTTCATTCTTGAAGAGTGGCTCCATTTTTGCCATCTTAAGATCAGAACTATTAGTAATGAAATAACAGAGAGCCAAAGTGACTCCAAGTACTGTGCACAGGACAAGGGATCTGCACAAATATACTTGGTGGGAAGTGGGACGTCCATCCAGGAAGATAGGGGGAAATGAACTTTAATCTACTGTCCCTGAGAAGCACCCCTTAATTATTCAAATAACTCCTCTTGCTGGGCTCAGCTCAGAGCAAGTTACTCACCATAAGTAATTTCTGCTTTGATCTTTCTGCAGGTTCTGGTGGTGCCAAAGCAAGTATTGTGGACCAAGAGTTGTATTTTGCAATAAGAAAATTTTTTTTCTAATTTTTTCCTCTAGCTTCTGGAGTTTGGTTTATTAATATAACGGCATATTGTGTGATGACCATGTATCAGGTAATGGAGATAGAATACTGGGCTAAAAAAGACCTTACTGAGTTTACAGTTTAGTGGCAGAGATTTAAAAAAGAAAATCAAATAGTCCTCAATGTTAAGTATAAATAATATTACCTCAAAATACATGTAAATCTATAAGTGCTAGGGGAGAAAAAAAAACAAACCCTCAGATCATGAGTACACAACACGGAGACAAAGGCCTACCCACTGAGTCAAAGAATATTTCCTTGTAAAAAGTAAGGACACCAGATGGAAAGATGAAGCTACCCATGTAATAATACATATGGCTTATACACTTGTAAAACACTAAAAATACATGTTAAAAAATATAGCGTTATAAAAATTATGACAGGTTATACAATATCTTGTATTACTTCTTCATTCACACTAAATCATTAACGTAATGCCGAGTACGCTGACGTGCAACACATGAAAATTCTATAATTAGGTTCTCAGCAGCCACACCCATTTGTTTTTCACTGTGGCAAAGTATACGTGTTTACCTAGACCTTCTAATACTTGGCAGCTTCTATTTAATCCTCACTTGTATCCCTGAGAGCCAAGAGCTCTGTCAAGAAAACTAACTTTGGAAAATAAAATAAGCGTAAGGCACTTGTTTCTACTCAGAGTATCATTTTTGACATTGCTGAGTATGTGTGCCAAATAATGGAAATAAATTCTTGATATTTTTTTCCCTATGCAGATTACCAAGCAGAAAACTCCCTGACTAGGTTTTATCAAAACTTACTTTATAGACTTTCTGAGGCCACCACCTAGAAAACTGGGGCAAATTATTCTTCTAAAAACTGCAGTTCGATATCTATTAATATAAACAATGTCTAACGCAACACAGCATATATACTTGACAATTGTCAAGTTTACAGATCCTTTATTTTCATCAGTAAGAATATCTTGATGTTATCATCGTACACCCCTTCAAACAGGGTGCCTGTGACTCAAGGTGCCTGTCACTGGACAAGTGACTTCTCAGGCACGTTAGTAAATGAGGAGCACTCACATTAGTTACCCTCCCCTTTGGCTGGTCCAAACTAGAGGTCCACCCAAATTAACAGTAAGCTTTGGGAAATCCCAAATACTTTCTTGGAAGTATACTGGAAACAGTTCCATGCTGCAAGATTAGAGTTGCATAAGCATGAGTCCCCTGAGACTATTTTTGAACACAAAAGGAATATGAGCCTTGCTACCTGCAAACACACACACACACACACACACACAGAAAAAGTGTTCAAATATTGTCATCCTGAATACCTTGAGTTGTACAAGAATGTGTCAGCCAATTCTGCATTAAAACTGACTTGGAGGTATATTTGACTTGCAAGTAACTATTCATGATCATGAAGTTATGATTACTTACTATGCTGCAGAATCATTAAGCTGGTACTCTCGGGATCTGTTGAAGCAGGCTTGTACACCACTGTCTTTCCACAGTCTCTTTATAACTCCAGCAAGTTCTGCAGTCATAAAACCTTCCTCTGCAGCGCCAGCAAGCACAAAGAGTTGGCGGGCATCATCCTGAACATTCAAAGGCCATTTTTATTTAAAAAGTAAAAAGACACTACAGATAAAATACATTGTTGATTACAAAAGGTACAATCGTGAGTTTCCTTTATGCTGTCTACTGGTGTCATAACTTGGATTTCCCTAAAATACCACTTTAAAAATTGGCTTAATCAAGAAAGCAGAATCTTAAGTCGTGTGTCCATGTTTGGTGATATTAGTAACAGCTATCAAGCAAGGCACCAGAAAGCTGAAACAGTGACGAGACAGCTCATGAGGGAATATATTAACCAACTACCCACTGACAGTCAGCTGTGCATGGAAGATGATCACTTGTGACCAAACAGAAGATTGTGTTCTTTGCCTCCCATCACCAAAATGTTTTCTAATCTAAAAAAACACATTGACACCATTAGAAGTTATTTTCAGAATTGAATTGTCAGCTCTGTGATATACTTTGTAGAGGCATAATAAACTCAGATAAGGAAGAAGTCAATGTGGAATAAAGCAAGGATAGTTCCACAGAATAGTCTGAGGTTTCAGAATACCTTCAAGTGTGTATCCATTAACATCCGTGGGTCCAGAAGTGGGGACAGGTATTTGCTAATCCAAGCATAGGAAACAAACACAGCTCTGAAGTAGAAATAACTCAGGATGCATATAGAAGATAGCATGCAAAAGTTTTTAAAAGGAGGAATACTGCACATAAAATTAAATTCTGCTTAAGTGTTGAGCCTACAATGCATGTGTGCTAAGGCACTTCAGTCATGTCCAACTCTGCGACACCATGGACTGTAGCCCACAAGGCTCCCCTGTCCATGAGATTCTCCAGGCAAGAATACTGGAGTGGGTGGCCATGCCCTCCTCCAAGGGATCTTCCCAACCCAGGGATCAAACCCCCATCTCTTATCTGTTCTACATTGACAGGCGGGTTCTCTACCACTAGTGCCACCTGGGAAGCCCAGCGTCTACAATAGTTACAGTTATTCTGATCTATAGGTAATAAAACCCACTAGGTCAGTATTGTCCAAGAGATTTAAACCACTGATGGAATTCTAAATTTTCTAACAGCACATTTTAAAAAGTGTAACAAAAAAAAAAAGTAAAATTCATTTCCACAATATTTTACATCACCTGTATATAAAATATATTTCAACATTTAACCAATATAAACTTAGATATTAAAAAAAAATAAACTTAGATATTTACTCCTTGAAACTTGGTATTTCTTTTATACAGACAGCACATCCCAATTCTGATCAGGCACATTTCACATACTCAACAGCCACATACAGGTAGTAGCAACAGTGCTCTACAACACAAGTCTAGTCTTCGGGTAATAACATGGTTAATACAAAATAAGGGAGATGTGAGGATACCATCGTAACAAAGGTTCTTGGGCTGGGATTTGCAGCTTATGTTAACTGGGTGGACCGCTCCTAACTTTTCTCTAGGGGCATCTTTCCAGCTGGCGCAGTAGCTCTTTACGAAGTGAAGGCACATCTCAGGATACGGTGCAGAGGGAAGCACTGGTGACATGGGCCAGCAGTGGGTACCAGCTGACAATATAAGTTCATTCTACTGCCAATTTGTGAGACATTTTCTTTTCAGATGGAGCCCATCATGAGAAATAATTAAGTCACTCAGCATGGGAACATATTATTCAAGCATATGTTTCCCTTTTTAGTAAATCACAAGAGAAATGCATGCAAGCAAGTAGCATGTGTACAAGATCCTTAATAAACGCCAACAAAACATGATTTCAAGTCGTTCTTAGCACCATTTGCCTTATTCCAGTAAACAGTTACTCAGTTTTCCAAATAATGACTTACATATAAGAAATTCTAAACTTGGTCATTTTTATTTTTAACTAAGTATCATCAAATATCCTTTTATTTTTAACTAAGTATCAAACATACTTTTCTCTATGCATTTTAGACAAGTGCTTTTCACTTAAGTGAGATTTCATTATGACGTATTTATTCAATTTCCATAAAATTTTTTGATAGAAAAGACCAATGCCCAATGGTATGGGTCATAAGATCACATTCTCTTCAAACTTAGCAGGCAAGAAGCCTGAAGAAAAGACTTGGGAAACTGTGGAAACTCTATTTATAAACTGTATTCTCTCTGTAGCATTCAAAAATGTCTCCTCTTCCCACAAGTGTTAAGAAGTCTCTTTTCCTTAATAAATAAATTGGAATACTCCCACATCATTAGCAGGATATTCAGATGTCTATAAATGAGCTTTAAGGAATAAATATAAGCTGGAAGGTACTTTTAAAATTATTCTACCTAACTTTAGGTTTTATATAAAAAGAATCTGATGCACAGAAAGATTGTGAAATTTATTTGGAGTTCCACAGGTAATTAGTCACCCCACCCAATCACACATATTAGTCAACAGTTACTAAGTAGCCACTGCCTAAGACACATTTGAAAATTGCAGAATGATGACAAGAGTCCTACCTTATCATCAACTGAAGTCTTTCCAAGATTCATGTAAAATGTTATTTAAGAACATTTAGGGCTTCCCTGTAGCTCAGATGGTAAAGAATCTGCCTGCAATGCAGGAGACCAGGTTCGAGCCCCAGGTAGGGAAGATCCCCTGGAGAAAGGCATGGCAACCCACTCCAGCATTCTTGCCTGGAGAATTCCATGGACAGAGGAGCCTGGTGGGCTACAGTCCACGGTGTTGCAAAGAGTCGGACACGACTAAGGTAATGACACTACGACTACTAAGCACATTTAAGAAAGAAAAACTCAAGTGCACCGAAACAGTGTGACGCAGTGTAGAAAACTGACAGGTATTACTAAAGGGCTACAGGGAAGTGAAACAGCTTATAAGGACTCTTGTTTGTGATGTTAAGAAGAAATGTACTTATCAGGAAATTACTTGCAAGTATCAAGAAAAAAATCTGTGAATGTAGCCAAGTTAGTATGTTTTTAAGTGACTAAACTACATGAAAATAAGATGGTTTGAAGAATGGAAGTTCTAGTTCATACAAACTGGGTGTTTGGGGAACTCAGAAAAGACATAAGAAATGCTATCTGCTATCATGTCAAGAGACACATAATAGCCTCTTTTCCCCCACTGACGATGAGTGAGCACCTGTTACTCAGTGACAATACATACGGCTGTCTTCTGATTTCTGATATATCAAGGTTCATTAAAGGGAAGAAGGAGTAGACTTTGTGCTTAGACACAGAGCAGAAAAATAATTCTTAGGGCAAAAGAGAGCAGATTCCAATTCAATAAAAACACTTTTTAACAACCAAAGCCACCTAAAAAACAAAAAATGGAGGGAGAGTGAGAGACTTAAATTTTAAGCAAAGGCTACATGATTATTTATCGTGATCTAGCAGACAGAATTTATGAATCAGATGAAGAGTTTAAACAGAAATCATCAGAAAGCCCTTTACAATAGAGGCTAAATAATATGCTCAAGGAGTGTTAAAAAATTGTGACACCTTCAAATTTTTGGCTGCAGGGAAAATATCAATATATTGATGTCATGATGGATATACACATAGAAATCCTTTGTTTCAATGGTTTTGAATAATTATTTTCATTAATAATATTAGTTGACAATACTGAATACCACATACAATGAGAAATGCTCCTATATTTAATCTACTACATTTCTATAGCATACAATCACTCCTATAAATTTAAAACGACTATACAGCTTTTATCAAAGTTAGTGTACTCAATAGGAAATACTGAGAACATTAGTGAAGTCACCTCTCCACAGCTCCTGGTGCTAATCCCAGACATTAAAGAATTGCTTTGATTAAAAAATAAACATAAAACTTTTTTTTCTCTAAAAACAAAACTATAACTAAAGTAAAAATGACTGAGACAAGGAAATGGGGGTGTGCTAAAAATAAAATAATCTAATTTTAAATTGCAGATGGCAAAACTTGGCTAAATTGCAGTAAGCGTGAGCTTCATTATGTCAAAAAAAGAAATTACAATATATTACACAAATATAACGTGTTTATTAATCTTATAAATGTATGTGTTTTAAAATATCAAATCAATAAAAAAATATTTAAGGGTTCTTTGTATGGACAATAGAACCTATTGTCAAAAGACAGTTAAATATGTAATGAATGATACATGAATTGAGTAAAGCAGAAACATACTGTGCTGGAGGGACATAATATATTTCAAATTAAGCTAAGTATCACTTTCCACATATGTAAATCATTATTTCTCAGAATCAAAAACAATGTAACTTTTTCATCTTAGTTCTCAAATATAAACCACACTACTACTATAAATAATTCAAATACTGATCTGGGAAAATAACAAGTAGAAATAACTAGAAACATTTTGAAAAAGAATACTGGGGACAGAGGGCTGAAATTATCAGATATTAAAATTCTACAATATGTAGAACATCTGGTATTAAGATCAATGGGGGTGGGGAGCCCCAAATCTGAACTTATATGGTAAAGGTGGCAAGATAAATCAGGAAATAATGCAATTACTTAAAAAACACTTGTGAATATTTAGATAGCCATCTGAAGAGGAAAAAAAATAGTGTAGATCCTTATTCCATGCATATAGCAAAGTTTCAGAGGGATTTGAGGATCTAGCATAGAAACAATGCTGAAATTCACTCCCTAAAAAAACTCTTAAAATATCATAAATATTCAGTAAATCTTTGGTTGAGAGAAGACTATCTAAATTTAAACATAATAGAATAAATAATAGGGGATTTTTTTTTTTTAATGAAAACCTAAGATGAAAGGCAGTAAGCCAAATGTGAGAGAAGTATGCATTAGTGCATAAAGAGTTACTATATATGTACATTTGTTGTTGTTTATTGGCTAAGTTGTGTCCATTCTTTTGTGACCCCGCGGACTGTAGCCCACCAGGCCCCTCTGTTCATGGGATTTCCCAGGCAAGAATACTGGAGTAGGTTGCCATTTCCTTCTCCATGGAACCTTCAGACCCAGGGTCTGAACCCACATCTTCTGCTTGGCAAGGGCAGAGTCTTTACCAATGAGCCACCTGGGAAGCCCATATATATACAAACAAGCAAAGAGATTAATTAAAACACCAAGACTCTAATCAATAAATGAATACAGGATAAAATAGGTGACAAATGTAGAGAAAAAGAGTCAATGAAGATATGGAAAAATGCATAGTTGTATTAAAAAATTGAAAATGTAAATTAAATTGAAATAAGACTTAAATTAGCCAATATTTTTAAAATTTAAGACTGCAAGATTTTGGCTACTGAGACTGCTAAGAAACAGCGCTGCTGCTAGAAAAGTACATTGATACAGCCTTTCTCAGAAGCAATCTGGCAAATTTGGCAGACAGATATAATTTAACTGACTAATGAAATAAATTTAAAAATCAGAGGAAGAGTAAAGTGGCCACAGTGCAGGAGCCCACTCCACTATTCTTGTTGGAAAACCCCAGGGACAGAGAAGCCTGGCGGGCTGCCGTCTATGGGGCTGCACAGAGTTGGACACGACTGAAGCGCCTTAGCAGCAGCACCAGCGCAGGAGCATACTGAGGTTTGGGGGAGAAAGGGAGCTTAAGTCCATTCAAGGCAAGGTTTTCCGTTCCTTACAGCCCAGCTTATTCTAAGGAAGTACTTCTCAAGCTTTCTTGGATGAAAGATCAGCCCTGTGTTTTATCTTCTTTTGTTTCTAATCTTTTAATACTAATACTATTGGAAATTAATTAAATGACATAAAACATTTTTATTAACTATAAGAGTTAACATATAAATTACTACGTCAATTGCTGCAAGTCTGTCTAATTACTTCCCCTACCCCTGTGCTGACCTGTGTACATGCTTGTGTGCAGTGCCTAAGACATGTTTACAGGCCCTTATTCAAGGCTTCCTTAACTGCACACTATTAAAAACAAAATAATCTATCAGTATTGTCACCCACAGATTAACTACACTCATTATGAGAGTTCTGAAAGTATATTAGGCACAAAATTTGATTGCTCTATGCCAGCCTTGAAAACAATTTTGCTTCCTCTCATTTTAAATAACTAATATGTAATCTGCTTTGCAAATTCACTAGCTGCCAAATATGAAGCAAACCACAGCACATGAGTCACCATCTCTTAAAATTTAAAATACATTTTGTCATCAGTTCTCACTCACCCAGTTACCCGACATATTAAAATATAATTCCAGTTAAGATATTGATAGGCTTTTTCGTTTGTTTCGTTTCAATAGGGATGTGGGGAATTACAATGATTCCTGAGTTCTATGGAAGAGAAATGGATAGTAGCCTTGATATTTTGGTTAAAAAATAGTGGAATGGATGCACTCACCCTAGCAGATACCAATGTCCTATAAATCAAGAGAAACTAAATGTTACTCTGACAAAAATTATAATAGTAGTATAGTCATTATAAATGACAGTAGCAGCAATAACATTTATTGAAACCTCTTACGAGCAAGGCATGGGCTAAAGTCTTGTCATTATTCCTTACAACCCTAAAAGGTAGATGTTATTATTATTTCCATCTTATGATGAAAATAAGTGACTGAGCTGGGGAAAAAAGAATACATCAGTGAGAAAAAAAAAAACTGGAGTCTAAAAACACTCAGTATAATGCTAAGGGTAGCATTTTCAAGTCACTCAGGAATGGAGTACTTAATACGTGGTTTGTAAGGCAAGAGATGATCAAATTATAAAACATACTTAGTTTCCACCTAACCGGAGACACAAATAACATTTCCAGGTGAGTGGACATGTTATTCTAGAAAAAGATGATATGTTTTTAAAAATAATTTTAAGATGAAGAACATCTAAAGGCACAAAACTCAGAAGTCAGAACTGACTGAAGAAAACAAGGACTTCTACCGTAAGAAAAATACTGTTTTAAAACAATAAAAGAAATATCCTGGATAAAACTATTTGCAAAGCATAAAGAAGTAACATCCCTAATATTCTAAGAGACTCAATGTGAAAAAGGACAAGGTATTAAACAGAACTGAGTAAAGACTACAAAGATGAGTCCAAATACTAAGTTCAATACTAAGAAGAGATACAAAAAGAAAGATTCTCAACCTCAGTAAAAATCAAGAAAATAAAAGCTAGTAAAGAAAAAAAGAGAGTAATTTTTCACTAAGATATTAGCAAATTCGGGACAATCCCTGGTGGTCAGTCCAGTGGCTAAGATTCCTTGGCTTCTAAAGCGGGGGGCTTGCGTTTGATCCCTAGTCAGGGGAGCTAGATCCCACATGCTACAACTAACAACCCAGTAAAGACAAATAAACTTACCAAAAAAGGTATTAAATAATTCAATGTTGACATATCTAACTTAATGAGACTGAGTTCACACTGATGCACAGTTGCTAGAAGAGATTATTCACTTTTTTTTCCCAAAAACAGAAAAAACTATAGTACCTTCACACTTAAATATCTGGTTATCCTTCAACTTAAGGCTAACTTCCCAGAATTGATACCTTGGAAAAAGAAATATATTCAGCCTTTCACTATACAGTTTCTTCTTTCTAGAATGCTTTTTTCCCCTTCTTTTGGTGTAGAAAACTCTTAACACATGCTCCAATTATCAAGCTCAAAGTCCAAGCCGTCTTTAATTCATGTGTGTATTCCTGAGTACAATTTCCAGAGCCTCATAGTATTTTAAAATTTGCATAGAGGCAAGGCTGCAAAGACATGGAGTAGACCAATCAAAACCAATGAGACAGCCTGAAGACATTTGTGTGAAAGAGTAACAATGGCTAACATTAGCAGAGGTAACAGTCAGAAGGAAGGAAGAAAATAAGTTACTAGGATACAGCTAGAGAGTCGAGAAAAGAGTGGGTGAAACTAGCAACAATGAAACAAAACTGACCACTGCAGGCCTCCATGTAGATTCCAAAGCATCAGCTGCTAAGTTGCTAAGTCACCTCAGTCGTGTCCGATTCTGTGCGACCCCATAGACGGCAGCCCACCAGGCTCCCCTGTCCCTGAGATTCTCCAGGCAAGAACACTGGAGTGGGTTGCCATTTCCTTCTCCAATGCATGAAAGTGAAAAGTGAAAGGGAAGTCACTCAGTCGTGTCCGACTCCTAGCGACCCCATGAACTACAGCCCACCAGGCTCCTCCGTCCATGGGATTTGCCCGGCAAGAGTACTGGACTGGGGTGCCATTGCCTTCTCCGCCAAAGCATCAGAAAACCAGTTAAAAACAAAACAAAACAAAACAAAACAGAACAAAACAAAAACCTTGTGTGAGGGAGCAGTTATTCCCAGTCAGTCCTGAACCAAAGTCTCTGAAAGTTGCTCAGTTCAGTTCAGTCGCTCAGTCCTGTCTGAGTATTCCCGACCCCATGAATTGCAGCACGCCAGGCCTCCCTGTCCATCACCAACTCCTGGAGTTCACTCAGACTCACGTCCATTGAGTCAGTGATGCCATCCAGCCATCTCATCCTCTGTCGTTCCCTTCTCCTCCCGCCACCAATCCCTCCCAGGATCAGTCTTTTCCAATGAGTCAATTCTTCTCATGAGGTGGCCAAAGTACTGGAGTTTCAGCTTTAGCATCATTCCTTCCAAAGAAATCCCAGGGCTGATCTCCTTCAGAATGGACTGGTTGGATCTCCTTGCAGTCCAAAGGACTCTCAAGAGTCTCCTCCAACACCACAGTTCAAAAGCATCAATTCTTCGACGCTCAGCCTTCTTCACAGTCCAACGCTCACATCCATACATGACCACAGGAAAAACCACAGCCTTGACTAGATGGACCTTTGCCATCCCATGGACTATATATATAGTCCATTGAATTGTCCAGGTCAGAATACTGGAGTGGGTAACCCTTTCCGGATCTTCCCAACCCAGGGATTGAACCCGGGTCTCCCGCACTACAGGCCGATTTTTTTTATCAGCTGAGTCACCAGGGAAGCCCAGTCAGTCCTGAAATTAAGCCCAAATCTGCCCCCAAAGGACAGAAAATGAAAATATTTCTTGAGAAAAATATGAAAATAAAAAGACCTCATAAAAAAGCAGCTTGCATTGACCCTTCATTACCTCACACAATGGAGGCTACAAAACCTTTCTCTTTAATAATCACATGTAAGATCTGAATGCATAATACTGTACACGTGAATTGGAATTAATGTAAAGTACAATTTATTCAATTCCTTATCTTAGGGTAGCTCTCTTGTGTATGACTAAGAGCTCAAAAACATTTCCTGAATGAATAATGATAAATGAATAAGTTACAGCCTGAATGGATAGGAGATAAGGCAAAAATTGTCTGGATATGATCAGATGCTGTTTCAGAAAAGATAAGTTAGAAGAATGCTATGAATTATTATTAAAAATGATCTTGAAGTCTTTGAAAATATTCTTTATTTAAAAATAAAAGCTTAGTAAATTAATATGCCTCACAGCTTATAAAGAAATTTTAGTGACTTATACAAAATAAACAAATTTTTACAGATTTCCCCAATATATGTTTTCTAATGCAGCTTTCATTCATTTTTTTTCCTATTAAGTACAAATTGAGCCTGTATATAAAATTAAAAACCTGGCAGACCTAAGAAGACTAAACATTATGGTCTCTAAACAGAAAAGTCTTTATAGTATTATTAGGGAGATAACACACATATTGAACACATAAAAATAAAAAGGAACTATAAAAGGGGGTAGTAGTAGTAACAGTAGTAATAATATACATCTACTTTGTACAAAAATATTAAAAACTAATCTAGAGACTCACTTAAAGGTTTCTGGAAACATCAAGTTTTACCATGTTATTTTAAAAAAAGAATCAGTGAAGAATAAACCATACACAAATAAAAAAAACTTGAAACAGATTAAGCAAGCAACCCAGGACTGGGGAGAAAAGAGGAAAACATAATATATGGGCCAGGCTGGGGCTGTTTCCAATCAAACTGCAAACAAGTTCCACACTGGGTCACATAAGGAAGCACAGGCCCACTGCCTTGCCACCACCGTGTGGCAATCTTCCCTATCATGTGACGTCCTGGGTTCCAGTTCCTTTACTGCTAAAACGAAGGGGTGGAACTAGCCCGTCTCCTAAGGTCCTTGTCCTTCTAGCTCTGAAATTCTGAAAAATGTTTTCCAATAGCAAGTATTTTCTGATTCTAAAGATAAGCAAACTTTATACTTGTTTTCATCATCTGAGACTAGACTGCTTTGTAGTCTGGGCATGAACACAAATATTTAGATCATTTCAGCATTCCAAATCATATAAACAAATTCTGAAGAATGCCAGTGTAGGCAGTTTACTGAACTCGGTAGCAACTACTCAAAACCATGATGGAGATTCAGAGGTAGTCAGTATACTATGTTATATAGAAAACATGGTAATGGTTACTGAGTGGTCCAACCATCTGATGGATAAGGAAAGCATTCTGGCTCTAATGGGGAAGATTATGCAAATCTGTGTATTCTTCCTCTACTCACTTCTAAAGCTTCTGACCTACTTCACTCACTACTATTCTTCTGGTGTTGAGACAGTTGATAAATACAGTATGGTGTTATCATGTAAGGTTTTTTTTTTTATTTTTTTTTTTTAACTCTTCTGGTCTGCTCCAAGGACTTTAGTAACTTACCGCCCGGGCTGAGTCACCGAAGTCAATCTTCAGTCTACCCATGGCCCTAATGATAGCGATAATTGACTGGATGGTGTTACTGTAGACCACTGCTTTGTACTGCTTACATTCCTCTTCTGAATAACCAGCTTCATGGATAATTCTAAGGAGACAAAGGAAAAAATACTTACTTCCTTTGAGGGAATGGTACACTTAAACAACATCAAAAAAAAAAAATTATGTTTTAAATCTACTTACTTCATTTGCTTCACAATTGTACTTTTCCCAGATTCACCAGCACCTAAAAAAATGTGAAATAAAATAATTAAGGGATTTCTAATTTTATCACATGTATATCCAACTCCCAAACACACACATTCTCTCTCACAGCTGAATTTTTTTAAAACATTTTTTTTAATTGGAGTATAGTGCAAACTGGGAGAAGGCAATGGCAACCCACTCCAGTACTCTTGCCTGGAAAATCCCATGGATGGAGGGGCCTGGTGGGCTGCAGTCCATGGGGTCGCTAGGAGTCGGACACGACTGAGCAACTTCACTTTCACTTTTTACTTTCCTGCATTGGAGAAGGAAATGGCAACCCACTCCAGTGTTCTTGCCTGGAGAATCCCAGGGACGGGGGAGCCTGGTGGGCTGCCGTCTATGGGGTCGCACAGAGTTGGACACGACTGAAGTGACTTAGCAGCAGCAGCAGCATAGTGCAAACTACTGCACAATTGCACTCATCTCACGCTAGTAAAGTAATGCTCAAAATCTCCAAGCCAGGATTCAGCAATACGTGAACCATGAACTTCCAGATGTTCAAGCTGGTTTTAGACAAGGCAGAGGAACCAGAGATCAAATTGCCAACATTCAAATTGCCAACATCCGCTGGATCATCGAAAAAGCAAGAAGTTCCAGAAAAACATCTATTTCTGCTTTATTGACTATGCCAAAGCCTTTGACTTTGTGGATCACAATAAACTGTGGAAAATTCTGAAAGAGATGGGAATAGCAGACCACCTGACCTGCCTCTTGAGAAACCTGTATGCAGGTCAGGAAGCAACAGTTAGAACTGAACATGGAACAACAGACTGGTTCCAAATAGGAAAAGGAGTACATCAAGGCTGTATATCGTCAC
This sequence comes from Bubalus kerabau, assembly GCF_029407905.1. Classification (NCBI taxonomy): domain Eukaryota; kingdom Metazoa; phylum Chordata; class Mammalia; order Artiodactyla; family Bovidae; genus Bubalus; species Bubalus kerabau. The sequence goes on from NC_073631.1 coordinate 43,943,829, forward strand.
CCTGTTTATTTAACTTATATGCAGAGTACATCATGAGAAACGCTGGGCTGGAGGAAGCACAAGCTGGAATCAAGATTGCCGGGAGAAATATCAATAACCTCAGATATGCAGATGACACCACCCTTAGGGCAGAAAGTGAAGAGGAACTGAAAAGCCTCTTGATGAAAGTGAAAGAGGAGAGTGAAAAAGTTGGCTTAAAACTCAACATTCAGAAAACAAAGATCATGGCATCTGGTCCCATCACTTCATGGGAAATAGATGGGGAAACAGTGGAAAGTGTCAGACTTTGTTTTTTTGAGCTCCAAAATCACTGCAGATGGTGATTGCAGCCATGAAATTAAAAGATGCTTACTCCTTGGAAGGAAAGTTATGACCAACCTGCTGCTGCTGCTAAGTCACTTCAGTCGTGTTCGACTCTGTGCAACCCCATAGACGGCAGCCCCCAGGCTCCCCCATCCCTGGGATTATCCAGGCAAGAACACTGGAGTGGGTTGCCATTTCCTTCTCCAATGCAGGAAAGTGAAAAGTCAAAGTGAAGTCGCTCAGTCGTGGCGACCCTCAGCGACCCCATGGACTGCAGCTTTCCAGGCTCCTCTGTCCATGGGGTTTTCCAGGCAAGAAATTGGGGTTCCATTGCCTTCTCTGATGACCAACCTAGATAGCATATTAAAAAGCAGAGATATTGCTTTGCCAACAAAGGTCCATCTTGTCAAGGCTATGGTTTTTCTGGTGGTCATGTATGGATGTGAGAGTTTGACTGTGAAGAAAGCTAAGTGCCAAAGAATTGATGCTTTTGAACTGTGGTGCTGGAGAAGACTCTTTCGAGTCCCTTAGACTGCAAGGGGATCCGACCAATCCATCCTAAAGGAGATCAGTCCTAGGTGTTCTTTGAAAGGAATGATGCTAAAGCTGAAACTCCAGTACTCTGGCCACCTCATGCGAAGGGTTGACTCATTGGAAAAGACCCTGATGCTTGGCCACCTCATGCGAAGAGTTGACTCATTGGAAAAGACCCTGATGCTGGGAGGGATTGAGGGCAGGAGGAGAAGGGGACGACAGAGGATGAGATGGCTGGATGGCATCACTGACTCGATGGACATGAGTCTGGGTGAACTCCGGGAGTTGGTGATGGACAGGGAGGCCTGGCGTGCTACGATTCACGGGGTTGCAAAGAGTCGGACACGACTGAATGACTGAACTGAACTGATCTGATAGTTCATTTACCTTGCTGTATTACTTTCTGCTATACAGCAAAGTAAATCAGTTATACACACACATACATGAAAAATGTACTTTCCCATATAGGATCATTGCACAGTATTGAGTATAGTTTCCTGTGCTATATAGTAGGCCCTTATCAGTTATCAATTATATATATAGTAGTGTGTGTGTGTGTGTGTGTGTGTGTGTGTATATCAATCCCAGTCTACCCCCTTTCACCCTGGTAACCATTTTTTTTTAATATCTGTGATTAAATTTTATATCAAAATGATCTTTACTGGTTTCCAAAATACCAAAAATTTCTTAAAAATAAGTCCAAATATTTATTACATCATAATACTTAAAACTCAACTGAAAAAAAATGCTTTCATCATTGTTTTTATGTATTCCCTAAAGCACTTAAAAAAATTTCTTCTTCTATGACTTACACTGAAGCAGTATAAATTAATTTTATTCAAGATTTTGCCCCTCACTGGAAGACATTTAACTGTTTGGCCAATTATCATAATTTTAACCTTTGCTTCTTGTGAAACAGATAGCCAGCAGTACCAAGAAACCATGAAAATTATTTTTAAATATTCCGTTGAAATAACAATGTCTCATGCATTATATACAGTCGACCACCATTATTAAACAACCAACATAGAGCCAACACACTTTGCCAGCAGTGAGGATGCAAAGGTATGCAGAAAGAAGTATCTCCGCCCATGTTTTTCTATATTCCCTATCACCCGAGTCATAAACCCAGTCTCAAAACTATCCCTTTAAAAAAAAAACAAAAAACTCTCCCTGACCCTCTATACTCATGCACGATCTCACCATTTGAGTCTCTAGAATTATGCCATCACAACATGAAAATATTAATCACAAAATGGCCCTTTACAAAACTAGAGCCCTCTACATACTGAGAACATGTGAGCATAGCACACAGAACAAGGAAGGTGTGAGAGCTTCATGCTGTCTTCAGCCAGAGCTACATGTCATGGAGCTATCACTCCTGTTAGAGAGACGGGGCTCAGGATTTTCATTATCTGGGCCTCATATTCCCATTTTCCCAGGGCCATTCCTACAGTGCTTTATGCTCCAGTATCACTGAACTTATAGTTCCCAGAACGCCTACTGCTGATGATGCCACAAGTCTTCAAACATACTGTTTCTCCTGCCGAGTGTAATTTGCTCTGTTCCCCGTGCCACACCAGTGATGCTGTATCAACCATCAAACCCAACTCCTTCACCAGCCTTTCCCGACCCACTCCCACTGTGATCCCTGCTGCCTGTCCCTTTGCACATTTTCCACTTGAAAGCTCAGCAGCTAACCTGTGCTAGACACACCATCAACCAGAAATGCACGTGAATTTATTTAAGCTATCTGTGATGGATCTGGTAGATGGCAAACTTCTGGGCCTCATTCCCTTGCCCTTCCCCCTCAGCCACATGCACACAACCAGATCATCAGAGCATCTGAGAATAAGTCACAGTTAAATGGCCTATTTGGAAATCTGGGGGAAAAAAACTGCTTACATTTTACTTGTGATTTGATATTCAAGAAATTTCTCCAAGATAGCTGCATATTAAATAGAAAAGCAGGCGCTGAATAAACAATGAGGGCATTATTCATTTACAGACAGCCTTTGAATCTTAGAGGGCATCTGCCAATACAAACAACTCCAAGATAAACAACCCATTATTTATTAATCAGCAACAGTATACTTGGCTCTATGAAAAGCACAATTGTAGGCATCATGGCTCACACATTGCTCCAATTCAGGAGAGGTCTGCCCAAGTCACACACCATCAACAGTTTCCAGCAGAGCTATCTCCAAGGGACCTCTGAGCTTCCAGGGCCCTGCACGTTGACTCAGCAGCAGGCATGCTGTGGTGACCCCCCCATTCTGTTAGTGAAACAACTCAGAGGCTCAGAGAAAGGCTTATATGACACAAGTCCATGAGGTCTGAGAACCACACAAGGTGAAAAAATCAGAAACAGTAAGAATAAGATGAAACAGAAAAGTTACTAGCTAAACTATGTGTGTAGAGATGAAAATTTTAAAATCTTAATGAGAAAAAAGCAAGTTTTCCTAATGTTAGATATTATTTTTACATTCAAATTCACTTCCCATGTCATCAATTGTTGTATGAGCAATAGAGAATTTAGTCAATGGTTTGTGGTTCAAAAAAATCCTGAAACATGTTTAACATTTAAGAGTGAGCGGTGGCAGTGTTATTGGTTGAATGTTTAACTGATTGTTTTGCTAGATACAAGGTACCCTTCTGTGGGATAGATATCCCAGAGGCAGAAACACTTGGGGGCGGGGGATCTTTCAAAATTTAAAGATTTGTGTAATTAGTTTTCAATTCTTAGTTCCACACAGACTCTTAATAGGAAACTTAGAAATGCTGCCTTGTTACGGTTCCAAAATTCTAAACACTGCTATTCTTTCCATACAGCATATAGGAGACTAGCTCTCTACAAATCTCAGCACAGGCTTGTTTGAGAGATGGACAGGAAGCAATTGTTTATATATTAAAAAAACAAACAAAACAAAAACAAACCTCAGAGCTCATGGAGGCAGGATAAAGGAGAAAAGGGTAAATTTTCCTAGCAGGACTCAGCTCGGCAGCTATCACTTTTCAATTCAATCCATAGGTGAGATTAAGAGTGAGAGAAGAAACAAGGAATATGTAGCACCAATCATCAGGAGAGCTCCTAGTCACAGACCCTGCAGTCACAAGCTGACCCAGCCAAGGTGACTAGGTGGCCTCTGAAGTAACTCTCGACAAGCTGGTCGGTGTGAAATGAGAGACTTCAGGACAGTGGGCAAGAATGTGTGCAGCATGGCCATAGGAACCATAAGGCCACGGAGGGGGATCCCCCAGGCCCTTCTTTAAAGAGGAAGTGGCAGATGGAAAACTGCAAGTCTGCGAGCAAACACTGCGCCCAGCAGTTGCATGAAGTGGAGCTCGGCATGTGATAACACACCACACAGATGATGGGAGAGAAAGGGCACGCCACCACAGTGACGCGGACAGGGACTTACCTGCGGGCTCGGCCATGTGTACACGCCTGCTCATTAACAGCGCATCAAGTGCTGACAAGGAGAGGCAGGAGGAGGGGAAAGACTAAAATCATATAAAAGATTCTAAGTCCATGAATAGAATTATGTAAGTTACAGCTATAAAAATGATAAGCAAATAGTGCCTACTCCCGATGTTTATTGAGGGGCTGTCTAGGGAAACTCGGAATCTTAACTGTAGTGAAGTGTAAAAGAAAAAAGACCTCCAACTTCAGAACACAAACTTGTCTTTTTCCCAGTATTCTTTGTCCAGGACATCCCTGGTGCCTGAGTGGTAAAGAATTGCCTGTCCATGAAAAGATGCGGGTTCTGTCCCTGGGTTGCGAAGATCCCCTGGAGAAGGAAATGGCAAGCCACTCCATATTTTTACCCAAGAAATCCCATGGACAGAGGATCCAGACAGGCTACAGTCCCTGGGATCGCAAAAGAAGCAGACACACTTAGCAACTAACCAACAGTTCTTTGTCCGATTCTCTGCTTAGGTGCACTTTTATACAAGTTACCAGTTTCAGGTACCCAACATCACAGGCTGTTCAGCATGAAAATAGTGATTTACCAAGGTCATCTTATGTTGAGCTCCTCACAAACTCAGTTCAGTTCAGTAGATCAGTCATGTCCAACTCTTTGTGATCCCATGGACTGCAGCATGCCAGGCATCCCTGTCCATCACCAACTCCTGAAGTTTACTCAAACTCATGTCCATTGAGTAGGTGATGCCATCCAACCATCTCATCCTCTGTCGTCACCTTCTCCTCCCGCCTTCAATCCTTCCCAGCACCAGAGTCTTTTCAAATGAGTCAGTTCTTGCATCACATGGCCAAAGGACTGGAGTTTCAGCTTCAGAATCAGTCCTTCCAATGAATATTCAGGACTGATTTCCTTTAGGATGGACTGGTTGGTTCTCTTTGCAGTCCAATGGACTCTCAAGAGTGTTCTCCAACACCACAGTTCAAAATCATCAATTCTTCGGCACTCAGCTTTCTTTATAGTCCAACTCTCACATCCATACATGACTACTGGAAAAACCATAGCTTTGACTAGACGGACCTATGCTGAGAAAGTAATGTCTCTGCTTTTTAATATGCTATCTAGGTTGGTCATAACTTTTCTTGCAAGGAGCAAGCATCTTTTAATTTCATGGCAGCAGTCACCATCTGCAGTGATATGGAGCCCAAAAAATAAAGTCTGTCACTGTTTCCACTGTTTACCCATTTATTTGCCATGAAGTGATGGGACCAGATGCCGTGACCTTAGTTTTCTGAATGTTGAGTTTTAAGCCAGCTTTTTCACTCTCCTCTTTCACTTTCATCAAGAGGCTCTTTAATTCCTCTTCACTTTCTGCCATAAGGGTGGTGTCATTTGCATATCTTAGGTTATTGATATTTCTCCCAGCAATCTTGATTCCAGCTTGTGCTTCATCCAGCCCAGTGTTTTTCATGATGTACTCTGCATATAAGTTAAATAAGCAGGGTGACAATATACAGCCTTGACGTATTCCTTTTCCTATTTTTTTTTATTTTAATTTATTTTTAAACCTGAAACACTGTATTAGTTTTGCCAAACATCAAAACGCCATGTCCAGTTCTAACTGCTGCTTCCTGACCTGCATACATATTTCTCAAGAGGCAGGTCAGGTGGTCTGGTATTCCCACCTCTCTCAGAATTTTCCACAGTTTGTGGTCCACACAGTCAAAGGCTTTGGCATAGGCAAGAAAGCAGGAGTAGATGTTTTCCTGTAACTCTCTTGCTTTTTTGATGATCCAATGGATGTTGGCAATTTGACCTCTGGTTCCTCTACCTTTTCTAAATCCAGCTTGAACATCTGGAAGTTCATAGTTCATGTACTGTTGAAGCCTGGCTTGGAGAATTTTGAGCATTACTTTACTAGCGTGTGAGATGAGTGCAATTGGGCGGGTAGTTTGAGCATTCCTCAGCATTGCCTTTCTTTGGGATTGGAATGAAACTGAGCTTTTCCAGTCCTGTGGCCACTGCTGAGTTTTCCAAATTTGCTGGCATATTGAGTGCAACACTCTCACAGCATCATCTTTTATGATTTGAAATAGCTCAACTGGAATTCCATCACCTCCACTAGCTTTGTTCTTGGTGATGATGCTTCCTAAGGCCCACTTGACTTTGCATTCCAGAATGTCTAGCTCTAGGTGAGTGATCATACCATCGTGATTATCTGGGTAATGAAGATTTTTTTGGTATAGTTCTTTTGTGTATTTTTGCCACCTCTTAATATCTTCTGCTTCTGTTAGGTCCATACCATTTCTGTCCTTTATTGAGCCCATCTTTGCATGAAATGGTCTCTTGGTATCTCTAATTTGCTTGAAGGGATCTCTAGTCTTTCCCTTTCTATTGTTTTGCTCTATTTCTTTGCACTGATCACTGAGGAAGGCTTTCTTATCTCCCCTTACTATTCTTATCTTTCCTCTTCTCCTTTGCCTTTTGCTTCTCTTCTATTTACAGCTATTTTTAAGGCCTCCTCAGACAACCATTTTGCCTTTTTGCTTTTCTTTTTCTTGGGGATGGTCTTAATTCCTGCCTCCTGTACAATGTCACGAACCTCCGTCCATAGTTCTTCAGGCACTCTGTCTATCAGATCTAATCCCCTGAATCTATTTGTCACTTCCACTGTATAATTGTAAGGCATTTGATTTAGGTCATACCTGAATGGGCTAGTGGTTTTCCCTACTTTCTTCAATTTCAGTCTGAATTTGGCAATAAGGAATTCATGGCCTGTGCCACAGTCAGCTCCCGGTCTTGATTTGCTGACTGTATAGAGCTTCTCCATCTTTGGCTGCCAGGAATGTAATCAATCTGATTTCAGTATTGACCATCTGGTGACGTCCACGTGTAGTCTTGTCTTGTGTTGTTGGAAGACGGTGTTTGCTATGACCTATGTGTCTCTTGGTAAAACACTATTAGCCTCTGCCCTGCTTCATTCCGTATTCCAAGGCCAAATCTGCCTGTTACTCCAGGTATTTCTTGACTTCCTACTTTTGCATTCCACTCCCCTATAATGAAAAGGACATCTTTTTGGGGTATTAGTTGTAGAAGGTCTTGCAGGTTTTCATAGAACCGTTCAACTTCAGCTTCTTCAGCATTACTGGTCAAGGCAGAGACTTGGATTACTGTGATACTGGTTTGCCTTGGAAATGAACAGAGATCATTCTGTTGTTTTTGAGATTGCATCCAAGTACTGCATTTCGGACTCTTTTGTTGACTATGATGACAATACTACTCCACTTAAAAAAATCCCAATTAAACCACTTTATACTGAATAAGATGAAATAATAATTTAACCTGTAATAAAACCAAATTTACAAATGCATTTAAAGTCACTTTTGTTTAATCATAAAGCTACTGTAAGATGAATAAGATCAAGGTCCTTATTTTTAAGATAGAAGCAAATAAAGAGGATGCAAGGGCAAATATGCAAATCTAGACAATATATTAAAAAGCAGACATTACTTTCCCAACAAAGGTCCACACAGTTAAAGCTACAGTTTTTCCAGTAGTCATGTACGGATGTCAGAGGTGGACCATAAAGAAGACTGAGCGCTGAAGAACTGATGCTTTCAAACTGTCGTGTTGGAGAAGACTCTTCAGAGTCCCTTGGACTGCAAGGAGATCCAACCAGTCAAACCTAAAGGAAATCAACCCAGTATATTCACTGGAAGGACTGATGCGGAAGCTGAAGCTCCAATACTTTGGCCACCTGATGTGAAGAACTGACTCACTGGAAAAGATCCTGATGCCTGGAAAGACTGAAGGCAGGAGAAGGGAGTGACAACGGATGAGATGGGTGGATGGCATCGTTGACTCATGGACATGAGTTTGTGCAAACTCTGGGAGATCATGAAGGACAGGGAAGCCTGCCACACTTCAGTCCATAGGGTTGCAAAGAGTTGGACATGACTTAGCAACTGAACAATAGCAAAGGGTAAACATAAATTGAAGAGGCTTTAATTACCCCTGATGGGAGTAAAGAAAAATTTCTCTCCCTTCTTTTTAGGACATTTACTTAGAATAGTTTTAAATGTAAGTAAAAACTTTCCCCTCTCCTTGAAATGTATGTACAGTTGACCCTTGAACAACCTGGGTTTGAACTGAATGGGTTCACTTATACATGTTCCCCTCCCCCCGCCCCCAGTAAATTCACATAGTACTACACACAGACTCTCAGGTTGGTTCAATCAGTGGCAGGTCTTGGAACCAATCACCTGCAGATATCCAAGAACAACTGTATTCCCTTTGGAAAACTAAATAGACATTTTTTGTCAGCTTTATGAGGGAGAATGTCTTTCTCAAGGACCTGAGAATCATCTCTTTGAAAGGTAAATATCAGGGAGATAGCACCCTAACTGCCCATTTCTGCAGGTGGGCAGAAGTCTAACTCGGTTGAATATCTTGCTCCAAGTTGCAAAACTACCTCATCACAAGATAAGCTTGTTTCTCTTCTGGACAAGGCTAATTAGCTAAATGATGATTATTTCAATTACCCAGTGAAGTTATGATGAACTGTGTATTATATAGGGTGTTGTAAAGCCTGTCATTTAGGAACTAGTTGTTTATCTTGAAAACATATACGTAATAGGTTGTATCAGCTTGTCTATGTAAGTGGGTGAGATACCTTTCTGTCTCTGCAGTCTTTTTTTTTCTTTTTTTCAGGTTCTTTTTTTTTTTTTTTTTAATTTTATTCTATTTTTAAACTTTACATAACTGTATTAGTTTTGCCAAATATCAAAATGAATCTGCCACAGGTATACATGTGTTCCCCATCCCGAACCCCCCTCCCTCCTCCCTCCCCATTCCATCCCTCTGGGTCGTCCCAGTGCACCAGCCCCAAGCATCCAGTATCGTGCATCGAACCTGGACTGGCAACTCATTTCATACATGATATTACACATGTTTCAATGCCATTCTCCCAAATCTTCCCACCCTCTCCCTCTCTCACAGAGTCCATAAGACTGTTCTATACATCAGTGTCTCTTTTGCTGTCTCGTACACAGGGTTATTGTTACCATCTTTCTAAATTCCATATATATGCATTAGTATACTGTATTGGTGTTTTTCTTTCTGGCTTACTTCACTCTGTATAATAGGCTCCAGTTTCATCCACCTCATTAGAACTGATTCAAATGTATTCTTTTTAATGGCTGAATAATACTCCATTGTGTATATGTACCACAGCTTTCTTATCTATTCATCTGCTGATGGACATCTAGGTTGCTTCCATGTCCTGGCTATTATAAACAGTGCTGCGATGAACACTGGGGTACATGTGTCTCTTTCCCTTCTGGTTTCCTCAGTGTGTATGCCCAGCAGTGGGATTGCTGGATCATAAGGCAGGTCTATTTCCAGTTTTTTAAGGAATCTCCACACTGTTCTCCATAGTGGCTGTACTAGTTTGCATTCCCACCAACAGTGTAAGAGGGTTCCCTTTTCTCCACACCCTCTCCAGCATTTATTACTTGTAGACTTTTGGATCGCAGCCATTCTGACCGGTGTGAAATGGTACCTCATAGTGGTTTTGATTTGCATTTCTCTGATAATGAGTGATGTTGAGCATCTTTTCATGTGTTTGTGAGCCATCTGTATGTCTTCTTTGGAGAAATGTCTATTTAGTTCTTTGGCCCATTTTTTGATTGGGTCATTTATTTTTCTGGAGTTGAGCTGTAGGAGTTGCTTGTATATTCTCGAGATTAGTTGTTTGTCAGTTGCTTCATTTGCTATTATCTTCTCCCATTCTGAAGGCTGTCTTTTCACCTTGCTAATAGTTTTCTTTGATGTGCAGAAGCTTTTAAGGTTAATTAGGTCCCATTTGTTTATTTTTGCTTTTATTTCCAATATTCTGGGAGGTGGGTCATAGAGGATCCTGCTGTTATGTATGTCAGAGAGTGTTTTGCCTATGTTCTCCTCTAGGAGTTTTATAGTTTCTGGTCTTAGGTTTAGATCTTTAATCCATTTTGAGTTTATTTTTGTGTATGGTGTTAGAAAGTGTTCTAGTTTCATTCTTTTCTGCAGTCTCTTAATGGAATGCCTGTGAAGCAATCCATTCAATTAAAAAAAAAAAAGTTTTCTTTCTCCACTACTGTTGTGAAGATGATTTCTGGGTTGAGAGAAGACTTTGTTTTTAATTATAAGTCCCCAACATAGGTAATAATCTAGAAACCTTTCTTATTTAGCTGTAAGCTGGACTTACATTTATATGAATACATACATTTTATGAGATTACCTGACATTCTGGGATATAAAAATAGTGACTGTAAACATCAGAATCTATAGATTCCCCCCAAATGATCCTCTTTCTCTAAATATTAATGCCCCATAAAATCACTCCCCAAGCCATTCATGACTGAAATAGGGATCACACTGTAACACTGAGCAAGAATGATTACACATGCAAGGCTACCCTAGAAAGGGAGGACAAGAGAAAGGAGAATTGTGGGCAACACAGGAAACTTTTTCCTGGCAGCCTAGTCAGAGAGACCACAAAGTAGCTAACTGAACTGAGGGATCAATGTTTCGGAGAGTCAAGTCTGCAGAGTCCAAGGTGAGGAAGGATAAAGGACTGGTGCTGCAAGCAAGCTCCTGAGAGTTTACAAGTTTTCTGCAAAAATTAATTCAGCGTTTTGTTTTGTTTTTGTGTAACAAGAGTATTTTTAGAAATCCTGAGTCACTTGAATGCCTCTATACAGCTGAATTTCAGGATCTGTATTTAAGCTTGTGTTTATAGGTCCTAAGATACTCAAGCAAGTGCCAAACACTGTACCTTGCTTGAGAAGGTGTCTAAGCATGACTCTATCCGGTTTGGCTGTCAATCACTAGACCCCCTTATCCAAAGAAGGGACCATGTGTTTCCAGCAGGCTAATCACAGTTGTGTCTGAGGGTAAAACTCCCTATTCTTATAGATCTTTTACAAACCATCAAAAAAATCTTAGAAATATATGTAAATATATCCATATATGATATACATCAGATCAGATCAGATCAGTTGCTCAGTCGTGTCTGACTCTTTGCGATCCCATGAATCGCAGCACGCCGGGCCCCCCTGTCCATCACCAACTCCCGGAGTTCACTGAGACTCATGTCCATCGAGTCAGTGATGCCATCCATCCAACTCATCCTCTGTCATCCCCTCCTCCTCTTGCCCCCAATCCCTTCCAGCATCAGAGTCTTTTCCAATGAGTCAACTCTTCGCATGAGGTGGCCAAAGTACTGCAGTTTCAGCTTTAGCATCATTCCTTCCAAAGAAATCCCAGGGCTGACCTCCTTCAGAATGGACTGGTTGGATCTCCTTGCAGTCCAAGGGACTCTCAAGAGTCTTCTCCAACACCACAGTTCAAAAGCATCAATTCTTCGGCGCTCAGCCTTCTTCACAGTCCAACTCTCACATCCATACATGACCACAGGAAAAACCATAGCCTTGACTAGACGGACCTTTGTTGGCAAAGTAATGTCTCTGCTTTTCAATATGCTATCTAGGTTGGTCATAACTTTCCTTCCAAGGAGTAAGCATCTTTTAATTTCATGGCTGCAATCACCATCTGCAGTGATTTTGGAGCCCAGAAAAATAAAGTCTGACACTGTTTCCCCATCTATTTCCCATGCAGTGATGGGACCAGATGCCATGATCTTCATTTTCTGAATGTTGAGCTTTAAGCCAACTTTTTCACTCTCTACTTTCACTTTCATCAAGAGGCTTTTTAGTTCCTCTTCACTTTCTACCATAAGGGTGGTGTCATCTGCATATCTGAGGTTATTGATATTTCTCCTGGCAATCTTGATTCCAGCTTGTGCTTCTTCCAGTCCAGCGTTTCTCATCATGTACTCTGCATATAAGTTAAATAAGCAGGGTGACAATATACAGCCTTGACATACTCCTTTTCCTATTTGGAGCCAGTCTGTTGTTCCATGTCCAGTTCTAACTGTTGCTTCCTGATCTGACCTGACCACAATATATATATTATGATATACATAATATATACTAAAAGCTTAACAAAGAATCAGTTTGGATGCAGTGATTTTTTTTCCCCCCTGCTCCAAGGAAGGAATGAGATCTAGGTGCCGGATCTTCCCTGGCCTTTTACGTTAAAGTTAAAGAAAGAAATCACAGGAAAGGAGAATTTGAAATCTGGTCCATAGAAGTCATTTCCGATGATCATATCATGGAAAACACTAGGAAAGGATGGGGTCAGAAGAGAGGGAAGCAGGACTAAGAGAGAGCTAGGATGAGAAAAGCCTGAAACATCCCTGAGCCTTTAGTCACATTTAGGGAATCACATTACAAATGACCATAGGAAGTGGGGCACTGCTGAGAGTTAAAGGGGGCAGAAGCACAAACCAGGATGACCTGGGAGAAGGAGAAAAGACACCACTCTATGCCCTTTTTCTAATCCTTGGAGCCTGTGAAAGTGCAAAGACCTAACCACCGGACCTCCAGGGAATTCCCTAAAAAATGTTGAATTGTACACTTTAAAAGGGTAAATTATACAGTGTGTGAATTTGATCTCAATAAAGCTTTTTTTTCCTTTTTAAAAAAGGAAAAAAAAAAAAAAGACACCACTCTAGTCAGAACTGAAGACAATTTCAACTCAATTTCCAAGCTATGAGTCAGTTATGAGTTTGTGTTCTGTCACAAGGACCTGAAAAGAGTTTTAGACTAACCCTGTGCCAAACAATATTACTTTAATTATCTTTAGCTAATGAGGGGAAAACAAAGGAGGTTAATGATGCATTTGCAGCAAGTAAAGGTCAAATGATAATTACTGGATCCTTTAAAAAAGAAAAGTTACAGAAGTTTAGAGAGAGCAAAGATGTGGGAAAATTAGCCATCATATAGCCCACTGTAGAAGGGGTACGCCTTAATCCAAGAGTCACACTGTAAGTGCAATTTACTGTGACTAATGCATCACCATTTGTCTGACTAAATTCATATTTACCTTTTAAATGTTCATATACACTTTATAAAACTGTTTGACTTTATAGTTCATAGAAGACCTGTAAAGCACGAGAACTTTGTTCCCAATGACAATTACACACACTTGTGAAAATGATTTGGTACCACACAGAAGGGGAAGGCTTCCTTTATTAGGGAGTCAGAGATCGCATTTTCTAAAACTCAAGTCTAAGTGCTCTCAGGTTTTTGCTTAGCTGTTTACTAGTAAGGACCATTGAGTAATATAATACACAAACTCGCAACTCTTCCTATGTTGCCATGCAACTCTCCATGGGTCTCCCTCACATTTCTGAATGCACATGAGCCTTTGTCCTCAAACATCTTTTCAAGGATGTTTATGTAGATAACAGTCTTTGAAGTCAGAGATAAGGCTCTCCTCTGGAACCAAGAGCAGGTCTCTTTGCTGTCCAGTATAATAAAGATAACATATCCTCTGGGATAAATTCCCAGGAACTGCACATTATGAAAAAAATACTGAGGATCCCTAACTTCAAGGCTCCTCTATTGCAACATAACTCAGACTGTGTAGCCATGGCTCTCTTCTTGTTGCTTTAGGGAATCAGGGCTTGGTAAATTGCCATAATGGCAACTGCAATTGCTGCAATATAGTCATTTTTGTCTCTGAACCAAGACTCTTATGTCTTCTGCCAGTAACCATGAAGCTGAGGTGGGAATTTTCTGGTGGTCCAGTGGTTAGGGCTGCCATGAGCCTGTATTCCATCCTTGGTGAGGGAACTAAGATCCTACAAGCATCAAGGCTTGGCCAAAAAAAAAAAAAAAAAAAAACAAAAAAACAAAGAAAAACAAAACTGGGGTAAGCTAATTAGTGTGTTAGTAGGGTAAAGTCTCAGGTACTGAATCATTCTGGACATGCTCTTCTGCTTAATTTTTAGTTAATTCCCAAACTTCTGACAACTAAGGACACTTCTGGCCATTATCTTTACACCTGTACTACTTATCTTTTTTTTCCTTTCCTCAAATGGCAGCTCAATCAGCTTTGTCCAATAAAGAGCTAGAACAGTGGTTCTAAAACTACAATCTAAAGACCAGCAGTATCAGCAACACTTAGGAAATACGCATTCTCTGCTTACAATAGCCAAGGCATAGAAGCAACCTAAATGCCCACTGACAGAAACGTCCTGTGGTAGCCTGGGTAGGAGGGGAGTTTAGGAGAGAATGGATACTTCTGTTATGCATAGCTGAGTCCCTCTGCTGTCCACCTGAAACTATCACAACATTTTTAATCAGCTATGCTGCAATGTAAACTAAAAAGTTAAAAAAAAGAAAGAAGTGTGCATTCTCAGGTCCCAACCAGAACTTAGTGATTCAAACTCTGGAAGTGGGGCCCAGGAATCTATGTTTTAACAACCCTTCCAAGTGATTCTAATACAAGCTAGGGACTGAGAACCAGTTAGGTAGAAAGGTCACCTCTTTTTTCTTGTGATCAGAGTCATTATAGTGATTAAGTTGCTGATCAGTTATAAAAAGCTTATTATTTTTATGAAATATTTCTATTTCCCTTCTCCTCCTATAAGTGAAACAAGTAATATTCTTTTACTTTTCTGCAAATTCTAGATTGTTATATCTATGTCTGCATTTAATGTGATACAATATATTACTTTGGTTAAGTGAAGAAAATCCATTTTCACATAATAATGAAGTTAGAAAATGAAAGCATTTTAATAACATTTGCAGGTAACTGTGGATAGTTTTCATTGATTCTATAGCAAAATTTGAAAAGGGTAGCTTAAAGTTTGATTATAATGTATTTCTCTGGACTTTTTATACTTTGGTAGCTTAAAGTCCATTAGTCTATCTTGTACTTGGAATGGATCTTCTATTTCTGATGTGGGAATTAGTTCACTAACTTACAAAGAACTGAATGTCGACATATTTTCAATATTTTTTAAAAAAGCATTTATGTTTACATTGCCTTTACTGTAATATTACACATAATTTCACCAGAAAAAGCTTTAGGTGAAATGGTATCAAGCTCCCAATGGTAGGGAAAAGGTTATAAAATTTCAATTTATTTATTTATTTATTTTTGTTTGAAAGCTCACATTATGTTATTGCCAACAAATACTGTTTGCTGTTTTCCTAGAAGTGGTAACTGACTAACTGCCAAATCCCAAGTTGGATTAACCATAATTTTTCTGTCTTTTAAGTGAAAATGGCATGGTATTCCAGGAAAACTGTATCTAGTTCAATTCACAATTCACCACACAACTGCTCTTCCTCAAGACACCACGTGCAACAGCAGTCTGGTCACACAGAATATTAAAGAGGTATTTACTCAATGATTTAATAAAAGTCAAGATTTAATAAAAATGTTTATGACTTCAACATTTTAAAATCACAAGTGCAGAGTAGTGAAGAATACAATGACTGTTGGTACAACCCAGTGCTACTGATGTGATTCAGCAGTTTGACCGATTATTACTTTGGTACCATCAGAGCAAATGACACAATAGAAAAGGCAAATAATATCTTAGTATTATGAAAATGGTCTCAGGGGCCTCCAGAGTCCACTGATCCCTCCTAAAACCACAGATTTAATGTCTTTCTCACCCGTTAGACTGTGAGCTATGAGGGAAGAGAGCACTTGGTTTTTGTCATCATGACATCGCTAATAACAGGAAAACCTTTATTCACTGGCTGGATGACAGAAAGGGAGGGAGTAGAGAGAAGGGAAGAAGAATACACAACATGAAGCAGCATAAGAGAATGTAACTGAATATTTATATGAACCATGGAAAGGGAGAACAGAATCCTGTTGGAAGACAAAATAAAGAAATGAATGGAACCTGTGACTGACCATTAAAAACAGGTTCATAAAGGAAAAAAAAGCAGGTTCTCTTCTTCTTCTTCTATTACAATAAGAGTAGTGACTGAGAGCATGGCAGCTAGAAACTATCTTGCTCATCCTTACTTGCTGCTGGGTGTAGCCATATCCCCACATTTCTCATCAAATCACTATGTATCTAAAAGGAAAATGCAGGCTTTGACTCTATCATTCAGGTTCCTACGTATAAGCCAGAAAATAGGTTTCCCTGTGGTCTTGTTCCAACTGGGTGAATTAAGACAATGTCCAAGGACAGTAGGGCAGTAAGAAGGCAGAAATGTGGGTAATGAATCGTCATGCGAGGCAGAGCACCCCAGCACTACTTAACCTTAAATCACATTATATGAGAGAACTAAACACCTATCTTCTTTAGGCCATTTTCAGGTTAGGTTTCTCTGATTCTGAAACAGCCTTCTATACTAATTCTTAAAAGCTGTCTGCTGCTGCTGCTGCTAAGTCACTTCAGTTG
Source organism: Bubalus kerabau (assembly GCF_029407905.1). Classification (NCBI taxonomy): domain Eukaryota; kingdom Metazoa; phylum Chordata; class Mammalia; order Artiodactyla; family Bovidae; genus Bubalus; species Bubalus kerabau. The sequence continues at coordinate 43,960,407 of NC_073631.1, forward strand.
TGTCCAACTCTGTGCGACCCCATAGACAGCAGCCGACCAGGCTCCTCCATCCCTGACACTCTCCAGGAAAGGACACTGGAGTGTGTTGCCATTTCCTTCCCCAATGCATGGAAGTGAAAACGAAAGTGAAGTCACTCAGTTGTGTCCGACCCTTTGCGACCCCATGGACTGCAGCCTACCAGGCTGCTCCATCCATGGGATTTTCCAGGCAAGAATACTACAGTGGGTTGCCACTGTCTTCTCCTAAAAGCTGTCTAGGTGTAAATATACAAGCAAATAATGCCAACAAAAGTCCGTCTAGTCAAGGCTATGGTTTTTCCAGTGGTCATGTATGGATGTGAGAGTTGGACTGTGAAGAAGGCTGAGCACCGAAGAATTGATGCTTTTGAACTGTGGTGTTGAAGACTCTTGAGAGTCCCTTGGACTGCAAGGAGATCCAACCAGTCCATTCTGAAGGAGATCAGCCCTGGGGTTTCTTTGGAAGGAATGATGCTAAAGCTGAAACTCCAATACTTTGGCCACCTCATGTGAAGAGTTGACTCATTGGAAAAGACTCTGATGCTGGAAGGGATTGGGGGCAGGAGGAGAAGGGGATGACAGAGGATGAGATGGCTGGATGGCATCACTGACTCGATGGACGTGAGTCTGAGTGAACTCCGGGAGTTGATGGACAGGGAGGCCTGGCGTGCTGTGACTCATGGGGTCACAAAGAGTCGGACACGACTGAGCGGCTGAACTGACTGATATATATTAATATATAGATAAATTAAAAAAACTAAAAAGTCCCCAAATCTATAAATGTTTTAAAAAATTACCATCAGTTCAGTCAGTCATTTGCTCAGTCATGTCTGACTCTTTGCAACCCCATGAATCGCAGCATGCCAGGCCTCCCTGTCCATCACCAACTCCCGGAGTTCACCCAAACTCATGTCCATCGAGTCAGTGATGCCATCCAGCCATCTCATCCTCTGTCATCCCCTTCTCCTCCTGCCCCCAATCCCTCCCAGCATCAGGGTCTTTTCCAATGAGTCAACTCTTCGCATGAAGTGGCCAAAGTATTGGAGTTTCATCTTCAGCATCTGTCCTTCCAATGAACATCCAGGACTGGTCTCCTTTAGGATGGACTGATTGGAGTTCCTTGCAGTCCAAGGGACTCTCAAGAGTCTTCTCTAGCACCACAGTTCAAAAGCATCAATTCTTCGGTGCTCAGCTTTCTTCACAGTTCAACTCTCACATCCACACATGACCACTGGAAAAACCATAGCCTTGACTAGACGGACCTTTGTTGGCAAAGTAATGTCTCTGCTTTTCAATATGCTATCTAGGTTGGTCATAACTTTCCTTCCAAGTAGTAAGCATCTTTTAATTTCATGGCTGCAGTCACCATCTGCAGTGATTTTGGAACCCAGAAAAATAAAGTCTGACACTGTTTCCACTGTTTCCCCATCTATTTCCCATGAAGTGATGGGACCAGATGCCATGATCTTTGTTTTCTGAATGTTGAGCTTTAAGCCAACTTTTTCACTCTCCTCTTTCACTTTCATCAAGAGGCTTTTTAGTTCCTCTTCACTTTCTGCCATAAGGGTGGTGTCATCTGCATATCTGAGGTTATTGATACTTCTCCCAGCAATCTTGATTCCAGCTTGTGCTTCTTCCAGTGCAGCGTTTCTCATGCTGTACTCTGCATATAACTTCAATAAGCAGGGTGACAATATACAGACTTGATGTACTCCTTTTCCTATCTGGAACCAGTCTGTTGTTCCATGTCCAGTTCTAACTGCTGCTTCCTGATCTGCATATAGTTTCTCAAGAAGCAGGTCAGGTGGTCTGGTATTCCCATCTCTTTCAGAATTTTCCACAGTTTATTGTGATCCACATAGTCAAAGGCTTTGGCATAGTCAATAAAGCAGAAATAGATGTTTTTCTGGAATTCTCTTGCTTTTTTGATGATCCAGCAGATGCTGGCAATTTGATCTCTGATTCTTCTGCCTTTTCTAAAACCAGCTTGAACATCAGGAAGTTCACAGTTCACATATTGCTGAAGCCTGGCTTGGAGAATTTTGAGCATTACTTTACTAGCGTGTGAGATGAGTGCAGTTGTGCATTAGTTGGAGCATTCTTTGGCATTGCTTTTCTTAAATTACCATAAATTAAGTCAAAAGGCAAACTATAGAATAGGGAAAACTATCAGTAGTTAATGAATATCAAATGTAGATTTATTTCTTTTCCCCCCAGATACACAGCAAAATGACTCAGTTACACAAACACACACACAAAATTTTTTTAACTGAACTTTTTTTGGCCACATCATTTGGCATACTGGATCTTAGTCCCCAGTCAAGGATTGAACCCACATCCCCTGCATTGAGAACTTGGAGTCTTAATCAATGGAACACAAGGGAAGTCCCAACACATATTCTTTTTCAGAGTCTTTTCCATTATAGGTTATTACAGATATTGAATATAGTTCCCTATGCTATACAATAAGTAGGTCCTTGTTGTTTATCTGTTATCTATATAGTAGTTTATATATGTTAACCCAAACTAGTAATTTAGCTCCTTCTCTCCCTCTTCCCACACTATCCCCTCTTTGGTTATTATTTGGTAACCATAAGTTTGTTTTCTATATCTGAGTCTATTACTACTTTGCTAATAGGTTCATATGTATTCTTTTAGATTTCACATATAAGAGATATCATATGATATCTATATTCCTCTGACTTACTTTACTTAACATGATAGTCTCTGGGCCCATCCATGTTGCTGCATCATTTCATTCTTTTTTATGACTGAGTTATAACACCAGGTCTTCTATTCATCTATCAATGGACATTTATACTGCTTTCATTTTTTGGCTATTACACGTAGTGTTACTATGAACACCGGGGTACATGTATCCTTTTGAATTCTGTTTTCCATAGCAGTTATACCTATTTACATTCCTACCAACAGTGCAGGACGGTTCCTTTTTCTCCCTACCTTCTCAAGCCTTTACTGTTTGTAGACTGATGCCCACTATGACTAGCGTGTAGCTTGTCCAGCACAACTTACTGAGAAGACTCTCTTTCCTCCACTGTGTTGATAAATTCTTGCCTAATTTATCATAGATTAATTGATCATAAACGCATGGGTTTATTTCTGGGCGTTCTATCCTATTCCACTGATGTATATATCTGTTTTTGTGCCAGTACCACACTGCTTTAATTATTGTAACTGTATAGTACAACCTGATACAGAAAAACGGGATCTGTATACCTGCTGCTTACAAGCAACCCACTTCAGATCTAGAGACACATGCAAACTGAAATCAGGGGTGGAAAAAGGTATTCCACACACATGAAAATCAAAAGTCAGAATAGCAGTATTTAATATCAGACAAAACAGACTTTAAAATAAAAGACTGTCAAAAGAAGCAAAGAAAGTTATAGTACATATACACGATGGAATATTACTCAGCTATTAAAAAGAATGCATTTGAATCAGTTCTAACGAGGTGAATGAAACTGGAGCCTATTATACAGAGTGAAGCAAGTCAGAAAGAAAAACACCAATACAGTATATTAACACATATATATGGAATTTAGAAAGATGGTAATGATGACCCTATATGCAAGACAGCAAAATAGACACAGATACAAAGAACAGACTTTTGGACCTATGGGAGAAGGCGAGGGTGGCATGATTTGAGAGAACAGCATTGAAACATGTACATTACCATATGTGAAATAGCTTGCCAATCCAAGTTCAATGCATGAAACAGGGCACTCAGAGCTGGTGCGCTGGAAGAACCCAGAAGGATGGGATGGGGAGGGAGGTGGCAGGGTGGTTCAGGATGGGGGACACATATACACCTGTGGCTGATTCATGTCAATGTATGGCAAAACTACCACAATATTGTAATTAGCCTCCATTAAAATAATTTTTAAAAAGAAACAAAGAAGGACACTACTTATTAATCAAAGGATCAACCAAAGGGCAGATATAACAATTGTGTGTTTGTGTGTGTATCTCCAATCCAACAAAGGAGAAACCTCAATATATAAGGTAAATGTTAATAGACATAAAATGAGAAATTAACAGTAACAAAATAATAGTAGGGGTCTTCAACACTCTCCACTTACATCAATGGACAGATACCCAGACAGAAAATCAATAAGGAAAAACATACCTTAAATGACAAATTACATCAGATGGACTTAATTGATATTTATAGAGCATCTCATCTAAAAGCAGTAGAATCCACATTCCTTTCACGTGCACATGGAACATTCTGCAGGACAGACCATATACTGGGCCACAAAGCAAACCTTGGTAAATACTGAGTTGACCAAAGAGTTCATCTGGGAAACATTTTACAAAAAAACCTGAACAAACTTTTTGGCCAACCCAATATAAGAATACTAGAATCATATGAAGTATCTTTTTCTGAGCCTAATACTATGAGGCTAAAAACCAAACACAAGAAAAAAAACAAAACTGCAAAAGTACAAACATATGGAGATTAAACAATATATTACTAAACAAGCAATGAACCACTGAAAAACTCAAAGAGAAAATCAAAAATACCTACAGACAAATGAAAATGAAATCACAATCATCCAAAACCTATAGGATGTAGGAAAAGCAGTTCTAAGAAATTTACACCATACAAGCTTGCCCTCAGAGAACAAGAAAAATCTCAAATAAGCAACCTAACCTTACACCTAAAGCTGCCAAGGGAAGAACTACAAACAAAAATCCAAAGTTAATAGGAGAGAAATCATAAAGATCAGAACAAAAATAAATGAAACAGAGACCACAAAAACAGTAGAAAAGGTCAATGAAGCTAACAGTTGGTCCTTTGAAAAAATTAACAAAATCAATAAACCTTTAGCTAGAATCATCAAGAAAAAAGAGAGAGGGCCCAAATGAAATAAGAAATGAAAAAGGAAAAGTTACAAATGACACACAGAAGAGATGACTTCCCTTCAGCAAATACAGTAAAGAATCTGCCTGCAATGCAGGAGACCTGGGTTCAATCCCTGGGTCAGGAACATCTTCTGGAGACAGGAATGGAAACCCACTTCAGTGTTCTTGCCTGGAGAATCCCATGGACAGAGGAGCCTGGTGGGCTACAATCTGTGGGGTCACAGAGAGTTGTACACAACTTAGTGACTAATACCACCATGTGGGCAACTATATGCTAATAAAATGGACAACCCAGAAGAAGTGGAAAAATTCTTAGAAAGGTTCAATTTCTCTGAAATTGAAAACTGAACCAGGAAGAAATAGAAAATATGAACAAGACAATTACCATAACTGAAATTGAATCAGTAATTTTAAAACTCCCAATAAACAAAAATCCAGGACCAGATGGCTTAACAGGTGAATTCTACCAAATATTTAGTGAAGAGTTAACAGCTATCCTTCTGAAACTATTCCAAAAATTGCAGATGAAGGAGCATTTCCGAACTCATTCTATGAGGCCACTATCACCCTGATAGTAAAACCAGACAAAGACATCAAAGAAAAAGAAACTGTGTATTTTTAAAATTCATAATAGATTAACATTAAATGACAAGAAAAATACCAATATTCTAAAAACAAAGGACACAAACACAACTTACAGAGAAAAAACAAACATATATAATAGTTTTAAATTCTAGATATACATACATTCATACCAAACAAAGAAGGAAAAGGCAACCCACTTCAGTATTCTTGCCTGGAAAATTTCATTGATAGAGAAGCCTGGTGGGCTACAGTCCATGGGGTTGCAAAAAGTCAGACACAACTGAGCATGCACACCAAAAAAAAGTACCTTGAAAGAAATATACTGAAAAGTGTTTGTATCTGAATAATGCAATTTTATCCCTCAAATATCTGTATAATTCCAAATTTTTTACACTGTAAGAATCAAAATGAATCAATTTATTTAGAAAAATTTGGTCATATCTCTATGATTAAAGCTGAATAACATCATCTTCTTTAATCTCCTTTGCTTCAACCCACATTCCAATCTCATCACTCATGCACATAAATCTCACATTCTAATCACAGCAAATCACTTTTACTTCCAAAAGTTTCATGATCATGCCTGCTCCATTCCTCCCCCAGACTTTCTCCCAAGTGGAGCCCTTTATTAACATCGGCAATAAAAAGGACCACACCATATTTAGGCAGGGAGCAACTGGGGTTGAACTTTTCCAACCAAAACACAGCTGATTCCCAGGGAGTGTGAAACTGAGCAGAGATATGCTCCATGGCCCAATATGGCAGGCGAGAAAACAACCAAGACCACGGCTCTACAAAGACCCAGGAGAGAGACTCTGAGGGCTGCACGAAGAGGCATCTAGAGCAGGCAGGGTCTAAGCAGGCTGAGTTATAGCACCAGAGACTTCAGTTATGATGCCAGGAGCACCAAGGTGAAAACTATCACCTCCATGACCAGAGGAAGCAAAGCAGAGTATATTAAATCTAAGGGACCAGAACCCTGTCCACACTTCAGTGAGTCCAAGGAAGTCACTCTTCCCTCCCAGCCCACTCACTGCCCCGCTACCAATTAGGGAGAACAGTAGGAAGGAAGGATGGCAAAGGATGAAACATTTTTATCTGAACACTACATAAATGATTGTTCAAATAATCATATTGGACTAAAGGCTTAAGCAACATTGAACATTTTATCATTTTCTCTACTCATCAGCAGGAAGTAAGTTGATTTCAGATTAAAATAAACTACTGTGAATTTTGTTACTCAATTTATAGGCAATAATCTTTAAGCATATTTTTTAAAAGACACGGATATTATACTTTCCCCTATCAAACATCCCAAATTTTATACAGTATCTTCACAGCCTGTTCTCTAGAGGAATCATAAATCTGACTAGGATGACATGTCTCACACTGATGTGGACTGACTCCATCCTTTCACCACTTCAAACACTTCCCTTCAGTACATAATCCAATGCACACACTACCTTTTCTACTTTTATCGAGTCAGATTAAATCAATTCCGTGGGGCACCAAGCATTTGGCATGTATACATGTACCTTAAAGTCTTAATGAGGATTCTGGTTCAGGCACTGGAAGTGGTTTAAACAAGACAGAAAGGACTCCATCACTCTTTCACTTGGCAGTCCACATGTGAGTCTTCCAGGGCCTGCACTGAGAGGCCCACGCACCTTCTACCTTATTGCTCTGCCACCTTCATGACAAGGCTTCCCACTCAGGTACAGGTATCTGTTCAGGAACTCACTGTCACTGGGGGTGACAACAAGTAGAGGAAGTGGAGGGAATGTGCTTTCCCTCCAAGGGGACAACCCCAAAGCTAGTAGCTTATTTCCCTTCATATCCCCATGAGCAGAATTTATCTTTCTAGTTTCATGCTAGTAAAGCTGGGAAATATAGTCACCATCTGTGTGGCAATGTGTCCTATCAAGGGACAGTGGCTACTGGAGAATAACCAGAAATCTTTGCTTATCCCATAGGCCTATTCTTTTCTTTCCCGTGCTGTTTGTTTCATATTTGAATTAAAAAAATTTTTTTTAATGAAACATTATGCCAGTCAATATATTAATATACAAAATAAAAGGGTTTGTGTTTTGTTTTTTATCTGCTTTGGTTTCCTTCTAAAAGCTAAGTTGGGTGCCTTGGAAAAATGCAATAAAGCAAGCTGCTAAAAATGGCCACTGAATTAGATCAATGTGAGAAACTCTTCAACAGAGAGGAGGAAAAAAAAATCTAAGAGGATTCTTCACTCAGATTCCTTTGCAAGTATCTTCAGTTGGGAAAAAAAAAGAAACTGGAAATAAGGGGTTCATTTTAACTATGCAAAAAAGACAACTATATAATCAGTGAATCATATTCCCCCCAAAAAGGGATCAAAATTGTATATCAAAAGATTGCTAAACAGAACTATACTTATGTTTTCAACTAAAATAGAATATTCAAGTTATATTTACAAAAGTAATATTTTTTTACCCTTAAGACCGGTAAATTTTGATCCTATCAGTACAGAGAACTTCTACAAAGGAATTTTCCCCTGCGTGTCAACAAATTCAGAACTTAATTACCTTTATGTTCTAATTTTTACAAGCCTCCCACAACCATTTTTCTAAAATGTTTAAAAGTGTATCAGTTCTTTAATGCAAACTTCTGAGCATGACATTCCAAGGATGCTAGAATTTCGACCCACAGGTATTCCAGCCTCACCTCTTTCATATACCTCCAAGCATTCTCTAGCCATGGAAGTCTTCAAAATAATCTAATCTACTCAGCCAGAATTCCAGCATCTGTGTGTCAAGGATCACATTACACAACCAAGTCAAAGGTGAATAAATCAGAGGTCCTGACTCTATAAAAGTTGTATCTAGAATCAAAGGAGACAGTCAAGAAAATGAACAATTTCAACATACTTTCTTTCATTCAAAAAGTATGAAGTACTTGCTGTCTGGCAGGTACAACTCTGGGTATTGAGAACAGAATGGTTGGGAATAAGCGTTGTATGTCCTCGACTCATGAGGGGGAGGAACAGGCGGCAGGAAACACTTCAGATCGTGTGGGGAGGAAGGGCTACTCAGAAGGCTGATTAATAAATACATGCAGATGGTTTACTTAAAATATAACTGCTACTAATGGATTTTAACAAGCTAATGTACCTAGTACGTCAGTGGAAGAACTAAATTAATGAGAGGAAGAAAACGATAGTAGAAACTTACAGACAGTTACTATAAAACAAAACATGTACAAGTATATAATTCCTAAGAACTACAACCCTAATCTACTTTTCACTGGTCCAATAATGTCTAAAATATCCTTTCTAGCCACAGTTCTAGAAAGAACACGGATAAAACAGAATTATGTCCAGAGAGGAGGTCTAGAGGACTCTAAACTACTTCATTTGAGGAAAGGCTGAGGGATGGAGGAATGTTTAGAAAAAAGACTAGGAGAGAGCAGGGTGTATGCTAAACAGCTTGAGACCCTACATAGGAAGGGAAGTTACACTGTGTGACACTCAAGAAGGCTGAATTAGGATCAATAACTGAAATTACACAGAAGCAAACCTCAGTAAAAGGAATAAGCTATTAACAAACTGATGCCAGAATCTGTCAATAAGATTGTTATTCTCCTCAGTTCTTTATGCTATGGTTTAGTCACTAAGTTGTGTCTGACTCTTGCAACCCCATGGATTGTAGCCCTCCAGGCTCCTCTCTTCATGGGATTTTCCAGGCAAGAATACTAGAGTGGGTTGCCATTTCCTTCTCCAGGGGATGTTCCTGACCCAGAGATCCAACCTGCGTCTCCTGCATTGCAGGCAGATTCTTTATCAACTGAGCTATGATGAAGTTCATTTTAGCAGGAGTCATAGGTTTGTTAGACGTCATTTTACATCATTAAGATACATTAAAAAGAAATGAGGCAAACTTCTGATTTTCCATGGTTAACAATACTGTACACTTAACATTTTGTTAAGACAGCAGATCTCATTTTAGCTACTCTTACCACAATAAAAGGGGTGGTGGAAGGAATGGGGCAATACAGAACTCTAGACAACACTACTCAAAATCATCAAAACTACTTGTACTACCTTGATTTATACAGTCATGTTAAGCTGTAGGTTTCATGCAAACAATAATAAAAAAAGACTCTGCTGAATTCATACATTCTGGCCATAGCCAGTTTCTGTACAGGGTCAAAGTCCTATAGGGATCAATAAAACACAAGCCTTTGGTTTTTTTCATCAGCTCTCTTCACCAAACAAAAGTGAATCTAAAACTGATCAGTGATGAAACAGCTTTAACTAAATTCCTGTACTCCATGCAAACTGAAACACAGAGACTTAAATTTATAAGTAATAAACAAAAATTCTTCAGTAAATAGCCAATAATTTTATAGGGAAATAAGGGAAACAATCTATTAAAAATGAGGATAAATAATGCATCCAATCCCTCATGACTGGTAGGGACATGATAAAATAGGTTGGCAAGTATCAGTAAACTAACCAGAAAAGAATTGTGGAGGCCAAGAGACCTCACATCCTCAGTTAATTAAAAATTTAGTCTGGTGATCTGTAAGAGAAGGAATTATTAGTACTAAGTCCTAATCTGAGAATCCTTTAATTTTTAGATGAATTGGTTGCTCTAGGACTATGGTACGAGAAACAGTAAACTTCTTAAATGCCAACTGGGCTTTCTTTTTCAAGTTGTCTTTACTATAAGCCATATTATACTTACTGTAAGATGTGCATGTGCTGATTTCAGTATGTTAAATGTGAAAAATGTGTGAAGTGAAAGTCGCTCAGTCATGTCCAACTCTTTGTGACCCAATGGACTATACAGTCCATGGAATTCTCCAGGCCAGAATACTGGAGTGGGTAGCCTTTCCCTTCTCCAGGGGATCTCCCCAACCCAGGGATCGAACCCAGGTCTCCCACATTGCGGGCAGATTCTTTACCAGCTGAGCCACAAGGGAAGCCCAAGAATACTGGAGTGGGTAGCCTCTCCCTTCTCCAGTGATCTTTCAAAACATGTGTATCGGATAATTAATGAAATACATGTCTTGATTCATTCTCTCTAATGGAGTAAATGCCAGATTAGAGTTTCCATTAGGGGTTTAGTATATTTAAATTTTAAAAGTTAAATAGGAGTTAATAAACATGTAAAGATACTCAACATCAGTTAGTCATCTGGGAAATGCAAATCAAAACCATAAGATGATACTACTTCACATATACCAGGAGGGCTAGAACCAAAAGGTCGGACAGTAACAAGTGTTGCTAAGTGTGTGAATAAATTGGAATCCTCAGAAGTTCAAAAAGTTAAATGGAAGTTACCATTTGATTCAATATTTCCACTCCTAAGTACTTAACCAAGAGAAATGAAACATGTCCATGCAAAAAGTTGTAATCAGTGGCCAAAGCTGCATTATTCATAATAGCCCCCAAATGGAAACAACCCAAGTATCCATCAACTACTGAAGAGATCAACAAAATGTGGCATATTAATACAGTGGAATATTATTTGGCCATTAAAGCAATGAAGTACTGATAGATGCTACAAACATCATGTGAAGTGATAGAGGTCAACAAAAAGACCACACAGTGTTTGATTCTACTCATATTACATGCCCAGAAATGTCAAATCTATAGAGACAGAAGTAGATTAGTGGTTGTTTAAGGCCAGGGATGGGGGCATGGGGTTTAGAGGAAATAGGAGGTAACTGGTCAAGGATACAGGGTTTTTTTTGGAGGTTATGAAAATGTTCTAAAATTCATTACAGTAATGGCCGCACTACAATGTGAATACACTAAAAAACATTGAATTGTACCCTTTAAGGGCAAATTGTATGGTTGGGGAATTATATCTCAATAAAGATGTTTTAAAAGTTAGTGAAAATTTGATAGACTGTAATTAAAAAGATAGTTTTAAGAATATTTTAGTAGCAACTTATGGCTACTCAGGGGAAAGCAAGGAAGGAGGTAAATTGGAAGACTGATTGACATATACACTACTATAAAATAGATAGCCAATAAGGCCCTACTGTACAGCACAGGGAACTCTACTCCATACTCTGTAATGGTCTATATGGAAAGAATCTAAAAAAGAGTGAATGTGTGTACATGTATAACTGACTGACTGTGCCAGTTACTGCACAGCAGTAACTAACAACGCTGTAAATAAACTATAGTCCAATAAAAAATTTTTTAAATAGATTATTTAAAAAGTAGATTACAAACATTCCATTTACCTCCTCTTCCTATGGAACTGTCTTGAACCTCGACTAATGCTTGTTTCTTTGCTCCCAGAACACCAAACTTTTTCTAAATGGCACCTCTGTTATACCTCCTCTTCTGTCATGTAGACTTTCTGACTACACAATTTGCTGAAAGACTAGTGATTTTACCTAAAGGAGAAGTCCAAAGATTTCATACCTAGCAGACTAGTGGTGTTTGTTATGAGAGAATGATGTATTTCTATGACTTTAGTCTGAATGCAGAACTAGCAAAATATTCCCTGAGGAAGAAATTTTAACCTTTAGGTCTTCAGATTTGCAAAAGTTAAAAGCTTTTAGGCCACTCAAACAGTCATTTTAGAACTTCGTTAAGGAGAGCTCTTCAGAGAGCTACTACAGGGGCAAGGGGATGGAAAAAGCTAGCCCTAGTGCCAGATGTAGGGCAGGATGTGGAATCGTCCTAAAATTACCATTGTTAAGTCATGATTCTTGCTCCTCCTTTTAAATCCAGGAATACTTAAAAAGAGGAAAATCATAATTTTAAAAATTCTGACAGACAACAAAATAGTCAAAACTATAAGAATCAGGAAAAGAACTACAGAAAAAGGGTAATGAGAAAACTACTATTTAAAATACTTACACTAGATAAGATGAAACCAATAAACTAATACAAAGTAAGCAACAATAAAGAAACAAAAAATAAAGCACAAGAACTGGCAACAGAGGAAATATACAAGCCCTATAAACATAAAAAGACAGCCAACATCACTGATCACTAAAAAGAAGAGTAATGAAATATTTTTAGCTAAATCAATATGGTATAAGAAATGGTGTGCAAGTGAGTACACTCTCATACTATTCCTGAAAGTAGAATGGTTACCACCTTTCGGAGGGCAACAGATAACACATTTCAAAAGCCTTAATAAATACCCTAGTCCAAACCAGACAATCCTTTTTAGAGATCTGTCTTAAGCATATTTGTACATTTTTTAACAATATGAAGAGTATAGTCAACCTAAGCGTCCAGTAATAGGAAGCTGATTTAACAAATCATGATAGACATACAAAAGTATTTTTTATAAAAGCATTAAAATGTGATAGCTTTATGTGAGGCAACATAGAAAAATGTTCAGGATATGTTATGTGGGAAAATACAGGCTATAAGAGTGTATGAATAGATTAAATATGTGTGTTGGAATATATACATATACAATCAGTATCTAGAAGAATATACATGGAATTGTTATTAACCCTTGAGGCTAGGATTATGAAATGAAATGCTTTTTCATTTTATAATTTATATATTTTTCTAAATTACTTTCTAATAATCAAATATCACTTTATAATAAAAATGGAAAAATAGCATTTAAACAATTTAAGTAATGTATTAAGCAGGCAAGTGCAAAAAGAGACTAAGGCATATCAGGAGTAAAAATAATAAGGATTGAAAAGAGGACAAAGCTAAATAATTTCAATAACTGAAGAAACAAAACATGCTCATATTTAAGAATAAAAATAACTGTATAACATAAACTGGAAAATAAACAGATTGTTTTAAAAAATGCAAAAAAGTTTTATGTGAAAGAAGATTAAGATTATATAATGGTAAGACAGCTAAGACTATAAACAACAATTTTGAAAGTAAAAAGTTGAAAATCTAGTAAATTAGAAATCCACATATAAAAGAATGAAGCTGGATCCTTACCCTGCACCATACCAAAAAAATTAACTCAAAATAGATAAAAGGTCTAAACATAAGTGATAAAACCATAAAACTCTTAGAAGAAAACATAGGAGAAAACTTTATGATATTGAATTTGACAATGATTTCTTGGATATGACACCAAAAGTTCAAGTAACAAAAGAAGAAACAGCTAAATGGGACTTCATCAAACTTTAAAATTTGTGCATTAAAAGACACTAAAAAGAAAATGAAAAGGCAACTCACAGAATAGGAGAAAAAATATTTTCAAATTAAATATCTGATAAATGATGAACATCCAGAATACATACAGAAAACTCCTATGACTTAACAAGATATTTATCTTGTTATTAACCCAATTAAAAAATGGAAAAAGGAATTGAATACTTTTCTCCAAAGAAGATATACAAATGGCCAAAAAGCACATGAAAACACACTCAACCTCACTAATCTTTAGGAAACGGCAAATCAAAACAGCTAGAAGATACCATCCATTAGGAGACTACTTGTCATAAAAGAAAAACAAAAACCTATAAATAACAAGTTTTGGGAAGGATGTGGGGAAATCAGAACCCTTGAACACAGTCGATGGTCATGTGAAATGGTGTACCCACTATGGAAAATCGTACGGTAGTTGAAACTTTAAAAACAGAATTTTTATTCTAAAAAATGAAAATTAAAAAAAACATAATTACCATATGATCCAGCAATTCCACTTCTGAGTATGCACCCCAAAGAATTATAAGTAGCAACTCAAAGAGATATTTATACAGCCATGTTCACAGCAGTATTATTAATAATAGTTAAAAGGTATCAACAGCTGAAATGTGTATTAATGAATGAATAAACTGTAGTATATACAAACAATGGAATATTATTCCGTCTGGAAGGAAATTTTGTGTGTGCAATGAAGTAGGTGGACCTTGAAGACATTATGCTAAGCCAGAAATAAGCCAAAAAGAGAATACAACTATTCCATAATTCCATTATACAAGGTATACAGAATAGTCAAAACTCATAGAGATGGAAAGCAGAACAATTATTGCTAAGGGCTAAGAATGTGGAGCTATTGTTTAATAAGCACAGAGTATCCGCTTGGGATGCTGTAAAATAAGAAAAGGCTAAGAGCTGAAGAATTGACACTTTTGAAATCTGGTGTTGGAGAAGACTCTTGAGAGTCCCTTGGACTGCAAGGAGATCCAACCAATCCATCCTAAAGGAAATCGGTCCTGAATATTCACTGGAAGGACTGATGTTGAAGCTGAAACTCCAATACTTTGGCCACCTGATGCGAAGAACTGACTCATTTGAAAAGCCCCTGGTGCTGGGAAAGATTGAGGGCAGGAGGAGAGGGGATGACAAAGGATGAGATGGTTGGATGGCATCACTGACTCAATGGACATAAGTTTGGGTGGACTCCGGGAGTTGGTGATGGACAGGGAGGCCTGGTGTGCTGCAGTCCATGCTGTTGCAATGAGCTGGACACGACTGAGCAACTGAACTGAACTGATGATGTTCTAGGTATGGCTTTAGTATGCATGGGGTGGGGCGGGGGGGGCTTGTTTATAATAAATTTCACAGTAATTTAAAAATAAAATCTAACAAGTTAGTGAAAAGGAGTTAAATATATGACTGAAGATTTCTACAAGACATTTCACATGCACAGGTTTATATAACTTTTTGACCTAAGGAAGTTCCCTGGGCTTCAAGGAGCTGGTAAAGTTCTACTGGAATCAGCACAGGGCAGTGATTTTCAAAAGGGATGGTACAGCCTCATGGGCAGTGTAAAGGAAATTTATGAGAGCATTTTTGGTTGTTGGAGTGGTTGGGTGGTTTACTGCAATATACAAAACAATCTTATCAATGAGGCACTGGTCTTGTGTTCTGTAGAATTTTCAAATGATCCTTTGGACATCTCTATCATTCAAAAAAAAAAAAAAAAGTTCATGATCTGAGTCTAGAACCTAACCCCATTTCTCATATAAACACAAAGGCCTTTTTGCAGTTTTAGTATATGCTGGATTTTTCCAGGAATGCAACTGCTGCATAAATGGGGAAAATATGTTCTTATCATTAAGAAATTTTAGGAAAGCTGAGCTCCATTTCTGACAATCAGATTTTCAGTAGCACACATACTGTAGTCTGCATGTGTAGCAAACTACATAGATTCCACACACAGAACATGCATCTGAGTTTTATAATGACCTATAGTTGTGGCCGGAGAAGGCACTGGCACCCCACTCCAGTACTCTTGCCTGGAAAATCCCATGGACGGAAGAGCCTGGTAGGTTGTGGTCCATGGGGTCGCAAAGAGTCAGACATGACTGAGAGACTTAGCAGTAGCAGTAGCAGGAAGGAGCCTGGTAGGCTGCAGTCCATGGGGTTGCTAGGACTCGGACACAACTGAGCAACTTCACTTTCACTTTTCACTTTCATGCACTGGAAAAGGAAATGGCAACCCACTCCAGTGTTCTTGCCTGGAGAATCCCAGGGACGGGGGAGCCTGGTGGGCCACCGTCTATGGGGTTGCACAGAGTTGGACACGACTGAAGTGACTTAGCAGTATAGTTGTGGCTGAGTCATAAATGGAAAAATATAAATTACTTTATTTCTCATAATACATTGTAGTTAAATTGTTATAGTGTGAAAGTCACTCAGTCATGTCTGACTCTTTAAGACATCACGGACTATACAGTCCATGGAATTCTCCAGGCCAGAATACTGGAGTAGGTAGCCTTTCCCTTCTCCAGGGGATCTTCCCAACCAGGGATCGAACCCAAGTCTCCTGCACTGCAGGTGGATTCTTTACCAGCTGAATCACAAGGGAAGCCCAAAGTGTTATACTGATTGCTTTTTAATATGTCTATAATTATAGGTTATTTTTATCTACCAATCTTGTTTTGAAATATTACAGGGCACATTAAAATTTTTTCTTCTACAAAAGGGGGCAGTGGGCCTGATAAGGATGAGAAGCGTTGATCTAGAACAAGTAAAATATGGACCACTTTTCCTTTCTCAGACACTTTTCACTTCAGTTCAGAACACTAACCTCCACTCTGAAGTACAGAAAAGAAAAGCTAAGTCCACATGAGTCTTGCTGTCCATTATTGACATTGTAAATGTCTGTTTTCCACAGAACGCCAAGCACTGCAAGAAAGACCTTCTTCTTTTGTTCCCTCCATCCAGGAGCAGTGGTCAAAGGCAGGATGTCCATCAGTCAGGGATGTAGAATGATACAGGTCATTCTTACATTAGCTGAAAGCTGGACAACAGTTAGCCCCAAGTTTCTTTCTAACTTCAAAAAGTCTATGAAACTATCAATAGTTCTAAGGTGAGTTTAAGTTACCAAACCCCAGGAAACAGCAAGTCATTAACCCACTCATTCTCATGGTTGTTGTTTATAATGATGTTAACCAACCACCTCATCAAGCTCTCAGGGCTAGCAGACATCTGGTCCTGTCTAAAAGGTCCATGAGACATTTTATCCACACCAAAACATCCTTGATATTTGGCCCTGTCCAAAACTACTTGGCATGGGCCAAATACGCTCATGGATGTTTTAAACAGGACCAAATGTGCTAGAAAGGCTTTCACAGGCAACACAATGGCCCAGGTGATAGACCTCAATGATGACAACTGTACCAAATCACTTTTAAAAACCACAGGTATGTACTTTACAGAACTATGTGTAGAAGAAGATCCATTTCTATCCCCAACCACTGACGTTAAAAATAGGGAGAGGAAAAATGAGACTGAAAATAATTTTATAAATATATATATATATATATATATCAATCATCGTTCAAAACTCCCATATAGTTTGAAAAGACTAAAACTAAATTATAATAGTTAAAGCAACAATATTAAAATGGGCACTCAATCAGAGTAATCATAAAACTCAGAGTACTAAATTAATATCAATATGCAAATATTCACAACAGAATTAACTGTGAGACTTCACTTCCTCCAACAGTGCTCTACAAGCAATTACTTAGAGTCAAGCAAATGCCAAATGTATTACTACTACTAACTTTATGATTATTTATAAGAGCAATGTATTGATCTTATTTTGCACACAGGAAAATGATCTAAATAGCGCCCTTTTAAAAAATATTTTCATTCTTACATGTTCAGTACCCAGCATAATGCCTAGTGAACAGCATTAAGCAAATTGCATTTGTTTCTGTTAATGTATGAAAATAGCTACCTTTATAATTCTTACTATGTGATAAGCACTATACTAAGCATTTTGCATTAATTTTTCCTCAGTCCTAATAAGCACTGCCATGACTGTAAGTCATAACTATATTATATTATAAATGCTAAAACTGAAGCTTAACCTGGATTACACTAACTGCCCAAGGTCACACCCCTTGCAAGTAGAGATCCAAAGTCAAAGATTCTATATTAATCTACCTTCTCTGATATGATAAACCAAGACAGCATATTAAAAAGCAGAGATACCACTCTGCTGACAAAGGTCTATATGGTCAAAGTTATGGTTTTTCCAGTAGTCATGTGGAGGTAAGAGTTGGACCATAAAGAAGGCTGAGCACTAAAGAACTGATACTTTCAAACTGGTTGGAAAAGACTCTTGAGGGTCCCTTGGACAGCAAGATCAAACCCGTCAATCCTAAAGGAAATCAACCCTGAATATTCACTGAAGGACTGATGCTGAAGTTGAAGCTCCAATACTTGGGCCACCTGATGCGAAGAACTGACTCACTGGAAAAGACCCTGAGGCTGGGAAAGACTGAAGGTGGAAGAAGGGGACAACAGAGGATGAGGTGGTTGGATGGCATCACCAACTCAAAGGACACTGAGTTTGAGCAAGCTCCAGGAGATGGTGAAGGACAGGGAAGCCTGGCATGCTGCAGTTCATAGGGTCACAAAGGCTCCGACATGACCGAGCGTCTGAACAACAACCTTCTCTGCCTTTAATTCTCAATGAAGGACAAAGTAATGAAGCCACACAGGATGACACCTCCTGTAAAAAGGATCTAGTAACTGATATGGAAATACCTTACAGATTGAACTTTGTTATTTTAATTATATCTATAATTAACTTTATTTCCAAAACAGAGAAAATTAAGAACTGATGTTCCCAAACAGCATTTGTTCTTCTGAGATAGATAACATGATCAGCTTAAGAGTAATCTAGTTTCTAAGAAGTACTACAGTAAAAAAACACCCCCAGTTATAAAATGGTTTAGCTAAAAGAAATACCTAGTAATGAAATATCTGAAATATCAAGTAAAAATAAACGCTAGCATACTCAGTTTCACAATAGACAGAAAAAATCTTCAGCCAAAACTCTTAGGGTGACCTGAAAAGTAAAGACCATCATTAAAAACAATTAAGCACATCACCTTCCATTTAAATTACCAAAACATTATAGGAAGCATTTATATTTTACATAAACATATTGACTTTTATTTTTATACAGAAGAGCACACTAAACTGCCTAGTCACTTTTCCATTAGCAGCTTCATGAAGGAATGTTCACAGCATTTTAAATGACAGAAAGAGAAAGAACTGGAGTGACTCTAAGGCATCGGATCTGTAGATGTGAGGTGAGATTTGTGAAAAGACAGAATCACTGGGCCAGAAAGGATTTGTAAAGGTCACCTAGTACCTCTGTTAGCCTTGGGGAGCACTACAAGGCTACACCATTACTGAGAGATGAAAATCTGTTATTTTTAGACATTAGAAGGGAGGGAAAATATCCTACTTCCTTTAAAAAGTCACCCCAGAGATGAACAATATTTAGAGTCAAACCTCTATTTATACTCAATATAAATCCTTGAATAATCCTGCTTAAGTCCATTTCCTTTCGTATGGTCTTCGTGGAATGTGCAAAACAGCTGGCCATCACACTACATGTAGTCTTTAGCTTTCTCTTTTGGGGCGGGGCCGGGGTGGGGACACAAATATGCCATCTTTAGCTTTTTCTCATTAGACTTTATTTTCTAATCTGTTATAAATCCTTCTCTCTGATCTCTCTCCGTTCCTCTTAAAAGGCCAAGGGAGGAAGTAGGTGGTTTCTCATGCTCTAAAACGTCAACCCACTGTTATTAAGCCATCATTCTTGCTTCTCCAATTGCTAGTATCTTTGTAAAGTCATCAAATGAAAGTTGAGACATCGTGAAGGCTAGAGAAGAAGAGAAATAGACTAAAAGGAGTGGAGAAATTAGGTAAGCCTGGAATAAACTGCTGACAACTTTGAAGACAACTTAAAAAAGTAAATTCTAAGCATTTAGAACAGAAATCCCTGGCATGAGGAAGTAGCTACAGGTTCACTAAAAAAGGTCAGTACTATTTTGATGAGATTATTAGACAGAGAAAAAGGCATGACTACACATGAGGCCAAAAGTAGCTTAGTTTCAGAAAGGCTTTAACAGATATCCCATAATATCCTTGTGCTCAATACAAGAAAACAATGCTAAGCTCTAGTTTAGGTGGGTGTGTATCTGGTATCTATTTAAATAACAGGATTAATTAATTACTATTTGTGAATAATTAGTTATAAAACTTATTTTTTAATCATGAGGTAGGAGGAAAAAAGTAGAAGGAATACCAGCATCTCTTAGTATCTCAAAATTCAGTAATAAAGGGCAAGGACAAATTGTCTTCACATATGTTAAAATGGATGTAGGAAACAGAACGCAGACTCAAAATTTCAATTTTTCAAATGTATGTTACTGGTTTGAGCTAAGTAGTTACGTAATGAATTTCAGTGGGATATAATTAACATGCCAAGAGTAAAGAGCAGTTTGCTAAACACCAAACAGAGTGATGGAGAATCTACTCTAAACAGAGCATACTACAAGAGGACGTGCAGAGATCAAGCAGTGTCTAAGTCCTTGCTATTGTATAAATATATGTGGAGTTTGCAAACAGGTGTGGGCCCACCTACAGCAGGGTTATGCTAAGGTGTCTGAGAATAATGCTTGCAGAATAATTACAGAACTTATACAAAAGAGTGGGAGGTTTCAGGGAAGGGGCCATTCTCTCCTTTAATCATCTAAAACCCTTTCAGATGCTACATAGAAGAGAAGTGACACATATACTGCCAGAGGGAAGTATATACACAGGGACCTCAGACAAGCATGGAACTTAGATGTGTCAGCCTCCCTTGGGTCATCTCAGCAAGTCAGCTCTGAGTCTCCCCACGAAACTGCAGTTAGTACTTGGACTAAAAAACAAACCCAGGTCCACACATTATTTTTAACCCCTTTCAATAAAGATTCTGTGGGGAGACTAGGGATAAAATTTGTATCACACAATGCATTCCAGAATCTAACAATATTGCCCCCACACACCCATTCTTCCTTCCCCTGTTTCTCCTCACTGGAAGTCACCCCAACCTCTTCCATTCTCCTCTCACATGCTTTCTCAAAACCCAGCCATCATGCACAGCCGCACCTAATGTCTGTGGCTGAACGAGGACCATTTATTATTTCTCCCAGGCATCTTAAACATCTCCCCCCTAAACTCAAGCAACTGTTCAAAGCATCCCTTCAACCCAAGAAGGGTTTCTTTTCAAGAGGAGAGATTTGCTGTTGCTACTGACATGGGAGATCCAAGAGCAAATCCTCCTGGAAAACATGAAACTGATGAGAATTCTGCTGATTCTGCTTGGGTATCAAAAAAGCCAATTTCAGAAGAGGTAGCAGAGTTCTTTTCCTGTCTTTGGTATTAACCTTGGTATTTAGGTGTGTAGTCTCAATTTGAGATGCATGAGAAGAGTATCTGTCTCATCTATAAAATGTATATAATAATACAAACTTTCACAGTCAGCTGCTGTAGGATTTAATAAAATAACTCAAAAAACCAAGCAAAGTACCTGGGATATTAGCAGACACTCAGTAACAATGAATGAAATACGCTGATATTTACAGATCCCTTGGGACACTGTCTGGAAAACGCTAAGCAATATATAAGCATCTGCTAATAAATAAAACAACTGAGCATCTTTCCAGCGATTATCAATCATGCTATACAATTCCATGATCCAGGAGGAATGTTGCAGGGATACTTTCAGCTTTTAGAAGAGAAGGATGGATTAAGGGACACAGAAAATCTCTTTCAACACAACTTCCTATCAGTCTATGATCCAATGGTTTCGATTGTGGGGCTTCCACTTTAGAAACAAACACAGGCTGCCTTAGCGAACAGTAACATTAGAGATGAACATGTACTTTAGAGTTGAAGTTGATAAGAACCCAAGGAGTTTATATTACAGAGCCACTGCTGTTGTTCCGTTGCTCAGTCATGTCTGCTGCTTTGCGATCACATGGTCTGCAGCACACCAGGCTTTCCTGACCTTCACCATCTCCCAGAGTTTGCCCAAGTTCACGCCCACTGAATTGGTGATGCCATCCAACCATCTCATCCTCTGCCATCCCCCTTCTCCTCTTGCCTTTAATCTTTTCCAGCATCAGGGATAATGTACTTTTAAAAACATACAACATTCAAAGAAATTCTTTCTTATTGACACAAACATAATTAAGGAGTGGAAAATTTCACTCGCACGCCCAGTGGTAAATAGTTGACATTCCTAAACTCTCATTCCCTAAATCAATGTCTTCTAATATATTTCCCTTTAATCACCAAAGCTGTACTGAATTAACTTCTCAAATACTTCTTAAAACAACACACCATTGCTGAGTTAAGATCAAATTTCCTTCTCAATATAAAATCTCCAGCTAAGTAAACATGTGCCTTTGTAACATAGCCATAGTTTCTCCAATACTCATACATCTGACTAGTAAAACAATACCTAACAGAGTCATGAAAATCAAAGGAGATAATAATGCAACAGTACTTCATAAACTGCTAAGACTTATATATGACTGAGTTTCTCACAAACTATCCTTGGAACACTAATATGAAGAATGCCAATAGGTGTTCTGTGAATACCAAGCTGTACAGTATAATAAGGTGCTTACCATACCTACTTTAAGGATATACACAATGAACATAAGCATATTAAAGACTAAGAAGTGTCTTACTTTTAACTTTAACTCAGTACTTCTTAGAGGTAATGAGAACTAAGAAACCATGCTACTTGATTTATGGAAATTCAGAAAACTGTTGCAAAATAAACCATACAATATCAACTATGATGTTAGCTATCAAATTTTTTTTCCTGAAAAACAGTATTACTAAATGGAAGGAGATATGAACTTGAGCGAACTCTGGGAGATGGTGAGGGGCAGGGAAGCCTGGTGTGCTACAGTCCATGGGTGGCAAAGAGCTGGACATGACTTGGCGACTAAACAACAACAAAACAGAAAGAATATAAAAAATATTAATTACTGCCTTCTTTAGAAAACACTCAAGTTGTTTTATCAAAATATCCTCTTTAACAGATTTTCACTGTTAAAATTATATTCTTGCTCTCAAGAATATAATATGCTATAACAATTCAAGGTAATATTCTTTAACTGGTAAAATCACTCCAAATAATATATTGGCAAATAACTTGAAATTAAGTCTCTGATTTGCAAATGGATATCATAAGCACTATTTTTAAAACTTAATGAAAATCATCAAAGGCCACAACCAAAAGGGCTGGAAGCTATTGGATCTATTTCCAAACTCTGACTCGTATTAGGTTTATCCTGGATATCTACTTATTCCAGGATAGGAACATCAGAATACATCTTACTTATGTGGAAACCTCTAGCCTAAAATACAAAGTTGAGCATAACAGATCTTGTCTTAGAGAGTAACAGATTTTTTTAACATGGAGAAGCTCTTCAAAGGTCACCTGGTTGCTTCCTCCCATCTGTAAAAATAACCAGACTGTGGTCCAGAGAACTGCAGAAATACCAGGCTCTGTGAGCTGTTGCGTTTTAATCTAGACTCTGCTGACTGTCACATGCTTACATCATGTGCAAACAGTTCCAATATTTCCCCTCACATTTTAAAGGAAAACTGTCTGCAGTGAGCTACCAATAAACAACATATAAGTCACTTCTGGGGTGATTGGTGGGATCATTTTAAAAAGAAGCAGTCATTTTCCAGAGAAGCTGTAGAGAACTGATTTGCAGTAGAGCTGCCTGTTAAGCACAGATCTATGAAGCAAAGTAACAGGAAAGATTCATTTATTTACTGATGGTTAATGAGTGATCCAATCAAGCCAGGAAGGTCAACATTACCTACCACGTAATAAGCATTCAGCATGTGCACAGCCCCTGATATATATCTAAACTTCACAATAAACCCTGTAAGACAGATATTTTCTTACAAATTCACAGATGAGGAGATGAAGGTTCCCAGAAATGTAGAAATGCATCATAGTCACCCCCACCAGTTAAAGCATTGACGTTAAGATGGAAACTGAATTCTGCCTGCTTGAAAACTAGGATCTTTCAGCATAGAAAAGTGAAGTGGAAAAAATCGACCTGGAGACAACTACGGCTAAAGATTCTCTGCCACCCAAATGGGAAGCAAAGCATAATTCAAAATGTGAAAACAGTTTGCTGAAAAAGAAGACAGTAAATAGAAACGTCTCAAGTGTCTGCTAAGAACCACCCACCTTGTGTATTTCCTGAACTTGAGCTGCGGTCACCTAGGATTTAAGGCTTTTCTAGACACTAGAAGACACTATATTGAAAGAAATTGGGGGCTGGGAGTGGTGAGGAGTCAATCCACACAGACTAGCTCAAGAACAAAGAAGGATGGGGCCTCAGAGCTACGGTTCTTAGCATGATGTCAGACGGCTATGCCTGGACAAGGGCACTGCAATCAACAAGCAAGTCCAACTGAAACAGAACTGTTTCACAAAACTCTCCATGGGACTGTGAGAACACAAGGCTCCGGAACCTGTGCCAGCAGCTGGGGCCAAGGACAGTGCTCGCAATGTGGCATGGGAACCACCACAAGAGACCTGGAGAGACCATGAGACAGACACAGCAAGCTCAACCTGGGGCACCAAGAGTCCCAGTGTGTCTGCGTGGGCAATGAGACACGGCGAAAGCTAGGATACCTCTGATCTCAACAGCCTTAGAAGACATGACCACTGTGAGCTGTAGCCAGAGCACTGGAAAACAACGGAGTTCATGCAGAAGCCAAGAAAAAAGACACGAGGGATTTGAGTCTCCTTCACAAATCTCATGGAGAAAGCAATGGCACCCCACTCCAGTACTCTTGCCTGGAAAATCCCATGGACGGAGGAGCCTGGTGGGCTGCAGTCCATGGGGTCACGAAGAGTTGGACACGACTGAGCGACTTCACTTTCCCTTTTCACTTTCATGCATTGGAGAAGGAAATGGCAACCCACTCCAGTGTTCTTGCTTGGAGAATCCCAGGGACGGGGGAGCCTGGTGGGCTGCCATCTATGGGGTCACACAGAGTCAGACACGACTGAAGCGACTTAGCAGCAGCAGCAGCACAAATCTCAGGGTGGACTTGGAGGAATTTGAAAAGGATGGATATCCTGAGGCTGGCAAGAGTAGCTTGGAACCTCCTGAGAATACAGTGCTTTGCCCTTTGCACTGTGACTTTTTATCTGAAGGTCGCTCTTTGGGAAAGAAAAGTTTAATGAAATGTCTAGAAACACTGTTAAGTATTAGTATGCTTATTCAGCATGTGAACCTCATTAAAAGCTTTGCCATTTGAAAGAAATAATTTCATTTCTGTACTCAAAAGCCCTCCTTTTAAAAAAGTATACTTATACTTGGGGGTTTGTTTCACCTAAAAGGGTATCTTAAATCTCTCACCTCTATATCCAGTCTTAAATCTCTTACCACTAAATCCAGGGTACAAGAGCCTTCTCTTGCCTTATTTTCTTTTACTTCTTCCAACATGCATCCAACAGGATGCATGGTAAGCCCACAGTAAGTGCTTAGTAATTACAGCATATTTAAGACAGGGGGAAAGTGTTCGGAAGAATTATGCAAAGAAGCATGGTGCCCTCCACAAGGCAGGCCTGCTCCAACAGCTCTGATCTTAATGTCATCTGGAAGACAGGCAAACTTGCCTGCTCGTCTGTACATTCACTTTCTAATAGTCTGCTCAGTGACACACTGGATTTCATTCTCTTAAACATCTAGCTGAATAACTCTGTTATCATTCTTTCTGGAATGCCATTGCTACTTAAAATTTCAAAACCTCAATTATAATCACTGATCTTTAATAATAAAGACACCAGCCTACTCACTGACTTTGACACCTTAATGACTAAGAGTGCAAAGTCTTGAACACTAGACTACATAAAATATATTTAAGGAAGGTAAGCACATATGAGTTTTTGTTTAACCTTGACAAAATCATTTTATTTCAGAACAACAAAAAAACACACCAAAAAATACATTCTGAAATCAATGAAGTCTAACTATTATAGATCTGGTATATACCAAAAGAACATCATTCTTATGCTGTATACATGTATTATCTGATAGAAATATAGAATTAGAAATTATCTGGAATTCACAATACTAGTAAAGAAAATTTTATTTCCTTTTTTATGCAGGAAAAAGCAATTCAATTATGATTTTAATATTAAAAACACAAAACAAATCCATGTATTTGTTTAATATCAACTCTCAGAATCATCTGTCCTTATTCAAGTTAATGAGATTCTATTAAAAACATTAAACTTTTCCTTTTACTAAGAAAAGCTCAATAAAACAAAAGTTGTATAATTCCACTGACTGAGTCAGTAATTTTAAAAAATCTCTACACTTAGTTAGAAATACAACATTTATAGACAATGCACTTAAAAATGAATTCAAATGCAGGCTAAGACAAAATAAAGAATAATCAGCATATTATTTAATTTTCCCCATAATATATAATAGGTATTTCTTCTGTAGCAGTATATCGAATTAAAGATGAAACAATACTTTATCAAAATAATCTACTTTAAAAATATTATATCTATAACCTAATAAACAAGTCCAAGTCTTTCACAATTAGACTCCATGTGTAATTTTGGAACACGGCCTAGAAAGCTATTCCGAAAGCCAAAGTTCTAGTTACAATAACTGAAATCTTTCTAAGTTCTTCCAACTTGCAGAAAACACCATTTTCAAGAGATATTTTACAGTTTTATCTTAAATATAAAATGTACCAACGATTTGCTTTACTAAAACAAAGAAAATAACCTTAAAAATTATATAACTGAAATGTGTTGTCAACCATGAAAGTGCTGCACTCAATACGCCAGCAAATTTGGAAAACTCAGCAGTGGCCACAGGACTGGAAAAGGTCAGTTTTCATTCCAATCCCAAAGAAAGGCAATGCCAAAGAATGCTCAAACTACCGCACAATTGCATTCATCTCACACGCTAGTAAAGTAATGCTTAAAATTCTCTAAGCCAGGCTTCAGCAATATGTGAACCGTGAATTTCCAGATGTTCAAGCTGGTTTTAGAAAAGGCAGAGGAACCAGAGATCAAATCGCCAACATCCACTGGATCACTGAAAAAGCAAGAGAGTTCCAGAAAAACATCTACTTCTGCTTTCTTGACTATGCCAAAGCCTTTGACTGTGTGGATCACAATAAACTGTGGAGAATTCTGAAAGAGATGGGCATACCAGACCACCTGACCTGCCTCTTGAGAAACCTGTATGCAGGTCAGGAAGCAAAAGTTAGAACTGGACATGGAACAACAGACTGGTTCCAAATAGGAAAAGGAGTACATCAAGGCTATATATTGTCACCCTGCTTATTTAACTTCTATGCAGAGTACATCATGAGAAATGCTGGGCTGGAAGAAGCACAAGCTGGAATCAAGATTGCTGGGAAAAACATCAATAACCTCAGATATGCAGATAACACCATCCTTATGGCAGAAAGTGGGAGCTGGTGATGAACAGGGAGCTGGTGATGAACAGGGAGGCCTGGCGTGCTGCGGTTCATGGGTTGTAAAGAGTCAGACACAACTGAGCGACTGAACTGAACTGAACTGAACTGAGTAAAGTATCTATGGCCATTATTTCAGACAATTAAAATGACCCCTCAAAGAAGCTCACCAGAAACACTTCTTTATATATTTACAGTATTTTAGCATTCCTGAAGGAATAAGCATCCTATCTTATTAATAGGATAACTTTCTAATCTGACTTATTAATCTCACATTTTTCCTATGGTAAATCAGAGCAAAAACACCCCCAATATATTCCTTATTAACCTGTAGAAATGGAAATGTTTTAATTCCAATTTGATAATTAGACATACCAGTGTTCAAATATACTTATAAAGTTAGAAAAATATAAGCATTAATTATGCTTACCAATTTTAAGACATACATTTTATAACGAAACCCTTAAACCAAAAATATAAAACTCTGTTGTTACGCCTATGCCAAAGAAAAAATAATTCAAAGTTAAAGAAAATATTTTGATTTTTCTTGAAGTGTATATTAGACCTGACAAGCTTGATTAATTTAATCTGTCCTCAGTTTCCATCATTATCAGTTTGTCATTGAGAGGGTTATTTTTACACTGTGGCATTATCTTTAAAATTTAGTATTTTAGTTACCTTGGCTAATGGGAAAGTCACTGATATAGAAAGCAGCTGTTCTAAAATCACATAGTCCATAATTTTTTCCTATGGTAAATATAGTGTAAAGTGAAGTCGCTCAATTGTGTCCGACTCTTTGTGACCCTATGGACTGTAGCCTACCAGGCTCCTCCATCCATGGGATTTTCCAGGCAAGAATACTGGAGGGGTTGCCATTTCCCAAGGGATCTTCCCAACCCAGGAATCAAACCCAGGTGTCCCTCATTGTGGGCAGACGCTTTACCATCTGAGCCACACTGAGGGTCAAATATAGTGTAGTAAGTATAAGTAACTCTTTCTTCAAAGATTCAGGATATTCAATTTTACTATTTTTTTAAACAATAAATTTCATGTCTCATTTGAAATACTTCAGCCCTAGATCTGGAGATGGAAGAGATGGTATTAAATTTATACTAACCTCAGATGAGATTCTGAGGTTGATTTCTCAAACCTAACATTGAACTATTTTAATGTACATGTATCATTCAGTATTCCCTTTAAAAAACATCTAGCTAAAACATCTCATTATGTATATCAGTTAATATTGGTATTTTAAATTATTGCTCTTTCAACAGAAGACACAACTGTTAATTTATTCAACCAATATTTAGGAAATGTCTGTTCTTTACCAAACCCTTTCACCCTAATACACCCTTTAACTTCACAAATGCAAAAAAAACCTACATGAAACAACAGAAAAGTAGATTACTTCAGATTTAAGCTTAAGAAAGTACTGATCAGGCAGTATACCAAGAGAGTTAAGAACCTGGAATTCAATCAAGAGATGTATATAAAAGACCCAGCCTGGCCACTCAGCAGCTGTATATCCTTGGGCAAATTACATACAAGTCTAAGCCTCCATTTCCTACTTTGTAACATGACATTATCATCACCTTCCTTAGTTCTAGAAAACTGAAGGGAAAAAGCCTGTGAAAAAGAAGAGAGGCAATGGAAGTAGCTTTCTTGTAAAAAAAAAAAAATTCCTGTGAAAGATTTAATATTTAAATTTTAGATACTCTTAAACCTTCCAATGGGAGAAGGAAATGGCAACCCACTCCAGTATTCTTGCCAGGAAAAACCTGTGGACAGAGGACCCTGGAGGACTGCTGTCCATAGGGTCGCACAGAGTTGGACATGACTGAAGCAACTTAGCATGAATGCATGCACTGAAGAAGGAAATGGCAATCCACTCCAGTATTCCTGCCTGGAAAATCCCAGGGACAGAGGAGCCTGGTGGGCTGCTGTCTATGGGGTCGCACAGAGTCAGACACGACTGAAGCAACTTAGCAGCAGCAGCAATGGAAATAGAATGAAGAAAATAAATATGAAACTAGAGAAATCAATTCAAAATGAATCACACTGACCGAATTTTTTTGCTTGTATCCTTTAATAGCTTAAGGACTGAATAGTGAACAGCTCTGAATTTGAAATCCTGGTGCCTCCCTGTATATGTTCAAATACCACCTCCAGCATTTACTCCTCCTATAATGTTTCCTTTTGCTTTATGTTACCACTAAACTCGTTGAGTTTTGATGCTTTTGAACTGTGGTGTTGGAGAAGACTATTGAGAGTCCCTTGGACTGCAAGGAGATCCAACCAGTCAATCCTAAAGCAAATCAGTCCTGAATATTCATTGGAAGGAATGATGCTGAAGCTCCAATACTTTAGCCACCTGATGTGAAGAACTGAGTCACTGGAAAAGACCCTGATGCTGGGAAAGATTGAAGGCAGGAAGAGAAGCGGGCAACAGAGGATGAGATGGCCAGATGGCATCACTGACTCAATGGACATGAGTTTGGACAAGATCTGGGAGTTGGTGATGGACAGGCAAGTCTGGCATGCTGCAGTCCATGGGGCTGCAAAGAGTCGGACATGACTGAGCAACTGAATTGAAACTCCTTCAGAGTAAGACCCATGTTTGATATATGTTGGCATCTGCTATGGAAGTCAATTTAATATTTATTAGTGAATCTGCATTTACCTCCAAATATACCTTGTTTCCCCCACATACAAAATCAGGTTACTTGGTGGGTATAGTACTGAGCCTTATGATTCATGTTATCACAGATGATGCCTCAATGGGCATTTATTCCAATGATAATGAGACCATAGAATGAGGGGTTTGAATAACTCAATTAGAGAAAGGGGAGGAGAGAATTGGGGCAGTTTGCCTAATAGTATAGGCATGCCAAAAAGCAAAGGCAATGTATACCTGACTCAAACCACAACCAGCACAGAATAAATGTTAGTGGGAATTGTATATGTAGTTTTGTTTGTAATTTTTTTGGCTTTGTAGCTGATTAGGAGTAAGAAATGTATGACTTTTTTAAACCTAATTACATGTTTGCACAACTGTATATAATTTAGTGATATTGTAATACATTTAAAACACTATTAGGAATCTGTAAGAATTGTTTTCTCTTTATTAAGGATCCACATATTATTCAATTTGGACGAAGGCTGTTCCAAACTCTCTGTACTCATGAACATATATGGGCAGGACTGGAAATCGGGAAGGATGGAAGGGTGTTCCTTGAAAGAGGAACAGCATGAGAAAGGGTATCCATGGGGGAAGCATGTGCAGTGTGCAGAGAGAGACAAGGGATCATCATGGTCAACACAGAAAGGCAGGGCAGATGCCAAACCACAGAGGTTCTTGATTACAAAAGTAAAAAACATGGTAATTTTCTGTAAGTAATCACAACTACTACATACTTCTGAGTAGTTACTGCTAAGATCAAGGCTATCACTCAGAAGCATTAAGTTAGAATGAAGGGCAGAAAGTGTGTAGGTAGGAAGTCCTGGCAGGAAGAAATTACTACAGTTCAACCTAAGATGAAAACAGCAAAAAAAAAAAGGATGATGAACAAGACAATGGAAATTATTAGCAAACAAGTCTTGGGAAGTAAGAGATGTGAAACACACACACAAAAAGAGGATGCCAAAACTGACAAGAATTAGCGAAGAGTAACAATACTTCAGTGTTTATATGTAATATCTCAGTCAAACAGAAATATCTGGAAAATAAGAGAATCAACACCTGTGTGGTGTATCCAGCACACCGCTTGAGACATAAAGCACTATAGCATCCTGGATAGCCCTCCCTCACTCATCCCCTCTCTCTCTTCTCAGGAATCACCCGCACTTTGAATTTGATGTTTATCCTCTCCATGCATTTCTTTATACTTTTGCTATATACATTTGTACCTATAAACATATGGTATAGGTCTTAAGATTTTTTTTTAACTTTACTTGATTGTGCCATAGACTAGAAAGTTGCTTAGTCGTTTCCGACTCTTTGCGACTCCATGGACTATACAGTCCACAGAACCCTCCAGGCCAGAATACTGGAGTGGGTAGCCGTTCCATTCTCCAGGGGATCTTCCCAACCCAGGGATCGAACCCAGGTCTCCCACATTGCAGGTGGATTCTTTACCAGCTGAGCCACCAGGGAAGCCCTGATGTGCCATAGAGCATTTACATTTACAAAATGCATACATAACTTAACATTGTCACTGAAATTTATCATATATCCACTTTCTCTTTGAGTATTTCATTCATAGAGTTGTTTATAGTACTTCATTTTCAATATAAATTCTTATTTATTTATTCCTGCTCATTTACTCCTGAATATGAATAATTCTAGTATTTCCAAATTTTGCTTTTACTACTAACAATATTGCAGGAAATATTTTTCTTGGTATAAGTGTTAACACTTTCTCTGGAGTCCATACCTAGGAGTAGGATTCCTTGGTCTGAGAGACATATATCTTTACTAGATATGGACAAAACATTACCCCAAATGGTTCTGCCCTGATGCTCCCACCAACAGTGTACAAAAGTTGTCCAGATCAGTATTTGGTGTTGTCTGATTCTAATAAGTGTGAAATGGCATCTCGTTTTAATTTGCACTTCCACAAAATATATGCTACATTTTCCCCCCACTTTGTTTAGAGTGCATATGTCATCAATGTTAATATGAATGAATTAATCAATATTGCCTACTACAATTTGCAATGTTTTTTCTTCTTGTATAAGAAAGTCTTCTCTACTTCTGTTAAAAGTTCTTAAGTTGTGTATCCTGAAGGCACATATAACTAAGTGAATACAAAACTACCAAGTCATAGTTACATGGTCTAACAATTTAAACGATTCTAAACCAAAAAGAAGGCTGAAAGTGAAAGCAGCTCAGTCGTGTCCAACTCTTTGAGAAACCATGGACTATACATACAGTCCATGGAATTCTCTAGGCGACAATACTGGAGTGGGTAGCCCTTCCCTTCCCCAGGGGATCTTCTCAACCCAGGGATCAAACCCAGGTCTCCCAGACTGCAGGAGGATTCTTTACTAGCTGAGCCACAAGGGAAGAGCAAGTTCTGAGAGATGGTGCAGGAAAGGGAGGCCTGGCGTGCTGCAGTTCATGGGGGTTGCAAAGAGTCGGACACGACTGAGCGACTGAACAGAACTGTATCAATCTCAAGACTGAACAGCTCAGAACATAGGAGACAATGAATAGGACTGATAGAAAAGCTTAACAGAAAGCAATTTTGTTGTCTGAAATGCAACAAATAAATTATTTTCTTATACAGGATATATATAAAGGATTCAGAAGCAATGCCATATATTTTTTAAACAGTCTGACAGTCCTCCTCTTGGCTTTACTGAGAAGCAGGCTCAGTGACCCTGCACTCCTCTCAGATCACAGCTGCCTGGACCAAAAAAGAGTGAGCACTGGATCAACAAGAGGCCCAATCTTCACCTTCCAAAGACCTGTGACTTCAGAGCTTGGGGTAAAAAGCTGTGATAGGCAGATCAGATCTGTCTAATTTTAGAAAACTAATTAAGGGTTTGACAGAATGTGGTCCACTGGAGAAGGGAATGGCAAACCACTTCAATATTCTTGCCTTGAGAACCCCATGAACAGTATGAAAAGGCAAATGATAGGATACTGAAAGAGGAACTCCCCAGGTCGGTAGGTGCCCAATATGCTACTGGAGATCAGTGGAGAAATAACTCCAGAAAGAATGAAGGGATGGAGCTAAAGCAAAAACAATACCCAGTTGTGGATGTGACTGGTGATAGAAGCAAGGTCCGATGCTCTTAAGAGCAATATTGCATAGGAACCTGGAATGTTAGCTCCATGAATCAAGGCAAATTGGAAGTGGTTAAACAGGAGATGGCAAGAGTGAACGTCGACATTCTAGGAATCAGCGAACTAAAATGGACTGGAATGGGCGAATTTAAATCAGATGACCATTATATCTACTACTGTGGGCAAGAATCCCTTAGAAGAAATGGAGTAGCCATCATGGTTAACAAAAGTCCGAAATGCAGTACTTGGACGCAATCTCAAAAACGACAGAATCATCTCTGTTCGTTTCCAACATAAACCATTCAATATCATAGTAATCTAAGCCTATGCCCCAACCAGGAATGCTGAAGAACCTGAAGTTGAACGGTTCTATGAAGACCTACAAGACCTTTTAGAACTAACACCCCAAAAAGATGTCCTTTTCATTATAGGGGACTGGAATGCAAAAGTAGGAAGTCAAGAAACACCTGGAGTAACAGGCAATTTGGGCCTTGGGGCACAGAATGAAGCAGGGCAAAGGCTAATAGAGTTTTGCCAAGAGAACACACTGGTCATAGCAAACACCCTCTTCTTAACAACACAAGAGAAGATTCTACACATGGACATCACCAGATGGTCAACACCGAAATCAGATAGATTATATTCTTTGCAGCCAAAGATGAAGAAGCTCTATACAGTCAGCAAAAACAAGACCGGGAGCTGACTGTGGCTCAGATCATGAACTCCTTATTGCCAAATTCAGACTTAAATTGAAGAAAGTAGGGAAAACCACTAGACCATTCAGGTATGACCTAAATCAAATCCCTTATGATTATACAGTGGAAGTGAGAAACAGATTTAAGGGGCTAGATCTGATAGATAGAGTGCCTGATGAGCTATGGACCAAGGTTCGAGACACTGTACAGGAGACAGGGATCAAGACCATACCCATGGAAAAGAAATGCAAAAAAGCAACATGGCTGTCTGGGGAGGCCTTACAAATAGCTGTGAAAAGAAGAGAAGCAAAAAGCAAAGGAGAAAAGGAAAGATATAAGCATCTGAATGCAGAGTTCCAAAGAATAGTAAGAAGAGATAAGAAAGCCTTCCTCAGCGATCAATGCAAAGAAATACAGGAAAACAACAGAAAGGAAGACTAGAGATCTCTTCAAGAAAATGAGAGATACCAAGGGAACATTTCATGCAAAGATGGGCTCGATAAAGGACAGAAATGGTATGGACCTAACAGAAGCAGAAGATATTAAGAAGAGGTGGCAAGAATACACAGAAGAACTGTACAAAAAAGATCTTCAAGACCCAGATAATAACAATGGTGTGATCACTCACCTAGAGCCAGACATCCGGGAATGTGTAGTCAAGTGGGCCTCTGAAAGCATCACTATGAACAAAGCTAGTGGAGGTGATGGAATTCTAGGTGAGCTAGTTCAAATCCTGAAAGATGATGCTGTGAAAGTGCTGCACTCAATATGCCAGAAAATTTGGAAAACTCAGCAGTGGCCACAGGACTGGAATAGGTCAGTTTTCATTCCAATCCCAAAGAAAGGCAATGCCGAAAACGCTCAAACTACTGCACAATTGCACTCATCTCACACGCTAGTAAAGTAATGCTTAAAATTCTCTAAGCCAGGCTTCAGCAATACATGCACCATGAACTTCCAGATGTTCAAGCTGGTTTTAGAAAAGGCAGAGGAACCAGAGATCAAATTGCTAACATCCACTGGATCATCGAAAAAGCAAGAGAGTTCCAGAAAAACATCTACTTCTGCTTTATTGACTATGCCAAAGCCTTTGACTGTGTGGATCACAATAAACTGTGGAGAATTCTGAGAGAGATGGGAATACCAGACCACCTGACCTGCCTCTTGAGAAACCTGTATGCAGGTCAGGAAGCAACAGTTAGAACTGGACATGGAACAAAAGACTGGTTCCAAATAGGAAAAGGAGGACGTCAAAGCTGTATATTGTCACCCTGCTTATTTAACTTAAATGCAGAGTACATCATGAGAAATGCTGGGCTGGAAGAAGCACAAGCTGGAATCAAGATTGCGGGGAGAAATATCAATCACCTCAGATATGCAGATGACACCACCCTTATGGCAGAAAGTGAAGAGGAACTAAAAAGCCTCTTGATGAAAGTGAAAGAGGAGAGTGAAAAAGTTGGCTTAAAGCTCAACATTCAGAAAACTAAGATCATGGCATCTGGTCCCATCACTTCATGGGAAATAGATGAGGAAACAGTGGAAACAGTGGATGACTTTATTTTGGGGGGCTCCAAAATCACTGCAGATAGTGACTGCAGCCATGAAATTAAAAGACGCTTCCTCCTTGGAAGAAAAGTTATGACCAACCTAGAGAGCATATTAAAGAGCAGAGACATTACTTTGCCAACAAAGGTTTGTCTAGTCAAGGCTATGGTTTTTCCAGTGGTCATGTATGGATGTGAGAGTTGGACTGTGAAGAACGCTGAGCGTGGAAAAATTGATGCTTTTGAACTGTGGTGTTGGAGAAGACTCTTGAGAGTCCCTTGGACTGCAAGCAGATCCAACCAGTCCATTCTAAAGATCAGCCCTGGGTGTTCTTTGGAAGGACTGATGCTGAAGCTGAAATTCCAATACTTTGGCCACCTCATGCGAAGAGTTGACTCATTGGAAAAGATCCTGATGCTGGGAGGGATTGGGGGCGGGAGGAGAAGGGGACAACAGAGGATGAGATGGCTGGATGGCATCACCAACTCGATGGACATGAGTTTGAGTGAACTCCAGGAGTTGGTGATGGACAGGGAGGCCTAGCGTGCTGCGATTCATGGGGTTGCAAAGAGTCGGACACAACTGAGCGACTGAACTGAACTGAACTGAACTGAATTATGGGTTTGAGGCTGTGAGTGGTGCAAGGTTAACTTTAAGTTCATGGAATGTAGAAACCAGCGGCTGGATGGAAATCATGGAGGCAATGCTGTACACAAGCCAGAACCAAAGGTACCAGCCCTGATCCCCACCTGCCAATTTAAAGTTTCAGCCTTGGGCTTCCTCTGAGCCTCTTGTAATGACGCCCTCTGTGTCAGAGCCAGCTTGAGGAGCATCTCTTCCTAGCCAATAAAGAGCCCCACCTAACAATAGAAATGTTCTTCACACACTTATCCTGTCAGATATTTACTGTATCTATCAGCACAGATGCCAGTTTACATTTAAGAGAATGAGATATATCATTAAATATAAAATTAAGAGAAATAGAGAGCTAGAAAGAAGAAAAAACTTTGTGAATATGTTATGTCCAAGAAAGCTGTAGAATGTGTCTTTTATAAAGTCTCTTTACTGAAGCTGTAATAGCAGACTGCATTAAAGTATGAAACTACCATGGATCTATATCATATAATCCATTATTAATAGAAGAAATGCATTCAAAAGACTAACAACACAAAGGCTCTGGCTGAATGCTTCCTTAAGACCACACATCAAGTTTTAGAAAGTTAATTATAGTAAACTAAAGCTTGAAATGACAACAAATGTAAATGATACCTATACACAATTAAAAACCAACTTCTCTTCAATCATACTATCTATATGGGAAACATGTGACAAACAATTACTCCCCTATATTAGCACTTGAAATGTTCTAGCAAATAAGGTGATTATCTGGATTGCAACCTTACCCACATAGTATTTAATAGTTAGAAATATCAAAAAATCTAAACACCTAATCTTAACTTAGATTTTCTTAACTTAAGACGTTTTCCCGGGTGGCTCAGCCGGTAAAGAGTCAGCCTGCAATGCAGGAGACCTGTGTTCAAATCCTGGGTTGGGAAGATTCCCCTAGAAAAGGAAATGGCAATCCACTCCAGTATTCTTGCCTGGAGAATTCCACAGACAGAGGAGCCTGGTGGGCTACAGTCCATGGGGTCACAAAGAGTCAGACACAACTGAGTCATCACACACACACACAATCTTAACTTTCAGAATCCAGACAAAATCATTATGCCAAATTATGTTTTAAGAATATGATTCTTAAATTATTAAAGTTCAACTCTCGACTTATTCCCCCGTGTATAGGAACCCATTCTAGAAATTCTTCATGGCTATGTTTATTCAGAAAAAATAAGTTGCGTACCTGACAGACTCATTCTGATGTTTGAATTTTCTAACATTTTTGTTTTTTAAAATAACATTTGTCCACTAATGAACAAAAACATCCACACACACCCAATGTAATTCAAACTCTACACAAGTCTATGAATCACACAAAGCTTAAGTCCTGCTGACTGACTGTCAAAAGCTAGCCACTATGAAGAGTCTGTTGGAGAAGGCAATGGCACCCCACTCCAGTACTTTTGCCTGGAAAATCCCATGGACAGAGGGGCCTGGTGGGCTGCAGTCCATGGGGTCGCTAGGAGTCGGACACGACTGAGCGACTTCACTTTCACTTTCATGCATTGGAGAAGGAACTGGCAACCCACTCCAGTGTTCTTGCCTGGAGAATCTCAGGGACGGCGGAGCCTGATGGGCTGCCGTCTATGGGGTCGCACAGAGTCGGACATGACTGAAGCGACTTAGCAGCAGCAGCATGAAGAATCTGTTAAGAGTTTCATATTTTTCAGAATCATTCTTTATATACTGCTTACTTCTTAGATTAGAGCTTCAGTTCCTTTGGATGTGACTGCAAGAACTACAATGGGCTACATTTGTAGACTGACAACTTTCCTGGAAATTAGTTCTGAAATACCATGTGCACAGTATAAGTCACTGTGGAGCTCATTACATATTTTCTGCTCTGAAAGTTTTTGAACAGCTTTTGGCAAAAAGTAGTAAAATTCAACTTGACGTATAAAGTGCAATCATCCATAGCAAAGTTAAAATGATCTCTACTACAAAGGGTAAGACAAATGTCAGAGTGGAAGAAACCCAGAACCCAGTTTTTAATACTTAAACTTATAACATGCCCAAAATAACCATATTGTTCTTATCTAATGGTAAAATGCTTAAAGAATGCTTTCTCTACTTTAATTAATACCAGCTTCCCAGAGATTTTTCCATTCCCAGATACCTAAATGCAGGCCATAGGGTTGGCATTCTATAAATATTCGTTGAATGAATTTACATATGTTTCATAAGAACCAGATGTCACAGCTAACTTAAAGTAAGCCCAGCCAGCTAATGATACTATAATGAAAACAGAAGTCATTGAACATTTATTCTATATTTAATCACATTTTGTAAGTGCAAGTCAGTAAACATTAATGTGACAGATAAGTTTTCTAAGACCAGAACTCCCTTTAAGGGCAGGGGAAATGTGTTGTATGTGCATATAGATTAGGAAAGCTGAGGTTATAAAAGTGGCAATGGCTATAAACTTCCTCAGGCTTTATAACCATCTTTTATTTACTTCTAACAAAGGAATTTCATCATGAACTTTACCAAATGAAAATGTTCATAAAAAATTATACGGTCATGTTCAACCTGACCTGAACAATTATATCATCAAAAGAGGAAATCCACTGTAAAAATTCTTGCTAAACACACAGAAGATTCATTATCACTAATTATAGTTTTTGATCACTTTCCAGGAAGTGCATGTTTCCATGCAAGATAGTATCAAGTAGTTTTTTTCAAAATGCACTACTAAAACAAGATTCCAGATTAACATTAAAAGTTGACAACAAAATGGTAAGTGGTAAGAATTATACAGGACTCCCTTAGTGGCTCATAGATAAAGAATTCACCTGCCAATGCAGGAGACACAAGAGATGTAGGTTCGATCCCTGGGTTGGAAAGATTCCCTGAAGAAGGAAATGGCAACCCAGTCCAGTGTTTGTGCCTGGGAAATCCCATGGATAGAGAAGTCTAGTGTGCTACAGTCCATGGGGTTGCAAAAGAGTCAGACATGACTTAGCAATAAAACAACAATAAGCATTATACATGCATGTACATATATGTGAATGCATAAAACATAATAAGTGCTTACTGTGAACAAAGAGCTGTTTTAAATACTTTATTGAGAAGGTTATGGGAGGCTTCAAGAATGTGGCAAAGACAGGATAAGACTAAAAATGTGTACAAATGGTTAAATGGGAACAATCCAGGAGGATCACCTACTCAAGGAATTTGCTTCTCCAAGTATGGCCTGGGCTGTGGATCAGCAGCCAAGGGATCCCCTCTGAGCTTGTGAGAAATGCAGCAACTCAGATCCCAACCCAGACCTACTGAATTAGAACCTGCATTTTAAAAGATTACGACTTACTTTTTTGTGTTTAAAAAGAATTGCTTTAGGAAAATAAAGGTGAGCACACATGGAGCAGCAAGAACTCACAATTAGGACAGTAGCGGAAAAAAAACAGCTTCAGAGCAGGAAGGTAAAGGACAACAGAGAATGTAATGTGAGAAATATTTTAAAATTTTTTGTGTTTTTTTCTTTTTCACATTTACATGAATAATGGGAAAGAGGCAGAAAAGGGTTCATTAGTGTCATCAAGACAGAAATGGGTGAAGACACATGGCGTACTTTCCAGGTATCACATGGCAGAGACTGCAACCCTGGCAGCCCCAGGGCACTCAGTGGTCTGAGAGCAACCTCAAAAGGCACACGGGGACAAGGGAGGTACGGAGTCATCTCTAGGCTGATCTTCTCTTTGAGCCCACGTTTCAGGCATGAATGGGATGTCAGAGAAGAGACTGCTAAAGGCAGAGGGGACTATTTGGGATCCTGGGGGAAGAAAGTCGCCTAAGGCAGCAACACCTCCAGGCAGCCTGGTGATGTGACTCTGCAGAGAGAACACGCAAGTTCGTCTCCCTCCAGCACCTTGGCATCACCACAGCATCGATGCCACACAGAACCTTCCACAGGCTTGAGGTGCCTAGAGAAGGCAGAGCTCTCAGGGGGCTCACAGCTTGGCTACAACATTCTGGCTCTGCAACAAAGGGCTGTCTGGAAAGGGGGAGACCAGGAGGCCCACAGCACCACTAGAGACAGAGGACAGCCACGGCAGTGAGACAGATGGTCCTGGCTGTGATTAAAACGAGACATAATGGACCAGCACGGATATCCCCACTTCAGCAGTGGGTGCCAGTAGACAGGGAACAAGCTGTCTGCCGGGGTCACGGGCACAGTGGAAGTGAATGAGGATCCCCAGAAGACCCTCCCCACTGGGCTCACACATACAGGCGCACATGAACGAACACACACACACATACACACACACACACACACACACCTCGAATGAGGATCCCCAGAAGACCCTCCCCACTGGGCTCACACACACGGGCGCACGTGAACACACACACACACCCCCCACACATACCCACACCTCTCAACCTAAGCAGAGATCTCATAAGTGAAGGGTAGAGGGAAGCAAAAGAAAAAAAAAGAGAGCACAGGAATGAAAGGAACCATAAATATTCAAATTCAAGGTTGCTGGATGGTAAAAAAAAAAAAAAAAAAAAGTAAGGCAGGAAAATACTTAGAAAATAAAGTCAATGGTGATTCTGACTAATTAGGTGTGAGAACAAATAAAAAGTGAAGGATTGGTGGTGACAGGAAGTAAGACGAAGGAAACAGGAAGAAGAAAGTGGTTTAGTGAGTGGAGGAGCGATGATGCTTCCAGTTTTAGAACACCATATTAGGTAAATAAGAAATAAACCTGTCCTCTGCCCTCAGTTCGCACGACTGAGAGGAAAACTGCAGCCAATACAGGGTGCCCAGGATTCACACAGGCCATGTATTGGTTAATATACACTCACACACAAAAAATTACAGGAGAGTACAATCTACTTACCATGAGATCAGTCAAGACACTACAAGTAGCTGCCAAGAGACTATGAAGTTAGTGGTAATAAAAGTGATTTTTTTAAGACAAAAAATACAGTAATAAACTATTATTTAAAAGATTAAAAACAGTTTCTAGAAATAAAATTG
Source organism: Bubalus kerabau (assembly GCF_029407905.1). Classification (NCBI taxonomy): domain Eukaryota; kingdom Metazoa; phylum Chordata; class Mammalia; order Artiodactyla; family Bovidae; genus Bubalus; species Bubalus kerabau. The sequence continues at coordinate 44,001,323 of NC_073631.1, forward strand.
TCACCGTTAGAAGTAAAAAAATAACACTTATGTTACAAGGCACATTAATTTATTACTGAATTGAGAAAGTAAACTAGAAGATTATCTAAGTAGCACACAACAAAGGATGAAAAAAAAACCCAAAAAACAGGAGAGAGGTTAAGAGATGTGGAAGTTAGAATGAGAAGCCCAAACTATTTATAAAAGAAACTTCAGTGAACAAAGCAAAGTCACACAACATTATCTCTTTAAAAAAGATATTGGTGTGCATTCCATGAGCGTTTGTAGTTTCCAATAATTCGGTATCACTAGAAAAGTCCACAATTTTAAAACATAAAGCAGCTTAAACACTGAATTAAAAGAGGAAATGATGGGAATATAGCCTAGTATTTTGAAAAGTTTAGATGACAAAATATGGGATGAAACATTATCAAAGGAGTATATGATTTTATTACTTTTAATTTCTATCTGGATTTTATTACTTTTAATGCCAGGCATGACTTGAGAATATTTATGGAACAAGACACAGGAGACTTTAAGGAAGTGTGAAGATGACAGAATCAGAGAGGATGGGAGCGTCCTGTATGCCAAGAGAGGATGAAGGAGTTGGAGCCAGTGCAGAGCACTGGCCTTGAGTTGGGGAGCACCATCTCATCATTTCCAGCCACTCCACTGACCAGCATCAGCACTTTGTACTCTGTCACAACACATCTCTGGCAGGTATGCCTTGATCTGGTTGTTAGGGACACTGATGTGCTCAGTTTGTAAAAACTCAGTGGATCAAATTTTTCATAGAAATATGTTATTCTTCAAAAGATTAACTTCAACACTACTAATCAGAAGGCAGTTTTCTTCTCCCACTACATTATATTGATCTTGTATGGTTTACTTACAGGTTCCATGCTTTAAATAAATAAAAGGCATGTGTCCAAACAAGAAAAAATATATTGTAGATTAGATAAGTATATTACCAGGATTAAAAAAAAAATCTGGTAGAAACCTTAAATAGGTTAAATAGGCATGGTAAACAGAACAATTCCAGGTAATTCAAGGTTAAGTCTTAAGGGACTTCTTTGAAAAATTATTAAAATGCGTAAGTACTGTAACAAATTCAATGCTTCCTTGTTTTTATGTCAAGGTTATGCCCACTTTTCAGGAGATGCTGCTTCTCTCTTAAAAGTAATTTCATTTTAATTCTGGAGTTTTATTAGGAATCTATTTGAGTTAGCAATGCAGGAAGTTTCAGAAAAGTTCTAAAATTTGTGGGAAATAATCATAAACTTCTGTGATAAATGGCATATTCATTTGAATCAACTCAAATTATGTTTCATAACAGCTATGTTTTATTTTTAAGAAAGATAAAAGGAAAGTTTGCAGGAAACTGCTGCATTTATTCTATGAATGGGTAATAAAATGGTGAGAAAATTACCTCTAAATCATTCGTAAAATTTTCTATTTACTCAAAATTCACTCTCTACAGAATTCTTAACCTAGCACAGGTATTTAGCTGGTCTATTCCCAGTGGGGAGTCTGTTAACAGAAATCCAAATCCCAAAAGGAAGCTGAGGTGGGATTGGAAACTAGTAATTACAACTGATTTTATACTTCTTCAGCTATGTACACACCCTTTGCTAAGAAGAGTCAACAAAAAGATTTAATATTTGTGACCATAAATGGATCAAACTGCAAGGAGGCAGGGAGGGAGGGCTGATTCCACAGAGTCTCTGAAGTATTTATAATAAGTTTATATCAATACTTATTAAGATGTGTGTGCCATGAACAACTGGTCTAAGTACTGCAGATACATTACCTGACTTTGTCTCCCAGCCCTATAGGATAGCAATATTTATTGTCTGGAATTTATAGAAAACTGAGGCTTACAGAACTGGATAACTTGCCCAAGGTCTTAAAGAAAACATTTTACTGCCCAAGTTCTGGGTCAACCACCTTTCCCAAGTGGAGAGTCTTCCTACAGAACAACAACAACAAACCCTTGGAGGAATAAAAGTCCTTATACATGGAAAAAGTAAGAAAAGTAAACTACAGATGGCAAAGTCTCTCCTAGATTATAGGTTTAGGTACAATACAAAGCTTACAGCTGACAGAATCCAAAAGTCCCTCAGAAGTACATGAAGGCAACGGGCAGATGTGTAACCACTTGATTTCTGAGATGCATGCCGCATCCACCCTCATCTCACAAGACCAGCAAAGCAGTCCCCTCCCCCGGTGTCTCTTCTGCCACTTCTCCTCCATTTTCCATTGTGAGGCGTTATCTTTATATATACATCTTCTTTCCCTAAGTAGACTGTAAATTCTCCCAAGGATTTAGCAAACCTAAGGAAAAATACCAAAAATATGAACCACGCTTAACAAATGCCACCAATAAGAATTCTCACCACACAAAGGCCAGCAAGGCACAAAGAACACACTGATGAGCTTCTGAGCACCCCTGCTGGCTCCTGCAAGCCAGAGTTACCCAGAGTCGCACCATTCTGTAGGACAGATACGGTTGTGAGAGTATATTTAATGTCTTGTTGCATGACTGTATGCATTTTGAGAAAGCATTCAAAACAAAGCATTCAAATAGTATGTGAAGAATCCTGTTAAAAACAATGTGTTTACAACAAGGACCTACTGTGTAGCACAGGGAGCTCTGCTCATTCTTATGTGGCAGCCTGGACCTGAGGGGACTTTGGGGAGAATGGATACATGGATATGCATGGCTGAGTCCCTGTGCTGCCCACCTAAAACTATCACAACATTGTAAATTGGTTATACTTCAATATAAAATACACAGGTAAAAAAATGTATTCAGAATATACAAATAAAAAATCACATTTCACTCCAACCACTTACCAAGAGTCAAAATATTCTTCTGATCATGTAACAAGAATTCGGTCCTCTATGTTATTTTTTAGAACTCTGTTAGATACAACATAGTAGGTTCTATCTAGTTACTCTTAACTAGCAATGTATTCGGAGAAGGCAATGGCACCCCACTCCAGTACTCTTGCCTGGAAAACCCCATGGGCAGAGGAGCCTGGTGGGCTGCAGTCCATGGGGTCGCTAAGAGTCGGACACGACTGAACAAATTCACTTTCACTTTTCACTTTCATGCATTGGAGAAGGAAATGGTAACCCACTCCAGTGTTCTTGCCTGGAGAATCCCAGGGACGGGGGAGCCTGGTAGGCTGCCGTCTATGGGGTCGCACAGAGTCGGACACAACTGAAGTGACTTAGCAGCAGCAGCAGCAGCAAGGTATTGGAGAAGGCAATGGCAACCCACTCCAGTACTCTTGCCTGGAAAATCCCATGGACGGAGGAGCCTGGTAGGCTACAGTGCATGGGGTCGCAAAGAGTCAGGCACAACTGAGCGAATTCACTTTCACTTTTCACTTTCATGCATGGGAGAAGGAAACAGCAACCCACTCCAGTGTTCTTGCCTGGAGAATCCCAGGGACAGAGGAGCCCAGAGGGCTGCCATCTATGGGGTCGCACAGAGTCGGACACAACTGAAGCGACGCAGCAGCAGCAGCAAGGTATTAAACATAAATAGGGACACAATGGGCCAAAATTCACTAATTTACCCAAAGCACAAGGATAATATATTGACTTTTTCCCTTTAAAAGACTATTACTCAAAATGAATCATTTAACTAGTTACTCATTTAATTAACGCTTATGAAAAGACTAGTATGTGTCACCCCGGTAGGTGATAAGTCGTACAGGGTTCGCGCTCTGATGAAACCGCTCCGCATGTAGAGATGCAGCAAACACAAAAACAAAAGGACAAGATGATTTCAAAATGGTGTAACTTGGAAGGGAGAGGAAAGAAGACTAATTTAGACTGAATGGTCCAGAAAAACTTCACTGAAGAGGCGGCAAACAAAGAAAAAGTCTTATTCATTCACACTACGTCTCAAGTGAAATACCGCAAGTTCAATATGAAGCACCAGAAATTGGTGGTTTTGCTGTTATCCTAACAGTTAAGTAAATTACAAGGGACCAAAGGATATAGTCCCAGGGACGGGGGAGCCTGGTGGGCTGCCGTATATGGGGTCGCACAGAGTCGGACACGACTGAAGTGACTTAGCAGCAGCAAAGGATATAAAATTACCAACATTATGCATTCCTAAAGTTAAACACGAGTTATCAGTGAGGGTATCTGGAAGTAGAGCGTTGCTACAACAAATACTAAAAATGTGGAAATGGCTTTAGAATTAAGCAATGGGTAGAAGCTGAAAGAATTCTGAGAAGCAGGGAAAAAAAGCCAAGATTTGCCTGGACATGCTTTTCAAAATACAGATATTAATGGCTCCCCTGGTGAGACTCGGAAGAAAGTGAGGAAGATGGTAGAGAATCACGAACAGACTGTCAATAAACAGGTGAACTTAACATGTGCTGCTGCTGAGGATTTGGATGGAAAGGAGGAACGTATTATTAGAAACTAGAGGAAAGGGAAACCTTGTTATTTCATGGCAAAGCATAAGTGAATTATGTCCTGCAGTTATGTGGAAAGCAGAACTTGTGAACTATAAACTTGGATATTTAGACAAGGAGATTGGCAAGCAAACTGTTGAAGGTGCAGCCTGTTTTTCTCTTACTGGTTATAGGAAATGGGAGGAAAAAAGTACCAAATGAAAGAATGCTGTCACCATCATACAGACAAGAAACAGGCTGAGAAAACGGTGCTGCCTTTCCTTGAAAAGAAAGAATGAAAATTGAAGGGCGGAGTCCAGAGGCCACAAAGTGAAGCATAGTCACCAAGAGTGTTCGTAGGCCTTGAAACCTAAAGTAGTTTGCAAAGTGTATGGGACCGAATACGCAGGCCTTTTTCTTTCCACCTTATCCCTTTTTGAATGAGAATGACTATTACTGATATCCTGATACTTTTGAACTGTGGTGTTGAAGAAGACTCCTGAGAGTCCCTTGGACTGCAGAGAGATCAAACCAGTCAATCCTAAAGCAAATCAGTCCTGAATATTCACTGAAAGGACTGACGTTGAAGCTGAAGCTCCAATACTTTGGCCACCTGATAAGAAGAACTGACTCACTGGAAAAGACCCTGATGCTGGGAAAGACTGAGGGCAAGAGGAGAAGGGGATGACAGAGGATGAGATAGTTGGATGGCATCACCTACTCGATGCACATGAGTTTGAGAAAGCTCTGGGAGTTGGTGATGGACAGGGAAGCCTGCAGTGCTGTAGTTGATGGAGTTGCAAAGAGTCAGACATGACTGACTGACTGAACTGAACTGATGCCTGTTTTATAAGCTGTGCATTCTTACTATATTCTGGGAGCAGATAATGTGTTTTATAGTTTCACAGATAAAAAGAAATTTGGTTCCAGTATGAATTATATGAAGATTCTCACCCATACCAGAAGTAGATTCTGAGATCTGGATGAGATTTCGGGTGTTGAGTTGATGCCGTAAAGGGCTGAGACTTTAAGGAGGTCAAACCAGTCTGATTTGATCAAACCAGTTTGATTTCCTAAACCTGAATATTCACTGGAAGGACTGATGCTGAAGCTGAAGCTCCAATACTTTGGTCACCTGATGCGAAGAGCCGACTCATTGGAAAAGACCTTCCTTCATGCTGGGAAAGATTGAGGGCAAGAGGAGAAGACGGCGACAGAGGATAAGATGGTTGGATGGCATCACCACCTCAATGGACATGAGTTTGAGCAAACTCCGGGAGACAGTGGAGGACACCAAAGCCTGGCGTGTTGCAGTTCATGAGGGTGCAGAGTTGGACACGACTTGGTAACTGAATAGCAACAACTATTTTTGCACATGTGACGGACACGAATCTTTGGGAGCCAGAGGGCAGATTACAGTAGACAGAATAACAGCCCCCAAAGATGCCCATGCCCCCAGTCTCTGGAATCTATTAGCATGTTATCCTACAAAACAAGGAACATTGCTGATGTGATTCAAGACTCAGCTTGAGATAAATCTGTTATCTGGGATTATTGGGGTTAGGGTCCTTATAGGTGAAGGAGGGAGACAAGAGAGTCATGCTACATGAGAAAGCCTCCACTAGCCACTGCTGGCTTTGAAGATGAAGATGAGGCCATGAGCCAAAGAAAGCAGGTAGTCTCTCTAGACAGAGGTTGGATTCTCTCCCACAACCTCCAAAGAAAAGCAGCCCTAACAACATCTTGACTTGAGTTTGGTATAAGGCTCTGACCTACAGAAATGTAAAGGTAATAAACTGGCATTGTTTTAAGCCACTAATTTTGTGGTAATGAACGTTCATTTTAAAATTATTTTTGTCTCATTTCTGTTAGGATTTTTACCCCACTTCTGTTAAAGTTTTAAAGTAGTATTTAACAAATTATAACAGAATGCAGCCTAAGCATTACAAAATCAGGTGCAGTTGACTTTAGCTTATTCAACTCAAATGCCATCTGGGACCCAGTTTCACCAGTGTCACTCTCTAGGATGTCAGACGCTGGGTCACTACAAGCCAGAACACGTGACCAAAAAATGCATGACTTAGGAATATGACAAATACATCAGGTCCTCCCGTGTAAATCTGTGGTATACTGAATTTTCCAAGGCAGAGAGAAGTGCATGACAAAATACAAATTAAGATTGTGGTTGGACACTCAATTGTTGTCTTAAAAATCATAGCACTCTTTTCAAGGTTTAAATAACATCTTCCACCACATCCTATAATATGGGTATCATATTTGAATACAGAGTTCCAAAGAATAGCAAGGAGAGATAAGAAAGCCTTCTTCAGTGATCAGTGCAAAGAAATAGAGAAAAATAATAGAATGGGAAAGACTACAGAGATCTCTTCAAGAAAATGAGAGATACTAAGGGAACATTTCATGCAAACATGGGCTCAATAAAGGACAGAAATGGTATGGACCTAACAGAAGCAGAAGAAACTAGGAAGAGGTGGCAAAAATACACAGCACTATACAAAAAAGATCTTCATGACCCAGATAACCATGATGGTGTGATCACTCACCTAGAGCCAGACATCTTGGAATGCGAAGACAAATGGGCCTTAGGAAGCATCACTATGAACAAAGCTAGTGGAGGTGATGGAATTCCAGTTGAGCTATTTCAAATCCTATAAGATGATGCTGTGAAAGTGCTGCACTCAATATGCCAGCAAATTTGGAAAACTCAGCAGTGGCCACAGGACTGGAATAGGTCAGTTTTCATTCCAATTCCAAAGAAAGGCAATGCCAAAGAATGTTCAAACTACTGCACAATTGCACTCATCTCACACACTAGCAAACTAATCCTCACAATTCTTCTAGCTAGGCTTCAACAGTATGTGAACTATGAATGTCCAGATGTTCAAGCTGGATTTAGAAAAGGTAGAGGAACAAGAGATCAAATTGCCAACATCCACTGGATCATAGAAAAAGCAAGAGAGGTCCAGAAAAACATCTACTTCTGCTTTATTGACTATGCCAAAGCCTTTGTGTGGATCACAACAAAATGAAAAATTCTTCTAGAGATGGGAATACCAGACCTGCCTCCTGAGAAATCTGTATGCAGGTCAGGAAGCAACAGTTGGAACTGCACATAGAACAGACTGGTTCCAAATAGGGAGAGGAGTGTGTCAAGGCTGTATATTGTCACCCTGCTTATTCAACTTATATGCAGAGTACATCATGCGAAATGCCAGGGTAGATGAAGCACAAGCTGGAATCAAGATTGCTGGGAGAAATATCAATAACCTCAGATATGCAGATGACACCACCCTTATGACAGAAAGCAAAGAGGAACTAAATGGCCTCATGATGAAAAATGAAAGAGGAGAATGAAATAGTTGGCTTAAAACTGAACATTCAGAAAATTAAGATCATGGCATCTGTTCCCATCACTTCATGGTAAATAATTGGGGAAACAATGGAAACAGTGACAGACTTTATTTTGGGGGTCTCCAAAATCACTGCAGATGGTGACTTGCAGCCATGAAATTAAAAGCAGCTTGCTCCTTGGAAGCAAAGCTATGACCAACCTAGACAGCATATTAAAAGCAGAGACTTTACTTTGCCAACAAAGGTCTGTCTAGTCAAAGCTATGGTTTTTCCAGTAGTTATGTATGGATGTGATAGTTGGACTGTGAAGAAAGCTGAGCGCCAAAGAATTGATGCTTTTGAACTGTGGTGTTGGAGAAGACCCTTGAGAGTTCCCTGGAGATCCAACCAGTCAATGCTAAAGGAAATCAGTCCTGAATATTCACTGGAAGGACTGCATGGAGATCCAACTGCATGGAGATCCAACCAGTCAATGCTAAAGGAAATCAGTCCTGAATATTCATTGGAAGGACTGATGCTGAAGCTCCAATACTTTGGCCACCTGATGCAAAGAAATGACTCTCTGAACAGACCCTGATGTTGAGAAAGATTGAGGGCGGGAGGAGAAGGGGATGACAGAGGACCAGACGGTTGGATGGTTTTGCCAACTCAATGGACATGAGTTTGAGGAGGCTCCGGGAGTTGGTGATGGACAGGGAGGCCTGGCATGCTGCAGTCCCTGGGGTCACAGAGTCAGACACAACTGAGTGACTGAACTGAACTAATTTACTATCACTGATAAATTAATTTCATGTTCTTTATAGCTAAGAGTCCAAAAATAAAGAGTAAAAAAATGAGATCTAGGCTTAATAAAAGAAAATTATTTAAGGAATAATACTACACTATAACAACATAAAAAGACCCTCCTCAAATATCCATTGTCATTTTCTTGAATTTACCTAACGTGTCAAATAAACATAATGACTGTGAAAAGTTCTTATTAAAAAAAAAAATTATTAAACCAATCAACTTGCTTTTAGATACCATGCACTTATTTAGTTGTCATTTACTGTTTCCTTTCTGTTTACATTCCCATCAATACTGAAAATGGCAAAGTACAAGGTTTATATTCCAGGTGAATTCTAGTCCTACACAAGATATTAACATAATTAAGAACTAAATATGGACTTGACAAAATAAAAGGGTTGTCAGGACGACTTACAAAGATCCTGTTCCTGAAGTCTCACAATAGTTTGGGAAGCGGACAGGGCATAAAGCGAAATCATGCTGGAAGCCAGAGTGCAAATATGCTTCACCATATGCCAAGCATTCCTCTTGGAGAAGAATGGTGCCCTGAGGAAAAGAGCACGAGGACAGGGGGAAGCTAGGTCTACAAGAAAGCTTCTATTTTACAGGCAAAGGAGAAGTCAAGAATGGTTTTCTGGAGTTAGCATGATACCTACTGCAGGTTAGAGGTGAATGAAGAGCAAAGGCAGGAAAGTCTACTGCAACTGGGCTGCCAGAGGCAGAGCAGAACCTGAACTATAAAAAATAAGAATGAAAAAGAGAAGATACAGAAACATCAGCACTTTCAAAACACACATCACCACCACCTGTGGCTTCTATTACAGTAACTGCTAATACAAAGCAGGTGAGGAAGAGAGAAACAACGTCTGTTGAAATACCAGATCCACTCACTCACTCAAGGAACTTTCTGACATCTAAGATCCTGAGCCAATTCTAAGGAAATAGCTAAAGCAATGCAAAATCAAAAGTTCTGCAATGCCATAATTTCTTAACTAGAGGAGTCACGGGAAAAGTTTAAAGAAAGCAAAGAGATGAACAGTATAGTTTCTCAAATAGCTCGTGAGTGGCAGGAATGGAAAAATATTCACCAAGTAGAAGAGATCCAGTTCCTCACCTCATTTTAAGAAGCTAAAGAAGGAGATAAAAGGTGTGGATTTGTATTTGTTTGTTTGTGGGGATTACTCTGGTGGAGGGAAGGATAATGGGTGGAGTGAGAATAACAGCTCAAAGTTTCAGAATCAAATAATTTTAAAACAATTTGTAAAAATTTTATTGGCATATTTTATACCCTCATATATCATTGAAAATTATCATAAAATATGTAATAAGTACCCATGTGTACAATATAGTCTCACTGAAACAGGTTTAATGATGATGGTAAGTTGTAACATCCTCAAAGATATAACAATAAGATTTTCCCTTGAGACAGTCACATATAATGGAAAGAAAACTTTCATTATTAAAATAAGTTTCTTTAGGATTACCACTCTAATACTAAAGCCTGAAAGCTAAATCTAAAAGGTCGAACCACTTAAACCCTGACCTAATTTTCTTTAGGTCAATTAGACTAGGTCCTCTGTTTTGTAAGGCCTAATTCACTGCTCCTAATAAGGATAGTGAAATACCTCTGAGTTTAAAATATATACATTTGTTCCCAATAACATAGACATCCAGTACCAAAAACTTTTTACTGATGTGTCTTATACCTGAATCTCTCAACCACAATGTCTAAAATATAATTCTTGCCTTAATAAAAAATGAAATATAATGGACTAGTTACTACACCATCTTAAAGGTACCTTAGGTGCTTTATGCCTTAAAAAAAAATCATTTGATGAGAAAAAGAAATAAACAGAAAGAAAGCCTGATGTAAATGGAATTGACATTGGTTATAGGTTACCTAGACACCATTTTACATTTCTAGATGATTCAGTTGCTGTGTTTTACATGGAATGATTTAATTGAGCTCTTTACACACTAAGAACTAAAAAAAAATCCCCCAAAGAATCAAAGGTCAATACTTTACTGCTAAAGTCAAACTAGGAAAAAGAAATATTTTTTCAAACATTCCAAGAATAAGCCAACATTCTGTTTAAAGGAACTAGAATGTTGGAACTCTGGGCAAAAGGGTAGAGGGTAGGATGGGAGTAAGACAGACAAGGAGGAATGCTGGGCCAATAATATGATGCTGTGATGGGATTTCTCCAGAGAAAAGGTGTGGGAACAGCACAAGACTAAAGCTAGAAAAGAGAGCTGAAAAAATTTAGCTACCTAAAGATTTTAAGTCATTTTGAAAGCTTTCTAATGTTATTGGTATGGAGAAACAAAACTCCTTAATTTCTTCTGAAAATCATAACCTGCTACACCTCCCTCAGAGCTCTCACTACAGTTCATGGTAGAGATCCAAATTCAGGTTCTACCCTACAAATTCAGTATATATTTTTCAGTCTAGAAGAGCTACTCTCAGCTGAGATTAAACTTGCCCCTAGGGCATGTTTGGGAGTTACCTGAGACGTTAGTTGGAGGCCAAAGATTCTGCTAAGCTTCCTGTAAGGCACAACACAGCTTGCACAACAAAGATATTCCATCCAAAATGCCAATAGTGCTAAGTTTGAGAAATACTAATCCCTTCTGAATATAAGCAAACACCAACTCCTTGGACCCTTATCCTTGTCCATTTCTATTAGACATCTATTTAAAGCATATTACCATACCAGAGGACTCATTTTTCAAGCCTTTAAACAAACATGGTGGATGGCTGACTCAAACTGAGCATCACACAATACACTGAAATAATACATCAGAGCAGGAGTGCACAAACTGCTGGAAGAGAACTTTTCAATCCTTTTTCCATTTTTGTCTCAAGCACATTCCATTTGAAAGAGGAGCACCTATATGTTTCCATACCAAGGTATGTTCCTTCTGTGTTCAAGATACTAAAAATATATTGCCTTCCTCAAAAGACTATTTCTTATTTATGTAAAAACTTAGGTAAACAGTATGAACTGAGAAAGATTTACTTTGGGTAGGGGGAGGTGTGGAAAAACCACCAGGTCTCTAAAATACAAAGTTATTTCACAGTTTACTTGTAGAATGACTCGGATCATTATTACTTTTAGTCATGCCAAGTTTGCAGCTTCTAAGCCTACTAGTAATGGAGAAAAAACCCCACCATTTTTCCTGCAGTCATTAAACCAATGAAACAGAAGCTTACTGAAAATAGGCTTGTGCAATAGTATTTATTTTATTATAACTGTTACAAAAATAAAAGCAGTCGCTGCAGTGCAAATAAAGATTCTAAGAAATCTTTCACCTACTTCGCTACCTATAGGTAGGGTGGTGTGGTGTGTTTGCGGGGGGGGGGGGGGGGGGCGGGGCAAACAAAAGGAAATCTTAACTCACACATCAAAAATCTTAAACTGTGAATATTTTCCAAGTGTATCCCTCAATCAAAATCCTGGATTACTCTTTTCACGTTCCCTTCCTTCAAACAACTGGAAAAGACCTCCGCAGAGCGTTTCTCCACCAGAACAATAATAAGAACAAATAAAAGCCTTGCGTCGACCTGGCAAATCTCATTCATCGGAAGCCCTGGCAGCAGAGGAGAATCCTGTTGTCCCGTGTGACCCATTCACACCTTTCACATCGGTTTTACTGAAGCCAATGTTACCCAACTTTTTGGTGGTTCCCATGTCCCCACAGTATTAAAAAAAATCCAGCATCCAGCATAGCCTACTTCCCCTGTAATCAGTGCTCCTTTAACACTTACTGAGTCGCCATAGGAAGTTCACCAGAAAGACACAATTCAACCCTAAGGAGGCCCCACGAAAGGTGCACTGATTTCACAAAACGTGGCACTCTTGACATCCTCGAGGAAACCACAACCGCGATACGATGCCTTGTACGCAGGGTTTTAGCGCGGGGGGTGCTTTTCTTTATTTTTCGCGAATGCCCTTCCATTTTCATAAAGCTGAGCTAACTTAAAAGAAGGGGGCTTCCCTGCGAACCGCTCCTGGGCTCCTGGTGAAATTTCACACCAGGCACGCGAGTGAAGTCTTGCCGCGCCACCGGCGAGTTCTCCGCGGCCAAGGGAGCAAAGAGAAAGGGAGGAGAGGGGCCCCCGCCTCAGCTCTGCGCCGCACAAGCTCGCGCTCCAAAACCATCCTCGGACGCTACACGATGCGCCCTCCGCCGCTTTGGCACTTCCCCTCCGGGTTTCCCAACCGCAAAGAGCCCAGCACAGCTGCGCACGGCTCTGCCGCCCGACCCCCGGGTTCCAGGCCCACCAGGCTCCAGCAGCTCTTACCGAGCAGCAGCAGCTTGACCTCGCGCGCCGCCTTCTCGCCATCCTCGCGGAGGTTCCGGTCGATCATCTTACTCCGCTCCACCGCCGCCTTGTCCTCGGCGCTCAGCGTACAGCCCATTGTGCCAGGAGCGAAAGCTGGCTGCCGCTCCCTCCAAGTCCGGCGCGCTGCCTCGAAACACAGGTGAATTCTTTCTTTCTGGATGCAGGCGTTCGAATTCCTCCTGACGCCGGCCACGCCACCCCTATCTCCTTCCGAAACTGAGCGAGGGCAGCGCTGTCTGCCGAAGGGCGAGGAGCACCGCGCAGCTCTTTTCTACAGTCAGGCTCTACTCCTCGCCTCCCTAGGCGCCCCCTAAGACCAGGTTCCTAGGCTCTGGGAACAGCTGCCAGCGGCCTCCTACTGGTGGCCGCGCTGCAGCCTCTAAGCAGCCCAGCTCTGCGAGGCGTCCGCGCGCCGCCGCGTCCCCGCCCCTACCCGCCCCGCCCGCCGCCCCGCGACCACTCCCAGAGCGCGCGCCCGCGCACGAGCCCTCGGACCTCGCCCCCTCGGATGAGCGCGCGCGCCCGCGCTGCCGCGGACCCCGGCGCCGCACAGCCCGCGAGGGCTGGCCACCCGCGCGCGCGCCCCTGGGAAGCGCCCCCGGAGCCCCAAACCTCTCGGGCAATTCCCCTACCTGGCTTCCTCCTCGAGAGTGTGATAATTTCTTCCCGTGTACTCACACCCAGGGATGTGTGCGGACCTGCCCCTTGGGGTGCGGGTGGGAGAGCTGCCAAAGTTGGAAACCGAAAAAAAACCAGTCCTGGGCGTTTGAGCATGCCCAGCTCGGGCGGGCGCGCGAGGGTTTTCAAAATGCAAACCCGTGTCAGCTGGCCTTCATGGCGGTGGGAGATAGAGCTAGCTGGTTTGGGAATGGAGCCATGGAGAAAGCAGAACAGGTAAAGTGCGGAACAAAAAAGTCCGGGGAGGACAAGAGGTCAACTTTCTTCCTTTTTTTTTTTTTCCTTCTCTCCTCCCTCCTACCATCCATTTTCACGTTCCTTTCCACAAGCAGAAAACATTTTGAAGGATTTCCTCAAACCTGAGAAAATGTGAGACAAAGAATCAAAGAGTATATTTTTAAAATAAGAACCAACACACCCACACAAACCTGCTCCTCACCGTAACTTACCTCCTCTGGGACTACATAGAAGCTTCCAAGCCAAGTTCTGCACCAATATTCATGACCATGTTAGTAAATCAGAAGCCACTGGGCATGTCATTCCTTATTGCAGGCTTTGGCTTCCTCACGCATAAAATGAGATGAAACTGATCCACACTATCCTCCATCCTTCCAGCTTTACCTGGTCTGGGGGAATCTGTGGGCATTGGAGGTATCCCACCCATTGATGAATTCCATGTCATCAATGAGCATAGGTTTAAGATCTGGTCTCTGTCACTTGCACTACTACACTTTTCCTTACAGATATCACAGGAAATGTTGGTTGATTATAAGATTGGGTTGGTAGCAAAGAAAAACATCTTCTTTGATGTGTTATATTAGGAAATTGCTCTAACAGAAACCAAAGAGCAACCATCTATAAGTCTTATTTTATAAAAATAAAAAGTTTGTTAAAAAAACTGGGCTTGAATTTTCCAAGAAGGTAAGGCTGAGCTGATGCTACAGGAAGGATAGCCTTAGAGTGGGTCTCCTTAAGGAAGGCCTGGGGCCTGGGAGAGATTGCCAGTTTCCTCCTAATTGGACATGCCCTTTCCTGTTCTGCAGTAGTCAAACATGCCAGGCTCAAGAACTGCCATTTCAAGAACTGCCTCAACTTTTCCTATGGTCTTTTGTAAGATATCAGCAAAAAGGAGCAAGCTTTGAATTATAATGAGTCATCTTTACCCTCTTTGTATTTCTTGGCAGTCTAAATGTTGATGTTCATCAGAAATTCTGGAATTAAAGTTGACAGAGTGAGCTTTCAACATAGTGTTTGCATATTACCATTTTGTATTATCTGTGAGTCTTTCGATTGAAGCATCTTAGCACACATCAGTGTGTGCTAACAATAGGAATTTATTTCTCACAGCTCTGGAGGCTGGGAAGTCCAGAATCAAAGTACCAGCCAATTTAGTTTCCTGTTGAGGACTCTGCTCCTAGCTTTCAGATGGCTACCTTCTTGCTATGCTCTCACCTGTAGAGAAAAAGAGCTCTAATCCTCCAACTCTTCTTATAAGGACATTAATCCCATCATGGGAACCCGCCCCCACCCCCCCCAATAACCTGCCAAAGGCCCTGCCTCCAAATTCTGTCATACTGGAGTGAGGGCTTCAACATGTGAATGGAGGGGGCAGGGACACAAACTTTCATTTCATAACAGGGTATGTTTTGTTTAAGAGGAAAACCAGTTAAGAGAGTTAAGTGCAAAGTATATGATGGAAATAAAGGATTTTATTTAACAAAACAAATGAGCTTCCCTGGTAGCTCAGAGGGTAAAGTGTCTGACTGCAATGCGGGAGACCGGGGTTCAATCCCTGGGGCGGGAATATCCCCTGGAGGAAGAAATGGCAACCCACTCCAGTACTCTTGCCTGGAGAATTCTATGGACAGAGGAGCCTGGTGGGCTACAGTCCATGGGGTGGCAAAGAGTTGGACACGACTGAGCAACTTCACTTCATTTCACCTAACAAATCCTGTTACCAGCAAGAGGATTTTGTTAGTAGTCCAGATACAAGGTGATAAAAATCATTCAAATTAATAATTTACATAATTATGACATTGAAAAACATGATTCAACAACCTCATCAAGCAGGTGGCACAGATAGTATCAACTCATTTATTTTATAGAGAGTGAAACTGAAATACAGAGGTTAAAGCAATCTACTTCAGAGTACTGTTTTACCTTCTGGCCATCATATGTTTTAAACAACTATACTAAGATATAATTCACACTGCATTTATTTTATCCACTAAAAGTATATAATTCAATGGCTCTAGTATTCTTGCAGAGTTTTGTGGCCATCACAACAATCAATTATAATAGAACATTTTCATAACCCCCAAAAGAAACCCCATGCCCTAAAGCCATTATTCCCCCAATCTTTCCACTGTCCCTCCTACCCCCAGTCCTAGGCAACCAATAATCTACTTTCTGTCTCTATGGATTACCCATTCAGGACATTTTATATAAAAGGAATCATATACATGGTCTTTTGTCACTGCCTTCTTTCACTTAGTATAAAATTTTCAAGGTTCATCCATGTTGTAGCATTTTTCATACTTCATATTTTTTTTTTTTACTGCTGAATAACAACTCATCATCACATGTTAAGAGAATTAGAGACAATGTTAAAAGACGAAATGGGATACATTCAGCTGAGAGCATCTAGGTCTTAAAGTAACTCCAAACTGTGTCATAAGGAATAATCAAAGAAACTGGGGATATTTAATGCAGCAATGAGAAGATACAAAATGGCATGATAGTTCTTTATGAATGACTGAAGAAATGTCATAAACCAGAGGCAACAGACATTTTCTGTCTGGATTCAAGGTGGTAGATTTAAGAACTATTGGAAGAAAGCCAATAAATTGTACCTTGAAGTGAAAAAAGAAGTGGATAATTTCCCCAAAAGGAAATAAGGAACCTCAGAAACTCATTTATATTCAACTAAGATGTAAAAGTGACTTCCCTTTCACTTTTCACTTTCATGCATTGGAGAAGGAAATGGCAACCCACTCCAGTGTTCTTGCCTGGAGAATCCCAGGGACGGGGGAGCCTGGTGGGCTGCCGTTTATGGGGTCGCACAGAGTCAGACACGACTGAAGCGACTTAGCAGCAGCAGCAGCAGCAGCAGCAAAATGTAAAAATCTAGACTGGGTGATCATATATTGGAGAAGATCTAGAGAGTGATGCTTTTGAAATCCCTTACAGCCTTGAGATTCCGTATCATTCAGAAGTTAAATGGAATTAGTGTGAGAACTGATATTAAAATTCAGAAACTCCTTCTGGCCTCCAACTTCCTTTCTTACTCATCCTGCCATCAATACACAAGCAAAAGTGGGAAAGGAGAGTTTGTGTGAGACATGTTGGCTTAGTGTGTGGATGGATTAGTGTGGGGATATGGAGGAACCAAAGAAGGAGAGAGTCAGGACAACCTGATGTGTATACACACACACACACACACACACACACGGCACCAGGGTAAGAGGAGACAAAAAGAGACAATAGAAAAGGCAGTGTGTATCTTTGTCTAACTAAGTTGGAAGCAGATGAGACATGTGGACACATTTCCATTGTTTACACTGAGAGTTCTACTAAGAAGAGTCTGCTTTAGGGACAGGTTATACACACAGAATAGAGGGGTTAGCATGGCATCCATTACCTGTCTATAGTTAGAGATAGAAAAACCCCAAAACAAAACCATTTTTATTAGAGATGTGAGAATCTGGGCAAATATTGAAATATGAGAACTCATGGAATAATTACTGAAAGACTCTAAAAGACAAGCAGCACCCTTTGGTTTGCAACTTACAGCACCGTGGGGCAGAGAAAATGATAATGTAAGGCCGTCGTCTCTGCATAGAACATAGCGCCGCTCAGGCACCAGCGTGCTGATGAACTGAAAGCTTATAGAGACAGCACTTGGGTGTGGATGTTCACATGCTGCCGTGGGCACTGCGCCACTGGCAACACTCAGGCCCCCTGCTTAGCTTCACAGACAGTGGCCATGACAGAAAGGAACGGGAAAAGAAGAGGGAAAACGTGAGAGAAAAGAGGCAGTGACTTCAACCAACAGACTCATTTGTGAGCACATGTGAACATGATGCCAATTAGGACACTTAATTTCTTACTGAAAAGGGTAATACATCTTGAGTCATTGTCCATGAGGCCAAGGGCATTGAGGAATATAACAGTACATAAGTAAAGGTGGAAGATGTTTAAGAAAAAAAAAGAGAGAGGTAATAGAGTATTTCAAATGCATCGAAAATACTCCCAGGGACAAGAAAAAAGAAAAGAGAATTGGAAATGGTATTATGGTAGAAGACGCTCTAAGCAGATAATCAAATAACCTTGGAGCAATTCAAAGCTCTATTATCAACTGGGTATCTGTCTTTGAAAGTCCCTTAACTAATATCCTTTAAAATATCCCTGCCTATAAAAGTGAGTATGTTGAATCTGATCATCAGCAAGATCCCAATAATCCTGGGTTCCTATGAGCCTATCATTTCAACAGGAGATGGCTGGCAAATAAACTAAAGCACTTTGATGTACTGCAGTGAGTAAGCCATACCATGTAAAATCAAGGAGGAGGAAAATACTGAGAATGCAGAGATTAATGAGGACATTTTCCAGAATGTTTAACCACGAAGAATGGTAGACACATGGGATAGTAGATGGAGAGGTAGGTTTGGGATATGCTACTGTTTCCTTTAAGCCATGACTCTTCTTCCCAAATATTAGGCAGGGGTAGAAAAGGAAATTGTTACCACCGCAAGGAAGGAACGTGGCTGTCCCACTTTCTGATCTCTACCTCTGATTTTTCCATCTTATGTTCTCTGAAATGTCATCACCATCAATTCTTCAATCCACCCACCTTCCATCCATTGCCCATATGCCTTATCCCTGTCCCTTATGTCTTGTCATGTGATCATTTCTCTCCTTAAGCAACTTATGCAACTTGTACCAGGATAATCATTGCTTTGCAGATACCTCCCAGAAAACCACACCATTGAATTCAACAGAAAAATCTCAAATTTGGTTAAATCAACTCCTAGCCTATCTGTGTCTGTACCTGCACAGCAGCTTGACTGGAGGAAAACAGAGTGATCAGCAATTCTGCCCTTCCATTTGCTCAGGCCACAAAGCTGTCACCATCTTTGATTCCTCCCTTCCTCTCAGCCCCCGGAGGAAATCCTGTATACTCTGCCTTCATATACATTCAGAATTTGGCCAAATATCACCATCCACTGATATATCCCAGTTTGAGAGATCGATGCAATTTCACAATAGCCTGCTTTTTTGTCCCTCTGTCTCTGCCCCTTATCCCCGCCTGTTTTCTACCCAGCAAACAGTCATCCTTTCAGAATGGTCATTCTTTACATGGAACTAGCCATCCATTCACTTTCCACCTTACTTAGAGAAAACTCCCACCTCAAGTTCTTATGACGACAAAGATTTTCTGGTTTATCAGGCTCACTTTTTTACACTCAATATTACTTCCTACCACTCTCCTTGCCTTCAGTGATTCAGCCTCACTAACATGCAGGCTACTCTTTGAACTTGCCAAACACACTTGTCATGGGACTTTTGTACTTCTGTTCACCCTGCCTGGAACACTCTTCCTCTAGATAACTGCTTGGCTCATACATCAGTCCAGTCTCAGTTAAGTGGCATCTTAAAAGGGAGATATATTGCTTACCCACCCACCTGTCACTCTTCATTCCTTGACTATGCACTGCCATTTCTTTATAACTTATCACATCACATGCATATTTTTGTGACTTGTTTACTCCCTGCCTTCTCTCACTAGCACATAAATTCAAAAGAGCAGAGAATTTATCTCTTTTGTTTACTGTTTTATTTCCAATCACTAGCACATAAATGCCCATAGTAAACAAATAAAGAGGAAGAGCTGGATTTAGAGTATAAATCTAACCTACTGAACCACTGATTCTTTCACTCAACTATTAAAGACCTGTCATGAACCAGATAATGCTCTTAGCACTGGGAGTGAAGTGGTAAACAAGATTTACTATGTTGGGTTAGGGGCAGTGGTGGAAGAGAGATGTTAAGTAAGTAGGTAAGCGGAGCAATTAAACATGATACAATTAAAAATAGTTGTAAGTGCTCTGAAGATAAAGAAACAAAGTGTTTTACGAGAGAATACACCAGTTCAGGTCTTCTGAGAAGCAAACTCCAAAACAGGGTTAGGCACAAGAGATTTATTGGGGGAAATGCCTGTGAAGGATAAAGGTAAGATGGGAACAGGAAGAGATGGGGTGAACTTTCAAAGGGGATGCAACTCTGACACCTGGGGAAGGAGAGAGAATTGTGTAGGAAGAGTCTCAGACTATGGTGTGACTCTGAGAAAGTCTTAACCAGGCCTACGGGGCTCCCTTTCCCTACTCCCCAGTAAATACTGCTCATTAGACAAATCCTGCCTTGGGCAGAAACAGCCAGGGTCTAGGACCCCCACCTTGCTCTGTCATGGACTTTGGGCAGCCTCAGATGGGAATACTGCAGTGGACCTAAAGATGGGGCAGTTGGAGGTGGCCAGCCAACTACACTCCCCTAAAGTGGGATCCGAGTGTAATGCTCTCACGGCCATAATAGGGAGTTACTCTGACTATTGTAACTAGCAACCAGAAAGTAATTGTTCCTCCAACCAAGGGTTCAGGGGGAATTACTTTCAACTGAGGGTTCAGGGATATCAATCTGAGGAGGTGACCCTTTTGAACAGAGAACTGGAGGTGAAGAGGGAACCCAATTTGGGGGAAGAGGATTCCAGTCTCATTGTAAAGTGCCAGTACTAAGTCCCCAGGATAGAACTGAGGTTGGCCTAATCAAGGAACCCAAAGACTGGTTCGACTGAACCATAAGAGTGAAGGTGGGGGGTGGGGGTGAGAGAGATGGGGGCTGAGAGGGAGATGGGGTCAGATCCTGCAGAGTGGGGCAGACCATGCTTAGGTGGTCAGAATTTACTCTACCTTTATTCTAAATTGGAATTTGTGAGCCTCTGCTAAACTGGATATATCAGCAGATGTGTTTTGATGATTAAATAACATCAAGGATAACACAGTTCCTGGCACATCATATGCTCCTAATTATTGTACTTTTTCTTTCTGCTTTGTCAGACCCAAGAGTTTAAGTATTTCACTCTTATATGAAACAGAAGATTAGGTGGAGAGAACAATTGAGGATGCTGAAGGCCAAGATGAGGGTTTGAGTAAGATCTAGAGAGAAGAAATTACAGAATAGTATAATTCATGATAGTGTCTATTTGTATTTTGGTGGACAATGCTAAATGATTTGGTTTCTGTGCTTCCTATTTGCCTTGTCTTCTCCTGCTTCATAAATTGCATGCTTCTGTTCGTGAGAATAAGCCTAAGAATGAGGTCATGTCTTTTTTTGTTTTTTCCTCTCACATTTATTTGTTTGACCTGACCAAAATTTCAACATGCTATTCTAAAAAAGGGTCAAGCAAACTTTGGGCCAAGCTTGAAGCATAAGCGAGCTTCTTCTTAAAGAAAGCTACCTGGCTTTATTAAAGTCTACGTGTTGATTTACTACATTGCATTAAAAAAACAGTTGTATTGACACCTTCCCTGCAGCGTTTGCTTCCTGCTGGCTCAGCTGTTTTTCTTCCCCGTAGCTCTCTCTCTAAACTGTGAGACCCGCATGTGTGTGTCTTATTCAGCTCAGCAGGAACTGCAACAGAAGGGTTGATCAGGACTGGAATTAGGAGCCAGGCCAAGGGGATTCAGGGAAGCACTGAGTGCTTTTCTGTCCCAATTACTGGTAACAGCAATATTATTTCAAATCACGGTAATAAAGAGGTTAGCAAACATTTGTTGAATACCAACACGTTATTAGGCTATGTATGGATTAGGGGCTAAAAAGGACAAAATATGATTTATATTAACATATTAGGAAATGAGTTCTTTTTAAGAGTTCAGGGTCACTGAATGGGGGAGGGGGCGGGAAAAAAAACATGTATGAAGAACTTTAAGGCATGAAATTTTCAAGGTTTTCCATACATACAACCACAGTAAAACAGAGTCAATTAGTTAGTGCTAAAGATCAGACTTTGTCTCCTGTCCAAATAGTGACTGGTATAAAATATATGTATTAACAGAAAATCTCTAGTCACTGTTCCCTGGGCCTGGCCTATCCTTACCCCCTTTATTCCCAGCTCACTGTTGCTATAACCCTAACACCCAGGAAGATAAATTCAATCACTCAGGAACACAGCATGAGGGCTGGTACACTGGTTTCCTCCTAGGGACCCATGCTCCCCTTGCATGACCTGTTTCTAATTCTCATGGGGTGGACAGATGCAGTGCTGGCCTCAGCAAAGCTTTTCTCTGTCCTTTGATGCACTCTGGGTGGGAACGTGGGCTCAAGGTCTGCCTGCAGTACACCGTTTTGCCCAAGCAAGCTAAGTGTGTTGGCCCGCAAATATTTAATATCTGTTGATGGAGAAGTGCTGCTTAGCTCTCAGGCTTCCACCACAAGTTCACCCTCATCCTTTAACCAAAGCTCTCCTTGGGTCACCCAGGGCTACACAGCTGCTTGCAGAGTGGCGCTTTGATTCACAAAATGCTTGTGTTCTTTTCCTCAACAGCTCCTTCTGGACACCTGGCTGAGGAAGAGTGTTTATGTTGGCGGAACACCTTCAAAGCATTTCTTAGTCTTTGAAAGTAAAATTCAAAACTTCTTTTTCAGGGCTTTCCTGGTGGTCCAGTGGTTAAGATTCTGCCTTGCAATAAACGCAGGGGACGCCGGTTGGATCCCTGGCCCGGGAGGATCTCACATGCTGCGGAGCAGCTAAGTCCGTGCACCACAACTATGAGCCTGTGCTCTAGAGCCCATGAGCTGCAACTGCAGCCAGAGAAGCCACCACAATGAGAAGCCTGCACATAGCAACAGAGTAGCTCCCACCCACTGCAACTAGAGAAAGCCTGCGTGAAGCAACAAAGACCACTACAACCAAAACCTTCTGCACAACAGAGGAAACTATAAGCAAAGTGAAAAGACAGCCTTCAGAATGGGAGAAAATAGTAAACGAAGCAATGGACAAAGAATTAATCTCAAAAATATACAAGCGACTCCTGCAGCTCAATTCCAGAAAAATAAAAGACCCGATCAAAAAATGGGCCAAAGAACTAAATAGACAATTCTCCAAAGAAGACATACAGATGGCTAACAAACACATGAAAAGATGCTCAACATCACTCATTACCAGAGAAATGCAAATCAAAACCACAATGAGGTACCATCTTACGCCAGTCAGAATGGCTGCAATCCAAAAGTCTACAAGCAATAAATGCTGGAGAGGGTGTGGAGAAAAGGGAACCCTCTTACACTGTTGGTGGGAATGCAAACTAGTACAGCCACTATGGGGAACAGTGTGGAGATTCCTTAAAAAACTGGAAATAGAACTGCCATATGACCCGGCAATCCCACTGCTGGGCATACACACCGAGGAAACCAGAAGGGAAAGACACACGTGTACCCCAATGTTCATCGCAGCACTGTTTATAATAGCCAGGACATGGAAGCAACCTAGATGTCCATCAGCAGATGAATGGATAAGAAAGCCGTGGTACATATACACAATGGAGTATTACTCAGCCATTAAAAAGAATACATTTGAATCAGTTCTAATGAGGTGGATGAAACTGGAGCCTGTTATACAGAGTGAAGTAAGCCAGAAAGAAAAACACCAGTACAGTATACTAACGCATATATATGGAATTTAGAAAGAAGGTAACAGTAACCCTGTATGCAAGACAGCAAAAGAGACACAGATGTATTGAACATCTTTTGGACTCTGTGGGAGAGGGCGAGGGCATGATGATATGTGAGAATGGCATTGAAACATGTATAATATCACATGTGAAATGAATCTCCAGTCCAGGTTTGATGCATGACAGGGTGCTTGGGGCTGGTGCACTGGGATGACCCAGAGGGATGGGATGGGGAGGGAGGTGGAAAGGGGGTTCAGGATGGGGAACACATGTACACTCATGGTGGATTCAATGTATAGCAAAACCAATACAATATTGTAAAGTAAAATAAATTAATTAAATTAATTTAAAAAAGGAAAAAAATATAATAAATCTTAAAAAAAATTTTTTTTCAGAAGTCCATCAGATTATTAAGACTCCTTTTACTTAACATAAAGTAGCTGACAGGAAATTTTGGAGAGCATAGGAAAACACCGAGAAGGACAATGTAGCAATGGAAGCAGTGACTGCAGTGGAGTTAGGGTTCATTTTGAGAGTGCTTTTATTATCACATTATTTATACACAACTAGAAATGTGATGTGGTTGGTTTTCTTTTTTAATTGGGATATAATCTACATATAAAAATCAGCATTTTAAAGTGTACCATTCAATAGTTTTTAATTTATAAAATTGTACAACCATTACCACTAATTTCAATACAGTTTTATGATGCCAAAAAAAGAGTCCTCACACCCGTTAGCAGTCATTCCCAATTCCCTACCCACCCCAGCCCTTGTTGTTGTTATTTAGTTGTTAAGTTGTGTCTGACTCTTTTGCCACTCCATGGACTCTAGGCTACCAGGCTCCTCTGTCCATGGGATTTTCCAGGTAAGAATACTGGAGGGTGTTGCCAGGGATCAAACCCTTATCTCCTGTGTCTCCTCCATTGGAAAGTGGATTCTTTACCACTGAGCCACCAGGGAAACCCCAGCTCTTGACAACTACTAATCTAATTTCTGACTCTGTATTTGCCTATTTTAGACATTTCATAAAAATGGAATCATAAATATATGATCCTTTGTGGCTGGTTTTTTTATTTAGTATAATGTTTTTAAGTTTCACCCATGGTGTAGCCTGTATTAATCTTCATTTCCTTTTTTGTTGATAATATTATTCCATTGTATGGGTATGTCATGTTTCCATTCATCAGTTTTCATCATTTATCATGTTTCCATTCATCAGTTGGTAGACATTTGGGTTGTTTCCACTTTGGGGTTATTGTGAATATTGTTGCTATGAATATTTGTTCATAATTATTTGTTTGAATACATGTTTTCATCTATCTTCAGCATACCTTCAGCATTCCACTTCACCTAGGAGTGGAATTGCTGGGTCATATGATAACTCTGGACTTCCCTGGTGGCTCAGACAGTAAAGAATCTGTCTGCAATACAGAAGACCAGGGTCTGATCCCTGGGTCAGGAAGATCCCTGGAGAAGGGAATGGCTACCCACTCCAGTATTCTTGCCTGGAGAATTCCATGGATAGAGGAGCCTGATGGGCTACAGTCCATGGGGTTGCAAAGAGTCAGATATGACTGAGCAGCTAACACTTCATATGATAATTCTATGTTTAACTTGTCGAGCACCTGCCAAGCTGTTTTCCAGAGGGCTTGTATACATTCCTGCCAGCAGTGTGTGACGGTTGATATAGTTAGTTTTGAAATGTTAACTATCCAGTTCTGCTGCTGACACCAAATCAGGCTTTGTGTGACACTGCAATTTCAAAGAGAACTTAAAAAAAAAGGCGGGGGGAAGAAATTGAGAACATTGTGAACTGCATGGTCTTCCATTACTATTTAGTCTTTTCCTTTCATAATTTTAAGATTCAGTTTGTCAAACTATTCTTACTTATAGGCAAAGGGCCATCCTATCACCCACTGTAGTGCTGGTCACAGATTAGGAATTCAACCAGTATATATAAACGAGTAGACAAATGAATAAGAGGTAATCTTGGTGATTTCATTAAAAGCATTAAAAAACATGAAAAGCAGTGTCTTCTTGATTCTTGCCACTAAGGTATGCTCACCCCTGTTCTGCTGGTGTCATAATGGTTAAGTTCAATGCAGTAATATGAGCCTAGGAGTGAAGAAACATAGAGGCTTCAATCCTGCCTTGAGACTAATTTGCTATAAGACACTGGATAAATGATTTTTAGCTTCCTCATCTGTTACAGTAATGATATGTTTTAATTACTCAACAAGTTGTTGGGCAGGTCACAGGAAATAACACATTTATAACCCTGACTCAGCTGCTGCATCCCTGCTCTGGAGATCTGAGACAGTGTGGGCTCTGC
The DNA here is from genome assembly GCF_029407905.1 of Bubalus kerabau. Lineage (NCBI taxonomy): Eukaryota > Metazoa > Chordata > Mammalia > Artiodactyla > Bovidae > Bubalus > Bubalus kerabau. The sequence goes on from NC_073631.1 coordinate 44,026,967, forward strand.
CTCTGCTTCTGCATACATTTCTTCTGTTCCTTACTGATTCCATCCAGACATATTTAATTTACACCACCCCCCCCCCCGACACACACACATACACACACTCTTACATCATTTACATAATGGCTACAGAACAGACATAGAAACCAAATTACACAGAGTCAATTAAAAACCACATTAGGTTATTTTTTTTTTTTCTTAAAGGACTTTTTTGGGTTAGATGGAGGCTGAGGCTTATCCTACCACCCAGGAGATTTTTATAAGTTCTTTACTCCATGCAGCTTTGATGCACAGCATGTCTTGGTCTCTTGGCCTCCCTGTCTCCTCTCGTCTTTCTCTGCCCTAGTCTCTTAGGAGCCAAATCTGACACCTTTCATTTTCTGGAACAGAGTTCCCTCAAGCACTCCTTTGTTCTTGGGATTCAGGAGGCACCCATGCCCTCAAGATCTCACATCTCTTTCAAATAGTTTTCCAAAGAATTTTTTCTCCTCAACAAAAACAGTTTCATCCCTCAGAGAAATTCTGTCTATTGTATATTAATACATTTTTTCACCTCACTCACACGTGAAAATGCTTTGAAAAGTTAAGGGGATTAGTGGCTACCAAGGGATCTGTCTGAGGACCCCTTTCCTTGGGAAGGAAAAAGGGTTTCTCTTTCCAGTCTAGTGAGAACGATTCACCCAATAGCCATTTTGTCTATCTTGTTCTTCATCATTCATGGAAATATAGGCATGGGTGGGCACGTCATCCAAGCATAACCAGATTCCCTGTGAATTTGTAGTTGGATATGAAAGAGAGACCAGTGTCTTCAGGTGGCTCAATCTGTAAAATATATACTCTGGATCTGTGGGTAGTCACATTTTCATTCATGGGAAAGCAGAAGAAATCTATCTTTAGATTAAAATTAAAAGAAAAAAAAGCTTCAGGCAAACAGAGAAGAGAGAAGTTAACTGGCTTCTGTTTTTCTTCTAAGATCTTGATATGCTCCTGGTTTCATATACCAAGAGATGATTTTGCATCCTTATAACCCTTTCTCCATGTTTTGCCCCCTACTTAAGCTTCTTTGAGTTGATTTTTATTGCTTGCAATCAAAAGATTCCTAAGAAAAGAAATATTTACAAAATGAGGACTTGTTACTATTGAAATTTTTCTAAGCTTCCAGGAATCATCTCTCGTTTTGTTTTCAAAATGTTATTTGTATGTTTTGCCTCATTTGATTCCCATGATAACCCTATGAAGCAGATAGCACAAGATTTACTGTCCTCATATCACATACGAGGAAATTAACTTTCAGAGTTTAACTTACATGCCCTTGTAAAATAATCAGTAACTGACAGAGCCAGAGAGAGATGACAGACCTCCTGGTGCTTCTGTGACACTGTAGAAATGATACAGAGAGGAGGGGCTTCTAATTGATTTACAGTGTGTTTATATAAAAGTTGTAACTGTTGGAAATTTAACAATGCCTGAGCTCTGCTCAGACACTTCAGTAGTTTCCAACTCTTTGCGACCCTGTAGCCCGCTAGGCTACTCTGTCCATGGGATTCTCCCGGCAAGAATACTGGAGTGGGATGCCATGCTCTCCTCCAGGGCATCTTCCCGACTCAGGGATCGAACCCACGTCTCCTGTGTCTTCTGTGTCTCCTGCATTGCAGGCGGATTCTTTACCCACTGAGCCACCTGGAAAGCCCTTAACAATGCCTAGATACCACTTATTATCTATTTAAGTCAAGTGAGATTGCAATAAAATTCCAATGTGGGACACAGGACACAAAACCCTTCCTGAAATAAGCTGATTGAAAAAATGTAACTGTATCGCTCTTAACCAATAAAGTCTTATGTTTTTATTTATGGAGTAAGTAGCATAACGGATTCAAATTTTAAAAGACTTTTTCTAGCAATGCTAAATATGGTATTATAATTTATTCCCATATAATACCATAAAAGTCTATAATTTTCTCTATATTAGGTTTTAATCTTTTGTTGTCTAGGAACCTGTCAGTGGCCTAAGAACTCTGGAATTTGTAATTCATACAATACTGAATCACTGAACATATATATGGGTTGAGTGGACTCAAAGCTCTTGGAAAACACGACAGTCCTATTCCATTTATCTTCTCTAATGTGAAGTGTATTAGAAGTTCTCTGGAGACAATGTTGTTACTGATTCTGGACACCTGGAACAGATCTAACAAGTTGGAACACAAAGGATAAAGACCACCTTGAAGTGGTCTGAGAACCATTCCATTCCACATCCTTCCCTGGGCAAACCCCCGAGGCTGCCCTAGGTGGGTAAATTCTGATGTGTTATCAGAAAAGAGATAACACACACTTTCTCCAGAGGGCTGGTTCAGTATACCTGTCCTTGCAGGCTCTTTGTTTTCTGACGTGCTCATAGCATCTTCTAGAGTGAGGCAAAAATAACATATGTAGGCCACAGCTTTTAGCCTCTTAAATCCATGAACTTGTATTCTAGTTTTAAAAATAGAAGGGGCTTTCCTGGGGGTTCTCCAGTTAAAGACTCCAAGCTTCCAATGCAGGGGGCCCAGGTTCAATCCCTGGTCAGGGAACTGGATCCCACATGCCACAACTAAAGATTTGGCATGCAACTAAAAAGACCCTACATGCTACAACTAAGACCCAGTGTAGCCAAAATAAATTTTTAAAAAAACTAGAAAAATAATTATCATTGCTCAAAAAAATAAATAAAAAGACAGTGCTTCATTTATCTAAAATTATTTTTAAAGTGTTCTCAGAGACATGAAATCATCATATAACATATTTTCCCAGAAAATTAGAACCATCTTAAATAGAATTTTAAAACATAATTTATTATTGATATCAATCTTCACAATATGTTATTTACTTTCTGCCTTAATAAACAGAAGGTATGAAACTTAAACTCTCTTTTATTATTCTTAGGAGCATCTTCTATTAGAACAATATGTGGAGGAGTTGGGTAAGGTCATTTGGACCAAATGTCTTCAGACAGCCCTGATGCCCCAGCTTCTAGTCGCTTCTGTCTTGTCTTTGTTCCTGTTCTCATTGTCATGAAAACAGTTCTTGTCACTACTTGTGTTCCTCCTGGAACCCCTTGTGACTTATTCTCAATCCATTCTTTCACCCTTAGGTATAATAATCCACTATTACTTTTGCTTTCCATTATTTTCATTACTTCAATGATTTTTCTAAAAATTTCTCCTTGCCTTCTTTAATTGCTTTAAAATTTAGCATTGAAGGTATTTGGTCTTTATAACCATGTCTCATGTATAAACATTGCCTAAATTATGCCCCTAGCATTGGAGAAGGAAATGGCAGCCCACTTCAGTGTTCTTGCCTGGAGAATCTCAGGGATGGGGGAGCCTGGTGGGCTGCCGTCTCTGGGATCACACAGAGTCGGACACGACTGAAGTGACTTAGCAGCAGCAGCATTGTATATAAGAGTGAAAATTTAGAAATCATCTAAATGTTTAGTAATAAAAAAATATATCTAATATTCCACATAGTGAAATACTAAGCACTCAGTCAAATAAACAAAATATAGATCTATGTTCACTGACTTCAGAGGATGTTTGTACAATATCACTAATTCAAGGAAGTAGTTTTTAGAAGGATATGTTTTATAAAACCCTACATATGTCTATGTGTATATATATATATATATAAATATAGATGTATGTGTATAAAGTAATGTTAAATAGAAGTATAATATAAGCCATGAATGTAATTTAAATTTTCGCCAATTTAAAAAATAAAAATATCCAAAAAATAAAAATAGATTAGATTAAAAAAATTCTACTTAATCCATTAGATCCAAAATATTAATATTTTTAACATATAATCCATAAGTGTTATTACTAAATTTTTTTGAATGTTTTTATGTTGGCTTTAAAAATACAGCATATATTTTACATTTACAGCCATCTCAATTCAGACACTGTATTTTCAATTAAGCAAAACACAGTCACACCAAAAAATAAAGTGGTTTTTGAGAAAAATATTTTATACTGTCTCAATTTTAAGCTGAAGCTCTAATACTTTGGCTACCTGATGTGAAGAACCAACCCACTGGAAAAGACCCTGATGCCAGGAAAGATTGAAGGCAGGAGGAGAAGGGGCGACAGAGGATGAAATGGTTGGATGACATCACCAATTCAATGGACTTGAGTCTGAGAAAATTCCAGGAGATACTGAAGGGCAGGGAAGCCTGGCATGCTGCAGTTCATGGGGTTGCAAAGATTCAGACATGACTGAGCACCTAAACAACAACACAAATAAATAAGTAAACTAAAAATTCAGTTCCTCGTTTGCACTAACCATGTTTCAAGTGCTCAGTGACCATATGTAGATATCCTGGGAAAATATGGAAGTTATGTAATAAAATATTAGTTGAGGTTTTGACATGTTGATGGGATAGCAGGTATACTTAGATTATTTTTCCTTATATATTTTTCTAAGATTTCTGCAATTATATATACATTTCTTTGTAAGTTTTCAAAAGAGAAAAAATGTGTCTCTCTAAACTTAGTATATTTGTTTTGTTTTTATTCTCTCAGCTGTGCTGTTGCTCCAGATATTCTTGGATTATTTATATTTTTTGAATTTTCTAGACAATTGAGCATATTGACCATTGAGTTTGGGTTAGATTGTCATGTCATCCAATTTCATGCTCTGACCTTTTTAATATAACAAACATACTTTATAAATAATCTATTCATTTAATTCTACATTTATTCAGCAGTTAGCTATCAATTGCTATACAGGGCAAACACTGACCTAGGCTTAAAAAAAAAAAATGAAATTCATTCAGAGTGTTAGTGTCCCTGTTCTCCAGGAGTGTCCATTTAAATGAATATTCAAATGGATAAAGAGTGAAGAAGAAACCAAATCAGGGCACTTGTCTGGTGGTCCAGTGGTTAAGGAAGACTTCATGTTCCTAACGCAAGGTATATGGGTTTGATCCTTGGTTGGGAGAACTAAGATCCCACATGCCAAAAAAAGAGGAAGGAAACCAAATTGGATGTTTTCAGGTGGTGATAGACAGGTGTAGGGCTAAATAAGCCGAGTGAGAAAATAAAGAGTGGTAGGCAGAGGCTACCGTAAATGGTTTGGGGGAGGAGAGGACTTTGCAAAACAGACGATATTTGAGTTGAAATATGAAGGATGAGAATAAGCCAATGGAAGGCTAGGAGTGGAAGGAAGGTCTTTTCTTTCCATAGACAGGCAACGTGGATACTGGAAGAGCAGCTGACTGAAGAATAGGCTGTTAACTGAGAAGTAATACAGCCTATTATACAGGGGATCTGTATTTGCAGAGGTAAACAGGAGCTTGATAGTATTTGGAAAGATGCTATGGGGAACAACTGGAGGAGAATAAACCAGGCAAGAATAATGGAGTGGTTTGCCATGTCCTTTTCCAGGGATCAAACCCACATCTCCTATGTCTCCTGAATTGACAGGCAGGTTCTTCACCACTAGTACCACCTGGGAAGCAAACAGAGCTCAGAGGTAAAGAATCTGCCTGTCAATGCAGGAGACGCAGGTTCAATCCTGGGTCAGGAAGATCCCCTGGAGAAGGAAATGGCAACCCACTCCAGTATTCTTGCCTGGAAAACCCCATGGACAGGGGAGCGTGGTGGGCTATAGTCTCTAAGAGTTGGACACAACTTACAGACTGAACAACAACAAAACAGAGAAGAGCAGGGATTGTAAGAAGTTTTTGTGATATTTTAGGCAACACAATGAAGATGATTTAGGACTGGTGAAGTTCAGAAAGACAACTGACATCTTTTAGATAAATTCAAGACATATTTTACAATTAATTAGACCAACAGGACTTGGTGATCAATTGGATTTATGGATGATGGTATGGAACAGAAAGGAATCAAGTATGATTTTTAGTTTTAAGTTTTTTGTTTTTTTTTTCTTGACTTGAATAACTGGCAGAGTCATTGCATAAAGTAGGAGTATAAAATGATATAGCCTCTGTGGAAAACAAAGTGGCAGTTCCTCAAAAAATTAAAAAATGGAACTACTATGAATAGAGGAAGAAATAGGTTAGGGGAGAGAATCATCAGCTACCTTTTGAACATTTCCTACCACTTAGGTATCTAGGAGATGTCAGATAGGCAGGTGAATACATGAGTCTAGACTTCATGAGCCAGGATTCAGACCTAGAGGACATATCTGACATGGAGAAATAGACCTGCAATGTGGGAGAGCAGGAATACTATCTAAAGCTATGAGGAAAAAAAAAAAAAGACAACCTGAGACGAAAATGTAGATAATAAAGAGTAAGAGGCACACCAGGATGGCATTTAGTAAGATCTACATCAGAAACAGACCTTGAGGAGATAGTGACGTATGAGGAAAAACTGAAACTATCAGGTCAAGGAGTCCAGGAGGGAAGGCTTCCATAATAACAGTGTTCCTGTCATGTTGAACATACTGTCAAGGGGCCACATAGGTTAAATATAGAGAAATTTCTGTTGGAATTGGCAACTCTGAGGTACCTGGTGACCTTCAAAAGAAGAGTCAGTGGAAGGGAGAATAAAGTCATATATGTGTTGTTTGATGGATGAATTGGAGAAATGAAGTTGTAGAGAGTACATAAAGCCATTAACTAAATATCATTTTCTGGAAAGAGGAGTAGAAAAATAGGACAGTAACTGGAGGAAATGATGAGGTTAGGGAAGGGCTTTAAAAATGGAAATAGCAGGGAATTCCCTGGCATTCCAGTGGTTAGGGCTCCATGCTTTCACTGCTGAGGGCATGGATCCAATCCCTGGTCAGGGAACTAAGACCTTGCAAACCTCATGATACAGCCTTTTTATCTTTAAGGAACTAGTAGAGAATATCTGTATGCTAATGGAATTATGCCAGTACAGAGGAAAAGACTAATGACAGATGAACAGATTGAGGAGGTGGTAGGGAGGAGGCACGGCTGAGGAACTGAAGTCCTTGATAAGCCAAGAGGGGAAGGAGGCCAGTGCCTGCAAGAATAGACTTGATTGGACACTCCATTCCTACTCCAAGTAGGAGTGCAGAGAAAATGAATAGATTATCTGCTGGGAATATGAGGGAGCCCCCCTGCAGTAACTTTTTTCAGCGAGCAATAAGGTGGAGTGTACCTCAGCTGAGAGTTAAGGACTGTGGGAGAGGGAAGGCAAGTATCACATGAATGGATGATATGAGCAACAGTGAACTAACTGGGGGTGAACAGGGAACTAACTGGGGAGTGACATTCTCACTAGGAGAAGGAGGAGATATTTCACAACAGATGCACGACATCTGTTGTACTTTGATGTCATAATGAATGGGTTACTTTTCAAGACATGAGGATGAGAGTATCAAGTAATATGACTCACATATTTTTAAAGGTTTAAGAAAATAAAGTCCTATGATCAGTCCTGGGTGTTCATTGGAAGGACTGATGTTGAAGCTGAAATTCCAATATTTTGGCCACCTGATGTGAAGAGATGACTCATTTGAAAGACCCTGATGCTGGGAAAGATTGAGGCTGGGAGGAGAACGGGACGACAGAGGATGAGATGGCTGGATGGCATCACTGACATAATGGACATAGGTTTGGGTGGACTCCGGGAGTTGGTGATGGACAGGGAGGCCTGGTGTACTGTAGTTCATGGGGTCACAAAGAGTCAGACACAACTAAGTGACTGAACTGAACTGAATGTAAACTTTAGAATTAGCTTTCTAATTATTTGTTAGACTCTAATTGATTCTGTTTTCATTTCACTCACCTAGTTTCTGTTTCATTTTTAGTGATCTGGGAAGCACTTGATTATCTACATTTGCTGACACCCGGCCAGACTAAATGTCTTCAATAGAGTGATGTTTAAATAGAGTTCCTGAGATGGAATGTCTTAAAACTACCATTTACTGTAGTATTAATGGAAGATTCTACATCATATTTTATAATGTTGAAGGGTTCTACATCATATTTTCCACAGGATTTTCTAAAGTATATACATTTGCATGAGCATGGAAATTTCTTTTAAAATATTCAAATAAGTGAATAAGATAAACTATAAAATAGTCTGAGATCCTGAAGGACAGAAACCACAAAAACATAGACTTTGATAACCATAACAAGATTACAAAAATAAAAAATCTATTGCATACTAAAGCAACTGCTGGTGTCTTAATAAATCAGATGAAGAAAATTAACCAGATTAAAATTTAAAATAGTCTTTTTCACCCTCTAAAATGCCAAACTGCTCCATATTTTTATGTTTATATTTATCTTTTTTAATGTTGTACCTGTACATTATCAGCTAGTACAGTAAAAGGGCTGTGATTTCAGGATATGATTGTGTGTCCACTTGTATATAACAAAACTATTTTTTTCAAGAGTAATCAAATAAATCAATAGAGAATGCAAATATATTAATTTTTAATTTCCTTAGTGCACTGAATTTCAATAGATTTATTTTTAGTTGAATTATGCATTATGTTTACTGCGTAAATGAAAATACGTAATTATCTTTCCCTATCTTACTGCACTAATTGATTTGACTAGGTCTCACACAAAATTAATATATAACAGTATTATTTTTCTTGTGTTAGTAGTCTGTCATACCAACATAAACACAGAAAATGTATTATTTATTCTAATACTGTTTCAAAACACATAAAATACGTTCAAAGGCTTCAAATGAACAAAACTCAGTACCTTTGTTAGGACACATGACTTTGATATGGTCACTTAGCAATAATTGTCCCTTCAATGTCTCAAAACCTCATCTCTGAGGCCTCAGCCAACCATCAAGACCCACTATCTCTTGATCCTCCTCCTTGGAAACAGTTTCCTATCAAACTGTATCTCTGTCTTTTCTAATACCATGAAGGCCAGCACCAACTATTAACAGGTGACTTCCACTAACCAACTAACTATACTAACCAGATCCACTAATCAAAATATAAAATCTAGATATGTCTATTTCACCTCCAATTAATTTTAATTAAATATAATTAAACTCTATCCACATTTCTGTCTGACAACTAGCATCTGCTCAGTTCAGACTATCATGTTAGGCCTATACTACTAAAATGTAGGTTTGACCATTTATTTTAAATTTCAGTTTTGGATAATTTAAACTCAATTTGGAGAATGAAAGAATCAAATTAAATTACACAGTTTTAAAATGAAAGGACAACCCACTGAATGGAGGAAAATATTTACAAATGAAGCAAGTAACAAAAGATTGATCTCCAAGACACATAAACAGCTCATACAGCTCTATGTCAAAAAAACAAATAATCCAACCAAAAAACGGGCAGAAGATAAGACATTTCTTCAAAGAAGACATGCAGATGGGCAAAAAGCACATGAAAAGATGCTTAACATCCCTAATTATCAGATAAATGCAAATCAAAACTATAATGAGGTGCTCACACTGGACAGAATGGCCATCATCAAAAAGCGTACAAACAATAAGTGCTGGAGAGGCTGTGAAGAAAAGAGAACCCTCCTACACTGTCGGGGGAAATGTAAATTGGTAAAGTCACTATGGAAAACAGTATGGATGTCCCCTAAAACACTAAGAATATAGCTACCGTATAATCCAACAATCTCACCTCTAGGCATTTATCCAGAGAAAACCATAATCCAAAAAATACATGCACTCCAATGTTAATAGCAGCACTATTTACAACAGCCAGGATATGGAAGCAACCTAAATGTCCATTGACAGAGGAATGGATAAAGGAGATGTGGTACATATATATGATGGAATATTACTCAGCCATTAAAAAGAATGAAATAATGCCTTGGCAGCAACATGGATGGACCTAGAGACAATCATACTAAGTGAAGTAAGTCAGATAGAGAAAGACAAATATCATATGATATCACTTATATGTGGAATCTAGTTTTTAAAAATGATACAAATGAACTATTTACAAAACAGAAACAGACTCACAGATATAAAAAACAAACTTATGGTTACCAAATGGGAAACGTGGCAGGGAGAAATAAATCAGGAGTTTGGGATTAACATACAATGTACTACTATATATAAAAAAAATATATAGTATATATTTAGTATAGTATATATATAATATAGTATGTAGTATATAGCCAACAAGGACATACTGTAGAGTACAGGACTCTCTACTTAGTACACTATATGGGAAAAAATTTGAAAGAGAATTAATATATGTGTGTGTGTGTGTGTGCATGTGTATTTATAAAATTGAATCACTTTGCTTTACACCTAAAACTAATGCAGCATTGTAAATCAATTATACTTCAATAAAATTTTTTTAAAAAGGAATTTAATTAAGGATATAAAAATTACATAGTTTTTAAAAATGTTTATCTCTTTATTCCCAAAATTATTTGGTATAATGCTGAAACTATACAAAGATTTCAAAAGTAAATATAATGTAATTGTTAGTTAAAGCAAAAATTTCAACAATTATGTACATTTAAAAATTATAAGCATAAAAATTAATCTTGCCACATATTCATGTTCTTTAATCAGTTTGTTATATAATGCCACTAGTATTTTTAAGAATATATTTTTTTCAGCAGATTTTCTTTAAAAAGTCTTAATTATTTTGTTTTTATACAGTTACCTACAATATTCTTCAAGTTTGTATTCTATGTTTACTAAACTTGAGATTGTTGGTAATTTATAGTAATATTTCTTTGTGGATCATTGTATTTTTAATTAAACATGTAATCTCTTACAGACATTAAGATGCCTGGTAAGATCTGAACAAATTTTGCTAACTGGAGGATATTGTCAGTTCTTCTTTTTTACTTTTGCCATTCAGATATGCAAGTATTTGACCTAAATATTTTGACAGGTTTTCTTTTTGTTTCCATTCAGAAAATCTTTATTTAATGTACATTTTATAAAAAAAAACCTTGTCAGTTACTTCTGTTATTGTTTTGATGTTTCAACATAGCATAGGTCTTTTTTTCAATTTTTTAAAAAATTTATAAATTTATTAAGAATAAGGCCTCTGTCAAAAGGTTCATCTCAAATTGAGATATTCCAAAGTGCAATTTTACTCTTCAAAAATTGTGTTCTCTGTTTAAGTTCTCAACCTTAATTTATTCAGTTTCTCCTTTGCTTTTAAACAAATATATTTTAATGTCTTCTGGATTTTAGCGTTGTTTTAAATACTTTTTCTTTCCTAAAAGGAAGTTTTTTATTGTTTTGTTTGCAGAACACTTTGGTTAAATATTTCAACTTTAATTTTGAATAAAATGCAACCCAAACTCAGAAACTTTTAGTTTTTTTAAAGAAGTTCAATTCCACTGTAGGCCTTCTAGGTTGTTTTACAAATTATGTCTCCCAAGTCTCAGATGTTTTTAAAAATCAAATTGATGAAGAGCAGCAAAGAGAAAAACCACATACGTCAATGCTAAAGTGCCTTTATGTTTATTTAACATTAGCTTTACTCCCCCAGATTTTGTAGTTTAATTACTCTGTGAACATACTAAAAAGCATAAATTTTGACATCTACATCCTCTGTTTTGACTATGGAGCACTGTACTTAATGTGATGCAGTCAATTATGCATGACCACAGCCAATTCCAAATTTATTTGTTTAAGTGTTTATTGCTTTCAAAAGGGTTTGGAGGGACTTCCCTGGTGGTCTGGTGGTTGAGAATCCATGCTCCCAAAGTAGGGAACATGGGTTCAATCCTTGAGGGGAACTAAGATTCTGCATGCCACAGGGCATGGTTTAAAAACAAAAAAAAAGGGTTTGTAGATTGAAAGATGGGCCGAAAGCTTTTCATCCATATGCTTGTCATCCTGAGCAGAATCTACTTCCCCAGTCCTTGGCTTATTTTGGCCAGTGGCATATGGATAGATTTGATAGTGTGCTAGTTCTGACCTTAGGCTTTAAGAAGTCTGCAGCATTTCTGCTTGCCCTACAGAGCCTTTCCCATAACCATGAGAAGAACAGGTCCTTGTCTATTCCACTGGGACCACAGGAAGGATGAGAGAGATATATAATAAAGTAGCAACCTAACATAGCCCAAGTCATTGATGCAAAGCTGACCATGTATAACATTTAAATTCAGTCACTTCTTACCTCTCCCTGAGTCCTCACTCCTAACATCCTAGCTTGAGCCACCATCATCTCACTCTTGATGATTGCATTCATCTATTAGCTGGCCTTCTTACTGCCAACTAATCATATATTCACACAAATAAGTAATTTTTTAAGCCACTGAATTTGGGGATGATTTATTAAGCAGCATTAATGTGACAATAATTGATAAAATAGGTTTCTTAAATTAGCCACAACATTGTTTCTACCATAAAGCTTGCCCAATCAAAATTTGCATTCATTTTATCAGTGTAAAAATAACTGTATCTTACATGGTGAACCTTTCAATTGAATTTACAATTTTTATGTAATGTTGTAAATGTCAGATGTATCACCTCCAAAATTTTACTTTGCTTCCTTGAGCTGGTAGAAAAAAACCTGAAGCATTATTGGAATTAATTTAAATGAAATCTTATTTAAAGCATCTAAAGACACATATAAAACTGACATCAGAGATACTGGTTCACTTTCCATATGTGCCCAAGAAAAATTGGGATTGAAAATAAACACAGCTATTTAGAAAGACATTCATTTGATCTAAATGAAAACTCAGGCTTCTCTGAACAAAGTGTATTAATTGTATGTACTACTTGTTGTCTTTGGGAACATTCTTCTTAAGATAAGTATTAACTTTTCAAGTAGACAATGTTTCTTCAGAGAATGTGTTTTCTCGCTTAGTATTAGCTTTACTCTGGCTCCTGTGGTGAATGGTATCCATTGATAAGCTTTCTGTGCAAGTTCACATTATATCCACTTGTTTAAAAAGTAGATGTTTAATACTAAAGTTTTCATTAAATGGGCTTTTCATTATTTTGAGTTCACTGAGGCCCAGAACATGAAAATGTTAGTCACTCAGTCGAGTCTGACTCTGCAACTGAATGGACTGTAGCCCACCAGGCTTCTATGTCCATGGAATTCTCCAGACAAGAATATTGGAGTTGGTAACCATTTCCTTTTCCAGGGATCTTCCCAACCCAGGGATCGAACCCAGGTCTCCTGCATTGCAGGCAGATGCTTTACCATCTTAGCCACCAGGGAAGCCCCAGGAAAAGGTCGGTGGTTATCAAAGGTTATTTTAAAAGATACAACCATGTTCCTGACAGATGATGACAGACCTGGGAATACAAAGAGTAGATCTAACAACTCAGCATGCTAAGTCGCTTCAGTTGTGTCCGACTCTTTGAGACCCCATGGACTGTAGCCAACCAGGTTCCTCTGTTCATGGGATTCCCCAGGCAAGAATACTGGAGTGGGTTGCCATGCCCTCCTCCAGTGGATCTTCCCGACCCAGGGATCAAACCCACATTTCTTATGTCTCCTGCACTGGCAGGCAGGTTCTTTACCACTACTGCCACCTGCGAAGCCCATATAAATACTGATTCTTTAATAAAAGTAAAAAATCATGGACAAATGTTCAGTTTCAGTCCCGTTCAATCACTTAGTTGTGTACAACTCTTTGCGACCCCATGGACGGCAGCACACCAGGCCTCCCTGTCCATCACCAACTCCAGGAGTTTACTCAAACTCATGTCTATCAAGTCGGTGACACCATCCAACCATCTCATCCTGTTGTCCCCTTCTCCTCCTGCCCTCAATTTTTCCCAGCATCATGGTCTTTTCCAATGAGTCAGTTCTACACATCAGGTGGACAAAACATTGGAGTTTCAGCTTCAGAATCAGTCCTTCCAATGAATATTCAGGGCTGATTTCCTTTAGCATTGATTGGTTGGATCTCCCTGCAGTCCAAGGGACTCTCAAGAGTCTTCTCCAACACCACAGTTCAAAAGCATCAATTCTTCGGCGCTCAGCTTTCTTTATAGTCCAACTCTAACAGCCATACATGACTACTGGAAAAACCATAGCTTTGACTAGATGGACCTTTGTTGGCAAAGTAATGTCTCTGCTTTTTAATATGCTGTCTAGGTTGGTCATAGCTTTGCTTCCAAGGAGCAAGCATCTTTTGATTTCATGGCTGCAGTCACCATCTGCAGTGATTTTGGAGCCCCCCCAAAATACAGTCTGCCACTGTTTCCATTGTTTCCCCATCTATTTGCCATGAAGTGATGGGACCAGATGCCATGATCTTCGTTTTCTGAATGCTGAGTTTTAAGCCAACTTTTTCACTCTCCTCTTTCACTTTCATCAAGAGGCTCTTTAGTTCTTCTTCACTTTCTGCTATAAGGGTGGTGTCATCTGCATATCTGAGGTTATTGATATTTTTCCCTGCAATCTTGATTCCAGCTTGTGCTTCATCCAGCCTGGCATTTCACATGATATACTCTGCATATAAGTTAAATAAGTAGGGTGACAATATGTTAAATGGGTGTAAATGAGACCTGTTCCTGCTAAACTGGGACACAGATAAACATAAGCACACACACAGTAGAACAATAGGCTCCTAACTGGATTGGCTTCCCTCAATCCATTCTTTCTGCCATCTAAGCATTTTTCCAAAAGAAAGAAAAAGAAAAGGAAGAATATGTAGAGCAAACAGTAATAAAATGTCTCTTGTACTAATCAGATGAAGATTTACCCTGAACCCAGTAAATCACATATCCATTCTGTGGGTTTAATATGGTGGAGGAGTCTGGTGTGCTGCAGTCCATGGGATTGCAAAGTTAGACAGGACTTAGTGACTGAACAACAATGGTAAAAACCTATGTATCAGTTCTTCAGGCTTGATGGCAATAGCATTTATAATCACCCATCAAATGTCTTTGACTCACAGTAACTGTCTGATTATAATATTGCTTCCCACACATAGTTGTACCAGAAAGAGAAAGTGCTGATCAGCAAACATGAGTATCCTTTCCTCTTGATAACGTAGTTCATATCTTTAAATAATAAATTGCCTTTCTGGTTTTATAAATAATCAAACAAAAACATTAAATGTATCTTCCTTTTGGATACTGCCCTATATATTTTCCTGGTACAACAGATTTTTAAAAGAACAGTCTTTGTCTCCAATTCAACAATGATTCATTCACTCAGTAAATGTTTGTAGAGGACTCCATGTGAAGGGAGAAAACCTTCCCGCGTACACATTCAATGAATTGCCAAAATAGGACCAACTCATGTGCACCTTCCCTATTGTAGCTTCTTTAGATTTGGAAATCTTTTCAAGTCATGCAAAGAAAGTGAATAGAATACTCAATCACTTGAATATTTAAGGATTTTTATATTTAGTTCAGGGGCATATTGAGTATTATTGAAGTTATGATTTAAAATAATGAGGAAATTAGCCAGAAAAATACATCACTAATAATTACTTGATGTACTGTTTTATTTTTAAAAAGTTTCCAAGTTAGAATACTATGCAAATAAAATCTCTTATTTCTACTCAATTCTGAATTATGCCCATTCATTTAAACTGACTCACTTAAATGATCCACTTATAATTTACAGATTCTAAAGAAAACCCAAGATGTGAAAAAGTAAAGTTGAATATAATTTGAGCTATATTTCTTTGGAATGAATTTTCTTTCCACACCACCTGGGACCTTTAAACCTTCTAGCATACTGGGTTTTTACTCCCTCAAACATTTCTGCTCAAATTCTAACGTGCATGCAGAACATACGAGAGTCTTGTTAAACTAAAATTCTACTTCAGCAGGTCAGGGGTAGAGCCTGAGATTCTACAATTCTGAGAAGCTTCCAGATGTGGATACCACATTTGAATAATATGGCCCTAAAAGAGAGACCTAGATACAAATAACTCGGAGTGTTTTATAAAGACAGTTCTTACAAATAAGGACATATGCAAATTGCAATAAATAATCTTAGTAATACTGATGTGTCCTGAGGGTCTAAGCATTAGGCCCAGCAATATCCAGAGATGCAGAACCATGGAAATCAGACTTTTGTTTTAAAGACTGAGACTTTACCCAAATTACTGCAAATCAGCATGTTAATCATTGTACGTATTATCAGATATTTAGGTATGTACAATTTACGTTAATATTTAGTTATGTACTGATTTAGGCTAATCAGTAAAACTGACAATTTCATAGCTTATCTTGATTTCTTAACTGAAAATGCAAAACTCAGTTTGCACACCATGCTTGTGGAAACTTTTTAAAATATAAAAAATAATCAAGAATTTGAGAACAATAGCATTATTCATATCCTATGTATCTGCTGTTATTCTATTACAAACTATTTCACATATTTTATTAATATCTGTTACTTTTCCCCAGCTGAATTATTCTATATTTACAATAAAATTTCTATTGTATAACATACATTTTTTTAAATAAGTTTCATCCTTTCATAGGAAAATGAAAGTATGAAAGTGTCAAATATAAAATTTCATGAATGTAATGCTTTATCAATTAATTATATGTCGAATGAAGTATATAAGATCTTTCCAACCACAAAGTGTTTCTTCTACCTCTCAATAAACCTCAAAATGGGTTGTTATATTAAGAAAAGAAGCATTAAACAAACTCAGTTATTCTATTTCTGTGGTAGTAAGAACCCTCATTTTCTGATTTTTGAGTTAAAGCAGTCTCATTTATATGAGTACAATAAATGTTTTTAAGTGTGGCTAGGATCATTTCCATATTTTTTCTCTTTCCTTAGTCTTCTTGAACCTGACAATGTCCTACCATTTGCAAAACTAAAATCCATTCTGAAGGAAACATCTTTGGCATAAAAGGAAAAAACCAAGAAGACAGGCACCACATTCAAAGCTGCTCTGCTCTTTCATCATTAACCCAGCATGCAGGAAGAAAAGCATCACAAAGTCGTTCACAATAAAGGCAGTGTTGAATAATTTGTTAGAAATAGAGATCATTTTCATACAAGTTAGGATTGGCTCATATCAAATGCTGTGTGATTTCACTTGGAAATGGATTCAGCTACAAGTAACCACGTGCCCAAGCTGAATACAGAAAGTATACCTGCACCAGTACTCTCCTTTTCGGTCTAGATTACTTTCATAAACATAAATGATAAGAGCAAAGAGAAAAAGCATGACTACGAACAGCAATATTAAAATACAATTTTTCCTTGAGCTGTGTGCTTCACAAATATCTCTATACAACTTTTTTCAAACAAGAGTCTTTTTCTGGGTGCCTCTTGGCATTCTAGCAAACGTTTGTGTCATGTTTAATTATGAATGTGTTCATTTAATTGAGAAGATTGAATAAATTATATGCTTAGCTGATGAAAGTGCTTTCTTTTCTAAATAAGCCGAGTGACATAAAGTACTTCAGTCAGTCACTTATCTATATTTGACGGATTTTGAAATTTGTGTCAGGAACTTACAGTTTATCTATAGGAACTACAAATTTAATGAACAGTTTTATTCTTTTTTTTTTTTTTTCCTGAAATAGGCAGTGTTACCAGATGAAGTCAAGTAAAATTTCCATGCAGATTTTCCTTACACCCTGTGAAGAGAGCACTTAGGCAAATAAAGTAAAAGTATGTCTCATAAAACCACATCCTCCTTCTAGAGGAAGCACTATTTTTTTTTTCTTAAATCGAAACAGGATACTTAGAGCCTACAGAGATAAAATAGCAGAACCTACCAGTCTCTTAGCATCTGAAACCACAGTCTGTAGCTGTCATTTATTGTTTTGTAAATGAGCTAAATACACAAGGTTGACGGGCTGTGTGAAATCTATAATTTCTGTTAAGGGCCTAAGAAGCCCTGTGTTTAGGACACTCAGTGATCCTCCTTCTCTGTTGTTTTAAAGAGAGTTCTCAAAACACTTGTGTAGTCATTCTTTTCTTTTTACTATTTTGACTTTGAAATAAAAGAATAATTTTTGCTTATTCAATTTAGTTTCTTTCTATAAATATATTCAGTGTATGATTTTGCTTTCTAACTTCACAGAAAATCAAGAGTTATTATTTCCTGTCCCCTCCACACTTAACTCCCTGAAATCACATTAGTCATTTTTTTATGTTCAAAGCTAGTGCTAATATATGCCATTGTTTAGATATCAGTGTCCCCTTCACTCAAGAAAACATCATAACTAATTATCTTCTCCCTCACCTCTCATTATCTCACTGTCTCTCTGTTTCTCTTTCCTCTCTCCCCAACCTTTCCCTCCTTATTCCTATCTCACCTCCATCTTTCCTTCTCTCTTATATTTCAACTTCAGTTCCACCTGGTTTTCCTTTCAAACTCTTTCCCATCTAAATATAAACACTTGGAATCTCTTATTCTAAAATTAACATTCTGTAACTGCCCCTCTTTTTCCTTCCTTGCAAACCAAACTTCTCCATAGAAAAGAGCATTCCCTACTCTGTTTCTTCACCTCTGGTTCAATCACAGTCTTATTGGAATTTAGTCTCTGCTTGAGAACCCCTCAAGGCACCAAAAATGTCAGTAACTTCCCCCATGCTGGAGTCTGTGGCATCTGATAGAATCAACTCTTCTCTTCCTTAATACATACCTTTCTTGGCTTGCATTTTTTGTTTATACATTTCCCTCTATCTCTCATTAGTCTTGAACTAAAATATATTTAAATAAAACTATGCATAGAGCTGAAAAAATTCTTAGGTATAAAAGAAAAAAAAAAGTCAATCTCATTGTATAGAAAAAGGCATCTAATTGCCCAGACCCTAAAATTATATATAAAAAGCAGTCATCACCTCCCCTTCTAATTAGCTAAATGTATAAAAGTATAATTTTACCTGCAGTTATCAGCATGGGAAAAACTGTTTTATTCTAGGCACTTACCACTGGGTGCTTGAATTGACCTGACCAGGAGAAACCACTAAGAAGGAAAAGACAACACTAATTCTTTCAACATTGTATGATTACAGGGAAGAAGTTTAGATTTTTAACTGTCTGCATCTTGTATTTCTCGAAAAGGAAGCTTAGAATGAACTAGTCTGAGACAAGTTTTTCAAAAGTAACTTAATCTTTCTGTTTTTGCTAAAATATAAATCCATCTTAATGGGGAAAGATGTATTAGTTTCCTAGGGCTGCTGTAACAAAGTACTGGGTGACTTAAAACAACAGAAATTTATTCTTTCATGATTCTGAAGGCTAGTGGTTCAAAATCAAGGGGTCAGCAAGCCATACTCCCTCTGAAGACTCCAGGGTAGAATCCTTTCTTATCTCTTCCAGCTTCTTATCTCTGCCAGCAATCCTTGGTGGCCTCTGGCTTGTACATGTATCACTCTAACATCTGCCCCTGTCTTCAGGTCCCTTCCCCCCTGCGTGAGCCTCTGAGGCCAAATTTTTCTCTTTCACATATAGACATCAGATATATTGGATTTAGAACACATCCTACACAGTATGACCTCATCTTAGGCTGATTACATCTGCAAAGATCTATTTCCAAATAAGGCCACATTCACCGGTTCAACATTTGTTTTGGAGAGACACTATTCAATTCAGTACAAATAGAAAACCAAAAATCAGTATTCTGGAAAATTAAAAAGGGATGTATTTCTTTAACCAAATTATTTATCACATGTTATTTTTCTTCCTTTTCAAACCTTACTAAAACAGTAGTAAAGGAATGAATAAAGCAATAAAAAAAAAACCATACCATACCAGAAAAAAACCCACTGAAAATAGAGGTAACATATGGGATAATATTTTTCAATGTTAAAATATTCTAATATTGTCCAATAGATATACGAATAGGATGCTATGAAAAGAAAAACAATTGGAGGACAAAAATGATAGAAATAAATAGCATTATAAAAATAATTGAAAGATAAATCCAAGGACCAAAAGTAAAACAAAACACAAAGAGGGGGAAAAACAGGAAGTATAGAAAATAAAATTAGTAGATAAGTCTATGAGGAGTCAGAGTCCACTTACTAAGGCATTTTGGAGCAATGTCTTCACAAGTTTTAACAAAAGTGATATTTAGTGAATAATTTTATATTCAAGACAAGCTAATGTTTAAGAATGAGAGTAAAGGGTGGTCCAGTGGCTAGTACTCTGCAGTCTCACTGCCAAGGGCCTGGGTTTAAGCCCTGCTTGGAGCACTAAGATCCTGCAAGCCATATGGTATGACCAAAAAAAAAAAAAAAAAAGAAAGAGAGAGAAAGAGTAAAATGAGGACATTTTTAGGTATGTAAGGATATATCTATTTACATACACACACATATACACACACTGTTCAGTCACTCATTAACGGAAGCTACTAGTAGAGCGTATCTTTGAACAAAGATGAATGCAAATTAAGAAAAGAGACAGATACAATATACAGTAAACAGTGGATCAGCTCTCGAGAAATGACAGCATTTTTGAGGATGACAATGAAGGGAAGCACCAGTAGCAGTGCAGCCAGCCGAGGGCAACCCATCCACACTGGAGGAAGGGAAAGGACATTTACTATCAGGGGTTCTTGGTTCAAAGGAGAAGTCAGAACAGCATAAATTATTATGGAAAAGAGGAATATTCAGATGAATTGCAAATGGCAACAAAATTAGTTTTTCATAGAGAGGAGGAAGTCAATTAAACCACTATCAGACAGAATTATTTCTTTCTTAGTTATCTATAGTTATATAGATAACTAACCTATATAGTTATATAGTTATCTAACCTATAGGGTTACAAATTAGCTCAAAGAAAAGTAACAGAGCTAGAATATGATAACCGAGAAGGATACACCTACCCCACTCCAGTACTCTTGCCTGGAAAATCTCATGGATGGAGGAGCCTGGTAGGCTGCAGTCCATGGGGTCTCGAAGAGTTGGACATGACTGAGCGACTTCACTTTCACTTTTCATTTCCACCCATTGGAGAAGGAAATGGCAACCCACTCCCGTGTTCTTGCCTGGAGAATCCCAGGGATGGGGGAGCCTGGTGGGCTGCCGTCTATGGGGTCGCACAGAGTCAGACACGACTGAAGTGACTTAGCAGTAGCAGAAGTAGAAGTCTGTGGAAACTCACAAAAATATTATACAATGTATATAAAATAAAATATGAAACAATATATAAGGTAACTGTGAGGCAAGTGTTCTTTGTAGAGGAAGAAACTGAGCTTACAAATTCTTTATATAATTTATATTCCCATAGTCAGCAACAGCATAATTAGAACTATAAATTATATTTGTATGTGTGTGCTTTCAAGAATCACCCTTGATACATATAATCATGTTTACTTCTTTTTTTAATTTTAAAAAAATAATGAAGGGACTTCCCTGGTGGTCCAGCGGTTAAGAATAGGCCTTGCGATGCAGGGGATGCAGGGTTTGATCCCTGGTTAAGGTATTAAGATCCCATATGCTGCAACTTAGGCCCACCATAACCAAATAAATAAATGATAAGTAAATAAATATATTTTTTAAATGAAGATAATTATATCAGTTTCTTCAGTGGCATCTTTAATTTTCAAAGCTGATACTGCCAGTCTACCACCTGGGACCCAGTCAAATTAAAATACTTTTACTTTTGAGGGTCTTTACCTGCAGTGAGTAGTGATACAATCTTTTTCTAGCTGCTTCTGTGAAGAGAAGCTTCAGGGTGGCTGGAAAAGGGGCATTTACCTCTGTCAGTCCATGAAGTGGCTGTGAAATGACACAAATATTCCACCTCCTCCCTGGAGAGGCAGGAACATGCAGAGACTTTCTCCAGGGACAGAAAGGTTAGTGGGCATTATTTTTGGAGTCTTCCCTTTAGCCTGGTAGCACCAGTGGGCATTCTCTGCACACCACCCACCCCACACAGCTGCCGAGAACCCGCTCTTTAAAGGGCTCAACCACAAACTGACTTGACCTGAGATCCATCAAAAAGCAAGAGCTTGAAAAACACCCAGACAGTATATGAGGGAAATCCAGCTACTAATCCTAAAGTGGCTGACAGAGGAGAGGGAGAATACTGAAATGACTTTCTCCAGGGATGAAAAAGCTGATGGGCACCATTTTTGCATTCTCATTCTAACTTGCTGTTGACAGAGCTGGTGGGAGCCATTTTTGGTGCCTCCCTCTAGCCTGCTAGCATGGTAGATGTGCCCCAGGTCCCACCCACCCCACAAAGCAGCTCTGCCACGACCAAAGTTCTGGCAAGTGCACTGAGCCTTGCCTTCCCCACACACTAGCACAGCTGCAGCTGGGCAAGCTCCCTGCATCCAGCCCACTCTGCATCAGCAGCTGCACCACATGGAGACCAGGTGTATGGCCTGTATGCTTAACTTCCCCGTGCCACAGCCATGCCACATTTGCACAGGGGGACTGCATCACACCCCAACTCCCTGTGCAGGGACTGAGGTTCCACCATCACCAACGGGGACCTGCAGTCCACACAAGGGATGACCTTTGAGCACCTGGCTCTAGGGGGTGAGAAGGACAGCACTCTAGACCCCATGGTTCATCTTCGACACTCCTACCCTTCGAGACCACTTCTTCAAGACTGCAAAAGGCCGATGTTTTATCTAATACATATAGACGAACTCACAGAGTCAGACAAAATGAGGAGATGGAGGAATATGACAAATCCCAGAAAAAAGGCCTTGATGATATGGAGAAACAACCCACCTGATAAAGAGTTCAAAGTAATGCTATAAAGATGCTCAGCAATCATAGGAGAAGAACGGATGAATGAGAACTTCAACAAAGAGACGGAAAATATAATAAAGTACCAAGCAAAGAACATAACGGAACTGAAAAATGCACTATAGAGGGTTCAACAGCAGAAAGGATGAAGTAGGAAGACAAATCAGCAAACTGGAAGACAAACAAATAGAACTCACCCAGTCAGATAAAGGAAGACAAATACCATATGATTTCACTCATATGTGGAATCAAACAAAACAAAGGAACAGATAATATAAAACAAACTCACAGATACAGACAACAGGTTAGTAGTTACCAGAGGGGAAGGTGCTTGAAGGTGAGCAAAATGGATAAAGGCTGACTCTGTGGTGATGGATGGTAACCAGACTTGTGGTGTGGATCACTCTGTAGTGTATACAGATGTTGATCGGTAAAGCTATACCTGAAACTGACACACACACACAAAGTATGGCAGCCCTCTTTGTGTGTATGTTTCTCCTGTGTATACAGTATAGCTTTATTCACATTCCCCCACTCCTTTTTAAAACTTTGTAAATTCTGTCTCCTCCACTGCATTTTACCCCACTGATTTTGATATCCTTTAGGCCTAGGCCTATACCTTTTCCTAGGAGACCACAGAACGGCCCTTATACCTCCCATATTCATACTGTGTACTACAGGGGCTAGTGGGAAAACTAGATGTTTAAAGTTAAGATATCCTCTAAAACTATAGCAACTCTTAAATAAACAAAAAGCATAGAGGATGTTCTAAAAGGATGTTAAAGGTCCTTTAAGAGATGGGGAAGCAGGGTGTGTGCAGTCAAATCGCTCCTCAGGTTTGCATGTTTAGTCAGTCCTTCCACAGAGCTGTGTGTAGACTGTAGCCCTCCAGGCTCCTCTGTCCATGGGATTGTCCAGGCAAGAATACTGGAGTGGGTTGCCGTGCCCTTCTCCAGGGGATCTTCCTGATCCAGGGACTGAAGCCACGTCTCTTATGTCTCCTACATTGGCAGGTGGGTTCTTTACTACTAATGCTACCTGGGAAGGCCTCCACACAGCTATTATATCTAATATATGTCAAAGTCATAATTTTATCAGGTTACTCAGAGATTATTAGGATCTTGGGAAATTATTTCATATGAATAACCAGAGATGAATAAAATAAAAGTTTTATAGGCACTTTCTAGAAATATGATCTGCCTCCATCCAGGTCATGGCTTAGGAAGGAAGGTACCCACCCAAATGGTGAAAAACATTCCAATCAATGGAGTAAATCACCAAAAAATAAAACAGCCAGATCTCCCTCACATTCCAGTCTACTAAGAAATAAAGCTGATCAACACTCACTTTAAGAGCTCTTGTCAGGAATTATAACATTATTCAGAAAAAGGCATATATTTGAATAGGCTTGAAATAGATCATCACTTTGCCAAGATTATTATTTTCATGTAAAAAAGAGTCATGGTAGGGAAAGAATTCATCAATCTATTATATCCTAAGTCACTTATTTACTCCTTTTAGTAAAGGAAACTGCCTAGATAGTATAAAGGTGTGACAGAATCAACTCACTGTTTCTATTTTCAGACTCCATGAAATCAGTATCTTTGCACTATTACCAACATTACTTTGAATATTCAAAAATTAAACTAGTTTTCTAATAATCAGATGATAGCTTAATAGTCATCATCAGTTTTGAAAAACATTTTAATCACTTTGAGAGACACGATACATATCCTAGACTGGACTACAGAGTTATTTGGAAAATATAAAAACTCATCCACTTGTAACTTTCTACTAGACTTCCATAGACATCAAAATATCATGTTTTATGCCATAGCAAAAGGGTAGCAACTCTACCTGACACTAAGGGATTGCAGTAGCGATTTTATTTAGGTTTATTTTGGGGACCAAATAGAGTCAGCCCTTATAATCGAGCATATTTATAATAAAAGAGTCTTCCATGTTTGACTAGCCATGAGTTGGTTACTTCTGAAGTTAATTTCAATCGCTTTAGTTTTGAGGTGGGCCTATTTATATTCAATTTTAGGTCAATACCAATTAATAAATTAAGGAGAATTGCTTTAAAGATAATTTTCTTACATTAACTTATATGTGATCCCATTTTTTAATTTTCTAAAAGCAATCATGTAGGAAAAGAAAATATTTTGGAACCAAGCCATATACCACTGTTTAAAAATGCTTATGCAGCTATCTTACTACATATATCCAAATTATGTAAATTTTCAGTTCATAAACCCTTTGATTATTGATCAATGATGATTCAGCTCTAACAGTCAAGATTTATATTGATAATGGTAATTGTTTCACTTTATCACTTCTTTCAAATACTGCATTATTTATTTTGGTGTGAGATTAAGTAATCCAAGACAAAGAATACACTCATTTTAGAACTATGAGATGCCAATATCCCAATTCAATGTATGACTTAAAAAAGAGAAAGAAATAAACTGGAGATCAGGTATATCATTTAATGAGTTTTTCACAAAACAGTGGCATGTAGTGCCCTCACAAATGCTCCTCACAGCTGTTTCTAACCTGGTTTTGCTCTTAGTTTACATCTGGCACTAGCTGCCGAGAGCTGGTTCAACTGCCATTGAGGTTTACTGATATTACCTGCTTTACAGATTCAAACTTTAGCAATATTAAATTAATCTTTTATTTTCCAGTTGAGTGCTTGCCTAATGTCTACAGTGCTATTTTTCTTACTAAAGAAGTTATTCTAATGTAGAACCTTATATGTAGATGGTGGTAATGATTTACTGCTACTGAAATAGATAAATTATTTTTGAAACATCTAAAAGCCCCAAATTAGAACAAAGACCTACAAAAAGTGATTCACCTTTGGAAGTTATAACTTATGCATTTTTATTTGTATAGGAGGAAAGAGTAATGTAAGCTATTTTATTACCACTTTACATTAATTATATAACAAATTTTTTTTTTTACATATTATTGCCTAGCAGTCTGTAAACCTGACCACAACATGTCTATGTTTTGAACTTTATTGAATTTCAACATCAGAAGAAAGATGCTGATATTATCTTTTATTTATTATGACCAAGTAAAGTATATACCAAGGCTTTTCTGGTGGCTCAGATGGTAAAGAATCTGCCCGAAATGCTGGAGACCCAGCTTCGATCCCTGGGTCGGGAAGATCCCCTGGAGAAGGGAATGGCAGTCCACGCCACTGTTCTAGCCTGGAGAATTCCATGGACAGAGGAGCCTGGCAGGCTACAGTCATGGGGTCACAAAGAGTCGGACACTACTGAGCAGCTAACACACATAACGTACACAAAGTCTGTTTAGAAAAGACAAATAAAATACTATCTTCTTTACATAAATAAATTGGTGAGTAACAATAGAATATTTTTTTCTATCAAAGTCTCATACACACACACACAGACACATGCTTTCAAATACAGCGGTTTTATTTCTGTTTGAGAACATCTGTTCATACATATGACCATTACATGTGGAACTCAGATTTCACTGCCACTGTGCTCTAACTATAAAAGTGATTTTAAATTATCCTGACTGGAAGTAAACTCAGCTGTGTTGGATGTCAATTTAAGCAAATCCATATTTGTACCTAGTTTCACGTTCACTTTAAAAAAAAATCAAAAACAGAGACCATTTAATAGTCTTTTTCATGATCTGAAGGCTAGTTACACTTGGTATAAATTCACTGAGCTCCATACTTATGATTTGTATATGAAGATATGTATATGTATAACATGTATTGTTGTTGTTGTTCAGCCACCCAGTCTTTGCCACCCCAAGGAATGCAGCACGCCAGGCCTCCCTGTCCCTCACCATCTCCCAGAGTTTGCCCAAGTTCAGGTTCACTGCATCCGGGATGCCATCCAGCCCTCTCATCTTCTGATGCCCTCTTCTCCTTCTGTCCTCTATGTTCCCCAGCATCAGGGACTTTTCCACTGAGTTGTCCGCATCAGTCAGTCAGCCAGTCAGTTAGTTCATTTGTGTCTGACTCTTTGCGACCCCATGGACTGCAGCACGCCAGGCCTCCCTGTCCATCACCAACTCTCGGAGTATATTCAAACTCATGTCCATTGAGTCGGTGATGCCATCCAACCATCTCATCCTCTGTCATCCCCTTCTCCTCCCACCTTCAATCTTTCCCAGCATCAGGGTCTTTTTCAATGAGTCAGTTCTTCGTATCAGGTGGCCGAAGTATTGGAGTTTCAGCTACAGCATCAGTCCTTTCAATGAATATTCAGGACTGATTTCCTTTAGGATGGACTGGTTGGATCTCCTTGCAGTCCAAGGGACTCTCAAGAGTCTTCTCCAACACCACAGTTCAAAAGCATCAATTCTTCGGTGCTCAGCTTTTGTTATAGTCCAACTCTCACATACATACATACAAAAATACTAGAGCTTCAGCTTCAGCATCAGTCCTTCCAGTGAATATTCAGAGTTGATCTCCCTTAAGATTGACTGGTTTGATCTCCTTGCTGTCCAAGGGACATTCAGGAGTCTTCTCCAGAACCACAGTTCGAAGGCATCAATTCTTTGGCATTTTGCCTTCTCTATGGTCCAGCTCTTAAAACCGTATATGACCACTGGGAAGACCACAGCCTTGACTATACAGACCTTCGTTGGCAGAGTAATGTCTCTGCTTTTCAACACACTCTCTAGTTTTTTTTAATGTAAAATTTATACATTAATACATTTATACATGAATAAAATTTACATTAAAAAACCCAGGGGAGGTGAAAATTGATCATTTTTTTTAAGAAAGTTCTTGACTATGTAAGCACTATTTGAAACTTGCAGGTGTAAAGGAGGTCTATGTTTTTAATTGAAAGAATTATTACATGAGACTTCCCTGGTGGTCCAGTAATTAAGACACCATGCTTTCACTGCAGAGGACATGAGTCTGATCCCTGATCAGGGAGCTACGATCCCACATGATGTGTGACATGACAAGGGGGAAAAAAGAAGGAAAAAAAAATTGGGGTTGGTGTCCGTGAATTTAAAGTGATACAGGTAAGTTTGACTATATGTTTTTCTCTAGTTATGATCAGCGATGGAGTTACATGCAGTTGATTTTAACTAAGGGTATGGATAAGATCATGGCAGCCAGTCCCATCACTTCATGGCAAATAGATGGGAAAAAGTAGACACAGAGACAGATTTCATTTTCTTAGCTTCCAAAATCACTGTGAATGGTGACTGCAGCCATGAAATTAAAAGATGTTTGCTCCTTGAAAGGAAAGCTTTGACAAACCTAGACAGTGTATTAAAAAGCAAAGACATCACTTCGCCAACAGAGGCCTGTACAGTCAGACCTATGGTTTTCCCAGTAGTCCTGTACACATGTGACAGCAGCACCATAAAGAAGGCTGAGCACTGAAGAACGGATGCTTTCAAGTTGTGGTGCTAGAGAAAACTCTTGAGGGTCCCTTGGACAGCAAGGAAATCAAGCCAATCTTAAAGGAAATCAACCATGAATATTCATTGGAAGGACCAATTCTGAAGCTGAAGCTCCAATACTTTGGCCACTTGATGCAAAGAAGCTGACTTGTTGGAAAAAACCCTGGTTGTGGGAAAGATTGAGGGCAGCAGAAGAAGTGGGTGACAGAATATGAGATGGTTGGATAGCATCACTGACTCAATAAACAGGAGTGTGAGCCAACTCTGGGAGATAGTGAAAGACAAGGAAGCCTGGAGTGCTGCAGTCCATGAGGTCGCAAAGAGTCAGACACAAACAACAACCTGTTGTTTAGCGACTAAACAACAACATGTACTAGTCGTGCAAACAAAACAAATGGGAAAGGGATACAGAATGAATATAGTCAAGGCAGGAATTATAGTGGCCAAACATAAGATTTAAGCTAGGTTGGTGGTGGTTTAGTTACTAAGTTGTGTCTGACTCTTTGCAATCGCATGGATTGTAGCCTGCCAGGCTCCTCTGTTCATGGGATTCTCCAGACAAGAATACTGCCGTGGGTTGCCATGCCCTCCTCCAGGGGATCTTCCCAACCCAGGGATCAGATGTCTCTTATATCTTTTGCATTGGCAGGCAGGTTCTTTACCACTAGTGCCACCGTAGAATTCCCACTGTGTACTATTTAGCTGCTGCTGCTGCTGCTAAGTCTCTTCAGTCGTGTCCAACTCTGTGCGACCCCATAGACGGCAGCCCACTAGGCTCCTCTGTCCCTGGGATTCTCCAGGCAAGAACATTGGAGTGGGTTGCCATTTCCTTCTCCAATGCATGAAAGTGAAAAGTGAAAGTGAAGTCGCTCAGCCGTGTCCAACTCTTCGAGACCCCATGGACTGCAGCCTACCAGGCTCCTCCATCCATGGGATTTTCCAGGCAAGAGTACTGGACTGGGGTGCCATTGCCTTCTCCAACTATTTAGCTACTGTATGCTATTTAAAACTGCTATAATTAGAGTGTCATCATTTTAAAATGCCGATAAATTAATAGATGTAGGCACTGATCATCAATGGCTGACAATATCAGAAAAAAAGAGACAATACAATTTTATGTATCATGTAAGAGCAGCACATCATACCACCTATGAGATATTACTGCCAAAACATGGAAACTGAATCTGAACAAACCTTAGATCTAAGTATTTATTTACAGTTGATAAAGGAACATGTTAAGTGTTACCATGATAATGTAATCAGCAAAATCCAAGACACGAGAAATACTATAGACCCATTCACCTATTTTTCATTTGCCTCTTTTCCTTCAAAAAATAAATTGCAAGAGAATAAAAAGAGAAATGGAGAGGAATCTGCTGATTAAAAGAGACTTACTGATTATTTGCTGTGTAAGGAAATGGCAACCCACTTCAGTGTTCTTGCCTGGAGAATCCCAAGGACAGGGGAGCCTGGTGGGCTGCCGTCTATGGGGTCACACAGAGTCGGACACGACTGAAGCGACTTAGCAGCAGCATGGATCTTATTTAGATGTTGATGTGAACAATTTGGAGAGAGGGAAGGAAGGTGAAGGAGAGGAGAGGGGGGCTGGATCAGAACAGGCAGTGAGGGAGAATATCAAGGATATTTGAACATTACTTGGATATTTGATATTTGATGATATGAAAGGATTACTTCAAATTTTTTGAGGTGTGATAATACTATTGTGTTTATGCTTTAAAAAGGAAAAGGTTCCTATCTTTTAAAGATAGACTGGGGAATGAGTGAGGGTATAGATGAAATAAGACTGACCATGAGCTGATAATCACTGAAGGTGGGTCACGGGTACATGGTTCATTACATCAATCGTGCTAAAAAATAACAAACAACCCTAAATGTTTAACAATGTGGCTTTGATAAAATAATGTATAGTATTTCCATGAGATGAAATAATATGCACCCATTAAAATATTCTCTATATTATATATTATGTAGAATTCTTAAGAATATTCAGATATTAAGAATGTTCACAAATGAATAAATGTAAAAAGTTTACAAAGTAGCATGGAGAGAATTATCTCATTCAAATGTATAAAATGGAAATAAGGTCCCCTCCTCCCAAATTAGGAGTAATTATCGCTGACAAAAAAAAAAAAAAAAAAAAAGGCTTGATTTTAAAGGGAAATATAAGGTTGGGTACATTTTATATTTTTAGATAAGAGAATCTGGAATATTATTTTAGTTGTAACTTTTATCAAAGATGTACTATTTATCAGACATTGTGCCAAACGATGAGATAACTGTCTTTGTTATTGAGAGAAGCCATGGAAAGTACAGAAAGTTTAAGACACTTGCCTAAATTAACTAGAAAAAGTTAGAACTGGATTCAAACCCAGGCATTTTGACTCAGAACCTTCATGTTAAGCCTTTAACTCTTGAGGAAGTCAGGAGAGGCAGAGTCTGAAAGTTCTAGGGGAAGAAAATAAAATGGAAAGAGTGAAAACCCTGAGTGTGTGGAGAGGGAGGAGCCTGACCCAGGGCAGAAGAAAGTCATTTCTGCAGTCAAAGGAAGGAAGTGCAATACAGTGGCAGATCAGAAGTTTGTTGAGTGGGGATTCCTATCTAATTAGAAAAAAAAGATTTTTTTAAGCACAAAAATGTTTAATGTAAATATATATATATATTCAAATAGTTTACATTCTTCTCAGTTTTATTTATCTTATAGATAACCTGTCTCATTCATAGAAAACATTATATTTCTGTATATTAAATACTGATGAATATGACAGGAATTCTGCATTTTCTATTCTGTTCAATTGATCCATCTGTTTATATATAATATCACATACTCTATTTGCTAGTTATGGTAGCTTTATTCTGCAGTTTGATACTTATCCATAAAACAAATATTATGTTATTGTTGTTCAGTCACTCAGTCGGGTCCAAGTCTGCCACCCCATAAACTGCAGTACACCAGGCTTCCCTGTCCTTCATCATCTCCTGAAATTTGCTCAAACTCACTTCCATTGAGTCGGTGATGCCATCCAACCATCTCAGCCTCTGTTGTCCCCTTCTCCTCCTGCCTTCAATCTTTCCCAGCATCAGGGTCTTTTCTATCAGGTGGTCAGCTCTTCACATCAGGTGGTCAAAGTATTGGAGCTTTAGCTTCAGCATCAGTCCTTCCAGTGAATATTCAGGGTTGATTTCCTTTAGGACAGACTGGTTTATCTCCTTGCCGTCTAAGGGACACTCAAGAGTCTTCTCCAGCACCACAGTTGGAAGGCATCAAGTATTTGGCACTCCGCCTTTTTTACTGTCAGCTGTCACATCCATACATGACTACTGGAAAAATCATAGCTTTGGCCATATGGACCTTTGTAGGCAAAGTATCGTTTCTGCTTTTTAATACCCCGTCTAGGTTTGTCATTGCTTTTCTTCCAAGGAGCAAGGTCTTTCAATTTCAGGGCCTCTTACAAGGGTACTAATCCCCTTCAGAAGAGCTCCACTCCCATGACCTAATCAACTCCAAAGGTCCCACCTCCAAATACTCTCATATTGAGGATTAGATTTCAAGGTACAAATTTTGGGGATGACACAAACATTCAGTTTGTAATAAATGGTATATATTATGAAAGAAGGAAATACATGAAGAATGGGAAGTAAAGAAGCAAGATCAGGAAAGGAAAGAGAGTCTGGGAGAGGAATCAATTTCTCTGGTCAACATTACAAAGAGAACATTATTGATAAATTGTGTCTCCTTTAAAAGAAAAAAAAAAGTTGACCTAAATACTCACGACCTCATCCTTACTGTGATGCAAAGCAAGTGTTCTTCAGGCAAAAGTTCACAGGGGACGTAATAATCTAATTAAAGAGTCTATTCTCAGAATGTTTACATTCCTATTTGTTAAACATAGTAGGTTTTCAGAAAGCAGCTAGTTGAGATAAACATTCAAACTCAGAATGTTTATTCATGCCAGATATTTAAAGCTACACCCATTATAAGTGTTTCCTGGTGATTTTTAAGACCAATATTTTTCTCCACCTGCTCTCTCCTCTCTGCCTGCAAGATCAAATATCTCCTTGGTGACGTTTTCCTCTTATTCCCTCAGACAGGTTTAGTACTCTGTCTTCAGTGCTTTCATACGACACCGCATACGCACAACTTAGAAATAGATTGGCTGTGACGAGAATGATGCTTAAGTTGCTTAAGCCATAGGGAGGATACTACCACATGTCCACATGTTAAATGTTTCTGTGAAACTGGCAAACATAAGATTTAGTTGCATAAGTCATATTTCTCTCCTTTTCACTTTCTACTTTGTACTTTTTCAGTGTCTATGGTCTGGGGGAAGTTGCAGGCACTTCTAGAATCTGGCTAAGGGGATACAGCAAAAGGATTAGTGGCCTGTATTTACATGTTTCATAGTCACTTCCAAGTGCAGCTGTGCTATTGTTCACTACCAGTTTCGTATAGAAGTGGCTTCCAGCTACCTCTTATGCGGATTCACCCAGCCTTGGAAAACACCCCAGAAAAGCAGATCAGAAGTTGTATGGTGATATGTAGGTGCCTTTGGGTCAAGTCTATGCATGTGGAAGAAGAAGGATTGATGCAGGGTCTACCTTAGTGGCAAAGAGTCTCCCTGGCTGACACCCTCCTTAGGACAGCCTGCACCCAGTGACTGAAGCCCAGGAGGTAGGGGGCCTCTGCGGGGCTCTTTAAAGGGCGACATAATAAAGCAGAGGCAATCAGGCTTGCTTTGCAATTCTACTTGTTCTTTGGCCCCATTCTACTTCCTTTCTTTCCCTTTTGGTTATTAATCTCTAACAAACATCTAATACCCCAATCTTTGCCCCAGCATTAGCTTCTGTCAACTTGTGGCATTCATCTTGGTTTGAAAAACTGTCAAAAGATTATTTCCAGAAAATGGTAAAATCATGACCCTGATACAGATGAAAAAGTGATTTTATATTAAAGGACCTATTTTACTTATGATATAAGGCAGAGGCTACAACTGATTCCTGATTCAAAGTAGAAGTCAAGACAGTACAAAACAATGAGGGAAGAAGGTATGTCGATAAATTGCAAATGGAGACAAAACCAGCTTTTCCACATGGTGGAGGGAATCAATTAAATCACTCCTAGAGAAGATAGCACATATACTTCTCAGCTACACAATTTATAAAGAATTGAAAAATATGTCAAAGATAATGAACAGAGGTGGAATCTAACAGCCTGGGAGAATATGCTGTAGAAGACACATAGTTTGCCTCTGAAGCACACCTTTTTAGAGTACATGTCTTATTTGCAAAAGTGCTTTCTGTGGACTTTCCTGGTGGCAGAGTGGATATGAATCTGCCTGCCAATGCAGGGGACATGAGTTCGATTCCTGGTCTGAGAAGATTCAACATGTTGTGGAGCAGCTAAGCCCGTGAACACAATTACTGCGCCTGTGCTCTAGAGTTTGCAAGCTGCAGCTACTGAAACCCGTGCTCCTGGAGCCCATGCTCTGCAGCAAGAAAAGCCGCTTGATGCAAATAGAGAAGCCCATGCACAACAACGAAGACCCAGCACAGCCAAAAATAAGTAAATAAATAAAAACTTTTTTATAGAAGTGCTTTCTCTCTCACCTCCCTTTTGCTTTCAAAAGAAATGTTTAGTCAGCAAATTCTGTTGGGCTTTTAGCACACACATAGATAGCTAAAAACGCTTCTTATAAACTCAAACAGTTACAGATTAAATAAGAAAAATTTAATAACCTTAAATGACTGTAAATGAGTCCCTATAATTGAATATCAAACATGATCAATATTTGGTCTAATATTTATGAATAAATAAACACAAGCTTTTTACCAACAGAAATATTAATATAAACCTAAGCAGG
Organism: Bubalus kerabau; assembly: GCF_029407905.1. Lineage (NCBI taxonomy): Eukaryota > Metazoa > Chordata > Mammalia > Artiodactyla > Bovidae > Bubalus > Bubalus kerabau. Next base: position 44,060,818 of record NC_073631.1, read on the forward strand.
CTCATTTGAACAAATAAATACAAAAATATTATGATCAAACTTAGTGTCTTCTATATATACATACTGAATTACATATTGACTGAAACAGAAAATATGGAACATAGATACACAATCTATAATAATATTGTCAGTATGTGGGCAACCTAGGAAGGAGGTTTAGAAATATAAAAAATTATGTCTGCCTAGACATCTCTTCAGGCCCCATTTCATTTGTTTCTTGCAATATTATTACAAATTCACAAATGAAGTCAGGTTCCGTTAAGTTTCCATTTTCAAGTTTAATTTTTAAAGTATAAATTTTTTCATAATTAAAACATTTAGAGAAAAATTTAAAGACTTCTGGAAATGTGTGGACTTGAATAGTAAATTTTATAAGGTGGGAAATAGTTCATTTGGATATTTCATTAATATTTTGTAATGTTAATGCTTACATTTTCTAATTTGAATGTTTTAAGTGAAACAATAGATTGTAAATGATTGATGTGAGTAATTTTAAATGATGTGTTTGATATTTTAAGAGTGCTATTTATTCCTCACAATCCAGTGATATGTATGGGTGGTTATTTGTACAATCCTTTCACATTGAATGAAAGAATAGAGTTCTTTGTATTAAAGTAGATATTTGGAATCTTGTTCTAAAGATACAAAATTGCTCTCGGAAAACACTAAGAGAAAACAGGCTGTATTGTTCTTTCTCAAAGAGCATAAAAGGCAATCAAATAAGTAAGTAGAATGTGGTAATTATTGAGAATGTTGATGGCACCCTTAAGATTAAGCCACAGAAGAGAAATGCTTTTTGGGGGATGACTTTTTTGAAAAATCTATTAAGTGAGGATGGGAGGAGGCTGGCAAACTTCTACAATCCATTTGGGTAATCTACCAAATTATATTTCTTGATTCAGCTTATACACCCTGAAAGGCACAACTGATTACTGGAGAGATGAAAAATAGGTATGAGGAAAAAAAAGAGAGAGAGAGAGAGAGACAGGTAAACTGAAGATAATAAAGATGCTATTTCCAGAAGATCTCGGACATGTCAAGACTTGAAGAAGCAGAAACCTGTGCATTCCATTTAGTTTACCAGATAGCCTCCAACAATGAAGATGAATTAAAGACTCCAGAAATATATGTCTTGGATATTAATTCCCTCACAGTTATCTTTCTCTCAGAAACTCCTTGGAGATCAGAGGACAAGACCTGATCTTTATATTCATGTTTTTGTAACTTCAAAATGAATTCTCACTGCTGCTCCTCAGACACTGACAACTAAATCCACAATGGAAATACTCAAAATGCTAGATGTTGAAACACAAGACACAAAGCAAAAAACTTTATTCTAGATTAATATGTATTTGCTAAATCAGTAACTTTCATGGCTAAACAATCTCATTAGGAGTTGTCATTGTAGTTTCAGAGTGAGGGATAACATACTGGTATGTGACACATCCTTGCATTGACCTCAGATGACGCATTTTTGTTGACTGACTCTATTACTGATGAAACATCAAGAAGGCTCTTAACTGGGTTGTGAAATACTGTTGACTATTTTAAATTGCTCTGATTCTTTTTGCTTTTGCAACCCTCCTATTTGACAGCAGCAAGTGCTATAGTGTGAATGCTTGTGTCCAGCCCCAAATTCTTATGTTGAAATCTTAACCCCCAAGGTGATGGTATCTGGAGATATTTTGGGGAGATTATTAAGTCATAAGGGTGGAATCCTCATGAAGGGGACTGTGCTCTTTCTTATAAAAGAGTCCCTAGAGAGTTTACTGCCCACTTCCCCAGGTGAAGATACAAGAGAAGTCAGCAGTCTGCAACCCAGAAGAGGGCCCCCATCAGAACCCCATCATGCTGGCACCTTGATCTTGGACTTCCAACCTTCAGAAATGTAAGAAATAAATATCTATTATTTATAAGCCACCCAGTGTCCATTTTTGTTTTGTTTTATTATAGCAGCCAGAAATAAATAAGACTGCAAAGTATTTCTAGTTTGCTTTAAAGTACAGAAATAGCTACAATATAACTCCAGTCTTCAAAACCGTGGAATAATGAATTTTAGTAATTATCTCATACTTAGAGTGGAAAGCCTCCTGAAAGTCCTTTCCTTTTTTTATTGTTTTATTGAAATATAGTTGATTTACAATGCTAATTTCTGCTGTATAGCAAAGTGATTCATTTAAACATTATGTATATACATATATATATACTCACACACACACATATATATATACACAAACTTTTTAAAATATTCTTTTCCATTATTCTTTATTGTAGCATACTGAACATAGTTCTCTGTGCTACACAGTAGGACCTTGTTGTTCATCCATTGTGTATATAAAAATTTACATCTGGCAAACCCCAACCTCCCACTCCACCCCTTTCTCCCTATGGCAATCACAAGTCTGTTCTCAATGTCCCTCTGTGAGTATGTTTCTGTTTCATAGATAGGTTCAATTGTGTCATATTTTAGATTCCACATATAAGTGATATCATATGGTGTTTGTCTTTCTGGACAAGTCTCTTCCTTTAAACCTAAAATTACATGTATTATCTTAAATCACCAAGTTCATAATATGTACTAATTATGATGACTAACATGGCCCATGACTTAAGAATAAGTATATATTATGAGGAATAAGAACTTTTTTGGCTCACACATATGCATGTTTATCATAAGCACCATGAACTGTCCTATTTCAAGCAATGTAATCATAAAGCAACATTATCACTGGAACTCCCACCACCCCTTTAAATCTACTCAGTGGAACTATGCCCTTCCTTGCACGTGCCTGTGAACTTATACTGATATGTGACTTGATTTCATTTTGCTTTTGGTAATTGAAATCCCTATGGGCATTTTTCCATTTCGGTTCCAAAATTAAACAAACTTGATTTTAAATTGAGATTTCTTCTCTCCCTCTAGCTGATTTCTTGTCATCTTACTGCCATCTCTGCTGTAAATAAAACTGCTTCACTCATTTAAGATTTTTTCTTTTTTTTTTAAGCATCTCTTCTGTACTGGTCACTGTGCTAGGCAAACCAGACATGAATGGTTCCTTATTTCAAGGACCTTACAGTCTGGTCAGGGGAGAATGGTAATAAAGATTTAAATAGACAAGCATAAGTGAATAACTGTCACAAAATATACAAATGAAAGAAGCACATAAAAGCTGTGATTGACTTCTCTGCAGGGACAGCCAAAATTTGATGGTGGTCTCTGTAGACATTCCCATTCTGTTTTTCTGAAAAGAAGCACCTTTGTTTGCTCCCCATAGTATAACTAAAACTGGACTCTGAAACTTAACCAAGTTTTATAGAAGACTTAGTAATAGCCTGAGAACATCAGCTGGAATGAACACTCTTTAGCAATATTAGTGAGTCTTAGAACCCAAGGGACAAAAGCTACATGCAGAGTCCCTACACAGAGTGAGGGTCAGTTCCCACCCACATGAAGCTGCTAGCATTTCTACATGGTACAAACTTAGGCCCAAATGCCCTTTGGACTAGAGTCCAGGGCATGGGATGCCCTGGGGTGACTAGCAGTAGGTCTGTCCTCTTCCTTCCAGGTATGTACTCCCACCATTGTGAACTGATCAAGACACATAAAACAACATGCATCACACATCCAAAACTGAGGTTATCAAGTCTTTAACGACACTAATCTTATAACTTAAGATAGCATATTAAAAAGCAACCAACAAAGGTTCAACAAAGTTTGGACTTTTTACTAAAAAAGGTCCATCTAGTCAAAGCTATGGTTTTTCCAGTAGTCATGCACGGATGTGAGAGTTGGACTATAAAGAAAGCTGAGTGCTGAAGAATTGATGGTTTTGAACTGTGGTGTTGGAGAAGACTCTTGAGAGTCCTTTGGACTGCAAGGAGATCCAACCAGTCCATCCTAAAGGAATTCAGTCCTGAATGTTCATTAGAAGGACTGATGCTGAAGCTGAAACTCCAATATTTGGCCACCTGATACAAAGAACTGACCCATTTGAAAAGACCCTGATGCTGGGAGAGATTGAAGGTGGAAGGAGAAGGGGACAACAGAGGATCAGATGATTGAATGGCATCATCGACTCAACGGATGTGAGTTTGAATAAACTCTGGGAGCTGGTGATATGGACAGGGAGGCCTGGTGTGCTGCAGTCCATGGGGTCGCAAAGACTCAGACTGAGCAACTGAACTGAACTGAAAGATATTTAAGTATCAGGACTTTCCTGGCAGACCAGTGGTTAAGACTCTGCGCTTCTACTGCTGGGGGCATGGGTTTGATCCCTGCTCAGGGAACTAAGGTCCTGAATGCTGAGCACCAAAAAAAAAAAAAAAAAAAAAAAGAAGATATTTAAGTATCTATGGTGAAGGGCAAAAACTGCTTATAAAAATCTAAAACTACAATTTTCCTAGTCCAGATCCATCAGGTACCTAACTAAACATGTTTGACTCTACACACAACTGAGCTACCTAAGGCCTGAACTCTTAAATTTTATTTCTGGGTTCTCACATTTAATCTGTGTCCGTCTGCAATATTTTATAAAAGCCAGAGTGAAGAAACAAAAACATTTTAATCAAATAAAATTCAAACCCTTAACAGCTTCATGACAAATGTCGATTACTTAACCAATCCAGGGGTCAACTTCATTATCTATACATTATTAATATACTGCATGCTCAATAAGTTGTGAGACTGTTTAGCATATTATTTAAGTAAGAGTTAGTATTATTATTAGTTGTTTTAAAAGAATTTTATGAATCCAATTATAAGTGGCTTCATAAGTAGTGGGCTGCTATAAGGTAACAGAGAATTAAACTGGGGAAATCACCTAGGAACTGGTAAAATGATTTACTCATATTGAAGAAACTGTAAGTAGGAAACCCCATAGGCATGATGTCAGGTCCTAACTGTGATTCTGCTTAGGTTTGTAGGAAATGGCACTAAGGCTGATGTTATACACCGACACTCTCTTTTGTTATGGAGTCTTAGCTACCTTTTGTTATCGTATAGTAATATGCTCATCCTCTTATATTAATTGGGTTTCCCTGATAGCTCAAGAATCAGGGAAACCTGATAGGTAAAGAATCTGCTTGCAATGCAGGAGATTCCAGTTTGATTCCTGGGTAAGGAAGATCCACTGGAGAAGGGACAGGCTCCCCACTCTAGTATTCTTGGGCTTCCCTGTGGCTCAGCTGATAAAGAATCCGCCTGCAATGTGGGAGACCTGGGTTTGATCCCTGGGTTGGGAAGATCTCCTAAGAAGGGAACGGCTACCCACTGCAGTATTTTGGCCTAGAGAATTCCATGGACGTCCATGGGGCCCAAAGAGTCTTGACATGACTGAGCGACTTTCACTTCACTTCCATTAGTAGACCAAAGACATGTTGGCGTGTCTTTTAAAAGGTGGCCTTATAGAGGAACTTTCACTTGCACACAAGTCTCAGATCTCAGGTCTGTCATTATTTTTCAAAGTTTCAGATTTGTGGGGGGTCAATTTTAGTGGATATAGAAAATTTCATGGATATAATTATTAATGTATAAATGATGGATTTTTAAAATATACATGTTGACAAGGAGAATATTTCTTTATGTCAATCATATTATAGCTCCTTCCTCTTCCCTACCTTGTTTCCTCTGAGAAGCAGTCCACAGGCATCTGGGATGAAAATGTGAGACTGGGCGAGGGCTGCACAGCAATGGTAATGTGTTTAGTGCCACTGAGTTGTATAGTCAAAAATGACTGAAGTGGTAAATTGTTATTCTGTGCTGTGCTTAATCGCTCAGTTGTGTCTGACTCTTTGTGACCCCATGGACTTTAGCCCACCAGGCTCCTCTCTCTATGGGGTTCTCCAGCCAAGAATACTGGAGTGGATTGCCATGCCCTCTTTTAGAGATCATTAAGTATATTTTACCACAATTAAAAAAAATTATAGACTACTGAGTACAGAAGTAATAGATTCTTATAGGAATATAATTGTGCTAAATAATTAAGCCCTTATTTATTTTTTTAATTTTTAGAATACTGAATTAATTTATGAGAGCTAAGGAAATGATAAAGTACCATCATCTCCCTCCCTTCTGTTTGTCTGCAACCAGTTCTCATCAGATACCCCTACCCTTTCTACAAGTCCAACCTCACAAGATTATCTCCTTTCTTTTTTCTTTTTTTTCTCTCTTTCTCTTTTTACACTTATTCCAAGTCTTTAAATTGCTGCACTCCTCAGGCTGAAACGGATGAATGAGACTTTAGACGACGGGTTCCTCTGAAGCTCTGTGAAATTCCTGATTGGTATATGTCAAAACAATCAAAACAGATTTAAATGTCAAGAGCTTTGCTCATCAACAGCTATGGGCAGCGTGGTCAGTTTACACTTTCAAATGTAAAGAAAAGTGTATGCTTTAGTGGAAAACTATGGATTGTCCAGATCCTAGAGGGTACCTTTTTGGGTTATTTCATTTTGATTCTACAGAAGCTATTTTGCAACTGTGTAAATATTAGCTGACAATGATGCAAAATAATTCTTGTTTTGCATGCACATTCTTTCCTCTCTGATAGACGTTGAGCTGAACTTTCTCTTTTCCCTTTCGTAGAAAACTAGTTTTATATTTTTCTGGATATTCACTTCAGCATTCCTGATGTATAAATGTGTCTAAGCTTTGGATTCTCATCTAAATGAGTTGTAACATCTGCCTGGTTCTATCATCGGCTATGAATAAAATAACATCCTTAATAGAGGTATTAATGTATCATACAGGTATTAATGTATCATACAGTTTTACACCTGTATGACAATCATGATTTTACTTTTCTTGAAAATTACTTGTTAATAAAGACAAGTAGACATTTATTTGTTTTCCTTAAACATAAGGGAAAGAAACAATTTATTTTTTAAGTTTGTCATTTATCCAGTCCTATTAGAAGATTCACATCAGAAAGTTAATTCTATAATAAGGATTGTATTATTTTTTGAATCCTATATGTATAATAATGAACAGTTGTCTTAATTTATTTTGCTTCTAGAGCTCATTTGTTGCTAAAACTCCACAAGATTGTGCAAAATGAACCACAGAAAGAATTTTATTCTCTTTCTGTAGAAAAAAAGAATTCAACAGAAAATAAGCTACCTGGACAAAAAAAGTGTGCAGATGTTGACAGCAGCTGGTTGACTAAAAGTCAAACTATTTTCAATAAAATCTGATTAATATGTTAATTCTAAATAAAATATGATGGTCCTTTTTTCATCTAAACATTTACAGAAGGTACAAGTATTGTGAGCCCAGGTGTGCAGAGAGTAAGAGAACTTGGAGAGACATTTCAAAAATCACTGAATTTCAAAAAGCATGCATTAGTTTCTACAGTGTCTTTAATAAATACTCTCAGGATGGATTAAACATTTCCTTAAAAATGTAAAAAAAAAAAAAAGAATCAAGTTACTACTAAATATGTTAAGAAGAAAAAAATCTGCAATATATATTTTTGCAGAAACAATTCAGAAATCTGTTTACGTGAGTATCTCAGAACATATTCAAAACCTGTTCAAGGCTTCTAAATACTTATAGCAAGTGTTTACTTTTTACCATGCTACAGCAATCAAGATAGCTGGAGACACTGTGAACAGTAGATATTGAAGATAACCTACAGTAAGATTGATCATATAGCTGTGCTAAAGGGAAAACCCTCGCCAGGATCTTTCTCCCAGTTTCTCTAAGATAGGTGTGTTAGGGTTGTCCAAAGAAACAAAACCAGGAGGACCTATATGTAGATTTAGATATACATAAGCAAACATATACATATATCTTATGTATATCTATCTATGCATAGAGATTTGTTATAAGGAATTGGTATACATGATTATAGAGACTGACAAGTTCCAAGATCTACAGTTAGCAAGCTGGAGACCCAGAAAAGAAAGCTGCAGGACGGAGACTTAGGGAGAGTCAATGTTTCAGGCTGAGTCTGAAGGTGGGAAAAGACTGCTGTTCCAGCTTAAGGGCCCTAGTGGCTCAGATGTTGTCTATTCAGGCTCTCAGATGACTAACTGAGACACACCCACATTAAGGAGGGCAAGGTCCTTTACTCACTCCTGCCAATTCAAATGTTAATCTCGTCAGAAACACCCTTAGGATGTCTGATCAACTGTCTGAACATCCAGTGGCCCAGTCAGTTTTACACAAAAAATTAAACATCACAGTAGGCGAGCAAAACTCAGAGCCTAAGAGATTCATGTTAATATATCTTCTATAACCATATGCTCCCCAATTCTGCCTCTCTATGTAAAAAGAGTCTAGAATATTGATTTGCATACATAGTTTTCTCACCCAGAGTTAACCTCTGAATATTCTAACATGCTTTGATGATCTGGGCTTCCCTCATAATTCAGTTCGTAAAGAATCTGCCTGAAATGCAGGGGACCCCGGTTTGATTCCTGGGACAGGAAGATCCACTGGAGAAGGGATAGGCCACTCCAGTATACTTGGGCTTCCTTTATGGCTCAATAGGTAAAGAATCCACCTGCAATGCGGAGACCTAGATTTGATCCCTGGATTGGGAAGATCCCCTGGAGAAGGGCATGGCTACGGCGGCTGCGCGGGCACAGGAGGGCCGAGAGGAGCTACTCCATGTTCAAGCTCAGGAGGGCGGCCATGAGGAGATACACTTCATCCAAGGTAAGGAGCAGCAGCTGCGCTTTGCTGGAGCAGCCGTGAAGAGATACCCCACGTCCAAGGTAAGAGAAACCCAAGTAAGACGATAGGTGTTAAGAGAGGGCATCAGAGAGCAGACACACTGAAACCATAATCACAGAAAATTAGTCAATCTGATCACACGGACCACCAAGTGAAGTGAAGTTGCTCAGTCATGTCTGACTGTTTGTGACCCCATGGACTGTAGCCTACCACTCTCCTCCATCCATGGGATTTTCCAGGCAAGAGTACTAGAGTGGATTGCCATTTCCTTCTCCAGAGGACCTTCCCGACCCAGGGATCGAACCTGGGTCTCCTGCACTGTAGGCAGATGCTTTACCATCTGAGCCACAAGGGACCACAGCCTTGTCTAACTCAATGAAACTAAGCCATGCCGTGTGGGGCCACCCAAGACGGGTGGGTCATGGTGGAGAGGTCTGACAGAATGTGGTCCACTGGAGAAGGGAATGGCAAACCACTTCAGTATTCTTGCCTTGAGAACCCCATGAACAGTATGAAAAGGCAAAATGATAGGATACTGAAAGAGGAACTACCCAGGTCAGTAGGTGCCCAATATGCTACTGGAGATCAGTGGAGAAATAACTCCAGAAAGAATGAAGGGATGGAGCCAAAGCAAAAACAATACCCAGTTGTGGATGTGACTGGTGATAGAAGCAAGGTCCAATGCTGTAAAGAGCAATATTGCATCACTTCAGTTCAGTCGCTAAGTCGTGTCCGACTCTTTGCGACCCCATGAACTGCAGCATGCCAGACCTCCCTGTCCATCACCAACTCCCGGAGTTCACTCAAACTCATGTCCATTGAGTCGGTGATGCCATCCAGCCATCTCATCCTCTGTCGTCCCCTTCTCCTCCTGCCCCCAATCCCTTCCAGCATCAGAGTCTTTTCTAATGAGTCAACTCTTCGCATGAGGTGGCCAAAGTACTGGAGTTTCAGTTTAGCATCATTCCTTCAAAAGAACACCCAGGGCTGATCTCCTTTAGAATGGACTGGTTGGATCTCCTTACAGTCCAAGGGATTCTCAAGAGCCTTCTCCAACACCACAGTCAAAAGCATCAATTCTTCGGTGCTCAGCTTTCTTCACAGTCTAACTTTCATATCCATACATGACACTGGAAAAACCACAGCCTTGACTAGACAGACCTTTGTTGGCAAAGTAACAGCAAAGTAATTTTGCCAACATTTTGGCAAAGTAATTTGCCAACACTTTGCCAACATTTTGGCAACTTTTTGGCAAAGTAATGGCAAAATATGCTATCTAGATTGGTCATAACTTTTCTTCCAAGGAGTAAGTGTCTTTTAATTTCATGGCATAGGAACCTGGAATGTTAGGTCCATGAATCAAGGCAAATTGGAAGTGGTCAAACAGGAGATGGCAAGAGTGAACGTTGACATTCTAGGAATCAGTGAACTAAAATGGACTGGAATGGGGAATTTAACTCAGATGACCACTATACCTACTACTGTGGAATGGAGTAGCCATCATGGTCAACAAAAGAGTCCGAAATGCGGTACTTGGATGCAATCTCAAAAACAACAGAATGATCTCTCTTCGTTTCCAACACAAACCATTCAATATCATAGTAATCCAAGCCTATGCCCCAACCAGGAATGCTGAAGAACCTGAAGTTGAACGGTTCTATGAAGACCTACAAGACCTTTTAGAACTAACACCCCAAAAAGATGTCCTTTTCATTATAGGGGACTGGAATGCCAAAGTAGGAAGTCAAGAAACACCTGGGGTAACAGGCAAATTTCGGAGAAAGCAATGGCACCCCACTCCAGTACTCTTGCCTGGAAAATCCCATGGACGGAGGAGCCTGTTAGGCTGCAATCCATGGGATCGCTAAGAGTCGGACATGACTGAGCGACTTCACTTTCACTTTTCACTTTCATTCATTGGAGAAGGAAATGGCAACCCACTCCAGTGTTTTTGCCTGGAGAATCCCAGGGACGGCGTAGCCTGGTGGGCTGCCGTCTATGGGGTCGCACAGAGTCGGACACAACTGAAGTGACTTAGCATCAGATCAGATCAGATCAGTCGCTCAGTCGTGTCCGACTCTGTGTGACCCCATGAATCGCAGCACGCCAGGCCTCCCTGTCCATCACCAACTCCCGGAGTTCACTCAGACTCATGTCCATTGAGTTAGTGATGCCATCCAGCCATCTCATCCTCTGTCGTCCCCTTCTCCTCCTGCCCCCAATCCCTCCCAGCATCAGAGTCTTTTCCAATGAGTCAACTATTCGCATGAGGTGGCCAAAGTACTGGAGTTTCAGCTTTAGCATCATTCCTTCCAATGAACAGGCAAATTTGGCCTTGGAATACGGAATGAAGCAGGGAAAAGACTGAGTTTTGCCAAGAGAACGCACTGGTCATAGCAAATACCCTCTTTCAACAACACAAGAATAGACTCTACACATGGACATCAGCAGATGGTCAACACTGAAATCAGACTGATTATATTCTTTGCAGCCAAAGATGGAGAAGCTCTATACAGTCAGCAAAAACAAGACCAGGAGCTGACTGTGGATCAAATCATGAAATCCTTATTGCCAAGTTCAGACTTAAATTGAAAAAAGTAGGGAAAACCACTAGACCATTCAGGTATGACCTAAATCAAATCCCTTATGATTATACAGTGGAAGTGAGAAATAGATTTAAGGGCCTAGATCTGTTAGATAGAGTGCCTGATGAACTATGGACGGAGGTTCATGACATTGTACAGGAGACAGGGATCAAGACCATCCTCATGGAAAAGAAATGCAAAAAAGCAAAATGGCTGTCTGGGAGGCCTTACAAATAGCTGTGAAAAGAAGAGAAGAGAAAAGCAAAGGAGAAAAGGAAAGATATAAGCATCTGAATACAGAGTTCCAAAGAATAGCAAGGAGAGATAAGAAAGCCTTTCTCACCGACCAATGCAAAGAAATAGAGGAAAACAACAGAATGGGAAAGACTAGAGATCTCTTCAAGAAAATTAGAGATACCAAGGGGACATTTCATGCAAAGATGGGCTCGATAAAGAAATGGTATGGACCTAAAAGAAGCAGAAGATATTAAGAAGAGGTGCAAGAATACACTGAGGAACTGTACAAAAAAGATCTTCAAAACCAAGATAAGCATGATGGTGTGATGACTCACCCAGAGCCAGACATCCTGGAATGTGAAGTCAGGTGGGCCTTAGGAAGCATCACTATGAACAAAGCTAGTGGAGGTGATGGAATGCCAGTTGAGCTATTTCAAATCCTAAAAGATGATGCTGTGAAAGCGCTGCACTCAGTATGCCAGCAAATTTGGAAAACTGGGCAGTGGCCACAGGACTGGAAAAGGTAAGTTTTCATTCCAATCCCAAAGAAAGGCAATGCCAAAGAATGCTCAAACTACCGCACAATTGCACTCATCTCACACGCTAGTAAAGTAATGCTCAAAATTCTCCAAGCCAGGCTTCAGCAATATGTGAACTGTGAACTTCCAGATGTTCAAGCTGGTTTTAGAAAAGGCAGAGGAACCAGAGATCAAATTGCCACCATCCGATGGATCATGGAAAAAGCAAGAGAGTTCCAGAAAAACATCTACTTCTGCTTTACTGACTATGTGAAAGCCTTTGACTGTGTGGATCACAATAAACTGTGGAAAATTATGAAAGAGATGGGAATACCAGACCACCTGACCTGCCTCTTGAGAAACTTATGCAGGTCAGGAAGCAACAGTTAGAACTGGACATGGAACAACAGACTGGTTCCAAATAGGAAAAGGAGTATGTCAAGGCTCTATATTGTCACCCTGCTTATTTAACTTCTATGCAGAGTACATCATGAGAAACGCTGGGCTGGAGGAAGCACAAGCTGGAATCAAGATTGCCGGGAGAAATATCAATAACCTCAGATATGCAGACAACACCACCCTTATGGCAGAAAGTGAAGAGGAACTAAAAAGCGTCTTGATGAAAGTGAAAGAGGAGAGTGAAAAAGTTGGCTTAAAGCTCAACATTCAGAAAACTAAGATCATGGCATCTGGTCCCATCACTTCATGGGAAATAGCTGGGGAAACAGTGGAAACAGTGTCAGACTTTATTTTTTTGGGGCTCCAAAATCACTGCAGATGGTGACTGCAGCCATGAAATTAAAAGACGCTTACTCCTTGGAAGGAAATTTATGACCAATCTTGATAGCATATTCAAAAGCAGAGACATTACTTTGCCAACAAAGGTCCGTCTAGTCAAGGCTATGGTTTTCCAGTGGTCATGTATGGATGTGAGAGTTGGACTGTGAAGAAAGCTGAGCGCGAAGAATTGATGCTTTTGAACTGTGGTGTTGGAGAAGACTCTTGAGAGTCCCTTGGACTGCAAGGAGATACAACCAGTCCATCCTAACGGAGATCAGTCCTGGGTGTTCATTGGAAGGACTTATGCTAAAGGTGAAACTCCGATGCTTTGGCCACCTCATGCGAAGAGTTGACTCACTGGAAAAGACTCCTGCTGGGAGGGATTGAGGGCAGGAGGAGAAGGGGAGGACAGAGGATGAGATGGCTGGATGGCATCACCAACTCAATGGACATGAATTTGAGTAAACTCCAGGAGTTGGTGATGGACAGGGAGGCCTGCTGCTGCTGCTGCTAAGTCACTTCAGTTGTGTCCGACTCTGTGTGACCCCACAGAGGGCAGCTGTGCTACAATTCATGGGATCGCAGAGTTGGACACGACTGAGCAACTGAACTGAAGTGACCCACTCAAATATTCTAGCCTGGAGCATTCCATGGACTGTATAGTCCAAGGGGTTGCAAAGAATCGGACATGACTGAGCGACTTTCACTTTGATGATCTGAGCTTGGAAGTCAGGTTGGATCAATTGGTGTGTATATACATTTGATTTGGAATGTAGAAGGTAATGTTTGCCTTCCAGTTAGTCCAGAGTCTCCAGAATCTCTTTTTTCAATCATTCTAGAAAATGCTGATAAATAAAATAGTGCTGAAGCTGAAAAATAACATAAAAAGACTAAAAAATATATATTTCCTCATATAAATAAAGAATTGGGCCAAAAAATATGATGTATTGAGATAAAAAAGAAATAGAATCAAAACTTATATTTTATATAATGTTATAGGTAGCATTCTAGGAACTTTTCATAAATTCATTTCTTGATTCTCATAATAACTCTATTTAGTAGGCTTTGTCATCTCTGGTTCATAGAGAAATAAGGTTATGAGAAGTATAGTTGAAATTGGTACTCTGGGCTGTTTGATTTCAAAAACACCACATTCTTCCCACTTCATCACATAGCCTTTTGCTTCTCTTTTACTTCTCTTTCCTTTTTCAAAATATCAAATATGGAAGTCATGTAAAAGATGAATATTAGTGTGTTTAATTTTTTTCTATTTCAAAATCATGCAAAGTATTCTTTAATTGGCAAAATATAACATATGAATGGATATCACCTTTAGAGTAAGTGTGTACGTATGTATATTCTAAACTTGGTAAGCTTGGGTGTTGTAAATAGAACTTGGCTACCGTTAGATAACTGGTGAAATTGAGATTCTTGACTTAAAAATTGAGGAGCAGAACTTGTATCCATGGTGATCCCACAAATGTGCCAACACCTGGCAAAGCACATTCGGAAACATCTTGTCAGCTTCCTTTAGAGACACATATAAAAAAGAGGAACAGGATAATGAAAAATCCATTGGGAAGAAACGCATGAGTAATAGAAAATTAAGAAAATACAAGTAAACACATTTGCTCCCCATGTGCAGGTCATTGTGGAAGCAAAGATGAACAAAATATGGTCTTTGTCTTAATGTCTCTATAGAGAGAGATAAGGATGTACAGAAATCACAATACCCATTTTTTTTCCTGTGTTGTTTTTAAAAAAAAATTTTTTTTAATTCACAATACACATTAAAAGTGGTGACTTTTGTCAATTAAAACACAAAGTGACAAGGTGCATTGAGGGGAAGAATTTGGATGACGGCTTGAATGAATGGCAGTATTTCTGAGGAGCATTGATAGTTAAGGGCAGTGAGAAATAAGGTGTTTAACTGCCCTGAGGTGGAGGTCAGTCAGTAAGGAATGTCACATGATATGGCTGCTCCCAGACCACCACCCCATCCCCTGACTGGCATGGTTTAGAGCTTGAAGTAATTTAGTCTGTATGCGCCATTGACCTTCATATAGATAATTCAAAGGGATATATTTCAGTCATTATTCCATCTGATATGTTAGATGAAATTGGGACTGTTAATCACTTTCTGCATCTAGAAAGGCTTCCTTCCTTTGGCTGCTTTTACTCCTTGGCATCTGAAAATTGTTATCTGTAGAGCTGCCCTTAAATTATATGCCCATCACATGTCTTCCCTGAGCTCCCAATGTAACCACTAAGAGCTTCAACAGGCAAATGAAAATAATCATACCTGAAAGAGAAGTTTCCCTCCCTCCTCCATTGTAAGCCTGGGATCATTTTGGTGTTCTTTTTCAAAGCAAACTACATGATCATCCAACTATTCACCAAGTTAGAAATTCAGGAATCATCCTCAATACCTGTCTCTTCTGAACACCACCATATCCAATGCATCCAGACTAAGGGTGACATTTTTTCCAAGTCTATCTCAAATTCTTACCTTCTCTCTTTCTCCTTCACTATTCCTTAGGCACACTGGCTTGTCTTGCTGTTTAGAACCTACACTGCCTCTTTCTGCCTTGAAGATTTTGCATGTACAGTATGTATCATTTGGCATTTCTATCCTACCCACCCCACACTTACAAACCATTTATTTTCAGACCAAATCTCAAATACAACTTTGTTGATAATGATGTTGATAATTCTTACAGATTAGATCTTTTTTCTCCAGCAGATCTCATAACTCCCATAGTTTTCTTTTGTATTAATTATTACAATTGTACTATACAGGTCAAAGGGACAAACTTATCTATCTGATTTGAACTGCTATATTTTGTTCTTCAAATTTTTATTAAAATAATTCCAGGTATATTTGGTTTGTATTACTAATAGAGACCTACTGAACTTTCCCTTAGAAAATGTCTCCAAGCCATCTTCATATAGTGATTTACATGGAAAATCTTACCATACTAAATATTAGAAGTTACAGAATATGATAGACTTAATTCTGTCATTTGTTTCTATTTACTATATATATATGTATATATACATATATACGGGTATAGAACATTTTATAATTCTATGGCAAGTGTATCACTGAGATATTTTTCCAAGCCAGAGAGAAAAAGAGACAGAAAGGAAGAGAGATTGAGAGAGAGACAGAATGAATGGGGTGGAGGGAAGAAGAAAGAAGTAGAAGAAACAGCTGGACTCAAATGGAAAACAACTGTTTTCCACATGTAGTTTAACAAATAAATATTTCATAAGGCCTTAAAATGTGCCCTGACTTTATTAAGCACAATATAAGGCACATTTCATTACTTGGTCCTTAAAATTAATTTCTTTACATATAAATCTAGCAAAAATAAGGAGGCCATATGACATATGTATGTCATGAGCAGGTGGATTAGTTGTTTTCTGATTGTGAATAAATACCCTTGACTACATCAGTGTTCCACACTGACCTCCAGATTGGGCAGCTAGAGGTATGTCAGACAGGTCACTGACTCTGGAACAGAGTATCTGGTAAATAGTAAAGCCTGTCTTCCAGTAGACTGGTGGAAGTCGTGAAATCCCCACATGTGACCTGCTTTATGATGCTCGAATTCAATCCTGGTTCAGATTATAGGAGATACTGCAATGCCAGTAGCTTTTCACTGGGCTCCAAAATCCCCTTGCTCTGTCTGGTTCTGGTCTAGTATGTACAAGGGGATTCAACCTATATCTTTATAAAGCAAAATGAAAGGGGTTTGACTCTCCCAATATGAAGGAGAATTTATCCCATGCTTCTTTAACAGCATTATGGGATGCTCAAATGGAGCATTCGTAACCTTTTTTAAAGCACCTACTTATTAGAAATACTCTGGTCAAGTAGGAAATAAGGGCCTTTCATCTTCCTTTCCTCCACCTTCTTGTTCTGGAGATAAGACACACCTAACCCAGCAGTCTTGCAGACCTTTTGATGCAGGAATGCATGCATCGGTGCAGGTGGCCCTCTGAGAGAAACGTGGGAGGCCTGCTTCACTAGCTGTGAACGAGGACAACTGTATGAGGCAAACGCTGAAATCACATCCCAGACTAATTTTAGGCTTTACTAAACTCATGAAAGAAACAGTGGCAATGTTCTTTGCTTCTCATTATATCGAATGCTTTCCTTTAACAAGGATGGCAAAGGATCACCTTTCCCTTTGTATGGACCTGGAAGATTCAAAAGGGATCCTGCCCTGTCTGACAGGTTACAGATTACAGATTCTAACAAAAAGCCAGCCCAGACCTCTTGATGCCAGTTCAGAAAAAGCAAAAGCAATTGTGAGACACTGAAAAAGATACTGCCGTTCACAATATGAGATTTTTATGAGGAATTAGAGCAAATATCTCAGTCTGAAACAAAGTTAGTCTGAGAGATCATTACTGATATACTATATAGGACATGAAAACCAGAATCAGTTCAGTTCAGTCGCTCAGTCATGTCAGACTCTTGGCGATCCCATGAACTCCCGCACGCCAGGCCTCCCTGTCTATCACCAACTCCCAGAGTTTACCCAAACTCATGTCCATTGAGTCGGTGATGCCATCTAACCATCTCATTCTCTGTTTTCCCCTTCTCCTCCTGCCTTCAGTCTTTCCCAACATCAGGGTCTTAGCCAGAGTTGTTTACTAAAGTGCAATGGAAACAGTTGATACCATATTGGATACAAAGTAGAAGATATCAGTAAGAAATTTTCAAAGAGCGTATGAAAAAGAATAAAGAGGTGAAAATAATAGAAGAAAAATTAGGATACAGATCCAGAGAATGAGGTATGCATATATTAGAAGGCACAGCAATGACCCTGGTGGCTCAGTGGTAAAGAATTTGCCTGCCTATGCAGGTGACACAAGAGACATGGATTCAATCTTTGGGTCAGGAGATTCCCCTGGAGAAAGGTATGGCTACCCAGTCCAGTAGTCTTGCTGGGAAAACGCATGGACAGAGGAGCATGGAGGGCTACAGTCCATGGGATCACGAAGAGTTGGACACAACTTGGCGGCTAAACAACAACAGCAATGAAGGACAGAGTGGACAAAGTGGCAGTTTCCATTTAACACAAAAGAAAATGACTGCTCTGAGTTGAAAAAACATTTTAGTATTTAGATTTATGTGGTTTGTAACGTTAACAAAACCCCAGAACTTAACATACTTTGTGAAGTTTTAGAATTTCAAAGGTGAATTTACAGTCCCACAGTATCCACACTGGGTGGCAGTCTACAAAGCAAATAAATAAATAAAACTAGCAATCACTCTACAGCACGGAGAAGGCAATGGCACCCCACTCCAGTACTCTTGCCTGGAAAATCCCATGGATGGAGGGGCCTGGTAGGCTGCAGTCCATGGGGTCGCTAAGAGTTGGACACGACTGAGCGACTTCACTTTCACTTTTCACTTTCATGCATTGGAGAAGGAAATGGCAACACACTCCAGTGTTCTTGCCTGGAGAATCCCAGGGATGGGGGAGCCTGGTGGGCTGCCGTCTCTGGGGTCGCACAGAGTCGGACACGACTGAAGCGACTTAGCAGCAGCAGCAACTCTACAGCATGAAGTACTAAAAAGTTGGTGGAAAAGTATTGTCACCATTTTGAGATGTTATTTTGATGCTAGAAGTATATAACTATGTGGATAACTTTCTGTTCTTTATTTTTGCTTACTTTTGCCTTCTTGATCTGTTAACATACACTACTATGTTCAAATTCTTAGACTTTTAAGAATTCTTTTATGTATTTTTGTGTGTCCAATACTCTGCTTTTTTTTTTTCATAGCAGATATATTCAGGTATATTTTCCATACAATAAAATTCAGCTATTTTAAGTATCCATTTTGTTGAGTTTTGGTGAACTAGTGCCTTTTGCTGACATTGGATGGTCCTCTCACTTAATGTTGATGTTCTGTATTCCAGCGGAGTCACGGTAGGCAGAGCTTAAAGTGAACGTTAGGAGTTTTCAGTTGTCTCACTTCTGGTTCTCCGTCCTCAGCAAAATAACAAGAGTAACTGTACCATTTGCAGGAGTGCAGCCACTGAGGATGGGCCAGCATGCTGTAGTGAGGTGAATAACACCAATAACAACCATAATGTATACATAATCAGGAAAGTAATTGTGTGTGTGTGTGATAAAGAAAGAGAGAGAGAGAGAGAACCAGAGAGGGATTTTACCCATCATCTTACTGAAATTTGTCTCTCATGAGTTAAGAATGTGTTTTGGAACTTTACGTATAATATTCTTAGATTAATTATAACTTGCATCAGTGATCTTAGCAGCCACTCTGTTTGTCATCGTTTAAAAAAAAAGGGGATCACAAGCTTGTGATTTTGCTACAATTTGAACAAATTAAACTGTCTAAGGAATTCCCTAGGAGTCTAGCAGTTGGGACTCCTTGTTTCCACTCCAGATGGCACAGGTTCCATCCCTTGTTGGGAAATTAAGATCCTGCAAGTTGCTGGGTGCAGCCAAAAAAGAAAAAAATGTCTAAGCTCAAAACACTTCGATTGCAACCTTGCGAGACCTTAAGCAGACTCAGTTAAGACAAGCCTGGACACTTGTGCAGTAATAAATGTATGCTGCTGTAAGCTATGAAGTTTGTGGTACTTTATTACTAAGCAATAGATAACTAATACAGTGGACATCATATTTTGTTCCTGCGTTTAGTGAAGATGTTGCTTTTTTGTTTGTGTGTGCGTGCTTAGTCGTGTTCAACTTTTTGCAACCTCATGGATGGCAGCCCGCCGGACTCTTCTGTCCCTGAAAATTTTCCAGGCAGGGATACTGGCGTGGGTTGCCATTTCCTACTCCAGGGGATCTTCCTGACCCAGGGATTGAACCCATGTCTCCTGCATCTCCTGTACTGGGAGGTGGATTCTTAACCACTGAGCCACCTGGGAGGTCCCAGAAAAGTCCCCCTCGTTCTCCTATTAATAAGAGTAATAGATTTAGACTGACGTTATGTCAAACAATGTATAACACAGAAAGGATGTATTTTCAAAAATTGAAATAAAAAAGGAAACGCAAATTGGAACACAAACCCCCAAGATATAATGTTAATGAAAGAAAGACAGATGTTTAGGATAGAGCTGGACTCTTTTATCACTTCCATTATTCCTGCTTTGTTTTTGAATTAACTCAGAGGGTTCTGAGAGCCTTTACCAATATGGAGTCTATAATTTCACTGAAACTATATTTTATGGATTTTTTGGGGGGGAGGGTTTGTTTTCAGGTGGGAAGTGGAAATATATTGACTTACTACAGATACATGCTTACAGGACATGCTGACATCTTTTAGATGCTACCTCCATTGTTTACTGTGAAAGATCATGAAACGATTTCTCCTTTAGAATTTCAGGTCATGGGCCTCTTTTTGCTGAAGCTTTGGACCTCAGAGTTCTACTCCATATGTGTTATTTTCAAAAATTTTGAGTAAAGTGTAAATGGACATTACTTATTTTTTCACCTGCTATTTGCTTAAAACATCTCTAATTTATTAAAAGAAAAAAACCAGAAAACAGTATATTTATGCTGCCTCATGAGATAGTGCATTTTCTCTAAGTGAAAATGTTTAATATGAGTGTGGATAATGAATGATCAATAATATTTTAAATCAGTTTCAGCAAAAAGAATTAGCTTAATCTAGGTGATAAGGAAAGTCCCTTTCAATTTGAGAATTTTGTTATATGTTAAAAAATAATTTTAAATTTAAGTTTAGCTCAAATAGATGGTTTAAGGCAATGTTTTTTAACTTTTTGTGTTATTTAAAAAATTTTATTGTGAAGATTGGTTTTCTTTGAGAATATTAACTACAGATAGGGTCACCCTAATAACGGAAAAAAATTTTAAATGTTGCAAATTAGAACCCAGTCAACAGCTGTATTTTGATTGCAGTAACAATGAACAAGATTAGGCCTGGCTTGGTATTTGACATCACAAATGCTACTCTGACACCTAGTGGTTGGTTCTGATATTTTCCTAAAAGAAATCTTAAAAAAAATTTTAAGTCTTTGTAAAATAATATATGAAATATGTACTATTTAAAGTATAAGATATCTACTTTATTCGTATTTAGGATAAAATGATTCTGGGAATGATTCAATTTATATTTTTTGTGTTGTATCTTGGTAAGAACATAGTATCTAAAATGTTTTTATTGAACAACATCAAACTGGTACAATTTAAAATTCTTAGCTCAAATGTTCCTTTACAAGATGCCTCTTGCAAACTATTCTTATTTGAAAGATTAAAATAGAAACTCTCATATTATTAAAAAAATAACTTTTAGAGATTGATAAAATCATTTCCTATAATGACATAAAAATGAACAAGTGTTAATTTGATTTAACCTAATGATGAAACTGGTGAAATGTAACAACTAGTTCAAGGGAAAAGTAGAAAAATGACACATTTATAGTTAAATGACTGGGCAAATGGACTGTGTAAAAGTGGCTTCTTCTATAAAAGTAGCTTCTTCTATAGTGGAGTAAGGAAGTCAGTAGATCTTTCAGACAGAATTTGCATGACTACAGATAATAACCATCTTGCATTGCTATCGGCTATCTGCATTTTACAGAGTAGAGAATAGCCTTCATAGAACCAGATCAGATAATCATTATATAAGAGAGCTATAGATATTTTGTCTGCCATTAAAAATTTTTTTTTCCTGCACATTAAACAAGTTCTGTCTCTGCTTTGTGTATTTCCCTATATATAAGACTATTGCAATATGTATTGTTTAAATATAGGTTCATGATTTGAAACTAGAGTAAGTAACGAGGCACAAATAATAAGTACTGCCAGGCCTCCATATCTACGGGTTCTGCATCTGCATCTATACATGAAACCAACCTGGGCCTACTTCAAACCAACTTAAAATCTCTGGAGGTGGAATCTGGACACTGATGCTTTAAAAAAATTACCCAGATGATTTTAAGGTGCATCCAGTATTGAGAACCATTCCTTTGACAGTTATCAGATAGCTTAGTTATGATCCTTACAGATTCTAGTCCCATCTCATTAGAAAAATCATTCTTATTATGAGATGTGGAATGTGGCTTGATGTTTTAGATATTCAAATTATTAGAATCCATACTCCTTAAGGAAACTCCTGACTATCGTTTAATTTGTCATGCACCATGCCTATAGTTAATAAAACACTTTGATCCTGTTGCATGAAAACAAATTTAGTCCTCTTTGAGAACATTTCGATCTGAGATTAACAAACTGACGTTTATTCCTTCAGATGAATCTCATGAACTTGATTATTACAAAGACGACTTGGAGTGGAGCCCAAAAGGCCTTACTTCCCAGGTGGCGACATCCCTACATGACCTCGCACCCTGTGTACTGCTTTCTACACTACCATGTTGTGGTTTATTATGGTTAAGAAACAAAATGCTTGCAAAGTAAAATCAAGTACTTTTAACCAGTGCTTCATAAACAGTTAAGTGCTACTATTTTTACCCTTCTATTTCCATAAACACTACCTTTTATTGGAGGGCTTCTCCCTAATTCAAATGTTTTCATTGCAGTGTTATCAATTCTCCAGGACACAGTCTGTGTTTCTGCTCCGAGACGAGGCTCTCCCAGGCAATATCCCTCAGTTTAAGCCTTTCCCATTTGCTTCTCTAGCTTGGCTTCCAAATTTTTTATTTGATTTCCCAAATGTACAGAGCAGTGAACCAACTGTGCACATCCATCTGTTAATTGATAAACAGACATAGAAGAGTATTACATACCGTGCCTTTGCCCCTTCAAAATAAAGTACGTTGTAAAGTTTTCCTTTTAAACTCGAATCATCTGTCCTTTTGAGTTTTCTTTTATTACCTATTTCTTTAAGCTTCCAAGGCTGACTAAAATCATTTTTTTAAAAAATGTGGTAAAATAGCATGACATCTACCAGAATCTTGTGATTCCTCATAAAGAAAAAAATGTATTTGTACTTGTACTCATGGGCTTCCCTGGTGGCTCTGAGGTAAAGAATCCACCTGCCAATGCAGGAGACACAGGTCTGACTCCTGGGTCAGGAAGATCCCTTGGAGGAGGAAATGGCAAACCACTTCAGTATTCTTAACTAGGAAATCTCATGGACAGAGGAGCCTTCTGGGCTACAGTCCATGGGGTTGCAAAGAGTCAGTGAGACATGACTGAACAGCAACAACAACTTGTATTCACATCTGTGTGTGGGTATTCTTTTTTAACCACACAAAGGGATTACATTTATTATGAGTTTTTGATACTGTTTTTCTAATTCTAAAATTTTATTATATAGCTTGATAATATAAGATAGTTGAATACATCTTTTTATGAGTGTTTTTTCCCCCCAACAGGATAAGTAAACCTGGGATTACAAATGTGCAGCAAATGAGCCACAATGTATAAATTTTAGTGGAAATTATTGTAGCCATGCTATTTAGGAGATTTAATAAGAATTAGTTTACTTAAATACTTGTGTTAAGCAGATTATGGTCAATTCCATTATTTTGTTTGTCTAGTGTTATCATACTATTTTGTACATGTCTCTTAAAAGTTGTTTGGTCACTTACTAAAGAAAGAATGGCTTCATCCTGACTTAACAAGCTGTTTAGCTTTTAGCTAACCTCTCCAGGCTTAATTTTATTTGAAAAATGACCTATGAATTTCCTTCCATTTATATGTATCTAATTCTTCAAACGTTATTATACAAATATCAAGGAATATTTGGTTAAAATATATAAGATACAACGAATAATGTTATGATGCAAAACTGCGTCTACCATACAGTTTGTAAAAATGTTTTACCATGTTCTTTAAAGTCTCCATGTGTCCCTAAACGTTCCCGTCCCTTTCTCTTTCTGCTCAGAGGAAATATTACCGTGCATTTAGAGATTATCACTCCCTTGTTTGTCCCCATAGTTTGGCCACACATGTTTGTATGATCAAACATATGTTTAACATGCTTTAAATGTTATGTAGATGCATTTATACTGTATGTTTTCCCCTTAGTAATGGGTAATTTCCTTATTTTAACCCAAGGGAAGCAGGCTTATACTCATTTTGCTAATCAATCTTGGGTACCCTGTTAGACTTCCTAAATCAGGCCATGTTTTGCTTCACTCCTTAGGTGAGTAGAAACTGGAGCCTGATTCACTTTTACTTGGTTGGTATTCTAAAATCATCTATTGCTTTCTGCTTTAACTTCAATTTTGCCCTTGGCTAACCCTTATTTTCTTGTTAATTCCTCAAAGCACTTAACAATGTGTTTTCAATAGTTTATCCATATGTTTAGTAGTCGTTTAGATCAAAGACTACATTAAGCAATTGACACAAAGTTAAATAATCAGGGATCCTGATTTCTAGAAGGCTGAATCCAGACTATGAAAAGATAGTCATGTAAACAATCAAAATATTTAATGACCTTCCATCTTCAGACACAGGCTTAAAGCAAGCAAAAATAATAAGAATTAGAACATAAATTAATGAGATAGAGAACAGGAGAACAATAGAGAAAAACAAGAAAATCAACAATAACCAAAGTTGATTCTTCAAACAAAACAAAACTTATAAACCTTTAGCTGGAGTGACCAAAAATCGGGGGACAAGACTCAATGATTAGAATCAGGAATGAAAAAGGAGCTCAACCACTTTGGAAAACAGTTTGGCAGTTCATCAAAAGGTTCAACTTAGAGTTCACATGAATTCTAATCCTAGGTATACATACTCAACTGAAATATGGAAAAGCAAAATGTGTCATAGTCATACAATGGAAGAATTTATTAAGCAATAAAGAAATGAAGTCCTGGTACATGCAAAGCATGGATGAACCTTGAAATCATTATGTCCAGTGATAGAATCCAGCCACAAAAGGTCACATTTTAAAAATTCCATTTCTATGAAATGTCCAGAATAGGCAAACTTATGGAGACTGAAAGTAGATTAGTAGTTATCTAGCAAATGGCATCGCACTCCAGTATTCTTGCCTAGAGAATCCCAGGGACAGGGGAGCCTGGTGGGCTGCTGTCTATGGGGTCACACAGAGTCGGACACGACTGAAGCAACTTAGCAGCAGCAGCAGCACTAGTTGGGGAGCTGTGGAAATAATGGGGTGACTGCAAAAGAATCTGAGGTTTCCTTTTGGTGTGACCGAAGTGTTTTAAAATTGTGGTGATGGTTGAACACTGTGAATATAGTAAACATCTTTGAATAGTAAACTCTAAATGGGTGAATTGAATGGAATGTGAAATCTACCTCAATAAAGTTACTACTGAATGATGAAATCACCAAAGCTCGACTTCAAATTAAACATGTTTGTGGATACTTAACATCTGATCTCAGCGGACAAGGCAACTTGATCCACAGCTATCAGGTTAAATAACACATTTTTAATAGAGACAAGGGAATACCAAGTGAATTTAGATGCTTTAGGGAATAATATCAGAGAGACCTTATTCCAAAATTCCACTGTGTTCTTCTTTCAAAGTGTTTCAAAAAGAAACACTTTTTTTCAAAGAAGAAAACTTCTCCAAAAGTCCACAGTGTGTTTGTCCACTGTGTAGTTCTGGTAACTCAGATAAACTTACTTCACATATTTGAAATTTAATTTTCTAATTAGTGAAATAAAAAATAATTTTTGCAAACTTTCAATAAGTCAAATCATAGACCTTTTTTAGCCTAGTGTCAGGGAGGTAACTTATTACTGTAGTTATTAATTTTCTTGCTATATTTATCAAACTATTATAGACCCTATTATAGTTATAGTGACTACAGGGGTAAAAAAAAATTTTGGATATATTTTCATTTACATTCCCTCACACAAAATACAACTTTTTGGGAATTTACATCTCTTAAGTCCAACTTGATCACAGAGAAAACGCTAACAGAGCAATTCTGAACACAAAAGAAGAGGAAAGGTGTATGTAAATATTTACTTTCTATTCATTGCCCATCCTTATGCATACATTTTTCTTTTTGAACCTTGCTCTCAAACAGAATCAGAGAACATTTAGGGCAGCCAACTGCGTTTCCAACCTAGCAACCACCCTGGGAAGCTCTTGCTTGCTCTTTGATTATTACTTTGCTGCTGCTGTGATGTGCTGCTTTCCCTGGAAGCACTTCAGAACCTTTGCCTGGCGGGTTAGGCAGCAGTGAAGCAGAGAAAACAGGTGGCCTTAATGGGTAACTTAATGGTGTGTTAAGTGTTCGTTTCTGCTAAACTGAACACAGGCTTTGGTGTGAGTGTCTAGTTTTACTGGGTCACTGTCAACCAACATGCATAGAGTGCTAAATTTTGAAGAAATTTGGGTTCGAGTGGAGCACAGCATGAAGAAACCAACTACAGGGATGGTATAAGGTGACCTTAGGCAGCAGGGATAGGATGTATATCTCCTCCACCCCCAGGTATGTTTTTAAATTATAGGCATGTATCAGGTATTCTGCTGCAAAATCATTATTTCCTCCCACTGGATTAAGATTTCCTAGAAATACTGGATATTTGGCTTCCATGGTGGCTCAGCTGGTAGAGAATCTGCCTGCAATATGGAAGACCTGGGTTCGATCCCTGGGTTGGAAAGATCCCCGGGAGAAGGGAACGGCTACCCACTCCAGTATTCTGGCCTGGAGAATTCCATGCACTGTATAGTCCATGGGGCCACCAAGGAGTCGGACAGGACTGAGCAACTTTCACTTTCACTTTTCAGAAATACTGTCTATCTTATTTTGCTTTGCTAGGCTTCTCTGAAGGAAAAAATATCCAATAATTATAAAAATTTTAAAATAGAAGTGCTCCTCTTTTAATAGAAAAGGAGCACTAGCATATTTATTATTTTATGAAATGCTTTTAAATATGTGATTTTCAAAACAAAATTAAAAATATAAAGAGTTTTAAGTATATGAAGTATATTTCATACACTTAAACAATGGTAAGTCCATTGCTTACTATATGTGCATAATACTTTTTGAAAGATGAAGAAACAAGCCATGATTTCATTACCTGCTGCTAAGTCACTTCAGTCGTGTCTGACTCTGTGCGACCCCATAGACGGCAGCCCACCAGGCTCCCCCGTCCCTGGGATTCTCTAGGCAAGAACACTGGAGTGGGTTGCCATTTCCTTCTCCAATGAATGAAAGTGAAAAGTGAAAGTGAAGTCGCTCAGTCATGTCCGACTCGTCGCGAACCCATGGACTGCAGCCCACCAGGCTCCTCCATCCATGGGATTTTCCAGGCAAGAGTACTGGAGTGGGGTGCCATTGCCTTCTCCAATATTTCATACACTTAAACAATGGTAAGTCCATTGCTTACTAGATGGGCATAATACTTTTTGAAAGATGAAGAAACAAGCCATGATTTCATTACCTAAGCACCCCCATCTTTGAAAATAGACTTCTGATAGGTTAGTGAAATCATAACTTTATGATTTATTTGTGATGTTTGAGTAATAAGAAAAAACAAAACATTAAAAATATGGACTTGTTAAAAAATATTAACAGTGACCTTGGTGTGATTACCATATTATGATTGACAAAGTACTATTAGATAAAGGAGAATGACACATGGCGAAAAAATACATGCTGTATTTTCGCTCATATTCTCACAAGCCCAAATACTGAAAGTCAGTGCTGTTCCCCATGATTATCAAGTGAAAATTATAAATAAAATAATCATGATTATATATATATATATGATACACTTTTTTCCACTTGAAAGGCTCTAATTACCCACTGAAATCTTAGTATAGATTTTATACTAATTGTAATAGCAGTGGAGTGATGGGAATTTTTATAACAATAGCATGAAGATGCTAAGTATACTATGAAAGAAAAGTTTATAAATTCTACCTCCAAGATTTTAAAAAACATAAAAGTATAATGGTAAATATTCTGTTCAATTATCTGATCAGAATACTGGTATTTTATACAGACACCTTCATGAGTAGTCACTCCCTCTTCCTCAGAGGGAGGTGGGATTCTTCTTTCTTTCCTTGAAAGGCTCCAGGGTTCGTGAAAGTTCTCAGAAAGGTACCAAGATCCTGGAAAAAAATCCAAGGATTTATTAAAGTTCCCAGAAGGATCTGGGCACCAGAATTGGGCTAGGATTGTTACATTGGAAATATTACTACACAACAGAAGGCAGCTCTTGGGGACTCACAAAGTTTTGAAGTAAATCCATAGCTTAAACCTCTGGACAACTTGGAAATAAGATGAGAAATTTGGACTGTTTTGACCATCAAAATCAAAATATAAGTAAGTACAAGTCAAACTATTAAAAGCCATCAAGGTATCTGCTACTATTAAAATGAAGAAATCTTTCTGTGAAAGGAATAACAGGTGTGTTGCTAATGGGCGATTTGCAGCCAAAGCTGCAAAAGTGGTGGGCATGAGTCAGATGCTTAAAAGCTCTTAGCACACTGGTTACTCAAACTTAAGGCTCCCGAGCTAAGACAAATTGGTCATGGAAGAGGCAAGGTTAACACTAGGTCACCCCACAACTTGAATAAAATTTCCATGCAGTAAGGCACATTGTTCAGCTCAGTTCAGTCACTCAGTCATGTCTGATTGTTTGCCACACCATGGACAGCAGCATGTCAAGCTTCTCTGTCCATCAACAACTCCTGGAGCTTGCTCAAGCTCATATCCTTCAAGTCGGTGATACCATCCAACCATCTCATCCTCTGTCATCACATTCTCCTCCTGCCTTCAATTTTTTCTAGCATTAGGGTCTTTTCCAGTGAGTCAGTTTTTCCCATCAGGTGGCCAAAGTACAGGAGTTTCAGCTTCAGCATCAGTCTTTCCAATGAATATTCAGGACTGATTTCCTTGAGGGTTGACTGGTTGGATCTCCTTGCTGTCCAAGGGACTCTCAAGAGTTTTCTCCAACATCACAGTTCAAAAGCATCAATTCTTCAGTGCTCAGTTTTCTTTATGGTCCAACCATCAAATCCATACATGACTGCTGGAAAAACCTTAGCTTTGACTAGACTGACCTTTGTAAACAAAGTAATGTCTCTGCTTTTTAGCATGCTGTCTAGGTTGGTCATAGCTTTTCTTCCAAGGAGCAAGCATTTTTAAATTCCATGGCTGCAGTCACCATCTGCAGTGATTTTGGAGACCAAGAAAATAAAGCCCATCACTGTTTCCACTGTTTTCTCATCTATTTGCCATGAAGTGATGGGACTAGATGCCATGATCTTTGTTGTTTGAATGCTGAGTTTTAAGCCAGCTTTTTCACTGTCCTCTTTCACTTTCATCAAGAGGCTCTTTAGTTCCTCTTCACTTTCTACCTTTAATGGTGGTGTCATCTGCGTATCTGAGGTTATTGATATTTCTCCCTGCAATCTTGATTCCAGCTTGTGCT
This sequence comes from Bubalus kerabau, assembly GCF_029407905.1. Classification (NCBI taxonomy): domain Eukaryota; kingdom Metazoa; phylum Chordata; class Mammalia; order Artiodactyla; family Bovidae; genus Bubalus; species Bubalus kerabau. Next base: position 44,089,966 of record NC_073631.1, read on the forward strand.
TCATCCCGTCTGGCATTTCACATGGTATAGTCTGCATATAAGTTAAATAAGCAGGGTGGCAATATACAGTCTTGACGTACTCCTTTCCCAGTATGGAACCATTCTGTTGTTCCATGTCTGGTTCTAATTGTTACTTCTTGACCTGCATACAGATTTCTCAGGAGGCAGGTAAGGGGGTCTGGTATCCCCATCTCTTGAAGAATTTTCCAGTTTGTTGTGATCCACAGAGTCAAGGGCTTTGGCATAGTCAATAAAGCAGAAGTAGATGTTTTAGAGAAATGCAAATCAAAACCACAATGACGTATCATTTCACACCAGTCAGAATGGCTGCGATCCAAAAGTCTACAAGCATTAAATGCTGGAGAGGGTGTAGAGAAAAGGGAACCCTCTTACACTGTTGGTGGGAATGCAAACTAGTACAGCCACTATGGAGAACAGTGTGGAGATTCCTTAGAAAACTGGAAATAAAACTGCCATACGACCCAGCAATCCCATTGCTGGGCATACACACTGAGGAAGCCAGAATTGAAAGAGACACGTGTACCCCAATGTTCATTGCAGCACTGTTTATAATAGCCAGGACATGGAAGCAACCTAGATGTCCATCAGCAGATGAGTGGATAAGAAAGCTGTGGTACATATACACAATGGAATATTACTCAGTGATTAAAAAGAATACATTTGAATCAGTTCTAATGAGGTAGATGAAACTGGAGCCTATTATACAGAGTGAAATAAGTCAGGAAGAAAAACATCAATATAAAATACTAACACATATATATGGAATTTAGAAAGATGGTAACGATGACCCTATATGTGAGACAGAAAAAGAGACACAGATGTATAGAACAGTCTTTTGGACTTTGCAGGAGAAGGCAAGGGTGGGCTGATTTGAGACAATAGCATTGAAACATGTATATTATCATATGTGAAACAGATCTTCAGTCCAGGTTCGATGAATGAGATAGGGGGCTCAGGGCTGGTGCACTGAGGGATAGGATGGGGAGGGAGGTGGGAGGGGGGTTCAAGATGGGGAACAAATGTATACCCATGGCTGATTCATGTCAATGTATGGCAAAAACCACTATGTTGTAAAGTAATTAGCCTCCAATTAAAATAAATAAATTAAAAAAAAAAAGAAGTAGATGTTTTTCTGGAACTCTCTTGCTTTTTTGATGATCTAATAAATGTTGGCAATTTGATCTCTGGTTTCTCTGCCTTTTCTAAATCCAGCTTGAACATCTGGAAGTTCTTGGTTCACATACTGTTGGAGCCTTGCTAGGAGAATTTTGAGCATTAGTTTGCTAGCATGTGAGATGAGTGCAATTGTGCAGTAGGTCAAACATTCTTTGGCACTACCTTTCTTTGGGAGTGGAATGACAACTGACCTTTTCAGTCCTGTGGCCACTACTGAGTTTTTCAAATTTGCTGGCATATTTAGTGCAGCACTTTCACGGCAACATCTTTTAGGATGTGAAATAACTCAGCTGGGATTCTATCACGCCACAAAACCCCCAACTCAGAGACTCATCTCTCTTAGGTATTAAAATGGCTCTGAGACCTAACACTTAGCCAAGGAAATACGGTTCTTAAGTTTCAAAGAATTGAGCATGCCACCTTCTGGCACATGTCCTTATTTTATATCTAGGAACTGTGGTAACAGAAGCTATAGATATCCACAGAAATGGTAAAATCTTATAAAGAAAAGCTAAATTTATAATGGCTATTATGGAGAATGTTCCATTTAGACAAAATTGTTCATTTAAGAAATGCACTTGAAAGCAGGGGTTTCAAATGAACAAGCAAATTAACTGACATTCAAAAGCCACTGAAAAGCTTAAAAATTCCAAAATAGCTTCATTGACAGATTCACTGCAAAAGGCTTAAGAAAAACTAAAGACACAGAGGTATCTAAAACAAAAGACTAAGACTGATGTGACTCCTACTACTTGCCTCTACCCTCCTTCTAATCTTCTGTCTGAATTGCCTTTCCACCTCAAAGAGACCAAAAGATAATGAAGAAAAGTCCACCAAGTTAGTGGCTTGACAAATGCAACAGTTCGAAGACCAGAAATCTAAAACACCTGGGACTCCCCTGCTGCACCCTCCTGGGGTCTGCCATCTAAATCCTGGCCCAGAAACCAGTGCCTTGTTTGCATTCAATGGAGACACCAGAAAAAAAAAAATTTCTGAAAAGATTTTGTCAAATTCTTTCATACCAACACAAATGCTTCCATATATATCTACCCTCAAAAAAGGGCTCTCATATGGGCCTCTCCCAGTATTTATGGGACTCTGAGGGATTTCCCCATGAACTGCTACCAGATAGTCTTTTAAATAGCCAAGGGGAAATAAAAATTAAAAGTAATGGAAAATCTCACCAAATCCTGGTAGATACCAGGGCTACACTCTTTACTTTACATCCCGCTAGCTTTGGAAGCCCACAGATGAGATCCTGAGAAAACTGGGAGAAGTCAGTGAAGGGTGAGAATTCTTACCAGAGTCAGCCCTGATGGAACTCTGCAGGGTTGGTGGACAAAGGAGATGATAAGGTTAGTTAGTATCTTGGAACCCATACTATGGATGCTGGCCCAGTGGTCCAGTCTACATCACAAGACTAAACCCAAGTCAGCCTGCACTTAAGGGAAACGCTGTCAGTGAATCCTAACATACACCAATCACAGTAGTCCCACTCAGCTAAGCTAGCTCACAGTACGCTAGAACACAGGATATGCTAGCCTTATAAGGAAATCCCCCACCTCCTGGCCAGTCATGCCCTATTCTGCATTTCCTCTTCCAACAACTATAAAACTGGCTCTTGCCCAAAATCCCCAGGGGAGAGTGCTCCACTGCTTGTGAGACACTACTCCCCCAGTTCATGGATTGCTTTCCCTTAGAAAAAGTGAGGCAGAAACTGCTAGACAGTATAAGACTTTGAAGAACTCAATTCCTTGTTTTAATTTCAATTTTTCTCTTCTCAAATAAACATCTCACTCTTTGTTCCAATTTCCTGGCATTCAGAGGAATGCCGCCCTGGTCTGGAGGACCATAAAACATTCAGACCCAGGACAAAACAATCATTAACTGCTGCTCAGTTTATCAAGGAAAAAAACTCCAAGAAGACCATTAGCTCTTAAAACATACATTTGGTCCCTAAATCATAGTCTGGAGTCTTAAAAAGTGTCAAGAGATGGCATTGCAATGTCTGGAGAAACTGAGACACTAGGGGATCCAAGAAAGTCATAAAATTGAAACTGAACTTTGCAACATTTAAACTAATTGGTCAAAAATGACATATATTAAAGTCATAAGCCAACCAAAAATGTACAGATCAATATGTTAGGTAGTTAGAATAAGAAAAAAAGAGTCCAAAATAGCAGTGACTGAAAGACAAAGAAAGGAAAAAGCCCATGAAAATAGAACAAAAGAAGGTCTGAGGACCAGAGTGAGAGCCTCAGGTGAAACAAAGAGCCCTCCTGGCTAATCCAATTTAATAGGGCAGGCTCAGGGGAAGGAGAAAAAACATATACAAAGAGACAACACTGAGCTGCTCTCTTCTCTCTGCTTCTTTTGGGTCAGCCCGCCCTCACGCCTCAAGGATGTATTTTCCTTTGCTTGCCAAATAAAACTGAGCTGTAACCAAGCTGTAACATGAGTCTGCCATTTAATCTGAACTGTAACCGAGCTGTAACACTGGTCCATACGTAGCTTCAAATTTTTGCTGCAGTGAGACAGAACCAGGGAAATCACACATTCCCCCAACAAATACTGAAGATATAAAACTGCTGTAATCCCTGCCTTTCGGGGGCTCTTCATCTCCTCTCAGTGACAAGCTGAGGGCTTTATGTCTCTATATTCTAAAATAAACTTTGCCTGTGTGAGTGTTTGTGAGTTTTCAAATTCATACTTTGGCTCCATGAACAGAACTCGGGTTTCACACACATTTCAAAAGGACATCAAACTTGTTACTAAATTGTTTTAGTTTTGTCATTTGATGCGAGGTAAAATTTCACCTTGCCCCTTCCTCTGGGGTTCCCATTAATCATTAATCCTTCATATCCCAAGGAAAGCTATTGTCTTCCTGTGTGTCTCATTTGTGTCCTGAGTACTTGGCTTGCCTTTCTGTCTGCTTAGGGCATGCAGGTTTTTGGTTCTTGCATATGCAAGCAGCTCAGCTGCAAGTGTGAGGGGCCCAAAAATATGGCTAGACAGAAATGTAGGCTTAACTACATTTGCAGCCAGCATCCTATCGACTGCTGCGAGTTCTTTAGGGATCTAAGTCTGTCTTTCTTTTGGCTATCTTTGGGAGTAGATCTGGATATTGGGAGGATAGTTTCTTCTGCATCCTCTCTGGGAGTGCCTGTTTCATCCATGGGGCCATTCAATGCTGCCAAGAATGTTTACTATTTGTACCAGCTGAAATCTGACAGGATATTTGAAATAATTTTTTAAAAACTTAAATAGCTCTATAGTCAGGAGTTAGTAAAATTGGAAGTTGATTCTCTAGAGACTGATAGAAACATTTTTAAGGCCTTCTTCCCTAGGCTAAATGAAACTATGTAACCAGAGGGAAAGAAAACCTTTTCCAAGACAAATGGCTCTAAATTTGGAACATAGGAATATTTTATTTCTATCTTAATGAAGATGCCCCTGATATAAAGAAGCAAATTGTAGATAACATAATTAGATGGAAGGATCAGTGCCTTGGACTCATTCAAGTTGCAATCCTATTCTTTGAGAAATTAGAAACAGCTGTTTTTCTCTTTTATAGGACCTGGGGTGTGGCTCCAGAGGCAATTAAAAATCCATCTTATTATTTTTATCAACCTTCAGTCAGTTCAATCACTCAGTCATGTCCGACTCTTCATGACCCCATGGACTGCGGCATGCCGGGCTTCCCTGTCCATCACCAACACCTGGAACTTACTCAAACTCATGTCTACTGAGTTGGTAATGCCATCCAACCATCTCATCCTCTGTCGTTCCCTTTGCCTCTGGCTTTCAATCTTTCCCAGCATCAAGGTCTTTTCCAATGAGTCAGTTCTTCGCATCAGGTGGCCAAAGTATTGGAGCTTCTGCTTCAGCATCAGTCCTTCCAGTGAATATTCAGGACTGATTTCCTTGAGGATTGACTGATTGGATCTCTTTGCAGTCCAAGGGACTCTTAAGAGTCTTCTCCAACACCACAGTTCAAAAGCATCAATTCTTTGGCGCTCAGTTTTCTTTATAGTCCAACTCTCACATCCATACATGACTACTGGAAAAACCATAGCCTTGCCTAGACGGGCCTTTGTTGGCAAAGTAATGTCTCTGCTTTTTAATATGCTGTCTAGGTTGGTCATAGCTTTTCTTCCAAGGAGCAAGCATCTTTTAATTTCATGGCTGCAGTCACCATCTGCAGTGATTTTGGAGCCCCCCAAAATAAAGTTTGTCACTTCTTTCACTGTTTCCCCATTTATTTGCCATGAAGTGACATGACCAGATGCCATGATCTTACTTTTCTGAATGTTGAGTTTTAAGCCAACTTTTTCACTCTCCACTTTCACTTTTATCAAGCTCTTACGTACTTCTTCTCTTTCTGCCATAGGGGTGGTGTCATCTGCATATCTGAGATTATTACTATTTCTCCCTGCGATCTTGATTCCAGCTTGTGCTTCTTCCAGCCCAGTGTTTCTCATGATGTTCTCTGCATATAAGTTAAATAAACAAGGTGACAATATACAGCCTTGACATACTCCTTTCCTGATTTGGAACCAGTCTATTGTTTCATGTCCAGTTCTAACTGCTGCTTCTTGACCTGCATACAGATTTCTCAGGAGGCAGGTCAGGTGGGCTGGTATTTCCATCTCTTTAAGAATTTTCCACAGTTGTTGTGATACCAACCCTAAACTTCCCTATTCATTACAAAGGCTTGTAGGTATTGTATAAATTCTAGCCTTAGGAAACAAAAGTTCTTCTTGGAGAACCAGCATTCTTTCTCTGTGTTTTTGAGATGCAAATATTCTACGTGGTCTTCTATAGAAATGAGGGATCTCTCTTTGAAATGCAAACTTCAGGAAGGTCATTCTTATCAGAAGGGGGAAGAAGGGGAAACACAATTTGGAAACTAGCCAGGGACTTCCCTGGTGGCCCAGTGGTTAAGAATATTCCTGCCAATGCAGAGGACATGGGTTCAGTCCCTGGTCCAGAAAGATCCCACATGCTTCAGAGCAACTAAGCCCATGCTACTGCTACTGCTAAGTCACTTCAGTCGTGTCCGACTCTGTGCGACCCCATAGATGGCAGCCCACCAGGCTCCCCCATCCCTGGGATTCTCCAGGCAAGAACACTGGAGTGGGTTGTCATTTCCTTCTCCAATGCATGAAAGTGAAAAGTGAAAGTGAAGTCACTCAGTTGTGTCCGACTCTTAGCGACTCCATGGACTGCAGCCTACCAGGCTCCTCCGCCCATGGGATTTTCCAGGCAAGAGTACTGGAGTGGGGTGCCATTGCCTTCTCCGAATGCACCACAACTATTGAGCTGGAGTGCTGCAACTACTGAAGCCCACAAGCCTAGAGCCTGGCTCTGTAACAAGAGAAGCCCCTGCCTGCTGCAACTAGAGAAAGCCTGTGTGCAGCAAGACCAGGGCAACCTAAAATAAAGAAAAAATAAATAAAATAATTAATTGAAAAAAGAAACTAGGCAATGAAAAACCTTAAGTCTTCTCTACCAAAATTAGTAAAAAGTTTCAAGTCATCTGAGCAGGTAACCTTAACTTATTCCATCTACTAGAAATGCAACTTGGATTCAACTTTTTAAAAATAAATTAGTGAGTCTTGCATTGTCATACCTGTCTCATGGCTACAATTTTAAGCTGAAAGCTATAAGATCTTTTTTGAGTGTGTTCCTCTGTATGTTTATGAAACTGAACAGGACCCCATTAGGCCCTCCTGGGTATAAATGCCTTTCTGCCCTCCACTTCCACTTGTTTGTAGGAAATGAGCGTCATTCAGCCTCCTTGACCTTCCCTGATTTCTAAAGAACAGATTCAAGCTCTTTGCTGGGAAAGACTGAAGGCAGGAGGAGAAGGGGACAACAGAGGATGAGTTGGTTGGATGGCATCACCAACTCAATGGACATGAGTTTGAGCAAGCTCCAGGAGATGGTAAAAGACAGAGAAGCCTGGTGTGCTGCAGTCCATGGGGTTGCAAAGAGTGGGACACAAGTTAGCAACTGAACACCACCAACAACAAATGAGGGAATGGAGAGAATATAGAAATAAGGGAGGATCAGTCAAGAAAAAAAAAAAAGCACAACCTTGAGGCAGGGTCCTGGTTCCTCCTCAAGGAATATACATAACAATATCTTTGAACTGTTCTATAGGAACTAAAGCCTCTACCCACATGGAGGATGGTGACTTCAGGCTGAGTACAAGATTTCTGGAACACCACTCTCTTACCACCAACCTATCAGAAAAAAAGTCACAATATCCTGCAGCCCTCACCTCAAATTTTTCCTATAAAAACTTTTCTCGCAAAACCATCAGGGAGTTTTGGGTATTTGAACATGATCCACCCATTCTCCTTGTTTGGCTCTGCAATAAATCATTCTCTTCTCCAAAATCCTTTATTTTGGTTTGTTTGGCCTCACTGCATTAAGCATTCAGACATGTGCTAACAAAAAGAGCTAAATTTGTTCACACCTATGTAACTCTTTGTATTTTTAAAACTCTTCTATTTTTTTCTACAGTTAAATAGGTAATTAAGTATTATCTCATAATGACCTATGATCCTATTGATCAAATACACCTTTTGACATTTTGACTACTTCCCCAAATCAAATTCTAAACAGTCTTTTTGACTTCAAAATCACTTTGAGATTTCCCAGAGGACCCCTGGAAAATATCAAAGGATTTGTCTCTTACCCTGCTAAACTAATTTGGTTTATTCGATATGTTAAAATACATAGGAAGCACTGTCAAGTAAAAAGTGATGTTTAATCTTCTTAAATCATATTTGTATAGGTATATGTTATAAATATGTTTTCCAAAAATATATAACATTTCTAAAATTGTTATTTCCTAGTATAATGTTATCAGTCATAATTCCAGTTATCATCTTAAAATGTGTGTTACAGAAACAAGCAAATTCCCTTGTTAATTTCATTGCAATAAACTCTTAATATATCTTTAACAATGGAAATTTCAAGTCTTTTGTCATCCACAGACTGTTAATGTATCCTGATTCTTTTGCAAAAGCGAGATTTATGGAAAGGACCTACCAAGTATTCTTGACCACTGACACTGCTGCCAGTTTACAAGCGATCAAGCCTTTGGTGCATATTTCACAACTGAAGAAGGCTCCACTTGCTATCTGATTCTGTGCAAATGCTGAAGATCTGAAAATCAAACTGACTAAGAATAGAAGTAGCCCACATCTAGGCAGACTGCTTCTTCCCAAGACATCAGATCAAGAGGATCAAGAGTGCTTCTTTCTATTCCCCCTTCCCTTTCTGACCATCTTTTTCTTAATTCTTATACTGTGAAGGTCTTTATAATTCTTTGTCCACCACCTTCTTCCTTACCCTGGTCTTCCTTGGTGACTCAGTTGGTAAAGCCTGCCTGCAAAGTGGGAGACCTGGGTTCAATCCCTGAGCCAGAAGCTTCCAAGGAGAAGGAAATGGCAACCCTCTTCAGTGCTCTTGCCTGGAAGATTCCATGGACAGAGGAGCCTGGGGGGCTGCAGTCCATGGGGTCGCAAAGAGATGGACACGACTGAGTGATTAACAGTTTCACTTTCCTTGCCCTGGCCTGAAACGATAATGCTGTTGTTCAGGTATCTCTGGCTATGCAAAGGAGAGCAATCTAACCTCCAACTGACACACTACTATGTTGGTGATCCTATAGTTCTTTCTGCCAGTGATAAACCATTCCCCGATTTCTAATGCCTCAGTTTCTCTGGAACACGCTCTGTGTATAAACAATTATGGAGAAAAAGAGATATGGTTACACAAAACACATGAACAGGCCAACTGGCTTAAAGAAGTAGCCCCTGTCTGGGATCATTGCTTGGCTTACTTGATTCTAGCTGGCTTGGGTCATAGGGACTCTGGCTCAGGAATGCTCTCTAAACCACAGACATGGTTTTATTGCTAATAATTATTATTGTCTCCCTAATATATTACATTCTCTCAAATGTTTAAAATGCATGAAGGCAGCCATTGATCAGCCTACAGACGGTTTCTGTCTGACTGGAATGAAAAAATAGAACAGAAAAATGTAACCAGCTCTAAGAACAGGAGCCTGACATCATCTCTTGTGGATGACACACCAAGACCCAAAGAAGCAAAGGCAATCAAGGGTCACAGTAAGACCAATATTTCTGATCAAATGTCTTGAATGGTCAAGAGAATGATCATAAAAAGGAAACCTGAAATAACTTTATATGACCAATATGAAGCCAACTCTGCCGAGGGTACCACATCAACAGAACCAAAACTGAGATAATTTCTGTGTCCCTGTAAGCAGTCAGAGCAGAAATACAGTATATTTAGTCAACCCAGTTGCCACCCTAGCTCACTTCAGACAAAGTTGACTATGTGGCCTCAGCAAAGCAGATTATTTTCTATTTGTCTCCTCTTTGTTCTATATTCTCCATCCTATAAAGGCTTCTTGCCTTGTGCCCCATTTTTTGGTTCTCAAAAAAGAGACTATTTTATCAAGCGTTAAGATTTGTTTGTATCAACTAAACTATCTTCTTTAATCATTCTTTTAACCAAAGGTAACTTATTAATTCATATATGAATAAAAATAATATACATATAACAAGTCATTATAAATCTGTCTCAGAACTCCTCATTTTGAGAACCACTGCTCAGGACTACTTTCCCTATCTGTGACGTGTTCACAAAAGGTGAGGCGAAGTCAGCGAGTCTTTAATTGAAATGAACACATGCTGGCATTTCATATTAGCACACAATCTGTCAAAATTTGCACTTTTGGCCCAACAAATATTTTCCACAAGATTTAGTAAGCAATTTCTGTTAGCCTGTACCTCAGAATGCAGTGGTTTGGGGATAGTTATTCTGATATCATTGTGTTTGATAAAGCAACCATTTACACATGACTTGGGGTGTATTCCAATATTTTCAGAGTAATTCAATTATTAATAGCATTTGAAGCTTTTCTCTACACAGGCATGACTTGTGTCTTCGTGAAAATAAAAGAGAATCCTCTTTGTGGTACACTGTGCAATTACCTTATTGTTGAATAATGTCAAGGAATGATATCTTAATGATTTGTAAGAATGAAGGTATAAAAACTCCAAACCATAATTTAAATCCACTGATTGAATTTAAGGAAAATTCCATGAGGGATCCAACATAATAATCATAAGCATGACACATTTTAATATTTATGGGTAAAAGTTATGAATAGAATATATATTCACATTGTATAGAGCAAGGTATGAATTATGTACCATTTAAAATATTTATAAATATCACAAAGGTATCTCCAGAAAATGTCAAATCCTAGGAATTAATTTATTGTCAGAGTAATCAAGGTTAAACTGCCTTAGGAGGGAAACAAAACCTTTTCCTTTCAGCCTAGATAACAATCCGAGCTTTAAGTCTGTGCCCAGTGTGTGTGTGAGTGTGTGCATGTGTGTGTTCATTGCTTGTGAGTAGGGGACATGTTTAAGTAGCAAAATATAATAGTAAAACTGTTCTTCTACCCGTTAACAATAGGACATGAACACTTGCCTGGAACTTTTCTATTGTGGAAAACTATCAAATCTCAAATCTGGGGGAATACACTGTTTTCCTTACCAATAGTTTTTTTTGTAGAGTGATGTTTCTGGTAGTGTTGACACAGCACAACCATTACACAAGATTGGTCCAACTAACCACTACATTTTTTTCAATTTTGATCTAACCTCTGTTACCACGGAAGGAAAATGGCAACTCTCCTTCTTCTCCATAACTGTAAATAAATTAGGTTTTAAGAAATTCCAGCTGGGACTTATTTGACTTTCCATGTCCTGTAGAAAGCTTGGCTTAAAATATAATCCAGGGACTTCCCCGGCGTTTCAGTGGTTAAGGCGAATCATTATTTAAATATCACTCCCATGTGTACCTGAAAATTCCTTTGTTTAGTATTCCAACTCTGAGACATTTTATTTATTATCAAAATAATACATGTTTATTCATAAAGCATACTGCATTTACAATGGAAGAATTCTTACCTTGACATCTATAAGCACGTACAAATTGGTGTTTAGAGGTTTAACAATAAGGCAACCCTAGTGATTTTAAAACATATAGTGACAATGCTGTAGTATTATGCATTTTGAGTACGAGAGAATTATGCACCTAAAAATTTAAAATTACTCAATTGTAGCCACTAGATGGCAGTATAAGTCCTTGGATGCTCTCAATATGAAATACAACAGGAACAATTTAAAAATTTTATGTTTCATAACAGCTTTCACTATATCACCCCAAAAGGAAAAATCAGAGGCAAAAAGTCACTGTTACAGTACAAAGTATTTCTGAGGGTTGTCCCACTCTGATTTGGCATTTTTCTTTGTGAAATTAAACAAATAATTATCTAGTCAATTTTAGCTACAGTTAATAACTTGGGCTTCCCTGGTGGCTCAGACAGTAAAGAATCAGTCCTGCAATGCAAGAGACCCAGGTTTGATCCCTGGAGCAGGAAGATCCCCTGGAGAAGGAAGTGGCAACCCACTCCAGTTTTCTTGCCTGGAAAATCCCATGGACAGAGGAACCTGATGGGTTACATACAGTCCATGGGATCCTAAAAAGTTGGACATGATTGAGCAACTAACACTTTATTTTATTTTACTTATTCATTAAATATAAAAACAGCAGAATGTATTCATTACTATTATATTCAACAATGATGTCTGAAAAATTATTAAGGATTGTTATTCTTTAATATACACAGTACTTTCAGTGCTGTCATTAAGTTACATCAATGAAAAAAAGTTGCTCTTTTAAAAAATGTATGAGCATACTAGCTGCAAATAAAGTGTTACCTTATACTTATATGGTAATCAAATGTAAAGGTTTAGACATTTGATTCAATGATGGACAGAGCTCACATTCTCCAAATCCCATACAAATGATAAAAGAAACAAAAATGAGAAGTATCTATAGCACTGTTGGAAAATATGAGATGTTGCTAGTGTGACAGAGATAACTGATGAATTGTTGAAAACTATAAAGTAGATGGAATTCAATGAAAAGAAAAATTTCTAAAGTATATACAGTTGTCCCTTGATATTCATGAGGGATTGGTACCAAGACACCCTGCAGATAACAATGTTTGTGGATGCTCAAGTCCTTTATATAAATCGGTGTGTACTGGCATACAACTTACACACACCCTCCCATACATGTGAAATGATCTCTGGTGCTTAGTCAGTCAGTCGTGTCTGACTCTGCGACCCCATGGACTGCAGCCTGCCAGGCTCCTCTGTCCATCGGGGTTCTCCAGGCAAGAATACTGGAGTGGGTTGCCATGCCCTCCTCCAGGGGATCTTCCCAACCCAGGGATCAAACCCAGGTTCCCCACATTGCAGGCACATTCTTTACCATCTGAGCCACCAGGGAAGCCTGGTGAAGTCTTTGGCATATGAATGAATTCTATCTGCCAGTCCTCTCCAGGATATCTTCCTGTATGCTATAAGCCTGGGAGAGCTGACTGGTTGTTACAGGGATTATTCTTTTGACAGACTTCACATCCTTTAACAATTTGGCTTATAGCTTTTATTAATCCTTTTCCCTTAAAAGACTCTTAGCAAGTTGGTAACCATTTTCAATTCCCAAATGGAAAGTTTGATGTAGAGTTTTAAGAATTTTCCATTGGGTGCTAGAGGACAATACAAGTTTTTTATCTTCTGTTTAAAGGCATCCAGAGGTGAGTATGCTATCTCCATGAGAAAGACAGTGTTGAAGTTCCTTAAGTTTAATACTGGGGTTTTAAGTCAGTGGGGATTTTATCCCAGAGGAGGGGAGCCTGAGTATTAAAAGTCTGGGTGGCTGCCTTTTTCGCTAGTTGGTTGGCTTGCCTATTTCCCTCTGCTATGTCAGAATCATCCCTTTGATGGCCCTGGAAGTGTATTACTGCCACTTCTTTGGGTAGTTTAATTGTCTTTGGATAGTTTAATTGTATCTAAGATGTGCATAATATCTTGGTAGTATTTTAATGGGACTGCCATCTGAGGTTTTAAAGTTTCTTTCCTTCCAGATAGCAGCGTGAGCCTAAAGGACTAAGTACACATATTTAGAGTCAGTATAGATAGATGTTCACTCTCTTATCAGTCCCCAGCTCTAGGCCCTGGTTAAAGCAATCAAAATGATCTAGAGAAATGATCTCTAGATTACTTACAATACCTAATATGATGTAAATAGCTGTAAATACAATGTAAATACTATTTAAATAGTTGCCAGCATGAGGAAAATACAAGCTTGGGAATTTTCTGTTTTTTTTTTTTTTTTCTTTTAATATTTTTGATCTGAGATTGGTTGAATCCTCTCATGTGGACCCATGGATATAGGGGGCTAATGTTATGTGTGCTGAGGAACCAAACTCAGGCCAAGAACATGGGCACCAGGGAAGTGAAGTTTCTTTGCCCCAACATCATGGAAAAAGCCAAGTCTGGGAGCATGAAAGGGGAGTCTAACAAGTAAGGGGATTTAGAGACTGTGGAACTGTGAGGATACACAGCCACATGCAAGAAGAATAACTGGCTGTGGGGCTTAGTTACAGATTAAAGTTGGCCCCCAATTTTCTCTATATTAAATAAATGGTGCACCTTGGAAGATCCTACTTTGGGTACTGACGTTGGAAGGAGACTCTGGCTATATATAAAGTATTTCAGGACCACTACAAAGTATTTATGAAATGAAATTACTTCTGTAACAAGAAGGGAGAGTTCCAGAGTTTAACATAGGCACTTATTTTGTAACAACTGTGTTCTGGGTCAATAAATATTGTAGTTCACACTTCTGTGAGTGACAATGCTAAGAGAACTTTGGTTTCCTTAAAAGGGCAATGTGGCGAAGCAAAGACACTAAGTCTCTTACAGAGTATTCTTCATTAGAAGTGCCAAGTTTCAAAATATCTTCATTTCTTGAACTATACAATTCAACTTTTCCTTTTTAAAAACTTAACTTAACTATTCATTACCATCATATTTAAAATAAGAAATAACTTTTACTCAATGGATTTGTCAAAAAACTTAAGTATTACCAGGAGATTACTCAGTTTTATTATTAGCTAACAATTTTGAAAACGTGTCTGTGTGTGTGTGTACGTGTGCCCGCTAGTAACTTTAGTCACATCTCTTTGTGACCCTATGGACTGTAGTCTGTCAGGCTCCTCTGGCCATGGGATTTTCCAGGCAAGAATACCGAGTGAGTTGCCATTTCCTTCTCCAGGGGACCTCCATCCAGGGATTGAACCCGTGTCTCCTGCGTTGGCAGGTGAGTTACCACTAGCGCCAACTGGGAAGCTCCTTTTGAAAGCTTATTTTGTGTCAAATACCATGCTAAAAAAACTCTTTTAGATTTATTTTTAAATTATATAAATTAATGACACAGGTAGTATACTATCATGATAAGAGACATGTAGTAAAATCAAGTAAATTCTTACTGAGTTATAATCCAGTTATGTCAGTTTCCCAATCTATGCCCATACAGTTAGTGGTAGACAGAGTAATAGCCTTTCAAACCCTGCCAAAGAGGTCTATGCCCTGATTCCCAGAACCTGTGAATATGTTACATTACATGGCAAAGAGGAGTGAGGGTTGCAGATTGAATTAAGGTTACTAACCAGCTGACTTTACAATAGGAAGATTATCCCAGATTACCAAAGTAGGACCAATATAAGCACAAGAGTTACTAAAAGGGAAAGAGGGAGGCAGCAGAGAAGCAGAGAGATGGCAGCCTAAGGACTTAGCCCACTATTGCTGGCTTTGAAGACAGAGCAAGAAGCTACAAACCATGGAATGTGGGTGTCCTTTAGAACCTGGAAAAGGCACAGAAACAGATTCCTCCCTAGACCCTCCAGGCAGGACACAGTCCCGCCAACATCTTGATTTTAGTCTGTGAAGGACATTTTGGATTAGTTAACTACAGCTCTGTAAAATGATAAATTTGTGTTGTTTCAAGCTATTAAGTTTGTGGTAATTTGTTCCAGTAGCAATAAAAAAACTAATCCACTATTATACTCTCATTTCCTTCCCCTCTCTCACCAAAACAAATTACTGAGTCCACTAACACACATCAGAGGTGCTTTGCACCATAATTACTGCATCTGGGAAATTTTCCTGGGATGACTTTACCTACATAAAACCCTGAACCTTCCAAATGAGTTGTGCTTCATGAAGAAGCCCAGCTAATAACAAGTATCTGTGAGAAAATAAGGATTATGCTCTCTAAGCACTGCTCATTGGTAAGAACTCTTGTTCTTCCATTATTGGGATAAAGTACGACTTATGAGTACATTAACATTCACCCTTCCAAAGGTCTGCCCACAATCATATGTTCACAAAGTACACAGCACCATGTTCCTCGGCTGCTGGACTCTCTCAGATTGATGACCAAGAGCAATAACTAGGCACCCCTGAGAATCATCAAAATTATGTCTACTGAAATCACTGAGCATGACTGTTGCCTCTTTGTATTGGAGGACCAAGTTGGCTTGTTCAGTTCAGTCACTCATTCGTGCCCAACTCTTTGTGACCCCATGGACTGCAGCATGCCAGGCCTCCCTGTCCATCACCAACTCCTGGAGTTTACTCAAACTCATGTCCATTGAGTCAGTGATGCCATACAGCCATCTCATCCTCTGTCATCCCCTTCTCCTCCTGGCTTCAATCTTTCCCAGCAACAGCGTCTTTTCAATGAGGCAGTTCTTTGCATCAGGTGGCCAACATATTGGAGTTTCAGCGTCAGCATCAGTCCTTCCAATGAATATTCAGGACTGATTTCCTTGAGGATTGACTGGTTGGATCCCCTTGCAGCCCAAGGGACTCTCAAGAGTCTTCTCCAACACCACAGTTCAAAAGCATCAATTCTTCTGTGCTCAGCTTTCTTCATAGTCCAACTCTCATATCTATACATGACTACTGGAAAAAACATAGCTTTGACTACATGGACCTTTGTGGACAAAGTGATATCTCTGCTTTTTAATATGTTGTCTAGGTTGGTCTTAACTTTCCTTCCAAGGAGTAAGCATCTTTTAATTTCATGGCTGCAGTCACATCTGCAGTGATTTTGGAGCCCCCAAAACAGTCGGCCTGGCGTGCTGCGAGTCATGGGGTCGCAAAGAGTCGGACATGACTGAGCAACTGAACTGAATTGAACTGAAAAACAGTCAGTCACTGTTTACATTGTTTCCCCAACTATTTGCCATGAAGTGATGGGACTGGATGCCATGATCTTAGTTTTCTGAATGTTGAGGTTTTTGGTTTTTTTTTCAAACCAACTTTTCACTCTCCTCTTTCACATTCATCAGGAGGCCCTTTAGTTCTTCTTTACTTTCTGCCATAAGGGTGGTGTTATTTGCATATCTGAGGTTATTTTTCCCAGCAATCTTGATTCCAGCTTATGCTTCATCCAGCCCAGCATTTCACATGATGTAATCTTCATATAAGTTAAATAAGCAGGGTGACAATATACAGCCTTGATGTCCTCCTTTTCCTATTTGGAACCAGTCTGTTGTTTCATGTCCAGTTCTAACTGTCGCTTCTTGACCTGCATACAGATTTCTCAGGAGGCAGGCCAGGTGGTTTGGTATTCCCATCTCTTTAAGAATTTTCCACAGTTTGTTGTGATCTACACAGTCAAAAGCTTTGGCAAAAATCAATAAAGCAGAAATAGATGTTTTTTTCTGGAATTCTCTTGGTTTTTTTTTGATGATCCAGCGATGTTGGCAATTTGATCTCTGATTCCTCTGCCTTTTCTAAATCCAGCTTGAACATCTGGAAGTTCACGGTTCACATATTGTTGAAGTCTGGCTTGGAAAATTTTGAGCATTACTTTACTAGCGTGTGAGATGAGTGCAATTGTGCGGTAGTTTGAGCATTCTTTGGCATTGCCTTTCTTTGGGATTGGAATGAAAACTGACCTTTTCCAGTCCTGTGGGCACTGCCCAGTTTTCCAAATTGGCTGGCATACTGAGTGCAGCACTTTCACAGCATCATCTTTTAGGATTTGAAATAGCTCAACTGGCATTCCATCACCTCCACTAGCTTTGTTCATAGTGATGCTTCCTAAGGCCCACTTGACTTTGCATTCTAGGATGTCTGGCTCTAGGTGAGTGTTCACACTATTGTGATTATCTGGGTCATGAAGATCTTTTTTGTACAGTTCTTCTGTGTATTCTTGCCATCTCTTCTTAATATCTTCTGCTTCTGTTAGGTCCATACCATTTCTGTTCTTTATTGTGCTCATCTTTGCATGAAATGTTCCCTTGGTATCTCTAATTTTCTTGAAGAGATCTCTAGTCTTTCCAATTTTATTGGTTCCTTCTATTTCTTTGCAATGGTCACTGTATTATTCATTTTGAGAAATGAAATTGGAAAACAACTAACAATATGGAAGCAACTGCAGTTAGGAAACTAGGAGATGCAAATTCTGGTCCTGATTCAGTCATGAGTAGTTTTGTCACCAGCAGCAGCGATTTAATCTCCTTAAGTGAAAGACAGCACACCGGAGAAGAGCAGCTGTTCTAAAACTTTCAGTCACAAGGCTCTTTCTCCTTGTGCAAGAGAAATCCCAGGCAAAGGAAACAGATAGAGGCTGACATTTTCTGGCTGAAGGAAGGAAGTACTGGCTGTCCTGCTGTCCACTCCCTCTGCCTCCCCTTGTGCCTGCCTCCCAGGCCCCTGTGCGAATGTGGAACACAATATGAAAAAATGACTGCATTCTCAGCGCTCTCAAATGTCTCCCATGGAACAGCGCTCATGACACACATGGTGAAAGGGAAGGATGCACAAGTTGCGCTCTCTGTTACAATGCATACTAAGAGCAAGAAGTTAGTTCCTTAAATGTCAACTAAATGAAGCAAAACAACTTATTTAGAAGGTATTTCTTTCAGTATCAATGCAGAGAAAACTCTAGAAGAAACTGAATGTCAAAGGTAACTTCAGAATTGAAAATATAAATATAAGATGTAGAAATGAAATAAGACACATGAAAAATTCAGTCAAGTGCACATAAACAGTGATTAAGTTGAAAAAGCAAAACACCTTTACGTTCCTCTCAGCATCCGTATTACTGCTACTAGCAACCACGCTCATTCCTCACAGCAACCCTCCACTCTACCCACATAAAATCTGTATTGTTCCTTAAGGGTAGGACTTTTTAGTGCAGATTCTGACCCCACATTTGAAAAGATGCAAATTCACTGAATTGGAAAATGTCACCTTAAGGCTTGAGATTTTAATATAGAGAACAAATGTTTTCTAAATTATTAGCACTATAAACATCATTTTTGTGTCATTTCCTCTTATTAAAATAAGAAGAAAACAACATTAAGAGGAATCTTGTACAGTTCTAAAGAAGTATAGTTTAGAAGGTCTTGTGTGTATGCTAAGTAGCTTCAGTCTTGTCCGACTCTTTGTGATCCCATGGACTGTAGCCCACCAGCCTCTTCTGTCCATGGGATTCTCCTGGCAAGAATACTGGATTGGGGTGCATGCCCTCCTCCAGGGGTTCTTCCCCATCCAGGGATCCAACCTGCATCCCTTATGTCTCCTGCACTAGCAGGCGGGTTCTTTACCACTGGTGCCACCTGGGAAGCCCTTAGAAGGCTTCAGAACCACAGAAAAGTAGGTCATTTTAAAAACATTATTTTAAAAAGGCAAATATACTTATATCTCTATATTTTATCCTAGGTAGCAATCCCTATGTCTGTGAATTTATTATAAAATTCTAGGTTTAAAATGCCCATATATAATATAGGTATGACTTAGTTCTCCTTTTGATATTTAAGTGTATATATAATGTTACCTAAAAACAAAGTATGATAGTGTTTGAACATCTCTGTCTGTAAGAAATTTAGCAATTATGATCTCTAGGCACTGCTCAATGTTAAGAACTCCATTCTTCTGAATATTGGGCTAAAGGATGACCCAACTGTGGAAAATTCTGAAAGAGATGTGAATACCAGACCTCCTGACCTGCCTCTTGAGAAACCTGTATGCAGGTCAGGAAGCAACAGTTATAACTGGACATGGAACAACAGACTGGTTCCAAATAGGAAAAGGAGGACGTCAAGGCTGTATATTGTCACCCTGTTTATTTAACTTCTATGCAGAGTACATCATGAGAAACGCTGGGCTGGAAGAAGCACAATCTGGAATCAAGATTGCCAGGAGAAATATCAATCACCTCAGATATGCAGATGACACCACCCTTATGGCAGAAAGTGAAGAGGAACTAAAGAGCCTCTTGATGAAGGTGAAAGAGGAGAGTGAAAAAGTTGGCTTAAAGCTCAACATTCAGAAAACGAAGATCATGGCATCTGGTCCCATCACTTCATGGGAAATAGATGGGGAAACAGGGGAAGCAGTGTCAGACTTTATTTTGGGGGGCTCCAAAGTGACTGCAGATGGTGATTGTAGCCATGAAATTATAAGACGCTTACTCCTTGGAAGGAAAGTTATGACCAACTTAGATAGCATATTCAAAAGCAGAGACACTACTTTGCCAACAAAGGTCCATCTAGTCAAGGCTATGGTTTTTCCTGTGGTCATGTATGGTGTGAGAATTGGACTGTGAAGAAGGCTGAGTGCCGATGAATTGATGCTTTTGAACTGTGATGTTGGAGAAGACTCTTGAGAGTCCCTTGGACTGCAAGGAGATCCAACCAGTCCATTCTGAAGGAGATCAGCCCCGGGATTTCATTGGAAGGAATGATGCCAAAGCTGAAACTCCAGTTCTTTGGCCACCTCATGCGAAGAGTTGACTCACTGGAAAAGACTCTGATGCTGGGAGGGATTGGGGGCAGGAGGAGAAGGGGATGACAGAGGATGAGATGGGTGGATGGCATCACTGACTTGATGGACGTGAGTCTGAGTGAACTCCGGGAGTTGGTGATGGACAGGGAGGCCTGGTGTGCTGCGATTCATGGGGTCGCAAAGAGTCGAACATGACTGAGAGACTGAACTGAACTGAAAATATATGAGCTTTAAGATTTGCGCATCCATGGAATAAGTGCATATGTTTGGAGCATAGAACCCATTGCACTAAGTTCTGGTGAAACAATCAGCTTTACTCTTGCTAGACATCAACATGAATAGATTAAATAGCTGGTTAAGTGTTTTGAAACTGAAATGGATATTCAAGAAAGAGGTACAAGACTTCTAAAAGGAGATGGGGAGCAGGATTTGAAAGAGTATATCAAGACTTAGGGTTCCCTTGCAGCTCAGCTGGTAAAGAATCTGCCTGCAATGCAGGAGATTCCGGTTCGATTCCTGGGAAGGAAAGATCCTCTGGAGAAGGGATAGGCTACCTACTCCAGTATTCTGGCTGGAGAATCCCCATGGACAGAGGAGCCTGGTAGGCTACAACCCATGGAGTCGCAAAGAGGTGGATACTACTGAGCGATTAAGAATATACACAGCACATCAAGACTTAGGGTTACCTAATAAAATGTGTCAGATATGTATATGCCAGATGGAATCTTTCTAATCTTAAAATAAAACCTCCTCAATCTATGATGATTCCCCAATCAATGTTGATAACCCAAGTTGGGTGCGTAGATTTTAAAGCTGTGACTTTTCTTTTTCTCAGGCCAAAATACTGTAAGCAAGATCCTTGAGCACTCAGAAGTTGTCTAAACTACATTAAGGATCTCATATCTTCAACAAATACAAAAAAGACAGGTCAATATTTCAAGGCGTGTAATATATATTTGAGCCTAGAATAACATGTGAGAAAAAACTGTGTACTCTGGACTCTATTTTGAATCAAGTTTGCATTATATTAGAAATTCTAAGACAACTATCATCATAAAAGAATTTAGTAAGTAGCTATATATATCTTTGACTATATATAAAAAGTTACATGAATAATGTAAGTGACAAAAATGTGTCATCCTGGAAGAACTGACAACTTAAGATTCAGTGGTTTAGTTCCATGAACAGCACCTGAAGAGATTGATGAAGACTAATTATGTTATGGTTCCTACATATTTCCCATTAGAATAAAAGAGTCATGATTTCTGAATAGAAATTGTACTTTATGTGATTATTTAGTTGAATCTCAATGGGAAAGGAATACTAAAATATTTTAGACCTGGAGTCCTGGGTCTATTTTATATGAACCTCAAGCTAGTAGCAGCAATTTAAACTATTTTTTCTGTGTACAACACATTATCAAAACCATCCTGCTGTGAGAACAATGAAAAGATGTAAATGGAGAGAGATTTTACTTTGCTTTCTATTCATATATCTGCATCTTAAACGCCTGCCAGAGCCTTTGACTATGAAGGCAACTAAAGCAAGACAAACAGGTCAGTAACTTGACCTACTTTCTCCATCTTGCTGCTTAATAGTGCACGGCAAAGCTTAAGAAAGTGAATCTCAGTACTTTTAAAAATTTGAAAATGATAGAAATAGGCAAAGAAGATGTACTGTAGCCTCAGAAGTCATTAGAAAACAAACAAATGAGGAACAACGATTTAACATTAAGATACTGGGGAAGATTTTGAGTGATGGAAATTTATACCTAGTTTTCTCAGAAAATAATTTATTCAATTATGTCTACTTAAATGGAGCAAAGATAAATTCTAATTACTGGTTGTTTTCTTTCTTAGTTATAACCTTTTAGTATGAAAACCTAATTCTTTCATTCATTTAACATAATTTGTTGAAAGAACTGTAGAACACTGGCTAAATATTAATTTATCACATGGTCTTAGTCCTGGAGAATTTTTTCTATGTAGTTACCATAATCAAAATTGTGGTCCATATGATGAATGCTGATATAAGTATAACAACAGAAGGTGGGAACATTAACCAATGTTAATATTTGAGTTCAAGTTATAAAGATGACTTGCAATTTTCCAAGCATTTTAAGGTATGCAAACTGATGAATAACAAATTCAATGCAACAATGATTGAGAGCACAGGGCTTTGCAAGATAATTTCAGAAGAAGCTGGATCTATATGGGGCAGAAAGATTACTGAGTTGTGTATTAATTAACAATAGCTGTTACAGTGTGCATGTATGTGTGTGTGTGTGTGTGTGAGATTCACTTGTAGTCCAAAATGTTACTGCAGGTTGTGGTGGTAAGGGTCTCTGGTAAAGGTTATCTTTTGGGGATCTGGCTATTTTGAAGATCATTTAGGTAGAATATATAGGATATGATAAAGTAGGATAAGACTTGTAGGAGGGAAGCTAGGTCAGACACTGGCAGCATCGTAGGAAAACAGAGGTAAAATACAGAAAATACTTCTGAGATAGAATAAACCAGATTTGGTTACAGACTGAATACTGAACTGAAATATAGAGAAGGGTAGAAAATGACTGAACATTTTACTGAGAGAATGTACCAATGGTGACACTATTATAGAGAGTCAGGAACATGTCAGTTGAAGCAGGATTACATATGAAAAAAGAAAAAGGAGAGCAGTTTGGAAATGGTAAGTTGTTAGCATCGGCAGGATGTCTGAATGGAGATGTCCAGTGGGAGAATGAAGCCACAGATCTGAATCTTAGACAAACACATGAGGTGTGCTTTTTGGGGGAAGAGCTTTCAACAAACAGTCTATAGCAATGAGACTAGAAGCAAACACCCAAAGAGATGTCATGGAGTGAAATAAGAATCTTGCAGATCTGAGTCCTCCTAAGTCTATGAAAAATTAAAAAACAGTACTTTCCCTGTTGGCAATCAAAATACTTATCTGTCTCATTCAATTGTTGTAGGGACTAAATTAGTCACATGATGAATTTAAAATACTAGTTTTGGTGTCTGACAAATGGGAAGAATTTAATAAATGGTATGTGTAACTACCATATGAATGATAAGAAGAATGGCAATCACCAGTTGACTCTGAGTGCCTTTGACCATGTGGGAAGGTCTCCACTGTCCTTGACATCTACCTCTGGTTTTTACTAATTTTGCTCCTTTCTACAAGCAATCCTTTTCCCCACACGCTACACATAATTGTTCTGTAGTGATTTCTCTTAAGCTAAAGCAACTGCCCCTTGCACTGATTGCAAATTCTAGCAATTCTTCTTCACAGTGCTGTGCCTATTGCCTGGGATTGTAATGGCCTCTCAGAGAATTCTAATGATAATATTCTTTATCAAGTGATTGCTTTGTCCATGGTTGCCACATTAAAAAACACAAAATTAAAGTGAAAATGAAAGCCAAAAATCTATGACAAATGTAGCAATACTTTTTCTGATAGAAAGAACAATGTATCTAAAACAGCTTTCATGCTGTTGTATAATGTACCTTTGCCTTAAATTAGATTCCTCTCCCTGTTCAGTTAATGTGGAAACAACAAATAACCCTTTTATCTCCTTTCTTGAATTTTGCTATTGCACTGACCACTACTGATACATTTTTTTGTTCTACCCAGCCTTCTCTCTGTGAAAAAAGAAATAAGCCATTTTATCATGAGATAATACATTAATAAAAAACAAGCTGGTTTTAAAGTGTCGTTCAAATTTTTTTTTTCATTTAAATGAATCACCGATGAATTTATTTCAGACAGTGATGCTGATTTTGCCCATCTACTCTGTAAGTCTCTGCTGGGTGTAAAGAATATGCCCCCAGGAATTTGACAGCATGGAAACAGAAAGGCTCTTCACTCTAAAATTATGTAAAGAGCCTAATCTGAGATACATAAAAGCTTGAAACTAACTTAAAAACACAGATTGACCCTATGAGCACAGCAAAACAAGACCCAAACTAGGGACTGATTGGGTCATTCAGAAGAATGGATGCAGGCAGAGTGGCAGTCAGATAAGTTTATTTCTCCAGGAGACAGAAGATCCTGACAAAGACTGACTCTATCTCAGTGACAGATATTATGTAAAGTGTGAAGACTGCTATCTCTGGGTATGGCCTGATGCCATTAAACATACTATGTACTTTTCTTGTTCAGATGGCATGATCATTCAGCCACCTTCTGGTAATAATTTGGCTTCTTGTGAGTTTGGCTTCTTGTGAGAAGGGAACATTCTGACCAGAGGAGGCATATCTTCATCATCTATCCTCTTGGCAGATATACTTCTCAATATAAGTTAATAAATGAGGCAATTTACTTATAGTTCATTTTATATGAGTGAGGTTGTGTGAATCTGTTCAAATCATCCTTTACGTGATGACAAAAACCAAACTTCTGAGGCTGCAAAATAGCATCTCAAACCAAAGACCAAGGAACGTATGGTTCCATGAAGTTTCTCAGGAGAAAGTCAACAAAGAAACTACCCCTCTAGTCATCCCTACAACCAAGGCCATTGAAGCATCAAAGCTGATCAATGGAATAAAGTATAAAGGGATATTTAGTATAAAGGAATACTGACAATTTGCAAGCACAGGTTTAATTTCAGCATTATAATAGCCAACACTTATGGAATCTGAGGAAAATTAGACTGTATATCTCAAGCAGTTAGTAGAATTTGCAGTTTTACAGGCCTGAACACTTCTCAAAGCACAAATATTTATTACTTCCCCAGCCAGAACATGAGCTTCCCTGGTGGATCAGACAGTAATGAAGTGAAAGTGAAAATGAAAATTACTCAGTCATGTCAGACTCTTTGTGAACCCATGGACTATATATAGTCCATGGAATTCTCCAGGCCAGAATACTGGAATGGGTAGCCTTTCCCTTCTCCAGGGGATCTCCCCAACCCAGGGATCGAACCCAGGTCTCCTGCATTGAGGGCAGATTCTTTACCAGCTGAGCCACAAGGGAAGCCCAAGAATACTGGAGTGGGTAGCCTTTCCCTTCTCCAGGGGACCTTCCCAACTTAGGGATCAAACCCAGGTCTTCCGCTTTACAGGCCGATTCTTTACCAGTTGAGCCACAAGGGAAATCTGCCTGCTATACAGGAGACCTAGGTTTAACACCTGGGTCGGTAAGATCCGCAGAGAAGGGAACAGCTACCCACTCCAGTGTTCTTGCCTGGAGAATTCCACGGACAGAGGCGTCTGGCGGGCTTCAGTCCGTGGGATCGCATAGAGTCAGACAGGACTGAGAGACTAACACTTTCCCTTTCAGCCAGAACCCTGTGCCCAGTCCTTAGTTCTCTCCCTTCCCTACTTTGACCTGTACTGAAACATGATTCTAATGTCTCCGGAAACAGCTCTATTACTTGGTCTAAAAAACATTTTTTAAAAATACTCACCAAATATAAATTATTTTAGATATAACTGATAACTATCTCATTCACTTAAAAAAAAAACCCTTTTAAATTGCAGTATTTAAAAGCTTATTTTAAGAGAGTGAAAATACACAGATTTTAACATAGCTCATTTATTCTTTTCTCTACCATCCACTGAAAAATGATAGCACAATGGTTGAGTAAAGACTCAGAAAAAAAAAGGACAGGAAATTTCATAAAACTGTTTTGATCCATAATTATTATTTTTCACCTTAACAGAATGCATTATATATAATTAAAAACTAGTTGAAGTACATTAATTTTAAATAAAACTGTGATAGGAATAAAATTAAGTTATTCTGATCATGTGTAAATATGGAAAAATAAACATAATGGGTCTGATCTCTTAGTCTCCCAGTACTAATTATGTTTAGAAAAATTGTATGTACCTCTGATTACTGCTACTCAAGAGTCCATTTCATACAGTAAACAGCATTTGAATAATCTAACACATACAATTATATTTTTAATTTGTAGTTTTCAACAATTACCAGAATGGGAAAGCCAAACCTTTTTGGTATTTTTTGCAAGTGGTAAGTATTAATGTTTAATGCTTATAATATCTTTGAATGGCCACAAGAATATACACAAAGGAATTTGAAAATCAGATACATCTTTCAGAATCATTGCATTTGTAATCTTTCATTTTAAGATCAGGTGGAATATTACGTTGTATATTGTGAGGTTAAAAAATTTAATGATTCACATAGTTCTTTTTCTCAAGATAATTCTTGGATTTTAAAATGATTACTTTGCTATCATTGTGTATTGATTTTGAAGAAGAATATTAATTTTGCATGAAAGTACTGAGGGGGAAAACTGACATATATTTAAAAAATGGATACCAGATAATAAAAATAGAAGGAACTACAGTTATCTCTCAAACATTCTTACTTGTGACAGATGGAAATGTGCCTGTTGTTAAGGTTTGGTACTAAGTTGTTTTCAGTATATATACATATATATATATATATATATATATATATATATATTTGGTATCACTTATACAGCAATTCTTTCCTCAATTAAAAATTATGAAATGAGATTTTAGCCTACTGATCTTTTTTACTTCAAAAATCATATATTGTCTCACTTTTATAGAAATAATTTATAAAAATTAAAAATCAACTATTGTAATTATTGTTCTTTTCTTTTCAGGAATAAATCCTGAGTATACAAAAGTGCAGTAAAACTTGCTGTGAGCTGTTTTTGTATCCCATTGCATTCTTCAATCAAAACATGAAGCAGTGCTGTGTGCATCTCAGAACCTCAATATTATTCTTGTGGGTGGTTTTGTTGCTTCCAAAATAAACTTTTATTTTGGTCACCAAATAAGCTATTGCTTGAATTCAATGACTAGTAAGTATGCATAGGGACAAACTAGGTTGTGTTGAATGTGAGTATATAAAGTCATTTCTGTTTCAAAATGTATCTTTACAAATAATATCAATAGCTATATTTTGTTAAGTATTTATTTTGACAGCCAGATACTGCATTAACAGTTTTATAGGTGTGTTTTCTCATTTAATTCTAATAAAAAGTTTTATAACAGAGCTCTTATCCCACCTCACTCCACCCCCACAGCATGGTGGGAAAACAGGATGTCTAGAGATTAAAGTGTTTCACCTAAAGTCACAGCCCGAAGGAGTGAATTTAACTCATCCTCATGTTTGTGTATCTCCCAGCATGTGCTCTTGAGGATGACTGCATTTGTTCAGATCTGTTAACAATGTCTCCACACACTATATATTTGTTGCATCTACGCATAAACACAGGCAGGGTGTACTGAAAGAAAGATTTGTGTAAGTTTCAGAATCATTCCCATTATTTTGTATGAGCACCTCATATATTAGTGATAGATACAAACTGAATTTCTAAATTTCTTTCCATTCTTAGGGATGTTTTCAAAGAGCTCAGGGAATTATTACAACAGCAAGATACATGCAACATGGAGCAAAAATTTAGGTATTTGATGACTGAGAAATAACTAAAATCTCCCCAGAATATTATCTCTTTTCTTATAGGCAACAATTTACAATGTAGCAAAATTATGAAAAAAGTGCTCATAATGTTTAAAGTAAAGAGGCTTCTAAAGAAACAAGGCATGTGTATTTAGAATGATTATCTCGTCTAAAACATACTTAAAATTGTCCTGCCTGTACTACTCTTTTTTGGGGAAAAGAAAAATAGAAGCTATAGAGGATCACAGGGAAGGCAGAACAATGGGTGGGTGAGGGAAGCTTATGGGTGAGCAAGAGGGACACAGAAAAATATACTCTCCATTCAAACTCTCTGCTTGCATTAAACCTTTGCGCCTCAAACAGAATCTATCACTGAGTCTAGGAGTGGGATTCTCAGCACATTCATTGTTCCCTGCTCTCTAAATTGTGACAATGATCAAAATGCCTGTGTACAACTGACAAATGGAAAAAGAATTCTGTCACAGAGCTTCTAAATGGCTATTAGAAATATGTGTGAGTTGTATTGTCAGACTGGCTTAGATTCTAAGTCCTGGTGGGGGAGGGAGTGATGTTTTTCCTGACAGAATATACTGCAACACTTAATAAAAATAGTAGCAGAAACATAGTGGAGGCAAATGAACCCCTCAATCCCAGATTACGAACTCTGCACAAAGCCCTGTACCTTTCATGCAATTCCATTACCAGTGTTGGTATGAGTGTCAAGGGGAGCCTGCACTGAAAATCTATTTTCTGTGATACACATTCTGGTATAAAATGTTCACATGAAGCAAATAAGATTATTCACAGTAGACTTCTTAGTGGCTAATAAAATTAATCATTCTCTTCAGTGATATTAATCAGTAGTTGTTCCAATACGCTTGAACAAACAGAGCACCTGACTGTAGATTAACTGCACCGAAGATGGCTTGTGAATATTAGCGTATCACTTAACCATATGGTAAATTAGACTTCTCTCTGGTAATTCACCGGAAGGAAGTCAAAATAATTAGAAATCACTCTCAATAACTGCAGTTGCACACAACAGCTCAGCCACTGAAATGAAATGGCTCTCAGAAATTTCTGTTTTGCAGGTGGGTTCCAGTGACAGGCTACAAACTGCCTGCTGGTGTTAAACATCATCACGTAAAACGGGCTTGCAGAATGAATGTGAAACTGTGAGGTTGTGTGCCATCTGCTTTCTCTATTGATTTGACTTTGGAAGGTTTTCTTTTTTGTTCAAGAAGAAAACCAGATCATGTCCTAATCATGAGGGTTGCCAAAAATGGTACATACATTTCCTTATAAGAGGCATCCATTGGAGGGTGATAGAAATCAAATGTCAGTTTATACTTTCCAGGGATGTGCTTTTGTTATATCGAGAATTTTAAAACAATTTTAAATAGTTAATAGCATAAATATGAAGATACAATGGGTCAGTGCTTCTCAATTTTTAAAATATGCTTCGGAATCACTTGGGGACCTTGTTAAGATGCAGATTATGATTCAGCAAGTCTGGTGTGGGGAGCTCGAGAGTCTACATTTCTAGCAACTTTCCATGCACGGCCAAAGCTGCTGGTCTGTGGATCACAATTCAAGAAATAAGGCTGTAGATGCTCCATTCTCTACTAAACAAATAGCAGTGGTCACCAAAATGTGACATTTGCAATGTTTTCTTCACTAGAAGCAGTAGATAGATGTTTTTCTATTTATTGACTTCCTGGTCTTTGAACTTTGTTAAGAATCAAGGATTACCATACCCAACTCAAGCCCTATATGTCACTAACCCCAAATGGCAGAGAAGTCTTAAAGTACTATTTATTAATGCATTTACTCCATAGAAAAATTGTCATCTGGACTAGGTGAGATACAGGAAGTAGACATACATGGCTTCTGAACTGATGAATCTTATATATAGCCCAGGTGAAAAGACAGATTAAATCTATAGAAATATGTATTTATTCTGAAAGAGGTTGCAGAATACTAAAGATGGCAGAGGACCTAACTGGGTAAGGATTCCCTGAGAAACTGACATTTAGTTAAGCTCTGAGATACACGGAGGTGTTATTTAGGATAGTGGGAGAAAGTGTTGAGTAACTGGGAAATATATCCACAATCTTTTCAGTCATGCATGAGACAACTGAGAAAGTAAGTGGTGCAGAGATGAGACTGGAATGGTGAGGAGAAATCCTGTTCTGGAGATGTTATATGGCAGTCAAAGATTTTAGAGTGAAGCTAAGTGTAAAGGAAAAATGTTTTTAAGTATAAGCATTGTAAGATACACATTTTGAAGCACTCTTTCTTATTGCAATGTACTGGATTAATTAGGACAATAATGGATGTGAAAATTAGGCTACCGAAGTGCCCGAGGCCAAAGATAATGGAATTCAGAAAAGGTGGTGGTAAAGGAGATGGGGATGTGCTATGCTGTGCTTAGTTGCTCAAGTCGTGTCCAACTCATTACGACCCCATGAACTGTATGTAACCTGCCAGGCTCCTCTGTCCTGGAGAGGACAGAGGCGCGAGGCGTGCCGGGACCAGATGGAGGGCTACCACTACCGCTACGAGCAGGACGCCGACCCGCGCCGCGCGCCCGCCCCGGCCGCCCCCGCCTGCTCTCGCGCCACTTCCCCGGGTTCGGGCCTCTGAGCTTCTCCTGTTCTGACTTGGGGACTAACCCCTGCCAGCTGATGACCTTACTGAGGCCACCTCGCCCGAGACCGTGGGTATGGGACACCCGCGAGCTTGAGGCTTTGAGACCTGCCCCTGCCCTGAGACCTTTGGATTATGGCATCTCCCCCACCCAGAGGCCTGGACCTATACCCCTTCTCCCCAGCTTCTGAGCGCTGTCACCATCGAAGACCCAGAGACACCCTCTTCTGATTCCAGAACCTAGCCCCCCTCCATCCACTCATCCCAGGCTCTGAAAGCCCTCCTGAACCACCCGAAGCCCCTTCCCCCTTTCAGGACTCACTCGGAGACCCTGTCCTTCTATCCCAAGGCCCTGAGACTGCTTCCACCACCCTGTGCTTTGAACCCAGACCTCTCAGCAGGAAACACCCCCCCTAAACTACACTCCAGCTTGCAGCCCTCAGCTCCCTTCTAGTGCTCAGGGGCCCTCACATCCCATTCTAGTCTCAGAATCAGAGCACCCCCTTCAGAAGGTTTTTGTGGACTTTGAGCCTTTTTTCTTTTACCAGCTCATCCTGCATACAGACCTACATCTGGGGGCTCTGAGGGCTGGGCACCCTCCCCCAATCGGAAGATGTATTTCATGCCACCCACCACCCCAGCTCTAGCTCAAGCCCCTCCTTGGCCCAGGCTTGGCACTCAGCTCCTAACTCTCCCATCACAGGGACAGGGACACCTCGTTAAACCCTTAGTGTGGAGCCGATCCTCAGCATTTCCCACTTTGGGTTCTCATACCCCAATACTCAGTCCTTGTTCCCAATTTGAGACTCTCAGCTCTTTACCCGATCTGAGTTTCATCCCTCTACCCAAGTTCTGGGCTCTCAGTTCTCTCTAAACCCGTTGCTTGCACTCAGTAACCACACCTGCTGCTCACTGGGTCAGGTCCAGTGAGGACTCCATCCCTGGGAGATGCCCACCCCCCTTTCCTCTTAGGATGAGCTCTCTAGCCCTGCAAAACAGGCAGGTGCCAAGCACCGTCCCCCACCCCAACCATGCTAGCAGATCCTCGTGAGAGATCCTGGAGGAGAGAATCCTGGGGGTGCAAAGTAGATGGGCTGCCTTAGAACCAGGGTCAGCTGACCTTTGTGCCCACAGAGAGGGGTGGAAGAGGAGGCTCTGAAGGACTGGGAGCTGTTGGCCACATCCTCTTTCCCATGTGACTCTTCTCCCTGAAGTTTCCTTGCTGCCACCTTGCCATCCTTGCCCACCCCCTACCCCATATGACTTCTGGAAGAGGAAGGGGGCCTCTCCTCCTGTCTCAGGCACAAGCCCTCCTGTCCAGGGTCAGAGCCTCAGCACCCTGCCTTCTGCATGATCCCAAAGCACAATTGGTGAGTGGGAGGGGGCTGCCTCTCCTTGACTCCCACCCCTAGGTCAAGCAGAATGGCTGGCCTGTGCTGCCTCTGCACACAGGAAGTCACCCTCCTCCAACATATTGGCTTGAGGCCTCCCCCTCCACCTAGAAATCTGAATCTCCTTTGGGCAGTTTTCTATAAAGTCTGCAATAATCTCAAAAAAAAAAAAAAAAAAAAGAAAATTCTTTTTTTCTCCAGGCAAAAAATACTGGAGGAGGGCATGGCAACCCATTCCAGTATTTTTGCCTGGAGAATGGGGATTCTCCAGGCAAAAATACTGGAATGGGTTGCCATGCCCTCCTCCAGGGGATCTTCCCAACCCAGGGATTGAACCCAAGTCTCCTGCATTGTAGGAGGATTCTTCACCATCTGAGCCATCAGGGAAGCCCAAAATGGGGATGGAGAGACAATTATTTGTATATCTGGGAGGTGTTTTGACTGATTCAGTGTAGGAAGAGAAAGAGAACTCCGTGAATTCTCCTGGGCAGAAGCAATTTTGGTAGATGGTGGTACCATTTCCTGTGATGGGAACACTAAAGGAGAAACAAGTTTTGTGGGTAACATATTAAGATAATTTTTGGCAATTTTTTGTTATAGAAGTCTATTAAAGTCCCACTGGAGCTTTCCAGTGCAAAAGAAATAAGTGCTTTGTTGAAATAAAAACTGCCTATTTAATGTTTTTCTGTTACTTAGTCAATAATAACTTTATACAAATAATGAATTGATCTTTTTATAAGAAGGAAACTGAGAACAAAAGACATAGACTTGAAAAATTACACAGATTATCACAATGGTGTGATCACTCACCTAGAGCCAGACATCCTGGAATGTGAAGTCAAGTGGGCCTTAGGAAGCATCACTACGAACAAAGCTAGTGGAGGTGATGGAATTTCAGCTGAGCTATTTCAAATCCTAAAAGATGATGCTGTGAAAGTGCTGCACTCAGTATGCCAGCCAATTTGGAAAACTCAGCAGTGGCCACAGGACTGGAAAAGGTCAGTTTTCATTCCAATCCCGAAGAAAGGCAATGCCAAAGAATGCTCAAACTACCGCACAATTGCACTCATCTCACACTCTAGTAAAGTAATGCTCAAAATTCTCCAAGCCAGGCTTCAGTAATACATGAACCGTGAACTTCCAGATGTTCAAGCTGCTTTTAGAAAAGGCAGAGGAACCAGAGATCAAATTGCCAACATCCACTGGATTCATCGAAAAAGCAAGAGAGTTCCAGAAAAATAATTATTTCTGCTTTATTGATTTTGCCAAAGCCTTTGACTGTGTGGATCACAATAAATTGTGGAAAATTCTGAAAGAGATGGGAACACCAGAGCACCTGACCTGCCTATTGAGAAACCTATATGCAGGTCAGGAAACAACAGTTAGAACTGGACATGGAACAACAGACTGGTTCCAAATAGGAAAAGGAGTATGTCAAGGCTGTATATTGCCACCCTGCTTATTTAACTTCTATGCAGAGTACATCATGAGAAACGCTGGGCTGGAAGAAGCACAAGCTGAAATCAAGATTGCCGGGAGAAATATCAATCACCTCAGATATGCAGATGACACCACCCTTATGGCAGCAAGGGAAGAGGAACAAGAAGCCTCTTGATGAAAGTGAAAGAGGAGAATGAAAAAGTTGGCTTAAAGCTCAACATTCAGAAAACTAAGATCATGGCATCTGGTCCCATCACTTCATGGGAAATAGATGGGAAAACAGGGGAAACAGTGTCAGACTTTATTTTTTTGGGCTCCAAAATCACTGCAGATGGTGACTGCAGCCATGAAATTAAAAGACGCTTACTCCTTGGAAGGAAACTTATGACCAGCCTAGACAGCATATTAAAAAGCAGAGACATTACTTTGCCAACAAAGGTCCGTCTAGTCAAGGCTATGGTTTTTCCAGTGGTCATGTATGGATGTGAGAGTTGGACTGTGAAGAAAGCTGAGCACCGAAGAATTGATGCTTTTGAACTGTGGTGTTGGAGAAGACTCTTGAGAGTCCCTTGGACTGAAAGGAGGTCCAAACAGTCCATCCTAAAGGAGATCAGTCCTAGACGTTCATTGGAAGGAATGATGCTGAAGCTGAAACTGCAATACTTTGGCCACCTCATGCAAAGAGTTGACTCATTGGAAAAGACCCTGATGCTGGGAGGGACTGGGGGCAGGAGGAGAAGGGGACGACAGAGAATGAGATGGCTGGATGGCATCATCGACTTGATGGATATGAGTTTGAGTGAACTCCAGGAGTTGGTGATGGACAGGGAGGCCTGGCATGCTGTGATTCATGGTGTTGCAAATAGTCAGACATGACTGAGTGACTGAACTGAACTGAACTGGTGATAAAATTGGTCATAAAAATTTAGATATCTCAGTTTAATACCTATTCCCCTATTTTACTTGTGAGTTTGATTTCTTAAGAAACAATCATGGTGAAATACGGCAATATCTCAGAGAGGTGTCCAAACCCTCACCACATGGGTTATCACTGATCTACTATGTATTTGATATTAAAGTCACCTTTATTATTCAGAAATTTGGGGCTTTAACTTTTTTAAACTGGAAACTATTGTCATAAGGATCTTTAGTAAGCTACCTTATATACTGTAAATCTGTGCTGATATTATAGCTATAAAGTGTATGTATGCTGACTATGCATACACTGATAATAACTAATCATACCACACTGGCTGAAAGAAGGGTATCCAAATAAACTATTCATACCTAATATGGGCTTTTTTATCAACTATGATACAGTAAATATTTAAACTCCATTGTCTTGCTTCAACTGAGGAAACTTTACTGCCTCAGCATTTCTCAAGCTGCATGCTGCTGCTGCTGCTGCTAAGTCGCTTCAGTCGTGTCCAACTCTGTGTGACCCCACAGATGGCAGCCCACCAGGCTCCTCTGTCCCTGGGATTCTCCAGGCAAGAATACTGGAGTGGGCTGCCATTTCCTTCTCCAATGCATGCGTGCATGCTAAGTCGCTTCAGTCCTGTCCGACTCTGTGCAACCCCATGGACAGCAGCCCACCAGGCTCCTCTGTCCACG
The DNA here is from genome assembly GCF_029407905.1 of Bubalus kerabau. Classification (NCBI taxonomy): domain Eukaryota; kingdom Metazoa; phylum Chordata; class Mammalia; order Artiodactyla; family Bovidae; genus Bubalus; species Bubalus kerabau. Next base: position 44,124,434 of record NC_073631.1, read on the forward strand.
GAATTCTCTAGGCAAGAGTACTGGAGTGGGTTGCCATTTCCTTCTCCACAAGCTGCATGAATCACATGTAATGTTAATATGTGCTAATAAACATCCTCAGCAGCACTTCACCCAGTTGTGGCTCCCCAGAAACAATTGTCACATTGATGGTAGTTTTTCAAAGCAGGGTGTGAGTTTTGTACTGACACATATAGCTCATTAGATATATAGTGAAAGTGAAAGTGCTGGTTGCTCATCAGTGTCCAACTCTGCGATCCTGTGGACTGTAGCCTACCATGCCTCTCTGTCCCAGGAATTCTCCAGGCAAGAATATTGGAGTCGGTTGCCATACCCTCCTCCAGGGGATCTTCCCGACCCAGTGATCAAACCCAGATCGCCTGCATTGCGAGCAGATTCTTTATTGTCTGAGCCAGAGGTAAAGAATCCTCCTGCAATGCATGAGACCTGGGTTCCATCCCTGGAGAATTCCATGGTGGGTCACAGTCCATGGGGTCACAAAGAGTCTGACACAACAGAGTGACTAACACACAATATGAAATACTACATAGTCACAGGAAGTTGAAAAAAATGTACAGGACAGGCTATAAGGTTTACAATGGTGGTGCAGGAAGACACAGAACTCATTTCCTCCCAAAGACACACTGAATCTACACCGACATATGGAGCAATTTCTCCTGAAGATGAACTGAGGGCTAATTGAAGAACTTACACACAACAAATGAGAGAGGCACCCCAAAGAGACATATAGAAGAGACAGAGATAAGGTATCAATGGAAACCTCACCCTATTGCCTATAACTGCAGGGAGGGATCGGAGAAGGCAATGGCACCCCACTCCAGTACTTCTGCCTGGAAAATCCCATGGACAGAGGAGCCTGATGGGCTGCAGTCCATGGGGTCGCTGAGGATCAGACACGACTGAGTGACTTCACTTTCACTTTTCACTTTCATGCATTGGAGAAGGAAATGGCAACCCACTCCAGTGTTCTTGCCTGGAGAATCCCAGGGACGGGGAAGCCTGGTGGGCTGTCGTCTATGCGGTCACAAAGTCGGACACAACTGAAGTGACTTAGCAGTAGCAGCAGGGAGGGATATCCCTGAGAGGCCCACACACAGAGTTGTTTTAGAAAATTCTCAAACTCTAAGTGAAAAGACCAAGAGAAGAAGAAAGGAAGAGAGAAAAACTACAAAAACCCAGTAAAACAAAACCCAAGTAGTTTGAAGGGCATCTAGACTACACATGAAGAAAACCATTTACTAACTTTAGCGCATCTGCCAAAGGAGCACGGAACCGCTAGAACTATCCCTGGGGTTGGAGGTCAGACTTCTCAAAAAAAAAAGTGATAGCACAAATAAATAAAATAAGAAATGAAACAGGAAAAGTTACAAATCATACTATATAAATACAAGGAAGGAATCATAAAAGATTACTTAAAAAAATTATATGCCAGTAAACTGGATGATCTAGAAGAGACAGATAAATTCACAGAAACACAGATCTTCCAAGGCTGAATCAAGAACAAATAGAAAATATGAACAGAGGGATTTATTACTAATAAAACTGAATCAGTAATAAAAAAAAAACTCCCAACAAACCAAAGTCCAGAACTAGACAACTTTATATATGAATACCAGCAAACATTTAAAGAAGAGTTAACACTATTCATTTCTAAGTATTTCAAAAAATTGAAGGGTGAAGGAATGATTCCACATTTTTTGAGGAAATCATCACCCTAATACCAAAACCAGACAAAGTATAAGAAAGAAAGAAAAGTCAGCCCAGTATCCCTGATGAACATAGATGTAAAAATCCTCAATAAAATATTATCAATCTGAATTTGATAATACATTAAAAGGATCATACAGTGTGAGCAAGTGGGATTTATTTCAGGATGCAAGGATGTTTCAGTGTTCACAAATCAATCATTGGTAGATACTACATTAAGAAAACAAAGGATCAAAAGTATATGATTATCTCAATAGATGTAGAAAGAACATTTGACAAAATTCAACAAACATTTATGATAAAAACTCTCAACAAAGTGGGTAAGGAATGAACATACTTCATAATAAAGTCCAGATATGACAGGTCCAAAAGCTGATATCATACTTAATGGTGAAAAGCTGAAAAGTTTTCCTCTAAGATTTAGAACAAGATAAACATGCCATTCCTGCTAATTTTATTTAACATAGTATTGGAAGTCCTGCCCAGAGAACTTGGGCAAGAAAAAAAAAGGCATCTAACTTGAAAAAGAAGAAGAAAAAGTAGTTATTTTTGAAGGTGACATGATACTATATGTAGAAAACTTAAAGACTTCACACACAAGCACACAAAATCTATTAGAACTAATAAATTCACTAAAGATGTAGGATACAAAATTAGTATACAGAAATATTTTGTATTTATATACACTGATAATGAACTATCAGAAAGAGAATAAGAAATAAAGAAAACAACCCCATTTACTATTGCATCATAAATAAAAAAATTCCTGAAATAAATTTAACCAAGGAGGTGTAATATCTGCACTTGGAAAACTATAAGACACTGATGAAAGAAATTAAAGATGACACAAGTAAATGGGAAGCTACACCAGGCTCATGGATTGGAAGCAATACTATTGTTAAATACCTGTATTACCCAAAGTAGTCAATGTAATCTCTGTCAAAATACAGATGGCATTTTCACAGAACTAGAACAAAAATCCTAAATTATGTATGAAACCACCAAAAAAAAAAAAAAACCTCAAATAATCAAAGTAGTCTTGAGGAAAAAGAACAAAGCTGGAGGCATCATGTTTTCTGATTTTAAAATATACTACAAAACTATAGTAATCAAAACAGTATGGTACTGGCACAAAACAGACACATGGATTGAAGGAACAAAATAGAGATCCCAGAAATAAATCATCTTATAGATAAATTAATCTAGGACAATGGAGGCAGGAATATACAATGAGGAAAAAGTCTCTTCAATAAGTGGTATTGGGGAAACTGGGCTATATGCAAAAAGAAAGAAACAATATCACTTTATTATTGACACAACATATACAAACATAAATTCAAAATGGATTAAAGACATATGTAGACTTGAAATGATAAATGTCTAGAAGAAAATATAGGACATATGCTCTTTGACACAAGTCACAGCAATATTTTTTGAATCTCTATCTTTAGGTAAGGACAAACAAAAGCAAAAATAAACAAATGGAACTGTATCAAATTAAAAAGCTTTTGCATAGGGAAGGAAACAACAAAATGAAAAGGCAACTTAGTGAATAGGATAAAATATTTGCAAATGATATATTCAATAAGGGGTTAATATTCAAAATATATAGAGAAGTCATAAACTTAATAAAAACAATCATACTAAAAAACAGGCAGAAGACCATAATAGACATTTTTCCAAAGATAACAGACACAAGGCTAATAGGCCCAGGAAGAGATGCTTGACATCACTAATCACCAGGGAAATATAAATAAAAACCACTATGAGGTATGATGTCAGACTTATTCAGTTCAGTTCAGTTCAGTCACTCAGTCATGTCCGACTCTTTATGACACCATGAACCACAGCACACCAGGCCTCCCTGTCCATCACCAACTCCCAGAGTTCACCCAAACTCATGTCTATTGAGTCAGTGATGCCATCCAACCATATCATCCTCTGTAGTCCCCTTCTCCTCCTGCCCTCAATCTTTCCAAGCATCCAGGTCTTTTCAAATGAGTCTACTCTTCGCATCAGGTGGCCAAAGTACTGGACTTTCAGCTTCAACATCAGTCCTCCCAATGAACACCCAGGATTGATCTCCTTTAGGATGGACTGGTTGGATCTCCTTGCAGTCCAAAGGACTCTCAAGAATCTTCTCCAACACCACAGTTCAAAAGCATCAATTCTTTGGTGTCAGCTTTCTTCACAGTCCAACTCTCACATCCATACATGATTACTGGACAAAACATAGCTTTGACTACATGGACCTTTGTTGGCAAAGTAATGTCTCTGCTTTTTAATATGTTGTCCAGGTTGGTCATAACTTTCCTTCCAAGGAGCAAGCGTCTTTTAATTTCATGGCTGCAATCACCATCTGCAGTGATTCTGAAGCCCCCAAATTAGCCATCGTTCCCACAGTTTTCCCATCTATTTCCCATGAAGTGATGGGACCAGATGCCATATCTTAGTTTTCTGAATGTTGAGCTTTAAGCCAACTTTTTCATTCTCCTCTTTCACTTTCATCAAGAGGCTCTTTAGTTCTTCTTCACTTTCTGCCATAAGAGTGGTGTCACCTGCATATCTGAGGAGATTGATATTTCTCCTAGCAATCTTGATTCCAGCTTGTGCTTCCTCCAGCCCAGCATTTCTCATGATGTACTCTACATATAAGTTAAATAAACAGGGTGACAATATACAGCTCTGACATACTCCTTTTCCTATTTGGAATCAGTCTGTTGTTCCATGTCCAGTTCCAACTGTTGCTTCCTGACCTGCATACAGGTTTCTCAAGAGGCAGGTCAGGTGGTCTGCTATTCCCATCTCTTTCACAATTTTCCACAGTTTATTGTGATCCACACAGTCAAAGGCTTTGGCATAGTGAATTAGGCAGAAATAGATGTTTTTCTGGAACTCTCTTGTTTTTTGGATGATCCGGTGGATGTTGGCAATTTGATCTCTGGTTCCTCTGCCTTTTCTAAAATCAATATAAACATCTGGAAGTTCACAGTTCACGTATTGCTGAAGTCTGGTTTGGAGAATTTTGAGCATTACTTTACTAGTGTGTGAGATGAGTGCAACTGTGAGGTAGTTTGAGCATTCTTTGGCATTGCCTTTCTTTGGAATTGGAATGAAAACTGACCTTTTCCAGTCCTGTGGCTACTGCTGAGTTTTCCAAATTGGCTGGCATATTGAGTGCAGCACTTTCACAGCATCATCTTTTAGGATTTGAAATAGCTCCACTGGAATTCCATCACCTCCACTAGCTTTGTTCGTAGTGATGCTTCCTAAGGCCCACTTGACTTCACATTCCGGGATGTCTGGCTCTAGGTCAGTGATCACACCATGATTATCTGTGTCGTGAAGATCTTTTTTGTACAGTTCTTTTGTGTATTCTTGCCATCTCTTTTTAATATCTTCTGCTTCTGTTAGGTCCATACCATTTCTGTCCTTTATTGAGCCCATCTTTGCAGGAAATGTTCCCTTGGTATCTTTAATTTTCTTGAAGAGATCTCTAGTCTTTCCCATTCTATTGTTTTCCTCTATTTTTTGCATTGATTGCTGAGGAAGGCTTTTTTAGCTCTCCTTGCTATTCTTTGGAACTCTGTATTCAAATGGGTATATCTTTCCTTTTCTCCTTTGCTTTTTGCTTCTCTTCTCTTCACAGCTATTTGTAAGGCCTCCTCAGACAGCCATTTTGCTTTTTTGCATTTCTTTTTCTTGTGGATGGTCTTGATTCCTGTCTCCTGTACAATGTCATGAACATCCATCCATAGTTCATCAGGCACTCTGTCTATCAGATCTAGTCCCTTAAATCTATTTCTCATTTCCACTCTGTTGTCATAAGGGATTTGATTTAGGTCATACTTGAATGGTCTAGTGGTTTTCCTCACTTTCTTCAATTTCAGTCTGAATTTGGCAATAAAGAGATCATGATCTGAGCCATAGTCAGTTCCTGGTCTTGTTTTTGCTGACTGTATAGAGCTTCTCCATTTTTGGCTGAAAAGAATATAATCAATCTGATTTGGTGTTGACCATCTGGTGATATCCATGTGTAGAGTCTTCTCTTGTGTTGTTTGAAGAGGGTGTTTGCTATGACCAGCGGGTTCTTTTGGTAGAACTCTATTAGCCTTTGTCCTCCTTCATTCCATATTCCAAGGCCAAATTTGCCTGTTACTCCAGGTGTTTCTTGACTTCCTACTTTTGCATTCCAGATCCCTATAATGAAAAGAACACCTGTTTGGGGTATTAGTTCTAGAAGGTCTTGTATGTATAGCTATTATCAAAGAGACCAAAAAAAAGTGTTGGGAAGGGTGTGGAGAAAAGGGAACACCTGTACACCATTGGTGGGAATGTAAATTGTTACAACCATTCTGGAAAACAGTATAGGGTTTCTCAAAAAATTATAAATAACAGTATCACATGAATTGGAAATTCTACCATTTGGAATTTATCCATAAAAAATGAACACATTAATTTGAAAAGATACATGTACTCCAATCATTGAGGTACTAATTACAATAGCCAAAATATGGAATTAACATGTGTCCATTAACAGATGAATGGATAAGGAAGATGTAATATACATATATGTATATTATACATATATATATATATATATATATATATATATCTTATCACCGACTTGATGGACATGAGTCTGAGGAAGCTCCAGGAGTTGGTGATGGACAGGGAAGCACGGCGTGCTGCAGTCCATGGGGTTACAAAGAGTCGGACATGACTGAGTGACTGAACTGATCTTATCTAATGACACACACACACACACTAGACTGTTACTCAGCATTAAAAAACAAGAGAGAGAGAAAGAAATCTTGCCATGTATGATAACATGGCAGCTCCCAGAGGGTTTTATGCTAGGTGAAGTAGGTTGATGACAGACAAATACCATATGATTTCACCTACACGCGGAGTCTGAAAATCAAAACAAATGAACCAAAATAATGAAACAGAAGCAAACTCATGCAAACAGAGAACAAACTGGTGGTTGCTGGAGGGGAGGTGGATGAGGGGATAAGTGAACTAGATAAGGGAGGTGAAACTTCCAGTTATAAAATAAAGGTCACTGGGATATCATGTACAGCATAGGGAACACAGTTAATAATATTTTAAAAACTTTTTATGGTGACAGATGGTAACTAGGCTTATTGTGGTGCCCTCATAACATGTAAAAATATTGAATCACTGTTACCACCACCACGACCTAGATACAGAACTTTCTTTCAATCACCACAAGTCTCTCTGTAGAGACTATAATCTCTGAGTGCCTCCATCTCTATCATTTTGTTATTTCAAGGTTATTATGTAATACATGACTGTCTTTTTTCATGCAGTGTAACTTGTCAACCAAGTTTTGCATTTTTCAGTATATTCTTCCTTTTCATTGCTGCATTGCACTGTAAGGTGTGGGAACACCCCCATTTGCTTACTCATTGACCATTTGAGGGACATTTGGATTGTCTCTAATTTTGGACAGTGCTGAATGAAGCTGCTACGAACATTTCTGTGCAGCTTTCTTATTTTTAAAAAAAATTTTATTGGAGCTGTACAGCTTTCATGTGGACATAACTTTCTATCCTTTTGGGATACATACCCAAGAATTCAATGACTGTGTGGCATATGGTAAGTGGATGTTCAGTATGAAACTGAAAAACTCCTTCCAGAGTGGGAATACCATTTTGTCATCTTTGCTATCAATGATCACCTATATTCTTAGAAACCTCACTAGCATTTGGTGTTGAATGTAATTTTAAGGCTGTAAATTTTTTGTGGCCAGGTACTGTCTGATATCACCTTTAAAAACGTTAATATAATAGCAATATTGATTTTTTAAAAGGCTATTGGATATTTGCTATAAACAGGACATTGAATAGGACAAACACATGACTTTCCTCCAGGCAGGGATCCCAGGTTTACTGGCATGCAGCAATTGCAAACGCAAATGTCGGAGACCAGACAGACAACATGAATGGTAGAACTGTCAGGGACCAGAGCCTATGAGAGCACTGTGGGGACTGTGACCTAGCAGACAGCACAGGCCTGGCTAAAGGGAGACGGTATCCTGGCAGCCCTTCTGTCCGTGTTGCTAGACATTCTGATTTTTTCTAAAAAAGATTAAAGGATAGTTTTTCAATGGAGACTCTCCTGATGTGTAAGTCAAAGTTTGAAAGAATCCCGCCTCCACAAAAGTCCCAAGGACCAACTTTGGCTTAAAGACAAATTACTTGAGAATTATCACTTAGAGAAGGGAGTAACCCACTAAAAAAGAAAATAAATGTTTAGCACTTCTAGACATCAGGAAGTTATTTTAGACTGAAGAAATAAAAAAAGCCTTTATAGAGTGGAATCGTGCTTCTCAAACTTCAAGCTGCTTATAAATCATCTTAGGACTGATCTTGTTAATTGGCTTAGGAGGAGGGGATCAGGGAGGTGGGCTGGGATTCTGCCTCACCTGGTGATGCTGCTGGTGCAAGGGACCACTGTAAGTAGCGAGTATATGAGTAACCTTTGAGCTGCACCCTGCTGGTTGGGTTATGTTTTTAGATGCAGAAATGGATCCTGGTAGAGAGAATGGTGCCACCAGTCATAAAGGTAGGAAAACTTGGAGATGAATGTGACATTGCAAAATCTTCAGTTCATGTTGTAAATAGTTTACACAAAAAAGAGCAGGAGGTAAACTTAGCAAGGTAAATGTTGATATGGGACTGTGCTACATATTACTTTTCAGATTTCAGCAGCCTGTGAAACATATAGTTAGACCACTATCGGTAAGAAATGTCCATGATTTCTGTGATCCCTCCTTTTGGTTATAAATGGGTCTCTCAGTTATAATCATCTAGTCCCACCCAGCCACATGCCTTTCAGCTTAAGTCTTCCGCCCAAAATTTAAAGGCGTGTGCGCTGCCCCAGGGCTCACTGAGGTCTGTATTGAAGTTTCTGTCTGTTTTATCTCTCACATGCACTACTTGCCAACCTAGCTGTGTTGGCTCCATGCTAAGAAGGGATTCTTGCCTTTTGTCTCTTAATGGAAAAGATTTTCACCTGAACTCCAAATTCTCTTAAAGAATTCTGAAAACTGATATTCGCTCTTCTGGTTGTCAGTGTATTTCTGTCTATAGTGCTCCATCCCAAGGCGGTGCACTATCTTCTTTGCTCCTGTCACTTTGTCTCTCTTTGACTAAGAAATTTGAAAAATCACAAACAAAATGAAACATAAAACACTTCTCTCTCTCTGGTCCAAAAACTGTCAAAGGCTATATGTTTATTAAATTAGGCAAACACTTGTTTTCAGGAGTCTACTTGGTTCACACACAATCAAAACAAGAACTTTCATTCTCAGAAATAAAAGGGTAAGCAAACAAATGAATGGGTAAATGGATGCACTTGTATTTTAATAGGAAGATGATGAAGGGATATCAGTACAGTTCAGTTCAGTCGCTCAGTCGTGTCCGACTCTTTGCAACCCCATGAATCGCAGCACGCCAGGCCTCCCCGTCCATCACCAACTCCTGGAGTTCACTCAGACTCACGTCCATCGAGTCAGTGATGCCATCCAGCCATCTCATCCTCTGTCGTCCCCTTCTCCTCTTGCCTCCAATTCCTCCCAGCATCAGAGTCTTTTCCAATGAGTCAACTCTTTGCATGAGGTGGCCAAAGTACTGGAGTTTCAGCTCTAGCATCATTCCTTCCAAAGAAATCCCAGGGCTGATCTCCTTTAGAATGGACTGGTTGGATCTCCTTGCAGTCCAAGGGACTCTCAAGAGTCTTCTCCAACACCACAGTTCAAAAGCATCAATTCTTCAGTGCACAGCTTTCTTCACAGTCCAACTCTCACATCCATACATGACCACAGGAAAAACCATAGCCTTGACTAGATGGACCTTTGTTGGCAAAGTAATGTCTCTGCTTTTGAATATGCTATCTAGGTTGGTCATATAAAAGAGATGAAAAACAACAAAAGTGAGAAGGACAGATGGAAGAGGCCTTGGGAAAGGGAGGAATAATTGACAAGAAGGGGCAGAGAATGGATATGGGTCTAAGAAGATTTCCAGGCTAGAAATCACCTTAGAAAGATCTGAAAAGCTAAACCAGTGAAAAGCTGGGTATCCCTGCTGTACCTACAAGCCCTGTCCATTTGTGTTGCCTGATATCAGGCATCAGAATTATTGTTTCATTCTTTCTTTGTCTTACATTTTAATTAAAATAGATCCTTATTAATTGTTCTGGGTTATTATATGGTTCTATTGTATGAGATGCTATAGAAATACTACAATATAACTTTTAAGGAAATTATTAAACAATATATTACAGAAATCCTTCTAAATAAATATCTTCTTGCTTTTCTAGAGGTGGCCTGGGATGCCTGCCATGACTATGTGGATGTGGCTATGGTCCATCAGCTACAGCAAGTGTAGATGACCAAAGAACCCAACAGCTGTCTTGAAATTCATCAGCACGTCTGCATGCAGGCCATGTTCCCTATGAGCTGCTTTCAGCCAGTGACCGAGTGCGGCAGACATAGTTTTGTTTTGTTTTTTCCTGGTTGACATGGGCCCCTTTGATGGCTGACCTTGACTTGAAAATGCTGATGACCTTGCTGAACGTGCCTTAGACTGTATGGCAGTCTAGGATGCCTCCATCCAATCATCTCTCCCTCTCTCCATACTGGGTTCAGACTTGCTTTGCAGCCTGATGGCTCTTACAGCCTTATTAGGCTCCCTCCCAATTATCCTTCCTGTATGCATTTCCCCTAACGAAATCCTTGCCTTCTGCATCACAGAAGACCCTGGCTAAGCAAAGCCTACTCCATATTTTGTGAAACATTCCCTTATTGATAGAGGTTCAGCTTATTTTCAAATGTTTTTGTTAACACAAAATACATAGTAATAAATATCATCCACTTGTATCTTCATATCCTGGTGATTTTTTTCTTCTATTGAGTAAGTTCTGAGAATGGAACTTTTTAAAGTATATACATATTTGAAATTTAAGCAACTGCAGTACAACTAACATAATGAATACAAACAAATAAAAATATAACTTAGAAAAAACCTTGGTTTTAATGAAGTACTTTTCTCATATAAGAAGAGACAAGGTAGCAAAACTACAGACTAATGAAATTAATCTCTTAATATGGTGTCTATAATCTACATTATGGCTTAACAATAAAACCTCTGTAGTCTGTAAAATATCAATTAATAATTGATGTGTCTGTTAATTATCTTGAATATGAATTACTGCTTACCTTCTGATTGCAAGCACTTAAAGGGAAAATCAACAAGAGATGTAACATGGAAATAAGTATACTGTTTATTTTATTCAGTAGGTTTCATAAGTTATTAATGTTCAAATGTGACATCCTGATGTTTGTGTCATCTTTAGCCATATTTTATTCATTTTTCTGTTTTAAAATTTTCAAGAATTAGTAAAACTTGACAGTTGTTTCAAGTTTAAAATCCACTGGATTACATGGTACTTTAAAAATTATATAATGTAAAAGTTCACTATGTTACATCTATCTTATCAGTAAGCATTCTCTGGAAACTTTCATTAACAATTGATCACATACATGAATTAGACAAATAGAAAGCATGGTTATCTGGAACAAATATAATTTTCTATGATGTCTGTTGCAAACAGTACTGGTTAGCTACATTCTTTGATTAAAAATGAATGCTAGCTTCACTGCCGAACACCATTTGTATTTAAATGGAATTCACATTTAAATTCCATTTGTTTTGTACATTTCCGAAGTAATTATTCTATTTTTTATCAAAAAAGAATATGATGCCATCTTTTTTTTCTCTAACAGGCAAAGATAGTGTAATACAAGATCAGGATGTCATTTGATAACACTTAAAAACAACTACATGCATGTGTATGTATGGCTGAGTCCCTTTGCTGTCCATCTGAAACTATCACACCATAAGCTATATCACAATATAAAATAAAAAGTTTAAAAAACATAATATTTAGGAGTTCCAGAAATAAAGAACAGGATTCATTTTAATACAATATTTTGGGGAATGTTGTAAAGAAATGTGATCATAAAATTTTATTTTCTATAAAATTAAAGAAACCCTAAAATAAAACCCTAAAATAACATGTTCAAAAACCTTTTAAAGTAATATATACTGCTTTGCAATCAGAGATAAAGATTATTTTTTAAAAACCACTACAGACCAATGGTCTTTTAAACTAGCATTTCTATAAGTACTTCATATATTCTGCTAAAACATTAAAACACCATTTAATATATACACTCACACTACATCAAGTCGAAATTAAAATCTAATATATAATTCTACAGAGGAAGAAGAAAAAGATTTTAAATGTTCTTTTAAAGCTTGCTAATCTGGTGAGTTAATTAAGGGTGCTTTAAGACAGGAACTTTTACATTTTTTTCTTGCTGACATGTTTAAAAACTGAGATGTACTTCACACTTATATTAAAAAATGTTTGAGAGGAATAATTCACACCCACACCATCTTATGTGTAACCAGATATGAAATTAACCACTTGCTATTAGAACTTTTTCTGGTTACAATGGACAATAGAAATAAGAGGGAAAAATGAATATCCAATAGATTTGACACTGGAAGATTATTTCTTTTTTTTTTTTTTTTTTCTCTTTTTTTTTTTTTTTTAATTTTATTTTATTTTTAAACTTTACATAACTGTATTAGATTTGCCAAATATCAAAATGAATCCACCACAGGTATACATGTGTTCCCCATCCTGAACCCTCCTCCCTCCTCCCTCCCCATACCATCCTTCTGGGTCGTCCCAGTGCACCAGCCCCAAGCATCCAGTATCGTGCATCGAACCTGGACTGGCAACTCGTTTCATACATGATATTATACATCTTTCAATGCCATTCTCCCAAATCTTCCCACCCTCTCCCTCTCCCACAGAGTCCATAAGACTGTTCTATACATCAGTGTCTCTTTTGCTGTCTCGTACACAGGGTTATTGTTACCATCTTTCTAAATTCCATATATATGCGTTAGTATACTGTATTGGTGTTTTTCTTTCTGGCTTACTTCACTCTGTATAATAGGCTCCAGTTTCATCCATCTCATTAGAACTGCTTTGAACAGTATGTATCCTTCCATCTTAAGTATTTTATTGAAAGTTCAAAATAATTATTTTAAGAGATACCATCTAGGACTTCCCAGGTGGTTCAATGTCAATAGTCTGCTGCCCATATAGGGGACACAGGTTTGATCTCTGGTCTGAGAAGATCCCACATGCTGTGGGGCAACGAAACCTATTGCCACAACTACTGAGCCAGTGCTCTGTAGTCCCCGAGCCACAACTACTGAAACCTGCTCGCCCAGAGCCCTTGCTCTGCAACAAGAGAAGTCATTACAATGAGAAGCCCGCAGACTGCAACCAGAGAAAGCCCACACACAGCAGCAAAGGTCCAGCACAGCCAAAATAAAAATAACAAATAAATAAATAGATATCATCGAGACAGATTATCTTAAGTCCATGAAATGTACTTAGAGCTTTCATTCATTTCATTCTTTCATTTTAAAGGAAATCTGGCAAACACAGCTACACACTATTTCAGAAATGGTTAGTCAAGAGCTTTCCCACCCCAAATAAACTTAGTAAATATATAAAATATACAAAATCATAGTGCATATATAACATATATATATACTAGACAAATATAGAAATATCTATATGCTAGATACAGAAATACACACACATACCACTCACTGTGCCAGCTGTCTTCTCTGTGCAAGTCCATACCTACTCTTCAGCCTTATTTGTTCTGCTCTATTGGGGCTGAATGAATAAGCTGCATCAGCGGGTTGCCTTGTCCTCTGGCTTCTGGTTAGTTTCAGCTGATGGCTTTTGAGGATTTCCAGTGGGCCCCATCCTTTCAGCCACAATCTAATGGAGAAAATTCACAGTACCTAGTAGACAAAATAAAGGTGAAAAAATATGCGTTGGGACAATACTTCGTAGTAATTGTTCACAATGCTTCAATTAGTCTTTTTCTAATAACTGTGATATTGATCTACCTAGGCATTTTATTTTGCTATTACATGTTCTCAAATGCATCTCATGCCCTCCAGAATTAGATTCCTATTATTACTAGCCAAGAAGCTGTCAGATCAATGCCAATGTATGCTGTTGTTCTTTAGCCGGTAAGGCACTTATATCTTTTTATATCTTGGAAAAATTCAAGAGTTTTTAATTTTCCTATATATTCCAAAGAAGATATCCTCTTAACAGGGTCTTACTGCTTCATAAAATCTCACTAATCCCAAGGATAAATAATTTTTTATCACACTTTAATATGATTTCTGATAGATGTTAAGTTTTTAAGGCACATTAAGATTCCAACTCTTTTAAAAAGCAGGAACAGTTATTTGAATATGTTAAACACAATTGGAATGGCCAACTTTAATAAAAACAATTAACAAATTAACAATTTCAATATTCAAACCCCCAAAAACATTTGTATAAACTATGTAACTGTGAGAAATATTGTCATATATGCAAGAGCAGAAACCAAGATTTAGTACAATTTATCCTCACTTTTCACTTTCATGCATTGGAGAAGGAAATGGCAACCCACTCCAGTGTTCTTGCCTGCAGAATCCCAGGGATTGGGGAGCCTGGTGGGCTGCTGTCTATGGGGTCGCACAGAGTCGGACACGACTGAAGCGACTTAGCAGCAGCAGCAGCAGCAGCAGCCTCAGTAATCCAGGGTGTGGAAAGGGCAGGTAACTCAGCATAAGCAACCATGAAAGTGCATGTGAACAAATGATCAGGTTTGCAGTGACATATACAGTGTATAATATACCCAAGTCAAATGTGAAATACATAGTGGCAGTGGCAGGAAATGAAGTGGTGATGAGGAGTTACTTTTTTTAAAGCACTTGTTAGACTCTGCCTCTGGGCATTCTGCCATACTACTCTCATTTATTCCAGAGGGCCAGTCACGACATGGGAAGTGTAAAATGTGTGCTTGTAAAACATAGACCTTATCAAAAAATATACCTCCTCATTGAATAAACTGATCAAACAATACCATAATCTTTCATAATTTTTTCTACTGTAAAGTTTTCTTGGAAGTTTAAAATTATTTTGGGTGTAAGTTTTCTAGATATTCTACACTTAGTTTAGTTTTTCCAGCTGTACTGAGGTATAGCTGACAAATGAAACTACAGTTTCATTAAAGATATTTAAAGAATACAATTTCAGGATTTAATATACATACATACATACTGTGGAAAGACCCCCCTCGAAGGAGTTAACAACAAGTCTGTCACCTTCTTTGTGTGTATGTGTGTGAGAATGTTTAAGTTCTACTCTCTTAGCAAATTTTAATCACACAATAATGCAGTGTTGCTATCAACTACAGTCACCATGCTATACATTAGGTCCTCAGACTTTACTCATAATTCAAAATTTGTACATTTTTTTTTTACCAAGCTCTCTCTCTTTCCCCCATCCCTAACCCCTGTCAACCACTTCTCTACTCTGTTTCTGAGTTCAACATTATTTTTTAAAAAAGATTCCACATATAGGTGACATCATTTTCTTTCCATCTGGCTTATTTTATGTACTGTAATGCCCTCCAGGTTCATCCCGTTGTTGCAAATGACAGGGCTTCTTCCTTTTGCCAGGCTGAATAATATTCTATTGTTGGTAATATGTATATATATATATATATATATGTATATGTATATATATATATATATATATATATATATATATATATATATATCATGGCTTCCCTGGTAGCCCAGGGTATATACACACCATACTTTCTTGATCCCATCTGTTGATGGACATTAGGTTGTTTCTGTACCTTGGCTACCATGAATAATGTTGTGATGAACATTGAAGTACAGATTAGACACACCTCATTTGATCCAGAAACAAATTCAATGACTGTTTAGATTACTGTCAACTATTAACCTCAAAGTCACTTATACAGTGAAGTGACTACAGAAGAGACTTATTCTAAAATAAGCCTAAAACAATAAAAATAATCATTGAAAAGTATGTATATATTCTTATATTTCTCTCTCTCTTTTTTTTTTTTTGGTTTCACATTATTCTAAAAGCAAAGATTTTAACTGTGGTCTGTGTTCAGTGTTTTGAAATTAAGGCATCTATCAACCAGCAGCAAACATCAATGGTAACTTTCCCAATGCTGGAAATATTTACTCTTTCCATATGATATCTGTGTAAGGGAGTGTCCTTCTCCCTCTCTGTTGCAGTAATGCCTATTCATTTTGTAAGGCTCAGTTTCAGTGTATTATCCTCTACGAAAATTGCCTGGACCAATTAGGTGGGATTAGGTGGTTCTATTTGTGATCCTTAATGTCCTATACATTTAAAGATTAGTTGTGACCTCATATTTTCACCTACCATGTAATTTAATGATTTTTTACATGCTTATTTTCTCACTAGGGGGCTTCCCTCGTGGCTCAGATGGTAAAGAATCTGTCTGCAACACAGGAGAACTGGGTTCAATCCCTGAGTCAGGAATATTCCCTGGAGAAGGGAATGGCTACCCACTCCAGTATTCTTGCCTGGAGAAGTCCATGGACAGAGGAGCCTGGGGGGCTGCAGTCCATCATGTCACAAAGAGTTGGACATGAGCAACTAACACTTACTTTCTCACTAGAATGTGAACTCATTAAAAAGGATAGAATTGAATTTTATTTTTCTTCATATTTCCAGTATTTAGCATGATGTCAGTTACTTAGTAAGTAATCAATAAATATTTATTTCATAAGTGAATGGAAAAAAATGAATGAATTTCACTTTTCCATATCAAGACAAAGCCTTAAACAGTTGCCCAGTTGAGCCTAAAATCTTAGGAGAATAACTGACACTGAAGGTTGACAGAGAACAATTCTAGCCTCATTCCAATGGTTAAATCTTTCTGGAAACCATCAGTTCTGGAAGTAGTCCTCAGGAGTTGCTGGTCCTGAATACAACCTATTCTTGACTCTCTTTTAACAATTTTTTATTATCTTACTTTTTAAATACAGTTTTTTGGTTTATTTTAAAAGATACCTTGTTAACAAAACAATCCTTGATTAATTAATGATTACTAATTCTTATCTGATGTGAGAAACTGTGACCACGACACTAGGGAAATTTCATAATTAAGTGCCTGATTTCAGGTATTACTCCATTAAATCATGCCCCACCTATGAAGTATAATGGATTCATGGCTTCTCTAACCCAAAGGACGTTCTGAGCAAAGTATTACAGAATATAATAGCTTACTACTTGAACTTCTTTTTCATGTCTTAAGTACAGTTGGGCATAAGTGAAATAATGTAGCTAGCATCATATCTCCAGCTTTGCCTTTTCTTTCCGACTTACTTTCAACTTTCTTACTCCCTGCACTTATTTTTGGTGATACGCTGGTCATATTCGGGGATCCCCTGCTAAGCTGTCCTCCTCCAGCCTTGGCCATAAGGTAGCCCTGAGAGTGCCCATTCATAGTCCACCATCACTGAGACTCAGTGTGCTTTACCCGCTATGATCTGAGTCCATCACTGCCAGGCTTTCTGACTTTGTTAGGAGAATGTTAACAGAACTATTCTGAGAAGTGAGTTTCTTTTTTGGAGGAAGATTAAGAAAACATTCAAGGATTTATACTGTTGAGGCTGTTTTCCAATTCTGTGGAAACCTGTGTCATCATAATTGCTTTGAAAAGCAACAAGCCCTGTCAAGTCTAATTCCCCTCTGCTCAGCGCCTTCTCCCTCGCACCTGAACGTGGCTGAAGAAACACCCTCATGCAAAGCGGTCTCACTTTAGATCTTCCACTGAAATCTTTAAGTTGGCTCTCATTGCTGCCTGCAGTGCATTCTCTATTGCCTCAATTCATGCACTCTCCCACATTCCTCTTTCCTACCTTCTCACCTCTCTTCATTGTTTAAACATTGCTTTCTCAATTGATTAGTCTTTTATTTCATTGAGAAAAGTGAAGCAACCAGGAGAGAAATCCCTTAAGCTCTTATACAACACTTATTCACATACCATCATTTGCAACAAAATCCTCCTTTTCTTCCTATTATTCAACTGCATCATCCCTTCTTCCCTTCTACTCATTCATTCACATCAGCATGCAAATATGTTATTATTCCTCCCATTAAAAACCAAACAGAGGGAATTCCTTCATGGTCTAGTGGCTAAGACTCATTATGCTCCCAATGCGGGGAGCCCAGGTTTGATCCCTGGTCAGGGAACTAGATACAAATGCGACAACTAAAGATCCCATGTGCCACAACTAAGACCTGGCACAGCCAGAGAAATAAAAAAGCAAATAAATATTTTTTAAAAACCCAAACAGATTAAAAAAACCCTTTCTATCTCCCCATCCTCCTCCTACCAGCTACCACTCCATTCCTCTGCTCTTTTTTTTCAGAGGTTAGCTCATTAAAAGGGTTATCTGAATGTGCTGGAGTAGGAAGTGGCAACCCCTTCTAGTATTCTTGCCTGGGAAATTCCACGGACAGAGGAGCCTGGCGGGCTACAGTCCAAGGAGTCACAGAGCGTCGGACATGACTGAGTGATTGAGCATATATGCTAACTGCACTTTATTTCTATTTATTCTGTATTAAAATTCACCCTAATTGCACTTTCAAATTCAACCTTCCTTCAAACTTCTCCATATTACTAAATCCAATGGTTGTTTTTAGCCTTCATTTTATTTATCAGCAGAAGTTGACCAATCATTCACTCCCTCCTCGTTGAAATACACTTAAAATGTACCTTCCAAGAAAACATGTCCTGGTTTCTTTCCTTCCTCACTGGCTGTCTTTTTAAGTGTTACTTCCTGGCTCCTTCTCATATCTATGAACATCTGGATGTTTGATGATCTTATCCAGGTTTATGGCTTTGAATAGCATTTAAATTTGATGAGTACCAAATTTATATCTTCAACTATAGCACCTTCCCCAGAGTTACAGATTCCTACATCTAATTTTTGACTGGACATTCTTACTTGGATATCTACCATCTTAAATTTAGCATGTCCCAAACTGAACTCCTCATTTTCTTCAACCATGATTCTTCCAAAATCTTTGCCATTTCAGTTAACGGGAACTTTAATTTCTTAGACCAAAAACCTTGTAGTCATACTTAATTTTTCTGTTTTTTCTACCACATATTCAAGTAGTAAACCCTCTTGGTTTACCTTCAAAACATATCCAGTCTGACCACTTTACTGCCTAGCATCTTGGTTCAAATAAAATGGTTTCTCACCTAGATTAGTGAAATAACCTTCTAACTGGCCTTCCAGCTACCACCTTTATCCAATATTTGTCTCAATGCAGCAACCAGAGTGATACTCTCAAAGCAGTGTCAGATTATTTCTCTCTTCTGCTCACAACTCCAGGCTTCACATCTCATAAAAGCAAAATCCTTATGATATTTTAAGAGGCCTGTGTGATCTTTCTCCCTAATGTTCTGTCTTTGTCTTATACTTTTCCCCTACTGCTCACTTTGTTGCAACTATTCTAGATTTCTAGGCTGTGCTCAAATACCCCTATTACATACCTATCTCAGGGAATCTGCACGTGTTAATTTCCATTTCTAGGAATGCTGTTCCTCCATATATTCAAGGCTCACTATTCTCACTCTCTTAAAATCCTCACTCAAGATTTTAAGGATCATTTAGTGAGGATTCCTGATCATCCTTTTAAAAATCACAATGCTTGGGACTTCCCTGGTCCAATGGCTAAGACTCCCCGCTTTCAATGTAGGGGGCCTAGGTTTGATCCCTGGTTGGGGAACTTGATTCCACATGCAACCACTAAAGGTCCCACATGCTGCAACTAAGATCGAAGACCCCATGCACCACAACTAAGACCTGATGTGGCCAAATAAGTAAATAAAATAAAAATAAAACACACAATGCTCTCTTCTTGCTGGTAATCCTTTTGCCCTGCTTTATTTTTATTTACTTATTTTATTGTATCTTTCCATGCACTAGAAAGTAATCATCACAACAGTAAGCTTTATTTTTTCTGATCTGTTGTTTGCCGTGCTATACCAAGAATCTAGAAAATTGTCTAACATAGACTGTTTATTAGTATTTGTTGAATGAATAAATGCATAGAAGTTAATGAATAAAAAATTTACACTCATGTAGCTTTTAGTCACATTTTTGACAAGTTACATTCTTTATATATATTTTAAGCTTTTCAGTTACTTTAGGCTTTATTTCTCAAAATATAAAAATCAGCTGAATATTACTTTTACTATTCACTATACTTTCAGTAAGATCACTCTGTCTGTGTTTCCTAAGAATGTTAGATCATGATGCCCTATTATTTAATGAGATGTCACAAACTATGTCATTAACTAGTCCTTCTCTCAACTCTCACATTAAGTGAGACAACATCAGAAAAGCAGGAATAAAATTATTTCCTTGACAAAGCTCAGTAGATTATGGAATCACTTTTAATAAAATACTGGGAAAGTTTACACATAGTAAAGGGGTAAAAGTTTTATATCCTACAAGTAACATTAAAGTAAACGCATTTGGAAAGAATTATTTCAGGCATTTTCAATGGACACTTTTATGAAGTGCTGTTGATCAACGTTTCTAAAGTATCACATTGAGCAGTTTCATTTCCTATCACATTTCTTCTTTTAAAAGTAGTAAATAGCTATGATAATTCTTATTTCATCATGCCTGTCACATGTAACAAGGGATAATCCATCTTGCTTTCATTATTGAATACAAGAACTGAATATTGAAAGACTAGCTGTAACAACTCTGTCAAAGTCTTCCTCCTACCAGGGCAGTAATCTGTCTATGAGTAACAGCTGGATGTAAAAGAAACACATAATATAACATCAGCTTCAACCAAGAACCTGCTTTTTTTTTTTTTTTTTAATGTAACTATAGTGTTTCCCAAAATGTGTTTTGCATTCCCATGATTTCAAGTAAAATGACTTTAGGTAACGCATGGACAGATACTATTAATTAGCATCTTTATTGTAATGTCTGTAAGAAAATGTTAAGTAAAAACGTACTCAGGAAATACAAAGAAGGTGTTAACTTATATGAATGAAGTTTGGAAAATCCTTGTTATTTTGGATATTTGATTAGGTCACCAATTAATACCTAAATATTATTTGGTTACAGAATGCTGGGGCTTCCCAGGTGGTGCTAGTGGTAAAGAACCCGCCTGCCAATGAAGGAGACATAAGAAATGTGGATTCAATCCCTAAGTCAGGAAGATCCCCTGGAGGAGGGTGTGGCAACCCACTCCAGTATTCTTGCCTAGAAAATCCATGGACAGAGTAGCATGGTGGCCTAAAGTCCATGAGGTTGCAGAGTCGGACACAATTGAAACGACTTAGCACATAGCATGTAGCACAGAATGTTGAAATAAATTTTTTAAAAAAGGGACTTCCACCTGATATCCACTTTCCAAAGAGAACACTTATGAAAGTATTTGGCTCCTCATTAACAATTAAATAGGCAATAATGAGCAAGATAAGCATTAGACAGTGGTGCAATTTAAGACATACCATGTTGTCTCAATTTTACTGTTCCAACCCATTATTTTGGCTCCTGCTATATAAAACTTGGATATTTCTAACAGAATATCCGAGTTTTCTAAGTAACACTTAAAAAGATGGAAGTAGTTGTCATTTTTCTCTCCTTAAAAGTTAAATATATACTCTGAACATACTCTGAACATTGTGTGTGTGTGTGTGTATACACATACACAAAAACAAACAGAAAAAAAATCTATTTCTCAAAACTCAGCGTCTGTATATATGAAGTCTACTCACACCCACTGCTGCTGCTGCTAAGTCGCTTCAGTCGTGTCTGACTCTGTGCGACCCCATGAACTGCAGCCTACCAGGCTTCTCCGTCCATGGGATTCTCCAGGCAAGAACACTGGAGTGGGTTGCCATTTCCTTCTCCAACTCACACCCACACGTTAGAACAAAACAAAAACATCCTTCTTCTGCTTTCCAACTCTTTATTAAATGGCATCAAATATTTTTCCCTTAATCTTTCTTATGTAAACTCTAACCTAGATAGCATATTCAAAAGCAGAGACATTACTTTGCCAACAAAGGTCCATCTGGTCAAGGCTATGGTTTTTCCTGTGGTCATGTATGGATGTGAGTGTTGGACTATGAAGAAGGCTGAGTGCCAAAGAATTCATGCTTTTGAACTGTGGTGTTGGAGAAGACTCTTGAGAGTCCCTTAGACTGCAAGGAGATCCAACCAGTCCATTCTGAAAGAAATCAGCCCTGGGATTTCTTTGGAGGGGATGATGCTAAAGCTGAAACTCCAGTACTTTGGCCACCTCATGCAAAGAGTTGACTCATTGGAAAAGACTCTGATTCTGGGAGGGATTGGGGGCAGGAGGAGAAGGGGATGACAGAGGATGAGATGGCTGGATGGCATCACTGACTCGATGGATGTGAGTCTCAGTGAACTCCGGGAGTTGGTGATGGACAGGGAGGCCTGGCATGCTGCGATTCATGGGGTCGCAAGGAGTCAGACACGACTGAGCGACTGAACTGAACTGACTGAAGTAGAGTTTAATAATCATATTCCTTGTTTGGATATTTTGTAACCATATCCTATAAATTCTGAGATTAGCACATCTTTATTTATGTTCACACTTAAATTGCACTGTTTCTTTTATCCTATGGTTAAAATGTTTAACATGATGGAATACAAAGAAAACAAGGGATTACTAGCTTAAGTTCAGTACTTGCTCCTCACCTTCTACTAATATGTAATTTGCAACAAATTATATTACCTCTCAGAAAATTATTTTTCTCATGTGTAAATTAAGAAAAAATACTTTCTCCTCAGTTTGTTGAAATATTATGTGAGATGATATCAAAGAATTTCAAAAGCTGAAGTGCCATACAAATGCTATTTTATGAATAAATGTATTTTGGTATATTTTTAAAAATGTATTTAATTTAGTTCAGATAGAATTGTATGCTTTTCTTTTTTCCATTTTAAAAGTGTTTATGTACACTTGTTTGTAAAATGTTTTTTTCCTTAAAATGTCTAGTCAAATATGTGTACTAATTATAAAGACTTGCTGGCCCTTTATTTCTGGTTGAAAATATTCAAAACCTTTTCAAAGAACAATGCTTCTCTAGTTTTATCTGTGTTGGATTAATAGTTATGAGAATGAATTAGATTAGCTAATCTTATAGGCCTAAGATCAATCTTTATGATTTTGGACTGCTTAATTACATTAAGAAACTTTATTTACTTTTATTTGCTTGTAAATATATGAGATTCTAGAGTCAGTGACATTTAGGGCATACATCTGTCACACTCCTCGATTGTGATCCTTAAGACACAATTTTGTGAGTACTTTAAAACTATTAGAAGAACATATAGAAGGAGACCTTTAAGATCTTAGAGTTAGCAGAGATTTAACAAAAATAAAAATGAAAAATCACAAGTCCAGGTCTGATTAAATTAGAAAAAATATTGCTGTTGTTTAGTCACTAAGTCGTGTCCAACTCTTTTGTGACCCAGTGAACTGTAGTCCGCCAGGTTCCTTCAAGGGATTTCCCAGGCAAGAATACTGGAGTGGGGTGCTGTTTCCTTCTTCAGAGGATCTTGCAGACCCCAGGATCGAACCCACGTCTCCTGCATTGCAGGCGGATTCTTACTACTGAACCACCAAGGAAGCCCAGAAATAGTATGTTGAAAGTTAAACAATGTCCTAGGAAAAGTATTCATGGAATACACAGCAAAGAGATATTATGAAACTATATTAAGAAAATCTACAAATCAGTATTTAAACTATATTTTTAAATATTAGCAAATGATTTGAACAGAAAATTAATCAAAAAATAAACACAAAAGTTCAGTGATGTATGAAGTGTGCAACTACTAGAAAATTCACTCAAGAGCTGTTTATAAATCAAAGAACTTCAAAATAATCTTCATTTACTTTGGAAAATAAAAGGATATACAAGCTATCATATAATAATAAATGGAAAATGCACACAATATTCTATCTTTTACATGTATGCATCTTAACACATTGATTGGAAAACATGATTGTAAAATTATTTATGTACTTTTAAAAATGCATAAACTCACAAAATGCTATATTGAAAGGGCAAGTATAGTATTGGAAGGACAAATCAAATATAGGATAGTGTCTACGGGCTGAGGAAAGAATGGGGAAAAGGGATAAATGAGACATAAAATAATAAGTCTGAGTTAGATGATTACATGTCACTAACATAGAATTATGATTAGTCATATCAATCCAACTTTAAGATTCCATGTGCAGAAAAGAAAAAAAGATAAATTTAATTCAATGGGATTATATATGTATACACAGTACTTAATATATCATGGACACTCAATTTTAATTTGTTTCATTACTTTTCTTATAAAGTTCAGTCAAATTCAACTCTAACTTGATTTTTTAGTTTGTTCAAAGTTACTATTTTCTCTCTCCTAACAGAATATCCCAGGTTTACTGAGCCTGTAAAATAAAATATGTGCAAAATATAGTAAATTCAGAAATCAGATTGCCCATAAGAAAATATTATTTTTAATATCTGAATGATAAATATGTGAAGATGAATAGCATTATATTGACAGCTCCCTGAAATTAATAAATAAATCTGAAATTTATTTCCTACATTAATCAAAGTTCTTTGTGCTTAGAGAAAATTTCCCTCAAGCTGCCTCAGAAGGTAAAGATTGAGTATCTGTCTCTGAGAAGAGGATGGGAGTCAGGCAAACATTTTTTGTCCATGGATCAGTGTGAGGACTTTCCCACTGCACTGAAGATCTTTTTGATTTGCTAATTATAGCTTGCCAACTTCTACACACCTAAGCTTTCACAGCCAGGACCTTCCATCCTGGGAGACTCTGTGCACTGCTAAGGGATGGCTGTTTGTAAGCAAATTGGGTCAGTGGTGGGGAGAAAATATTTCCTTACATACCTTCTGAGTTACTATTCAATTATTTTTCCTTCTAGGACCTATAAAGAACCTCTTGATCTATGCCAGAAACCACACAGAGATAATTTCCCACAGAGTACAAGCAGATATTTAAACACTATTATAAGAGATAGGGAAGAAAATGTCAATGCCTTAGTAATGATCTTTTGTGCATTTCATACTTTCAGACTCTCATACAAAATGAATTATGTCCCAATAATTTCACAAAAGTAGAATTACAGAATTTTATCTATTAGATAATTTTAGTCAAATCTTTATATTAAAGTGGCCAAGGTAATTGTTGAAGATTACATAGCATATCTCTAACATTTCTGATCCAAGGTAGAGTACTATTTGATTTCTGTCCTACAACTACAAAAAGTAGAAGTATAGGGCTTCCCAGGTGGCGCAGTGGAGAAAGTATCTGCCTGCCAACGCAGGCGATGGAAGAGATGCAGGTTTGATCCCTGAGTTGGGAAGATCCCCTGGAGAAGGAAATGGAAACCCACTCCAGTATTCTTGCCTGGAAAATTCATGGACAAAAGAGTCTGGCAGGCTGCAGTCTACGGGGTCACAAAGGGTCAGACGTGACTGAGCACAGCAACAAGAAAGGCAGCTCAATGGTAAAAAATCCGCCTGCCAATGAAGGAGACGCAAGAGATGGGGGCTTGATTCCTGGGTCAGGAAGACCCCCTGGAGTAAGTATGGCAACCTACGCCAGTATTTTTTCTGGAAAATTCCATGGACACAGGAGCCTGGTGGGCTGCAGTCCATGGGGTTCCAAAGAGTTGGAAATGACTGAGCAACTGAGCACACACAGAGATAAACACAATCCCTCCCCACCCCAACACACACACAAAGACTCATGGATCTGCTCCTGTTCACACTACCAAATATTTTCATTAGCTCAGGATGAACTATTTATATTATCTCTGAAATGCAGACAGTTTAAGACAGGACATAAAAATTTTAAATATTGTATATTTAGCAATAAAGTGGTTTCTTTCAGGTTTCCAGTCAAACATACCTGGCAGGGACTTCTTTGAAGGGAAGGATTGAGTCACATTAATCTTTCTCTCTTCAAAATCTAATATGGTGCCAGGATCCTTTTAGAAATTCTATAAATGTCAGATGAGAAGGAAAAAAAAATAGGCAGGAAAGAAGGAAAGATGGGTTTGGTCCCCTAGTCTTTCTAATACTTCTGAGGTTACTCCTGCTATTCATTCAGCCACATTCTAAACACATGCTTGCTACCTCCTTAACAGGTCTCACTCCACAGAGAAAGACCTGGTCTATACTTAGCTCTTACTAAGACACTTTCTCAAACAAGGACCCATCTTTGGATAGTCAGTAATTGCAACACATAGCCAAATTTTGAGTCACTGCTTAAAATTATTCAATTGAGACCCACATTTTTTTCTTTATTAAGCAGGCATTACCCTGGATTATTCATATTGCAAGCACTAGCTGATTTGAACATGGTCTTTATTATATATTAATTAATATGCTTTACTATATGCTTTCACTTATTTATTATACTTCTAGTTACGAGGCATAGAGTTAGATTTGGGGGTTAAATAGGTGAAAAGAAAATAAGACTTGATTGAACAGAACACAATACTTATTTTAGGGGACATCCTGCTTAGCCAGAGATGCGTATAAATATTTATATAGGGAAGTTATTATTGTTCAGAGAAAAATATCCTTTTACCACAGACCTTAGTGCTAGGCAGGCCAGCTGTCCTGGAAACTATTTCCCTCTGGTCATAAAAAAGGCTACATAAAAATATTCATGTCGCTACTAATTTAAAAATTTATTGACTGTCTCATATTTCAGGTACTGTGATTGGCACTTGGGGATCATTAATGAATGAAATGCATTAATTTATGCTTTTAAAAGTCTGCCTATAACCCAGAGAGATTCTGATGTATAAAAAATTATTTTCAGTGTGGAAACAAGAAAATCTGATAAATTTTTCTTCACTGGAAAAAAGAAAATCACCTGGCATTATTTAGTTAAATAAAATGCAAGGTTAGCAACAATTCCTGGGAAAAAGGTGTAGTTACGAGTGGCTGAGCCTTTTGGTAAAGAGTGCTAAATTTTAATGCTATTCCTTTTTCACAATTTTGTTTCTAATTATTCCCAAGAATGTCTTAGTTCTGTAAAACAGAACTAATTTATATTTAATGTTTTGATATGTTTTTATTTTTAGATTAAAAATCCACAATATTCTAGTATTGGTAAAATATCTAACTAAATTTTCATATAGCTATGACATTTGGTGTGAAACAGTTCAACAGAGATAGCCCTCAGTATGGCAGTGGTGGAGGATGGGTTTGGAGGGGTTCCACCTGGATATTCCAATTGCAACAATGTTTGTCCAGAGCTAAGCAGAGGAATCAATTTAGCCTGGACCCTACTTAGTATGTATAATCTTCCTTTCTTTAATCTTCCATATTTACTCCAGGGGCAGGGAGTGGTAGAACACAGAAAAGAATAGGAAGAAGACTTAGGTATATGGCACAACACTTGGATATGAAAGAGACTATCCCAAAGTTATCAGGTAAATTTTATCAGATAGTAGATCAAGATGACGATAGCTCCTAACCAAGAATGCACCCAGTCAGAACACTGGGTACAGGGAATGAGATGAAAATGAAAGTGAAAGGCACTCAGTCCTGTCCGACTCTCTGAGACCCCATGGACTAATACAGTCCCTGGAATTCTCCAGGCCAGAATACTGGAGCGGGTAGCCTTTCCCTTCTGCAGGGGATCTTCCCAATCCAGGTATCGAACCCAGGTCTCCCACATTGCAGGCGGATTCTTTACCAGCTGAGCCACAAGGGAAGCCCAAGAATACTGGAGGTGGGTAGCCTATCCCTTCTCCAGTGGATCTTCCCCACCCAGGAGTCTAACTGGGGTCTCCTGCATTGCAGGTGGATTCTTTACCAACTGAGCTATCAGGGAAGCCCTATAAGAACTGAGGGAAAAACCAAAAAATAATCAGCAGAACCTGAGAAAAACTGAAATTAGATTAAGATTGAGACTGACAATATTTCTAAATGTTTCTAAACATTAATTATGGTAAAGAAACTGTAAGTTTATATTCCAATTTCATGCACCAATTTAAAGGGAAGGATAGTATTTTTACTTTGATTTTTATTTGTAAAGCAGAGCATTCTATATTCATTCCACAGTCCATGAAGTGCACAAACAACTGATCCAAGATAACTGATAATGGGCCTGTAATATTCTCTCTCTGACCTTTTGTCCTAATGATGGAAATGATATTTGTTATCAGCTGGAAAGAGATGATGGACTATTTTTTAGTTTAAGATAAATAATGAGAATGCATTATTCCTTTAGTCATCACATTCCTTGAATATTACATGGAATTTCAACTTTCCTTTGCTATCCTAGTTCTTATATATTTTTTTATTGAGACATCAAAAGCTATACCTCATTAACTAAATAGTTCTTCTTTTGTATTCAAAATGATTCAGGGCCACAGCCAAGGATGTATTTCAAGTTGACTGCTGCACAAAATGTATACAGAGCTGGACCATAGTTTATCAGAAACATATTTAAGCCAAGAAATGTACATTTCAAAATAAAGAGATGGGCAAATAGATTTTAGGCAACAATATATAAAATAAGAAACCACTAACAAAATAGTATAAAATGTAAAATTTAAGGTGACAAAAGAGAAAGAATGGTAAAAAGAACAATTTATGATAAAGGTGTATGAAAAAAATCTTACTGCACCAGAAAAAAACAGTCAAATATGCAGTGTAATTATTGTACATGAATGAAAAATAGCACAAAAAGCAATTATTATGGGTGGTTTTAAATACACCTCTATCAACATTAGACAGATCTACTAGATCAAACCAAGTACAGAACAGATAGCGCTTTTGTTTCTAGTAACATGGCAGCCTAACATTACCTAAAATTGCAGTAGAAAGTATTTAAATGCTGGACAAATTGTAAAACATTCTTGTAAGTGAGGTGAGCTTGAAATAAAGGTAAATCCCTAGGGGCCAAAAACAAAGAAAAGACTGGTTAAAAAAATTAAAAAGTATCTCTTGCTCTGGAGGTACTCACTCACATCGGTGAAGAAGAGGCTTTTGTTTTGGTGACCATGGAGAGCCAGGAAACAAAGCATTAGGTTTAGGATAGATTCATGTTTGTACTGAAAACCCTGGATAAAGCTGGAACCCACGAAGACCTACATGATGAAAGCCTGGATTAAGAAAATGTGCCCAGGGACTTCCCTGGTCATCCAATAGCTAAGACTTCACACTCTGAATACAGGAGGCACTGATTCAATCCCTGGTCAGGGCACTGGATCTCGCATGCCACAACTAAGTCACACTTCAAAAGATCCCACATGCCACAACCAGGACCTGGCACACCAGATAAATACGTATTTAAAAAAGAAAATGTGCTCAACAGAGAAGTTTGCCTAAAAGATAACTTATTTGCCTGACCCAACCCCATACGTGTAGATAAATCCCTCATCTGAGAGTTTGTATTTGCCATCCTGTCATCACGAAGATTAAGATTAAAATTTATACTCATTACATTTGGCTGAGGTACCACCAGCCTAACAATTAACATAAAGTGAGTAACACATTTTGATTACAGCCGGCAGGAAAACATGCTCCAGGAGATGGTGAAGGACAGGGAAGCCTGGTGGGCTGCAGTCCATGGGGTTGCAAAAAGTTAGACATGACTAAACAATAAAGCCTCAAGGTGTAGCCAAAAAAAGGAAAGAAACAGGTGAAGAGAAAAAGATGTGCTCAAACACTGAATAACAGAAATTACTCTGAATGCAGCAGGAAGAGAAAAAGGAAAAAGTGTAAAAGAGTTTAGAAGACAAGGAAGGATGAGAGGGTCCAAAATATATGCATTTGTAATCCTAGAAGAGGAAAACAGAATAAGAGAAAGGAATATTTGAAGAGATCATGTCTGAGAATTTGCTAGAATTAATGAAAGAATCCTTAGATTCAAATCACATAAGTAAAATGCTATGCCAATATAGCTAGGGAATCTATGAACAAGAAAAGAGAGAAATAATACCTTAAAACT
This sequence comes from Bubalus kerabau, assembly GCF_029407905.1. NCBI lineage: Eukaryota > Metazoa > Chordata > Mammalia > Artiodactyla > Bovidae > Bubalus > Bubalus kerabau. Next base: position 44,154,217 of record NC_073631.1, read on the forward strand.
AACTAGAGATAAAGACAGATATCACTTTACTCTTGTTATTATTGACAGTTAGATTCTTACCTGCCTCCTGAGAAATCTGTATACAGGTCAAGAAGCAACAGTTAGAACTGGACATGGAACAACAGACTGGTTCCAAAGTGGGAAAGGAGTAGGTCAAAGCTGTATTTTGTCATCCTGCTTATTTAACTTATATGCAGAGTACATCATGTGAAATGCCAGGCTGGATGAAGCTGGAAATGCCAAGCTGGAAGCAAGATTGCTGGGAGAAATATCAATAACCTCAGATACGCAGATGACGCCACCCTTATGGCAGAAAGTGAAGAGGAACTAAAGAACCTCTTGATAAAAGTGAAAGAGGAGAGTGAAAAAGCTGGCTTAAAGCTCAACATTCAAAAAATGAAGATCATGGCAACCAGTGTCCCATTACTTCATAGGGAAACAATGGAAACAGTAACAGATTTTATTTTCTTGGGCTCCAAAATCACTGCAGATGGTGACTGCAGCCATGAAATTAAAAGACGCTCACTCCTTGGAAGAAAAGCTATGACCACCCTAGACAGCATATTAAAAAGCAGAGACATTACTTTACCAACAAAAATCTGTATAGTCAAAGCTATGATTTTTCCAGTAGTCATGTATGGATAAATGAACACCAAAGAATTGATGCTTTTGAACTGTGGTGCTGGAGAAGATTCAAGAGTCCCTTGGACAGCAAGGAGATCCAACCAGTCAATCCTAAAGGAAATCAGTCCTGAATATTCATTGGAAGAACTGATGCTGAAGCTGAAACTCCAATTCTTTGGCCACCTGATGTGAAGAACTGACTCATTGGAAAAGGCCCTGATGCTGGGAAAGATTGAAGGCAGGAGAAGAAGGGGATGACAGAGGATGAGATGGTTGGATGGCATCACTGACTTGATGGACATGAGTTTGAGTAAGCTCAGAGAGTTGATGATGGACAGGGAAGCCTGGTGTGCTGCAGTCCATGGAGTCGCAAACTGCGACTGAACTGACTGAGGTTCTATACAGTGTCTATGAACACTGAAGTAGTTCATATATCACCTCTGCTGCTGCAAAACACAAGAAGTTCCAGGGAGCCTCTACTCATAAGCTTTACATCAAACAACCAATACATAATCTTTTTTATTTGTGTGTTTCTGTATGTTTTATTTGTGTGTTTTTGTGTGTTTCTATTGAACAATACTATTGAATGATTTAATATACATATTTTTTACAAATTATTAACTGCATATTCTTTGAATATTTTATAACCAGGTACTTTAAAGTTTATTTGTGTGATATAGGTACATTTGCCAAGGTCCTTACAAAAGAAACCAGTCTCAGTGGGTACTACAAAACTTTTAGAGGAAAACATAGGCAGAACACTCACTGAAATAAATCACTGCAACATCTTTTTTGATCTATCTCCCAGAGTAATGGAAATAAAAACAAAAATAAACAAATGGGACCTAATTGACCTCAAAAGCTTTTCAAAACAAAAGAAACCACAAACAAAATGAAAAGACAACCTACAGAATGGGATAAAATATTCACAAATGATGTGACCAATGAAGGATTAGTCTCCAAAATTCACAAACACCTCATGTGGCTCAAGATCCAAAAAACAAAAAACCAATCAAAAAATGGGTGGAAGACCTAAATAGACATTTTTCAAAGAACACATACAGATGGCCAAGAGGCACAAAAAAAGATGTTCAACATTGCTAATTATTAGAAAAATGCAAATCCAAGTTATAACGAGATATCACCTCATACCAGTCAGAATGGCCATGATAATAAAAAAAAAATCTATAAACAACATCAAAACTAATACAGTTATGTAAAGTCTAAAAATAAAATTAAATTAAAAAAAAATAAACAACAAATGCTGGAGAGGATGTGGAGAAAAGGAAACCCTTTAATGCTGTTGGTGGGAATATAAGTTGGTATAGCCACTATTGAGAACAGTATGGATGTTCCTTAAAAAACTAAAAATAGAGGTTTTTTATATTGATCCAGCAATCACACTCCTGGGCATGTATCAGCAGAAAAACATCATTCAAAAGGATACATGCACCCCAATGATCACTGCAGCACTGTTTACAATAACCAAGTATGAAAGCAACAAAAATGACCACCAGCAGAGGAACAGATAAAGAAGTGGTACACATATACAATATAATATTGGACACATGTGCTAAGTTGCTTCAGTCGTGTGAGACTCTTTGGAACCTTATGGACTGTAGTCCACCAGGCTTGCTGTCCATGGGATTCTGCAGGCAAGAAGACTGGAATGGGTTGCCATTTCCTTCTCCAGGGGATCTTCCTGGCCCAGGGACTGAACCTGTGTCTCCTGTGTCTCTTGTATTGCAGGCAGATTCTTGACCACTGAGCCACCAGGGAAACCCAACATGGAATATTACTCAGCCATTGAGAAGAAAGAAGTAATGCCATTTGCAGCAACATGGATGGACCTGGAGAGTATCATACTAAGTGAAATAAGTCAGACAGAGAAAGACAAATATCCTATATCGTTTATATGTGGAATCTAAAAAAATAATACAATTGAACTTATTTACAAAACAGAAACAGACTCACAGAATTACAGAATGAACTTATGGTTACAATGGGAAGGACAGAGGAGAAGAACAGAATGGGAGTTTGGGACTGACATGTACACACTGCTATTTTTAAAACATATAAGCAAGAGACTTCCCTGGTGGTCCAGTGACAAAGTCTCTGAGCTCCCAATGCCAGGGACCCAGTTTCGACCCCTAGTCTGGGAACTAGATCCCTCATGCTAAACTAAGAGTTCGCATATCACAATAAAGACCAAAGATCCTGAGTGCCACAGCTAAGATCAGGCACACTCAAATAAATAAATAAAAATAAATATTAAAAAATAAACAAGGACTTACTATAAAATAATATAAAATAAAAATAAGTTTAAACAAAGATACATACAAAAAAAAAAGAAGCAAGTTTCATCAGCAATGAAACACTGCTCTTCATTATAACCCTCTTCCTATTTATATTTAACAGATATTATAAAAATTGTTCCACGGCCTCCTAATCTGCAGAATTTGGCTCACCTGCAATTTTTACATTTTTCATGCCATATGGCCTTTTGAAACATGAAAGCTAGTCAGCACCAGCCAAGAAAAGTTTTATATTTTCCTGACTTTAGGTAATGTGACTATAAATTTGTTTGGCTTTCAGCTCACAAGAATGCTGTCTGTTATGCTTTTTTTTTTTTTTTTTAATGGTGAGGGAGTTTGTTTTACTGTGTATTAAATCATTTCAAAGATAATGTAATTGAGCAATGTGGTAATGTAAAAGAAGTGGACCAATTGTTCAATGTAGTAGAAAAAGCTCATGATATTTACAGAAATGTAGTACATGTAAAAGCTGGTATCTCAATTGAGTGGGAAGGAATATTCTATTGAATAAGTTATGCTAGCATAACTGACTACTTCTCACTTGGGAGAAAGTAAGAATTGAACACTTATATAACATACAAAAAACATATAAAAAACAAAAAAAATTACAGATGGACAAAATAAATATACAAAAATTTTAGAAATAAATGTAATATACACCTATAATTTTGGGGCAAGCGAGAATATTGTAACTGAACTTATAAAGTGGGTTTTCTCTTTCACACTTGGAAACTAAAGAGTTTTTGAGAGATTGGCTCCAGTTGAACATGGATTTCTGGTTCACAGTGGTGTGCCTTACTTCCCGATCTCTGTCGCTCATCATCTCTGTAGCTGTATTCTAGCCAGTGTAATGAGTTATCCAAGAGGCTCCCCTACCATGCGTGGCTGGCCAGAGCTCTTATAGTTTGAGATAAAATTATCCGTCTGGACCAGCCTTTTGGGGTAAAGGGTGGTTAAAGGTCTAATCATGCTTTTATAGTATTGAAATGCCTCTGAATCATTCCTGATACTATGGAAAAAGAACAAGGATGATAACCCTTATTACATTACTCTGCCGAGTTGCCACAGGGATCAGGTGTTAAATCACAGGCAGCAAGTCCATGCAAACTCTACCTCCATCCCTACAGACAGCTGGAACTGACAAAGAACCGAAGACTGAGGAACATAAAATACTCCATACGACCTGTGGTGAACTTTTCAAAACGTGAACTTTTAAACTATTTTGATAGAAACAGTTGACAATACCTAGATTCTAAACCTGAAAGAATTGTCTATTTATATGTGAAAAATGTTTTTATTTTTGGAGAAAGATGACACGTAGTTTTCATGAATTCAAAGTTCATATTAAGATTAGATTCCCTATGAGCATTTAGAAATACATTTGTTTTATTAGGAGCGCATTTAAAACAAAGACTAATTCTGTTTTCTCATGCAAATACAGGATAGTTACAGAGATGTAACTAAGGATTTTGAAAAATTGCTCTCTGTAAATTCATACTGAGCACGATCACTTGAGATGACATAAACATAAAGGATGAGTGATGAGAACATCTGACCATGTATTAGCACTTAATGAACAGGTGCCCAGGGCTGCAGAGCTTATCAAACAGAGAGTTTTCAGGTTGGCAGAAGAATCAAAGGAATTTAGTTCTTCCTTCCTCCTGCCTTAAGACAGTTAAGTTTCAATGTATAATATATAGTTAACTTTGATTCATTGAACTCAGTGCAGAGAAACTTGATGAATTGTACAAGCTCTTTGATTTTTTTTTACTCCTCTCATGCTTATGGGATACATGATTTCCATTTTAAATTTTATTCTGAATTATTTTCAAACTTTCATAACCTTCTGTCTCTAGGATGTTTTTTAATCCCAGATCATACTTTAAAATTTTTGTCTCTTTTATATATGCATTTTTTCCCCTAGAAAAAGAGACAGTGAGACATAAGGAAGCAGTTAAGTATTATGTTCTGAATATTGCAACTCAACTAATTTACCTGCACATATGAAAAACTGAAATAAATAACAGTGATAGAACTTTTATCAACTTGGACCTAAAACTGGAGTTAATTAAAAAATCATTTATGTCCTGGCTATTGTAAATAGTGCTGCAATGAACATTGGGGTACATGTGTCTTTTTGATTTATGGTTTTCTCAGGGTATATGTCCAGTAGTGGCATTGCTGGGTCATATGGTAGTTTTATTCCTAGATTTTTAAGGAATCTTCATGCTGTTCTTAAAGTGGCTATATCAATACACACACTCAATGAAATACTACTCAGCCTTAAAAAGGAATGAAGTTGAGTGAGTTGGACTAAGGTGGATAAACCTAGAGCCTGTTATACAGGGTGAAGCAAGTCAGAAAGGGAAACACAATTATATATTACCATACATATATGGAATCTAGAAAAATGGTACTGATGGAGCTATTAGCAGGGCAGGAATAGAACCGCAGAGATAGAGAACAAACTTGTGGACACAATATGGGAAGAAGAGGGTGAGACAAATTGAGAGAATAGTATTGAAACATATACAGTACATATATAAAACAGATTGCTAGTGGAAAGTTGCTGTATAACAAAGGGAGCTTGACATGGTGCGCTCTGACAGTCTAGAGGGGTGGGGTGCAGAATGAAGTGGGAGGGAGGTTCAAGAAGGAGGGGATATATATGTATATGTATATATACTTATGTCTGATTCATGTTGTTGTATGGCAGAAACAAATACAATGCTGTAAAGCAATTATCCTCCAATGAAAAATAAATTTTAAAAAGTCTAGTTTTCAGATAATCAATGTTCTGTAAATCTGAAAAGTTCACTTTAAACTAGCTTTTGGATATTTAAAATATAAATGTGTAATATTATCTACTTTCCCCTCCACCTTAACTGAAGTATAATTGACAAATAAAAATTACATATATTTAAGATGTACAACTTGATGTTTTGATATACATACATGTGGCAAAATAGTCACCATGATCAGTTACTGAAGGACAGGGGAGCCTGGTGTGCTGCAGTCCATGAGGTCGCAAAGAGTTGGATATGACTTAGCAGCTGAGTAACAACAACAAATCACCTCACATACTTAGCGTTTTCTTTTCTTTTTTTCCCTAGTGTGGGGAGAACACTTAAGATTTACTCTCTTAGTACATTTCAAGTATACAATATATTAATAGTACTGCTAACCAGAGTCATGTTTCTGTACATTAATCAACTCTCTTGAATAACTGAAATTCTGTACCCTTGACCCAAATTTCCTCATTACCCCCTCTACCGGTCTATACTCTCTGCTTCTACAAGTTTGATTATTTTCAATTTCACATGTATCAGTAAGTGAGATCATGCAATATTTGTCTTTTTGTGCCTGGCTTATTTCACTTAATATAGTGTCCTTTAGGTTCATTCATGGTGTTGTAAATGTCAGAATTTCCTTTTTTGAAAGGCTGAATATATATATATATATATATATATATAGTTTATTACATTTTGTTAATTCATTGATCTTTTCCATACAGCTAAGCTGTATTCCTAAGACACTCATGTTAGGAAACATGTGGCTAAGCTCCGGCAAATGCTAGATGATATGAAGGCAGGAAATTATGTACGTAAGTTCTAGGAGGCCTAGCAATAAAAATTTCCATAGAGATTCTCCATCCTTCTTCCATGGCACACTTGGAGGGAAGCCTCATGTTGAAGATGGTGACATTAAACAAAATAATTCTGGGTCTCTGAATAGTCATGCACAGAAGAGAATTCTCCCCTGCCACAGACAATCACAAAGGTACGTAATAAATTTTAATTGTGTTCAGTTGAAATGTGGGTGTTGCAGCCTGTCCCGATTAATGTAAGGACTACTGACAGCAGAAGCAGTATAACGAGCAGCTAAAGTATTGAGTTTCAGCATCACACAGCCTGGGTATACACTTTAGTTTGTTTCTTACTGTCTGTAGCTCTACAGAAATCACTTAATATCTTCAATTTCTTAAGGCTAATAGGGAGTGGATTAGGAATGGTTAACTCATTACAGTTGTTAAGATAATGAAGTTCTTAAAAATTTGAGCTATTTTTACTATTTCATGGTTGCTTCTAAATTTCTAAATTATTATTAGTCAGTTGTTTCCAAGTTTTTCTTTATGAACATAAAACATAAAACCCTAAATCTTCTAACTGAATGCTATTAGTGTATATAGGATGTGCTGAAATATATAATGAATGATAAGGGAAGTAACTGTTTTCAAGCTAGTAGTCATACAGACAGTGCCCAAGTCATATTTTACAGAAATACACACTAGAAAATTAATGCTATGAAATTCATCTTCTGGAGAGAATAACATAGTAGCATGCATCTCTAGTCAGAGTTAATTAGATGTTTCAGTTACCACAGGAATCACAGTAATAAGCTTTATCAGCATTTTTTGCAGAGTAATAAATAATACTCATTAAAATTTTCAGATATCTCCTGTACAGTATTCAAATGTCATTCTTCATCATGATTATACGTGACATACTTAAAAATATTTTGTCAGCCTAAAGATTTATTGTAGTTAAAACGTTTTAAGATAATTTTTCACAGTTAAACTAAAGATTTTAGGATCTATGTAAAAATCAATACTGCAGAAGATTGCTTACAGATATTATCCAGGTGGCGCTAGTGGTAAAGAACCTGCCTGCCAATGCAGGACACATAAGAGGCACGGGTTTGATCCCCGGATCCCTGGATGGCAGTTTGATGCCTCCTGCCAATGCAGGAGACATAAGAAGCACAGGTCCCCTGGAGTAGGAAATGACAACCCACTTCACTTCACTTTCCAGGATTTGCCTGGAAAATCCTACAGACACAGGAGCCTGGCAGGCTACAGTCCATGGGGTCACAAAGAGTTGGACATGACTTAAGTGACTTAGGACACAGCACACACATGATACATGGTCCATCAGCACAAGAGTAGACATTATATTTCACTATGGGAGGAGGGTTCAGGATGGGGAACACATGTATACCTGTGGCAGATTCATTTTGATATTTGGCAAAACTAATACAGTTATGTAAAGTTTAAAAATAAAATAAAATTAAAAAAAAAAAAAGCTGAATTCTACTATAACTTTTAAAACTTTAAGGCTCTATAATCTGCTAAACATTATCTGTCAGTAAACTCTGAGGATTTCAGGATATTTATCAAGTAAATGTGTAACTACAAGGTTTCCAAGAAGTTTTTAAGAACATCTTCAGATGGACTTTTTCCCCTAAGTGAAACGACTGACTAGCTGGACAAATGCTGCTAACTGGAAAAGCTGCTGACGGGTACATCGGCTTTTATCATACGAGTTCTTTGAGACCGAAATCCCCTAAACCAAAAGTTTAGAAATGATGAATTAACATACGCAATTTTTATTTGATTTTGTTTGTAAAATGATGGAAAAAATAGTGAAGAATGTAGACAGTAAACAGACTTTAGAGCCCTAATTTATCTTCCTCCAGCCTCCTAAATCATTTAGGTATACTGTTTAATTTTAGGCTATGATTTATGTGTTTAAAGGGATTCTTTACCAGAGAGGTTTTGGGGAGTTGTTTTTCTATTGTAGTAAGAACATATCCTCACAGATGTGAAGAAATTGGAAATCCTGTACACTGTTGGTAGGAATGTAAAAACGGTACAGCCACTATGAGAAACAGCATGGAGCGCCATCAAAAAAAAAATTAAAACTATATAATTAGAAATTTTTAATTAAAAAAATTAAAATTATAGAACTATAATGTGATCCAGCAATTCCACTTATGGGTATACACCCAAAGAAAAGGAGGTCACTATCCACTATCTTGAAGAGATATCTGCACACCCATGTTCACTGCAGCAATTTTTACAATAGTCAAGATATGGAAGCAACAACCTAAATATCCATCAACAGAAGAAGGAATAAAGAATGTGTTGCGTGCGTGCTCAGTCACGTTCAACTCTTTGTGACTTCATGGACTGTAGCCTACCAGGATCCTCTGTCCATGAGATTTTCCAGGCAAGAAATACTGGAGTGGGTTGTCATTTTCTTCTCCAGGGGATCTTTCCAACACAGGGGTTTAACCCACATCCCCTGCATGGGCAGGCGGATTCTTTACCACTGCGCCCCATGGGAAGCCTGCAAAGAAAATGTCTGATTTGTACACACACAAACACACACACATACACACATATATACACACAATGGAATATTTATTTATCCCTGAAATTTATATATTTATTTATTATTTATCCCCAAAGAAGAAGGAAATCTTGCCATTTGTAACAACATGAATAAATCTGGAGGATATTATAATCAGTGAAATAAGCCAGTCACAGAAGGAAAAATGCTGCATGATTGCCCTTATATGAGATATCAAAAACAGTCAAATTCATAAAAGCAGAACACAGAATGTGGTTGCCAGAATCTGGGAGGAGGGGAACTCGGGAGTGGGTGTTCAAATGATACAAAGTTACACAAGGTGAACAAGATTTCCCGATCTAGCTGCTCTAAAACATAGTGCCTACCATTAGCACTGCTGTGTTGCACTTAAAATTATCAAGTGGATAGGTCTCATATTAGAGATTTTTTTTAAATGGGGATGAATTACAGCAGTTGAAATTCGTTGAGTTTCCAAGCTTATTTCAAAAAGACAGTGGGAAGCTCAGTAGTTCTTGGACGTTCCTTGCTTCAATGAGCAAGTGAGGAGTATCCCCCAAAGTGTAATATATTAATATTTTATGGGACACCTACTTAAATCTCTGGCAATTGTAATAATTATTAACAAATCATCACGATGTGTCTACAATGGACATGGTGGAGCTATTTTATCCCTTAAAAGGTGGTAAATAACATTTAGTCTCAGGAACAGCAATAAATTCATTATTGGTGCTAGCAATCTTCTGAAATTTTCAAATATTTTTATAATATAGAACTTTTGCTTATAATTCTGAATGAGATTTTCTAAAACCTGTGCTTAGGATAAACAGTTCTAAAGGATATCTGAGAAAATAGTGCTTTTTTGTAATCAATAAGTTAAAAATAACTATGCTCAAGAGACTCTACATGAGATCTAAAATATATTTTAGCATATTTAGAGTGCTATGTTTTCCCACGTGTGTGTGTGTGTGTGTGTGTTAGTTGCTCAGTCATGTCCAACTCTTTGTGATCCTATGGACTGTAGCCTGCCAGGCTCCTCTGTCCATGGAATTCTCCAGGCAAGAATACTGGAGTGGGTAGGCCCTCCCTTCTTCAGGGGATCTTCTCCAACAAGGGATTGAATCTGGGTCTCCTGCATTGCAGGCAGATTCTTTATCATCTGAGCTACCAATCTATTTATCTCAGAATTGCTCAAATTTACTTGTCACAGAGTCCTTTCAGGTTCCCACAACAATATTAATATCAAATGGAACTAGTTTCCATGGCACAAATTTTGGAAGTCTCTGATATATAAAGAGAGCATTATCCATTTTCCTACTAAATTTTATTACTGAATAATTGACTAGTTACCTGTCCAGAAGTGAAATATCAGGTACATAATAATTATCACCTTGTCACAATTCAGCTTCTACCTCTGATGATTCATCAGAAAGTTTTAGCTATGAATTCAAACATTATTATTAATTTTTGGTAAAAATCTATTATTTAATGTTAACTAAGAATTTACAATGTTTCTATAAAATATACATCTTGTAATTATAAATATGAAGTTGGTTTTTTAAAATAATTTTAGCATCAAAAAGGAAAGATTTGTCCTGGCTATTTCTTTCATGATTTATCCTAAATAGTCTAGTCTCTTGAAAATATAAGCAGAACTATCTCTGACATAAATCTCAACAATATATTTTTTGACCCATCTCCCAGAATAATAGAAATAAAAACAAAAATAAACAAATGGGATCTAATTAAACTGAAAGGTTTTTGCACAGCAAAGGAAACAATAATCAAAACAAAAAGAAAACCCATAGGTTGGAAGAAAATACTTGCAAATGATGTGACCAACAAGGATTAATCTCCAAAATTTACAAAGAGCTCATGTGGCTCAATATTCAAAAATAATCTAATCAAAAAATGGGTAGATGACCTAAATAGACATTTCTCCAAAGAAGACATACAAATGGCCAAGAGGCACATGAAAAGATGTTCAACACTGATAATTATTAGAGAAATGCAAATCAAAACTACAATAAGCTATCCCCTCACACCAGTTAGAATAGCCATCATCAAAAAATCCACAAACAATAAATGCTGGAGAGGCTGTGAAGAAAAGGGAACCCTCTATGCTGTTGGTGGGAATGTAAATTGGTAGAGCCTCTATGGAAAACAGTATGAAGGTTTCCTTAAGAAACTAAAAATGGAGCTGCCATATGACCCTACATTCCCACTCCTGGGCACATATCAGGAGAAATACATGGTCAGAAAGGATACATGAATCCCAGTGTTCACTGCAGCACTGTTTACAGTAGGCAAGATGTGGAAGCCACCCACATGCCCATTGACAGAGGAATGGATTAAGAAGATAAAGAAGTAGTAACAGAATACTACTCAGCCATTAAGAAGAATGAAATAATGCCAATTGTAGCAACGTGGATGGATCTGGAGATTGTCATACTAAGTGAAGTAAGTCAGACAGAGAAAGAAATATTTTATGCTATCACTTATATGCAAAATCTAACTTAGTTGCAGGGCAGGAACAAAGACGCAGATATAGATAATGGATTTGAGACACAGTGAGGGGAGGAGAGGGTGGGGCAAAGTGAAAGAGCAGCATTGACATATATGCACCATACACAATAACACGTGTAAAACGGATAGCTGGGGGGAAGCGACTGTGCAGCACAGGGAATTCGGCACTCCATGATGGCCTAGAGGGCTAGGAAAGGGCAGGGTGGGAGGGAGGCTCGCGAGGGAGGGCCTATATGTATACTTATGGCTGATTCATGCTGTTATACAGCAGAAACCAATACAACATTGTAAAACATCCTCCAGTTAAAATAAATTAAAAAAAAGAAATGAATTTATTAAGAAAACAGAGACTCACAGACTTAGAGAACAAACTTTTGGTTATGGGGGAGAAGGAAAGGATGGGGAGAAAGCATAGTTAGAGAGTTTGGGAATGACATGTACACTTTGCTATATTGAGGGTGGATAACCAGCAAGGACCTAATGTATAGCACAGGGAACTCTGCTCAATATAATGTGGCAGCTTGGATGGGAGGGGAGTTCGGTAGAGAATGGATACATGTATATATATGGCTGAGTCCTTTTGCAGTCCACCTGAAACCAACCCAACATTGTTGTCTATACTCCAATATAAATTGAAAAGTTAAAAAAATAATTTAGCCTCTCTTTCATTGCTTTTGCATGTAGGAAAGCACTTAACATTTCTGTTAACTATTAATGAAACTGTGTTCCTCTACTAAATTCTTTTCTTCATCATCCTTCATTTCTATTTCTTTTCCAATCCTCTTATTTCTTATAAGGAGTGATGAGCAGGATTCAGGTTTTTCAAGTGTAGAAGTATATGTTTGTACATGGGTGGAAATATATATATATTTTTTCCTTTCCAAAGTCCCAACTATATCCCAGCTGTCATGCTTCATTGAAAGTTTAACATAATATTCTCAGTCAATCTCTGATTCATTTCCTGGGCTCTAACAGAAAGCTCAAATTCCATTACACTGGAATTAAGGTTTGGATATTTTTTCTTGGATGAATTATATGCTATTACATACACTAAATTTCATTATATTTTCAAAATGTTAAGTCTACTAGCAATTTTAATTCACAAGAGAAATAAGAAAGAGTCTTTCAAGTATGTCTTTTAGTATCCCATTAGGCATGAACATTATATTTTTTAATATTTCAGAAACTACTAATTCTCTTTGGAAAATGTTCACATTTCAGTTTACCAACAATCTTTTATTTAGTAATTAAAGAAGTATGATATAGAACTCTCTTGCTTCTAATTTCTTATATAACATTCTTATAAATTTATGCACATATTTTATACAAAGTTTTAACTTGATATGAGAATATGTTAAATTTATTGATTTGTTGTTGATATTGTTCTCACATCTTAAATTCTTAGCACAGTTATATTCAGCCTAGAATTTTTTCTTAGTAATTAAACCACTTTCAAATTTGTTTTAATTCTTCTGGTTGAATATAAAAAGTCTGTAATCATTTAACCTTATCCCTATTTTAACAAATTCACCAATAGAATGTCCCAGTATCTGCAACACATGAGCAAAAAGAAAAAAAAAAATGTATGGGCTCAGGTCTTTATGCTCATGGCTGAGCAACAGGACTTTGGGATGACTTGTAATCAGTGACGGAAGATGCCAGATGTGCCATTAGTCTAGCAGCCACTGTTAATGACAGAGGCGGGTGTTGGTATTTATCAACTGAGGCTTTCTAACTGCCAGTCTCATGAGTCAGAGTAAATCCGCACCTGTTCAGGAAATACGCAGAGAATCACAGAGCTAGGAACATGTTCACGTTCGAGGTCTCAAGTGACTATGTGGCAAGCTTACTTCATTTGCATTTTAGCAGCATGCATTTCTCTGGGAGATATATATGCTAAGAAAGGTGATGAAGGAATAGAGGTTTTTGAAAGGAACTCATCAAGGTAACCAGGAAGGTTATTGTGAATGCTTCTGTAAATTGCTTCTTTACAATGGCTCTTTACTCAGAAGGATCTGAATAGGTGGACACTGCTGTTGTCTGCCTCCTAAATAAATCATTATATATCTGAAAAGAAATGCATTCACTTTTTTTTGCTTTTACTGGAAACAAAAAACTTTCAGGCAAATATTAAGATTTAAAAGCTACATCAGAGTAAAATAACGACTGCAGTCTCTCCAATTCTTCATGATTATTTTATCCAATTTGATATACTCTTCACAAGAAGAGTATATCTTTGCTACCTTGGGGACATGTTCAGGCAGCTACATGGTATTACAGTAGTATGCCTCAGGCCACGAGTATCCTGAATTTAGTTTGAGCATTAAGGACAAGTCAAAAGTCATGGAAAGAAATGTTGTAGAAAATATACAATAAAAATAGTTGCAAGACTGAAAGCATAACAAAAATACATGGGAACATCTGTTAAATTGCAACTTCAAATTACAACTTCGAAACAGAAAACTAACAGAGAGGGTTTAAAGCATGGTAAAGTGATTCTTTAAGGTCCTTGCTCCATTGTTATATTGGAAACACATTGGAAATCTCTGAGGGACTTACTGATAGTACAGATGCCTGTATTCATGTAAGACTTACTGAATCACAATCTGACAACCCAGGGGCCCAGGAACATGTATTATCACAAGTCCCATAGACAGTTTTTATGCTTATTAAGGTTATGAGACAATAATACAGGGTAGTTGGAAAGGATATTTTGAGAGTACATATTAAAAAGGAATCATTGATTTTTTTAAAATTTTATTTTATTTTTAAACTTTACATAATTGTATTAGTTATGCCAAATATCAAAATGAATTAGAAATCATCTGCATAGTTTATATAAACTTTTCTGTCATCTCTGTCCAACATAAGAATATGAAAAAGTAACAAAAGATGTTTAATTCTGTTTTGTTTCGTTTTTAAATACATACTGGGTTCACTCAATCCAATGATCAGGGTTGGGAGTGAGTGGAAAGGCTATGCTTTATTCACATTAGGCCCAGTGAGAGAAGATGAACTTTATTCTGAGCTCTAAATCCTCAGCTTTAAGAATGAGAAATTAGCAGAAAGTGGACAGAGGTTCTACTACTTTCTGTTCAGTTCAGTTCAGTAGCTCAGTTGTGTCTGACGCTTTGTGACCCCATGAACAGCAGCACGTCAGGCCTCCCTGTTCATCACCAGCTCCCGGAGTTCACTCAAACTCAAGTCCATTGAGTTGGTGATGCCATCCAACCATCTCATCCTCTGTTGTCCCCTTCTCCTCCTGCCCTCAATCCCTCCCAGCATCAGGGTATTTTCAAATAAGTCAGCTCCTCACATCAAGTGGCCAAAGTACTGGAGTTTCAGCTTCAGCATCAGTCCTTCCAATGAACACCCAGGACTGATCTCCTTTAGGATGGACTGGCTGAATCTTCTTGCAGTCCAAGGGACTCTCAAGAGTCTTCTCCAGCACCACAGTTCAAAAGCATCAATTCTTCAGCATTCAGCTTTCTTTATAGTCCAACTCTCACATCAATAGATGACTACTGGAAAAACCACAGCCTTGACTATATGGACCTTGTTGGCAAAATAATGTCTCTGCTTTTTAATATGCTGTCTAGGTTGGTCACAACTTTCCTTCCAAGGAGTAAGCATCTTTTAATTTCATGGCTGCAATCACCATCTGCAGTGATTTTGGAGCCCAAAAAATAAAGTCAGCCATTGTTTCCACTGTTTCCCCATCCATTTGCCATGAAGTGACAGGACCAGATGCCATGATCTTCGTTTTCTGAATGTTGAGCTTTAAGCCAACTTTTTCACTCCCCACTTTCACTTTAAACAAGAGGCTTTTTAGTTCTTCTTCACTTTCTGCCATAAGGGTGGTCTCATTTACATATCTGAGGTTATTGATATTTCTCCCGGCAATCTTAATTCCAGCTTGTGCTTCTTCCAGCCCAGCATTTCTCATGATGTACTCTGCATATAAGTTAAATAAGCAGGGTGACAATATACAGCCTTGACATACTCCTTTTCCTATTTGGAACCAGTCTGTTGTTTTATGTCCAGTTCTAACTGTTGCTTCCTGATCTGCATACAGGTTTCTCAAGAGGCAGGTCAGGTGGTCTGGTATTCCCATCTCTTAAAGAATTTTCCACAGTTTATTGTGATCCACAAAGTCAAAGGCTTTGGCATAGTCAATAAAGCAGAAATAGATGTTTTTCTTGAACTCGCTTGCTTTTTCAATAATCCAGCAGGTGTTGGCAATTTGATCTCTGGCTCCTCTGCCTTTTCTAAAACCAGCTTGAACATTTGGGAGTTCATGGTTCACATATTGCTGAAGCCTGGCTTGGAGAATTTTGACCATTACTTTACTAGCGTGTGAGTTGAGTGCAATTGTGCGGTAGTTTGAGCATTCTTTGGTATTGCCTTTCTTTGGGATTGGAATGAAAACTGACCTTTTGTAGTCCTGTGGCCACTGCTGAGTGTTCCAAATTTGCTACCACTTTACTTTATCCATTTGTCTGCTAATTAATCTTTTAATTAGGCTCAACTTAGGTCAACAATTCCTATTGTACATAGAAAAATTCTAAGGTCCTTAAGAATAATTCTTCTGCAAACTTTACAAAATAAAAAGGGAAAAAAGCTAATGGTTCATATTCCAAATACATCACAACATTTTGGGGATTTGAAATATGTTATTATCAAAACTGTACCTTTTCTACTGTTTGTGTTAGTTTTATTATCAATACAGTGATTGACAACTTTGGTTATACAGTGGCCCATATTAGAACTCTTAGAATCACCTTTATTTCCTCTCTTCTCATTCCCTCATAATCAACCAACTAGTTGCCCAATTTAGGAAATTTCACACATACTTCATACGTCTTTGATCTGTCACCTCCTCTAAGTTCTACTACTACTGCCTTGGGAGCTGAAGGCAGCAATGCCCTTTACTTGATTGCTGTTGTTTTTTGTTCAATCACTCAGTGGTATACGACTCTTTGTGACCCCCATGGACTGCAGCATGCCAGGCTTCCCTGTTCTTCACCATTTTCCAGAACTTGCTCAAAATCACCTCCACTGAGTCAGTCATGCCATCCAACCATCTCATCTTCTGTCATCCCCTTCTCCTCCTGTCCTCAATCTTTCCCAATATCAGAGTCTTTTCCAATGAGTCAGTTTTTCGCATTAGGTGGCCAAAGTATTAGAGCTTCAGCTTCAGAATCAGTTCTTCCAATGATTATTCAGGATTGATTTCCTTTAGTATGGACTGGTTGAATTTCCTTGGTGTCTAAGGGACTCCCAAGAGTCTCCTCCAGCACCACAATTCAAAGGCATCAATTCTTTAGTGCTCAGCCTTCTTTATGATGCAAATCTCACATCTGTATATAACTACTGGAAAAACCATAACTTTGACTATACGGGCCTTTGTAGGCAGTGATGTCTCTGCTTTTTAATACTGGAGCATTATTTTAAATGTTTTCTCATTCTTCATTCTGGACATCTTCTAGCAAATTCTGTAAACTGATATTCAAGATACTCTTCTAAATGAAGGACTGAAGATGTTGCTTACCTATAGAAAAACACTCCCTGGCTCTTACCTTCATTTAAGATCATGTCCAGAACTTCTTAGTATGGTATGTCTTTCCACAACCTGCCTTAGCATATATTTTCAGTACTTCTAAATATGCCAGAAAATTTGGAAAACTTAGCAGGGGCCACAGGACTGGAAAAGGTCAGTTTTCTTTCCAATCCCAAAGAAAGGCAATACCAAAGAATGCTCAAACTACCGCACAATTGCACTCATCTCACACGCTAGTAAAGTAATGCTCAAAATTCTCCAAGCCAAGCTTCAGCAGTATGTGAACCGTGAACTTCCAGATGTGAACAGCTGGTTTTAGAAAAGGCAGAGGAACCAGAGATCAAATTGCCAACATCTGCTGGATCATTGAAAAAGCAAGAGAGTTCCAGAAAAACTTCTATTTTTGCTTTATTGACTATGCCAAAGCCTTTGACTGTGTGGATCACAATAAACTGTGGAAAATTCTAAAAGAGATGGGAATACCAGACCACCTGACCTGCCTCTTGAGAAACCTGTATGCAAATCAGGAAGCAACAGTTAGAACTGGACATGGAACAACAGACTGGTTCCAAATAGGAAAAGGAGTATGTCAAGGCTGTATATTGTCACCCTGCTTATTTAACTTATATGCAGAGTACATCATGAGAAACGCCGGGCTGGAAGAAGCACAAACTGGAATCAAGATTGCCGGGAGAAATATCAATAACCTCAGATATGCAGATGACACCACCCTTATGGCAGAAAGTAAAGAGGAACTAAAAAACCTCTTGATGAAAGTGAAAGAGGAGAGTGAAAAAGTTGGCTTAAAGCTCAATATTCAGAAAGCTAAGATCGTGGCATCTGGTCCCATCACTTCATGGCAGATAGATGAGGAAACAGTGGAAGCAGTGTCAGACTTTACTTTTTTGGGCTCTGAAATCACTGCAGATGGTGATTGCAGCCATGAAATTAAAAGACTCTTACTCCTTGGAAGGAAAGTTGTGACCAACCTAGATAGCATATTCAAAAGCAGAGACATGACTTTGCCAACAAAGGTTCGTCTAGTCAAGGCTATGGTTTTTCCAGTGGTCATGTATGAATGTGAGAGTTGGACTGTGAAGAAAGCTGAACACCAAAGAATTATGCTTTTGAACTGTGGTGTTGAAGAAGACTCTTGAGAGTCCCTTGGACTGCAAAGGAGATCCAACCAGTCCATCCTAAAGGAGATCAGTCCTGGGTGTTCATTGGAAGGACTGATGTTGAAGCTGAAACTCCAATACTTTGGCCACCTCATGAGAAGAGTTGACTCACTGGAAAAGACCCTGATGCTGGGAGGGATTGGGGGCAGGACGAGAAGGGGAGGACAGAGGATGAGATGGCTGGATGGCATCACCGACTTGATGGACATGAGTTTGAGTGAACTCTGGGAGTTGGTGATGGACAGGGAGGCCTGGCATGCTGCAATTCATGGGGTTGCAAGGAGTCAGACATGACTGAGTGACTAAACTGAACTGAACTGAAATATACCAGAGGAATAGAGGAATATACCTCTATTCCACAAAAAGTTGAAATGTACTGTATTGTAACCTAAAGAAACTCCTGTAGTTTTCCAAACAAAGATGGTATATCAGGCTTTTTGCCACAGGGGTCCTCATAGTACTTGGGAGAAACTGACCCTGCTGGTCAGTTGTCAAACAATGGAGCTATAATTTTCTCCAGCAGAAAGAATTTTATTTCTTGGTGTTTTCCCATTCAACATCTGTATTAACAGGAACACTAAGAAATAAATTGAGGTCACAGGGAACTAGAAGATAAGCATTTAGATGACAAAATATTGATTTTTTTCAAGGCAAAAGTGCTTTTATAAAAAAGTAAATAAAACTCTATGTGGATAATTTACAAATGAAATATGTGAAATTGGCTTTTTTTAAACCATATATTGATTTGATGTTTATAAACACTTTTGCTTGGCAATACAGTGTGATCTCTGCTTGATCTTCATGAACTACAAAAGGACATAACTACCCAATTAAATTTAAGTGAAACATTATTTATGTCAGATTAGCAATTATGAGAGGAGCTTCTTTGTTAAGTTTGAATGCAACATTTGCTAAAATGGAAGTACTTTATATCACATTAAGTTTATTAATTTTATTTGTGTCTGATGAGAATTATGAGAAAAGCTTTGCTTATATAAAGACACACCTGTACATTACAGTACTTAAATGGAAGCAATGTAAAACATAGTTGACATTTATGTAGTACTTGCTATATACCAGATCCTGTGTCTTTGATAATTGTCATTTGATCAAACTTGGTGAGTTACTGTCTTTATTTATATAAAATCTATAATTTATGACTCTTAGAAATACATATTTTACATTTCTCTAGAAAGTAAAAGATAAAAACTTAAAACATAATATTTTAGGGACTTCCCAGGTGGTCCAGTGGCTAAGACTGCAAGCTCCCAATGCAGGGCGCCTGAGTTGGATTCCTGGTTGGGGAACTAAGATCCTACATGTGCAACTAAGACCCAATAAATAAATATGTTTAAAAAAAAAAAAGAAAGAAAATTTAAGGTACTCCAAAAAAAATTTTTTAAAAAATAGATAAAATATTTTAGAAACTAGTTCTGCAAGTTACAGATTGGGAGGAAATCTTTACAAAACACAAATCTAATAAAGACTATTACTCAAAATACACAAAGTGGTTGCAGAGGTTGGAGTGTGAGGAGAGATGAAGAGGGAGGGCACAGTGGATTTTTAGGACAGTGAAAATACTCTGCATGACACTGTAATGATGGATGCATGTCACTATGAAAAGTGAAAGTGTTAGTCACTCAGTAATGCACAACTCTTTTGTGACCCCACGGATTGTAGCCCACCAGGCTCCTCTGTCCATGGAATTCTCCAGGCAAGAATTCTGGAGTGGGTAGCCATTCCCTTCTCTAGGGGATCTTCCTGATCCAGGGATCAAACACAGGTCTCAGGCATTGCAAGCGGATTCTTTACTGTCTGAGCCACTAGGGAAGCCCACATGTCACTATATGTTTCTTCAAACTCACAGAACACAAGATAACAAAAAACATAATATAAGCGAATTGTAACATATCAACACTGGCTCATCGGTTGTAGCATTGTACCAACTAGTGAAAGATGCCAATAGTAGAGGGGCCTCCATGTGTTGGGGCCAGAGTAATATGGGAACTCTGTAATTTTTGCTTAATTTTTCAGTAAACCGAAAATTGTTGTAAAAAATAAAGGTTATTAACTAACAAAATTAGTCCCAAGGCTAGTAACAAAAGAGATATAATACTTTAACACTTTTATACACTTAATTTTTCTGTTCTGCTTCTTAGTTAACTGAGTGAATTAGATAATAAATTTCTCCTAAGCAACATAAGCCCATTTCATTACTGTCCACTGCACATTCTTAGCTGCTTGAGAGCCATCTCTTACTGGTCCATCTAACTTGGGGTTAATCCTCTGCTTGCTTCATTTAAGTGCCCCAGAGGCCAACAGATATAAGGGTGACAGCAAAGTACTAGAACTTGGCAGCTTTCAATATTCATTTCAAAAGTATACTAAATACTCCTCTCGAGTGTTATAATACTACCCTTCAGATGCCTCACTGAAGATTCTTTGGAGCTGATTCTAAGAACAGTCTCTGGGAGGAGGAAGAAGCACCTGGCTGGAAATGCTCTCATGGGGAGTATCATGACAGTAGCCCCGCGTCCCTGTGGGGCTTTATTAGGAAGGCCTGCCGATGTATTGGCATTCGCTCTTCAGGCAGTTATATGGTGATGTTCACATGCTTAATGTGAAGTGCGATAGAATAATTGGTGTTACTAGAGCTAAGCTATGAAAACAAAGAAGGTTTGGTAAACATATTTTTAAAAAATTGAAGCCAGATTAATTTCTAAATTGTTTGATTCTGAGATGAATTTTTTATATTCATGATAACATTATTAGAATTGCAACTAATGTAAATGTTTAAGGAATTACTAGATCAAACATACTTTTAAATTAATTAATAATATAATGCACAAACATTTACCTGAATATTTTGGTTCAAAACACACACTAAAAGAGTTTTAGACTGAGGTTTTACAATTTAAGGATATATTAATATATTTCTAGGGTTATAGGCTGTTTGATTTAACTAGGAAGTACAATTTTTGTTATGATAGGCACTGAAATTTCAAACTGAATTTAATGTGTTGAGGGCAATTCTCAAATATGTACAGTGGCAATAAATATTCCATTAGGATAATTATGAGTAAATGAGAATTTTTTGAGCTATTATCAAGGGCAGGATTTTAATATCAAGATTTTAAGTATAAATGAAATGAAATGAATGAAAAATGCCTCAGCTCCTGGTCTCATGGACCTCTCTACTGGGCCACCTGAACGTCCCTGTGACATGGCCAACTGGCCTCCATCAGAACAAGTAACTGAAAGCAAAAGAGAAACCTCTGACACAGCATATCATCACTTCTAACATAGTCTAGTAGGTATATAGACTGACCCTGGTACAAGTTGTGAGGGAAACACAGGCGGCGTGAATTCCAGAAGGCAAGGATCATTGTGGGTCATCTTGGAGGCTGGCTACCACATGACTAAATGGTTTGCATTTGAAATAATTGTGCAGTCTTTGGAATAAACTATAGCTAATCCAGCGGTTAGTGATAGCTGAAAGCACATGGCACTCGGTGTACATAATGACACTCTATTTCACACTTTACAATAATATAGACTTACGGACATAGTGAGAAGGGGAGAGAGGGTGAGATGCCTGTTGTGAGTGACTTGGAAACTTACATTACCATATGTAAAATAGATAGCCAATGGGAATTTGCTGTATGTCTCAGGAAACTCAAACAGGGGCTCTGTATCAACCTAGAGGGGTGGAATGGGGAGGAAGATTGGAGGGAGGTTTGAAAGGGAGGGGACATATGCATACCTATGGCTGATTCATGTTGAGGTTTGACAGAAAACAACAAAATTCTGTAAAGTAATTATACTTCAATTAAAAAATAAATAATTAAAAATAATAATAATATAGTAAACCTTGAAGATGAAAAACTAAATACAGTTTGTAAATTTAAAGTAATCTCCTTGGATTTATAGGGGCTTCCTTCATAGCTCAGTTGGTAAAGAATCCGTGTGCAATACAGGAGACCCTGGTTCGATTCCTGGGTCGGGAAGATCCACTGGAGAAGGGATAGGCTACCCACTCTAGTATTCCTGGGCTTCCTTTGTGGCTCAGCTGGTAAAGAATCCACCTGCAATGTGGAGACCTGGGTTCGATCCCTGGGTTGGGAAGATATGTTGGAGAAGGGAAAGGCTACCCACTCCAGTATTCTGGCCTGGAGAATTCCATGGACTACATAGTCCATGGGGTCGCAAAGAGTCGGACACGACTGAGCGACTTTCACTCACTCACTCACTCACTCCTTGTACTTTTACATAGTATTGACAATGCTGGTATTTATTAAAGGATACACTTTTCATTAGGAAATTAGTTGAGAACATCAACTCACTTCATGTACCATAGAGCTCTCAGAAGACTGTGTATTTAAATTGTTGTTAATCTACACTATGTAGAAGTTTAGAGGTGACAGGCTTCAATTAATGTCCTTCTATGATTCTTCCACTTCGGTTCTGAAGTTTCTAATTTCACCTCAAAATTATCCTCAATCACAGAAAGGAGAAACTCTAATTACAGATAGATAGATTTTCTGCCAGGCTCATTCAGCAGAATGTTTTACATACTTAAGAGCAAACTGACTTTGCCCAAAGAAAGAAAGGAAGTCTTAATTATCACCTTTTAAAAAACAATACTGAGATATTAAAGGGTTGTGGAAGAAGGCATTATGAGTATAAAATTTATTTTGATTTCTGGGGTGATATATTTCACGACAGAGCCCACTTACTATCATTTAAACTCTTCCTTTAAGTCATTATTGAAATTTACTTTCAAAATCGTATTTGACGGTAGAACCTGTAACATTTTACACAAGCAATCTATTTCATATTCACTCATTTATGACTCAAACCACTGGCCCTCCAGACCAAATTGCTTAACTGCACTCTTCACCAGTTCAACACCAAAGTCTAGTTGAAATTTGAGTCTCTGAACACATTTAAACACTTAGTGATTTCAGAATTATATTTATTCCCTGTCCTTACACTCATATTGATTTGGTAAAACATATCATGTTTATAACTAAAACAAAAAGATGAATGTCCCATAGAGTTTTGGGGAGATTCAAGAAATATAAGTGTAAAGTTGCTCTAGCTGCCATCTTTCGTCCCTGCCTGTGTGCGCCTAACCTCAGCTGGTCTGCCCGAGACCACCTGAGCGCCAACCCTAGTCCCCCGCGCGGCCCCATTTCTGCTCCAACAAGATGAAAGAAACTATCATGAACCAGGAGAAACTCGCCAAACTGCAGGCACAAGTGCGCATTGGTGGGAAAGGAACTGCTCGCAGAAAGAAGGTGGTTCATAGAACAGCCACAGCAGATGACAAAAAACTTCAGTTCTCTTTAAAGAAGTTAGGGGTAAACAATATCTCTGGTATTGAAGAGGTGAATATGTTCACAAATCAAGGAACAGTGATCCACTTTAACAACCCTAAAGTTCAGGCATCTCTGGGAGCAAGCATTTCACCATTACGGGCCACGCTGAGACAAAGCAACTGACAGAAATGCTCCCCAGCATCTTAAACCAGCTTGGTGCCGATAGTCTGACCAGTTTAAGCAGACTGGCTGAAGCTCTGCCCAAACAATCTGTGGATGGAAAAGCACCACTTGCCACTGGAGAAGAGGAGGATGATAAAGTTCCAGATCTTGTGGAGAATTTTGATGAGGCTTCCAAGAATGAAGCAAACTGAATTGAGTTAACTTTTGAAGAAGATAAATCTTGAAGAAGTTACTGGGAGCTGCTATTTTATATTATGACTGCTTTTTAAAATTTTGTTTATGGATCTGATAAAATCTAGATCTCTAATATTTTTAAGCCTAAGCCCCTGGACACTGCAGCTCTTTTCAGTTTTTGCTTATATACAATTCATTCTTTGCAGCTAATGAAGCTGAAGAAGCCTAAGAATAAAGTTTGAGACAAAGATAAATAAAATTCTTTGCCTAGTATATGGTTTTATTTTTTATTTCATTGATACCAATTTGTACACAGAAGGCAAAATTGTTTATAGAAAGCTAATCATGGCATGTAATATGACTGATAATCATGAATGGAATCTGATTAAAGATTTAAATGACAGTAAAAGGAAAAAAAAAGAAATATAAGTGTAAAGTTAAGAAGAACAAATGTTTAGTAAATATTATTCTTATATATTTTAATTACAAATTAAAAGATTTTAATTACAAATCTCTGCTATACTATACTAGTCTCTATACTAATTGAGTACATGCAAAAAGCATTGTGTAAAAACTGCAAAAATGTGAAAATGAGGCATTAACTTAACTACAATATTTAAACAACAGGGGAAAAAAACCACTTTGGAGGAGCTGGGTGAAAGTAGAGATTAGAAAGGGAAGTGGCAAATAACTGATCATGAAACAGAGAGAGAAATATAAGAACACTGTGGAACCCAGGAAGGAATCTGAGGTATGAAGAAAGTGGAATTCAGTCACTATGCAGTTGTAAGGCTTCTGTAGCAAAATGAATAATTACTCCCACTTTGAATGATCAGCTTTGCATTTTAACTTTTACTCCTATCATAAAATCTAGCTGACTCACTCAGTGCATGTGTGGTGTGTTTTCTCACAGGACAAGCCACAGGACACACTTATCTGTCCCCAAATTCCACTACACCAATTGTCCTGTCCTTTTAAACACATACCTATATGTTCTGTAGAAATTCACAAAGGCACAGTTTCTGTTCCCTAGATTATAAATTTGCTCCGAAAAGAAGCTTTATTTTAATTTATGGTATTCAATCAATATTTCCCTCTAGGTTATCAGTCAAAACATAAAGAAGTTACTCACTCAGTTGTGTCCAACTCTTTGTGACCCCGTGGACTGTAGCCCACCAGGTTCTTCTGTCCATGGAGTTCTCCAGGAAAGAATACTGAAGTGGGTTGCCATTACCTTCTCCATCAAAACAATAGAACACAAAGTTAAATTTTAATTTCAGATAAGCAACAAATACTTTTTAATATAAGTATATCGCATAAACTATATTTTTTGTTTATCTGAAATTCAAATTTAAATGGCATCTTGTATTTTTATTCCATGCTATATATATATATATATAGAGAGAGAGAGAGAGAGAGAGAGAGAGAGTTGGTTTTGTTTTTTTTTTGGAGGGAATGACAGTAACTTGCTGTTATTGATTTACCAAATGGTCCAGAACAATAGCATTTAAAAAGTGCCTACAGTGAATCAGTCACTGGTTTCTGTAAAGAAGATAAGGGACAAAAAAAAAAAAAAAAAAATACTAGAGGGACAAAGCAAGTGAAAATATTATTCTGTCTTTCTCTTATATAATTCAAAACTATCACTAAGCTATAAGACTTTAGGGAATCCAGTAAAATTCTGATTTTCAATATATTGACTACAGTGTTTTAAAATGAACCATCAAATGTCATTTTTGCATAAATATTTTTTTCTTTCTTATTTTTTTCCCTATCCCACATTTGTAGGAGCTCTAAAGTTGAGCCTGCTCTGATTATACAGTAATTCATTACTGCACACAGAATAGAGTAAGATATCAATGATTTTATGATGAATGAATAAAGGAAAGAATGAACAAAGATGGGATCTAGTAGAGGAAATAGTGATACAATATCTTGTTAAGATACAAGAGAGAATGTAAATTCTGAACTATAGATACAAATGAAATGCATGGAGACCAACGGGATTTCATAATGCACGAGTATATTAAGAGGAACAGGAAAATTTTTGACAGGAGACCATGGGACAGGAAACACAGGATGACTATGAGCTCTTGTACTAGACTATTAGATTATTAACATAGGATTGCATTTTCATGTTTTGGTTTCAGTATCTAAAACAGTGTTTGGTGCATTTTTAGTAATAAAAATCTATTTAGAAAGTACAAAAAGAGAAAAGAAGGAAGGAAAGAATGAAGGGAGAAAGGAATGGAAGAAAAAAAGAAGGAAGAATATAAATAGTAATTGTTGGGGACGTGTAGAGATAGGAAACTGTATTAAAAGTGTAGAGCAAAGAATAGGGTATATTGAAAAAAATATAAAAATAGAAATGAAATTGGGTCAAGAATAGGAAGAAATTTGAAAGCAATGGTAAACAAATATTTTAGTTTTTTAAAAAATTGTTATGGTATTACAATAAATCATTTGGATGATTTTTAGGACAAGTTTATGGAGAATGTATTAATATTAAGAGACTTTTTGAGCATCTATTCCTAAAGAAAAAACACTGACATCCCCAGTAGATGCATACCGTACGTATGTACATAGAGGGCTATAAAAATATTCTATATGTTGTAAAACATACATTTAAGCATAAATTTAAATGAGATAAAAGGAACATAAGAAGTCACGGTATTGGTCTCTTGGATTAATGAGATGATCTATTGGGTCATCGTGCTCTTCCCTCAGGATGTGAGCATTTCATGTGGCAGATTTTCACACGGAAGTACTGTCTCTCATACCATTTACATAAATTGATTTTCTAACTACACCCAGGACAAGAACTGTGCATTTCAGCTTCTATGATTTTGTTCATGTCATTTCCCTTCTAAAATTTAAATGTGTCTAGCTGAAGTCTATTTATAAAATAAAACCTTCCTTATGAACCTCATAGTAAGTGACTTTTTTCTTATGAACAGTAGATAGTTTTCTGGCTTATCCAAATATTTGTTACTTAGAATAAGCTGTCTTAAATTAAATTATATTAAACAGGTTGTGTTGTTTTTGTGTGTGAATATGCCACATATTTCCATTAAATAGAAATCTTTATTCTAGGGCAGGAATTTTTAATACATTTTTTGTTAAGTCTATAGACTGATAACCCAGTGCTTTATTTACTAAAGACTTACTGTTTGACTGCAGTAAACAATAAAAGCATTTGTAACTCTCCTTAGTAATTCCTTCATAGATGTTTCATTTGGGGTTCTAGAGTTGAAAGACAAGCTGACTAAAATAAAGCAAAATCCAAATGAAAGACAGAAAAGAGAGTGATTCTGACTCAGGAAGAGACTGTTACAGCATGAATCTCATGAAACATTGTATTATTTTCTGTTCTATGTCACACGCGGAAGATTACAATTTTTATAACACAAACTATGAAGGGCTGATTTTTAGACACTTTGGCTATAACCTTGATTGTATTCTACATGACATGCATTCCTGTAACCAAAAGTTGAAAAAGGGGAGCTTCACCAAAAAAGTGAGTGTGGATGCTGCGAAGGTATTAATACAAATGTGTCACAAACCATATGAAACAAACCATGAAGACACATTGTCTACCTAAAGATGATAATTCTGAGATTACAAAAAACATCTACATGATGGTAGAGCCTCTGAGCTAGAAGATTTGAAAAGTCACCTGGTCTCTAAATCTCCTGCAGATGGGGTAAAGCCCCCAGACAGTTTAATCTCAGTCCCTACCTATGGATAAGAACTCTTCAGTTCAGTTCAGTCGCTCAGTCATGTCCGACTCTTTGCAACCGCATGAATCGCAGCACGCCAGGCCTCCCTGTCCATCAGCAACTCCCGGAGTTCACTCAGACTCACGTCCATCGAGTCAGTGATGCCATCCAGCCATCTCATCCTCTGTCATCCCCTTCTCCTCCTGCCCCCAATCCCTCCCAGCATCAGAGTTTTTTCCAGTGAGTCAGCTCTTCGCATGAGGTGGCCAAAGTACTGGAGTTTCAGCTTTAGCATCATTCCTTCCAAAGAAATCCCAGGGCTGATCTCCTTCAGAATGGACTGGTTGGATCTCCTTGCAGTCCAAGGGACTCTCAAGAGTCTTCTCCAACTCCATAGCTCAAAAGCATAAATTCTTTGGTGCTCAGCTTTCTTCACAGTCCAACTCTCACATCCATACATGACCACTGGAAAAACCATAGCCTTGACTAGATGGACCTTTGTTGGCAAAGTAATGTCTCTGCTTTTCAATATGCTGTCTAGGTTGGTCATAACTTTTCTTCCAAGGAGTAAGCGTCTTTTAATTTCATGGCTGCAGTCACCATCTGCAGTGATTTTGGAGCCCAAAGAAATAAAGTCTGACACTGTTTCCACTGTTACCCCATCTATTTCCCATGAAGTGATGGGACCAGATGCCATGATCTTTGTTTTCTGAATGTTGAGTTTTAAGCCAACTTTTTCACTCTCCTCTTTCACTTTCATCAAGAGGCTTTTTAGCTCCTCTTCACTTTCTGCCATAAGGGTGGTGTCATCTGCATATCTGAGGTTATTGGTATTTCTCCGTGCAATCTTGATTCCAGCTTGTGCTTCTTCCAGCCCAGCATTTCTCATGATGTACTCTGCATAGAAGTTAAATAAGCAGGGTGACAATATACAGCCTTGACATACTCCTTTTCCTATTTGGAACCAGTCTGTTGTTCCATGTCCAGTTCTAACTCTTGTTTCCTGACCTGCATACAAATTTCTCAAGAGGCAGGTCAGGTGGTCTGGTATTCCCATCTCTTTCAGAATTTTCCACAGTTTATTGTGTTCCACACAGTCAAAGGCTTTGTTATAGTCAATAAAGCAGAAATAGATGTTTTTCTGGAACTCTTTTGCTATTTAGATGATCCAGCGGATGTTGGCAATTTGGTCTCTGGTTCCTCTGCCTTTTCTAAAACCTTAGCTGAGCGATTTAGAGGGGTCAGGATGTGTCTGAGGGGGAGGAGGCAATGAGACTCAAGCCCCTAGGTATCTCTACCATCACACTCCACTCTAATTTACAAACCAGGAACCCAGACTTTCATTTAACAGTACCACAGCTGAGCATAAAACTCTGCTGCCTAGTGGCCACTTCATGTAAAAACTTTAAAAATCTGGCCCTGAGGGGCAATGAAGAGTCAGCAGGACTACCTGGCTATATTGGTAAAGAACTTGCCTCCCAGTGCAGGAGACATAAGAGATGGGGCTTCGATCCTTAGGCTGAGAAGACCCTATGGACAAGGAAATGGCAACCCACTCCAGTATTTCGGCCTGGAGAATGCTATGGACAGAGAAGCTTGGCGGGCTACAGTCCATAGGGTCACAAAGAATCGAACAAGACTGAAGTGACTTAGCAGGCACCTGGCTGTCAATGACAGTTGACCCAGGAAACGTCCCGAGATAGGAATTAGAGAAAATATTCAAAACAGGCCACATATCAGGGTCCATTTTGAGTGATAAGTTTTACTCACACAGTTTATTTAAAAAAAAAAAAAAAGGAAAAGATGCTCCATATTAGTAATTCTTAGGAAAATGCAAATTAAAACAATGACCAGATTCACCTGGCACCAGTCAGAAGAGACAGCCTCAAAAAAGTCTCCATCAGTCCCTGTGGGAGAGAGCAGAGAGAAAACAGAAGTCTCCTGCAGCCGGTAGAAGCGTAAGTTGCTAAAGATCACAGTGAAGACCAGAGAAAGGGGCCCCATAAGATTAAAAACACAGCTACCCTATGATCGGGCAGTCACACACCTGGCTGTATATCTGGAGAAAACCACGCATCAGAAAGACACATCCAGCCCCGTGTTCAATTTAGCACCATTTTCTTTTTTTTTTTTTTTGAAAGTAGCTCAGTTGTGTCTGACTCTTTGCGATCCTATGGACTATACAGTCCTTGGAATTCACCAGGCCAGAATACTGGAGTGGGTAGCCTTTCCTTTCTCCAGCGGATCTTCCGGACTCAGGGATTAAACCCAGGTCTCCTGCATTGCAGATGGATTCTTTACCAACTGAGCCAACAGGGAAGCCCAGGAACACTGGGGTGGGTAGCCTATCCCTTCACCAGTATATCTTCCTGACCCAGGAATCGAACCAGGGTCTCCTGCATTGTAGGAATATTCTTTACCAACTGAGCTATCAGGGAAGCCCCTAGCACCATTTAGAACCCCAAATATATGGACATATGGAAGCAATGAAAATATCCACCCAATGTGGAATAGAGGAAAAAAGTTGCACGCCACACATACGATGGAATATTACATTGCCAGCTGCCGCGACAATGATGCATCTATGATCATACTTAGGAAGTCAGCTGGACAGAGAAAGACGAGCATACAATCTCACATACAGGTGGAATTTCAACATCAATAGGAATGAAATAACTTCTGAAACTCACAGGCACAAGTATCAAGCCAATAGTTACCAAAGGAAAAAGGTCCAATGGAAGGATCTCTTAGAAGCTTCAGAGTGACATGTAGACCCCAACGTTTATGTATTACGTAGATAATCAACAAGCACCCACTGCATGGGCAAGGCACACTGTATTCAACCATCTGTAATAACCACTACAGAAAAAAATATTTGAAAAAGGAATAGACAGGTGCCTATGTATCCCTGAGTCAGGCTGCTGTACACCTAACACCAAGAGAGTATTTCCTCCTCAGCTGAAGAAAAAAATAAATAAAACTGAAAAGAGGGGGTTGGGGGGTGGCTTGGTGGTAAAGAATCCCCGTGCCAATGCAGGACACACGAGTGCCACCTCTGATCTCAGGTGCCCCCACATGCAGAGGAGCAACTAAGCCTGTGGGCCACAAGCGTCGAGCCTGTGCTCTAAAACCTGGAGCCACAGCTACTTAGTACACGGCTCCAACCACCTAAGCACCTGCGCCCTGAAGCCGGTGATCAAGAGAAGCCACTGCAGTGAGAAGCCTGGGCGCCCTGACCAAAAAGTAGCCTCCATTCTCTGCAACGTGAGACAAACCTGTGCAGCAACGAAGATCAGCAGAGCCAAAATAAAGACACAAATAAAATTTAAAAGAGAAAATGAAACTGAAAAAATAAACGTTTCTAATATGCCCCTCAGGCCTCTGGGAGCTGGGCTGGTGTCACACCCATGGAGCCTGAGCAGCCCTGGTCCCAAGACTGGACAGGAATGGGGACAAGGAAGCTGGCAAGATGTACCAGCAAATGAACCCCTGCTTGAACCTGTACTGCCTAGTCCCCTTTCCATGAAACCACAACAGCCAGATTGACACAGGCCCAACTTCAGGTAAACCAAGCTTAGTGCCCCCCCAAAATTGCTCCATTCCCGAGCTGGAGAGCTTTGAAAATTCTCCTGGTCTCCTCGTCTCCTGGTGGTGGGGTTCCCACCTCCAACCAGCTTCCTTGCAGTCTCGGTACTACAAACAATATCACCCACAGTGGAGCTGTTTGAGGGCATCGGGGTTATTCTGGGGCAAGACGACAAAGCAAGAAGTAATGATACAAAGCCCTTGTGTGTGTCTTCTGGCACCTTCCAATCTAATGTACAAACAGGAAATGACTTTCAGGAAGGCTCCTGTTGCCCTATAACCAAAGTGGGGCATGAAGAAATGCAAAGTGGTCCTTAGGGGCCCTTCAGGGCTTCCCGGGTGGATCAGTGGTAAAAAAAAATCTGCCTGGCAAATCAGGAGATGAGGGTTGCATCCCTGGGTCAGGGAGATCTCCTGGAGTAGGAAACGGCTACTCACTCCCATATTCTTGCCTGGAAAATTCCATGGGCAGTGGAGCCTGGTGGACTACTACAGTTCATGGGGTCACAAAGAGTCAGACACGACTGAGTGACTGAGCAAAGGGGCCTTTCAGAGTCAAGAGGCCTGAGAAGCTGTCAATGACAGCTGCCCTCAAGCAATGTCCTGAAATAGTTCATGGAAAAGAAATTTAAAACATGGCCAACTATTAGAGGTCCATTTCAAGTGGTAAATTTTCCTCGCACTGTTTGAAGGGAAAAAAGGAGAGGAAAGGATGCTCCATACTAGTGATGATTCAGGAAATGCAAATCAAAAATGACATCAGACTCACCCTGCACCAATCAGAAGGAACAACCTCAAAAAGTCTACAAGCATCCCTGTGGGATAGAGCAAAGAGAAAACAGAAGTTTCCTGCACTGTTGGTAACGATCACAACGAGGGACAGAAGAAAGGGTCCTTGTAAGAGCATCAGTAGAGCTGCCCTATGATTGGGCAATCCCACACCTAGCTGTATCTCTAGACAAAACCAGACATAA
This sequence comes from Bubalus kerabau, assembly GCF_029407905.1. Taxonomy (NCBI): domain Eukaryota; kingdom Metazoa; phylum Chordata; class Mammalia; order Artiodactyla; family Bovidae; genus Bubalus; species Bubalus kerabau. The sequence continues at coordinate 44,186,525 of NC_073631.1, forward strand.
AAAGACACATCCCACCCGGGGTTCAATGCAGCTCTGTTTAGAACAACCAACAGATGGAAGCAATGAAAATATCCACTGGAGTGTGGAATGGAGAAAGAAGTTGTGTGTCACATGTACAATGGAATATTACTTAGGTAAAAAAATGAGGAAACGCTGCCAATTGCAGCAATATGGAAGCACTCAAAGGTGTTCATACTTAGTAAGTCAGTCGGACAGAGAAAGACAATGAGCATATGATATTACTTATAGGTGGAATTTAAACATCGATAAGAATGAAATAACTTCTGAAACAGAGTCATGGAAATCCATAACAGTTACCGAAGGGAAAAGGCTAAAGGGAGGAGTATTTAGAAGCTTAGGATTGACACAATGACACCGCTGTATATGTATCATGTATATATTCAGTAAGCACCGACTATATGGGCAGGGCACTGTACGCAACCTTCTGAAACAAACTCCTTTGGAAATAAAATATGAAAAGAAAAACCAGGTGCCTATGTACCACTGAGTCAGTCTGCTATACACCTAAAACCAACACATATTGTAAATTCTTTCCACCTGAATCAAAGAAAAAAAAAAATTAAAAAACTAAAAAGGAAGGACTTCTCTGGTAGATCAGTGGTAAAGAAGCCCCTTGCCAATGCAGGAAACAAGAGTACCCCTTGAACTGAAATGATCCCACATGCCAAGGAGTAATACATCTGTGAGCCACAACTGCTGAGCCTGTGTTTTAGAGCCAGGAGCGGTAATTCATAGCCCATTAGCCCCAACAATTGATGCCCCCGGGCCATAAGCCCTCATTTCACAGGAAGAGAAGCCAGCACAGTGAGAAGATGGGGCACCGCAACTGAAAAGTTGCCCCCTTTCTCCGCCAAGAGAGAAAAGCCTGAGCAGTAAGGAAGATGGAAAAGAGCCAAAAATAAAGGCATAAATAAATAAATTTTAAAGAAGAAAATAAACTGAAATTAGAAATGTTTCGAATATTCCCCGCAGGCTATGGGAACTGGGCTGGAGTCACATCCATGGAGCCTGAGCAGCCCTGGTCCCGAGGCCGGACGGGAATGGGGACGAGGAAGCTGTGGAGGACGCGCCAGCAAAGGAGTCCCTCCTTGGACGCGCAGTGCCTAGTCCCCTAGAGATGAAACCACACTATCCAGATCAAACCAGGCCCAGCTTCAGCAGAATCAAACTTTCTGCACCCCCAGATTGCTCTATACTCAGGGGTAGAAGAGGTTTGGAAAGTCACCTGGTCTCCTCGTCTACTGGTGGCGGAGTTCCCACTTCCGGCCAGCTTCCTCTCAGTCCCGGCACCACTAACAAAGGCACCCACAGCCGAGCGGATTGAGGGCATCAGGATTATTCTCGGTAAGACGCTAAAGCGAGGAGAAGTAACGAAAAACAAGCCCTTGGGTGTGTCTCCTGGCACGTTCCACTCTAACTTACAACCCAGGACACTGGACTTTCAGGAAGGTGCCTGCTGCCCCCGTAAGCAGAATGGGGCATGAAGAAATGCTGCCTCTTCGTGGCCATTTTCTGGAACTACAGCTTCAAACCTGGCCCTTAGCGGTCCTTCAGAATCCTTGAGGCCTGTGAGGCTGTCAATGAAGCTGCCCTCCAGCAATGTTCCCAAATAGGTAATGGAAAACAAATTTAAAAGAGAGCCGACTACAAGAGGTCCATTTCAAGTGGTAAATTTCCATCTCACTGTTTCAAGGGATAAAAAGAAAGGAAAGGCTGCTCCATATTAGGCCAGATTTTTGTGTGTTTGTTTTGGGTGTTAGTCGCTCAGTGGTGTCCGACTCTTTATGACCCCATAGACTGTAGCCCACCAGGCTCCTCTGTCCATGGGATTTCCCCAGGCAAGAATACTAGGGTGAGTTGCCACTCCCTTCTGCAGGGGATATTCCCGACCCAGGGATCAAACCTGGATCTCCCTCATTGCAGGCAGACCTTTTACTGTCTGAGCCACTGTGCTGAGCTCTGCTGTGCTAGAGAAAGATCATGAGCATATTATCTCACTTATATGTGGAATTTCAACATTGATAGAAATGAAATAATTTTTGAAACAAAATTTGAGTTATAGAAATCCAGTTTATAGTTACCAAGGAAAAAAGGCTAAAAGGAGGGATATTTTAGAAGCTTCGGACTGATATAGATACCCATGTATGTGTCATGTAGATAATCAGCAAGCATTTACTATACGGACAGGTCACTGTACTCAACTCTCTGTAATAACCTCTATTGGAAAAAAAATTGGAAAAAGAATACACTATATATCACTGAGTCAGGCTTCTGCACACCTAAAATAAACAATGTATTATAAATCCTTTCACTGTAAATCAAAGGAAAAAACTAAATGCAAATACGACAAAACACAGTAAAAGTGGGGTTTCCCCAGTGTCTCAGTGGTAAAGAATCAGTCTGACAATGCGGGAAACATGGGTCCAATCTTTGAGCCTGTGTTCCAGAAGCCGGGAGCCACAACTCTTTAACCCATGAGCCTCAATTATTGAAGCCCCCCTTCCCTTAGAGTGTGTAGCCCACAATAAGGGAAGCCAATGCAATGAGAAGCCTGGAAAGCCTACTGCACCTAGCAAGTAGCCCCTACTCTCTGCAACCAGAGAAAAGCCCACATAGAAACGAAGACCCAGCAGAACAAAAATAAAGAGACTAGTAAATAACATTTTTAAAAGAAAATACAACTGAAATAGAAATGTTTCGAATATTCCCCTCAGGCCACTGGGAGCTGGGCTGGTGTCACATCCATGGAGTCTGAGCAGCCCTGGTCTCAAGGCTGGATGGGAATGGGGCCAAGGAAGCTCCCGAGGACGTGCCAGCAAAGGAGCACCTCCTCGAACCTGTAGTGCCTGTCCCCTTGAGATGAAACCTCAATATCCACATTAACTCAGGTCCACCTTCAGCGGAACCAAGCTTATTGCGCCCCCAAATTGCTCAATAGTGGAGGTGGAAGATCTTTAAAAAGTCACCTGGTCTTTTCATCTTCTGGCAGTGGGATTCCCACCTCGAGCCAGCTTCCTCACAGCTGAGCTCTGTGAGGATGTTGGGATTATTCTGGGGCAAGGAGATGAAGCAAGAAGAAGAAATGAAACACAAGCCTTCGGGTGTTTCTCCTGGTATGTTCCACTCTGATTTACAACCCAGGACACAGGACTTTCACAAAGATTCCTGTTGCCCCTGGAAACGGAATTGGGCATGAGGAAATGCTGCTGTTGTGTGGCCGTTTTCTAGAACTATAAGCCTGGTCTTTGTGTTAGTCCCTCAGGCCTGAATTGGGAAAAGAGTACATCAAGGCTGTATATTGTCACCCTGCTTATTTAACGTATATGCAGACTACATCATGCAAAATGCTGGGCTGGATGAAGCACAAGCTGGAATCAAGATTGCCAGGAGAATAACCTCAGATACGCATCAATAACCTCAGATACACATATGACACCATCCTTAAGGCAGAAAGCAAAGAAGAACTAAAGAGTCTCTTGATGAAAGTGAAAGAGGAAAGTGAAAAAGTTGCCTTAAGACTCAACATTCAGAAAACTAAGATCATGGCATCCGGTCCCATCACTTCATGGCAAATAGATGGGGAAACAATGGAAACAATGACAGACTTTATTTGGGGGGGGGGGCTTCAAAATCACTGCAGATGGTGACTGTAGCCATGAAATTAAAAGACACTTTCTCCTTGGAAGGAAAGCTATGACCAGCCTAGACAGCATATTAAAAAGCAGAGACATTACTTTGCTGACAAAGGTCCCTTTAGTCAAAGCTATAGTTTTTCCAGTAGTCATGTATGGATGTGAGAGTTGGACTATAAAGAAAGGTGAGCACAGAAGAATTGATGCTTTTGAACTGTGGTGTTAGAGAAGACTCTTGAGAGTCCCTTGGACAGCAAGGAGATCCAACCAGTCCGTCCTAAAGGAAATTAGTCCTGAATATTCATTTGAAGAACTAATGCTGAAGCTGAAACTCTGATACTTTGGCCAACTGTTGTGAAGAACTAACTCATTGGAAAAGATCCTGATGCTGGGAAAGATTGAGGGAAGGGAACTACAGAGGATGAGATGGTTGGATGGCATCACTGACTCAAGGGACATGAGTTTGAGCAAGCTCCGGGAGGTGGTGATGGACAGGGAAGCCTGGCGTGCTGCCGTCCATGGACTCTCAAAGAGTAGGACATGACTGAGCAACGGAACTGAACTGATCTCAGTCCTGTCCGACTCTTTGTTGACCCCATGGACTTTAGCCCACCAGACTCCTCTGTCCATAGAATTCTCCAGGCAAGAGTACTGGAGTGGGTTGAATTCCCTTCTACAGGGGATCTTCCCAACCCAGGGATCGAATCCTGGTCTCCCACATTGGAGGCATATTCTTTATCATCTGAGCCACCAGGGAAGCCTCTAACAATTTCAAACCTGGTCATTACAAGCCCTTTAGAGTCAAGAACCTTCAAGGCTATCAGTGAAGTTGCCCTCAAGCAACGTCCTGAAATAGTTAAAGGAAAACAAATTTAAACCTGGGTTGACTATTAGAGATCCATTTCAAGTGGTAAATTTTGGTCACACTGTTTACAGGGAAAAAAGGAGAGGAGTGGATGTTCCTTATTAGTAATGAATAGTGAAAGCAAATGAAAAGCACCACCAGACTCACCTTGCGCAAATCAGGAGGGACATCCTCAAAAAGTCTACAAACTATCCCTAAAACAGAAGTTTCCTGCACTGTCAGTGGAAGCATAAACTGGTAATAATTATAAAAAGATCAGAAGAAAAGGCCCCTGTAAAACAGAGCTACCCTATGATCAGGCAATCCCACACTTGGCTGTATCTCTATTGAAAAGACACATCCAGCCCCATGTTTAATGCAGCATTGTTTGGATCCCCCAACATATGGGAAGCAACAAAAATATCCATCCAATGTGGAGTGGAGAAAGTAGTAGTGTTCCACATGTACAGTGAAGTATCACTAGGTAAAAAAAAGGAGGAAATACTGTTTTGCAACATGGATGCACCTATAGCTGATTCTACTTAGTAATTCAGTCAGACAAACACAAACAATGAGAATGTTATGTCATTCATAAGTCGAATTTAAACATCAACAGTAATGAAATAACTTCTGAAATTGACTCACAGTCACAGAAATCAAGCTTAGAGCTACCAAAGGAAAAAGATCAAATGGATAAAAAGTTTGTATTGACATGTAGACACCAATGTGTGTGTCTCACGTAGATATTCAGCCTGCACCTACTGTACGGACAGGGAACTGTACTCAACTCTCTATAATAACCTCTAATGTAAGAAAATTCGTAAAAGAATAGACAGGTACCTGTGTATCACTGAATTGGGTTGCTCTACACCTAAAAGCAACACAATATTGCAAATCCTTTCCTCCTCAATGGAAGAAAAAAAAATGGAAAAAAAATAATCTGAAAAAGAGGGTCTTGCATGGTAGCTCTGTGGTAAAGAATCCCCGAGCCAAAGCAGGAGACATTGGTCCGATCTCTGATGCAGAATGAATGATCCCACATACCCAGGAGTAACTAAGACCCCAGGGAACACTACTGAGCCTGTGCTCTAGAGCCTGGAGCCACAACTACCTAACCAGTCAACCACCACAACCGAGGCCCCTGGACCCTAGAGCCCATTCTCCACAATAAGAAAAGCTGCCGCAATGAGAAGACTGGACACTGAATATGTCAATTAAAAAGTATGACATCACCCATTCTCCACAACTAGAGAAAAGCCCACCCAGCAACAAAAGTCCAGCAGAGTAAAAAATAGAGACATTAGTAAGTAAAATTTTGAAAAGACAATAAAACTGAAATAAAATGTTTGGAATATTTCCCTCAAGCCTCTGGGTTGGTACCACATCTGTGGAGCCTGAGCAGCCCTGGTCCCAAGGCTGGACAGGGACAGGGCCAGGAAGCTGGCAAGGACATGTCAGCAAATGAGCCCCACTCTGGTCCTGCAGTGCGTGGTCCCCAGAAGTAAAAGCACAATGTCTAGATCAGTGGCAGGTACAGTTTCAGCTAAACCAGGCTTACTGTGCCCTGGAATGGCTCAAACCCCGGCGTGAGAGAGGTTTGGAAAGTCACCTGATGTCCATGGGGTTCCTACCTCCAGCCAGCTTTCTCCCAGTCCTGTAAAAACCACAGCACCCATACTGAGCCATTTGAGGGTGTCAGAATTATTCCGGGGCAAGAAGACAAAGCGAGAAGTAATGGAACACAAGCCCTTAGGTGTAACCCCTGGCACATTCCACTCTAATTTACAACCCAGGACACAGGCCCTTCAGGAAGACTCCTGTTGCCACTGTAACCAGAGTGGGGAACTGGGAAATGCTGCCGCCTTGTGGCCATTTCCCAGAACTACAACCTCAAACCTGGCCCTTAGGGGCCCCTCAGAGTCAAGAAAGAGGCCTGCTAGGCTGTCACTAAAGCTGTCCTCAAGCAATGTCCAGAGTAGATAATGGAGAACTAATTTAAAACAGAGCCAACTGCAAGAGGTCCATTCCAAATGGTAAATTTTCATCACAGTTTGATGGGAAGAAAAGGAGAGGAGAGGATGCTCTTTATTAGTAATGATTGGTGAAAAGAAAATCAAACCACCACAGACTGAGCTCACACCAGTCAGAAGAGACTTTCTCAAAAAGTCTACAAACACTCCCTGAAGGAGAGAGCAGAGAGAAAACAGAAGTCTCCTGCTGTTGGTGGAGGTGTAAATTGGTAATGATCCGTATAAAGACCAGAAGAAAGGATCCCTGTAAAACTAGAAACAGAGCTACCCTGTGATCAGGCAATCCAACACCTAGGTGCATATCTGGAGAAACCATACGTCCAACAGACACATCCAGCCCCGTGTTCAATGCAGCATTGTTTAGAAAGCCCCACATATGGAAGCAACGAAAATATCCATCCAATGTGGAATGAAGAAACTAGTGTTCCACACGTACAGTGGAATACAACTCAGTGGAAAAGATGAAACACTGCCAGTCGCTGCACCATGGAGGCACCTAAAGATGGTCATAACTAGTAAGTCAGTCGGACAGAGAGAGACAATGAGCATTATCACTTACAGGTGGAATATACACATCCATAGAATGAGTTAGCTTCTGAAACAGATGCGGTCACAGAGGTCAAAGCTTAAAGTTACCAAAGGAAAAAGTTCAAAAGGAAGGATATTATAGAAGCTTCTGACTGGAACACACCCTAATGCATATGTATCACTTAGACAATAAACACACACCTACTGTATGCTCAGGGCACTGTACTCAACTGTCTGTAATAACCTCTACTGGAAAAAAAAAATTGAAAAAGAATAAACAGGTGCATATATATCACTGAGTCAGGCTGCTCTCCACCTAAAAGCAACACGATATTGTAAATCCTTTCTCCTCAATTGAAGAAAAAAATGAATTCATATAAAAATAGAAAAAGAAAACTGAAAAACGGGGGGCTTCCCTGATGGCTTAGTGGTAAAGAATCCCCAAGCCAATGCAGGAGACACCTGTCCCATCCCTGAACCAAAACGATGCTACCTGCCCAGGAGCAACCAAGCCCATGCATCTATTAAGCCCATGCTCTGGAGCCTGAAACCATGACTACTTGGCCAACCTGTTGTGACCCTGATGCCCCTGCAGCCTAGAGCCCCTACTCCACAGTAAGAGAAGTCAGGGCAATGAGGAACCTCCACTAAAAATAGCCCCTGCTCTCTGCATTGGGAGAATAACCTGCATAGCAAGGAAGATGCAGCAGAACCAAAAAATAAATCAACAAATACATAAAAAGAGAAAATAAAACTGAAAAGAGAAATGTTTCCAATAGCCAGCTCAGGCCTCTGGGAGCTGAGCTGTTGTCACATGCATGGAGCCTGAGCAGCCCTGGTCTTAAGCCTGGACGGGTGTGGGGCCAAGGAACCTGTGGAGAATGTGCCAGCAGATGAGCCCCTCCTGGACCTGTACTGCCTGCTCCCCTCGAAATGAAACCACAATATCCAGATCAACACAGGCCCCGCTTCAGTGAAACCAAATTTCCTACACCCCAAAACTGCTCAACCCCCGGGGTGGAAGAGGTTTGAAAAGTCACCTCGTCTCCTTGTCTCCTAAGGGTGGGGGTCCTACCACCAGCCAGCTTCCTCCCAGTCCTGGCACTACAAACAACAGTACCCACAGCAAGCCTTGTGAGGGCGGGGGGTAATTCTGCGGCAAGAAGACAAAGCATGAAGTAATGAAACACAAGACCTTCTGTGTGTCTTCTGGCACTTTCCACTCTAATTTACAACTTAAGCCACAGGACTTTCAGGAAGGCTCCTGGTGCCCCTGTAATCCCCTGTGGGGCATGAGGAGATGCTGCCGCCTCGCGGCCGTTGTCTGGAACCACAACTTCAAACCTGACCCTTAGAGGCCCTTGAGTCAAGAGGCCTGAGAGGCTGTCAATGAAGTCGCCCTCAAGCAATGTCCCCAGACAGGTAATGGAAAAGAAATTTAAAACAGAGCAGACTCCTAGAGGTCCGTCTCAGATAGTAAATTTTGGTTACTCTGTTTAGAGGAAAAAAGGAGAGGAGCAGATGCTCCATATTAAGATTGGGGAAAAGCAAATGAAAATCAACACTATACTCACCGTAGACCAGTTTGAATGGACATCCTTAAAGAATTTCCAAAAAATCCCTGCAGAAGAGACTTCAGAGAAAACATAACTTTCTTGCACTGTCGGAAAAAAGTGAAAGTGAAGTGAAAGTCGCTTGGTCATGTCCAACTCCTTGCAATCCCATGGACTATACAGTCCATGGACTTCTCCAGGCCAGAATACTGGAGTGGGTAGCCATTCCCTTTTCCAGGGGATCTTCCCAACCCAGGGATCAAACCCTGGTCTCCCTCATTGCAAGTGGATTCTTTACCAGCCGAGCCACCAAGAAGCCCTGTACTGTTGGGGAAGTGTAAAATGCTAAGGATCAAGATAAAGACGAGAAGAAAGGGTCCCAAATAGAGCTACCCCATGATCAGGCAATCCCACACCTGACTGTGTCTCTCTTGAAAATCAGACATTGAAAAAACACATCCAGCCTGTTGTTCAATGAAGGACTGTTTAGAATACACAACATACGGAAGCAATGAAAATATCCATTCAATGTGGAATGGAGACAGAAGTAGTGTTCTACACACACAATGGAATATTACTCAGGTAAAAAATAAAATGAGGAAATACTGCCAGCTGACGCAACATGGATGCAGCTAACGATGATCATCCTTAGTAAGTCAGTCAGACAGAGAAAGGCAACCAGCATATGATATCCCTTGTAAGCGGAACTTCAACACTGATAGGAATGAATTAACTTCTGAAACAGATACCCAGTCGCAGAAATCAAGATGATAAGTACCAAAGGAAAAAGGTCAAAAATTGGGATATTTTGGAACCTTCAAATTGACAAGTAGACACTGATGTATATGTCTCACAGAGATATTCAGCAAACACCTACTATATGGACAGGGTACTGTACTCAAATGTCTAATAAAATCTATCAGAAAAAATCTGAAAAGAATAGACAAGTGCACAGTTACCAATGAATCAGGCTCCTCTGCACCAAAACAATATTGTAAATCTTTTCCTCATCAGTGGAAGTAAAAAGATAAACTGAATTCAAATAAGACAAAATACCGCAAATGAGGGGCTTCCCCAGTGTCTCAGTGGTAAGAATCAGTCTGACAATGCGGGAAACATGGGTTGCCTCCCTCAGCTGGGATGACCCAACATGCAGAGGAGCAATTAAGCTGTTGGGTCACAACTAATGAGCCTGTGTTCTGGAACCCTCGAGCCGAAACTGCTTAACCCATGAGACCCAATTACTGAAGCACCTCCCCCCACCCTAGAGTACACAGTCCACGTAAGAAAAGCCACCACAAAGAAAAGCCTGAACACTGCAGCCAGAAAGTAGCCCTTGGTCTCTGCAACTAGAGAAAAGTCCATGCAGCAGTGAAGAACCAGCAGAGCCAAAAATAAAGACATTAGTAAAAAATTTTTCAGAAGAAAATAAAACTCAAATAGAAATGTTCTGGATATTCCCCTCAGGCCACTGGGAGCTGGGCTGGTGTCACATCCAGGGAGCCTGAGAAACCCTGGTCTCAAGGCTGGACGGGAATGGGGCCAAGGAAGCTGGTGAGGATGTGCCAGCAAAGGAGCACTTCCTTGAACCAGCAGCGCCTGTCCCCTTGAGATGAAGGCTCAACTCAGGTCCACCTTCAGCGAAACCAAGCTTACTGCACCCCAAAACTGCTTGAGGTGGAAGAGGTTTTCGAATTCGCCTGGTCTCCTTGTCTCCTGGTGATGGGATTTTCCCCCACCTCCAGACAGCTTCCTCCTAGTCCTCGCACTACAAACAACAGCACCCACAGCCAAGCTGTTTGAGGGCTCCAGGATTATTCTGGGACAAGAATATGAAGCGAGGAGAAGTAACATAACACAAGCCATTGAGGGTGTCTCCTAGCACATTCCACTCTAATTTACAACCCGACACAGAACTTTCAGGAGGCTCCTGTTGCCCCTGGAAGCAGAGTGGGGCATGAAGAAATGCTGCTCCCTTGTGGCCATTTTTATGAACTACAACTTCCAAACCTGGTCCTTAGGGACCCTTCAGGCCTGAAAAGGCTGTTGATCAAGCAATGTCCCGAACTAGATAATGGAAAACAAATTTAAAATAGAGTCGTGGATTAGAAGTCCATTTCACCTGGTAAAGTTTCGTTGCACTGTTTAAAGTAAGAAAAGGAGAGGAGCCGATGCTCCTTATTAGTGATGACTGGGGAAAAGTGAATGAAAAGCACCACCAGACTCACCTTGCACCAGTCAGAAGGGACTTCCTCAAAAAGTCTACAAACAATCCTTGAGGGAGAGAATGGAGAGAAAACAGAAGTCTCCTGCACTGTTGGTGGAGGGGTAAATTGGTAATGATCACTATGAAGCCAGAAAAAAGGATCCGTGGAAAAGTATAAATAAAGCTACCATATGATTGGGCAGTCCCACACCTGGCTGTACCTCTGTGGGACATGAAAAGACACGTCCCACTCAGGGTTTAATGCAGCACTGTTTAGGACTCCCCAACATATGGAAGCAATGAAAATATGCATCCGTTTTGGAATGAAGAAAGAAGTTGTGTTGCACGTGGAAGCAATGAATATATGCATCTGTTGTGGAATGAAGAAAGAAGTTGTGTTGCAGGTGAATAATAGAAAAATGTATGCATGCATGCTCAATCACTTCAGTTGTGTCCAACTTTTTGAGATCCCATGGACCGTACTCTGCCAGGTTCCTGTCCATGGGATTCTCCAGGAAAGAATACTGGAGTGGTAGCCATTCCCTTCTCCAGGAAATATTCCCTTCCCAGGGCATGGAACCTGAGTCTCTTGATTTGCAAGCAGATTATTTATTGTTGAGCCACCAGGAAAGCCCTACTATGCAATAATACTCAGCTAAAAAAGTGAGTAAATACTGCCAGTTGTTGAAGCATGTGTACACCTAAACATGATCACATTTAGTAAGTCAGTCAGACAGAGAAAGACAACAAGCATATGATATCACTCATTGGTGGAATTTAAGCATCAATAGGAATGAAATAACTTCTGAAACAGACTTAGAGTCACAGAAATCTAGCTTATACTTAACAAAGGAAAAAAGTCAAAAGGAGGTATATTTTGGAAGTTTCAGATTGACACGTAGACACCAATATATATGTATCCCGTAGATCATCAGCAAGCACCTAATGTATGGGCAGGGCACTGTACTCAACTATCTGTAAAAATCCTCTATTTGAAAAAGAATAACCAGATGCAAATGATTCACAGAGTCAGGCTGCTGTACACCTTATAAAATATTGTATTGTCAAACCAACACAATATTGTCAATCCTTTCCACCTCAATCCAAGAAAAAAAAAACATTAAATAAAAGCAAGCAAACAAACAAAAAAACTGAAAAAGAGGGACTTTCTTGGTGAGTCAGCAGTAGAGAATGCCCCTACCAATGGGTCGCCCCGTAACCAAAATGTTCCCACATGCCTAGGAGTAAGCAAGCCCTTAAGCCACAACAACTGCGCTGTTGATTGAGAGCCAGGAGCCTCAACTATGGAGCACACTGGCCCCAACAACAGCTGAAGTCCCTGGATGCTAGAGCTCATACTTCACAATAAGAGAAGCCACCCCGATGAGAAGACCAGGCACTGCAGCTAAAAAGTAGCTCACCCTCTCTATAAAAGCGGAAAAGCCAGAGCAGCAATGAAGACCGAGCACAGCCAAAAAGAAAGACATGAATAAATAGAATTAGGGAAAAGCGAATGAAAAGCACCACCAGACTCACTTCCCCCCAGTCAGAAGGGACATCCTCAAAATGTCTACAAAGAATCCCTGAGGGAGAGAAAGGAGAGAAAACAGAAGTTTCCTGCACTGTCCGTGGAAGTGTCAATTGGTAATGATCATGATGAAGACCAGAACAACGACAACAACAAGACTCCTGTAAGAGTACAAATAGAGCTACCCTAGAACCAGGCAGGTGGCTCAGATGGTAAAGAATCTGCCTGCAATGCAGAGACCCGGGTCCAGTCCCCGGGGAGGGAAGATCCCCTGGAGAAGTGAATGGCAACCCACACAAGTATTCTTGCCTGGAAAATTCCATGGACAGCACCATTTAGAACCTCCAACATATGGAAACAAGGAAAATACCCATCCAATGTGGAATGAAGAAAGAAGTTGTTGCACATGTATAATGGAATATTGTGTGTATGTGTGGTTAATCACTCAGTCATGTCCAACTCTTTGGGAGCCCATGACGGTACCCTGCCAGGCTTCTATGTCCATGGGATTCTCCAGGAAAGAATACTGGAGTGGGTAGCCATTTCCTTTCCAGGGAATCTTCCCTACCCAGGGATGGAAGCTGAGTCTCTTGCATTTCAAGCAGATTATTTATCATTTGAGCCACCAGGGAAGCCCCACAATGGAATATTACTCAGCTAAAAAGGTGAGTAAATACTGCCAGTTACTTAAGCATGCATACACCTAAACACGATCACATTTAGTAACTCAGTCAGTCAGAGAAAGACAATGTGCATAGGATATCACCCATTGGTGGCAGCAGGAATGAAATAACTTCTGAAATAGATTCAGAGTCATGGACCCAGCTTGTGCTTAACAAAGGAAAAAGGTCAAAAGGAGGTATATTTTAGAAGCTTTGGACTGACATGTAGACACCGATGTATATGTATCACACAGATCATCAGCAAGCACCTAATGTATGGGCAGGGTACTCAACTGTACTCAGCTGTGTAATAACCTCTGAAATAAATTCTAGAAAGAATAACCAGGTGCATACGTATCACTGAATCAGGCTGCTGTACACCTTATAGAATATTGTATTGTCAAGCCAGCACAATACTGTCAATCCTTTCTTCCTCAATTCAAGAAAAAAAAAAAAAAAGTGAAATAAGAACAGGAAAAAAAAAGAAATCCCTGAAAACGTGGGCTTTCATATCTCAGTGTTAAAGAATGCCCCTGCCAATGCAGGAGACACGGGTCCTCCCAAAACAAAATGTTCCCACATGCCCTGAAGTAAGTACGTCTATAAGCCACAACAATTTTGCAATTGCTAGAGAGGGTGGAGCTGCAGTGTAGAGCTCACCATTCCCCAAAACTGAAATCCCTGGACCCTAGAGCCCATACTTCACAATAAGAGAAGCCACAGCAATGAAAAGATGGGGCACCCCAGCTAAAGACTACACCTGCTCTGCCCAAAGGGAGAAAGGCCAGAGTGGCAACGAAGACCCAACAAAGCAAAAAATAAAGACATAAAAATTTTTTAAATGAAGAAAATGAAATAGAAATGTTTCAGATATTCCCCTCAGGCCTCTGGGAGCTGGACTGGTGTCATACTGATGGAACCTGAGCAGCGCTGGTTCCAAAGTTGGACTCTAATCGGGCCAAGGAAGCTGGCAGGGATGCACCCATCTAAACAAGCCCCACTTTGGAACTGTATTCCCTGTTCCATTCAAATTAAACTACAACAATATCCAGATCAACACAGGCCCAGCTTCAGCCAAACAAAACTTCCCGCACCTCCACATTGTTTGACCTCCAAGATTGCCGGGAGAAATATCAATAACCTCATATATGCAGATGACACCACCCTTATGGCAGAAAGTGAAGAAGAACTAAAGAGCCTCTTGATGAAAGAGAAAGAGGAGAGTGAAAAAGTTGACTTAAAACTCAACATTCAGGAAACTAAGATCAAGACATCCGGTCTCATCACTTCATGGCAAATAGATGGGGAAACAGTGGCTGACTTTATTTTTTTGAGCTCCAAAATCACTGCAGATGGTGATTGCAGCCATGAAATTAAAAGACGCTTACTCCTTGGAAGGTAAGTTATGACCAACCTAGACAGCATATTAAAAAGCAGAGATACTACTTTGTCAACAAAGGTCCATTTAATCAAGGCTATGGTTTTTCCAGTAGTCATGTATGGATGTGAGAGTTGGACTATAAAGAAAGCTGAGTGCCGAAGAATTGATGCTTTTGAACTGTGGTGTTGGAGAAGACTCTTGAGAGTCCCTTGGACTGCAAGAAGATTCAGCCAGTCCATCCTAAAGGAGATCAGTCCTGGGTGTTCACTGGAAGGACTGATGCTGAAGCTGAAACTCCAATACTTTGGCTACCTGATGTAAAGAGCTGACTCATTTGAAAAGACCCTGATGCTGGGAAAGATTGAAGGCAGGAGGAGACGACAGAGGATGAGATGGTCAGATGACATCACTGACTCATTGGACATGAGTTTGGGTGAACTCCAGGAATTGGTGATGGACAGGGAGGCCTGGCATTCTGCGGTTCATGGGGTCACAAAGAGTTGGACACGACTGAGCAAGTGAACTGAACTGAACTGAACCAGGGTCAGAGAGGTTGGAAAAGTCACTTGGTCTCCTCATCTCCTAGCCGTGGGGTTCCTCCCTCCACCCAGCTTTCTTGCAGAACCTGCACTACAAACAGCAGCACCCATAGCCAAGCTGTCTAAGGGCGTTGGAATTATGGAATTATTCTGGGGCAAGAAGACGAAGTGAGAAGTAATGAAACACTGGCCCTTGCATGTGTCTTCTTGCACATTCCACTCTAATTTACAACCCAGGACACAGGAGTTTCAGGAAGGCTCCTGTTGTCCCCGTAACCAGAGTGGGGCATGAAGAAATGCTGCTGCCTCGTGGCCATTTCCCCGAACTACAATTTCAAACCTGGTCCTTAGGGGCCCTTCAGAGTCATGAGGCCTGTGAGACAGTCAATGACAGCTGCCCTCAGGCAATGTTCCGAAATAGGTTGCTTATTCAGGTCACTGTGACATTACTAGATGGGATCCCCTCACCAGGCCAATTAATAATGCCTGCTCTGACTCTGGCCATAAATTTGAGCTTTTTTCTATTGGAGAAGGCAATGGCAACCCACTCCAGTACTCTTGCCTGGAGAATCCCATGGACGGAGGAGCCTGGTAGGCTATAGTCCATGAGGTCGCTAAGAGTCGGACACGACTGAGCTACTTCACTTTCACTTTTCACTTTTATGCATTGGAGAAGGAAATGACAACCCACTCCAGTGTTCTTGCCTGGAGAATCCCAGGGACGGGGGAGCCTGGTGGGCTGCCATCTGTGGGGTCGCACAGAGTCGGACACGACTGACGCGACTTAGCACATTGTTGTTGTTCGGTCCCTAAGTCATGTCTGACTCTTTGCAACCTGATGGACTGCAGCACATGAGGCTTCCCTGTCCTTCAATGCTCAAAGTCATGTCCATTGAGTCAGTGATGCCATCCAAACATCTCACCCTCTGTTGCTCCCTTGTTCTTCTGCCCTCAATCTTTTCCAATATCAGGGATTTTTCAAATGAGTTGGCTCTTCAAATCAGGTGACCAAATTATTGTACCTTCAGTTTCAGCATCAGTCCTCCCAGTGAGTATTCAGGCTTGATATCCTTTAGGATTGACTGGTTCAATCTCCTTGCTGTCCAAGGCACTCTCAAGAATCTTCTCCAACACCACAATCTGATCTGTGGTTCCTCTGTCTTTTCTAAATCCAGCTTATACATCTGGAAGTTCTTGGTTCATGTGCTGTTCATTATCCAATGTGCTACTGAGGAAGAGTGGAGAAATAGCTCCAGAAAGAATGAAGAGGCAGAGCCAAAGTGGAAGGGACACTCTGTTGTGGATGTGTCTGGTGGTGAAAGTAAAGTCCGATTTTGTAGAGAATAATACTGCATAAGAACCTGGAATGTTAGGTCCATGAATCAAGGTAAAAAAGATGTGGTCAAGAAGGAGATGGCAAGAGTGAACATGGACATTTTAGGAATCGGTGAATTAACATGGACAGGAATAAAAGAAAATGAAGTGAAAGTGTTAGTCACTCAGTCATGTCTGACTTTTTGTGACCCAATGGACTATAGCCCACCAGGCTCTTCTGCCCATGGGATACTCCAGGCAGGAATACTGGAGTAAGTAGCCATTCCCTTCTCCAGAGGATCTTCCCAACCCAGGAATCAAACCCAGGTCTCTAGCATTGCAGGCATATTCTTTACTGTCTGAACCACCAGGGAAGTCCCTTCCCTGGACGGGAATGGGTGAATTTAATTCAGATGACCATTATGTCTACTACTGTGGGCAAGAATCCATTAGAAGAATTTGAGTGGCCCTCATAGTCAACAGAAGAATCCAGAATAGATAATGGAAAACAAATTTAAAGCAGAGCTGACCACAAAAGGGTCATTTCAAGTGGTAAAATTTTGTGGCACTATTTTAAGTGAAAAAGAAGAAGAGGAACAATGCTCCTTATTAGTGAGGCTTAGGGAAAAGCAAGTCAAAAGTCCCATGAGACTGACCTTGAACCAGTTTGTAGGGAAATCCTCAAAAGTCTAAAAACACTCCCTGCAGGAGAGACTGGAGAGAAAACAGAAGTCTCCTGCACAGTCAGTGGACGTGTGAATTGTTAATGACCACAATGAAGATCAAGAAAAAGGGTCCTTGTGAAACTACACGACAGAGCTACTCTATGATTGAGGAACCACACACCTGGCTGTATATCTGGAGAAAAGCGTACATCAAAAAGACACATCCAGCCCATGTTCAATGCAGCACTGTTTAGAACATGCAATATATGGAAGCAACTCAAGTATCCATCCAATGTGGAATGGAGAACTGTGTTCCACATGTACAGTGGAATAGTACTCAGCTAAGAAAATGAGGAAATGCTGCCAGTTGCTTCAACATGGATGCACCAAAACATGATTATAACTAGTAATTCAGTTGGATGGAGAAAGACAATGAGTATATGATATCACTTATAGGTGATATCAATAGGATATTAAACATCAACAGGAATGAAATAACTTCTGAAACAGACTCACAGTCAGTTACAGAAGTCACACTAAAGTTACCAAGGGAAAAAGTCCAAAAGGAGGGATATTTTAGAAGCTTCCAACTGACTTGTACACACCAATGTACATGTATCACTTAGATAATAAATGTGCACCTACTGGATGCACAGGGCATTGTACTCATTGTCTGTAATAACTTCTATTGGAAAAAAATTCAAAAAGAATAGACAGGTGCATATATATCACTGAGTCAGGCTGTTCTACACCTAAAAGCAACACTATATTGTAAATCCTTTCTCCTCAATTAAAGGAAAAAAAAAAATTTTAAAATAGAAGGGAATAAAAAAAAAAAAAAAAAAACTGAAAAAAAGGGCTTCCCTGGTGGCTCAGAGGTAAAGAATCCTCAAGCCAATGCAGGAGACTCTTTTCCCATCCCTGATCCGAAATACATCTACCTGCCCAGGAGCAACCAAGCCCAGGCACCACAACTACAGAGCTTGTGCTCTAGAGTCTGAAACACAACTACTCAGCCAACCTGCTGAGAAACTGAGCCCTGCACCGTAGAGCCAGTGCTCCACAGTAAGAGAAGCCCCTGCAAGGAGAAACCTGGGCACCGCCACTAAAAATAGCCCCTGCTCTCTGCAATGAGAGAATAACCTGCAGAGCAAGGAAGATGCAGCAGAATCAAAAATAAATCAACAAATAAAATTAAAAGAAGAAAATAAAACTGAAAAAGCAATGTTGCAATATTCAGCTAAGGCCTCTGGGAGCTGGGCGGGTGTCACATCCATGGAGCCTGAGCAGCCTTGATCCCAAGGCTGGATGGAATGGGGCCAAGGAAGCTGGCAAGGATGTGCGAGCGAAGAAGCCCCTCCTTAGACCTGTATTGCCTGCTCCCCTCGAGATGAAACCACAATATCCAAATCGACGCAGGCCCAGCTTCACCTAAACCAAGGTTAGTGCACTCCAAAATTGCTCGACTTTCTGGGCTGGAGGCGCTTTGAAAAGTTACCTGGTTTCCATGTCTCCTAGCGGTGGGGTTGCCACCTTCCGGCCAGCTTCCTCCCAGTCCTGGCCGTACAAAGGACCGCATCAACATCTGAGCGGTTTTGAGGGGAGTGGGATTATTCTGGGCAGCAGAGGAAGGAAGATGAAGGATTGAAATACCAGCCTTTGGGTGTATCTTCTAATTTACAAGCCAGATGTGTGTGCGTGCATGCGTGCGTGCGTGTGCGTGTGCGTGTGCGTGTGTGTAGAAATGCTGCCGCCTTGTGATCGTTTTCTGGAACAACTTAAAAACTACTGAGTGGCCCTATCCACTCCAGTACTCTTGCCTGGAGAATCCCCTTGGACAGAGCCCGGCAGGCTACGGTCCATGGGGTCGCATGTAGTCAGACAGGACTGAGAGACTTTCACACTTTCACTTTCAGGGGCCTGTAGGAGTCAATGATGATTAAGAGGCTGTCAATGACAGCTGCCCTCAATCAATGTCCTGAAATAGGTACTGGAAATCAAATTTAATACTGGGCAAGGGTCAAGATGTCCATTTCTAGTGGTAAATTTTCCTTGCACTGTTTAAAGGGAAAAAAAGAGAGGAAAGGATGCTCCATATTAATATCCATTAGGGAAATGCAAATCAAAAGCACCCCCCAGTCTCACTTTGCCTCAGACAGAAGGGACATCCCCAAAATATCTACAAACAATCCCTGCAAGAATTGCAGAAATATTGACAGAATATATAAATTGGTGGAAATATGAATTGGTAATGATGGCGATTAAAAACAAAAACAAAAACAAAAACAGAAGCAAGGGTCCTTTAAATCTACAAACAGATCTACCCTATGATTGGGCAATCTTGGAGAAGGCAATGGCACCCCACTCCAGTACTCTTGCCTGGAAAATCCCATGGACGGAGGAGCCTGGTAGGCTGCAGTCCATGGGGTCGCTAAGAGTCGGACACGACTGAGCGACTTCACTTTCACTTTTCACTTTCATGCATTGGAGAAGGAAATGGCAACCCACTGCAGTGTTCTTGCCTGGAGAATCCCAGGGACGGGGGAGCCTGATGGGCTGCCGTCTATTGCGTCGCAGAGTCGGACACGACTGAAGCGACTTAGCAGTAGCAGCAGCAACACTCCGCTGCGTATATGGGCAAATCCTACATAGACAAGACACATCCACCCATACGTTCATTGCAGCACTGTTTACAATCCCCAAGACACGAAAGCAACAAAATGTCCATCCTCTGTATTTTGGAGAAAGATGTTGTGTTCCATATGTACTTTGAAATACTACTCAGCTAAAAGAAAATAGGAATAATGCCAATTTCTGTGACATTCAGGGTCGAAGTGAGGATCAAAATAAATGCAGTCAGCGAGAAGAAAAATGTAAACAGCATATGTTATCGCCTTTTGCTGGAATCCAAAAATTGATACCAATGAACTGATAAAAAGGCAGAAAAACACTAAGACATAGAATTAAACTAACGGTTAACAAAAGGGGAAGGTAGAATGAGGGATAAATAGAAGCTTGGGATTGATACACACACACACATACATATATGTGTATGTATAAACATCTAAAACATAATTGATATATATCAATTGGGATTTACATATATATATTTGCATGTGTACATATATAAAACATAATTAGCAATCTCGGTCTAGAGAAGGTACTCTATTCAACACTGTCAGTTCAGTTCAGCGCTCAGTGGTGTCCGACTCTGTGACCCCATGGACTGCAGCATGCCAGGCTTCCCTGTCCATCACCAACTCCCAGAGCTTGCTCAAATTCATGTCCTTTGATTTGGTGATGCCATCCAACCATCCCATCCTCTGTCCCCTCCTTATCCTCCTGCCTTCAATCTTTCCCAGCATCAGGGTCTTTTCTAATGAGTCAGTTCTTCATATCAGGCGGCCAAAGTATTGGAGTTTCAGCTTCAACATCAGTCCTTCCAATGAACATTCAGGACTGATTTCCTTTAGGATAGACTGATTGGATCTCCTTGCAGTCCAAGGGACTCTCTAGAGTCTTCTCAACACTACAGTTTAAAGCATCAATTCTTTGGTGCTCAGTTTTCTTTATAGTCCAACTCTCATATTCATACAGGACTACTGGAAAAACCATAGCTTTGACTAGATGGACCTTTGTTGGCAAAGTAATGTCTCTGCTTTTTAATGTGCTGTCTAGTTTGGCCACAGCTTTTCTTCCAAGGAGCAAGCATCTTTTAATTTTATGGTGCAGTCACCATCTGCAGTGATTTTGGAACCCTCCAAAATAAAGTCTGTCACTGTTTCCATTGCTTCCCCATCTATTTGCCATGAAGTGATGGGACCAGATGCCATGATCTTAGTTTTCTGGATGTTGAGCTTGAAGTCAGCTTTTTCACTCTTCTCTGTCAATTTCATCAAGAGGCTCTTTAGTTCTTCTTCACTTTCTGCCATAAGGGTGGTGTCATCTGCATATCTGAGGTTATTGATTTCTCCAAGCAGTCTCGATTCCAGCTTGTGCTTCATCCAGCCCAGCATTTCTCATGATGTATTCTGCATATAGGCTAAATAAGCAGGGTGGCTATATACAGCCTTGGTGTACTCCTTTTCCTATTTGAAATCAGCCTGTTGTTCCATGTCCAGTTCTAACTGTTTCTTCTTGACCTGCATACAGATTTCTCAGGACGCAGGTCAGGTGGTCTGGTATTCCATCTCTTTCAGAATATCTTCTGCTTCTGTTAGGTCCACACAGTTTCTGTCCTTTATTGTGCCCATCTTTGCATGAAATGTTTCTTTGGTATCTCTAATTTTCTTGAAGAGATCTCTAGTATTTCCCATTTATTGTTTTCCTCTATTTCTTTGTATTGATCACTGAGGAAGGCTTTCTTATCCCTCTGTGTTATTATTTGGAACTCTGCATTCAAATGGGTATATTTTTCCTTTTCTCCTTTGCCTTTGGCTTCTTTTCTTTTCTCAGCTATTTGTAAAGCCTCCTCAGACAACCATTTCGCCTTTTTGCATTTCTTTTTCTTGGGGATGGTCTTAATCACTGCCTCCTGTACAATGTCGTGAACCTCCATCCATAGTTCTTTAGGCACTCTCTCCATCAGGTCGAATTCCTTGAATCTTTTTGTCACTTCCGCTATATAATCATAAGGGATTTGACTTAGTTCATACCTGAATGTTCTAGTGGTTTTCCCTTGTTTCTTCTATTTAAGTCTGAATTTGGCAATAAGGAGTTCATGATCTGAGCCACAGTCAGCTCCTGTTCTTGTTTTTGCTGATTGTATAGAGCTTCTCTATCTTTGGCTGCAAATATAATCGATCTGATTTCAGGATTGACCATCTGGTGTTGTCCACGTGTAGTCTTCTCTTGTGTGTACTCAACACTGCAATATCCTCTGTTTGTAAAACCCCCCCAAAAATAGATTGGTGTACATGTATCAGTGAATCATGTTGCTGTACACCTAAAACAAACAGAACATTGTTGATCAACTATATCCCAACAGAAAATCAAAATGAAATTAATACATAAATAGCAAATCAGAAGTAATGAGTATCATATTCTCATCCTGCTTTGTGATTTGGTCTGATGTCACATCCCTGTTGCCCTTGCTCCCTTGGGTCCCAAAGCTGGGCTGTAATGGTCTACAAGGACGTGTCACCTCCCACTAGTGAGGAGGACCATTGTGAAAATATCTACAAATAATAAATGCCTGAGAAGTTGTGGAGGAAACAGAGGCTGCCAGCGCTGTTGGCAGGAATGTAGAATGGTATAAGTCCTGGGTAAACTATATGAAGATTCATCAAAAATTGTAGGGAGAACTACCATTTGATTCAGCATTCCACTTCCGTGTCATTACCCGAAGAAAGGAGAAGTACTAATTTCAAAAGATATATGCACCCCAAGGCTCATCACAGTACTATTTACAATAGAAGAAATATGGAATCAGTGTGAGCGCCCATCAGTAGATGAATGGATAAAGAATGTGATATATTTATGTATTACATTATATGTAATAGAATATTACCTATCCATTAGAAAAAGACATCTTGCAATATGTCTCAACATGGTAGGACCTAGATGGTATTATTCTAAGCGAAACAAGTCAGAATGTGAAATACTAATGCTGTTTGAGTTCACTTTTTTATAGAACAAAACAAATCAGAAAACATAAAACAGCAACAGATACACAGATGCAGAGAATAAAGTAGTGGCTTCCAGAGAGGAGAGAAATAGGGAGATGAGCAAAATAGGTGAAGGGGATTTAGAAGTACAAACCCCCAGTTATAAAATAAGGAAGTCATGGGATTTAATGTAGAACATGTGGGATACAGTCAACCTGTATTATAGAAACTTTGTATTGTGATAGATGGTAACTAGATTCTTAGTAGTGATTATTTTGTAGTGTTTAAAAATACCGAGTCACTATGTTGCACACTTGATACTAATACAATATTGTAAGTAAACTATATATCAGTTTAAAATGTAAAGTTTAACTAATATTTCTCAAACGTGCTATTTTTTTCTTTTAGTGTGGAGAACTATAGAACACTTATTTCAGACAATTTATTTCAATGATATTTTAAAAACTAATAATAATCAGTTAAGGGCTTGAAAAGAGATAGAAAATAGATATAGTTAGATCTAGCTATATTTTTTTTAATAAATACCCATCACTGGAAAAAAAACACAAAATTTCTGAGTACAAAACAAAAAGATCTCATAAGTTGAAACATTCATAATATTTTAATGTCTGTAAATATTTGAAGGAGTGAGGGGAATGGTAAAGGACATACTTGTTTCTGAGACATGTGCATATGAAGTTAAGTCTATAGAGATCTGAGGTTACAGAACTTTATATTAATACTAGAAGGTGTAAAACCTGTTTGGTTGAAGTAAATACTGAAATAAAATATTTAAATTGGACAATGCTTCATTTTTTCTGAGTTTATCCTTGAATGGCTAGAAATTCATTTGTGTCCTGTTTTATTCTCAAGTAATCAAATTTGAAACTTTGAGGTCCTTACAGTTCTCTTGTGAATTATGGAAATAGAAAATAGAAAGAAATATGAATTATATACATATTTATTTATTTTTGGTATATTTATACAATGTCCCTAGTTTAAAATTTTGGGGTGTATCATTATGCAATGAAAGTCTTCCTTGTCTTATTTAGATATGATATGACTGACAGAATTAGAGGGATACTGGAGAAACTACTATATATTGGCACTTAAAAAATCTTTGCAAAAGTTTATTTTTCTTTTTTTAACTAAAGACATTGGCTTAATCCCATGGCTTAGTAGATGCCAGTTGGTCTATCAAATCTCATAAGATGTTTTGGGACTAAATGTCTTTTTTCCTAACTTAAATAGATATTCAGACTGAAATGTGCATACAGATTTCATGGTGCTTCCACTTAAAATCCACATTTCTGTGTCCATCTCTAGAGATTCTAATTCAGTGGTCTTCAGGGGAACTTGGGAATTTACATCTTTTTGTGAAATAGCCAAGAAGATTTTGATACAGGTAATCTAGACATCACACTTAAAGAAATACCACTATCTGACTTACGACTTTCCCTTGATAACCAATTCTTCCCCCTCTTCCTCCTCATGATGGTGATGAGGATAATTACACCTATCCTATCCTATACACCTGTGCACCTACTGAGAGCTCCTCCAATCAACTTTTCATAATTTTCCCAGATGGGAGAACAGTGATAAAGAAGATCCAATGCTGTTTACATATTACTGCAAACTGATTTTTATAATAGAATATCTGCTCTTAGCTGCATCTCCCAAACCTTAGTTCTACTGATTGTTAGTGGATGCTCTACATGAAACATGGTCAAGTACATATTATATGACAATACTTTGCCTTTGATTAGAGAGTTAGAGACACACACCCACACACAAAATCATGTAGCTGTGGTTTAAGCAGGCTTCCCATGATTCTGACTCTGAAACCTTATGAATAAAGGACAACTGTTAATATCTTGCAGAAATACTGTTTGTTGCAGAGAGTTAAACCTCATCTTGCTCTCTTGCCAAACCTAGTATCTTTGCAACAATTCAAACTACTGCTTTGGTCTAAAAGTACTCTCTTTGGCATGCTTTAAGCTTCCATGGAGTAAGATTAGTCAGAAATGGCAGTGCCAATAGCAGCTAAGAACAAAGTATATTCCAAACTAAATCTGATTATAGGGACTAAAGGATTTTCACATGGCTAAAGATGATGACAGGTGCAGGGAGTATAAGAGATCCTTCCAAATCCCCCTTTTTATACAATTTGGAAATAAAATCAGGTAGATTTTCAGTAAAAAAGAGTTCAGAGTTTAGTGGATGAAATCAACAATACATAAAGTCACACTTAGAGACTGTTAGTATAGACTGGACCATGGTCAAATAAACTTCATAAGTATATTTGAATAAAGGTTCATTTTTCATCATAGGGTCTTGGAAAACAATGAATAGGAAAAAATTGTCTATGTGCTCAGTGTTCAATGGAGAGAGAATATTTTGTCAATGACCAGGAGTAATACTATCTGGCAAGTTTGTGTCTTTCAGAAGTTGTTTAGAATCATTCACATTCCTAGTGCTGGTTCCTTGGATCACAAGCAAATTTCTGTTTTAGTTTTCATGTAATTCTGCCATAAAGAACACATATTTTGATCATGGCAATGTATACATTCTGGTCAGAATAAAGCAATAATTCTTATTGCAAATGAATAAATTGGTATTCTGGTTTACATTCCAGTCTCTCATCAATTTAGAGTAAGTTAGCATCCCCAAGTCTGATCACATCTGAGGAACTACACAATTGATTTGCAGGCAAAGAAGTTTCAGTGAAATTTAGACTGCAATGAAATCACCTCTTAAATGCTACCTGAGAGATTTTTGGTAGACCAGTACAAAATACTTGCTGGGGAAATCCCCTTGTTTTCTGTTTGCTTCTCTTCAAAATGCAACATATTCAATATAATATTTTAATGAGGATACTAATCTTGTTTTGAGTGAGGGTATTTTTCTTGTTTTGAGAAGAAGAAAGTAAATTTAGTTTCCCCCATTTGCTATTAGCTCCATGTTTATTATGCTTTACAAAAGGGATTATTCACTTAAGAATTGGTGTCTTCCTTCATTGCATTTTTTTTTTCTCAGAATACTGGCAAAATAGAGGAATAAATGGAAGTTACTTTGGATGAATATCTTAGACTCTGTTCTTAAATCTTGCAAATGCAATTCTCAGTGTCCCTCATTCAGAGTCACCAGGTAAACTTGGCTCATTCATGCAGGTCCAAATGAAATCCATTGGGACTGAGGCTGCAGAGTAAGTGTTCAACTTGCAAGTTCTCCCTGGACCTTATTTTCACCCAGTGGAAATATATGTAGTTATCACAGTAATTGTAATGCAAATTAAAGTGTGTATAACTTTTTAATACTTTCAACAGTGAGTTCCTTGTGGGGACTTCCTGAATGAGATAAAAAAGTTTCTTCTGCCTTTTTTCCCTCCCTCTAATCCAACATTTGCAATATTATAAATTAAAAGATTTTAGCACATATTACAAAATATTAATCTCTCATATTTTATAGGAATTAGTAAAATCTCCTCACATATAAATACATAATCTCAAAGCTGTCTTTATCTTCTCACACATGTCAATTGAAAGACTATTTCATAGTCTCTCTTTTATCAATACTTTTTATTGTAGTTTCTGTTATTTTTTTTTTTTTAAGAAATATCTGCCTCCCTAATTTTCTAATGTACATATCTTAAAACTGGGCAATGGAGACTTTTTTCTCTTTACTTCTCTTAACTGAGTTAATGGTAAATATCACTAGAGTATTAATCAGTTCCTGTAGCACAGAGACTTGTCTATAGAGCAATTTAAATTAACTATTACCCTATGCTGCTGCTGCTGCTCCAGCTAAGTTGCTTCAGTCGTGTCCGACTCTGTGCGACCCCATAGACAGTAGCCCACCAGGCTTCCCTGTCCCTGGGATTCTCCAGGAAAGAACACTGGAGTGGGTTGCCATTTCCTTTTCCAATGCATGAAAGTGAAAAGTGAAAGTGAAGTCGCTTAGTCGTGTCCGACCCTCAGCGACCCCATGGACTGCAGCCCACCAGGCTCCTCCGTCCATGGGATATTCCAGGCAAAAGTACTGGAGTGGGGTGCCATTGCCTTCTCTTTATTACCCTATAGCTTTTCTAATAGACAGGGATACTCTTAATCTCCTCCTATTCCCTACCAGATCTCTGGAAAGATAACATGTTTTATTTCATGTCAAAATGTACATTCGTTGTTTTCTTATGCCATGTTATAAGTAACTAAATTTAAGTGGAATGAAAATTAATGTTTACTAGAGTCAACACACCCATTTACATATTAAAACAAATATTTATAATCAGCTGCAATGCTTGTCAGAATTATTTATTTTGCCATAATCAGGTAAAACACTTGGGATACTTGCCAGTTGAAAATTTTCAAAAATCCTTTTTTTTTAGTCTCATTTAGCATGGTTTCTTTTTCACTGTAAAAAATTACTACCCTTTTAAGAAATGAGGGGATATTAAAAAATCAATAGTTAGACCACACAAATAATTCATGACTTACTTTGAAATGAATCAGGAGACTATCTCTTTCATATGAACTTTGATAGGTA
This sequence comes from Bubalus kerabau, assembly GCF_029407905.1. Lineage (NCBI taxonomy): Eukaryota > Metazoa > Chordata > Mammalia > Artiodactyla > Bovidae > Bubalus > Bubalus kerabau. The sequence goes on from NC_073631.1 coordinate 44,213,573, forward strand.
TTTACTGGGTACTCATTTCAGGCCAAGTGCTGAGCATGACAGTAGGCTGGACATCCATTAATTGATCATGGTCAAATGGTTTCTAAAAACTACTGGAGGAGTCAGATAATCACATAATTATTTATACCATTATTAATTACAAGGTCCCTTGGAATAAGCATCTATTAACTTTGTAAGAACTGACAAACAAAAGTATGATTAGAGATAACGTTATATGAAGATAAATGTCATTCTATGAGACTTTAAGTTTCAGGGAGTGATCCATGCATATAGAAAATTTATTCATTGTTGTTCAGTCACTAAGTCTATAAAAAGATACATGCATCCTAATATTCACTGCAACACAATTTACAATAGCTAGGACATGGAAGCAACCTAAATGTCCATCAACAGAAGAATGGATAAAAAAGATGTGGCACATATATACGATGGAATATTACTCAGTCATGAAAAGAAATGAGATAGAGATATTTGCAGAGACATGCATAGACTTATGCAGAGTGAGACTGCCATGCAGAGTGAAGTAAGTCAGAAAAAGAAAAACAAAATTGTATAATATCTCTTATATGTGGAATATAGAAAAATGGTACGGATGAATGTATTTGAAAAGTGAAAATAGACATGCAGATATAGAGAACAAACTTATGGGTACCACGGTGGGAAGGGGGATGGGATGAATTGGGAGATTGGAACTGACATATATACACTACTGTGTATAAAGTAGATAACTAATGAGAATCTACTGTACAGCACAGGGAACACGATTCAGTCCTCTGTGGTAACCCAAATGGGAAGGAAATCCAAAAAAGAGGGGATATATGTATATGTATAACTGATTCACTTTGCTGTACAGCAGAAACTAATGCAACATTGTAATGCAAGTATATTCTAATAAAAATTAATTAAAATAATAAGTTAATTACAATATTCTATTGTATAAATATATGACAGCTTGTTTACTCATTTCCTGTTGGTGGCTACCTGAGCTGTTTCCAATTTTGGCTCTCATGGACATTTTGTATATGCTTAGTTTTATTTCTTTTTATTTCTTAAAAGTCAGACTTTATTCCAAAGAGATTGTATCACAAACTTAATAGTTTTAAAAATAACGCTGCCTGTAAGGATAGAGAAGGACTTGGCAATAGGTAAAAGTAGATAAGGGAAGACAAATAAAATGCTGGAACATTATTGGGACCAGTGGAAATAGAGAAGAGTGAATATAATTAAGATCCATTTAGAAGATAGAATAAAAAAGAATTCATAGTGGATATGATTTGAGGGGAGAAGGATGAATTAGTTAAGTTTCAGGCATGAACAAATGGTCGATGGAGGTGTGATTTGCTAAGAGGGAAAGCACTGAGTGGGTACCAGGTTTAGAGGTAAAATCCTGAGCCCCATTTTGAACAGGTGCAGTTTAATGTGACTGTTTTCTCTCTTGGAAAAATGATTAGCCAATTTGTTATAATTTATATACTTTGAGAATCAGGAGAAAAATAAAAAACAAATGCAAACCATTTTGAAAATGGAAGTGTTAGTCGAGTCAGTTGTTTCTGACTATTTGCCACCCCATGGACTGTAGCCCCCCAGGCTCCTCTGTCCATGGACTTCTCCAGGCAAGAATACTGGAGTGGGTAGTTATTTCCTTCCCCAGGGAATCTGCCCAACACAGGGATTGAACGCGGGTCTCCTGCATTGCAGGCAGATTGTTTACCATCCGAGCCACCAGGGATGCCTGCAACCCATCTTGCTAAGCATCAAATAAACTTGTGTTTTCTAAACTTACCCTTTCCTTGAACTAAAACACTAAATAGTATATCTTCACTTATGATTTACTCAAGAAAAGAGAACATAGATTTCTATTATCTGTTCAAGAAAATTGGAGATACAAAGGGAACATTTCATGCAAAGATGGACACAATAAAGACAGAAATGGCAAGGATCTAACAGAAGCAGAAGAGATTAATAAGAGGGGGCAGAATACACAGAACAGCTGTACAAAAACAGTCTTAATGAGCCAGATAACCACGATGGTGTGGTCACTCACCTAGAGCCAGACATCCTGGAGTGTGAAATCAAGTGGCCTTAGGAAGCATTACTATCAACAAAGATAGTGCAGGTGATGGAATTCCATCTGAACTATTTCAAATCCTAAAAGATGATGCTATTAAAGTGTTGCAGTCAATATGTCAGCAAATTTGGAAAACTCAGTAATGGCCACAGGACTGGAACATTTCAATCCCAAAGAAGGGCAATGCCAAAGAATGTTCAAATTACTGTAAAAATGCACTCATTTCACATGCCAGGAAGATTATGCTCAAAATCCTTCAAGCTAGGCTTCAGGAGTATGTGAACTTCCAGATGTACAACCTGTTTTTAGAAAAGGCAGAGGATCCAGAGATCAAATTGCCAACATATACTGGATCATAGAAAAAGCAAGGGAATTCCAAAAGAAACATCTACTTTTGCTTCATTGACTATGCTAATGCCTTTGTGTGGATCACAATGAACTGTGGAATATTCTCAAAGAGATGGGAATATCAGATAATCTTACCCTTCTTGAGAAACCTGTATGCAGTTCAATAAACAACAGTTAGAACCTTACATGGAACAATTGACTGGCTCAAAATTGGGAAAGGAGTACTTCAAGGCTGTATATTGTCACTTTGCTTATTTAACTTCTGTGCAGAGTACATCATGCAAATATCCAGGCTGGATGAATCACAAACCAGTATTATGATTGCAGGGAAAAATATCAATAACTTCAGAATGCAGATGATCCCACTCTAATGGCAGAAAATGAAGAGGAACTACAGAGCCTCTTGAGGAGACTGAAATATGAGAGTGAAAAAGCTGACTTAAAACTCAACATTCAAAAACCTAAGATCTTCCAGTACCATCCAGTACCATCCAGATGGCATCCAGTACCATCACCTCATGGCAGATAGAGGGGGAAAAAATGGAAACAGTGACAGATTTCATTTTCTTGATCACCAAAATCACTGCAGATGGTGACTATAGCAATGAAATCAAAAGACACTTGTTCCTTGGAAGAAAAGCTATGACCAATCTAGACAGTGCATTAAAAAGCAGAGGCATCACTTTGCTGACAAGGGTCCGTGTAGTCAAAGCTGTGGTTTTTCCAGTAGTCATGTATGCATGTGAGAGTTGGACCATAAAGAAAGCTGAGCGCCGAAGAATAGATGATTTTGAATTGTGGTGCTGGAGAAGACTCTTAAGAGTCCTTTGGACAGCAAGGAGATTAAACCAGTCAATCCTAAAGGAAATCAACGCTGAACATTCATTGGAAGGACTGATGCTGAAGCTGAAGCTCCATTTGGCCACCTGATATGAAGAGTTGACATATTGAAAAAGACCCTGAAGCTGGGAAAGACTGATGTCAGGAGGAGAAGGGAGAGACAGAGGATAAGATTTCTGTATGGCATCACTGACTCAATGGACATGAATCTGAGCAAACTGTGAGACAGTGGAAGGCAGAGGAGCCTGACATGCTGCAATCCATGGAGTAGCAAAGAGTCAGACACAACTTAGCAACTGAATAACAACATTTAAATTATATTCATGTCAATACCTTGGAATGTATGACTTTTGCTTGAAAAAAATCACAGCACTTTTACTGGACAAGGAGATGATGTATTACAAAAGACTTAAGTAGGATAAATGAATGGATATGATATGGTACAATATTTTCACAGATGGTTGCAATCACTTTGGGAAAAGCTTGGATTCATGTTCATCTATATAAGCTGCTTAGAATAATTCAGATGTAATTCAAAAGTAAGTTTACCGGTAATTTAAATCACTAAGCTTATAAACAAACACAAACAGTAATTATAATTTTTTTTAAGGTGCTGCAGAACTAAAACTCTCTAAACAATTAAGTAAAACCTTGAAAGAAACTTTTAAAGATCTTTGTAATTTGTGTTTTGCTCAAAAATAATATGGTCCCTTAATATTAACAAGGATTCAAACTGATTTTAGACATGATTTTAGCCGAAGCACATGGTTCCAAGTTAGTTATCCTTGAAACAAGATAATAATATTTAAAAAAATATAAGTGTTATGAAAGATATTAATAGTAAAAATGATAAATAGACTTGCTCCACATATGAAAGGGACATCTACTATCCATTTAATCAATAAATGTGTTTTTATTACTTGAATGTTATAAATGTTGAGAAAAACAATTCAATATGCATTAGCAGTCCCTAACCTCATGTTACCACCTAACACAGTTATGTAAAATAATAAGAGTTGTCATTAAAATGTAATTAAAGAATCACATTTCATGCCAAGCTGTCAACAAGCCTCATTTTGCTAAATTATCTAGATTTTCAGGACCACCTGTCTTCGGGAAGGCTTTTCATTTCCAGGAGGTCAATGAAAGGAAAGGAAAATGAAGATTTTGCCAATCACCTTGTTTATAACCCATTTGCTCCTCACTGAAGAATGACTCTGGCTTTCTTTCATGCTTTGTATTTCACTCTGATCTAGTCCTCAAAGGCTTTTTACAGCCAGGTGAAAAATCTAACTAGGAGCTGCAAAGAAAAGGGAGAACTATTTTAACAAACACAATTTAAATACTGTAAGATCCAATTTAAATACTGTAAATTTGGTAACAATTAATTTGTTTTTCTGCCCACCAAAGGCCCCTACATTTCCTTTCAATTTTTTTCTTTTTTTTTCACATTTCCTTCTTACTGTTAAATATTTCATTCTTTAGTGACTCATTGTTTCCAACTTGCTAATGTGAAGTCTGATAACATATAAGTTTTGATTAGAAAGATTATATTAAGTTTCTAATGATCTACATGTATATTATATTTAAAAATAAATAATACTAAATGGGTTATTATATATAAGAATTGATGCTAAGAGAAGAACCCTGGCTTACGTCGAAAAATAATCTGTAGTGACTGACTAGTCAGTGTTTTGCTTTGTTTCTTTTTTTTCTCAGTATAGTTAGAGATTTATTGGCATTTGGAAAGTAAGTACTTACACTTACTAAATCACACATCATAGTTTTCCTTTAAATTTCTTAAAATGGTACATTTCTTATGGAAATGCAATGTAGGACAGTGGTTAAAACTCATTGCCAAACTGCTTGTTTTTTTTTTTAATTATTTTTTAATTGGTGGAAAATTGCTTTACAATTTTGTGTGGATTTCTGCCATACAACAACGGAAATTAGTCATATATGTATGACTGATATATATATATATATTTATATGTATACATATGATGTATGTGTATATATATATATATATATATATATTTATATATCTTCCCTCTTAAACCTCCCTCCCCTCCCACCAACCCACCTTTCTAGGTCATCACAGAGAGTCAGTGGGCTCTCTGTGTTATTTAGCAACTTCCCATTAACGATCTATTTTACACATGATAGTGTATATACGTCAATGCTACTTTCCCAATTCGTCCCACCCTCGCCTTCCCCTGCCGTGTCCACCAGTCCATTCTCTAGTAGCTTCATAAGTACCATCTTTCTAGATTTCATATATATGGTCTGTCTAGTCAAGGCTATGGTTTTTCCAGTAGTCATTACAGATGTGAGAGTTGGACTATAAAGAAAGCTGAGAACAGAATTGATGCTTTTGAACTGTGGTGTTGGAGAAGACTCTTGAGACTCCCTTGGACTGCAAGGAGGTCCAACCAGTCCATCCTAAAAGAGATCAGTCCTGTGTGTTCATTGGAAGGACTGATGCTGGAGGATGAGATGGTTGGATGGCATCATCAACTCAATGGACATGGGTTTGGGTAGATTCGGGTAGGTGGTGATGGACAGGGAGGCCTGACGTGCTGCAGTTCATAGGATCACAAAGAGTTAGACATGACTAAGCGACTAAATTGAACTGACACGAGATTTGTTCTTCTCTTTCTGAGGCTCTAGGTTCTCTCACTACAACTGATTCAAATGTATCCCTTTTTATGGATGATAGTATCAGTTCAGTTCAGTTGCTCAGTCATGTCTGACTCTTTGCAACTCCATGGACTTCAGCACACCAGGCTTCCCTGTCCATCACCAACTCCTGGAGCTTACTCAAACTCATGTCCACTGAGTCAGTGATGTCATCCAACCATTTCATCCTCTGTCGTCCCCTTCTCCTCCCACCTTCAATCTTTCCCAGCATTAGGATCTTTTCCAATGAGTCAGTTCTCACATCAGGTGGTCAAAGTATTGGAGTTTCAGCTTCAGCGTCAGTCCTTCCAATGAATATTCAGGATGATAATATTCTACTGTATAAATGCACCACAACTTCTTTATCCATTCATCTGTTAATGGACATGTAGGTTGCTTTCATGTCTTTGTTACTGTAAATAGTGCTGCAGTGTACATTGGGGTACATGTGTCTTTTAAAATTGTGGTTTTCTCATAGGGCTTCCCAAGTGGTTCAGGAGGTAAAGAACCTGCCTGCAATTCAGGAGACCCAGGTTTGATTCTGGAACAAATTCCCTAGAGAAGGAATTTGCTACCCATTCCAGTATTTTTGCCTGGAGAATTCCATGGACAGAGGAACCCGGTGAGCTGTAGTCCATAGGGCTGCAAAGAGTTGGACGTGACTGAGTGACTAACAATAACTAACTAACTGGGCATATGGCCAGTGGTGGGCTTGCTGGGCCACATGTAGATTTATTTCTAGTTTTTTAAGGAATCTCCCTACTCTTTTCCATAATGGCCATATCAGTTTTCTCCCCATCCTCTCCAGAATTTGTTTGTAGACTTTTAGATGATGGCTACTCTGAGTGGTGTGAGGTGATACTTCACTGTAGTTTTGATTTGCATTTCTCTAATAATGAGCAATGTTGGGCATCTTTTCATGTGTTTATTGCTAGTCTGTATGTCTTCTTTGGAGAAATGTTTGTTTAGCTCTTCTGCCCAGTTTTTGATTGGGTTGTTTGCCTTTCTGATATTGAGTTGTATAAGCTGCTTATATATTTTGGAGATTAACCCTTTGTGGCTCCATTTGCAATTATTTTCTCCCATTCTGAGGATTGTCTTTTAATCTTATTTATAGTTTCCTTTGCTGTGCAAATGCTTTTAAGTTTTATTAAGTCCCATTTGTTTAATTTTGCTTTTATTTCCATTAATCTAGGAGGTGTATCTGAGAGAATCATGCTGCCATTTATGACAAATAGTGTACTACCTATGTTTTCCTCTAAGAGCTTTATATTTTCGGGCCTTGCATTTAAGTCTTAATCCATTTTGAGTTTACTTTTGTGTATGGTGTTAGGAAGTGTTTTAATTTTATTCTTTTACACGTTGCTGTCCCAAACTGCTTGGATTTGAATTGCAGCATTTTCACTGAATTTTCACTGGTTTTCACCCTGGTAGCTCAGCTGATAAAGAATCTGCCTGCAATGCAGGAGACCTCAGTTCGATTCCCAGGTCAGGAAAATCCCTTGGAGGAGGGCATGGCAATTCACTCCAGTATTCTTGCCCAGGGAAATCCCATGGACAGAGGAGTCTGGCGGGCTACAGTCTATTGGGTTGCAAAGAGTTGGACATGAATGAGCAACTAGGCACACAAAAATGACTTTGGGCAAGTTACTTTATATCTCTGTAATATTGTTGCAGAAGGGGAACCCCTTCCAGGACCCTAGAATGGGCTCTTGTCTAACACTTGGAAATGAATTGTCCAAGGACACACATGTGCTGACAAAGCAAGAGACAAAGCATATCAGTAAATAAAGGATATCATAGTCATCAGGATTGTAGCCATGCAGCCACCACCCAAGGTGAGCTGGTGAGCCCTTAGGGAACTTGGGAAGGAAACAAAGAATACCTCTCATCTATCAGCCACCAGACTGCAGCCACTCTGCAAGGTGATCCCTGAGGAAACTCGGGATGTGAAAACACAGGATACTGAGATAACTGAGGTGCTTCAATCTTCCCATACATAGAAAAGTGCAAAATTTCTTAACTTGGGATTTCTGGTTTTCTTTAATTAACAGTAATCTTTTGATGTTCTGACTACCTGCCCTTCGCTAAAAAACTTCTATATATCCTCACTCTCCTCCTTACTTCCTCAGAGATGGAGATACAGGGTTACTGGAGATACTGCCTTCCAGACTTGAAGTCCTAAAAATTCCTGATTAAAAAATATGACTCTCAACTTTCAGGTTGTGACTATATTATTTTTTTAGTTGACATAGATCAGAAGGCCATCACTTCCTCAGCCATAGTTGGAAATACATTTCCTTGGGCATATCAACCCGAATGACACATTCAGGTGGGCAAAATGGAATTCACCTTGGGATCAAAGAAGAGCTGGGGATAAATCTGAAAATGGAGTTGAAAGCGTGAGGGCTCCCAGATGAGGGGAATCTGCCCATGAGAAAGCAAAAGATTTTGGTTGTTGTGGCTAGTGAGTGTGTGAATCAATGGAATCCACAAATGAAGGTTACTTTAAAATTGGCTACTATTAATATATACTGTGGTGTTGGAGAAGACCCTTGAGAGTCCCTTGGACTGCAAGGAGATCCAACCAGTCCATTCTGAAGGAGATCAGCCCTGGGATTTCTTGGGAAGGAATGATGCTGAAGCTGAAACTCCAGCACTTTGGCCACCTCATGAAAAGAGTTGACTCATTGGAAAAGACTCTGATGCTGGGAGGGATTGGGGGCAGGAGGAGAAGGGGATGACAGAGGATGAGATGGCTGGATGGCATCACTGACTCGATGGACGTGAGTCTGAGTGAACTCTGGGAGTTGATGGACAGGGATGCCTGGCGTGCTGTGATTCATGGGGTCGCAAAGAGTCAGACATGACTGAGCGACTGAACTGAACTGAACTGAATATATACCTAGCACCCTGCTAAGCACTGGTAAAATAATGTAGAATATGCTGAAGTACCAGGAGTTGCCCTCCAGTGGAGGGAACAGACATATAAACAAAATTACAATATAATTTAGCAAATGCAAACAAAGAAGTCTGCAGAAGGAGGTTAACTTCTTTAGGCAGCTTGCTCAAAGTTATATAACTAACTCCTTATACAGATGGCCAAGAGGCCCATGAAAAGATGCTCAACATTGCTATTAGAGAAATGCAAATCTCCACGCAAATGCAAAAATACAATGATATATGATCTCAAACCAGTCAGAATGGTCATAATCAAAACTCTACAAACAATAGATGCTGGGGAGGGTGTGGAGAAAAGGGAACTCTCCTACACTGTCTGTGGCAATGTAAGTACGACCACTGTAGAGAACAGTATGGAGGTTCCTTAAGAGATTAGAAATTGAGCTACTGTATGACCCTGCAATTCCACTCCTGGGACTATATCTGGAACTATATCCTGAGCATATATCCAGAGAAAAACATGGAAGGATACATGCACCCCAAACATCAGGCGGCACTGTTTACAATACCCAAGACATAGAGGCAATCTAAATGTTCACTGACAAATGAGTAGATAATGAAGCCGTTATTATGGACTTTACTCAGCCACTAAAATGAATGAAATAACACCATTTTCAGCAACGTGGATGGGCCTGGAGATTATCACACTAAGTGAAGTAAGTCAGACAGAGAAAGACAAATACATGACATTGCTTCTAGGAAACTAAAAAAATTATACAAATTAGTTCAGTTCAGTTCAGTTGCTCAGTTGAGTCCAACTCTTTGTGACACCATGGACTGCAGCACACCAGGCTTCCCTGTCCATCACCAACTCCCAGAGCTTATTCAAACTCATGTCCATTGAGTTGGTGATGCCATACAACCATCCCATCCTCTGTTGTGCCCTTCTCCTCCCACACTCAATCTTTCCCAGCATCAGGGTCTTCTCCAGTGAGTCAGTTCTTTGCATCAGGTGGCCAAATTATTGGAGTTTAAGCTTCAGCATCAGGCCTTCCAATGAGTATTCAGGACTGATTAGCTTTAGGATGGACTGGTTGGATCTCCTTGCAGTCCAAGGGACTCTCAAGCGTCATCTCCAACACCACAGTTAAAAAGCATCAATTCTTCAGTGCTCAGCTTTCTTTAGGGTCCAACTCTCACATCCATACGTGACTACTGGAAAAACTATAGCTTTGACTAGACGGACCTTTGTTGGCAAAGTAATGTTTCTGCTTTTTAGTATGCTATCTAAGTTGGTCACAGCTTTTCTTCCAAGGAGCAAGCGTCTTTTAATTTTATGGCTGCAATCACCATCTGCAGTGATTTTGGAGTCCCCCCCCAAAAATAAAGTCTGTCACTGTTTCCATTGTTTCCCCCACCTATTGCCATGAAGTGATGGGACTGGATGCCATGATCTTAGTTTTCTCAATGTTGAGTTTTAAGCCAGCTTTTTCACTCTCCTCTCTCAATTTCATCAAGGGGCTATTTAGTTCTTTGCTTTCTGCCATAAGGGTGGTGTCATCTGCATATCTGAGATTATTGATATTTCTCATAGCAATCTTGATTTCAGCTTGTACTTCATCCAACCCGGCATTTCACATGAGGTACTCTGCATATAAGTTAAATAAACAGGGTGACATATACAGCCTTGATGTACTCCTTTTCTTATTTGGAACCAGTCTGTTGTTCCATGTCTGGTTCTAACTGTTGCTTCTTGACCTGCAAACAGATTTCTTAGGACACAGGCCAGGTGGTCTGTTATTCCCATCACTTTCAGAATTTTCTACAGATGTTGTGATCCAAACAGTCAAAGGCTTTGGAATAGTCAGTAAAGAAGAAGTAGATATTTTTCTGGAATTCTCTTGCTTTTTCGATGATTCAAAAGATGTTGACAATTTGATCTCTAGTTCCTCTGCCTTTTCTAAAACCAGATTGAACATCTGGAAGTTCACAGTTCACGTACTGTTGAAGCCTGGCTTGAATAATTTTGAGCATTACTTTACTAGCATGTGAGATGAATGCAATTGTGTGGTAGTTTGAATTCTTTGGCATTGCCTTTCTTTGGGATTGGAATGAAAACTGTCCTTTTCCAGTCCTGTGGCCACTGCTGAGTTTTCCAAATTTGCTGGCATATTGAGTGCAGCACTTTCACAGTATCATCTTTTAGGATTTGAAAAAGCTCAACAGGAATTCCATCACCTCCACTAGCTTTACTTGTAGTGATGCTTCCTAAGGCCCACTTGACTTCACATTCCAGGATGTCTGGCTCTAGGTCAGTGATCACACCATCGTGGGCATGAAGATCTTTTTTGTACAGTCCTTCTGTGTAATCTTGCCACCTCTTCTTAATATCTTCTGCTTCTGGTAGGTCCATACCATTTCTGTCCTTTATTGTGCCTGTCTTTCCATGAAATATTTCCTTGATATCTCTAATTTTCTGGAAGAGAACTCTAGTCTTTCCCATTCTATTGTTTTCCTCTATTTCTTTGCATTGATAATTGAGGAAGGCTTTCTCATCTCTCCTTGCTATTCTTTGAAACTCTGCATTCAAATGGGTATATCTTTCCTTTTCTCCTTTGCCTTTTGCTTTTCTTCTTTCCCCAGTTATTTGTAAGGTCTCCCCAGATAACCATTTTACCTTTTTGCATTTATTTCTTTTGGGGATGGTCTTGATCACTGCGTCCTGTACAATGTCATGAACCTCCGTCTATAGTTCTTTAGGCACTCTATCAGTTCGAATTCCTTGAATCTTTTTGTCACTTCCACTGTATAATCATAAGGGATTTGACTTAGTTCATACCTGAATGGTTTAGTGGTTTTCCTAGTTCCTTCAATTTAAGTCTGAATTTGGCAATAAGGAGTTCATGATCTGAGCTACAGTCAGCTCCTGGTCTTGTTTTTGCTGACCGTGTAGAGCTTCTCCAACTCTAGCTGCAAAGAATATAATCAATCTGATTTTGGCATTGACCATCTGGTGATGTCCATCTGTAGAGTCTTGTGTTGTTGGAAGAGGGTGTTTGCTATGACCAGTGTGTTCTCTTGGCAAAACTCTTTGCCTTTGACCTGCTTTGTTTTGTACTCTAAGGCCAAAATGTCTGTTATTCTAGGTATCTCTTGACTTCCTACTTTGCATTCCAGTCCCCTATAATGAAATGGACATCTTTTTGGGGTGTTCTAGAAGGTCTTGTAGGTCTTCATAGAACTGTTCAGCTTCAGCTTCTTCATCAAAACTGGTTGGGGCATAGACTTGGTTTACTGTGATATTGAATGGTTTGCCTTGGAAACAAACAGAGATCATTCTGTCGTTTTTGAGATTGAACCCCCATACTGCATTTTGGACTCTTTTGTTGACTATGAGGGATACTCCATTTCTTCTAAGGGATTCTTGCCCACAGTAGTAGATATAATGGTCATCTGAGTTAAATCCCCCCATTCCAGTCCATTTTTGTTCACTGATTCCTAAAATGTTGACATTCACTCATGCTATCTCCTGTTTGACCACTTCCAATTTACCTTGATTCATGGGCCTAACATTCTAGGTTCTTATGCAATATTGCTCTTTATAGCATCAGATCTTGCTTCCATCTCCAGTCACATCCACAACTGGGTGTGGTTTTTGCTTTGGCTCCATCTCTTCATTCTTTCTGGAGTTATTTCTCCACTGATCTCCAGTATCATATTGGGCACCTACCGACCTGGGAGTTCATCTTTCAGTGTCCTATATTTTTGCCTTTTCCTACTCCTCATTGGTTTCTCAAGGCAAGAATAATGAAGTGGTTTGCCATTTCCTTCTCCAGTGGACCACGTTTTGTCAGAACGCTTCATCATGACTTGTTCATCTTGGGTGGCCCTACATGGCATGGCTCATAGTTTCACTGAGTTAGACAAGACTGTGGTCCATGTGATAAGTTTGATTAGTTTTCTGTGATTGTGGTTTTCATTCTGTCTGCCCTCTGGTGGATAAGGATAAGGGGCTTAGGGAATCTTCCAGATGGGAGAGACTGACTGAGAGGGAAACTGGGTCTTGTTCTGATGGGTGGGGCCATGCTTAGTAAATCTTTAACCCAATTTTCTGTTGATGGGCAGGGCTGTGTTCCCTCCCTGCTGTTTGACTTGAGGCCAAATTATGCCACGTGGAGGTAATGAAGATAATGGAGACCTCCTTCAAAAGGTCTGGTGCACACACTGCCAGGCTCAGTGTCCCTGACCCTGCAGCAGGCCACTGTGGACTCACACCTCCGTTGGAGATTCCTGGACATTCATGGGCAAGTCTGGGTCAGTCTCTTGTGGAATCACTGCTCCTTTCTCCTGGTTCCTGGTGCACACAAAGTTTTGTTTGTGCTCTCCAAAAGTCTATTTTCCCAGTCCCATGTAAGTTCTGGCTGCTCTATGGTGGGGTTAATGGCAACTTCCTCCAAGAGGGCTTGTGCCATACACAGGTCTGCTGCACCCAGAGCCCCTACCTTTGTGGCAGGCCGCTGCTGACCCGTACCTCCACAGGAGATGCTCAAACACTCAAAGGCAGGTCTGGCTCAGTCTCTGTGGAGTCTCCTGGTGTGCACAAGGTTTTGTTTGAGCCCTCCCAGTGTCTCTGGCGGGTATAGACTATATAGAGCTATATAGTGATTCTAAACCTGATTTCACCCCTCCTATCATCTTGTTAGGCTTCTCCTTTGTCCTTGGACATGGGGTATCTTTTTTTCATGGGATTCAGCATTCTCCTGTCAACCATTGTTCAGCAGCAAGTTGTAATTTTGGAGTTCTTGCAGAAGACGAAGAGCCCATGTCCTTCTACAAACTTATGGTGACCAGGGGGAAGGGTTAGGGAGGAGGCTCAGATTTAGAGTTTTGGATTGACATGTACCCACTGCTATACTTAAACAGATAACCAACAGGGGCATACTGTATAAGTACTGTATAGGAATGCTGCTGTATGTTTTGTAATAAATAGAAAAAGAATTTGAAAAAAAGAATATGTATATGTATAACTGAATCACTTTGCTGTACACCTAAAACTGATAAAACATTGTCAATCAACCACTCCAAAAGGAAAACAAACAAACAAACCAAAAACCCAAACACTAACTCCTATCATGAAGGGAAGAGAAAGTTTACTTTTCCTTTGGATAAAGCTACTTAGGAAATCCCCTTCATGGATCACAGTCTTGTCATGGCAAAGGGGCTTGGGTAACTCAATGAAGCTATGAACCATGATGTGCAGGGCTACCCAAGACAGACAGGTCACAATGAAGAGTTCTGACAAAACGTGGTCCGCTGGAGGAGGGAGTGGCAAACCACTTCAATATTCTTGCCAGGAGAACCCCATGAAACTATGAAAAGACAAAAAAACAAAAAGAAGACATTGAAAGATGAGTCCCCCAGGTTCAAAGGTATCCAATATGCTACTGGGGGAGAGCAGAGGACACTTACTAAAAGCTCTAGAAAGAATGAAGCAGCTGGGCCAAAAGTGGAAACGATGCTGGTGGTGAAAGTAAAGTCCGATGCTGTAAAGAACAATACTGCATAGGAACCTGGAATGTTAGGTCCATGAATCAAGGTAAATTGGATGTGGTCAAGCAGGAGGTGGCAAGAGTGAACACTAACATCTTAGGAATCAGTGAACTAAAATGGACAGGAATGGGCAAATTTAATTCAAATAACCATTATATCTACTACTGTGGGCAAGAATTCCTTAGAAGAAATGGAGTAGCCCTCATAGTCAACAAGAGTCAGACATGCAGTACTGGGGTGCAGTCTCAAAAATGACAGAGTTATCTTGGTTCATTTCCAAGGCAAATCATTCAACATCATAGTAATCCAAGTATATGCCCCAATCACTGATGCCAAAGAAGTTGAAATTGACTGGTTCTATGAAGACCTATAAGACCTTTTATAACTAAGACTAAAAAAAGATGCCCTTTTCATTTAGGGGATTGGAACACAAAAGTAGGAAGCCAATAGATACCCGAAATGACAGGCAAGTTTGGCCGTGTAGTACAAAGTGAAGCAGGGCAAAGGATAACAGAGTTTTATCAAGAGAATACCCTGGTCATAGCAAACAGCCCTTTCCAACAACACAAGACAACTCTACACATGGACATCAGCAGACAGTCAATACTGAAATAAGATTGATTATATTCTTTGTAGCTGAAGATGGAAGAATCTCTATATGTTCAGCAAAAATAAGGCATTGGAGTGACTATGGCTCAGATCATGAACTCCTTATTGCAAAATTTAGGCTTAAATTGAAGTAGGGGAAACCACTAGGCCATTCATATATGACCGAATATCTGAAATCAAATCCTTTATGATTATACAGTGGAAGTGATGAAGAGATTCAAGAGAACAGATCTCATAGACAGAATGCCTGAAGAACTATGGTCAGAGGTTTGTAAGATTGTACAGAAGACAGTGACCAAAACCATCCCAAAGAAAAAGGAATGCAAGAAGGCAAAGAGGTTGTCTGAGGAGACTTTACAAATAGCTGAGGAAAGAAGAGAAGGGAAAGGCAGGGGAGAAACAGAAAGATATATCCAACTGAATGCAGAGTTCCAGAAAATATCAGGGATAGATAAGGATTTCTTAAATGAATAATACAAAGAAATAGAGGCAAACAATACAATGGGAATGACTAGAGATATCCTCAAGAAAATTAGAGATAGAAAGGTGACATTTCATGCAAGGATGGACATGATAAAGGATAGAAATAGTAAGGACCTAACAGAAGCAGAAGAGATGAAGAAGAGGTGATAAGAACACACAGAAGAACTATACAAAAATGGTCTTAATGACTGGGATAACTACTTTGGTGTGGTCACTCATCTAGAGCCAGAAATCCTATAGGTGAAGTCAAGTGGGCCTTAGGAAGCATTACAACAAACAAAGCTAGGGGAGGTGATATAATTCCAGCTGAGCTACTTAAAGTCCTATAAGATGATGCTGTTAAAATGCTGCACTCATTATGTTGACAAATTTAGAAAACTCAGCCGTGGACCACAGGACTGCAAAAGTTCAGTTTTCATTCCAATCCCAAAGAAGGGAAACACCAAAGAATGTTCAAACTACCTTACTATTTTGTTCATTTTACATGCTAGCAAGGTTATGCTCAAAATATTTCAAGCTAGGCTTTAGCTGTATGTGAACTGAGAATTTCCAGATGTAGTTGGGTGTTGGGTGTTAAAGAGGCAGAGCAGTCAGAGATCAAATTGCCAACTTTTGTTGGATCATGGAGAAGGCAAGGCAATTCCAGAAAAACATCTACTTCTCCATTGACTACGCTAAAGTCTGTGTGGGTCACAACAGACTGTGAACAATTCTTAAAGAAATGGGAGTACGAGACCATCTTACTTGTCTCCTGAGAAACCTATACAGGTCAAGAAGCAATAGTTAGAATCGGACATGGAACTATGAACTTGTTCAAAATTGGGAAAGGAGTATGACTAGGCGGTATATTGTCACCCTGCTTATTTAACTTCTATGCAGAATATATCATGTAAAATGCTGAGCTGGATGAATCACAAACTGGAATCAAGACTGCTGGAAGAAATATCAACAACCTCAGATAGGCAGAGAATACCACTCTAATGGCAGAAAGAGGAACTAAAGACACTCTTGGGGGTGAAAGAGGAGAGTGAGAAAGTTGGCTTGAAACTTGACTTTCAAAAAATTAATATCATGGCATCCAGTCCCATCATTTCATGTCAAACAGAAGGAAAAAAGTGGAAGCAGTGACAGATTTTCTTTTCTTGGGCTCTAACATCACCGTGGACAGTGACTGCAGCCATGAAATTAAAAGATGTTCCTTGGAAGGAAAGCTATGACAAACTAGGCAGCATATTAAAAAGCAGAGACATAACTTTGCCGACAAAGGTCCATATAGTCAAAACCATGTTTTTTCCAGTAGTCATGTGCAGATGTGAGAGTGGGACCATATAGAAGGCTGAATGCCAAAGAACTGATGCTTTTGTTTTTGTTTTTTAATTTAATTTTATTTTTAAACTTTACATAATTGTATTAGTTTTGCCAAATATCAAAATGAATCCGCCACAGATATACATGTGTTCCCCATCCTGAACCCTCCTCCCTCCTCCCTCCCCATACCCTCCCTCTGGGTCGTCCCAGTGCACTAGCCCCAAGCATCCAGTATCGTGCATCGAACCTGGACTGGCAACTCGTTTCATACATGATATTTTACATGTTTCAATGCCATTCTCCCAAATCTTCCCACCCTCTCCCTCTCCCACAGAGTCCATAAGACTGTTCTATACATCAGTGTCTCTTTTGCTGTCTTGTACACAGGGTTATTGTTACCATCTTTCTAAATTCCATATATATGCGTTAGTATACTGTATCGGTGTTTTTCTTTCTGGCTTACTTCACTCTGTATAATAGGCTCCAGTTTCATCCACCTCATTAGAACTGATTCAAATGTATTCTTTTTAATGGCTGAGTAATACTCCATTGTGTATATGTACCACAGCTTTCTTATCCATTCATCTGCTGATGGACATCTAGGTTGCTTCCATGTCCTGGCTATTATAAACAGTGCTGCGATGAACATTGGGGTACACGTGTCTCTTTCCCTTCTGGTTTCCTCAGTGTGAATGCCCAGCAGTGGGATTGCTGGATCATAAGGCAGTTCTATTTCCAGTTTTTTAAGGAATCTCCACACTGTTCTCCATAGGGGCTGTACTAGTTTGCATTCCCACCAACAGTGTAAGAGGGTTCCCTTTTCTCCACACCCTCTCCAGCATTTATTACTTGTAGACTTCAGGATCGCAGCCATTCTGACTGGTGTGAAATGTTACCTCATAGTGGTTTTGATTTGCATTTCTCTGATAATGAGTGATGTTGAGCATCTTTTCATGTGTTTGTTAGCCATCTGTACGTCTTCTTTGGAGAAATGTCTATTTAGTTCTTTGGCCCATTTTTTGATTGGGTCATTTATTTTTCTGGAGTTGAGCTGTAGGAGTTGCTTGTATATTCTCGAGATTAGTTGTTTGTCAGTTGCTTCATTTGCTATTATCTTCTCCCATTCTGAAGGCTGTCTTTTCACCTTGCTAATAGTTTCCTTTGCTGTGCAGAAGCTTTTAAGTTTAATTAGGTCCCATTTGTTTATTTTTGCTTTTATTTCCAATATTCTGGGAGGTGGGTCATAGAGGATCCTGCTGTGATGTATGTCAGAGAGTGTTTTGCCTATGTTCTCCTCTAGGAGTTTTATAGTTTCTGGTCTTACGTTTAGATCTTTAATCCATTTTGAGTTTATTTTTGTGTATGGTGTTAGAAAGTGTTCTAGTTTCATTCTTTTACAAGTGGTTGACCAGAGTTCCCAGCACCACTTGTTAAAGAGATTGTCTTTAATCCATTGTATATTCTTGCCTCCTTTGTCAAAGATAAGGTGTCCATATGTGTGTGGATTTATCTCTGGGCTTTCTATTTTGTTCCATTGATCTATATTTCTGTCTTTGTGCCAGTACCATACTCTCTTGATGACTGTGGCTTTGTAGTAGAGCCTGAAGTCAGGTAGGCTGATTCCTCCAGTTCCATTCTTCTTTCTCAAGATCGCTTTGGCTATTTGAGGTTTTTTGTATTTCCATACAAATTGTGAAATTATTTGTTCCAGCTCTGTGAAGAATACTGTTGGTAGCTTGATAGGGATTGCAATGAATCTATAAATTGCTTTGGGTAGTATACTCATTTTCACTATATTGATTCTTCCAATCCATGAACATGGTATATTTCTCCATCTGTTAGTGTCCTCTTTGATTTCTTTCACCAGTGTTTTATAGTTTTCTATATATAGGTCTTTAGTTTCTTTAGGTAGATATATTCCTAAGTATTTTATTCTTTCTGTTGCAATGGTGAATGGAATTGTTTCCTTAATTTCTCTTTCTGTTTTCTCATTATTAGTGTATAGGAATGCAAGGGATTTCTGTGTGTTGATTTTATATCCTGCAACTTTACTATAGTCATTGATTAGTTCTAGTAATTTTCTGGTGGAGTCTTTAGGGTTTTCTATGTAGAGGATCATGTCATCTGCAAATAGTGAGAGCTTTACTTCTTCTTTTCCAATTTGGATTCCTTTTATTTCTTTTTCTGCTCTGATTGCTGTGGCCAAAACTTCCAAAACTATGTTGAATAGTAATGGTGAAAGTGGGCACCCTTGTCTTGTTCCTGACTTTAGAGGAAATGCTTTCAATTTTTCACCATTGAGGATAATGTTTGCTGTGGGTTTGTCATACATAGCTTTTATTATGTTGAGGTATGTTCCTTCTATTCCTGCTTTCTGGAGAGTTTTTATCATAAATGGATGTTGAATTTTGTCAAAGGCTTTCTCTGCATCTATTGAGATAATCATATGGCTTTTATTTTTCAATTTGTTAATGTGGTGTATTACATTGATGGATTTGCGGATATTGAAGAATCCTTGCATCCCTGGGATAAAGCCCACTTGGTCATGGTGTATGACCTTTTTAATGTGTTGTTGGATTCTGATTGCTAGAATTTTGTTAAGGAATTTTTGCATCTATGTTCATCAGTGATATTGGCCTGTAGTTTTCTTTTTTTGTGGGATCTTTGTCAGGTTTTGGTATTAGGGTGATGGTGGCCTCATAGAATGAGTTTGGAAGTTTACCATCCTCTGCAATTTTCTGGAAGAGCTTGAGCAGGATAGGTGTTAGCTGTTCTCTAAATTTTTGGTAGAATTCAGCTGTGAAGCCGTCTGGACCTGGGCTTTTGTTTGCTGGAAGATTTCAGATTACAGTTTCAATTTCTGTGCTTGTGATGGGTCTGTTAAGATTTTCTATTTCTTCCTGGTCGAGTTTTGAAAAGTTGTACTTTTCTAAGAATTTGTCCATTTCTTCCACGTTGTCCATTTTATTGGCATATAATTGTTGATAGTACTCTCTTATGATACTTTGTATTTCTGTGTTGTCTGTTGTGATCTCTCCATTTTCATTTCTAATTTTATTGATTTGATTTTTCTCCCTTTGTTTCTTGATGAGTCTGGCTAATGGTTTGTCAATTTTATTTATCCTTTCAAAAAACCAGCTTTTGGTTTTGTTGATTTTTGCTATGATCTCTTTTGTTTCTTTTGCATTTATTTCTGCTCTAAGTTTTAAGATTTCTTTCCTTCTACTAACCCTGGGGTTCTTCATTTCTTCCTTTTCTAGTTGCTTTAGGTGTAGAGTTAGGTTATTTATTTGACTTTTTTCTTGTTTCTTGAGGTGTGCCTGTATTGCTATGAACTTTCCCCTTAGGACTGCTTTTACCGAGTCCCACAGGTTTTGGGTTGTTGTGTTTTCATTTTCATTCGTTTCTATGCAAATTTTGATTTCTTTTTTGATTTCTTCTGTGATTTGTTGGTTATTCAGCAGCGTGTTCTTCAGCCTCCATATGTTGGAATTTTTAATAGTTTTTCTCTTGTAATTGAGATCTAATCTTACTGCATTGTGGTCAGAAAAGCTGCTTGGAATGATTTCTATTTTTTTGAATTTACCAAGGCTAGCTTTATGGCCCAGGATGTGATCTATCCTGGAGAAGGTTCCATGTGCGCTTGAGAAAAAGGTGAAATTCATTGTTTTGGGATGAAATGTCCTATAGATATCAATTAGGTCTAACTGGTCTATTGTATCATTTAAAGTTTTTGTTTCCTTGTTAATTTTCTGTTTAGTTGATCTATCCATAGGTGTGAGTGGGGTATTAAAGTCTCCCACTATTATTGTGTTATTGTTAATTTCTCCTTTCATACTTGTTAGCATTTGTCTTACATACTGCGGTGCTCCCGTGTTGGGTGCATATATATTTATAATTGTTATATCTTCTTCTTGGAATGATCCTTTGATCATTATGTAGTGACCTTCTTTGTCTCTTTTCACAGCCTTTGTTTTAAAGTCTATTTTATGAGTATTGCTACTCCTGCTTTCTTTTGGTCCCTATTTGCATGGAAAATCTTTTTTGAGCCCTTCACTTTCAGTCTGTATGTGTCCCCTGTTTTGAGGTGGGTCTCTTGTAGACAACATATGTAGGGGTCTTGTTTTTGTATCCATTCAGCCAGAACTGATGCTTTTGAATTGTGGTGTTGGAGAAGACTCTTGAAAGTCCCCTGGACTTCAGGTGATCAAACCAGTCAATTTTGAAGGAAATTTGTCTTGAATATTCATTGGAAGGGAGTGACGCTGAAGCTGAAGCTTAAGCTTCAATACTTTGGCAACCTGATGCAAAGAGATGACTCATTGGACAAGACCCTGATGCTGGAAAAGATTGAAGGCAACAGAAGAAAGAGGTGGTGGAGGATGAGATGGTTAGATAGTATCACCAACTCAATGGACATGAATCTGAGCAAACTCTGGGAGATAGTGAAGAACAGGGGAGCCTCGTGTGCTGCAGTCCATGGGGTCACAAAGAGTCTGACAGGACTTAGCTAGTGAACAATAACAACTTAGGAAATACAAGGTACCTCCACCTTGCATCCCAGAGATGAATGTCTGAATTTGATTTGTCATCTCTCCTCATCACTTGGAATACTACCAGAATAAAATATACTTGTGTTTGCTTTTCTCCAGTGATATTTTGCCAATTCTCTTTCAAAATGTCTTAAATTGTACCATATTTCATTTACCCCTCTTTATTGATACTGTTTTTTTTTGTTCCATCTTCCTTTTTTTTTTTAATGTAGTAAAGAAAGTGTTCATCCTCTACTGAAAAAAATCCATGTTTCTATTTTTGCTCTAATTCCTATCCTTTCTCACTTTTTAAGAAAAGATTTATTTACTTATTTTATTTTTTGGCAGTGCTGGGTCTTGGTAGCTCCTGCGGGCTTTCTCTAGTTGCGGTGAGCAGGGGCTACTCTTTGTTGTGGTGCATGGGCTGCTTATTGTGGTGGCTTCTCTTGTTGCAGAGCATGGCCTCTATGCACACAGACTTCAGTAGTTGCAGTGTGTGAACTCAGTAATTGTGGTACACAGACTTAGTTGTTCTGCAGCACTTGGGATCTTCCTGGACCAGGGAACAAATCAGTGTTCCTTGCATTGCAAAGAAGATTTTTAACCACTGGACCACCAGAGACGTCTCCTCTCTCACTTATAAAGGACTTTGCTCATTCAGTCATCCATTCTCTTTCCTGCAACACTGATGCCACTAAATATACTAGAATTTTACAAATAGCCTATAAATGTGCTTTAATAGCTTCCATTTTAAAAACAAGATCCTGTAGACTCCCACTCTTGTCCCTTTTGTCAGATCATCATTCACAGAACAAAGTTCTCAAGAGTTGTGAATCCATTTGTTGAGCTACCATTCACTTTGCAACCAACTTCTATCTCGCTTCGGCCATCATTTATCCTCTAAAACTGCTGTTGTCAAGATCATTAGTGATCTCCAAGTCCAGTGGAAACTTGTCAACAGTTTTTGAGACATCTGGGAAAATTTTCCATCCAAAAATCTAGGTTCTTACTTAGTTTAAATTTTACCTTAGTGATCACACTCATTTCCATAGCTTCAAATACAAATTCACATCTGTAATGTATCACTTTCTTTAGGACTCAATATCCATATGTTCTTTGATTATCCAAACAGTTCTATTTAGATGTTTAATAAATATCTTAAATATAAGATATCTAGAACCAGACTTTTTATTTAAACAATTTTCTCTCAAGTCTATTCTTTTCCAAGAATGAAAATATCATTTCCATAGCTTTTCATGCTGCAAGCTTGGGGTTCATTCTAATTATTCCCACACCATCCTCATGGTCATCTCTCAATCCAAAGCCATGATGCCTGTTAATTAACAGTGTCAAGATATATTTGAAATCTATCCACTTCTCTCCACATTTATCACTACATTCTAGCATAAGCAATCAGTTCTGACTTTTTCCCCAATTGACATTTCTAATCAATTCAATTAATTTCCACATAGTGATCACAGTAATGTTTTTAAAACATACATTTGATCATTTCATTTCTCTGCCTTAAATCTTTCAGTGGCTTTCCTAGCATTTAGAATAAATTATACAACCCTATTGAGGCCTACAAAGCACATGATGCCCCCAGCTCCAACAGAATAAAAGTTATTTCTCCATTCTTTTCTTTTTTTCCCATTTCCCCATGATTACCATTAGTCAGTCATACAGATCTTCTCTTACTTCCTGTATTCAACCTCAGGGCCTTTGAACGTGTTCTTACTAAGATCACTCTTCTTCACTCCATTCTTTACTATATCATCATAAGTTTTACATCAGCCTAAGTAATTGCTTTTATCAGATATATCCAAACTAATTCTCCCTATACTTACTATCACAGAAAACTGTTCATTTTCTTTATATCATGTATCATTATTCTGTTTGTTTGTTTATATCTGTATCATTTTCTGTTTGTTTGCTGCCTGCCCACTTCCCAAGCCTGACTAGCCATGAGATTTGGGACTGTGGCTGTCTCCTTAAATATTATATCTCCCTCACCCACCATGCTGTCCAACACGTTGGGAATGCTCAGAACATTTATTGGCTGAATGAATACTTCTGTCAGAAATCCATTTCTGGCTCTATGTGGGTAAATTTTACATTAATACGTGTGGTCTAAATGGACTCACACTAAGAGGATACAAACATTAGTTCAGAATGTTCTTTCTAGTTTCTTGATCTCTTAAATCAGAAGTCACCATAAGACAAGAAATGCCTTTTTCTAAACTGGCTTCTGCTTTTCGTGGTCTTTAAAAACTGTGCCTAACCAAGTTCTACTAAGATTATATTTTATAAAATTATCCTGACTGAGTGAAAATGGGCAAAGAATGGGCTGAATTTGGCTGCTGCTCTACACAAATAAGAGTTTAGCTATATACTCGAGATCACATGGGATGTGCATTCACAGCCACAGCTATTCAGTGCCGCTCGTGGCTCTATTGAGATCATAAACAATAAAGAGACCAGAATCAAGGTTTCCTCAGAAAGAAACAGGAAACTTCAAATCTACTAAGTCAGCACAACTCTTGGAAATTGTTCCCTTGGAGAAAGCAAATGCTCAGGAACACATATTAGTTATCAAAAGAGATTTATGGTAAAGCAATGTAAGAGAGTATTTTATATACATATAATATATATATTAGATGTACAAACAAACATAAACCCAAACCCAATAAATAGCTGAGTTATGTCTAGAAATAAATTTTATTTAGTATTCAGCACTGTGGAATTCTGTGATGGAGCTAAAATTTTTATAAGATTTTTTTTTTCAGATGAATCATTCTTTTATCTTGTGTATGCACTTTTCTGATTGTCCATAGAAATGAATGGGTATGAGCAACAACAGTTTACACATTAGGTTAAAAAAATCAAGTATAATTAGTTTGACTTGAAATTGTATCCCTATTTTTGATTGTATGGCATAGTGAGCATATGTGAGCCGAAAGTAAGATGGTTATAAGCAGCTGGTTTTGTCTGTTTCTAAAAATAAGTATTGCCCTCAAATTAGTTTTTTAATACTCACATAGTCTAAAATGAATCTTATAAACTCAGAATAAATAAATGTTCTATTTTGCTCAAAGCTTTTCTTGAACTCCAGGGTCTCAGTTAGGCATTCATGTCTCTGTGTTCCATAATGATTTGGACACATATGCTTTATTGTTATGTTTAGCCCCTGATGTATTTTACAACACTTGAAAGCAGAAATAATATATTTTACATGTAGGTTTCTATGGCCCAAAGCAGATGCCAAATGAAAATTTTCAGTTTGATTTATTAATAATATTTCCAAAAGATTTTTACTTTTAAAGAGTCATTGTGTGCAATATTATATATTTCTAACTCACTCTATCTCTATGTATGGTGAGAAATTGAAATTGGGATACTCTTTAAACATGTGAATATATAATTTACATAGAAATCAAAAAGTCCAGAAAAATTCTGAAACATAAGCAATGAAATATAAAATAATGTATGCACACATAGCATACATATATTATGTTTGTATATGTACATATGTACATAAAAATTGATCAGATATACTTTTTTAATAATAAAACTAAATGCTAGGGAGAATACAGTGGAAGAGCTATTACTATGGCAGAAATATGAATTATTTCAACCATTTTTGAAAATAATTGAGAAAGTGGTAATCACAAAGATTATTGCTTAAAAGTATTCATTGTATTTATTGTAGTAAAAACTACTTAATGAGGGAAAAAATCTTAAGTATCCAACAATAATACTTATGATGATCTAAAATGAATTTTGTACCATTATTAGTCTTAGGTTTACAAATAATTTTAATAACAGGAAATACTCATGAATTAAAGTTAAGCTGGAAATAAAGCATATGCAATTATTTGTGTGAAAGTGTGTGCATCATGCATGTGCACTTGTAGAATTTCTAAAAAGTAATATGAAAAAGAAAATAAGCCTCCTGTTAAAAATAGCAGAATGATTTTTTTTTTCATTTATCACTGCCCTACTACAGCAATTTTTAAATAAGAGTAAAGGAAATAAACCTAGAGACAGACATCCTGGAGTGTGAAGTCAGTGGGTCTTAGAAAGCATTACTATGAACAAAGATAGTGGACGTGACGGAATTCCAGCTGAGCTATTTTAAGTCCTAAAAGATGATGCTATTAAAGTGCTGCACTCAATATGTAAGCCAATTTAGAAAACTCAGCAATGGCTACAGGACTGGAAAAGGTCAGTTTTCATTCCAATCCCAAAGAAGGGCAATGCCAAAGAATGTTCAAACTAACATACAATTGTGCTCATTTCATATGCTAGCAAGATAATGCTCAAAATTCTTCAAGCTAGGCTTCAGCAGTACATGAACCAAGAACTTCCAGACGTGCAAGCTGGGTTTAGAAAAGGCAGAGTATGTGTGTGTGTGTGTTGTTTGTTCAGTCACTTCAGTCATGTCCAACTCTTTGCGATCTTATGGACTATAGCCCGCCAGGTTTCTCTGTCCATGGGATTCTCCAGGCAAGAATACCAGAGGGGGTTGACATGCCCTTCTGCAGGAGGTCTTCCTGACCCAGGGAATGAGCCAATGTTTCTTGCATTTCCTGCGTTTCAGGCAGATTCTTTACCACTGAGCCACGAGGGAAGCCTTAAAGGAGGAATAACCAGAAATCAAATTGCCAACATTTGTTGGATCATAGAGAAAGCAGGGGAATTCCAGAAAAACATCTACTTCTGTTTCATTGTCTACAAGAAAGCTTTTAAATGTGTGGACCACAGCAAACTGGAAAATTCTTAAAAACATGGAAAAATCAGACCACCTTATCTGTCTCCTGAGAAACCTGTATGTGGGTCAAGAAGCAACAGTTAGAACTGATATGGAACAACAGACTGGTTCAAAATTGGGAAAGGAGTATGACAAGGCTGTATTTTGTCATCCTGCTTATTTAACTTTGGTGCAGAGTATTCAATTGTGCCCAACTTTTTGCAACCCCATGGACTGTAGCCCACCAGACTCCTCTGTTCATGGAATTTTCCAGGTAAGAATATTGGAATGAATTGCCATTTTCTTCTCCAGGGGATCTTCCTGATCCAAGGATGAAACCCACATCTCTTGAGTCTCCTGCATTGGAAGGAGGATTCTTTTACCACTAGCACCATCCATGTGAAATGCCAGGTTGAATAAAACACAAGCTGGAATCAAGACTGCCAGGAGAAATATCAACAATCTCAGATATGCAGATGATACCACTCTAATGACAGAAACTGAAGAGGAACTAAAGAGCCTTTTGATGAGGGTGAAAGAGGAGAGTGAAAAAGCTGGCTTAAAACTCAACATTTAAAAATTTAAGATCTTGGCATCTGGTCCCATCACTTCATGGCAAATAGAAGCAGAAAAAGTGGAAGCAGTCACAGATTTTATTTTCTTGGGTTCCAACATCTACTGCAGCCACAAAATTAAAAGATACTTGCTCCTTGGAAGGAAAACTATGACAAACCTAGTCAGCATATTAAAAAGCAGAGACATCATTTTTCCAATAAAGGTCCATATAGTCAAAGCTATGGTTTTTCCAGTAGTTATGCATGAGTGTGAGTTGTACCATAAAAAATGCTGAGTGCCATAGAATTGATGCTTTTTAATTGTGTTGTTAGAGAAGACTCTTGAGAATCCCTTGGACTACAAGGAGATCTAACCAGTCAATCCTAAAGGAAATCAACCTTGAACATTCATTGGAAGGACTGATGCTGAAGCTGAAGCTCCAATACCTTGGTCACCTGATGAGAAGAGGCAACTGACTGGAAAAGATCTTGATGCTGGGAAAGATTGAAGCCAAAAGGATTAGGGGGTGGCAGAGCATGAGATGGTTAGTTAGCATCACTGACTCAACAGACATGAATTTGAGCAAGTTCCAGGAGATAGTGCAGGATAGAGGAGCCTGGCATGCTGCAGTCCCTGGGATCACAAAGAGTCTGTCTGATTGAACAACAAAGAAAGTAAAAAGTATAAATTCAATAGACATAAAAAATAAACAAGAGAAGAAATGACAGATGAAAAATTATGGAAGATAGAACTTGGATAAAGCTCAGCTTTCTGCAACATGACATGAATTACTCAGAGAAAATTTTCTATAATGAAAAAATTAAATTTTTTGATATGATAGTCTTTTTTAATGGATTGCTGAATTTCTTTAAGAATGTCTCTTCCTGGCTATTATAAACAGTGCTGTGATGAACATTGGGGTACACGTGTCTTTCAATTCTGGTTTCCTCGGCGTGTATGCCCAGCAGTGGGATTGGTAAAACAAACAATCAAACAAACAAAAAGAAAAATAGCAAAAAAAAGAAGAAGAAGAAAAAAGAAATCTGTGTTCTGGGGCTTATGCTGGGAGCAATAAGTAGACTAGAAAAGCAAAGATTCCATGAAGTTGAAAGCTAATATCAGCACAGAACCAGATGTTGGAACTAGGGCAATAAATAGTAAAGTGGTTGAAAAAAATTTCTTTTCATATTGAGGTAAGACTTTTGGGGAGCTGCACGCCATCCCAGGTTGGTCCCATTCCCTCATTCCTTCCAGGAGCAAAAACCTTCTCAATCAAGACTTTCTATAGGTCAGATCAGCCAATGAACTCATAATCAAAAGTCACCAACCATGTGAGGAGGCAGAAGAGAAATAATAAATACTAGATCTAGGTACTTGCATACTATGTATATTAGGATTGACAGCTATAGAATACAGAACAAAATAAGTAAGAATGTTTAAATAAACAAAAGATGGAACCTCAGAGGTTAGAATAAAATCAGGTATGAACAGGTAGTTTAAAAATAAATATATTTTAGAAATGCAAAACATTATTGGTGATATTTAAATCTAAAGAATGGGTTAAAAAGAGGAATTTATGACCTAAAGAAATATCTGAATAAATTAACCAGAATTTGCAATTTAGAAAAAGAAGGATATGGGAAACATTGAAAAGAAATTAAGATATATTAAAAATTGAATGAGAAAGTCCAATAGGCATTTAGTAAGAATAGACAGAATGGTTTTCAATTATGACTAAGACAGACTTAGTCTACTAGATCCTGTGCTTCCCACTGATTATAATGAAAAATTCTATATAAAATACAGAAAACAACTACCTGAGGACACTGAAAAATAAACAAAATCAGGCAGACTAGGAAGGGAAACCCAAACTTGGAGAAACAATTCATCTGGGTATGAATTTCTCCTTTGTTTTACTATTTTTTCATTGCTTTGCCTCAGGGTAGGCTTAGATCCGAGCTTAAAACAATACAAATTTATTACCTCACAGTCTATAGATCAGAAATTTAGGAATGATAGTACTGGATTCTCTGCCCTGGTTTTCACTGGATGAAAAATCAGCCTGGGCTTTTATCTGGACATTCTGGAGTAGAATTCACTTTCAGGCTAATTCAGGTGATTGTAGGACTAAAGCCCCCAACTTTCTTCCTGGCTGTGGCAAAGACCCATTCTCATTGCTTCTTTGCTTCATGGTCTCCTGCATCTTCAAACCTGGCAAAAAGCTCACTAAATCCTTCAAGTGCTTTCTCAATCCTTCAAGATCAGACTTTCTCTTCTATTGGCTCTCCCTGACTTTCACTTCTGTATTTAAGAGCTTATGTGATGACATGGACCCATCTGAATAATTCAAAACAGTGTTCCTATTTTAAGGGAAAGCAGTATTGTAATTACATCTCAGTTTTTAAAGATTAGAGCCTGGGATATTTGGGAAGCTATTTTAGAATTTAATTTATCACACTCCACAAAACCATTTAGAGATAATTCTTCAATTCTCTGAGTTTGTATAAGGCTGTAATTAATCATTTCTTAAGTATTTGATATAGCTTACCTATAATGTATTTCTGATCCACTGCTTTCTTATTGTTTCTCTAATTTATTTACTTACTGGTAAAATATTAAATATTTATTACTTATTTATTACTAATATATTATTCTACTTATTCACTATTAATATATTATATAGTTTATCTTTTTCTAATTTGTTTTGAGATATTTATTAAATTCATCAGTCATTTTGAAGTATCACCTATTAGCATTTTTGCTTATTTTTATCTTTTCAGAATTAATTACCATATATATATATATACATTTTTTTTTTTTAATTTTGGCTGCATTGTGCAGCCTGTTGGATCTTAGTTCCCTGCTCCTTGTATTAGAAGCACAGAGTCTTAACCACTGAACCACCTGGGAAGTGCCACTATATTTATCTTTTATATTTCCTTCTTTCTACTTCTTTTAGGCTAGTTCTGCTGTTCTTTTTCTAACTTCTTAAGTTAGATTTTAGGTTTAAAATTTTTGTTTGAATCACATTAAAAACATATAATTATATATGTCCCTGATGCATATTTTTCAGCTCTTATGAGTAATTGGTATGTAGCCATTAGATAAAGTTTAACTGTTTAAATATTTTCTATCTTTGCTGATGTTTCTAAAAACAGAGTTAGCCATCTGTTTCTTAAAAGTTCATTAAAATGTGCTACTATGACTGTCTCAATTTTTCCTTGTAGTACTTTTAAAGTATTTTGAAATCATTTTATCATACATAAAATATTACAGTGTCTTACCTTGTAGTACTAGGTAGTTACCCTTTCTTTTGTTCTCTCATAATAATTTAAGTCTCAGAACAACTTCATCTAATAAAACTGGAACCTAGGACTTTTCTGTAGTATTTTCTTTTTACACCATTTTGGTGTCGACATTTCTTCTTTTTGTTTTAATCATGTCTATCGGGCTTCAGTGGCTCAGATGGTAAAGAATTCGCCTGCTATGCAGGAGACCCGGATTTGATCCCTGGATGGGGAAGATCCCCTGGAGAAGGGAATGGCAACCCACTCCGGTATGCTTGCCTGGAGAATTCCATGGACTGAGGAACTTGGTGGTCTACAGTCCATGGGGCCATGAAGAGTGGGACACGACTGAGCGACTAACACTTTCACTTTCACTTTCATTGGGCTCCCCAGGTGGCTCTAGTGGTAAAGAATCCCTCTGCCAATGCAGGAAATGTGAGACGGCAGGTTCTGTCTCTACGTCAGGAAGGAGGAGGGCACAAGTATCCACTCCAGCATTCTTGCCTGAAGAATCCCATGGGCAGAGGAGCCTGGTGAGCTACATACAGTCCATGGGGTTGCAAAGAGCTGGACAAGACTGAAGCAACTTAGCACCCATGCATGCACTGCAAGTATATGGGTGTTGGTCTTAAAATCCTTAATACAATTTTCAACTATTAACTAGTGCTTAGTCCCTTTGGCAACCCACTCCATTACTCTTGCCTGGAAAATCCCATGGATGGAGGAGCCTAGTAGGCTGCAGTCCGTGGGGTCGCTAGGAGTTGGACGCAACTGAGCGGCTTCCCTTTCACTTTTCACTTCCATGCATTGGAGAAGGAAATGGCAACCCACTCCAGTGTTCTTGCCTGGAGAATCCCAGGGACGGGGGAGCCTGGTGGGCTGCCGTCTATGGGGTCGCACGGAGTCCGACACGACTGACGCGACTTAGTAGCAGCAGCAGTCCCTTTAGGTGCCTCCCTGGTGGCTCAGATGGTAAAGCATCTGCCTGCAATGAGAGAGACCAGGTTCAGGAAGATCCCCTGGAGAAGGAAATGGCAATCCACTCCAGTACTCTTTCCTGGAAAATTCCATGGACGGAGGAGCCTGGTGGGCTACAGTCCATGGGGTCGCAAAAAGTCGGACACAACTGAGCGACTTAACTTTCTTTCTTAGTCCATTTATACCAATGATGACTACTCGTCATTCAGTTCATACTTAATATGTTGGTGTTTCTCCTTTTCCCTGCTTTTTATATTTTCTTTCTTTTTCTCTTGTTTTCTTTTGGATTGACCATTTTTTTCTTTTATTTGTTTTTTCACAGGAGCTTGGCAGGCTACAGTTCAAGGGGTGGTAGAGTTGGACACTACTGAGCAACTGAGCACACAATACTTTGGAAGCTACATAATCTATTTCTGGTCTTTCAGTGTTACCCTATAAATTTTTGCAAGAACACTTTGCAAAGACTTACTTTACACATTCATATGAATTTGTTCTTCTTTTATTACAGACTCAGAAATATTTTAAAATGGATTGTTTACAATTTACTTAGCATTTTATCACAATTTTTGCTGGGAAATATTTTAATAACTTACTGGAAGCAGTAGCTCCTAAAGCTAGTATTTTTTACTATGAAAGAAATCCTCACTTAAAACATATATAACTTGTTGAGACAGACATTTTTTTTTTAAAGGAAGGATTATGAACCAAGTAATATGTCTGAAAAACTGAGTGAAATGTTAAAATACTAGAAAGAAAATGGAGAAATACTAGAAAGATGAAAAAGTGCCAAATATGTTCCAAGTGGAAATAGAAAATGTAAAAAGATTAATACAATTTAAGAAATTGAAGTAAAAACAGTCCTTTAGAGATAAATTCTATCAAAATTTTAAGAAATAATTCTATATTAAACAATTTATTTCAGAAAAAATATTTTTTACTGTAAGGTGGTTTTGTATATTAATTTCTTTTCCTACTATAGTCACTTTATTTTAGGTCATTGCTTCATATTTGGAGATTCTCCTGCAATGCAGGAGACCCAGGTTTGATCCCTGGGTCAGGGAGATCCCCTGGATCTTCAGCTGTTCTTTTTTAACTTCTCAAGTTAGATTTTAGGTTAAAAAAGTTTTTTTCAATCACATTAAAAACATATATATGTCCCTGATGCATATTTTTCTTACACTAATCTGAAAATCTTTGTCCTTTAAAAGAGTAGAGAATAATTTCATTGTTTAAAAAAACCAACACATTTTTTATGATTCTACTTCTTTCAGCTTTGGAGCAAATTGTTTTTAAAAATTAAAGATATTCCAGATATTCATCCCCTATAGTTTCTGCTCTATGATCATTTTTTTAATCAATTGATTAAAAAAATGGTATGTGTTCAGTGACTCCTAAGCACTTAATGTTGTAACTAATTTATCATCTTGGGTTTACAAAGATGATCTGATTAAAGTTTATTACATACTGAGGTTTTCTATGGCTTTGATGGACACTACTAAGTTCTACTTTAGAATCTTTCCAGGCTAAAATCAAGGATGCCAGAGTGTGAATGTTAATTTTTGTAGTTCTGATCAGTTATGTGTTGAAACTGACCAAAAATTGGGTTTTGAGGGAAATCTTGGTTTTCGTATTAATATCATGATCACCTGTTGCTGTTGTTTAGTTGCTAAGTTGTGTCTGACTTCTTTTCCAACCCTATGGGCTGTAGCTTGCCAGGCTTCTCTACCCATGGGATTTCCCAGACAAAATACTAGAGTGGGTTGTCATTCTCTCCTCCAGGGGATCTTCCTGACCCAGAGATTGAACCCACATCTTCTGCATTGGCAGGTGGATTCTTTACCATTGAGCCACCAGGGAAGTCCCATCCTGATGGCTAGGTAAATATAAGTTAAATAATGAACTTTTTCTCTTTCTTCTCTGGGATAGTTTAAATAACATTGCAAAATCTATTTTCTGTAGGATCAATATAATTTACCTATCTAGTACAATTTACCTACCTAGTCCGTTTTGGGGGAGTTAATGTGTGATTCATTCAATAGCCCTTGATCTAGTTGAAGTTTTTAACATCTTAAGGTTGAATTTTGATCATTTTTGTTTCCTGAAAAATTATCAATTTCATACAGTTTTTCAGTTCTTTTGTATAGTTTTTGTAACAGGACCAAAGTATTCTTGTTATTTTAAATATTATATATATGGTTATTTCCTTAGTGTTTATCTGTGCTTCTTTACATGATTTTTAAAATATTACATTATTAAGAGGTTAATTAATTTCATTAGTTTACTTAATAAATGGTTTTATTATTATTTATTGTTTCTACCAATTTCCTGTTTTCTAATTCTCAATTCCTTGTCACTGTTCAATCCTTTGGATACCTTTCCTTAGAATAATTTTCTAACTACTTCTATTAAATATTCAAATCAATTATTTTCATATTCTTTGTTAGTAATACAGCTACTAGGTCTCTATATTTTCTTATGAGCCTTTTAAACTATATGCCACAAGTTCTAATATACAGTATATTCCTTATAATTATTTTTATTATGCCTTTTGTTTCTATTTGAAACATCTTTATTTTCAGTTTGCTCATTTAATACTGAATTAAAAAAAACTTTATTGAGATGTAATCCATATAATATATAATTCACTCTTTCAAAGCATATAACTGCTTTTTTATTTTTATTTTTGGCTGCTCTGAGCAGCATGTGGAATCTTAGTTCCCTGACGAGGAATCAAACCTGTGCCCTCTGCAGGGGAAGCAGGGAGTTTTCTTCAATTGGAGGAGAATTGATTTACAATACTATGTTGGTTTCTGTCATATATTAACATGAATCAGCTATAGGTATATGTATGTCCCCTCCCTCTTGAATTTCAGTACCACTTCCCACCCTATCCCACCCCTCTAGATTGTCACAGAGCACTGGATTTAATCAGGGAGTCTTAGGCTTGCTAGGGAAGTCTGAGTGTTTTAGTACTTGTATTTTTTATTTTAATTTCTAGTTTTAGCTAATTTTAACCACAAATGATGTCAACTTATGAAATTAGATAAGATTTCCCTCTTGCCTTAAAATGTGGTCAACTTCTGTTAACATGCCTGCATGCTTGAAGAAAAAGTAAATTATTACTTTTCAGTGTATAAAATTTATTTTTGCTATTTGATTCAATGTTTATTCCTTGATTGTAATGACAGATACACTTGATCTGTGGTCTGTTTTCATATTTTTATTAGAATTTTTGAAGGTTTCTATTTTTTAAAACTCTTTAATTAGTGTGCTACAACATTGCTTCTGTTCTTTGCTTTGGTTTTTTGGCTGCAAGCCATATGGGATCCTAGCTCCACAACTAGGGATCGGACCCACAATCCCTGCATTGGAAGGTGAGGTATTAAGCACTGGACCACCAGGGAAGTCACTTGAATGCCTCTTTGTCTTTCTGTAACATTCTTATTCTTACGGTTTGCCTTTCTACTATTTTGGTTCTATGTCTATACTTGAAAGAATTAAATGCTTATTCAATGGTTTTACTCTTCTTTCTTCCTTCCTTTCTTTTTGGCTGGAATTCATTATTAATTATTACTGTCAAAAGAGGCTATATTCATCAATGCTGTATTTCCCGAAATATTCTCCAGTAGAAATTGCTGATATAAGTAGAAAGGCAGATGTAGAATATGCTTCAGTACTAGAAAAATTACAATTTTTCCATTTATCACTCTTTATCCTTGTGCCTGGAAATGGCTATAAGAATTCCAGTCTTCACATCTATATAAAATTATAATGTCCAGAGTAAGAGAAACAGCTCTTTTCTCTTTTAGCAGCAGTCCCTCAAGAGAAAGATAATAATTCCCCCAATACTCCTACCAAACTTCTCTTTGCATATCATTGATTCAAATTGTGTCACATGCCCATTGCTGAACCCACTGGTGTTTATAGGAGAAGGTGGTAGCTACATACGACAGATTCATTGAACCTATCACTGATAAGGTAATATAGACTTACACTAATATGGGAGATGCATAGGCTAAGGTTACTTAGGAAAAATGCAGGGCAGCACTTGGAAATAGAGAAATGGATGCTGGCAGGGAACTACCAATTGTCACATGTTAGTTTCATTTTAATTATTAATCTACTTTGAAATGGGGGAATTCATTCTGCACCAGCTACTAACTGAAGTTTAGTGCTGGAGAGAAGTTGAGGACTTTGCACAATCAGCATGAGGCTTGGATTTAGACATGGGAGTAACAGGCAAATTTGGCCTTGGAATACGGAATGAAGCAGGGTAAAGACTAATAGAGTTTTGCCAAGAAAATGCACTGGTCATAACAAACACCCTCTTCCAACAATACAAGAGAAGATTCTACACATGGACATCACCAGATGGTCAACACCGAAATCAGATAGATTATATTCTTTGCAGCCAAAGATGGAGAAGCTCTATACAGTCAGCAAAAATAAGCCCAGGAGCAGACTGTGGCTCAGATCATGAAATCCTTATGCCACATTTGGACTTAAATTGAAGAAAGTAGGGAAAACCACTATACTATTCAAATATGACCTAAATCAAATCCCTAACAATTATACAGTGAAAGTAAGAAATAGATTTAAGGGACTAAATCTGATAGTGCCTAATAAACTACGGATGGAAGTTTGTGACATTGTATAGGAGACAGGGAGCAAGACCATCCCCAAGAAAAAGAAATGCAAAAAAGCAAAATGGCTGCCTGAGGAGGTCTTACAAATAGCTGTGAAAAGAAGAGAAGCAAGAAGCAAAGGAGAAAAGGAAAGTTAAACCCATTTGAATGCGGAGTTCCAAAGAATAGCAAGGAGAGGTAAGAAAGCCTTCCTCAGTGATTAGTGCAAAAATATAGAGGAAAAACAATAGAATGGGAAAGACTAGAGATCTCTTCAAGAAAATTAGAGATACCAAGGGAACATTTCATGCAAAGATGGGCACAATAAAGGACAGAAATGGTATGGACCTAACAGAAGCAGAAGATATTAAGAAGAGGTGGCAAGAATACATAGAAGAACTATACAAAAAAGATCTTCACGACCCAGATAATCACGATGGTGTGATCATTCACCTAGAGCTAGACATCCTGGAATGTGAAGTCAAGTGGGGCTTACAAATAAAGCCAGTGGAGGTTATGGAATTCCAGTTGAGCTATTTCAAATCCTAAAAGATGATGCTGTGAAAGTGCTGCACTCAATATGTCAGCAAATCTGGAAAACTCAGCAGTGGCCACAGGACTGGAAAAGGTCAGTTTTCATTCCAATCCCAAAGAAAGGCAAAGCCAAAGAATGCTCAAACTACTGCACAATTGCACTCATCTCACATACTTAGTAAAGTAATGCTCAAAATTCTCCAAGCCAGGCTTCAGCAATATGTGAACCATGAACTTCCAGATGTTCAAGCTGGTTTCAGAAAAAGCAGAGGAATGAGAGATCAAATTGCCAATATCCGCTGGATCATCGAAAAAGCAAGAGAGTTCCGGAAAAACATCTATTTCTGCTTTATTGACTATGCCAAAGCCTTTGACTGTGTGGATCACAGTAAACTCTGGAAAATTCTGAAAGAGATGGGAATACCAGACCACCTTTGCTGCCTCTTGAGAAATGTGTATTCAGGTCAAGAAGCAACAGTTAGAACTGGACATGGAACAACAAACTGGTTCCAAATAGGAAAAGGAGTACTTCAAGGCTGTATATCGTCACCGTGGTTATTTAACTTATATGCAGAGTACATTATGAGAAACTCTGGGCTGGAAGAAGCACAAGCTAGAATCAAGATTGCTGGAGAAATATCAATAACCTCAGATATGCAGATGACACCACCCTTATGGCAGAAAGCGAAGAATAACTAAAGAGCCTGTTGATGAAAGTGAAAGAGGAGAGTGAAAAACTTGTCATAAAGCTCAACATTCAGAAAACAAAGATCATGGTATCCAGTCCCATCACTTCATGGCAAATAGATGGAGAAACAGTGGAAACAGTAGCAGACTTCATTATTTTGGGCTCCAAAATCACTGCAGATGGTGATTGCAGCCATGAAATTAAAAGACGCTTACTCCTTAGAAGGAAAATTATGACCAAATTGCTGCTGCTGTTGCTGCTGCTGCTGCTAAGTCGCTTCAGTCGTGTCCGACTCTGTGCGACCCCATAGATGGCAGCCCACCAGGCTCTTCTGTCCATGGGATTCTCCAGGCAAGAACATTGGAGTGTGTTGCCATTTCCTCCTCCAATGCATGAAAGTGAAAAGTCAAAGTGAAGTCGCTCAGTCATGTCCGATTCTTAGCGACCCTATGGACTGCAGCCCACCAGGCTCCTCCGTCCATGGAATTTTCCAGGCAAGAGTACTGGAGTGGGTTGCCATCGCCTTCTCCAAATTAGACAGCATATTAAAAAGCAGAGGCATTACTTTGCCAACACAGGTCCATCTAGTCAAAGCTATGGTTTTTCCAGTGGTCATGTATGGATGTGAGATTTGGACTAATAAGAAAACTGAGCAGAGAAGAATTGATGCTTTTGAACTGTGGTGTTGGAGAAGACTCTTGAGAGTCCCTTGGACTGCAAGGACATCCAACCAGTCAATCCTAAAGGAGATCAGTCCTGAGTATTCATTGGAAGGACTGATGCTGAACCTGAAACTACAGTACTTTGACCACCTGATGTGAAGAGCTGACTCATTTGACAAGACCCTGATGCTGGAAAAGATTGAAGGTGGGAGGAGAAGGGGACAACAGAGGATGAGATGGTTGGATCTCATCACTGACTCAATGCACAAAAGTTTGAGTCAACTCTGGGATGGACACTGAGTCCTGACGTGCTGCAGCCCATGCAGTCACAAAGAGTTGGACATTACTGAGTGACTGAACTGAACTGATATGACTGTCATTCACAGCTGCAGAATTGGTTGTCATCTTAGCCTGCTCCTCTAATCTGCCACACAAACACTCTGGAAGTTGAAAAGATATTGAATTTTTAATATTATTTTTCATCTTAACATTCTCTATAGGCTATCATTTTGAATTTGGCTCAGGTACACAACTAAACTGCATTTGTTTCCTATGGCCTTGTATGCTTAGTTGCTCAGTCCGTGTCCAACTCTTTGAGACCCCATGGACTGTAGCCCACCAGGCTCCTCTGTCCATGTGGTTCTCCAGGCAAGAATACTGGAGTGAGTTGCCATTCCTTTATCCAGGGCCTATGACCTTGTACTCATAAATGATTGCTGGTTTCATGTCCACAAACAATAAATGCTGGAGAGGGTGTCAAGAAAAGGGAACCCTCCTACACTGATGGTGTGAAGGTAAACTGGGATAGTCAGTATGGAGAACAGTATGGAGGTTACTTTAAAAACTAAAAATAGAACTACTATTTGATCCAGCAATCCTATTGCTGGGCATATAACTGGAGAAAGCCATATTTTGAAAGGTATATGCACCCCAATATTCATTATAGCACTATTGACAGTAGCCAAGAAATGCAAGCAACCTAAATATTGATCAACAGAGGAATGGATAAAAATGTGGTACATATATATACAGTGGAATATTACTCAGTCATAAAAAGAATGAAATAATGCCATTTGTAGCAACATGGATGAACCTGGAGATGATCATAGTAAATGAAGTAAGCCAGACTGAGAAAGACAAATATCACATGATATTTATATGGGTAGTCTAAAAAGATGATACAAATGAACTTATTTACAAAACCGAAACAGACTCACAGATTAAGAAAACAAATTTATGGTTACCAAAGTGGAAAGGGAGAGTGAGAGGTAAATTAGGAGGTTGGGATTAACATGTACACACTACTATATATAAAACAGATAATCAACAAGGACTTTAACTGTATAGCACAGGGAACTCTATACTTAGTATTTTGTAATAATCTATGTGGGAAAAGAATCTGGAAAAGAATGGATATATGTACTGCTGCTGCTGCTGCTAAGTCGCTTCAGTTGTGTCCGACTCTGTGAGACCCCACAGACGGCAGCCCACCAGGCTCCCCCGTCCCTGGGATTCTCCAGGCAAGAACACTGGAGTGGGTTGCCATTTCCTTCTCCAATGCAGGAAAGTGAAAAGTGAAAGTGAAGTCACTCAGTCGTGTCTGACTCTTAGCGACCCCATGGACTGCAGCCTACCAGGCTCCTCTGTCCATGGGATTTTCCAGGCAAGAGTACTGGAGTGGGGTGCCATTGCCGTCTCTGGATATATGTACAGGTATAGCTAAATCATTTTGCTGTAAACCTGAAACTAGGACAACATTGTAAATTAACTACATTCCAATATAAAATAAAAATTAGGTTAAAAAATTAAGGTAGATTCAAAGTATAGAGGGGGATTACTATGTTGAAATTTTCCAATTTTTTTCAATGCTTCTGTTAGTTCTAGGAAATTCAGTATTGAATATTAAGTCAAATTTAAATTATTAAAGTATATTAACATGGAAACCCATGGTTCAATTGTTAAAGAATCTGCCCGCAATGCAGAGACCCACTTTTGATCCCTGGGCCAGGAAGATTCCCTGGAGGAGGAAACAGAAACCCACTCTAGTATTCTTTCCTGGAGAATCCCATGGACAAAGAAGCCTGGTTGACTACAGTCCATAGGGTCACAAAGAGTCAGACACGACTGAAGTGACTTAGCACACATTAGCTAAATTATGGTTCTACCACATTTCCTTTAATGGCAAACATCATGGCAGACAATGCATGTGTGCGTTTGTGCTAAGTCACTTCAGTTGTGTCTGACTCTTTGTGACCCTATGAACCATAGCCCCCAGGCTCCTCTGTCCATGGAATTCTCCAGGCAGGAATACTGGAGTGGGTTGCCATGCCTCCCCTCCAGGGGAAATAATGAAGTGGGTTGCCTCCTTCATGACAAACTACTGGTTCTAACCTGAACTAAGCCATCTAAAACTATGCATCTGGGTCCTATCGGTTGAATGAAGAATGGTGCACAGGCATGATTATGCTTCCAAACTCTTTACACTTTAATTAAAATTCCCAGACTACAGAAACTATTAAGGACACTTTCTGTGAGATACCTTATATTCATTTCTTCCAAACTCAAAATCCTGAGACAGTGCATAAAAACGTATTTAACACTGTTATTTAAATTTAAGAAAGAAAAATATAATGTATGTTGGAATTAAAGGTATTTTCCAAAGTGAAATGAGCTAATTTGGAGTGAGGTCTGAGAATGAAAGAAACTTCTTTATAATTTTATGCAAAACATATATTTATATACGAAAAATTTTGTAATTGGTATTTATAAATGTGTTAGAGGAGATGTCCATATAAAGGAAGAATAACTATAATATCTCGATTAATTTTTCTATAGAAAAATATAATTTCATTTAAATGTTTAATTCTGCAATAGTTTTCAGGTATTTGAATATCAAAACACATTGGAAGGGCTTTAAGGAGTTAACAAAGCAGATCATCACCACGTCATTATCTTTAGTAGATTCATGAAATCTACTAAATGAATTTGAAAGATTCTTACTCCTTGGAAGAAAGTTATCACCAACCTAGACAGCATATTAAAAAGCAGAGACATTACTTTGCCAACAAAGGTCCATCTAGTCAAAGGTATGGTTTTTCCAGTAGTCATGTATGGTTGTGAGAGTTGGATTATAAGGAAAGCTGAGCACTGAAGAACTGATGCTTTTGAACTGTGGTGTTGGAGAAGACTCTTGAGAGTCCCTTGGAAGTATCAGAAGTATTAGAAGTCCCTTGGAAGTCAATAGAAGTATTGACTGCAAGGAGATCCAACCAGTCAATCCTAAAGGAAATCAGTCCTGAACGTTCATTGGAATGACTGATGCTGAAGCTGAAACTCCAATACTTTTGCCACCTGATGGGAAGAACTGACTCATTTGAAAAGACCCTGATGCTGGGAAAGATTGAAGGTGGGAGGAGAAGGGAATGACAGAGGATGAGATGGTTGGCATCACTGACTCAATGGACATGGAGTTTGAGTAAACTCTGGGAGTTGGCAATGGACAGAGAGGCCTGGCATGCTGCAGTCCATGGGTTTGTAAAGAGTTGGACATGACTGAATGACTGAACTGAACTGAACTGATTCCTAGGGAGGCATATAATAGGGAAACATGTATTGTTCAACATTATATGTTGGTTAGGTGATTTGGATCAAGATGCCATAAATGGCTACAGAACAGCTAATATCTAGGTGATTGTTGAAAAATAATTTATTAATATAATAAAATATCAAGTATCTTGATAAATGAAAAATAATAAATATCACCAAAGACTTGAGGTGGCACATTTATTCTGCAGTTTGGTATATGCTACATTTTGCTATTTAGTCATATATGTTTCAATAATTAACTGAAGCTTATTCAGTGAACTTCTCCTGCAGGCACAAAAGTTCCTAACCTATACAGGCTAGGTAATGACTAGTTTAACATCAAAGGTATAAACAGTGAGGTGTATTTCTAATTGTAATATGTCAACAAGTTATTCATACCTTTCTAGGTTTCTAAAGTAATATTTTGTTTGTAATTTTATGAAAAGATTGTGGATGCATGAATTCAGGCGTATTGCTTTTGAAGAAAAAAATGATTAGAAACAGATTATGTGTCATAAGCCTATTACAAACCTTTATAAGCTTGAAAAAAAATCATAATTATAATTTTGCCATGTTTTCTGGTGTTTTACTATACAGCAGGTTTTCTTACAATTAAGAACTATATTCTTATTTTCTAAAATAATTGCTAAATCTATTGATAAATAAATGAACACTCAAGTCTACTATTAGTCATGCTTCTCTGTGGTTGAATTTCTGAAAACAAAATTTATTTTTTTTTAAATGGTAGAAAAGTTTTTTTTACTCTAGAGTCCAGAAAAGGAAAAAATCTTCAAAGGAAAAATCCAAACTAGACTCTGAATATTTTTTCTATAGCATTACTTTGTGGGTAAGGTCAAAACATGCTTGTTCTCTATTTTTTCATCTTCCCTCTAAAAGAGTCATCTTGTATACCTGTGGTGGATTCATTTTGATATTTGGCAAAACTAATACAGTTATGTAAAGTTTAAAAATAAAATAAAAAAAAAATAAATAAAAGAGTCATCTTGGTACCTTATGTTCTCTTACATAACAGGCTTGCAGAACCCTAAGTGTTTCTGGATAATCTGAGGCACAATATTGCATTTTCACCCAAGCCCACAATCCATCCCACTAATGATTTACTCTGCTATTTACTGTTTTCTCTCCTTCCAAATGCCTCTTTTGAGCTTCCTCAAGGTGTGATTGGCTGGCCTAACATATTCTTTTTTTCATTATTTCATATTGAGTTTGGTGTATCTTATCTGCTTTTCTCTAATGTCTTGGAGATGTTTTCCCTTGAATTCACTGACTTCACATATTCTAGTTCTATTAATTAACTCTGTTTTTTTTTCTTTCACACAAGAGATTTTTAGTTATATTAATAACCAACATGCATACAATCCTCCCTAACCCCAGATTTCTGCTTCATGCTTGGTAACTTCCTATTCATCCTGTAAAACCCAACTCAAATATTACCTCTTGTACTTAGCAACCAAAGATATTACTATTTTTTTTCATATCTTCATAGCATTTATTCATTAGTCATCACATTTATTATTAATTTATGGAGTTTATTCACATTTAAATTTTATTTATACAAGTATACAAGTTCACTTAAAAAAAATCAAACAGCACTCAAAAATATATCAGTTACCTCCTTATTGATGCTGTGTTTTATAGGGTAAGTCCCATACATAGGAACTAGCTCAATGTAAAACCACTTTCCTTACAAAAAAGACAAACAAAACAAACTTTACTCAATCCTTTCATTGAGACAATGTGTTTTATCCAATATGCTATGATATAAGATTGTAAGTGAATAACTTCCTATATTTATATTCTATAAATTCCTTATCTTATACTTAAAAGGTAACAGTTGCCCAGGAAGTGTTTAATATTGTCCTGAATCATGGTTTGTTGCTTGTTCGTTTGTTTTTAGTCTTAAAACAGTGGCTATTTTAAAGCTTGAAAAACACCAAACCTTGCCATATTCAGTTGGCTAGTTTCCATGCAGGGTCAATTATTTATATAGAGGCACTCAGCATTATGGCTTTAAAAGATATATGACATGCTAGGAAACTGAAGATACAATTATCATTTGGAGATAAATGTCATGAATAACTTCAAGTATTTAGAAAAACTTGGTGGTGTTTTATAGATAGTATTTTAGAAGTCGGTGATTGGGCATTGTTTGAAGACCTATATGACTAAAAAATATGAATAGACATTTAGTTTCAGCAAGAAATAAACTTAGAGAAAAACAAGGTCTTGCAGAAAATTTATTTTGTCATTTTAAACCTGCTTTGAGAAGGCAAATGATTTGTCTCCTCTAAACAATGCCAGTTACAGCTTTGCAAACAGATATGGCAAAATACTCAGGAAACAATTGGGGCTGGAATAAACTCTGGACAGTTGCCATTCCTACTTTATAGTCTTTATTCTTTCAGCCATTGTGACCGAATGCTTCTAAAATAGTTTCTGATCATCCATCCTTATGGAAGAGCAATAGGTTTCAAAGCTTTCATTTATATGACTTTGTCATGAGTTAGTCTTGCATGAATTTTCACAGAACACTTGGGAGTATTTTAACAGGAAGCCTCACTAGAATGGATGAGATAGTTATGAAATATCAAACAAACATGAACCTCAGTGGAATAGCAATGGATGTGTGGAAAGAGATTATGACATTGGAAATCAGATATTGGATTTTTATTAATACAGACATCACAGAAAAATGTTGGTTCCCAAATCAGCATCTATTTTTTCCTCCTCAAAATGCCTAATTACTCAGACCTCATCCATGCAGCTTTTGTGTATGAGGTGAAATAGCTTCCATCCTGGGCTTCATTAGTTTAAGACCAATGACTTAGCCAGGAAACTAGACTTAATGAATGGATGCATGACATTCTTTGAGGACATCTTAGCCAATTCTTATCTAGGAGATAAAAGA
Organism: Bubalus kerabau; assembly: GCF_029407905.1. Classification (NCBI taxonomy): domain Eukaryota; kingdom Metazoa; phylum Chordata; class Mammalia; order Artiodactyla; family Bovidae; genus Bubalus; species Bubalus kerabau. The sequence goes on from NC_073631.1 coordinate 44,257,484, forward strand.
AAATAACAGCTGAGAGAACCTTCCGAGAAAGAATTTTCTTTCTGCTAAATGAGAATGACCAGAGAGGTAACATCTTCTTTTCTTGTCCTCTACAACTGAGGCTCTGAACTCAGCAATGTGAGAACAAGGTTGGCAGATGCAGAAGCCGTGATTCAGCCATTTCTTAGATCTGCACATGCACATTTGTGAGTGGAGACTGTTCCTTATTGATTATGCCAAGTTAAATCACATTTTCCTGCTTATATTTAGTTATTATTAAAATCATTTTAGACAGATGTGGAGATTGTCATTTTTAATTAAAATCCAAAAATTATCCTTTTATTTTAGCCAATAGCTACACTTTTCTTTATACAATTCCTCTTTTCAAGACTTTTTTTCACAATGTTATGCTTTTTTGTGTATTGATGCCACTAGACAAAAACTTGATTTGTTTAGTTCTGTGATGGTGGTATTTCTATTGTATTTAGTTTTCTCTGTCTTATGACCAATGGTATCTATAGACAGGAATCATGACCCAGAGAATGGCACGCATACACCATCCTGAAGTACTCGGAATTTTTCCCCTTTAATACGACATTCCTGATATCTGCACTAAATTGCTTCAGAAAATCTGAATTCAATAGCTATTCAATGCAAGTTTAGGCTTCCCACAAATCTAAGAACTAGCTGAAGACGACAAAGAAATTTCATTTCAGTAATGATGATACTGTTTCTAAGCTGAAGAAACAGGTATGAACCAGACAAATATTCCGAGCCATTAAGAAATGTATATACTAAAATAAACAGTGAATGAACAGATAAATCTAGATTCATAAGTGCCATGAAAAAAATAAATGGGATAGTGGGGTAGACGTATAAGTGGAAGGGGAACGTTGGACATGGGATAGTCAGAAATACATCTTTGAGGGAAAGAGAGCAGCTAGGCGATAGCCAAGGGAAGACGAGGTTTCAGCAGACACAAGGAAGTAAAATGAACCACGGAATAGGTGAAGGCCTGTCACAGAGGAGGAACAACATATTTTTAAAGGGAGACATTGTGAGATAAAGACGAAAAGCTAGGGAAAGATCAGATATTTGGTTATAATTGCAATGACAAGTCCTTTGAAGGCATAAAGTGAAAGAAAATGTGATTTACATTTCTAAAAAGGTTACCCTTGCTGCTGTGTGGAAAAGGGATTGAAGAAAGCAAGAGAAGACACCGGAGAGGCACTCAGGATACTATCACAAAGTCCAAACATAATATGATAATTTAGATTTGTATGTTGGCATTAGAGAAGGAAAGCAGTGATGGAATTGAGGTACATTTTGGAATTAAAATTTTAGAACATGATGATTGTATTAGAGTATAAGAGAAATGGAGATACTAAATTTGGGTATAACAGGGGTAAATACAAATGGTATTTCCTGTACTAAAACTTGTGGGTGGCATTTTTATTAAGATCATGTTAAGTTTAAATATCAACTAAGGGAGAACTGAACACTTATAATGTTGAGTGTTCTTCCCCAAGAACATGATTGGTCAGCTTGTTCAAGCTTACTATAGGGTTTTTCAAAAATGTTTCAAGTTATCTCCATTTAGATTTTTATATTTTGCTACCTTTCATCATAAATATTTTTGAAAAATCTGTTTTGAATTGGTTCTTCTCATCTATTATATCTCTTAATTGTTTATCATTCACATATGCTATGCTATGCTATGCTAAGTCACTTCAGTCGTGTCCGACTCTGTGTGACCCTATAGGCAGCAGCCCACCAGGCTCCTCCGTCCCTGGGGTTCTCCAGGCAAGAACACTGGAGTGGGTTGCCATTTCCTTCTCCAATGCAGGAAAGTGAAAAGTGAAAGTGAAGTCACTCAGTTGTGTCCGACTCTCAGTGACCCCATGGACTGCAGCCTACCAGGCTCCTCTGTCCATGGGATTTTCCAGGCAAGAGTACTGGAGTGGGGTGCCATTGCCTTCTTTGATCATTCACATATAAGACAGTAATTATTTTGGTATGTCAATTTTCCATGCTAGCTTACTAAATAGTTTTCACTTTAGTTCAGTTCAGTTGCTCAGTTGTGTCCGACTCTTTGAAACCCCATGGACTGCAGCACTAAATAGTTTTATTGTTTACATAATATTTCTTTTGATTTCTTGGCTTTTTTACATGCACTATCTGCAAGTAGTTTTAGGTCTTTTCATATTCCTATGCCTCTACTAGTTTTCTCTTACTTTAGCTATTGATAAGATAATGTTATTAATCCAATTTTTATCAATAATAATAATGACAATGCTGCTGCTGCTGCTGCTGCTAAGTTGCTTAAGTCGTGTCTGACTCAGCAGGTGTTTATGTTTTGTTTCTGATTAAATTGCCTCCAGTGTTTTATCATTATTTAAGATTCTGATCTGCAGACTAAGAGTTATTTTTATCATGTTCAAGGTATGTGTTCTAATGCCTCATTTAGTGAAGGTTTTTCATCAAGAATAGAATATCATTTTTACATGTCAAATATATCTTCAACATCTTAGGAGATATTTTCAAGGCATCTGTTCTTAGATCTATTAATATGAGCAATAACTTTAATGAACAATATAATATTGAAGGGTGCTTACACTCCTATTTTAAGGTTATATACTGTTACATTTTGAATATTTACTCAGGATTTTTTCATATGAGTGTTCACATGTGAGAATGATTTTTTATTTCTTTTTTGTACAATTTTTATCAGATTTTGGTATTTGTTTAAAAATAATTTGAAAGCTTTCATTTTTTTTTTTTCTCTTTTTGGTCTGGGGCAATTTTTCATAGTGTTGGGATTCTCTGGTCTTTATTGGTTGGGAAAATTCGACTACAAGTCCATAATTTTCTATTGCTTCTTGTACAAATAGATTTTTAATAGCTTTATTTTGTTTAGGAAGATAGATTAGCACTATTAAGATCAGTTTAAGTAATTTTTTTTCCTAGAAAATTATCCATTTCATGTAGACTTAAAATTTTATTGATGGAGAGAGCTACACTTCTCTCAGAATTAAAAAAGATAATTGATTTGATGGCTATTTTACCTTTCTCTTGTCTGTTTTGTTATTTTATGTATTTGTCCACTTTGTTCTCTTATTTTTCCTAATACAGTTGTGTGGTGAAATGTTTCTTTTTCCTTATTTAAAGGGTTAAATAATTTATTTATCATTTATTTTAACTCACTACTTTCTGCTTTCGCCTTTGTGAATTTCTTCTGCTTTGTTTCTGGTTTCTCTTTTCCCTCTACCTAACACTTTGGTTAAGAGAAGGTGATGGCACCCCACTCCAGTACTCTTGCCTGGAAAATCCCATGGACAGAGGAACCTGGTAGGCTGCAGTCCATGGGGTCGCTAGGAGTCCGACACGACTGAGCGACTTCAGTTTTACTTTTCACTTTCCTGCATTGGAGAAGAAAATGGCAACCCACTCCAGTGTTCTTGCCTAGAGAATCCCAGGGACGGGGGAGCCTGGTGGGCTGCGGTCTTTGGGGTCGCACAGAGTCGGACACGACTGAAGCGACTTAGCAGCAGCAACATTTTGGTTAGACATTTAATGTATTATTTTCATTCTTTCAATATTAGCAATATGAGTTCTTTTTGGATTTGAATTTCCTCTGAGTACCATTTTAACTGTATTCCATAAATTCCAATATATATTACTTATACTACTGCTATATCCTTCTATTTTATTTTTTTCAGAATAATTTTATTCAAAAAAGAAACTACAACAAATATGTTGGATTCTCTTTGGGCAACTTTTAGAAACCTGCAAAATGAGTAAGCATTGCTTACAATATTAAAAAGTAAAGCACAAATATAGGAAAGTGGTAGTAAGATGCACAGAACTCACACTGTTAAGATTGTGACAGAAGGAGATAGAAGAGGCGAAAGTCACACAGGTGGCTTCAAAAGTCCTATAAATGCCTAGGTCTTAAACCAGATGTGTGGAGATATGGGTGCTCATTATTTGGTTAATCTATCTACATTCCAACTGTTTTATAGTCTGGTGTTTCTTTTCAATACCTAATAAAGGCAATTAGTATAGTATAATTAGATCATTTCAGAAAGCAATGCATACACATTTCAAACATTTTTTGTACCAATTTTTATAAAAATTGCATAATTATTGTCTTCCATCCTAAGTATTTTATTAAGGCCATTTAATGCAAGTAAAAACTTCTATTTTACTTTAATTTTGTTGTTTTGATTCAATACATTGTAGTCAGAGAATATTGTCTACTTTTCAACTGTTTGTATGTTTGTTGAGGTATTCTTTATGACCTAAATGATTTTTAACCTTTAAGACAGTTTCATATACAACTGCCAAGACATTATATTCCTTAATATTGGGATATATGTCTCAATAAATTATATAGACATAAACATGGTCTGTCTAGATCCTCACGTAATACTTTTTTTTTGCCTTTGACTTGCCTTGGATGAAGACAATTAAAGTCTATTACTAGTGTGCATAATGCATCTTCTGTAGGTTTTGGTTTATGAAAGTTGTTGGTATATTATATGGTGTTTAGAGAGTCATAACTCTTTTATCTTTACTGTGAAGATATAACAAAATATATATTTTGTTCTCATTTAATAGCTTTTAGTCTGAATTATACTTTGTCTGATATCAAGTTGTTATCTCTGCTTTCTTTTTGGTTTTTGCTATTACTCTTTTTCTATCTTTTCAAGGTAGTCTTCTTGTATATAATATAAATTTGCATTTTTGCTGTCAGTCTATCTGAACTTTTTTTTTTTAAGTAGGTGAGTTAAGTCTGTACACATTTAGTAATTAGATATTCACTGTCATCTATTTTTTATGTTTCTTTTAGTATTAGAAAAACATACATCTTGCATTTCCAATGTCTACCTTTATGTGAACATCTCATTCTCCATTTTGCTTATGAACAAATAAAAAATTCACTTAGTAACTCTTCTTTATTTTTCTTTCCTTCTCATCCACCATCTAATTCTGGCAATCATGTGGTATTTCTTAGAGTTTATATTCTTATTCTTAAATATATTTGTGATGAATAATTTTACATGTTAATTTGACTAGATTGGGTTTGATCCCTGGATTGGGAAGATCCCCTGCAGAAGGCATTGACAACCAACTCCAGTATTCTTGCCTGGAGAATCCCATGGATAGAGGAGGCTGGCAGACTGTAGTCCATAGGGTCAGACAGGACTGAGCAACTTTCATCTTCACCTTCACCTTGACTGGATCACAGACTCTTGGCAACCATTATTTTTGGGTGTGTCTATGACGGTGTTTCTGAATGAAATTAGCATTTGAATTAGTGGAGTTGGTAAATTAGTTTGTATCCCCAGTGTGGGTGGGCATCATCCAATCAATCAAAGGCCTGAGTACAGCAAAAAGGTGGAGGAAGGACAAATTTGGCCCTCTATGCCTGATTACTGAGCTGAGACATCCATTTTCTGCCTTGGTGCTCCTCGTCCTCATCATCTTCACTCCTGTTTCTGAGGTCTTTGCACTCAGACTGAATCACACCACAGGTATTCCTAGGTCTTGAGCTGGCCATTGGTGTATCATGAGACTTCTCAATCTCTCTAATTTTGTGAGCCAATTCCTTACAATAAATCTCTTCATACATACATATGAAGAGATTTATTGTAAGGAATATATATAGAAAAGGTAGAGGAACCAAAGATCAAATTACTAACATTTATTGCTGCTGCTGCTGCTAAGTCACTTCAGTCGTGTCTGACTCTGTGCAACCCCATAGGCGGCAGGCCACCAGGCTCTGCTGTCCCTGGGATTCTCCAGACAAGAACACTGGAGTGGGTTGCCATTTCCTTCTCCAATGCATGAAAGTGAAAAGTGAAAGTGAAGTCGCTCAGTCCTGTCTGACTCTTCTCGGCTCTATGGACTGCAGCTTACCAGGCTCCTCCATCCATGGGATTTTCCAGGCAAGAGTACTGGAGGGGGTTGCCATTGCCTTCTCTGGCCAACATTCATTGCATCTTTGAAAAAGCAAGAAAGTTCAAGAAAAACATCTACTTCTGCTTCATTGACTATGCCAAAGCCTTTGACTGTGTGGATGACTGTGTGGATCACAACAAATTGTGGAAACTTCTTAAAGAGAAAGGAATACTAGACCACCTTATCTGCCTCTTGAGAAATCTGGATTCAGGTCAAGAAGCAACAGTTAGAACTAGACATGGAACAACAGACTGGATCCAAATCAGGAAAGGAGTACGTCAAGGCTGTATATTGTCACCCTGCTTATGTACCTTAAATGCAGAGTACATCATGAGAAATGCTGGGCTGGATGAAGCATAAGCTGAAATCAAGATTACCGGGAGAAATATCAATAACCTCAGATATGCAGATGACAGCACCCTTATGACAGAAAGTGAAGAGGAACTAAAAAGCCTCTTGATGAAAGTGAAAGAGGAGAGTGAAAATGTAGGCTGAAAACTCAACATTAAAAAAACCGATATCATGGCATCCCATCCCATCACTTCATGGGAAATAGATGGGGAAAAAATGGAAACAGTGACAGATTTTATTTTCTTGGGCTCAAAAATCATTGCAGATGGTGACTGCAGCCATGAAATTAAAAGATGCTTACTCCTTGAAAGAAAAGCTATGACAAATCTAGACAGCATATTGAAAAGCAGAGACATTACTTTGCTGACAGAGGTCCCTCTAGTCAAAGCTATGGTTTTTCCAGTAGTCTTGTATGGATGTGAGAGTTGGACCATAAAAAAAGCTGAGTGCTCAAGAATTGATATTTTTGAACTGTGGTGTTGGAGAAGACTCTTGAGAGTCCCTTGGACTACAAGGAGATCCAACCAATCAATCCTAAAGGAAATCAACCCTGAATATTTATTGGAAGTATTGATGCTGAAGCTGAAGCTCTAATACTTTGACCATCTGATGTGAAGAACTGACTCATTAGAAAAGACCCTGATGCTGGGAAAGGTTTAAGACAGAAAGAAAAGGGGATGACAGAGGATGAGATGGTTGGATGGCATCACAGACTCAATGGACATGAATTTGAGCAAGCTCAAGGAGATGGTGAAGAACAGGGAAGCCTGAGGTTGCAAAGAGTCAGACATGAGTGAGTGACTAACAACACATAAAATAATTTCAGAATTGTAAAACCAGCATTATCCCCAACAATATGGATATAAAAATCAACTTAAGATTTAATAGGCATTATTTCTTCATTTTTTGAGTATAATCTCATAAAGAAAATACAGACAAATCATTGTGGTTTAAGCTCATTTGTAGCACTAATCCTCTCTGTGGTTGTCCAGTGCATATTTAGGTTCTCTTTTTTTAAATTTGATTTTGATTTTTGGTATTATTTAAAAATTCAGTTTATTTTTTTTTAATTATGACAAATACTGGTAAGTATCCAAAATAAACTGTACAAGATATGTTATATTTAAAGAAATCTATCTTCTTTCCTTGTTTCCTCCTTCCTAAACCCTCTGTTAATATCTATATGACAATTGGTAAGTCTATTCTAATATACTGTATCTACATAGTCATGGCATATAGTCCTTACATTCTATACTGCTCCCCTAATATCAGTTCATCTTATGTTATTAGGTAAATATAATTTTTTGCTTAATGCCAGTACTTATCACTACTTATAACTACTTGGTTGCTTGAGTCATGTCTCTAGTAAGTTCCTTATGAAGGGATTATAGGACTACTCTGAGTTCTTACTTATTCCTGTTAGTCCACAATATTTATTTCTGAGGCTATGTTTGACTGGATATAAAATTCTTGGCTTACATTTTTTTCTTTTTGTGAATTTCTTAAATAAATTGTTCTTTTATCTTTTGGTATAATATGTAGCTGAAAGTTATATTTTCTTACCGTTATACATGACTTGGTCTTTTTGCTTAGGTGTCCAAAGATTTTATTTTCTTTTTCTTAAAATAAAATAGATGTATTAAAACATGTTACTATCTTGGCTGTTTAGGGTCTATTTTCCGAAATGTAGAATGTAGTTTTCAATATATATTAAGTTACACATTTTTAATGGGATTCTTCATGGATTTTTAACATTTGTTCTGTTTTATTCTCTGCCTTTGATATTTATTTTATGTCAAGTACCTGTTTTCAAATTATTCATCCCATTTTGACATTTAAAAATGTCTACCAAAATAATGATAGCTTAGTCTCCAGACTTAGAAGAGCCAGAAGTCTGAAAAGAGCCAGACTCATACGTTCTGTCCTTCTGCATTATTCCATTTTTCATGTCAGCAGTTGAATCTCATTTCAATATTTCTTGTTACTTTTTTTTCCTTTAAAAAAATCACTTCTCACTTCATTCTACTCTGATAGAGCTACTGAACCACCTAAGGGAACAGTCTCAGGAATGCAAAGATAATAGTATTTTAATATATTTTAAGATTTCTCTCACAAGATTGATACTTTTGCTGAACATTATTCTGTCATGATATTCTACACCTAAAATATTTTAAACACTGAGCTATGCTATTATAGATAATATTAAAATTAGAATATTTTTAAGCCAAACATTGCCTCAGACATGCTATAATTTTTAGCATGCATATTTGAAGATCTAAAAATTATAAAAATGGAGTCAGTTTGAAAATTTTTGATTTAAAAAACTTTTGAAAGCTTCCTAACTGCTGACATTTACTCATTATAGAGGCAAATTAGTTTTCCTTCACAAATGAAATAATACTGTACATTGTTCTTTATATTTTCCCTTCTTACATCTGTATTTTTGCCCTGGTTTATATTTTCCTGAGGTAGGAACCAGAGGGCTGCTCAGTTCCAAGTATATGGTAAACTAAAGCATGGAAACATTTATGCCTGCCCTGGTCTTTTTTCTTCCCTCCCTTCTTTGGTCTTTCTTAAAACCTTAAGCTTTATTGGTTTAGTCATAAAAATTGGTTACTATGAAAACCTTCCTTACCATCCTCAGTATGAGACTGGGAATTATAACCTAGTTGTCATCCTAAAATGTGGCTGCAGTAAGTGTTATTGCCACTTTTTTCAAATATTCAGTTCAAAGAGAGGATATTCTTACATCCCTGAAATACAAACAGCACTTTAAACATTTTGTTAATGTTAAAATATTCAGTGGAAAATATCAAAGAAAAGGCAATCATAGCATACTATGGAAAGATATGAGAAGTGAATGTACAGGAAATCGTAGAAGTGTGGCAAGTCACTTACGTTAGACAACACAAGAATTTAAAGACATCAAAAGGGACTCCAAAACATGTAATGTGTAAGTGTATCAAAAGTAGAGGATAAGTGGGTACCCTTATTGATAAAGGTATAAAAATGCTCTTGTGTTCTAAAAGGAAATTATTTCTTTGCCAAATGATTTGAAATATTGCACCTAAATTATTAGCATCCAGGAAAAATTAAGTAGCCTTGATATGTTAATACATGTTTAATATATAAATGTTCTAGAGCTATGACAAAATGGAATCTTCTTCAGATTTTGGAAAAACTCTTGATTAAAACACATAATCAGATTGAAAAAAAAAACTAAGCAGTTAAAAAATATTTGAAACACAGCAAAGATACAATTTAAAAAGATTAAATTAAAATGCACAGTTTAGCCTTAGAGAGATGTGGGCTTAACCAAGAACCTGTATCTTCAGTAATCTATGCCTCTACCATGTAGCTTCTCTCCCTCCACCCAGAGATCCCAGTAAGTCAGTGAGAGGGCAACTATGCTCAGATGCTGGCTTCTAATTATCATTCTCCACTGAAAGGAACCAGGGTTTTTTGTTTTTTTTTTTTTTTCAGTGAAATGCCTGATTATAGATCCTTGGCAGAGAAACAAGAGAGTGAGCTGGAATAACCTGTTCTCAAAAATAAGAAAATGTTCCAAGACTGATGGAGCTATGCTGAGAAAAAGAAAAAAAAGACCAATTTATTGAAGAATAAAATAATAACTGAATAAATGCAGATATAAGCCACATTTATGGAGTACAGACAAACTAATCTATACATTTTATATAATTCCCATTAATATAATTATATAAAGTTTAAATATAATTAATCTAGATGATGAATAGGTTATATGAGACAAAAAAATGAGCATTTTGAAAGACAGAGCAGTGATATCTTGACCTCACAGAGAAAATCACATTCCATTAAACAACAACTTGAGTAGTTCAGAGCTCATATAGTAATTGAAAAATAAAATGAATACACAGAATATCCAGAAACTAATAGTATAAACATAAGGCATCAAAAAAATTTTGGGGGAAATTAATATATATAAAGGAACATATCTACCTCATGCACAATAAATTCCAGGTAAATTATACATCTATAAGCCTTTGATGAAAGTGGTAGAAAATATTTATTATTTAATATATCTGAAATATGGGCTTCCCAGATGGCACAGTGGTAAAGAATCCATCTGCCAATGCAGGAGATTCAAGTGATGCAAGATCGGGAAGATCCCCTGGAGTAGGAAATGGCAACCCAATTCCATGGACAGAGGAACCTGACTGTCTAGAGTCCATGGGGTTGCAAAGAGTCGGACATGACTGAGCATGCATAAACACAATATATGGAACATACTAATATGAGAGGGAATATTTTGTTATTAAGTGATAAATCTAATAAAATTTAAGGAAAATAGAGGTTTTTGGGATTTGTAATATAGTAAAAATAGTTTAAAATAATTTAGCCTGTTTTTAAATATATACAGTTGAACTTTGAACAGCATGTGTTTGAACTGCAAAGGCCTACTTATATGAATATTTTTTTTCAGTAGTAAATATTATAGTATTTACATATTCAACTACCTGCTTGACATGTCTTCTTACATATATGTGTGTGTGTTAAGTTGTTTAAGTCATATTCGACTCTTTGTAACCCTATGGACTGTAGCCCACCAGACTCCTCTGTCCATGGGATTCTCCAGGCAAGAATATTGGAGTGGGTTGCCATTTCCTTCTCCAGGGAATCTTTCCGACCCAGGGGTCAAACACAAGTCTCCTGCATTAGCAGGTAGGTTCTTTTACCACTAGCACCACCTGGGAAGCCCTTATATACGTATTGTGCTGTGCTTAGTCGCTCAGTCATGTCAGACTCTGTAACCCCATGGACTTTAGCCCACCAGACTCCTCTGTTCATGGAGATTCTCCAGCCAAGAATACTGGAGTGGGTTGTCATGCCCTAATAGATATCCTAAATATAGAACATTTAAAGCAGAAGCATCTATCTACATCTCTAACTTCTTCCTCTCCTTGTATTTGTCACTATAGTAAATTTTAATTTTACTTAGGCTACATGCCTGACAGTTTTTCTTTATTCCACACATCAAATTAATTATCAAATCCTATAGAAAAATCCCCAAACAATAACCAAATCTTTCTATATTTCTCCAAATCTATACCATTAATTTAGTCTGAACTACCCTTATATCTCACTTGAGTCATTGTAATATTTTCATGATGGGTGTGCCTTTTTCCACTTTGTCCCCTGCACCTTCAACCTCAATTCATTTGACACAGAGAATCCATATTGTTCTCTATAAATGAATATGATCATATCATGCCTCAATTAAAATATCTTTAAGGTTTTCTTTTAATTTCAATGAAATTAAAAGAATTGTTCCTTGGAAGAAAAGCTATGACAAACATAGACAGCATATTAAAAAGCAGAAACATTACTTTGCCAACAAGGGTCTGTCTAGTCAAAGCTATGGTTTTTCTAGTGGTCATATATGGATGTGAGAGTTGGACTATAAAGCTGAGTGCCGAAGAATTGATGTTTTTGAACTGTGGTGTTGGAGAAGACTCTTAAGAGTCCCTTGGACTGCAAGGAGATCCAACCAGTCCATCATAAAGGAAATCAGTCCTGAATATTTATTGGAAGGACTGATGTTGAACCTGAAACTCCAATACTCTGGCCACCTGATGTGAAGAACTAACCGATTGGTAAAGACCCTGATGCTGGGAAAGATTGAAGGCAGGAGGAGAAGGGGACAACAGAGGATGAGATGGTTGGATGGCATCACTGACTCGATGGACATCAGTTTGAGCAAGCTCTGGGAGTTGGTGATGGACAGGGAAGCCTGGCGCGCTGCAGTTCTGGGAGTTGGACATGACTGAGTGACTGAGCTGACTTGAACTTAAGGATTTCTTTTTAGATTTATAATAAAGTTCAAAATCCCCACCACGCCTTATGTGATTGACTCCTGCCTACATTTTTATTTCTTCTAGCAGAACTATCCCCTTGCTACATATATCTTATCCCTATTGTTATCTTTATTGTTTTTCAAACATGCCAGGAGTGTTCCTGGTTTACGGCTCTTCCACATCTTAACAGTCTATCAAAATTACTTTCTACTAGACTATACAGCTGACTCCAGGTAGTTGTTTATGCTGCAGTCCACATGTTGACTCTGATTGTTTATGATTGTTCTATTTCTTTAATCTGATTCGTTGCCTTTTCTTAGTGGTGTGAACATATATGTTTAACAAAAGGTGAAAGAAAGAAAGGGGGTTGGGAGAGGAAGAGAAGCAGGGAGTAAGAAAGAACAAAGACAAAGTCAGAAAGAAAACAAGAAAAGAAAGAAAAAAGGAAGGACGGAAGGGAGGTAGGAAGGGGAGCCCTGGTTTATACTATTTGTCAATTTTCATGGTATAAACATTCCATGAGGGCTAATTTTACCTACCAATATGACTTCATGAATAAAAATTGGCAGGAAAATGTACACAGATCAGTTTTCAGAAGCTGACAAATGACAAATGACATCTCCAATATAACACGGGACTATCTGTTAAGAGTTTTACTCATTTACCACCTTGATTTATGTTTTATCTAATATCTATTTTTGATAAGACATAAAGCTTGGAGATTTTAACAGGTCTCAGACCAGATCAGTCGCTCAGTTGTGTCCAGCGCTTTGCGACCCCATGAATCGCAGCACGCCAGGCCTCCCTGTCCAGCACCAACTCCCGGAGTTCACTGAGACTCATGTCCATTGAGTCAGTGATGCCATCCAGCCATCTCATCCTCTGTCGTCCCCTTCTCCTCTTGCCCCCAATCCCTCCCAGCATCAGAGTCTTTTCCAATGAGTCAACTCTTCGCATGAGGTGGCCAAAGGACTGGAGTTTCAGCTTTAGCATCATTCCTTCCAAAGAAATCCCAGGGCTGATCTCCTTCAGAATGGACTGGTTGGATCTCCTTGCAGTCCAAGGGACTCTCAAGAGTCTTCTCCAACACCACAGTTCAAAAGCATCAATTCGTCAGCACTCAGCCTTCTTCACAGTCCAATTCTCACATCCATACATGACCATAGGAAAAACCATAGCCTTGACTAGACGGACCTTTGTTGGCAAAGTAATGTCTCTGCTTTTGCATATGCTATCTAGGTTGGTCATAACTTTCCTTCCAAGGAGCAATCGTCTTTTAATTTCATGGCTGCAGTCACCATCTGAAGTGATTTTGGAGCCCAGAAAAATAAAGTCTGACACTGTTTCCACTGTTTCCCCATCTATTTCCCATGAAGTGATGAGACCGGATGCAGGTCTATAGTGAGATTAATAGAAATAAGGGAATCAGAGGGTGTTCTGATATAGCAAAATCTTAGTATGAATTTACAATTTAAAAACTCCATTCACTTATTTGAAACTTTTATATATAAATGAAAACATTTTAATGAAATAGTAACAAAGAATATCAATCTATAAGAAAGCATATTTATAAAATACAAATATCATTTGTTTTTCTTTTTAGGAGAAATAAATCTCAAACCTAGAATAGCATGAAACTCACTGGAGCTATTCCATATATGAGGTAAAATGTTTTTCAATGATACACATGTTTGCCAATACAGGGTGTGGTTTCCCCTCATATTGTGAACATAAAAGGTTTTGCAAGTAGAAGGAAATCAAGACTCTCTTAAATTAAAAGGTTTTGTGTTTATGAATATAATCTTGGAGCACTGTAGCTAAATATTTTGAGATAAATTTTCTGTACAGCCCTCTCAAAAAAGATCTTTATGACCCAGATAATCACAATGGTGTGATCACTCACCTAGAGCCAGACATCCTGGAATGTGAAGTCAAGTGGGCCTTAGGAAGAATCACTATGAACAAAGCTAGTAGAGGTGATGGAACTCCAGTTGAGCTATTTCAAATCCTGAAAGATGATGCTGTGAAAGTGCTGCACTCAATATGCCAACAAATTTGGAAAACAGCAGTGGCCACAGGACTGGAAAAGGTCAGTTTTCATTCCAATCCCAAAGAAAGGCAATGCCAAAGAATGCCCAAACTACCGCACAATTGCACTCATCTCACACGCTAGTAAAGTAATGCTCAAAATTCTCCAAGCCAGGCTTCAGCAATACATGAACCATGAACTTCCAGATGTTCAAGTGGTTTTAGAAAAGGCAGAGGAATGAGAGATCAAATTGCCAACATCAGCTGGATCATCAAAAAAGCAAGAGAGTTCTAGAAAAACTTCTATATCTGCTTTATTGACTATGCCAAAGCCTTTGACTGTGTGGATCACAATAAACTGGAAAATTCTGAAAGAGATGGGAATACCGGACCACCTGACCTGCCTCTTGAGAAATATGTATGCAGGTCAGAAAGCAACAGTTAGAACTGGACATGAAACAACAGACTGGTTCCAAATAGGAAAAGGAGTACATCAAGGCTGTATATTTAACTTCTAATAAACCCTGCTTATTTAACTTCTATGCAGAGTACATCATGAGAAACGCTGGGCTGGAGGAAGCACAAGTTGGAATCAAGATTGCCGGGAGAAATAACAATAACTTCAGATATGCAGATGACACCACCCTTATGGCAGAAAGTGAAGAAGAACTAAAGAGCCTCTTGATGAAAGTGACAGAGGAGAGTGAAAACTTTGGCTTAAAGCTCAACATTCAGAAAACTAAGATCATGGCATCTGGTCCCATCACTTCATGGGAAATAGATGGAGAAACAGTGGAAACAGTGAATGACTTTATTTTTCTGGGCTTCAAAATCACTGCAGATGGTGATTGCAGCAATGAAATTAAAAGATGCTTACTCCTTGGAAGGAAAGTTATGACCAACCTAGAGAGCATATTAAAAAGCTGAGACATTACTTTGCCAACAAAGGTCTGTCTAATCAAGGCTTTTTCCAGTAGTCATGTATGGATGTGAGAGTTGGACTATAAAAAAAAAAAAAAAAAGAAGAAAGAAAGAAAGCTGAGCACAGAAGAAATGATGCTTTTGAACTGTGGTGTTGGAGAAGACTCTTGAGACTCCCTTGGAGTGCAAGGAGATCCAACCAGTCCATCCTAAAGGAGGTCAGTCCTGGGTGTTCACTGGAAGAACTGATGTTGAAGCTGAAACTCCAAAATTTGGCCATCTGATGCGAAGAGCTGATTCATTTGAAAAGACCCTGATTCTGGGAAGGTTGAAGGCAGGAGGAGTAGGGGACAACAGAGGATGAGATGGTTGGATGGCATCACTGACTCGACGGACATGGGTTTGGGTGAACTCTGGGAGTTGGTGGTGAACAATGAGGCCTGGAGTGCTGTGGTTCATGGTGATGCAAAGAGTTGGCCACGACTGAGTGACTGAACTGAACTGAACTGAACTGACAGCCCTCTCATTTTATAAGGGAAAAAACAGACCTTTGGGGGAGACAAAGAGGCTGGTTGTAGATAAACTGCTTGATTGTGGCAGAACTAGGACTTTAATTTAGGAATCTCAACTTATAGCTCAGGACGCATTCACATCATTAAAGAATGAAATTATTCCTCTGCCCTGGATTTTCCTTATATGGTTCCCGGAAAGCACTCAGAGCCTCTTATGTTTAATTCAAAGAAACTCTTCTACTTTCTAAGGACAAGTCATTAACTCTTTTTTGCCAAGTATTTAACCATCTTTTCTATTTCCCATTTAATAACCAAATGAATTTGTTTTCAGATAGAAAGGAAATAACTCCCTAGCTTAACACTTGTCTTTAAGCAAAAACCTGTTTTCTGAAGATGCCATTGACCATTTATTAACTAAAAATTATAGTAATTTCAACTTAGAAAAATTACACTTAAATTCAATAGAAATTTTAGCTAACCATCAGGAAATCCTTAACAATCAAGGTAACAACACATTGAAATCAGGTAAGTTAGATGATCTGTAATTCATTTATATAAGAAATATTCAGTTGGTACCATCTGTGTACTGTGGTATATGATAATCTATTATGAGATTTCCCTGCATTTATATCCTGTGTTGCTCTTCCTCTTAAACGGGAACCTGTTACCTAAACAATACCATATGGTAGGAATGACAGGATACTTTGCTAGTTCTGGAAGTCCTGGCCTTAAGCTATAAGAAGCACTGACACTTTGGGGACAGTGTGCCATCATGCATGAAATTCAGCTACTCTGAGATCAAGATGCCAGGAAAACCTCAACCTAACCAGGGGAAGAATCTCACAGAGGAGAGAGAAGGCCTCTTTCAACAGCTTCAGATGAGCTTCCAGCCTACAGACTGTACCAACATAGCCCCCTTGCAAGTAGTGAGACCATCAATCAAATCAACCCAACTGATGCCATGAGAAGCAGAAATGTATAGACATTCACCTACTTGAAGGTTTCCAGGTAGAACTACATGCTTACTTTTCACCTCTAGGAGATTATAGTTTATGAGGATGCGGAATACAGAGAACACGTCTCACTTCAGAGTGAAAGTGCAACTATTACTCTGCTTTTGTCATATGGTAAAAATCCATATCCATTTTGCTAAAAACTGGAAAGAAATCTGGCTCATGACCTCCAATTTATTTTCCCTTTTGGAATGGGATATGGTGGTAATACTTCACTGTTGTCCTCAGAGGAGCTATAGTCACTAACTTTTAAGTGCAGTTTACATTATGATTAGTATGCGATTCAAAGTATTTCATCAGAAAGGTATTACCAGAGCTAGTATGGTTGATTTCTTTTGCATGATTTTACTATGCTACATTAGAGATTTACTTGGATTTAAAGTCCAGTAATAATAATGAATTTATTGTTTACTATATTTGAAACAGTCGTGATATAAGATAATGGGCTTCATCACTTCAGGGTCATAATTTATGCCATCCTCCCTAATAACACATTTACATTTAACATTTGACTATATTTTCTATCAGCTTCACAGATGAGTTTGCTTCTGGAAAAGCACATGCATTCAATCTAGCTTTTAGTAATCTGTGCCCCCATGAATTTCAATCAAATCTGGTTAACAACAACAAAAAGTTCCCTGTGAAGTATGAGGCTGTGGACGTTCACATTTTACGATATGCATTTATGAAAAGGAGTTTTGGGGAGAATTATATTGCTTTTATTTTGGTACTTTAACTTAAGGTTTTATTGGAGTATACATTCACAGAAAGATTTTATCTAACCCGACCAAGATATATATTTGAAATATGGGGTACTGTTTATGCTTCTTAATTTAAATAACTTATTCAAATAATCTCTAAGACTTCCTCAAACTATCTGAGAAGTGAGGTTGTGCTGTCAAATTCCTTGAGATATGGAAAATCTATCATGCAGTTTACATAAGGGCTGTTTCATTTTTCTCAACTGGTATTTTTTGTCCTCTGAAAGACATGTAAGATGAATGCTTTGTTCCTAAATTCTAATCTGAGTTTTGGTCTTTGGTTTATTTTTGTTGTTGTTATTGTTCTTTGTTCTCTTGCAAGGAACTCAAATTCATAGATCATATTCAAATTTAAGCAACATTTTCTATCAATATCTTCTCCAAAATTTTATATTAAAAGTCATAAAATTGAATGGTAAATCTATAAAGAATCACTGATATTAAAATGGATCTTTGGTATAAGTTTTAAGATAAAGTCAATATAAAGATAGCATTCTCCCTGGAAGGAATATCTGGACCATTCTGGAGCATAGTATGGTAGTTTGATAATCTAAAGCCTTTCTGCATTTCCTGTTGAGATGCAGTTGTGCTGTATTTCTATGAAATCCACACAGTTTAAATAGTTCAAGAAATAGTAAAACCCTCTGATTTAGGGTTGATGTATTATCTACATATTATATCTATATATTATCTACATATTATATTCTAGTTCTACATATTATCTATATAATATTTAGGGTTGATGTATTATCTACATATTATATTCTGGTTCTACATATTATCTACATAATAGACAACACACAGATAGGTTCTTAGCCTCATCAATGGTAAGTTGGGAAAAAGTACCCAAGCAGAAATTTGGGAAACAGAGAGTATGCATCATTAAGATCCAAAGATTGTACTAAAAAACTGACTTTCTATTAAATTTGATAAGACAAGGGTTCAGAGTTTAAACTGAAATTAAACATTCATTACTACAGTCATTATAATATATAAAGAATGGTAGAAAATACAAATATAAATGGAAGGAATGGGAATATTTCATATTTTTCCATTTAATACCATTTTAGAATCTGACTGATTCTTCTAGAGAAGGAAAAAAGTACATCACTAGATTCATACTCAAGTAAATGAAGTCTTGATAGAAAATGTTTCCTAATGAAAAAAACACACTTATTTTACATCTGTATTTCTTAAGAGCTTTTGGTACTCTTTTGTCTTCTACGTGTGTGCGGCCATGTATAAAGTAATGACAATTTTACAAAAAGTAGAGATGTATTTATTTTTTAGCTAGGTATGACTATCCTCCTAGCTAATAGGCTTTGAAACAAGTACATACTCAAATTTGTTCATTGCTATAAAAATTTCCAACTCTTCAAAATCATCTTAATCTTACAATATTTGAAAATTTATAAATAATTTTTCCTGGATCTCTCAAATACAGAATTTAGACAGTCATTTCATTAAGCACTTCTGGGTTCTGGTTCAAGATGGGGATGTAGGAAGATTCTGAGCTCATCTCTCATGGATACATGGTGACTACAAACACATATGGAACAATTTCCTCTGAAAAACATGTACAGGCTGGCTAAGCAATAACTACACACTGCACAAATGAGAAAGAAAAAAATACATCAAAGCAGTAGGAGAAGCTAGGACACAATCTCACCATAAACTCACCCCTAGCTCAATGATGCATCATTAGGAGGGAACTCAAAATGTACACCTTCTTCTTGAGAAGTGAAGGGCTTGAAACCCACATTGAGCAATCTAACTTTTAAGACCTACACCTTTTAAGACCTTTTAAGAGATGAGACCCTAAAATATTTAGCTTTGACAACCAATGGGGCATATATTCAAGAGACCCCATAGGCTAAAGCAAGCTGAGAACCAGCCCTTAAAGGGCTTGCACACTTTGACTCGCCTGCCCCAGGGCTCAGTGCTGAAGCAGCCTATCACAACTTTAGAGCATCAGCCTGAGGGGTAGGCTTCTAACTTAACACACACATCCAGGAGCCTGCTGGAACACTTTCCAGAAGAGACAGTAGGGCGGGCACCATCTTTGCCCTCTGTCTGCCATGCTCCAGAGTGCCAGTACCTTCCAGAAGGGAACTTTTACACACATCTGGTGCCCAGTTCTTGTGGCTTCCACCCAAGGAACACCCTTTGATTCCCTAGCTCTGAAGGCCAGGGGAGCTTGTGTTCCTGGGTCCCATAGTGTTTTAACAGTGGGATAGGCATATCTTAACAGACTGTTACCCCCATGTGGGTGTGCCGAGTAGCTTGTCCAACTCTATACAACCCTGTGAACTGTAGCCCGCCAGGCTCCTCTGTTCATGAGATTCTCCAGGCAAGAATACTGGAGTGGGTTGCCGTGTTCTCCTCCAGGGGATCTTCCTGACCCAGGGATAGAAAGTACATCTCTTAAGTCTACCTGCATTAGCAGGCAGGTTCTTTACCATTAGTGCCACCTGGGAAGTCTGTTACCCTCACAGCATTGCATAGAATCCAGACTGAAACATAACCCAGGGTGTTTCTGTGATTGAGTTTCAGTTTCTTGTCCAAGAGTTTTGACCTGAGAGGCAGTCTTCAGGTTTGGCACACATCTAAGGGCCTATGAAGTTGCTATCAGAGAATGGAAACCGGTGGACACAATCTTTGTGCTCACCCTCTGCCTCATGCCAGCTTTCCACTATCTTCCAGAAAAGAACTTATGTCCTTGTCTGGAGTGCCGATTTGTGTGGCCGCACAGAACATCTTTATATGGCCTGGCTATGGTGGCCAGAGTGGCTTATACTCAAGAGTCACACAGACCTGTAACCAACAGAGGAAGAGTTGTTAAACAGCTACCATTCCCAGGACATGGCGCGAAGCGACAGACCAAGGAGCTCAGTCTTTCTGTGAAAGAAGTCTATTAGCTTATCACGGCTGCAGACTGAGGTTAGACTTCTCATAAAGCACACATCTAAAGTTTGACTGTTAGCCTTTCCAGAAACCTCAGAGAGTGGGTGCTATCTTCGCACTTTCCCTCTGCTGTGTTCCAGAGTGCCAATGTCTCCCACACGGCCTATAGGCGTCCGGTGCCCAGGTTCTTGTATCAAGTGCCTCTGTTTTTGCAGCTGCTGCCCAGGGGATGCTCCTTGACTGCCTGGCTCTGGTACCAGGGATCTTGCATTCCTGGGTCCCACAGGACTATAACTATAATTGGAGACATTTTAGCTTAAAGTATTTACAGTTTATAGTACCCTCGTGAACCTAACAAGAAGCAAATTCAGATCCTTTTTGGAGAAGCCTTAAACCTGTCTTTAAGCCAGATTTCAGAGTCTTCACAGAAAAAAAATCTAAGGAATATGAACCTCTGATGAAACTCATGAACCAGAAAAGAAACAACAAACTAATTTTTAGGTCCAATAGGGGAAACAAACCAGACAGCTTGGTCAAAATGTTAAAAATTATTCAGATATTTGAATATCAAATAAAGTACATGTTAGAACAGAAAAGGAAAGGACATAAATCACTCATGATATTCACATGATACATTTCCTTCTATGAAACAGAAGAGAAAGTAGAAATTAATTATTAGAACTTCTGAGACAATTTACTATTATTGTTGAATAGAAGATTATTATCAAAAAGCAACTGCATTTTAAATAGAATATATTTTAAAACTAATATTTACAAATGTATCAATATACAAAATATTAATAAATTATATAAATAAATAATAACATTAATAAATATGTCTTTAAGAGCTCTATGAAAACAACTAAATGTCCAAATATACTGAAAAGACATAAAAATTAGATATATCATAATAATGAGAGATTGGAGAGCTATATGATGTTCTTGGTTTGTAAGATGCAAATATCTTAATGATGCCAATTGTCCCCAATAAATCTACAGATTTAATATCATTAACACTTATAAGATTTTGTTTCAGATTTTGACAAGCTAAACTGTCAAATTCTAAAGTTTATGGCAAATGATGAAAGGCCAAGGATAGCTAAGATATTTCTGAGGAAGAACCAGCTAGAAGGATAGTATAAAGTTCCAAGAAACAAACCATGTTCATAGGGCAGATGTGGCTTTGAGGATAGTAGGGAAACACAGTTTCAATAGAGATGGGATAATTGCTTTTTCATGAAATTGAGTTCTCACCCCAAATCATACACAAATACAATAAAGAAATTCTAAGACCAAAATGCCCAAAATATAAAAGAAAACAATAGAGGATAACAATGGTGAACATGGGATAGTGGAAGACTGCTCATATTATATATCATAAACACAAATAATAAAAACAACATTGAGAAACATAACCAGCTTACAAGCTTCCATTCACCAAAAGACAAAAAGTTATGGCTATAAATATACAAGATATTGAAACTGATAAAGATTATTATCTACAAATCAATTAGAAAATCCAGGTCATATTTCATAGATGCTACTTACTGACTCATTTCAAACACCATTCCTCTATTTGTATTTCTTCTTGTAACTTAGAGGTTATCAAACTAAAATCTACACTTACTAGATTTTCGTGCAGTTAAACTTTCTGAATGCCAAATGGATCCTGCCAGTTTACATGGAATTCATATGGAATTTGTTCAGATCTTTAAAAAAAATAATATCTGGGGGAGGAGCTAAGATGGTGGAGGAATAGGATGGGGATACCACTTTCTCCCCCACAAATTCATCAAAAGAACATTAAAACACTGAGTAAATTCCACAAAACAACTCCTGAATGCCAGCAGAGGACATCAGGCACCCAGAAAAGCAGCCCATTGTCTTCGAAAGGAGGTAGGAAAAAATATAAAAGACAAAAAAGAGACAAAAGAGGGAGGGATGGAGCTCAGTCCCAGGAAGGAAGTCTTAAAAAGAGAGGTTTCCAAACACCAGGAAACACTCTCACTGCCGAGTCTGTGCCGAGCCTTGGAAGCACAGAAGGCAACATAACAGGGAGGAAAAATAAATTAACAATTAAACCCCACAGATTACGAGCCCAACGGTAACTACCCCAGCGGAGAAGCAGTGCAGATGCCTGCACCCACCACTAGCAAGCGGGGCCTGGGCAGGGAGGTGCAGGCTGCATCACTTAGAGTAAGGATCTGGCCTGAATGCCCAGAGCGCTATCTGAGAGAACTAACTTGGGCTAGCAAACCAGACTGTGGGATAACTACCATGCGAAAAGCCAGCCCTAACCTAAGACTGCCAGGCCCGTGCACAGAACAAAGGACTGAACAGAGAGAGCTGGCTGCAGACCATCCCCCTCCGGTGACAGGCAGCCAGAGCCAGAAGGGGGCAATCGCAGCCCCAGAGAGACATTATCTACAAAACTGTAAGCAGGCTTCTTTGCTAACTAAGACTTCTTGGGGTTCTGGACGGTCAATATCCGCCTGAGAAGGTGTGCCGGTTGTACACCCAGAAAACTGAGCAGTGACCGTGCTCGCAAAACACCTCATCACCTGAGCTGCTCGGACCTGGGAAGGGCACAAAACGCAGGTCCAACCGAGTCTGCACCTTTGAGGACTATCTGAGTGCCTGAACCTGAGCGGCTTAGACCTGGGAGGTACATGCAGCCCAGGGCCGGCCTCAGATGGTTCCCGGCGGAGCAACCTAGAGCCTGAGCAGTGTGGGCAGGGAGGGTACACGCGCTGTGAGCAGGGGCAGGCCCGGTGTGGTTGAGGCACTGCGAGCACATGCCAGTGTTATTTGTTTGCAGCATCCCTTCCTCCCCACAGCGTGACTGAACAAGTGAGCCTAAAAAAAAAAAAAAACACCAAAAACTGTCCACCACCGCCCTCTTTGTGTCAGGGCGGAAATCAGACACTGAAGAGACCAGCAAACAGAAGAAGCTAAAACAGAGGGAACCGCCTTGAAAGTGACAGGTGCAATAGATTAAAACCCTGTCATTAGTACCGACTACATAGGAAGGGGCCTATAGATCTTGAGAAATATAAGCCGGACCAAGGAACTAGAAAATGAACTGACCCCACAATACCCACAGCAACACCAGAGAAAGTCCTAGATACACTTTTACTATTTTTATGATCATTCTTTTTTTTTAAATTTTTTAAAATGTTTAAGTCCTCTATTACTCCTTTAATTTTCACTTTTATAACCTACTATTACTTTGCAAAAAAAAGACCCTATTTTTTTAAAAGCAAACTTCATATATATATATATATTTTATAATTTTTGTGACTTTGTTTTTTCTTTTTTTACTCTTTTTTTTTCTTTTTCTTCTTTTCTTTAACATTGCATTTTTGAAATTCCAAACTCTACTCTAGATTTTTAATTTTTGCTTTTTGGTATTTGTAATCAATTTTGTACCTATATTTTTTTTTTAATATAATTTTTGCGACTTTTTTTTCTCTTTCTTTTTCTTCTTCTTTTCTTAACATTGTATTTTTGAAATTCCAAACTCTACTCTAGATTTTTAATTTTTGCTTTTTGGTATTTGTTATCAATTTTGTATCTTTTTTTTTTTTTTATAATTTGGTGACTTTGTTTTTTTTCCCCTCTTTCTTTTTCTTCTTCTTTTCTTTAACATTGTATTTTTGAAATTCCAAATTCTACTCTAGATTTTTATTTTTTGCTTTTTGGTATTTGTTATCAATTTTGTACCTTTAAGAACCCAATCTTCAGTACCCATTTTTACTTGGGAGCGAGATTACTGGCTTGACTGCTCTCTCTCCCTTTGGACTCTCCTTTTTCTCCACCAGGTCACCTGTGTCTCCTCCCTAACCCCTCTCTGCTCTACTCAACTCTGTGAATTTCTGTGTGTTCCAGATGGTGGAGAACACTTAGGGAACTGATTACTGGCTGGATCTGTCTCTCTCCTTTTCATTCCCCCCTTTTATCCTCCTGGCCACCTCTGTCTCCTTCCTCCCTCTTCTCTGTATAACTCCGTGAACATCTCTGAGTGGTCCAGTTGTGGAGTGCACATAAGGAAGTGATTACTGGCTAGCCTGCTCTCTCTATTGATTCCACCTCATCTCATTTGGGTCTCCTCCAACTCCCTCCTCCCTCTTCTCTTCTCCATGTAACGCTGTGAACCTCTCTAGGTGACCCTTATGGTGGAGAAACTTTTCATTTTTAACCTAGATGTTTTATCAATAGTGCTGTATAGAAGGAGAAATTTTGAGACTACTGTAAAAATAAGACTGAAAACTGGAAGCAGGAGGCTTAAGTCCAAACCCTGACTCCAGGGAACTCCTGACTCTAGGGAACATTAATTGACAGGAGCTCATCAAATGCCTTCATACCTACACTGAAACCAAGCACCACACAAGTGCCAACAAGTTCCAGAGCAAGACATACCACTCAAATTCTCCAGCAACACAGGAACACAGCCCCAAGCTCCAATATACAGGCTGCCCAAAGTTACTCCAAAACCATAGACATCTCATAACTCATTACTGGACACTTCATTGCACTCCAGAGAGAAGAAATCCAGCTCCACCCACCAGAGCACCGACACAAGCTTCCCTAACCAAGAAACCTTGACAAGCCACCTGTACAAACCCACCCACAGCAAGGAAACTCCACAATAAAGAGAACTCCACAAACGGCCAGAATACAGAAAGGACACCCCAAACTCAGCAATTTAAACAAGATGAAGAGATAGACGAATACCTTGCAGGTAAATGAACAGGATAAATGCCCACCAAACCAAACAAAAGAGGAAGAGATAGGGAATCTACCTGATAAAGAATTCCGAATAATGATAGTGAAATTGATCCAAAATCTTGAAATCAAAATGGAATCACAGATAAATAGCCTGGAGACAAGGATTGAGAAGATGCAAGAAAGGTTTAACAAGGACCTAGAAGAAATAAAAAAGAGTTAATATATAATGAATAATGCAATAAATGAGATCAAAAACACTCTGGAGGCAACAAATAGTAGAATAACAGAGGCAGAAGATAGGATTAGTGAATTAGAAGATAGAACAGTAGAAATAAATGAATCAAAGAGGAAAAAAGAAAAACTAATTAAAAGAAATGAGGACAATCTCAGAGACCTCCAGGACAATATTAAACGCTACAACATTTGAATCATAGGAGTCCCAGAAGAAGAAGACAAAAAGAAAGACCATGAGAAAATACTTGAATAGACAATAGTTGAAAACTTCCCTAAAATGGGGAAGGAAATAATCACTCAAGTCCAAGAATCCTAGAGAGTCCCAAACAGGATAAACCCAAGGCGAAACACCCCAAGACACATATTAATCAAATTAACAAAGATCAAACACAAAGAACAAATATTAAAAGCAGCCAGGGAAAAACAACAAATATCACACAAGAGAATTCCCATAAGGATAACAGCTGATCTTTCAATAGAAACTCTTCAAGCCAGGAGGGAATGGCAAGGCATACTTAAAGTGATGAAAGAAAATAACCTACAGCCTAGATTAGGATCTCATTCAAATATGAAGGAGAAATCAAAAGCTTTACAGACAAGCAAAAGCTGAGAGAATTCAGCACCACCAAACCAGCTCTCCAACAAATACTAAAGGATACTCTCTAGACAGGAAACACAAAAAGGGTGTATAAATTCGAACCCAAAACAATAAAGTAAATGGCAACGGGATCATACTTATCAATAATTACCTTAAATGTAAATGATGAATGCCCCAACCAAAAGACAAAGACTGGCTGAATGGATACAAAAACAAGACCCCTATATATGTTGTCTACAAGAGACCCACCTCAAAACAGGGGACACATACAGACTGAAAGTGAAGGGCTGGAAAAAGATTTTCCATGCAAATAGGGACCAAAAGAAAGCAGGAGTAGCAATACTCATATCAGATAAAATAGACTTTAAAACAAAGGCTGTGAAAAGAGACAAAGAAGGTCACTACATAATTATCAAAGGA
Source organism: Bubalus kerabau (assembly GCF_029407905.1). Lineage (NCBI taxonomy): Eukaryota > Metazoa > Chordata > Mammalia > Artiodactyla > Bovidae > Bubalus > Bubalus kerabau. Next base: position 44,283,731 of record NC_073631.1, read on the forward strand.
TCAATCCAAGAAGAAGAGATAACAATTATAAATATATATGCACCCAACATAGGAGCACCGCAATATGTAAGACAAATGCTAACAAGTATGAAAGGAGAAACTAACAGTAACACAATAATAGTGGGAGACTTGAATACCCCACTCACATTATGGATAGATCAACTAAACAGAAAATTAACAAGGAAACACAAACTTTAAATGATACAATAGACCAGTTAGACCTAATTGATATCTATAGGACATTTCACCCCAAAACAATGAATTTCACCTTTTTCTCAAGCGCACACAGAACCTTCTCCAGGATACATCACATCCTGGGCCATAAATCTAGCCTTGGTAAATTCAAGAAAATTGAAATCATTCCAAGCATCTTTTCTAACCACAATGCAGTAAAATTAGATCTCAATTACAGGAGAAAAACTATTAAAAATTCCGACATATGGAGGCTGAACAACACACTGCTGAATAACCAACAAATCACAGAAGAAATCAAAAAAGAAATCAAAATTTGCATAGAAACAAATGAAAATGAAAACACAACAACCCATAACCTGTGGGACACTGTAAAAGCAGTCCTCTGGGGAAAGTTCATAGCAATACAGGCATACCTCAAGAAACAAGAAAAAAGTCAAATAAATAACCTAACTCTACACCTAAAGCAACTAGAAAAGGAAGAAATGAAGAACCCCAGGGTTAGTAGACAGAAAGAAATCTTAAAAATTAGGGCAGAAATAAATGCAAAAGAAACAAAAGAGACCATAGCAAAAATCAACAAAGCCAAAAGTTGGTTCTTTGAAAGGATAAATAAAATTGACAAACCATTAGCCAGACTCATCAAGAAACAAAGGGAGAAAAATCAAATCAATAAAATTAGAAACGAAAATGGAGAAACCATAACAGACAACACAGAAATACAAAGGATCATAAGAGACTACTATCAGCAACTATATGCCAATAAAATGGACAATGTGAAAGAAATGGACAAATTCTTAGAAAAGTACAACTTTCCAAAAGTGGACCAGGAAGAAATAGAAAATCTTAACAGACCCATCACAAGCACAGAAATTGAAACTGTAATCAGAAATCTTCCAGCAAACAAAAGCCCAGGTCCAGGCGGCTTCACAGCTGAATTCTACCAAAAATTTAGAGAAGAGCTAACAGCTATCCTACTCAAACTCTTTCAGAAAATTGCAGAGGAAGGGAAACTTCCAAACTCATTCTATGAGGCCACCATCACCCTAATACCAAAACCTGACAAAGATCCCACAAAAAAAGAAAACTACAGGCCAATATCACTGATGAACATAGATGCAAAAATCCTTAACAAAATTCTAGCAATCAGAATCCAACAACACATTAAAGAGATCATAAGCCATGACCAAGTGGGCTTTATCCCAGGGATGCAAGGATTCTTCAATATCTGCAAATCAATCAATGTAATACACCACATTAACAAATTGAAAAATAAAAGCCATATGATTATCTCAATAGATGCAGAGAAAGCCTTTGACAAAATTCAACATCCATTTATGATAAAAACTCTCCAGAAAGCAGGAATAGAAGGAACATACCTCAACATAATAAAAGCTATATATGCAAACCCACAGCAAGCATTATCCTCAATGGTGAAAAATTGAAAGCATTCCCCCTAAAGTCAGGAATAAGGCAAGGGTGCCCACTTTCACTATTACTATTCAACATAGTTTTGGAAGTTGTGGCCACAGCAATCAGAGCAGAAAAAGAAATAAAAGGAATCCAAATTGGAAAAGAAGAAGTAAAACTCTCACTGTTTGCAGATGACATGATCCTCTACATAGAAAACCCTAAAGACTCCACCAGAAAATTACTAGAACTAATCAATGACTATAGTAAAGTTGCAGGATATAAAATCAACACCCAGAAATCCCTTGCATTCCTATACACTAATAATGAGAAAACAGAAAGAGAAATTAAGGAAACAATTCCATTCACCATTGCAATGAAAAGAATAAAATACTTAGGAATATATCTACCTAAAGAAACTAAAGACCTATATATAGAAAACTATAAAGTACTGGTGAAAGAAATCAAAGAGGACACTAATAGATGGAGAAATATACCATGTTCATGGATTGAAAGAATCAATATAGTGAAAATGAATATACTACCCAAAGCAATTTATAGATTCAATGCAATCCCTATCAAGCTACCAATGGTATTCTTCACAGAGCTGGAACAAATAATTTCACAACTTGTATGGAAATATAAAAAATCTTGAATAGCCAAAACAATCTTTTTTTTTTATACTTTACATAATTGTATTAGTTTTTTGAGAAAGAAGAATGGAACTGGAGGAATCAACCTGCCTGACTTCAGGCTCTACTACAAAGCCACAGTCATCAAGACAGTATGGTACTGGCACAAAGACAGAAATATAGACCAATGGAACAAAATAGAAAGCCCAGAGATAAATCCACGCACATATGGACACCTTATCTTTGACAAAGGAGGCAAGAATATACAATGGATTAAAGACAATCTCTTTAACAAGTGGTGCTGGGAAAACTGGTCAGCCACTTGGAAAAGAATGAAACTAGAACACTTTCTAACACCATACACAAAAATAAACTCAAAATGGATTAAAGATCTAAATGTAAGACCAGAAACTATAAAACTCCTAGAGGAGAACATAGGCAAAACACTCTCTGACATACATCACAGCATGATCCTCTATGACCCACCTCCAAGAATATTGGAAATAAAAGCAAAAATAAACAAATGGGACCTAATTAAACTTAAAAGCTTCTGCACAACAAAGGAAACTATAAGCAAAGTGAAAAGACAGCCTTCAGAATGGGAGAAAATAATAGCAAATGAAGCAACTGACAAACAACTAATCTCCAAAATATACAAGCAACTCCTGCAGCTCAATTCCAGAAAAATAAACGACCCAATCAAAAAATGGGCCAAAGAACTAAATAGACATTTCTCCAAAGAAGACATACAGATGGCTAACAAACATGAAAAGATGCTCAACATCACTCATTATCAGAGAAATGCAAATCAAACACACAATGAGGTACCATTTCACACCAGTCAGAATGGCTGTGATCCAAAAGTCTACAAGCAATAAATGCTGGAGAGGATGTGGAGAAAAGGGAACCCTCTTACACTGTTGGTGGGAATGCAAACTAGTACAGCCCCTATGGAGAACAGTGTGGAGATTCCTTAAAAAACTGGAAATAGAACTGCCATACGACCCAGCAATCCCACTGTTGGGCATATACACTGAGGAAACCAGAATTGAAAGAGACACGTGTACCCCAATGTTCATCGCAGCACTGTTTATAATAGCCAGGACATTGAAGCAACCTAGATGTCCATCAGCAGATGAATGGATAAGAAAGCTGTGGTACATATACACAATGGAGTATTATTCAGCCATTAAAAAGAATACATTTGAATCAGTTCTAATGAGGTGGATGAAACTGGAGCCTATTATACAGAGTGAAGTAAGCCAGAAAGAAAAACACCATTATAGTATACTAACGCATATATAAGGCAATGGCAACCCACTCCAGTGCTCTTGCCTGGAAAACCCCATGGAAGGAGGAGCCTAGTAGGCTACAGTCCATGGGGTCGCGAAGAGTAGGACAGGACTGAGCGACTTCACTTTCACTTTTTACTTTTCCCTTTCATGCATTGGAGAAGTAAGTGGCAACCCACTCCAGTGTTCTTGCCTTGAGAATCCCAGGGATGGGATTGCCAGGGATGGGATATTCTTGCTTTGAGAATCCCAGATGGGCTGCCATCTATGGGGTCACACAGAGTCGGACACGACTGAAGAGACTTAGCAGCAGCAGCAATGCATATACATGGAATTTAGAAAGATGGTAACAATAATCCTGTATACGAGACAGCAAAAGAGACTGATGTATAGAACAGTCTTTTGGACTCTGTGGGAGAGAGTGGGATTATTAGGGAGAATGGCATTGAAACATGTATAATATCATATATGAAACGAGTCGCCAGTCCAGGTTAGATGCACGATACTGGATGCTTGGGGCTGGTGCACTGGGACGACCCAGAGGGATGGTACGGGGAGGGAGGAGGGAGGAGGGTTCAGGATGGGGAACACATATATACCTGTGGCGGATTCATGTTGATATATGGCAAAACCAATACAATATTGTAAAGTTAAAAAATAAAGTAAAGTAAAATAAAATAAAATTCACTCAAAAAATAATATCTGAAATTATCTTTTTCATTTTTTTTTAAATTAAAAAAAAACTTTTATTTTCTTATTTGGCTGCATTGGATCTTAGTTGCAGCATGCAGGATCTTTTTTAGCTGTAGCATTCAATTCTAGTTTCCTGACCAGGAATCCAACCCAAGTCCTCTGAACTGGGAGTGTAAAGTCTAAGCCACTGGACCAGGAAAGTCCTAGCAGAGATCTTTTTTTTTTTTTTTTTTTACTAATCTTTTTGTCTGTTTTCTTCTGGCAAACCAAGTAAGTGGGAAAGTACATTGTTTTCCCCTTGAATTGGCTACCCTTGTCTTATTCTCTCTCAATTCTTCTGTTTCTCTCTTCTTCTAGATTTACTAAGATATTTATTACATACCTTATCCATCCATTTAAAGTATTACAGTTCAATAAGTTGAGTTTGGGTACTTGTGTACAGTTGTGTAAACATGATTACAATATATTATAAAACATTTAAATTACCTCCAAAAGTTTCCTTGGGCCCTTTTGAAATGAATACTCTTTCCCAATTGCTAACCCTAAGCAGCACAGATTTGTTATCATGAAAGCTTTGCTTTTTCTAGAATTTCATATAAATGAAATCAGATGGAAATAGCCTCTTGTGTTTGACCTCTTTTACTTAGCGTAATGTACCTGAAACTTATTCATACTATTGTGTGTATCAATAGCTTGTTTCTTTTTAGTCTTTGCAGATACTGTCATCATCAACCTAGCTTTCTGGACCATCAAGAGTTTGCCACCCGTGCCCCAGCTGGACCTGCGGCAGCATCCTCTCCAAAGAGACGTCAGCAAGGTGGTGACATACCTCGAACCTCACCCCGCCCCCGGCACACAAGATCAGCCAGCATCTCCCATAAGCAGGACACCACTGAGACAACGTAAGAGAGCAGGGGTAAGACTGAAGCACTCCCTGGATCACAGAGACTGGGAAGGACTACATTGGAAGCCAAGAGGCACGTTACAGTCTGATTCGGTTGCCCCTACCCCAGGCCCGCACAGCATTGCCCGGAGGGGCTCCCCTCCTCCACCCCGACTTTCAGTTTCTCCAGTGGGAAAACGAGAACCTAAAGAACCTTTCCCAACACTTCGGAACGCATTTTCAGCGAGGCCCATTCGGGTTTCGCTTGCCTCAAAGAGATCACCTGGGGAGCCAGCAGGGCACCACGACTCTGACAGAGAGTGCCGAGTTGCAGCAACTAGCACTCAGACATCGGCAGACCGCCTTCCCATGTGCCAGACCCAGAGCAGAGATCGCAGTCACGGTGCTGCCAGTCTGGCCGGGGAACACAGTTGTCTGGCAGTTCTGACTGACCTGGTCTCCAGTCAAAGGGCCCTACCAGCTCATTCTGCCGTGTTGCTTCAACAAGAAAGCAAATACACAGTCTCGGTTCTTGTGCATCCCGAAAGCTTGAAGTCAGAGAACCTGGGCAGCCGCAGAGCACACCCTATAGTGCTGGCTGGTCTGAGAGTCAGGCCAGTAGCCCTGTCCAACTGTTGAGCATGGTCTCTGGTCTCACATAGCCAGGGAGCCTGAAGAGAGGCCTGGGCAGCTCCAGAATAAAACTCCACGGAGCACGGAGCTGTGGAGCCCAGGCTACGGCCCCGTGTACCGAACTCCAGCCTAGGACTCTGCCACATCACTAAACACATCCAGTGGCCTTGCCCAGGCAAGGAGCCTTGTCAATGACTCAGCCCCATCGTGGAGAATGTAGCCTGTGGCCCCATCTGAAAAGGGAGCCTGGACTATGATCCCCACTCAAGATGCACCGTGTCCCCCCAGTTGTTGGATACAGCTATAGGACCCTCTCAATCAGAGAGCCCTGCCAGTGACTTTGCCCCAAAGTGGAGCTCAACCAACTCACAAACAAAGCAATGAATCTTTGGATATGACACCTAAAATACAAGACACAAAATCGAAAGTAAACATGGGGGACTGTATCAAACTAAAAAGCTTTGGCATAGCAAAGTAAACCATCAACGAAATGAAAAGGCAACTTACAGAATATACAAAATGTATGTCTGATAAGTGGTTAAATATCCAAAATATACAAGGAATTCATATAACTCAACAGCCAGAAGACCCAAATAATCCAGTTTAAAAATGGGCAAAGGATCTGAATTGACAGGAAAAGATGCTCAACATCACTATTTATAAGGAAAATGCAAATCAAAGCAACAGTGAGATATAGCTTCACACCTGTTAGAATAACTATCACCAAAAATACAAGAGGTAACAAGTGGTGGTGAGGATGTGGGGAAAAGGGGATACTTGTGTACTGTTATTGGGAATGTAAATTTGTAGTGTCATTATACAAAACAGTATGAAGGTTCCTCCAAAAATTAAAAATAAAATAATTATATAATCCAGCAATCCCACTTTTGGGTATATACCCAAAGGAGGTAAAATCACTATCTCAAAGAGATATCTGTATCTCCTTATTCATTGCCACATTTTTTTAAATAGCCAAGTGACTATTGATGCATGAATGGATAAAGAAAATGTGGGAAATATATACAAGAGAATATTTTTTCAAGAACAAAATAGAAAGAGATTCTTCAACTTGTGAGAATATGGATGAAGCTTAAGGGCATTGTACCAAGTGAAATAAGTCAGAGAGAAAAAGACAAATACTCTGATATACCACTTCTATGTATTGATAAAATCTAAAAAAACAAAATTTGGAAGCAGAATAGATTGGTGCTTGCTAGGGTGGGGGGAGAAGGCAATGGCACCCCACTCCAGTACTCTTGCCTGGAAAATCCCACGGACAGAGGAGCCTGGTAGGCTGCAGTCCATGGGGTCGCTAGGAGTCGGACGTGACTGAGTGACTTCACTTTCACTTTTCACTTTCATGCATTGGAGAAGGAAATGGCAACTCACTCCAGTGTTCTTGCCCGAAGAATCCCAGGGACGGGGGAGCCTGGTGGGCTGCCGTCTCTGGGGTCGCACAGAGTCGGACACGACTGAAGTGACTTAGAATAGCATAGCATAGCATAGGGTGGGGGGGAAAGGAGTGAAGTTGGTCAAAGGGTATTTCTGGAGATGTAATGTATGGAATGGTGACTATGCTTAACAACACTGTACTGTATATTTGAAATTTGTTAACAATGTGTATCTTGAATGTTCTCATCACAAAAAGGAAAAAAAAGTGTAGCTATGGTAGGGAGATGACTATGTTAACTAAACTTATTGTGGTAATCATTTTGCAGTGTATACGTATATCAAATCATCCTATTGAACATCTTAAACTCACACAATGTTAAATGTCAATTATTTCTCAGTAAAATTGGAAAAAGTAGCTTGTATCTTTTCATTACTGAATAGCATTCCTTTGTTAGGATAGAACACAATTTTCTTATGCATTCATCTCTTTATAGATATAGACATTTGAATTTTTATAGTAATTTTGGGCTATTACAAATAAAGCTGCTGTGACCATTTTGGTGAAGAGATGTAGACATACACTTTTATTTCTCTTGGGTAAATATCTAGGAGTGAAATAGATTGTATAGAAGTTATATGTTTATATTTTTAAGAAATAGCCAAATTTTTTTCCAAACTTGCTGTACCATTTATTTCTTCCCACCAGAAGTGTGTAAGTGTTCCAGTTATTCCACATCCTTGCCAAAACCTCTTATGGCTAGTGTTTTAAAACTGTAGCAATTTTATTGCAATCTTTAGGATAATCATTGAAAAACAGAAAAGAAAAAATAAGTTCAGCTAAAAAGTCAATAGAGCTTTTTAAATACATGACAGAAAAATTGGAGATATATATATATATATATATATATATGCAATTATATATATATATATTGCTTTTTTGGGTATGGGATATATATATATATATATACACACATATATACACAACATACACACTCAACACACATGCATGTGTATATACATATATACACAAACATACACACACACACATACATACACAAACAAACCCCTTGCCTCCCAAAAAGCAGCTGCAATCTCATACACTATTGGCAGAACTGTAAAATGACACAATCGCTTAGTAAAATTATGTACCAGTTTCCTTAAAAATTCACTTAATTTTATATGTCCCAGCCATTTTACTCTTAGGTATTTACCAAAGAGAAATTAAAGTACAGTTTACACAAATACCTGTACATGAATGTTTATAACAGCTTTTTTTCCTCACAATTGCCAAACACTAGAAACAACTGTCTGTTAACTAATGGATGGGTTAATAAATTGAGGTGTATCCATAAAATGAATTGGTAATGATAAAAAGAAATGAACTATCAAGAACTGTGAAGGATCTGCAATTTAACTCTATTTACTTTAGCAGTTTTACCTGGCACAATTTCATGGATGATGGTGAGTGCCTTAGGTCAGTGACAAAGGACTTGCTTATGCACAATAGCAGCAGCCTGAGTAGCATGGGTTCCCTATGCCCCACTTCCAATAGGGAAATATGAAGAGGGTACATGGAATACATTATGTTACAGGACAAGAATCTCAAACTTAGTGTTGCAAATATTTATACTAGGCAATAAGCCTTCTTAACATTTGCCCTATAGGAAGACAAATATCTTTGTCATACTTGACAGTATACAAACCTACCTTTTGCTCTGGAGTGAGACATTCTATCTTTCCAGTCTCCTCTCTATACAAACATCCTGAAAAGGCAATACAAATAGTGTCAGTGACTCCTGTTCACAAGACATGCAGAAAACATGGGAGACTCATAGAGGATTGCTTTTCAATAGTAACAATGTGGATGAATCTCAAAATAAAATGCTGGGTGAGTGAAGTCAGACCAAAAAACTATAAACTATATCTTTACATTTGTATAAAATTATAGAAAAAGCAAAGTAATATACAGAAACAGAAAGTAAGTGAATCCTTGACTGGGATGAAGGAGAGTAGGGAAGAGTTTTAAAGAACCACAGAGAAGCTTTTGGGGGTGAAAAATATTATCTTGATTTGGTGAGGCATTCACAGTGTATATATATGTCAAAAAGTAAAACTATACTCTATAACAATTTACTGTATGTAAATTTTACTGTAATAGAACTGCAAGAGCATAGACAGAAGAAGTCTTTCACTTTTTCTAATTCTTTGTACATATACCTGTCATTTCTAAAATTCTCTGAGTCTACTATTAAAATACATATTGGACTGACAGAGGAATCTGCTCATTGCTTATACATTCACTAAATTATCTCTTGCTTCACTTGGTTAAAATATGGATTTTCAAAATATTTAATTTTTTTTACTTTAAGAACATCTTTAATATTTTATATATAATATTACCTTTAATTTATAAAATTACATATGGAGGACATAACTTGAAATCAGTTCAGGAGTGGCCAGTGGGTACCAATTTAAATTTTTAATGGCAAGAAGGCTGAGAATTTAATAAAATTAGAATTTATAATTCATAATGGAGATTCTGAATTCTAAACTGCATTTACCTAAAACAAGTAAAAGCCAGAACCAGCAGTCCTTCCCTCCAACACAATAGCACAGGCACAGAACTGGTGATGAGCCCCAAGGAGTAAGGAGGAGGCTTGGAGGGACTGCAAACTTTCCCAGGCTGCTGTGTGGAGGGAGAGCCCTCTTTGGAATGGGCTGAGCGAAGCCACTCAGCTTCCCCTGCATACCTGATAACCACTGCTAAGGTTACCTCAGGGCTTCCCTGGTGACTCAGTGGTAAAGAGTCACCTTTACCTGCTAATGCAAGAGACACAGTTCAATCTCTGGGTCAGGAGGATCCCCTGGGGGAGGAAATGACAACCCATTCCAGTATTCCTTGCCTGGGAAATCCCATGGACACGGGAGCCTGGCGGGCTATGGCCCACGGAGTAGCAAAAGAGTTGTACACGACTTAGGAACTAGACAACAACAACAACAAAGGTTACCTTCCTTTGCCCCTATGTTATTTTAAAGTCTATACACTATCTTTGGGAAATTAAAGAAAGAAGCTAGTCTTGAGGAAAGTAATGAAAGCATACTTGAGGAACACACTTAATAGCATTAAGGCAGATAAAAATAATTTTAGAATTTGATAGCACTTTAGAGATTAAGTCCAAAGCCCTCATTTTACAGTTGAGAAAAGTGACACCCAGAGAACTTATATTTGCCAGAAGGAAAGTAAGTTTGGTGATGACAGAATAAGGATTAGAGCTCAGAGAGTCGTGATTACTAGGTCAATATTCTTTCCATTACACAAAATTTCTACTCTTAGTAATAATAAGATTTATTTCTTCAGTTTTAGAAATGCATCTTTTCTGTATTCTTCCCTAAATTGAAAACAAAACAATTAAGTAGTCTGAAAAAATATCTCTCACATATTATTTTGGAAAATCAATACAGGCAGTGTAATGAATAACATTTTTCTACCCAAATAGCAATTGAGATCGATGTCTTTTCACAGTAGCCCATTTACCTCTGTGGGCAAAGTGAGCACAATTAAAGTGCATCTAAAAAGAAGTTACTTATTAAGTAGTTAACTTGTCTTCCAATCCTTTTGTGAATGTTTTCTTAACAATTTTTCAAGCAGCATCATTGACTCTTTGAAAAACCATATAATTTCTCTTGCTGGATTGCATTCCCCAACAGCATATGTACACACACGTACACACACACATATGAATAAGAGTTAAAAAAAATTTGAATTTTGATGGCTCTACAAATTACCTTACGTGTTAAGCAGAAAAATCACTTATTGGAAGACTTTAGTTTGGCATGTTTTTTCTTAAACCAACAAGCACTGCAGTGTTAAGTGGACCTAAACAGATGGAGCAGATGGAGCAGCAACAGAGCATTAAGGAAAAGCAGGAGAGGAAGGCCAAAGAGTCCTGGAGGCAAGAAAGAAATGCTGATGACTATTTTTGGTTTGGGGCTCTTTATTATATGTTAATCGACTTTAATATCCACATCTAACTTATAAACTCATTCAGGATTTTGTCAGAATGTACCAACAGGCTAAGGAGTCAGCTTCCCCTCATTAAGGAGGCCTAATTGTTTTTCACACTGCTGATAGAAGAGCCGCAAGCAAGAGTATTAGGCTTGTTGAGGATTTTAAGAGCATGTTTTTGGGATCCACATAAAATAGCATGTTCCTTATTTTGTGGGGAATCCTGAAGTACACCATCTGCTCCTCTCCTTCTAACCATAGGTATCTGATGTCTGGAACCCATTCCTTTATACACTGTCTCATCCTCTTAGCCATTTATTTGTCCTAAATCTGGGTAAAGCAGTTTGCATGTTGCAATAAAAGTCTAGACACACTAATACTTGCTGCCATTTAATCTTTGCAGAATACCAGGGACGTGAGTCTCAGATATAAATGAAATCCACAGAGATAGGGTTGTTCTAATGTCAAAAATGTGCAAATTCTTTTGTACTGAATTATTTGATTACCTAAAAATTAATTTCAAAAAATATTAATCAGGGAACAGCATTTTCTTTTTTGATTTCTCTGGGTTTTGTTTGTTTTTGCTTTATTTTTTAGATGAGAAAAATTTAGAAAGAAATATTGTAGAAGCATAGTCCAGTCTGTCTTTCCTTCAACATTTAAAAATTATTACCAGATTAATTTTTTTTTAAATAGTCAAATTGGCACCACCAGGATATGCCAGGAATCAAAATTTCAGATTTTGTTGCAATGTTGTCAATGATGCTGTGAGTCTGAGCAGCATGTTTCCCCCTGTCCTCAATAGCTAATAGTCTTTATTTCCATTTTTTGGCTACACAGAAGAATATTGTAGTTCGATGAAACATTGTCAATGAATTACTTCAGCCTATTGAAAAATGCAAAATGTAGATGACAAAGTACACTCTGATAATGATGACTAAGAGTGAGAATGGCAAAATCCTAAAACTTCAAGGGGGATTCACTGACAAATGATTCTGAATAGGAATATTTAATAATTGCTTGTGGTGACCAAAAAGCCTACTACACTACTACTAAAAATCTTAACAGCAGCATGATTTATTGCTCTGAATAACTTTCTACAAAGTGTTAGCTCTTTAACAGTGGTTCATTTACCAGATTGTCCATTAGACTCATTATTGCATTGCCAAGAGCAAAAAGTGAAAGAATGGAGCAGAGACTGGGTAATATTTGAAGCCAGCTTTTTCACAGAGTTGGCTGAATATCACAATATTTGCTTCTATATCAATAATGATGTTTTGGAGGGAAGCAGAAATAAGGCAAAAAAAGAGATTTAGGGCCACAAGAGCTAAGTTTATTAGTAAAAGTAATATTGTAGAGTTTAGGGGGCATTTAGAAGGGATTAACTGTGAACTTCCAGATTTTCAAGCTGGTTTTAGAAAAGGCAGAGGAACCAGAGATCAAATTGCCAACATCCGCTGGATCATTGAAAAAGCAAGAGAGTTCCAGAAAAACGTCTATTTATGCTTTAATGACTATGCCAAAGCCTTTGACTGTGTGGATCACAATAAACTGTGGAAAATTCCCAAAGAGATGGGAATACCAGACCATCTGGCCTGCCTCTTGAGAAATTTGTATGCAGGTCAGGAAGCAACAGTTAGAACTGGACATGGAACAACAGACTGGTTCCAAATAGGAAAAGGAGTTCGTCAAGGCTGTATATTGTCACCCTGCTTATTTAACTTCTGTGCAGAGTACATCATGAGAAACGCTTGACTGGAAGAAGCACAAGCTGGAATCAAGATTGCCAGGAGAAATATCAATCACCTCAGATATGCAGATGACACCACCCTTATGGCAGAAAGTGAAGAGGAACTAAAAAGCCTCTTGATGAAGGTGAAAGAGGAGAGTGAAAAAGTTGGCTTAAAACTCAACATTCAGAAAATGAAGATCATGGCAACTGGTCCCATCACTTCATGGCAAATAGATGGGGAAACAGTGGAAATAGTGTCAGACTTTATTTTTTTGGGCTCCAAAATCACTGGAGATGGTGACTGCAGCCAGGAAATTAAAAGACGCTTACCCCTTGGAAGGAAAGTTATGACCAACCTAGATAGCATATACAAAAGCAGAGACATTACTTTGCCAACAAAGATCTGTCTAGTCAAGGCTATGGTTTTTCCAATGGTCATGTATGGATGTGAGAGTTGGCCTGTGAAGAAAGCTGAGCACTGAAGAATTTTTTTTAATTTTATTTTATTTTTAAACTTTACATAATTGTATTAGTTTTGCCAAATATCAAAATGAATCTGCCACAGGTATACATGTGTTCCCCATCCTGAACCCTCCTCCCTCCTCCCTCCCCATACCATCCCTCTGGGTCGTCCCAGTGCACTAGCCCCAAGCATCCAGTATCGTGCATCGAACCTGGACTGGCAACTCGTTTCATACATGATATTTTACATGTTTCAATGCCATTCTCCCAAATCTTCCCACCCTCTCCCTCTCCCACAGAGCACTGAAGAATTGATGCTTTTGAACTGTGGTGTTGGAGAAGACTCTTGAGAGTCCCTTGGACTGCAAGGAGATCCAACTAGTCCATTCTGAAGGAGATCAGCCCTGGGATTTCTTTGGAAGGAATGATGCTAAAGCTGAAACTCCAGTCCTTTGGCCACCTCATGTGAAGAGTTGACTCATTGGAAAAGATTCTGATGCTGGGACGGATTGGGGGCAAGAGGAGAAGGGGATGACAGAGGATGAGATGGCTGGATGGCATCACTGACTCGATGGACGTGAATCTGAGTGAACTCTGGGAGTTGGTGATGAACAGGGAGGACTGGTATGCTGCAATTCATGGGGTCGCAGAGAGTCGGACACGACTGAGCAACTAAACTGAGAGGGATTTTAGATAAGGAGACGAGGCTGAATCCAGCTCTGACACATAACGTGACATGGAGGAGCTTTGTATTTATATAAATATATAGGTATTAGTTACTATCATTATTTTCCTTCTTAAGAGGCTCTGCCTTTTAGTTAATTAAATATATTTATTCTGGATTAAAATAATTGCTGACATGAAATTAATTTGTAAGTCAAAATCTGGTTTTTATTTCTAATCTACTGAAATGGTTTGATTTAGGTCATAGATGCTATTGAACTGTTGTGTTGGAGAAGGCTCTTGAGAGTCCCTTAGAGTGCAAGGAGATCCAACCAGTCCATTCTAAAGGAGATCAATCCTGGGTGTTCATTGGAAGGACTGATGCTAAAGCTGAAACTCCCATACTTTGGCCACCTCATGTGAAGATTTGACTCATTGGAAAAGACCCTGATGCTGGGAGGGATTGGGGGCAGGAAGAAAAGGGGATGACAGAGGATGAGATGGCTGGATGGCATCACCGACTCCATGGACATGAGTTTGAGTAGGCTCCAGGAGTTGGTGATGGATAGGGAGGCCTGGCGCTGTGATTCATGGGGTCACAAAGAGTTGGACGGGACTGAGTGACTGAATTGAACTGAACTGAACTGAAATGGTAGATGGATCAATGTTTGAACATAAAGCTAACGAAGGTTTCAAGCTGCTGCTGCTGTTAAGTCACTTTAATCGTGTGGGACTCTGTGCGACCCTATGGACAGCAGCCCACCAGGCCCCTCTGTCCACAGGATTCTCTAGGCAAGAATACTGGGGTGGGCTGCCATTTCCTCCTCCAACAAAGGTTGCATAATAATGTCAAAATACCTTGATCATTTTGATTCAATGAGAAAAATACAATTTATTTGATACTGATGTACATTGGCATCACTTCAGGGGAAGAACAATTCTAGTTCTACATCTTATTCCAATTGGAAATAATCACTGCAAGTAAAGATACTTCTTTACATGCAAATAAGACATTTAAAACCTTATTCATTAAACATGTCATTTATACAAATATTTCTCCTAGTATAGTTTTTCTTTAAATAAAGGAAGATTGTAAAATCTTTTTATTCTGTTCAGTTCATTAATTATGGCTAATTTTCCATCCTGACTACTTTTACTTTCTGGAAACAAAAATAAATGTTTCCCTGTAATGATTTAGATTTAAGGAGAAAAGCTTAGTTGGCAATGTCAATTCTTCCAAAATTTTCCCTGTAAGCATACTTTAGATATTCTAAAATTAAATTATTCCAGGCCACATTACACAATGATACCACTAAATGCAAAAAGGAGATTACACTAAAAACTATAATTATATTCCAGGGAGTTTACAAGTCATGTCATGCCTGGTTTACTACGTACATTAATTCATGATTATTTTACCCACATGGGAAGCTCATTTCCTTTTAACATATGTCCCTGATTCAGTTGTAATGTCACACTGACCACGCCAATGAGCTCTTCATTGGTGTTCTACAAGATCCTAAATATCAAAGCTGCATCTACCACAAATTAGCAAAACTTAGTGACTTTACCACCAAGAATTATTTGATTTACTAAGCAAATATTTAGTGCAAAGTGTGGGTCAGCGCTTCTTAAGTGCTGGGAACTGGGTATTAAAGTTATGAAGAGAAATTAAACAATGACCTTACCCTTGAAGTTTTAAAGTTATTTTATTTGTTGGTTTGCTTATAGAGGCTAGAGGATAGAAAGCACACCTTTACAATACAGTTTAGTAAGAGCTATAGGGGCGCTTCACACAAGAGTGCATGGGTTTGTGTGTGCTGTTACTTCGGTAGTGTCTGACTCTTTGTGACCCTATGGACTATAGCCCTCCAGGCTCCTCTG
This sequence comes from Bubalus kerabau, assembly GCF_029407905.1. Classification (NCBI taxonomy): domain Eukaryota; kingdom Metazoa; phylum Chordata; class Mammalia; order Artiodactyla; family Bovidae; genus Bubalus; species Bubalus kerabau. The sequence goes on from NC_073631.1 coordinate 44,299,605, forward strand.
TTCAAGGGCTTCTCCAGGCAAGACTATTGGAGTGGGTTGCCGGGCCCTCCTCCAGGGGATCTTTCTAACCCAGGGATTGAACCTGGCTCTCTTACATCTCCTGCATTGGCAGGTGTGTTCTTTACCACCAGTGCCACCTGGGAAGACCTTGCACAAGAGTCCTACTAGGTGGCAAAATACTGGGGTGGCAGAGGTGCCTCACTGAGAAGTAGGGTTGGGAAGAAATATGCTTAAAGCGTACTTAGGTTAAGTATTGCCTTACAACCACCATTCTACTTACTGCTTCCATGAGTTTAATTTCTTTGATTCCACATGTAGGCTGGGGAGTGAGGGAAGTGGGGGAGATGTTGGTCAAGGGATACAGAGTTTCAGTTATGCAGGATGAGTAAGTTCTTGAGAGCTAATGATAGCAGGGTAACTAGAGTTAATAATCTTGAATTATATACTTGAAATTTGCTAGCAGAGTTCATCTTAAGTGTTGTCACCACCAAAACAACAACATCTAAAAGGTAACTATGTAAGGTGATGGATATCGTAATTACCTTGATTGTGATTATCACTTTACAATGCGTACATATACTAAAGCATCACGTTGAACATCTTAAATATATATATAATTTTGTTTGTCAGTTATTCTTTACTAAGGATTGAAATGTAAAAAAATTTTTTTGATAAAATGGGAACAGAAAATGTCTCACAAATACTTTAAAAAATATCTACACTTTGTGGATGTAAATAGCTGAGACAAAGAGAAATTAAGCAACTTTCTCAAGTACATACCCAAGGAGGATGCTGTCCCCTGTGAGGGGCCTGTGTCTCCACCTGAGGGACAGTCTTGTTTGTATATGCATTGTGTACCCAAAATTCCTGTATGGACACATAGTATGTCCATTGTTGTATATATGCTTTGTGTATCCAAAACTCCTTTGTGTACACATATAAACAGTTGTAGGCTTCCTATATGGTGCTAGTGGTAAAGAGCCCACCTGTCAATGCAGGAGACATAAGAGACATGAATTTGGTCCCTGACTGGGGAAGATACCCTGGAGGAGGTCATGGTAACCCAGTTCAGTATTCTTGCCTGAAGAATCCTAAGGACAGAGGAGCTTGGAAGGGTGCAGACCATAGGGTCACAAAGAATTGGACACAACTGAAGCAACAACACAAGAGAAGACTCTACACATGGACATTACCAGATGGCCAACACCGAAATCAGATTGATTATATTCTTTGCAGCCAAAGATGGAAAAGCTCTATACAGTCAGCAAAAACAAGATGAGGACCTGAATGTGGCTCAGATCATGAAATCCTTATTAGCAAATTCAGACTTAAATTGAAGAAAGTAGTGAAAACCACTAGATCATTCAGGTATGACCTAAATCAAAATCCTTATGGTTATACAGTGGAAGTGAGAAATAGATTTAAGGGACTAGATCTGATAGACAGAGTGCCTGATGAACTATGGATGGAGATTCATGACATTGTACAGGAGACGGGGATCAAGACTATCCCCAAGAAAAAGAAATGCGAAAAAGCAAAATGGCTGTCTGAGGAAGACTTACAAATAGCTGTGAAAAGAAGAGAAGTGAAAAGCAAAGGAGAAAAGGAAAGATATACCCATTTGAATGCAGACTTCCAAAGAATGGCAAAGAGAGATAAGACAGCCTTCCTCAGTGATCAGTGCAAGGAAATAGAGGAAAACAACAAAATGGGAAAGACTAGAGATCTCTTCAAGAAAATTAGAGATACCAAGGGAACATTTCATGCAAAGATGGGCTCAATAAAGGACAGAAATGGTATGGACCTAACAGAAGCAGTGGAAAAGGAAAAGGCAGCCCACTCTAGTGTTCTTGCCTGGAGAATCCCAGAGACAGTGGAGACTGGTGGGCTGCCTTCTGTGAGGTCGCACAGAGTCAGACATGACTGAAGTGACAGCAGCAGCAACAGAAGCAGAAGATATTAAGAGGAGGTGGCAAGAATACACAGAAGAACTGTACAAAAAAGATCTTCACGACCCAGATAATCACGATGGTGTGATCATTCAGCTAGAGCCAGACATCCTGGAATGTGAAGTCAAGTGGGCCTTAGAAAGCATCACTACAAGCAAAGTTAGTGGAGGTGATGGAATTCCAGTTGAGATATTTCAAATCCTAAAAGATGATGCTGTGAAAATGCTGCACTCAATATGCCAGCCAATTTGGAAAACTCAGCAGTGGCCACAGGACTGGATAAGGTCAGTTTTCATCCAATCCCAAAGAAAGACAATGCCAAAGCAAGCTCAAACTACTGCACAATTACACTCATCTCACACGCTAGTAAAGTAACGCTCAAAGTTCTCCAAGCCAGGCGTCAGCAATATGTGAACCGTGAACTTCCAGGTGTTCAAGCTGCGTTTAGAAAAGGCAGAGGAAGCAGAGATCAAATTGCCAACATCCACTAGATCATTGAAAAAGCAAGAGAGTTCCAGAAAAACATCTGTTTCTGCTTTATTGACTATGCCAAAGCCTTTGACTGTGTGGATCACAACAAACGGTGGGAAATTCTGAAAGAGATGGAAATACCAGACCACCTGACCTGCCACCTGAAAACTCTGTATGCGGGTCAGGAAGCAATGGTTAGAACTGGATATGGAACAACAGGCTGTTTCCAAATTGGGAAACGAGTACCTCAAGGCTGTATATTGTTACCCTGCTTATTTAACTTATATGCAGAGTACATCATAAGAAACTGGGTTTGGGCCAGAAGAAGCACAAGCTGGAATCAAGATTACCGGGAGAAATAGCAATAACCTCAGATATGCAGATAACACCACCCTTATGGTAGAAAGTGAAGAAGAACTGAAGAGCCTCTTGATGAAAGTGAAAAAAAGTTGGCTTAAAGCTCAACATTCAGAAAACTAAGATCATGGCATCTAGTCCCATCACTACATGGCAAATAGATGGGAAAACAGTGGAAACAGTGACAGTCTTTATTTTCTTGGGCTCCAAAATTACTGCAGATGGTGACTTTAGCCATAATTAAAAGACACTTACTCCTTGGAAGGAAAGTTATGACCAACCTAGACAGCATATTATAAAAAGCAGAGACATTACTTTACAAACACAGGTCTGTCTAGTCAAAGCTATGGTTTTTCCAGTAGTCATGTATGGATGTGAGAGTTGGACTATACATAAAGCTGAGCACCGATGAACTGATGCTTTTGAAATGTGGTGTTGGGGAAGACTCTTGAGAGGCCCTTGGACTGCAAAGAGATTCAACCAGTCAATCCTAAAGGAGATCAGTACTGAGTATTCATTGGAAAGACTGATGTTGAAGCTGAAACTCCAATGCTTTGGCCACCTGATGAGAAGAGCTGACTCATTTGAAAAGACTCTGATGCTGGGAAAGATTGAAGGCAGGAGGAGAAGGGGATGACAGAGGATGAGATGGCTGAATGTCATCACTGACTCAATGGACATGAGTTTAGGTAAACTCCGGGAGCTGGTGATGGACAGCGAGGCCTGTCGTGCTTTGGTCCATGGGGTCACAAAGAGTCAGACATGACTGAGCGACTGAACTGAACTGAACTGAAGTGACCTAGCACACATGCATATGTGTACAGTTATGTACATAGGTGCTGTCTCCTTTGGGGGTTGCTCAAGCTGATTCAGCTAGCACCTTGGATCACAGGACAAGGAAAATTGGTATGAAAATAAAGTTTTTGTTTCTTGCTATGTAGAGAATAGTACATTTCTTTTATTTTGACCCAGAGTGCATGGCAACCTACTCCAGTGTTCTTGCCTGGAGAATACTATGGACAGAGAAGCCTGGTGGTCTACAGCCCATGGGGTTGCAAAGAGTCAGACATGACCGAAGTGGCTTAGCTTGCATACATGCCCTGCTGCCTTGTACCAGAATCCATGAAAAGGTAAAATTTATCTTTTTAGTTTGCAAAGAGGGTAAAATCATAGATTCTTGACAGTTATTGACAGTCAATACAACCCAGTTTAGAGAGGAAATGTTCCAGAGTAGGTACACTAAAAGGGTAATAATTTTTTCCTGGGTTGGGGCTCCCAGTCAACAGACTACAATGCCTCTGAGCTGCATACACAGTAGCACCATTTCTCTAGGAGAGGCATTCTCACACTCCATCAACCACAGAAACTTTATTAAAGACATTCCCTTTGATTCTTTAATTCGTTTAAATTTTTTACCCTGAAGATGTTAAACATCTGCAACTTTATTTCTGTAAATCAAAATTAGAGGATGTATCTAATGTTAATACATAAGTACAATCTTACTCATGTATTACAAGTAAAAAAAAAATGAAAAAACCTTACCAAAAAACCTCAAAGTGCTCCTACCTATATAATAATATTCAGTAAATATTCATTCTGACATAACTCCCAAAACGGTTCATGTTAGCCAATCTCATAGCACCTGCATTCAAAATTGCTGTGCTATAAAACTTGCAGAATATATGGGTAGATACACTAAGTACACATATCCAAAGTCAGGAAAAACTTGAATACACATGCAGAACCACACACACATACAAACATATATGCTTAAATCCCTTTAATCATAATGAACATGTAGATTCATATCCCACTGAATACTAATGGTAAAACTAATAAAAATCCTAGTAAAAACTTTATAAAACAAATAAATTTGTAACAGAATATAAAGTGACCCTATGTGATATTCTTGCTGCAGCAGGTGCTATCTTTGATAAATAATACTTGTAATTCAGTGCTAATGTGGTATGGTCCCAATTGACACATAAAATATAAGTGCTTCTGATGAACTTTATAAAGGCCAAACAGCAGATGCATATGTTGGCTATTAACATTCATGGATTTTCTTATTAAAAAGAAAAGTATAAATTAAATATAAAGTAATTGCTGGCCATATAGTGAAGTTTCACAAAGAGTTTGTCCAAGAGATCTGGGCTTTCAGAATTAAAGGGAAAAAATAGCCTTAAAACTAAAGATATATGGTTCTGTCTATAAGAGTTATGGTGGAACTTTTCAGTTACCTTAAATTGCTGTTTTTAGGCAGTACATTTTTTGACGTAATTCACAGCAAGATTCTCTTGGGCCCACCACCTACATTAATGGAAATAAAAACAAAAATAAATGGTACCTAATAAAACTTAAAAGCCTTTGCACAGCAAATGAAACTATAAACAAGATGAAAAGATAACCCTTAGAATGGGAGAAAATAATTGCAAATGAAGCAACTGACAAAAGATTAATCTCCAAAATATATAAGCAGCTCATATAACTCCATATCAGAGAAGCAAACAATCCAATCAGAAAGTAAGCAGAAAACCACCTAAATAGACATTTCTACAAAGAAGACATATAAAAAAAGATGCTCAACATAGCTCATTATTAGAGAAATACAAGTCAAATCTATGGTGAGATATCACCTCTCAGAATGGCCATTATCCAAAATCTACAAACAACAAATACTGGAGAAGATTATGGAGAAAAGGGAACCCTCCTGCACTGTCGGTGGGAGGGTAAACTGATAGGGCTACTATGGAAAACAGTACGGGGATTCCTTTAAAAACTAGAAATAAATCTACCATCTGCTGATGTGCTGATGTCCTCAGTTGTGGCCTACTCTTTGCAACCCCATGGACTGTAGCCTGCCAAGTTCCTCTGTCCATGGAATTTTCCAGGCAAAAATACTGGAGTGGGTTGCCATTTTCTTCTCCAGGAAATCTACCATATGACTCAGCAATTCCACCAATGGGCATATACCCTGAGAAAATCACAATTCTAAAAGATACATGTACTCCAATGTTCACTGCAGCACTATTTACAACAGCCAGGACATAGAAGCAACCTAAATGTCTATGGACAGATGAATGGATAAAGAAGATGTGGTACATTCATACAGTGGAATATTATTAGCCATGAAAAGGAACGGATTCAGGTCAGTTGGAGTGAGGTAGATGGACCCAGAGCCTCTTACAGAGTGAAGTAAGTCAGAAAGAGAAAAACAAATATCATATATTGTTCATATATATGGAATATAGAGAACTGGTTTTGATGAACCTATGTCAGGGAAGGAATGGAGACCTAGATGAATTGAGATGTAGAAAATGGACTTGTGGACACGTCGGGGAAGGAGAGGCTATGACAAATTGAGAAAGTATCATTGACAAATATACACTATCATATGTGAAATAGCTGGTAGGAAGTTGCTATGTAACACAGAGAGCCCAGTCTGGCACCCTGTAATGACCTAGAGCAGTGGGATGGGCGTGGTGAGGGAAGCTCAACAGGGAGAAGATATGTATTTAATTATGACTGATTCTCATTGTTGTATGGAAGAAATCAACACAACATGGTAAAGCTATTTTTCGTCAAGTAAAAAAATATTGAATAAGTTGTTGTTTTTAGGTTACTACAGCCTATATAACAAGATAAAAATGCCATAGTTCTAAGTATTGAAAATTAATATATGAGATCAAAGTGATGTCTGAAACTCTATGTTTACCTAATGACTCTAAGCAAACATTTAAAATACATAGTATCTCCTTTTATATCTAATTTTGCCAAATTTTTTTTTAAAAACAAGATATTGTTCTGATTACTTAAAATTACTTAAAAAAACAAGATATCTGATTACTTATAAATGCTAACAAATAAATATGGAATTCAAAATTCTATCAGAATAGTGTACTACATCTTCCTTTTTTCAATAATACAACATCTACCTAGCCTAAAGTGTATTAATACATATACATAAACTAAACAAATAGATATCGAATGACAAGAATTATGCTGGCACTTGAAATATACTAGTGAATAAAACAAATAAGCCTACTCTCTTTGGGCCTACTGAATAAAATTGACAAAATAATTTTTAAACTTTAAAGTGGAAAAGGCTTATTCTCAATTGGAGTCTAAACATGCTCAATAAATTTTTATAAAATGACTAAAATATAAATAAAAGTTTCTTGTACTCAAATGGTAAACAGTAATAATTTTTTATTTGTACATTGAGGATTAATGAATTTACTAAGTGGCTTGCTCCCTTATGGATATTTACCTAGCTATGCTATAGACACACATTCAAATGCATTTATAGTATTAAAGTTTTTTTAAAAAAGGATAAAAATAGAACTGTCTAGGTCACCTTTAGATAGATGGAATGACCAGTCTTTGACTGACAGAACAGAGTTAAATTCTAGATTTCTCTTACTCTGGATTTGGAAAGCTTACTCTACTTTAAGTGCTTAGATCTTTATGACTACACTTTAATTCCGACTCTCAATAAGCTTACTGCTGCTGCTGCTGCTAAGTCGCTTCAGTCGCGTCCGACTCTGTGCGACCCCATAGACAGCAGCCCACCAGGCTCCCTCATCCCTGGGATTCTCCAGGCAAGAATACTGGAATGGGTTGCCATTTCCTTCTCCAATGCATGAAAGTGAAAAGTGAAAGTGAAGTCGCTCAGTCGTGTCCGACTCTTAGCGACCCCATGGACTGCAGCCTAATAGGCTCCTCCATCCATGGGATTTTCCAGGCCAGAGTACTGGAGTGGGGTGCCATTGCCTTCTCCACAATAAGCTTACTACTTTGGGCTAAAAAAAATAGGGATTTGAAGTTGCAGTGCTAAGCTTCAAGTAAATTATCTAAAAATTAACAATTGAATTAGGGTTTATAGACTTAAAGTGAGTATATTTTGTTCAAAATGAATGTTCCGTAGTGGTTTCTGTTACTTTAATACTTAAAAAATAACCTATGCTTTGGCATAAATGCTCCTGGCAAAATACTGCATAACCTGAAAAACACTGTATCCAAAGAATAATAACATTTTTAATTAAATTAATGAAATGTTCTATTTCTGAGTCAGATTTTATAGAGTAGATAATATAAATAATATAGTATATATTGTTGGTGTTCAGTTGCTGAGTCATGTCTGACTCTTTGAGACCCCATGGACTGCAGCACGCCAGGCTTCCCTGTCCTTTATCATCTCCCTGACTTTGCTCAAATTCATGGCCATTGAGCTGGTGATGCATCCAACCATATTATCCTGTGTCACCAGCTTCTCCTCCTGCTTTCAAACTTTCCTAGCATTAGGATCTTTTCTAATGAGTCAGCTCATCACAACAGGTGGCCAAAGTATTGGAGCTTCAGCTTCAGCATCAGTACTTCCAATGAATATTCAGGGTTGATTTCCTTTAAGATTGACTGCTTTGATCTTGCTGTCCAAGGGACTCTCACTCTTCTCCAGGACCACAGTTCAAAAACATCAATTCTTCGGCACTCAGCCTTCTTTAGGTCCAATTCTCACGTCTGTACATGACTACTGGAAAAACCATAGAGTGGACTATATGGACCTTTGTTGGCAAAGTGATATCTTTGCTTTTTTAATACACAGTATAGGTTTGTCACAACTTTTCTTCCAAGGAAAGACCCAGAGTGCATGGCAACCTACTCCAGTATTCTTGCCTGGAGAATCCTATGGACAGAGGAGCCTGGTGGGCTACAGTCCATGGGGTTTCTTCCACATTCAGCAAGTCTTTTAATTTGGTGGCTTCAGTCATCATCCACAGTGATTTTGGAGCCCAAGAAAATTAAGTTTGTCACTGTTTGCATTATTTACCCATCTATTTGCCATGAAATGATGGGACCAGATGCAATGGTCTTAGTTTTTTGAAGGTTGAGTTTTAAACAAGACTTTCACTCTCCTCTTTCACCTTCATCAAGAGGCTCTTTAGTTCTTCTTTGCTTTCTACCATAAAGGTGGTATTATCTGCATATTGCATCTATTGATATCTCTCCCGGCAATCTTGGTTCCAGCTTGGGCTTCATCCAGTCTGGCATTTCGCATGATGTACTCTGCATATAAGTTAAATAACCAGGGTGACAATATGCAGCCTTGATGTACTCTTTTTCCAATTTTGAACTAGTCTATTGTTCCATGTCTGGTTCTAACTGTTGCTTCTTGACCTGCATATAGGTTTTTCAGGAGGTAGGTCAGGTGGTCTGGTATCCCCATCTTTTTAAGAATTTTCCACAGTTTGTTGTGATCTACACAGTCAAAGGCTTTAGTGTAGTCAATGAAGCAGAAGTAGATATTTCTCTGGAATTCTCTTCTTTTCTCATGATGCAACAGATGTTGGCAATTTGGTCTCTGGTTCTTCTGCCTTTTCTTAATCCAGCTTGTGCATCTGGAAGTTCTCAGTTACCATACTGTATATATATATATGTATATATTATACATAATATAAACCCATACACTATTTTAAAAGTGTTAGTCAGAAATATTCATATAAATAATATAATTTATTATATTTTAGAGTTTATAATGTAAAACATTTAATGAAGGAAGCAATATATTGTAAATTGTAGTACTATTTGTTAGCCACTGTAATTTACATTATATTAATATCTATAACAACAATCAAAATTATAAACTTTTAACTTTGAATTTTGACTTGACATTTGACCTCCAAAATTCTTCCTTTTTCCATTACATCCAAAAATAAGTAGATTATTCATGCCATCTATTTTTATATTGGAAACATAACACTAAAATTATATAATTTTAATGAATGTAAATGAAAAATTCTAAATACCTTAAAAGTATAAACTCCATATGCTTTTAAAAATCAATTAAAATATTTGCCTACAAATTAAGATATGAAATTATTAAATCACATTCCTACAACATTAATATGCAACATTTTCTCCTGATAGTGGTCCCTCTTATGAAAAAGAGTTCTAGTTCAGAATGTTGAACACAAGTTATTGCATTCATTCCCTGTTTCAGGTAAACACTAACATCAGTTAAACAATATAATCTTAAATAGGAAGTATGTCATCCTAACTGAATAGCTCTCTTACATGAAGTGTCAGGGGAAACTGCTTTAATTTAATACTTATCAGAAGTGCATACAACCTGTATTTTTGACTAGGATTATTGGGAGCAAAATAACTTTGATAACTAGGTTTCTTGCCTTGTATTAGCTTTACTTTTTTTTAGAAGTATAGTGTATTTTATAATAATTATGAAGAAATAGCACTATTAAAATATTAATGGTAGTATCTATTTTCATTACCTTTTTTACATTGCTTTTATCAAATTGCCTATAAAACAAAATGATGAAAAGATGAATAACAGGACAAATGCAATAAAAGTCTCATATTATTCAATAGATAAATGTAATAAATACCTCAGGAATAAGGAATCTATATGTTTCTTTGGTTTAGATTAATTTCATTAGATGAATTCAGATTAACTATTCAGTAAAGACTCATTATACTAGCTTCTGTATTTTATTTTTAATGGAAATTTATGTTCTCTAAAAAATGAAAATTAAAAACAATGATGAAAATGGAGTGGGGAAAGAGGCAGAGATTGGAATGAGCAATAAACAAATAATAAATGAATATTGAACAAATGGCTACAGTAAATCCATTGAAATATATCAAGGCCTAAAAAATAATTATAATGGAAAAAATATTTACAAATAACGAAAATGCCAACTTTCAACCTTACACCTGAAGTCCTGATTGCCAACTGCCAATCCTCTTGCAGAAGGTTTGAAATTTAGGCCATGAGATCTCTAATGTCTCAGTTGGCTGAATCTTTGATTCTCTGTGAGAATATATTTTCCTTACAATATAGCAATTTGGGTCAATAAATATTGTGAATAAACTAATTTTCTTAAATATCTATGCAGACTGAGTTGATATTTTTAAAAAGACTTCTAATATATTTAATAATTTCAACTCTAAAAAGCTAGAATGCATAGCTGAAGTAACAATACACATACTTTAAAATTATTTTAGAATACATAAGAATAAACAAGGAGATCCAACCAGTCCATCCTAAAGGAGATCAGTTCTGGGTGTTCATTGGAAGGAATGATGCTAAAGCTGAAATTCCAATATTTTGGCCACCTCATGTGAAGAGCTGACTCATTGGAAAAGACTCTGATGCTGGGAGGGATTGGGGGCAGGAGGAGAAGGGGACGACAGAGGATGAGATGGCTGGATGGCATCACTGACTTGATGGACGTGAGTCTGAGTGAACTCCGGGAGATGGTGATGGACAGGGAGGCCTGGGGTGCTGCGATTCATGGGGTCACAAAGAGTCGGACATGACTGAGTGACTGAACTGAACTGAAGAATAAATTGTCAAATATAGCATATTAATATATTAATTATTATATATATAATTAATATATTAATATATTAATTCATGGAACAAAATGATTGTTGGAGCCAAATGTCACTTAACATGTAACTGTTTTTGACCTTTTAAGTTGGATAATTGAGTGTTTAAAAAAATAACAACACAGGTCTATATCCAGCTAAAGATATTCTGTTCATAGTTATAAATATCTAAAAAGTAGAGTAAATAAATTAGTACAATGCCTTGTTTAATTTAATTTGACATGTGTGTCTGCCTGTCTCTCTTACCTAGAATAGCCTTGGGCATCTACCCACAGTCCTGGATACAAGAATTCTCACTCACAATAATATCTACACACCATGTATTCTACTAATTCCTCTGTCCATGGGGATTCTCCAGGCAAGAATACTGGAGTGGGTTGCTGTGCCCTCCTCCAGGGGATCTTCCCAACCCAGGTCTCCTGCATTGCAGGCAGATTCTTTAAACATCTAAGGTACCAGGGAAGCCCAATTGTGTATCACCTTGATATAAAGGGGAAAACAACTTACTGCTTTATACTCTATATTTTGCATCTTTATCTACTTTCTTTCTTATCATTAAACATCATCTATTTCCCAATTGTTGTATGAAAAAAGGATAATTGTAAGCCATCAATAATTTTTTTGTTTTGGTTTTTACTTTTCTAAAATTTGAAAATGTTCAAAAAATGTATTTTATTTTATGGATAAAAAGTAAACAATCCTCTAATTACAAGCATAATAGCTACCTACACTTTTCTGAAATAACTTGTTTAACATACAACCTATGAGTGTTGAGATAGGTCTTTTTTTAATCAGTAAATTTTGGGCAGCTAAATTTTAAAAAGGGAAATAGATAATGAAAAATGAAATAAGTGTTACAAGAAATTATGTTTTATCAAGAATTTTTATTTCAATAACAAGTAGTATGAATTATTGAGCATAATATATATCCCACATTTGGTCTTGAGATACAAAATTCTTCATAGGGAAGTAGTTGCATGATGGAAAGCTAAAATTAGACAAATAAAATAAAACTATTTAAAAGTCTTATAATTATTTCATTGGTGTGTATATATATATATATAATTAATTTTTAAAAATGTATTATTTTCAAAAATGAAAAAAAATGGAACATGTTATTTGTAATAAAGTTTCAATTCATCAAGTGGATATGTAATACCAAAGGTTACATACTGATTTTTGAGGTAAATAAGCATAAATAAGTACATGCATATTAAGCAGAGATCAAAAAGCACCAGGGCCCTGGGCACAGCCTCTTGAGAATTCTTTTGTCTAACCACATTCTTTGAAGTCATTCACTGCTACACAAAACACAAACATTATTAGGGCAATAGACATGCTTAGATCTACTTCTTCTGAACATTCTCTTTGAAGGCCTTTTATTTTTTGGAATATTTTGTATTTTTGCCTTTTGGAATATTTTTCATGCAATTAATTAACTTATGTATTAGCATAAAAATTATGCTTGTGGTATAGCATTGATCACAGGCCATGTAATTCTGTAATTCTGCTGTTTTTTTCTCTTGAAATATTGCCTCATTCAGCAAGTACCTGTGTTCTAGCAACTGTGATGGCCTCTTGCCTAATGATAATATCATTGGGTGAAGATAAATGAATGCATTTGTCAAAAGGAAATTAGAATGATGAAAATTCCAAATCCATAAATCACGAAATACATATACATAAATATATACATCATTGCATTTATACACAAACATAGTATATAAATCACTGGAATGTGTAATGTTGCATTTTTTGATAAATGAAGACCTTTCATTTCATGACTGTATATATTAATAGTAATTTAAAATATTTGTGTATGTATAAATTATACTCTTAGAGAGCCATTACTGATTATCTTTCTGTCAATAAATTCCTAAAATTATCATTTCTATTTCTATTACAAAATTATGAAAATGCATGTGTACTTTCAAAAAATGGAAAACAAGAGTGTAAGCAAACCTGTGGAAAACTGAATTTGATCAGCACAGTTCTATGACCATTTTTTCCCTTTCAATAAGAGAAATAGCTAAAACTTCTAGATGCGACTTCAAATATTTCACTTCAATTAAATATATCAGCAAACACTGTTGCCCTTTTCTGACAGTTAAAATTTTGTAGTGAAGCATGTGACGCCTTTAATTCATTTCATTTCTACTTCCAATTAATTATTTTCCATAGTACAATCCAATTTTCCAAAATTTAAAAGGTTAAAAAGAACAAGAGTTGCTGATAGAAATTTTTCTAAAGCAGATGGTTTGTACTTGCAGGATCAATGACTGGTTACACTCATTTTTACCTTATATAAAGCAAACTCTTATGTTTGGGTTTGGTTTTGCGTATCTGGGCATTTAACTTCCTGTTTATTCACTCATCACTCAATCCATACTTTCATGCATTTTTCTTTTCTGCCATTATTCCAGTCTTTCATTAAGTAACTGTTTAGTGATTACAATATAGGAGGCACTATGCTAGTCTAGCGGAGAAGGCAATGGCAACCCACTCTAGTACTCTTGCCTGGAAAATCCCATGGATGGAGAGGCCTAGTAGGCTGCAGTCCATGGGGTCGTGAAGAGTCGGAGACGACTGAGCGACTTCATTTTCACTTTTCACTTTCATGCATTGGAGAAGGAAATGGCAACCCACTCCAGTGTTCTTGCCTGGAGAATCCCAGGGATGGCAGAGCCTGGTGGGCTGCCATCTATGGGGTCGCACAGAGTCAGACACAACTGAAGCAACTTAGCAGCAGCAGCTCCTACATTGTATGCAGATACTTTACCAACCGAAGAAACAAGGAAACCCTTACCTATTTCTTCTTTCCTCCAAATACCTTCTACTTCATTCATAAAGTACTATCGGTGGGCCAAAAAGTTTGTTTAGGATTCTCCATAAGATCTTATGTTTATATTATCTGCTAGTGATAAATACATCCCTCCATTTTACTTGCTCTTTGTTTGCATTTTTCCTTATACTAGGAAACTCCTTTCATTCACTTTCGGACTTTTCTAGTCTATTAAAATCCAGCTTAAAAAAGACATTTTCCCTATACCCTTCTCAATCTCTTCCAGTGTAGTTGAATAGTTACCACAGTTCATCGCCTTTGTGAGTGTGACTATTATATTAATAATACATCAGATGCTCAGCGGTGAAGAATCCACCTGTGACACAGAAGAGGCAGGAGACTTGGGTTCAAGCACTGGGTTGGGAAGATCCCCTGCAGGAGGGCATAGCAACCCACTCCAGGTTTCCTGCCTAGAGAATCCCATGGACAGAGGGAGCCTGACAGGTGATAGTCCATAGGCTCACAAAGAGTCAGGCACAACTGAAGTGATTAAGCATGCACACAAAATTATGTGTGCTTATATATTACTTTACCTATCAAATTGCAAGCTTTTTAAGTTTAAGGATTCTATCTTACAAGTTTTAATCCATTATCAACACTGGAAAGTAATAGATGCCCAAAGAAAGTAAGTTAAATTTTTAAAGATCCATTTAGTTAATATCCTACCCTATTTGCTAAAATATAGTGTACTGTATTATGTACTGTATTATGTATTATGTACTGTACAAAATATTAAACACTTCCAGGCAGATGGTTTTCAATAACAATATATATTTTGTTTTTTTTTCTTTTTAATTTATTTTTTTATTGAAGGATAATTGCTTTACAGCATTTTGTTTTCTGTCAAACCTCAACAGGAATCAGTCATAGGTATACATATATGGCCTCTCTTTTGAACCTCCCTCCCATCTCCCTTCCCATCCCATCCCTCTAGGCTGATACAGAACCCCTGTTTGAGTTTCCTGAGCCAGACAGCAAATTTCCGTTGGCTGTCTATTTTACATATGGTAATGTAAGTTTCGATGTAACTCTTTCCATATATCTTACCCTCTCCTCTCCGCTACCCTTGTCCATAAGTCTATTCTCTATGTCTGTTTCTCCATTGAAGACACTCAGTCGTGTCCGACTCTTTGTGACCCCATGGACTATAGCCCACCAGGCTCCTCTATCCATGGAATTTTCTAGGCAAGAGTACTGGAGTGGGTTGCCATTTTCTTCTCCAGGGGATCTTCCTGACCCAGGGATTGAACCTGGTCTCTCTCACTGAAGGCAGACACTTTACCATCTGAGCCACCAGGGAACCTCCATTGCTGCCCTGTAAATAAATTCTTCAGTACCACTTTTCTAGATTCCATACATGTGGATTAAAATACGATATTTATCTTTCTCTGACTCACTTCACTCTGTATAATAGGTTATAGGTTCATCCACCTCATCAGACTGACTCAAATGTGTTCCTCTTTATGGTAAGTAATATTCTGTTGTGTATATGTATCACAACTTCTTTATCCATTCATCTGTTGATAGACATCTAGGTTGCTGCATGTTCTAGCTATTATAAATGAACTACAATGAACAATGGGATCAATACAAAGAAATAGAGGAAAACAATAGAATGGGAAACACCAGAGATCTCTTCAAGAAAATTAGAGATATCAAGGGAACATATCATGCAAAAATGGGCAAAATAAAGGACAGAAATTGTATGGACCTAACAGAAGCAGAAAATATTAAGAAGAGGTGGCAAGAGTACACAAAAGAACTGTACAAAAAAAATATTCATGACCCAGATGATCACAGTGGTGTGATCACTCACCTAGAGCCAAAAATCCTGGAATGTGAAGTCAAGTGGGCCTTAGGAAGCATCACTACAAACAAAGCTAGTGGTGATGATGGAATTCCGGTTGAGCTATTTCAAATCCTAAAAGATGATGCTGTGAAAGTGCGGCATTCAGTATGCCAGCAAATTTGGAAAACTCAGCAGTGGCCATAGGACTGGAAAAGGTCAGTTTTCATTCCAATCCCAAAGAAAGGCAATGCCAAAAATGCTCAAACTACCACACAATTGCACTCATCTCACGCGCTAATAAAGTGATGCTTAAAATTATCCAAGCCAGGCTTCAGCAATACATGAACCGTGAACTTCCAGATGTTTAAGCTGGTTTTAGAAAAGGCAGAGGAACCAGAGATCAAATTGCCAACATCCACTGGATCATCGAAAAGTAAGAGAGTTCCAGAAAAACATCTATTTCTGCTTTATTGACTATACCAAAGCCTTTGACTGTGTGGATCACAATAAACTGTGGAAAATTCTGAAAGAGATGGTAATACCAGACCACCTGATCTGCCTCTTGAGAAACCTGTATGCAGGTCAAGAAGCAACAGTTAGAACTGGACATGGAACAACAGACTGGTTCCAAATAGGAAAAGGAGGACGTCAAGGCTGTATATTGTCACCCTGCTTTATTTAACTTCTATGCAAAGTACATCATGAGAAACGCTGGGCTGGAAGAAGCACAAGCTGGAATCAAGATTGCCGGGAGAAATATCAATAACCTCAGATATGCAGATGATACCACCCTTATGGCAGAAAGTGAAGAACTAAAGAACCTCTTGAAGAAAGTGAAAAAGGAGAGTGAAAAAGTTGGCTTGAAGCTTAACATTCAGAAAACTAAGATCATGGCAACTGGTCCCATCACTTCATGACAAATGGATGGGGAAACAGCAGAAACAGTGGCTGACTTTATTTTTGGGGGCTCCAAAACCGCTGCAGACGGCGATTGCAGCTTTGAAATTAAAAGACGCTTACTCCTTGGAAGGAAAGTTATGACCAACCTAGATAGCATATTGAAAAGCAGAGTCATTACTTTGCCAACAAAAGTCCGTCTAGTTAAGGCTATGGTTTTTCCAGTGGTCATATATAGATGTGAGAATAGGACTATAAAGAAAGCTGAACACAGAAGAATTGATGCTTTTGAACTGTGGTGTTGGAGAAGACTCTTGAGAGTCCCTTGGACTGCAAGGACATCCAACCAGTCCATCCTAAAGTAAATCAGTTGTGGGTGTTCTCTGGAAGGACTGATGTTGAAGCTGAAACTCCAATCCTTTGGTCACCTGATGGGAAAAGCTGACTCATTTGAAAAGACCCTGATGCTGGGAAAGATTGAGGGCAGGAGGAGAATGGGACAACAGAGGATGAGATGGTTGGATTGCATCACCAACTCAATGGACATGGGTTTGGGTGGACTCCGGGAGTTTGTGATGGACAGGGAGGCCTGGTGTGCTGTGGTTCATGTAGTCACAAAGAGTCGGACACGCCTGAGCAACTGAACTGAACTGACTGAACAATGGGATACATGTATGTTTTTTAATTTTGTTTTTTTCGGGATATATGCCTAGGAGTGGGATTGCTGGGTCATATGGTGGTTTTATTCCCAGTTTTTTAAGGAATCTCCACACTGTCTCATAATGGGTGTATCAATTTGCATTCCCACCAACAGTGGAAGAGTGTTCCCTTTTCTCCACGCCCTCTCCAGCATTTATTATTTGTAGACTTTTTGGTGATGGCCCGTCTGACCGATGTGAGGTGATATCTCATTGTGGTTTTGATTAGCATTTCTCTAATAATGAGCCATGTTGAAAATCTATTCATGTGTTTGTAAATCAACTGTATGTCTTCTTTCAGAAATGTCTGTTTAGGTCTTTTTCCCACTTTTTGATTGGGTTGTTTGTTTTTCTGGCATTGAGTTATATGAGTCGCTTATATATTTTGGAAATTAATCTTTTATCAATGTTTCATTTGCTGTTATTTTCTCCCATTCTGAGGGTTGTATTTTCACCTTGCTTATAGTTTTCTTTGCTGTGCAAAGCTTTTAAGTTTAATCAGGTCCCAATTGTTTAGTTTTGTTTTTATTTCCATTTCTCTAGAAGTTGGGTCATAGAGGATCTTGCATTGATTTATGTCATTGAGTGTTCTGCCTATGTTTTCTGCGAAGAGTTTTATAGTTTCTGGTCTTACATTTAGCTCTTTAATCCATTTTGAATTTATCTTTTTGTATGGTGTTAGGAAGTGTTATAATTTCATTCTTTTACACATAGCTGTCCAGTTTTTCCAGCACCATTTATTGAAGAGGCTGTCTTTGCCCCATTGTATATTCTTGTCTCCTTTGTCAAAAATAAGTTACCCATGGGTGCATGGATTTATTTCTAGGCTTTCTATCTTGTTCCATTGGTCTGTGTTTCTGTGTTTGTGCCAGTACCATACTGTCTGACTGTAGCTTTGTAGTATAATCTGAAGTTAGGAAGGTTGATTCCTCCATCTCCATTTTTCTTTCTTAAGACTGCTTTGGCTATTCTGGGTCTTTTGTGTTGCCTAGTGAATTGTGAAGTTTTCTTTTCTAATTCTGTTGAAAAATGCCATTGATAATTTGATAGGGATTGCATTGAACCTGTAGATTGCGTTTGGTAGTATAATCATTTTCACAATATAGATTCTTCCTCCCCAGGAACGTGGAATATCTCTCCATCTGTTTACATCATCTTTGATTTATTTCATCAGTGTCATAATTTTCTGTGTACAGTTCTTTTGTCTCCTTACAGAAGTTTATTCCTAGATTTTTAATTCTTTTTGTTGCAACAGTGAATGGGATTGATTCCTTAATTTCTCTTTCTGTTTTTTCATTGTTAGTATATAGAATTGCAAGTGATTTCTGTGTATTGATTTTGCTAAATCCACTGATTAGCTCTACTGATTTTCTGATACTATCTTTAGGGTTTTCTATGCACAGTATCATGTCATCTGCAAACAGTGAGAGCTTTACTTCTTTTCTGATCTGGATTCTTTTATTTCTTTTTCTTCTCTGATGGCTGTAGCTAGGACTTCCAGAACTATGTTGAATAATAGTGGTGAAAGTAGACACCCTTGTCTTGTTCCTGATCTTAGAGGGAATGCTTTCAGTTTCTCACCATTGCAAATAGTGTTTGCTGTGAGCTTATCATATATGGCCTTTAGAATATTGAAGTAGGTTCCTTCTATGTCCATTTTTTGAAGAGTTTTAATCTTAAATGGGTGCTGAGTTTTGTTAAAGGCTTTTTCTGCATCTATTGAGATTATTATATGGTTTTTATCTTTCAATTTGTTAATATGAAGTATAACATTGTTTTGGATATATTGAAGAATCCTTGCATTCCTGGAATAAACCCATCTTGATCATGGTGTATGAGCTTTTTGTTCTGTTTCTGAATTCTGTTTGGTAAAATTTTGTTTGCATCTATGTTCATCAGTGATATTGGCCTATAGTTTTCTTTTTTGTGTGTTGTCTTTGTCTGGTTTGGTATCAGGGTGTTGGTGGCCTCATAGAATGAGTTGGGAAGTGTTCTTTACTCTGCAATTTTTTGAAAGAGTTTTAGAAGGATAGGTATTAGCTCCTCTCTAAATGTTTGATAGAATTCTCCTTTGAGGCCATCTGCTCCAGGGCTTTTGTTTTTTGGGAGATATTTGATCATAGCTTCAATTTCAGTGCTTGTAATTAGGTTATTCATAATTTCTATATCTTCCTTGTTCAGTCTTGGAAGATTGAACTTTTCTAAGAACCTGTCCATTTCTTCCAGGTTATCCATTTTTGCCATATAGTTATTCATAATATTCTCTTAAAATCCTTTGTATTTCTACATTGTGTGTTGTAACCTCTCCTTTTTCATTTCTAACTTTGTTGATTTTACTCTTCTCTCTTTTGTTCTTGATGAGTCTGGCTAAACATTTGTCAATTTTATTTATCTTCTCAAAGAACCAGCTTTTAGATTTAGTAACCTTTACTATAGTTTCTTTCATTTATTTCTGCTCTGATCATTAGGATTTCTTTCCTTTTATGCATTTTTTTTCTTCTTTTTCCGTTTGTTTTAGGTGTAAAGTTAGGTTGTCTATTCGATGTTTTTCTTGCTTCTTTAGGTAGGATTGTATTGCTATAAACTTCCCTCTTAGAACTGCTTTTGCTGCATCCCATAGGTTTTGAGTTGCCATGTTTTCATTGTCATTTGTTTTAAAAAATTTATTTCCCTTTTGATTTCTTCAGTAACCTGTTGGTATTTAGAAATGTGTTGTTTAATCTCCATATGTTTGTGTTTCTTACAGTTTTTTTTTTTCTTGTAATTGATATCTAGTCTCATAGTGTTGTGGTCAGAGAAGATGCTTGATAGGATTTTAATTTTATTAAATTTACTGAGGTTTGATTTGTGACTCAAGATGTGGTCTATCCTGGAGAATGTTCCATGCTCACTTGAGAAGAAGGTGTATTCTTCTGCATTTGGATGGAATGTCTTGAAGATATCAATGAGATCCATCTCATCTAATGTATCATTTAAGATGTGTTTCCTTAATTTTCTGTTTTGATGATCTGTCCATTGGTGTGATTGGGATGTTAAAGTCTCCTGCTATTATTGTGTTACTTTCAATTTCTCCTTTTATGTCTGTTAGTGTTTGTCTTATGTATTGAGGTGCTCCTATGTTGGGTGCATAGATATTTACAATTGTTATGTCTTCCTCTTGGATTCATCCCTTGATCATTATGTAGTGTCCTTCCTTATCTCTTGTAATCTTCTTTATTTTAAGGTCTATTTTGTCTGATATGAGGGTTGCTACTCCAGCTTTCTTTTGCTTCCCATTTGCATGGAATATATTTTTTCATCCTTTAATTTTCAGTCTATATGTGTCTTAAGGTATGAAATGTGTTTCTTGTAGACAGCATTTATATGGGTCCTGTTTTTTTATCCATTCAGCCTGTCTGTGTCTTTTGATTGGAGCACTTAATTCATTTACATATACATATATATATATATATGTTCCTATTGCCATTTTCTTAATTGTTTGGGGTTGATTTTGTAGACTCTTTTCCTTCTCTTGTATTTTTGGACTATATAAGTCCCTTTAACATTTGTTGTAAAGCTGGTTTGGAGGTACTGAATTCTCTTAACTCTTGCTTGTCTAAAAAGCTTTTTATTTCTCCATCAATTTTGAATGAGATCCTTGCTAGATACAGTAATCTTGGTTGTAGATTCTTCCCTTTCATTACTTTAAATATATCCTGCCATTGTCTTCTGGCCTACAGAGTTTCTGTTGAAAGATCAGTTGTTAAGCATATGGGGTTTCCCTTGTATGTTACTTGTTGCTTCTCCCTTGCTGCTTTTAATATTCTTTGTGTTTATTCTTTGTTAGTTTGATTATATGTGTCTTGGCCTGTTTCTCTTTGGGTTTATCCTTTATGGGACTCTTTGTGACTCTTGGACTTGACTGACTATTTCCTTTTCTATGTTGGGGAAATTTTCGATATAATCTCTTCGAAAATTTTCTCATACTCTTTCTTTTTCTCTCCTTTTTCTGTGACCCCTATAATTCAAATGTTAGTGCATTTGATATTGTCCCAGAATTCTCTGAGTCTGTCCTTGGTTCTCTTCACTCTCTTTTCTTTTTTCTGCTCTTCAGAAGTTATTTCCACCATTTTATCTTCCAGCTCACTGATTCATTTTATGCTTCAGATATTCTGCTATTGATTCCTTCTAGAGTTACTTTTAATTTCAGTAGTTGTGTTGTTTGTCTCTGTATGTTTATTCTTTAATTCTTCTAGGTCTTTGTTAATTGATTCTTGCATTTTCTCCATTTTGTTTTCAAGGGTTTGATCATCTCTACTATCATTATTCTGAATTCTTTTTCAGGTAGTTTGCCTATTTCCTATTCATTTATTTGGACTTCTGTGTTTCTAGTTTGTTCCTTCATTTGTGTGGTATTTCTCTGCCTTTTCATTATTATTTTTTTAAACTTATTGTGTTAAAGGTCTCATTTTCCCAGGCTTCAAGGTTGAATTCTTTATTCCTTTCGGTTTCTGCCCTCCTAAGGTTGGTCCAGTGGTTTGTGTAAGCCTTGTATAAGGTGAGATTTGTGCTGAGATTTTGTTTGTTTGTTTGTTTTTCCTCTGATGGGCATGGCTGAGTGAGGTGGTAATCCTGTCTGCTGATGATTTGGTTTGTATTTTTGTTTTGTTTGTTGTTTAGATGAGGCATTCTGCGTGGTGTGCTACTGGTGGTTGGGTATTGCTGGGCCTTGTATTCAAATGGTTTCCTTTGTGTGAGTTCTCACTGTTTGATATTTCTCTGGTACCCTAGGGTCTTGGAGTCAGTTTTGTTCTCAGGTTTCCCACTCCAAAGGCTCCATGCTTGATCTCTGGTCAGGAACAAAGATTCCACAAGAGGTTTCAGTTCAGTTCAGTTCAGTTGATCAGTTGTGTCCCACTGTTTGTGACCCCATGGACTACAGCATGCCAGGATTCCTTGTCCATCACTAACTCCCGAAGTTTACTCAAAGTCATGTCTACTGAATCAGTGATGCCATCTAACCATATCATCCTCTGTCATCCCCTTCTCCTCCTGCCTTCAATCTTTCCCAGCATCAGGGTCTTTTCTAATGAGTCAGTTCTTTGCATCAGGTGGGCAAAGAATTGGAGTTTCAGCTTTAGCATCAATCCTTCCAATGAGTTTTCAGGACTGATTTCCTTTAGGATGGACTGATTGGCTCTCCTTGCAGTCCAGGAGACTTTCAAGAATCTTCTCCAATACCACAGTTCAAAAGCATCAATTCTTCAGCACTCAGCTTTCTTTATAGTACAACTCTCACATCCATACATAATGACTGGAAAAACCATAGCTTTAATTAGATGGTTTGCTATTGCATTAAGTGAGATTAAAACAAATATCCAAAAATGAGAAACCAAAGATGAATCCCAGACAAATGGCAGTTACAAAATCAGGCAAATAATAATTAAAATAATGGCATATATACATATACACATACACCCATGAGCAAAGTCAAAACAGTCTAACAAAAGTAAAGTACAATATATTGACCCAGTGAACAAAGGAAATAAAAAATTATGTTTACTAGTTAGGAGCAAAACTAACTAATGTACAAAGTGGAAAACAAAACTAGAGCAAGATGCCAAGTGGCAAAAAAAGCAATGAAAGCAAAACTAACAAATACATGGAGAGGAAAAGAAAGAAAGAAAAGAAAGAAAGACTAAATATGCAAAGTCAGAGGTAGATGAAGAAGATTTATATATATTAAAAATTAATTGCAAGGGGAAAAGAACAGTAGGAAAGGCATAAATGTAGGAATAAAGGAATAAACGTAGAAAAATATAATAGGTTTAAAAAATTAAAAGTTAAAATTATAAAAAAAAAGGGAAGAAGAAAGAAAAAAGGGTAGGGGGAAGGAAAACTCCATAGAACTGCAAAAGTCCAACGTAGAGGCAGAGGTTTATAACAACAATAAAAAATGTGACTGGATATACAAATATGTATATACACCCATAAGCAAAATCAAGAGTCCAACAAAAATAGAATAGAGTAGATTGACCTGGCAAAAAAAGGAAACCAAAAATTATATCTACCAGAGCAAAACTTACTAATTCACAAACTGGAAACAAAGCTAAAGCAAGGTGCCAGCTGCAAAATAAAGCAATGAAAATAAAATTAACAAGTACGTTGAGAAGAAAGGAAAGAAAGAAAGAAAGAATAGATATGCAAAGTTAAATAGAGGTAGATGAAGAAGATTTATATACATTAAAGATTAACTGCAAGGGGAAAAGAACAGTAGGGAAAGCAAACAAAGGAATAAATGAAGAAAAAATAATAGATTTAAAAAATTAAAGAAAGAGAGAAAAAAAAAAAAAAAGGAAAACTCCCAGAATTGCAAAAGCCCAATGTAGAGACAGGGGTTTTATAACAAAACAAAAAATTGTGACTGAGGAAAAAAAAAGCTCAAAAACTTAATTAGATTTCATAGTGCCAATAAAATAGACAACTACAACAGAGGTGGGGAAAAGGGAAAAAAAATCCAAAAGAATCTAAAGAACAAGCCAAAACATAAGAGTAATAAATGTTTTTCTAGAGTCACTGCTGTCAGAGTCCTTTCCCTTGCTGGGAGTCACAGTCCATCTCATCTCCCCAGGATGCCCTCCAACACTTTGCTGATCTCTGGACCTATTATGGGGGCAGCTCAGATTCTAATCTGGTCCTACTCCTCTGTGTTCTTGCTCCAATGTCCACAGCTATCAGAACTAGAGAGTTTTCCTTTGTGGTAGCTCTCAATGACCTTTTATATATTCCATAGTCACAGAGTTTGCCTAGTTGATCGTGTGGACTTAATCTGCAGAATGTACAGCCGGTGGAAAGGCTTGGGTCTTCTTGCTTAGCCACACCACCCCTGGGTTTCAATTGTGGTTTTATTTCCACCTCTGCATGTGGGTCATCCACTGGGGTTTGCTCCTGAGGCTGCCCTGGAGGACGTGGGTTTGACCCTGTGAGGACCAGGTGTGGAGGTAGTGCAGCTGTTTGGGTTTCAGGGGTTCTGGCAGCACCAGGCACTCAGGGGAGTTAGCTGCTAGGGCAGCAGGAAATATGTGCTCTAGAAGGGTATGACAACAAGTATTGGCCAATACACTCCAGTATTCTTGCCTGGAGAACCCCCTCCCTGACAGAGCAGCCTGGAAGGCCACAGTCTACAGGGTCCAAAGAGTCAGACACTACTGAAATGACCCTGCATGCATGGACACACTAATTTTTTGTCTGTGGCGGCTCTGCCTCAGTGAGAGTTGAGTGTGAAAGTGGCACAGCTGCTTAGCTTGCAGGGACCCTGGCAGTGTCAAGTGTGCAGGGACACAGACTGCCTCCACCACAGGAATTATGGCCTTATCACAGTTTTCTTTCTAGCCCCTTGTAGTTGGCAATCAGGCCTCTTTGACCAGGCTTTCTCTGTAGGTACACCAGGTTAGGTACTTAGAGGGCACCCTTGCCTGGGGTCCTTCTCTGTCATTCAGCGTGTCAGGCACATAGAGGGGGCCCCCTTGGCTGGGGTCCTACTCTGTAGTTCAGTGGTCAGGCATTTGATGGGCCAGCCTCTCTATTATTCAGCTGCCAATGCTGGCATGTGTGGTGGGAGAGAGACACTATGGTGATGGCTCCACCCCCTACATGTGACTCAGCAGTATCACCTTGCGTCCATGGCTGCCCAGCTTTCCTCCACAAGCATTTCCCACCACACTCTCCTCTCTTACATCCCCCTCAATCCGTCCTTCCACCATCAACAACAGCCCTCGCCCTGGGATTGCTCCACAATACCTAAACTCCAGCTTCCAGCTGCCGCACCTTCCAGGGGATCTACGTCCTTGTTCAAGGTATGTATGGTTGAGGCAAGGACTTTCTAATTTTCATTCCATTTAGGCTGTCACAGATCAGCTGTTTCACTCTCAGCCTTAAATGTTTTTCCTCTGACTCAGACAATTGCCCTGATGGGGGATTGGACCCGTTTTAGTTCCCCCAACCACCGAAGACAGGTCCAGTCCTACTGACACTCCTGTTTCTCCCCCTTGTTCCTTTGTCCTAATGAATTTTGCATGGTTCCATATATTCTTTTCCACTGGTCAGGTACTCCTGTCTACTCTCAGCTGGTGTTGTGCGTGTACTTCTGTCTGCAGATGTATTTCTAAGGTACCCGTGGAGAGAGGTGTACTCCATGTCCACCTACTCCTCCGCCATCTTGTTCTCCCCTCTATATTTCTGATTTTTAAATGATGATGCATAGTTATTTTTAAACTTTCTCAATTGATTTTCTTATATTGAAATAGAATAGAAATGGAACATTGAATCAAAAAATAAAATAATTGTAACTATTACAAATTCACTTTCCTTAATAAAGAAAATGTTCTTAGAAAGCTCTATTCTTTCTTTTTAAACAATTTTTAACACTGTTCTCATTAAAGAAACCTATTGGTCAGAGGATTCTTCAACTCTATGCAATTTACAAACATTCTACTTTCATCCTAAAGAGCCAATTCCTTCAGTCATTAACAAAAGTCTGTCTCTTGCAATCAATATCAATCTAATTCAAGTAAGATACTTCCTTATGAACATGCTCATTTGAAATGTAATTATAGCACAAAATGAGACTATGGTAATGAACATTATTCCACCATTATTTAAAGCAAATTAAAAATTTCACATGTTTAAATAATCACAATTAAATTATAATTATAAAATATCTATTTTATATAAGAATCATGAGAAAGCCTTAAAATGTTTAGACTTAGGTTTGTGGGTGAAATCATCATAAACAGGGAAAAAATGCAAAACTTGGGTCAGTAGATAGTCATGCCTGAATCTTACATTACTTACAGACTCAAAATGTTCAATATATTATCAGATTTAAAATGTGAGAGAAATAGGACTAGGGAGGTCGGGGATTGGCACTAAGGAGGGAACGAGTAATATGGTGGCTGATGCCAAGAGAAGCTTATAGAGCCCACTATCTAGTGACAGAGAGGTAACATTCCAAGTCCACCTGACTCCTAGAAGGCTGCTCACTCCACTCCATCAAGTTGCCTCTTGATTGACCTCAAACAGGTTTGGTGAAATTTTAATACAGCCCTAACTTATTTGCCCAATATTGGTCATAATTTAAGAAAGGCATCCTCAGTATAATCATCACATTCCCAGATTACAAGAAGGTGGAAAAGATGGTAACAACATTGAATTGAAATTAGAGTTAAAAATATCTTAAAAGGGATGAATAATAGATTAAATATAGGACACTTTCTCTAGAGATAAATGGAGTTTTGATGAATAAGTATATATATTGATTAATAATAGTTTGTTATTGTTTAGTCCCTAAGTCGTGTCTGATTTTTTTCGACCCCATGGAATCTAGCCCACCAGGCTCCTCTGTCCATGGGATTTTCCAAGCAAGAATACTTGAGTAGGTTGCCATTTCCTTCTCCAAGGGGTCTTCATGACTCATGGACTGAACCTGTGTCTCCTGTATTAGCAGGTGGATTCTTTACCACTGAGACATAGCTACATAAATGGACTAGAACTGAATTCAACATGTCAGCAATGGAATGCAGCTTACTTCTCCTTTATCTACATAATTCCAATTGGGTAAAAGTTTTATTGTACAGGGATGAGAAATATTTGTATGATTGTCTTCATATTCTTTAAGAACTAGAAACTGATATAATCTGGCAGTGGAATGTGTTGGGTTTGACTTTATGCCTTGAAAATAGTTTTACATATTGGAATAGAGAATGAGGAGGAATGGAAAGGATAGTTCCTGGAGAACTGGAAGATGAAAAGGCAACTTTGAGTACCCAGCTGAGATTTGTGATTCTGATATCACAGTGCCCATCGGTGTCATTGAGGGCTCTTGTGTTGTGTAACCAGTAGTATTTGGCAGCCTGATTCTAGAAAGTGGGTCGACAGTTAGTTAAGTTTGATTAGGAGTGGAGAATTTTAAGCTGGTTAGGGTGAAAGAACAAAGGGACAAGAGTATTAAGGATGTGGGCAAGAGAATTAATGAAATAATGGTGAAATAATGGGTGAAATCTGGATTGAATTTGATGGTAAAACTAGAAAAGCATATTAGAGTGAGATCTTGAATTATGTGCTATATTCTAGTTCCTACAATTTTAGAAGGGTCATCAGCAAACTCAGGTATATCCAGAGGATGAAGATGATGATAAATATGAAGGTTGCTGCTGCTGCTGCTAAGTCGCTTCAGTCGTGTCCGACTCTGTGCGACCCCACAGATGGCAGCCCGCTAGGCTCCCTCTGTCCCTGGGATTCTCCAGGCAAGAATACTGGAGTGGGTTGCCATTTCCTTCTCCAATGCATGAAAGTGAAAAGTGAAAGTGAAGTCGCTCAGTCGTGTCCGACTCTTAGCGACCCCATGGACTGGAGCCTACCAGGCTCCTCTGTCCGTGGGATTTTCCAGGCGAGAGTACTGGAGTGGGGTGCCATTGCCTTCTCTGAAATATGAAGGTGGGGGTCAACAAAACATAAAATGAAGTTGTTCAAAAGACTAGTTGTTCAGTCGCCCAGTCGTGTCTGGCTCTTTGTGACCCCATGGTCTGCATGCAGCACGCCAGGCCTCTCTGTCCCTCACAATCTTCCAAAGTTTGCCCAAGTTCATGTCCATTGAATTGGTGATGCCATCCAGCCATCTCATCCTCTAACTTAGTTCAAAAAAAAAGACTAAGTCTATTTAAATAGAAGAGGAGGTATAGCCATTGTATTCAATACTAAAGTACTCTGACAACTTTTACAAGGAAGTGTTCACTTTTTTTTCTCTTCAGTAAAACCTCCTGAGAGCTATTTGATGAAGCTACAAATTAGATCCTGATTCACTATGTGTAAGAATTTGTTTTCTTGTAGAAGTGTCCACAATTGGCATGGAAAGATGGTTTCATGTAAGTCTATCACTGCTGCTGCTGCTGCTGCTAAGTCACTTCAGTCGTGTCCAACTCTGTGCGACCCCAGAGATGGAAGCCCACCAGGTTCCTCTGTCCCTGGGATTCTCCAGGCAAGAACACTGGAGTGGGCTGCCATTTCCTTCTCCAATGCATGAAAGTGAAAAATGAAAGTGAAGTTGCTCAGTCATGTCTGGCTCTTAAGCAACTCCAGGGACTGCAGCCCACCAGGCTCCTCCGTCCATGGGATTTTCCAGGCAAGGGTACTGGAGTCGGGTGCCATTGCCTTCTCCGAATCTATCACTAGTGGTCCTCAAATAGATGTTCAATGATATTAATATAAATATAATGAAAAGATCTATTCTTCACACATAGGTCTGAGCAAATAAATTTGAAGTCTGACTCAATTCCAAAATGCATTAAAATATGTAAAATCTGGTATAAATCCTTCTAATTAACAAAAAATATGCTACTATATAAATCTCATTAATTAAAAAACTAGTTTAATATATTTATGCAAGCATACCTATAAAATTCATCAGAATATGACAGTATTATTTTCTCTACCTGTGTACATAAGCTTAAGCCCACTGAATAATGTTTATCTTTTGTGCTAGAGTTTCACTGTCCAACCTGGAGCCACTAACCACATGTATCTGTTGAGCACTTGAAATGTGACCAGTCTAAATTGACATATTTTCAGGTGGAAAGACACAGAAGGTAATATACACATATTGGGTTAAAAAGTATGATTATATATATGTATTATAATTGGTTTCATATTTTTTCTTTTTACTTTTTCTAATGTTACTAGAATATTACAAACTATATGACTCAGAGAAAATTTCTATTGACAGCGGTGCTCATAATGAAGGAAAAATAGGGTTCAACAATGCAGTTCTTTTTGCAGTAAAATTACTACATTACAGACATCATTCTTTGGATTCCCCTATAGTGATTTTCTTTGTTCACTGATTTGTCCCTGCAATGTGCCAAACATTGTTCTCAGCACCAAAGAAAAAGTAATGATCAAGAGAGAAAAAATTATTTTATTAGAACAGCTTATCTTCTAATGTATAGAGAAAAACAATAAATATATTAATAAATAAGTAAATTTTGTAATATGTCATATTAGAATGATTGCTACAGGGAGTGGGGGCAGGGAAGGCACTAAATCAGGACTGGGATTGCTGATGGGAAAAAGCTAGCTAGATCATGCATTTGGAATTGGGAGGGCAACACTGAGAAGGTAACACACATGCAAAGAAGGGAGGGAGAGAACCCTGTGAAAGTCAGGAGGAAGAGTGTGATGAGGAAAGGAAAGATCAAGTGCAAAATTTCTGATGCCCAGCTTGGGTGGAATATTCAAATAACAGCAAATTCTCATAGGCAGTGTGGCTGAAGCATAGGGAAGGAAGGAGAAACTAGTAAAGGACAGGGTTCTGTTCACTTCAGTTGCTCAGTTGTGTCTGACTCTTTGCGACTCCATGAATCGCAGCACACCAGGCCTCCCTGTCCATCACAAACTCCCGGAGTTCACCCAGACTCACGTCCATCGAGTCAGTGATGCCATCCAGCCATCTCATCCTCTGTCGTCCCCTTCTCCTCTTGCCCCCAATCCCTCCCAGCATCAGAGTCTTTTCCAATGAGTCAACTATTCGCATGAGGTGGCCAAAGTACTGGAGTTTCAGCTTTAGCATCAGTCCTTCCAAAGAAATCCCAGGGCTTATCTCCTTTAGAATGCACTGGCTGGATCTCCTTGCAGTCCAAGGGACTCTCAAGAGTCTTCTCCAACACCATAGTTCAAAAGCATCAATTCTTCAGCGCTCAGCCTTCTTCACAGTCCAACTCTCACATCCATACGTGACCACAGGAAAAACCATAGCCTTCACTAGACGGACCTTTGTTGGCAAAATAATGTCTTTGCTTTTGAATATGTTATCTAGGTTGGTCATAACTTTCCTTCCAAGGAGTAAGTGTCCTTTAATTTCATGGCTGCAGTCACCATCTGCAGTGATTTTGGAGCCCCAAAAAATAAAGTCTGCCACTGTTTCCACTGTTTCCCCATCTATTTCCCATGAAGTGATGGGACCAGATGCCATGATCTTTGTTTTCTGAATGTTGAGCTTTAAGCCAACTTTTTCACTCTCCACTTTCACTTTCATCAAGAGGCTTTTGAGTTCCTCTTCACTTTCTGCCATAAGGGTGGTGTCATCTGCATATCTGAGGTGATTGATATTTCTCCCGGCAATCTTGATTCCAGCTTGTGCTTCTTCCAGTCCAGCGTTTCTCATGATGTACTCTGCATATAAGTTAAATAAGGGTGACAATATACAGCCTAATATGCAACTACAGAAAAAACCCACACAGCAATGAAGACACAGCACAGCCAAAAGTAAATATAAAATAAAAGTTTAAAAAATTACTTTAAAAAGCAGTAAAGAGCTCAATATCAAGTCATTTTATATATTTACTCAGTTTCAGCCCTATTGACTTTTAAAGTAAAATAATTCTTTGTTGCGGGGCTGTTTTCCCTGTCCAATTGTGACAACCAAATATTCCCTGACCATTAAAATCTCTTCCTAAACTTATAACAAATTAAACTTTTATTAATTACACAACTAAAGCAATAGCTGAATTTATAAAAATGCATTGTACCAGGCATCCTTTTCTGTGTGTTAAAGCCATAGTCACATTTATTCACCATAGCCATGTAATAAGGGGGTTATTGTCATTCTTTCCTTCTAATGATAAGAAATTGCAGTTTAGATAGAGACTCACTTCCCCAAAGTCTCAAAGCAAGGGAATGGAGAAAATGAAATGATCTGGAAGTCTGGGCCCTTCCCAAAATTTCTTCACGTGAGACTCTACAAACCTTGATTTATTCATGAGTTTGTCTCCATGGTGTTAAAGTATTCAATGGGTATAATTAAAATATCATAGTTAGATTGACAACATTGTTTAGGAGAAATAAAACAGTTTGGTCCAATAAGCGTCTCCATTTTTAACATTTTAATACATTTTAATTCATATATGTGCAAACATAATTTGTAAAATGTACTGTTGCCAATCAAATTGCAACACTGTTGATATTCTTCAGTGGTTACATCTAACCAAAAATTACATGATAGCAACTTTATAAACAATTAGGTTTATTATTTTTTCCAGATGGAACATTTTAAATGTGGTATTTAAGCTCGATTTCATTAAAATATTTCTTCAGCTGTGTGAAGGGCTGTAAAGGAGTGGAGGAATGAGCAGAGTGTGAGAAAACCATGACAAAGGAGTTAGAAAAAACATTTCAGGAACAAAGAGAACTAATTAACTCAAACATATGGTTCATCTCACTCTGATAAGAGCTAATTGCCTTTTATGCACTTCAACTGTTTAAAGTACTACGATGTGGCTACTCATGTGAACATACATAGAAAAACTATTAGAAGCATTGAAATTCATAATGCATACTATATTTTACATAATAAAAATCCTTTCCTTCTTACATAAGATTCCAGTATATAAAATTTTCTTGTTAACTTGAAATATTTCTTTAATCTTCCTAAGGTAGATTAGACCTTATTTTGTCTTAATAAAAATGCTATGATAAATATGTGCCAAAGATGAGTGGATTTCTTTTAGTGTTCCAGAAATATCAGCAGTTAAAAGCATTACTATAATGTAGTAATTCTATAAAGTTTGACATAAAACATGCAAAAAATATATAATGAATCTCTACTATTCCCTGGACATCTCTATAATGGTATTATCCTGTATATTTTTGAAAATTCCTTTGTGAACCCTTTCTCTTAAATACATATTTCAGAGTATAAGATAGAAAGGATAGTTAATTGAATTTTGAATGAAATCCACCCTCCTATATAATCTCTATTTAACACAAACTATTTCAAATCTGAAATAATTCTTTCAAATAAAAAATTTCAGGTGCAGAAGTATTTACATTTTTTAATTAAATATCAAATCTTTTTTTTTTTCTTCTCAAATGAAATACTTCATTCTCTGTTTATATCTACTAGAGAGTGTCACTGCTGATAATTCTAAACACATATGTGCCTGGATATTATCCTAAATAAGTCCCAGGAGTAAATGAAGAAAATTTATTCTCTAAAAGGTGATTTTCTACCTTAAGTATCTGCTAGAGTCCCTCTAGTCCATAATCAAAAGTGTGACTCAAAGCTCATCCACTGATCAGTCAAGACTTGAATGTATATTCAACCACACAGCGCTGGGCTCCACCCCCAGAGTTCCTGACTCAGTAAGTCTCAAATGAGACCTTAAAGTTGCATTTTTAGCAAGTCCAAGAACTACACTCTGGAAAATTCTGCATTTGAGGAAATTTTTTCTGAAAAACTAAACACCAATCAGTGGCATATCCTAAGATATCTTAGCATTGACTAAGATTATTATACAAGTTTTAAGCACTTAATGGTACATTTTAAAATTATTCTCTAATTTTATTTAATTTGTAAACTTAGTAGCTGTAAGAACAATCTTATTTCTTTTCTACTTTCCAGAGCATCAGGTACTTTTTCTCTCATAAATATACCATTTAGTTAGTAAGCATGTCAACAGATGTGATAGACATATGAGAAATGTATGAAAGTCATTTTAATTAATTAGGTACTTATTTATACACTATATTGTTTCTTATGTTACATTTTTATATTTTGAAAGTAAATAACAAATAAAATTAAAAAGAAATAATTTAGGAAAGTCATCTTGGAGTAAAAATCTCAGACTTTATTCTAATTCTGAGTCTACCAATAGTTGGATTTATGATTTGGGGCAAAAAACTTGCTCCAAAAAATCCATTATTACCTTACAGATTATTGATAATTTTATGTTATCCTAGAACACAAGAGAGTGAAGATTTCAAGCACTCTCTTTAACAAAAAGTCATTTGATACAATGTCATTTGAACAATATGCCAACTCAATACAAGAGATAGCATGGAAGAAAGCATGCATTTCTAAATGCCGAAACCAGTAGGTGAAAAGGTAAACACTCTTGATGCATGGTGCTATGTGCAATCTAATTATAACTAGAGTTCCATGTGGGCTTTCTATATGCTTGATATAGAATTTTTAAAAAGCTGTATCAAGCTCTTGACAGTAAAAATATCAAATACCTTTAGAGTAATTTATAGTTTAAAGTAAACCTATCATGTAGAGAGCAAGAAGAAAATGTTTTATCTTAAATTAGATTTTAGTATAAGCCTCAATGTGTACTTTGTTCCATAGAATTAATGAATATACACCACTGCTTCTTATCTGTTTTATTGATTTAATAAATAAGGCTTCTAAACTGTACTTTGAAGAGCTATTTCTTTTCTCTCTTTTAACTAAAGAGTTTCATTTCAGTATTTTTTATTTCCCTTAATAACGTTAGTAACCACAGCATGTAATAAATCTTATAAATTAGTGTAAAAATGTATCAGCCCACACTTGCTTTTCTTATGAGTCTGACTTGCCTGTCAAGTAGGCTGGAAGAAAAAAATATCAGTATCACATTTCTTTTAGACCAGTTCAGAATAATTTTTGTTTAACAGAGTAGGAGTAAGGTAGAACCTAAGTCTGTTTCTGGAAAATTCTTAAAGAGATGGAAATAACAGAGCACCTTACCTGTCTCCTGAGAAACCTGTATACAGGTCAAGAAGCAACAGCTACAACTGGACATGGAACTACGGACTGGTTCTAAATTGGGAAAGGAGTACATCAAGGCTGTATATTGTCATCCTGCTTATTTAACTTACATGCATAGTATATCATGCAAAATGCCAGGCTGGATGAAGTTCAAGCTAAAATCAAGATTGCCATGAGAAATATCAACAACCTCAGATATGCAGATGATACTGCTTTAATGGCAGAAAGGAAAGAGGAACTAGAGAACCTCTTGATGAAAGTGGAAGAGGAGAGTAAAGAAGCTGGCTTAAAACTCAACATTCAAAAAACTAAGAACTTGGGATCTGGCCCCATCACTTCATGACAAATAGATGGAGGAAAATGGAAGCAGTGACAGACTTTATTTTCTTGGGCTCCAAAATCACTGTGTGTGATGACTGCAGCCCATTAAATTAAAATACACTTATTCCTTGGAAGAAAAGCTATAACAAAAACCTAGACAGAATATCAAAAAGCAAAGACATCACTTTGCCGATAAAGGTCAATATGTACAGTCAAAGCTATGGTTTTTCCAGCAGTCATTTACAGATGTGAAAATTGGACCATAGGAAGGCTGAGCACCGAAGAACTGAGGCTTTCAAATTATAGTGCTGGAGAAGATATTGAGTGTCCCTTGGACTGCTAGGAGATCAAATCAGTCAATGCGAGAGGAAATCAACACTGAATATTCATTGGAAGGACTGAAGCTGAAGCTCCAAATATTCTGGCCACCTGATATGAAGAGCCAACTCATTGGAAAAGACCCTGATGCTGGGAAAGATTGAGGGCAAGAGGAGAAGGGAGTAACAGAGGATGAGATGGTTGGATGGCATCACCGACTCAATGGTCATGAGTTTGAGCAAACTCCAGTAGGTAGTGAATTACAGGGAAACCTGGTGTGCTGCAGTTGACTGGGTCACAAAGAGTTGGACATGACTTAGTGACTGAACAACAACAAACCTGTCTGAGAATTAAGCTTTTTATTGATGCTTCTAATCTCTCCAACCATAAATTCACTTTTCTTTGATCAACAATCATCAAAAAGAACAAAAGCAGCATTCACCAACACAAATGAACCAACAAAAAGCTCAGCCTCTCTCTATTAAGCTCCTTTTTTTGTTCATTCAGCACATTTTCTACATTCTCCAAGTAATGAGGAGGACCCAGTGCATTAATTACAAGACCATAAGGAATGTACAAGTAAGGTTTTCAATACTCCTTCACTGCTTTGATCAGGTTGGACTTGAGAACTCTTGGGATCTTTACTTTATCAAAGACACTGGTGAGTGTTCCACAGAATAAAGCGCCGTGCACAAGATTTTGCAAAGTAGATTAGTCTTGGCTCTGCCCACCAAATATGTTCCAAATTTGGTGAAATATATTAATTTAAATATGCAAGATGTGCAGCAAAATAAACACAAAACAAGTACAGTGAATGTTCTCTGTCTAGGCATATCATTTCCAATTGCAGCAATTCAAAGATACAAGGAAAATAATGAATCAAGAGAAAATGGCACATGATATACAGGGGACAATATTTTAAATGATTGTGATCCTCACATTAGAAGCCATGGGAGGCAGAGGCAGTCAGATAACATCATTAAAGTAATGGAAAAACAAACAAATAGCAACCCAGATTTCCACACATAGTTGATAGTTGGCAATCACCTTTGAGACACTATGCAATTAAAGATAGTTTCAGATAAAATGAAACTAAGAGCCAGTGTCATGTGAAGATGTGAACTGCAAGAAATACTAAATGATATTCTTCAAGAACTCAAATAATGGAGTATTTTGAGATTTGGTTTTAGGTTAAATTACTGTGCTTTAAAAGTGTTTTTAACGTCAGGTTATTTTTAAATGTGTGAAGTACAAAATACATTACTTTGGGGGCTAAGTAGTCTCCCTGCCATCAGTGGACTGTAGTGAAAAGTAATGTGATTTCAAAGGCAGTGAGGACAAATACTATGGGCAGCACACAGAGTTACAGTGTGCACTTGCTTTTTCCTTCTGATACTTTAAAAAGTATTTTTAATACCAAATGTTACAGAGGTCAAGAAGTCAAGACATGAAGACAAGTGGACTTGAAGATTTGTGTTAAAGGAAAATTGAAATTGAGATGACAGTTGATGAAATATGTAATCTGTGACTCATCTGTCCTCCTTGCAATTCTAGAATTACCTTTTCAGCTCATTTTGTCAGCATTCAGAAGTCTCAAAGGACTCAAAACTTAGCTGAAGACATTAAAAATGGCACAGATGAAATACGAGAACCATACACATTTTTCCTCATCAGTGATTTCTAGACAATAGTGGTAGGGATGAATTTTCCAATAAGAATTATACATTCTTGATATTTTTAAATGTATGTGAAAATTCTAACACAAAGGATATCACAGGAGGTATTGGATGTAGATGACTGCAAGGTCTCTACACGTCACCTGAATTTGTACAATATTAACTCTGATTGAGCTATGAACAAAGATATACACCTTTGAAGAACTTGTTAGAAATACAAAGAGTTATATGTATAAAGTCAGTAATATTAGTATGCATCATTAAAAGAGTTTCTATAGTATGCAGGCTAAGTTGCTTCAGTTGTGTCTGACTGTTATGACCCCATGGACTGTAGTTCACCAGGCTCCTCTGTCTATGGGATTCCCCAGGCAAGAATACTGGAGTGGGTTGCTATGCCCTCCTCCAGGGGATCTTCCCAACTCATGGATTGAACCCATATCTCTTATGTCTCTTGCATTGGCAGGTGGGTTCTTTACCACTAGCACCACCTGGGAAGCCTATAAAGCTAATAAATATATATAAAATAATCAAAATAACTATTTAAGGAAATAGAAGAAAAGAGTAAAGCAAAAATAGAATGGACAAAAAGAAAACAGTAAAATGGTACAATAAAACCAAACCATATCAGTATTACATTAAATACTAATGAACAAAGCACTCCCTATTATATATGATACAGATAATCATAAGAGGGCTTCCCTGGTGGCTCAGTGGTAAAGAATCTGCCTGTAATGCAGGAACCTCAGGAGACATGGGTTCAAAACCTAGGTCAGAAAAATCCCCTGGAGGAGGGGCAAGGTAACCCACTACAGTATTCTTGCTTGGAGAATCCAATGGACAGAGGAGCCTAGCCAGCTATAGTCGACACGGTCACAAAGAGTTAGACAGACTGAAGTGATTTAACACACATGAAATCATGAAATTACAAAACAAACACCAAAATAAAAACTATTCAAAAAAGATTCACTTTCAACATACATACAAAAGTAAGTGGAAAGTAGAGATGGGAAAAGATATGAAATTCCAAGAGTATACATGATAGTATATATAATAAAATCAGAATAAAAGATTCTTGAAGACAAAAGTACTACAAGAGATAAAATGGATTATTTCATGATTATAAAATATTTTATTAATAAAATAAAGGACAAAGATCCCTTCATCATATAAAGAGATGCAGAAAAAGCATTTGACAAAATTCAACATTTATTAATAATATGCAGGAAATTGGGAAAACTCAGCAGTGGCCACAGGACTGGAAAAGGTCAGTTTTCATTCCAATCCCTAAGAAAAGCAATGCCAAAGAATGCTCAAACTACCACACAATTCACTCATCTCACACGCTAGTAAAGTAATGCTCAAAATTCTCCAAGCCAGGCTTCAGAAATACATGAACCGTGAACTTCCAGTTGTGAACAGCTGGTTTTAGAATAGGCAGAGAAAGCAGAGATCAAATTGCCAACATCCACTGGATCATGGAAAAAGCAAGAAAGTTCCAGAAAAACATCTATTTCTGCTTTATTGACTATGCCAAAGCCTTTAACTGTGTGGATCACAATACACTGGAAAATTCTGAAAGAGATGGGAATACCAGACCACCCGACCTGCCTCTTGAGAAACCTGTATGCAGGTCAGGAAGCAACAGATAGAACTGGACATGGAACAACAGGCTGGTTCCAAATAGGAAAAGGAGTATGTCAGGGCTGTATACTGTCACCCTGCTTATTTAACTTATATGCAGAGTACATCATGAGAAACATTGGGCTGGAAGAAGCACAAGCTGGAATCAAGATTGCTGGGAGAAATAGCAATAACCTCAGATATGCAGATGACACCGCCCTTATGGCAGAAAGTGAAGAGGAACTAAAAAGCCTCTTGATGAAAGGGAAAGTGTGAGTGAAAAAGTTGGCTTAAAGCTCAACATTCAGAAAACTAAGATCATGACATCCAGTCCCATCACTTTATGGGAAATAGATGGGGAAACAGTGGAAACAGTGTCAGACTTTATTTTTTGGGGCTCCAAAATCACTGCAGATGGTGACTGCAGCCATGAAATTAAAAGACGCTTACTCCTTAGAAGGAAAGTTATGACCAACCTAGATAACATATTCAAAAGCAGAGACATGACTTTGCCAACAAAGGTCCGTCTGGTCAAGGCTATGGTTTTTCTAGTGGTCGTGTATGGATGTGAGAGTTGGACTGTGAAGAAAGCTGAGCACCAAAGAATGGATGCTTTTGAACTGTGATGTTGGAGTAGACTCTTGAGAGTCCCTTGGACTGCAAGGAGATCCAGCCAGTCCATTCTAAAGCAGATCAGTCCTGGGTGTTCATTGGAAGGACTGATGCTGAAGCTGAAACTCCAATACTTAGGCCACCTCATGCAAAGTGTTGACTCATTTGAAAAGACTCTGATGCTGGGAGGGATTGGGGGCAGGAGGAGAAGGGGACGATAGAGGATGAGATGGCTGGATGGCATCACTGACTCGATGGACACAAGTTTGAGTAAACTCTGGGAGTTGATGATAGATAGGGAGGCCTGGTGTGCTGGGGTCGCAAAGAGTTTGACATGACTGAGTGACTGAACTGAACTGAACTGAATTCATAATAAAAATGTTAACACTTCCTCCCAAAGTCTGAAAAAAGGCATAGATCCCTCTCCTACCACTTCTATTTGAAATTGCAATGGAGGACATAGTAGTTGAAATAAAGTAGGAAATATCAGTAATTAAAAGGCGTAGGGATTAGAGTGATAGAAAGAAAATTGTCTCTATTTGCTGCTGGTATGATTGCTTATATACAAAATCCTAAGAAGTACACAAAAACCAACTAGAATTAAGTGAATTTAGAA
Organism: Bubalus kerabau; assembly: GCF_029407905.1. Classification (NCBI taxonomy): domain Eukaryota; kingdom Metazoa; phylum Chordata; class Mammalia; order Artiodactyla; family Bovidae; genus Bubalus; species Bubalus kerabau. The sequence continues at coordinate 44,338,738 of NC_073631.1, forward strand.
GGTCAGAACATGGTAGATTGAATGTACAAGTCAATTTGGCATTACATACTAGCCACAAGTGGCTGAAACAGGACTTTTAAAAATTCCATTTAAAATAGTATCAAAACACTTACTTGCTACCTAAATATTTATATGCTCAGCATAAAAATGAGTTAACTGCTGATATACAGAATAATATGTCTAAATTTGTAAGTCTTTGTACTGAGAAAAGCCTGTTAAAAAAGTATTCATACCCTTTGATTGTATTTATATTAATATCTAGAAAATACAAACTAATCTATACTGACCAAAAAATCTGTGATTGCTTGGGATGCAGAGGGAGGGATGGCCCCTAAAGAGGCTTAAGGTATCTTTTGAAGGTAATGGAAACGTTGTGTACCTCGATTTGGGCAGTGGTTTTACAGTGTATACATGCTGTGCATGCTCAGTCTCTTTGCATCCCTATGGGTTGTAGACTACCAGGCTTCTCTCCATGGGATTCTCCAGGCCAGAATACTGGAGTGGGTTGCCATGCCCTCCCCCAGGGGATCTTCCCAACCCAGGGATTGATCTCACTTCTTTACCTTCTTTCTGACTTTGGAGACCGGAGGGTTCTTTGCATTGCAGGCGGGTTCATTACAACTGAGCCACCTGGAAGCTACAGTGTATACAGCTTTCACAATTTATTACTTATACTCTTTACATGGCTATAGCTTTTATATATAAATATGCCACAATATGAGTGCTCATTCACTCAGTTGTGTCCGACACTGAGGACCACATTTGCGGCACTATGGGCTATAGACCACCAGGCTCCTCTGTCCATGGAATTTTCCAAGGAAGAATACTGAAATAAGGTATCATTTCCTACTCCAAGGGATCTTCCCAACTCAGGGATCGAAACTTCATCTCTTGTGTCTCCTACATTGACAGGTGGGCTCTTTACACTAACATCACCTGGGAAGCCTCATACCTCAATAAAGGTGATAAAATTGTAAAACATCTACACCATTAATAAGCCATAACACAATTCTGTCAATAGAACTGCAATTTATGCTATATTTTTATTTTGGAATGGAATATTTTTATTTTTATATTGGAATTTAGTTGATTTACCATATTGTGCTAGTTATAGATGTACAGCAAAGTGATTCAGTTATATAGATACATATTTATTCTTTTTCAAATTCTTTTTCTATTTAAGTTACTACAGAATATTCGGCAGACTGCCCTGTGCTATATCCTTGGTCTGGTTAGTTATTTCTTTTAAATATAGTACTGTATATATGTCAATCCCAAACACCAGTCTTTGCCTGTCCTTCATTTTTCAACTTTGGTAACCATAAATTTATTTCTATGTCTGTGAGTCTGTTTCTGTTTTGTAAATAAGTTCATTTGTATCATATTTTTAAGATTCCACATATAAGCAATATTATATGATATTTGTCTTCTCTGACTTTACCTGGTATGATCATCTCCATGTCCTTCCATGTTGCTGCAAATTACATTATTTCCTTCTTTTTAATTGCTGAGTAATATTGCATTGTGTATATGCACCACATCTTCTTTATCCATTCCTCTTTTGATAGACATTTAGGTTCCTTCCATGTGTTGGCTATTGTAAACAGCACTGCTATGAACATTGGGTGCATTATCCTTTCGAATCATGGTTTTCTCTGGATATATGCCCAGGAGTGGGATTGCTATCATATGGTAACTCTATTTTTAGTTTAGCTTTGTTTTTGTTTTTGGTTGTTCTAGGTCTTCAGTGCCGTGCAGGCTTTTCTCTAATGGTGGCAATCAGGGGCCACTCTGCAGTGTGTGGGCTTCTTATAATGCTCCTCTCATTGTAGAGCACAGGCTGTAGGGCATACGGGCTTCAGCAGTTGTGGCTCATGGGGTCTAGGGCACAGGCTCGATACTTGTGGCACCTGGGCTTACTTGCTCTGTGGCAAGTGGAATCTTCCTGGACCGGAATTGAACCATGACTCCAGCATTGGCAGGCAGATTCTCCACCAGGTAGACCACCAGGAAGGCCCTATTTTTATGTTTTTTAAGGAACTCCCATACTGATCCATAGTGGCTGTACCAATTTACATTTCCACCAGTATTGTATTAGGGTTCCCTTTTCTCCACACCTCTCCAGAGTTTATTGTTTGTAAATATTGTGATAATGGCCATTCTGACTGATGTGAGGTGATATCTCATTGTAGCTTTGATTTGCATTTCTCTAATAATTAATGATGTTGAGCATCTTTTCATGTGCCTCTTGGCCATACTATGTAAAATACACTATATTTAATTTCTCTTTTTAGAAAGAGTCTACCAATAAATACTAAAACAATTGTTTTATAGAATATCACTTTTATTATATATATGTATATATACCTTAATGATACATGATTTCTAAAGTCCAAAATCAGTAGAATTTTGTTTTCTGTTCCTTTTATGCCATGCTAACTCTATTAAGTATAAAACTAATTAAGGAACTATAAGACTAGTTCCCCCGAGAAGTCTGAGGAAACTAATAGTGAAACAATTGACCAAAGTGGTATACTCTATAATGTTTCTCTATCATTATATTAAAAGGTGTTTTAAATTTCTGTAAATATATATATCTTTGGATAAAAAATGCTAACTGATATAATTTTATACTTAATGATTTTCATTAATTTTTCCTTACACTTACACCTATTAATATTGAAAAAATGAATATCACCTCTTACTGCAGAATAGAAATTTTAATATCATAGAAACAAAGATGAATGATGAAAATTGGTGTCTAATATTCTGTCTCATTGTCTCAGAAACCATTTCTTAGGCTGTACCTTAAGGACACTTTTAAGATCATTAAAACTCAGAAACATGTTAGTGCCCTCTCCCCATTTCAAACCACGAGTTTTCATTTTCTATTAAAAGTTAGCAGCATGTTTCTTTTTCTTTGATATAGTAAGTCTTTGAACTTCTTAGTAAAAAGTGGTTTTATAAATTTGAATTAAAAAAATATATATATACATATGTATGCTATTAGGTTAGTTGAAACAGTAATACATGCATGGTCCTCTGACCTGGGTTCAAACACCAGCCCTCAGTGATTACACCTCCATGAAATGGAAACCATCCCTATCTCACAGGGTTGTTCTCAATACAGACCCTAAAGAAATTATAAAACGCATGTTGAAGTGCAAAGAGCTTTATTTTATATAGTTACATCTATAGGTACATCTGGCTCAATTTATTATCGGCACTAATTAGGACAAGGTACTTTGTTTCTCTGTTGGTTTTACTCATCAATGTAATAAAACTAACAATAACCGCTTCACAGTGTTGAGGTGGGATTTTGGGATTATGTTGCTTGAAACCTAATCATAGTGGTGGGCATAATAGGGTCCTGACTCTTTAGGACCCCATGGACTATAGCCTTCCAGGCTCTTCTGTTCATGGAATTTTCCAGGCAAGAGTACTAGAGTGGGTTGCCATTTCCTTCTCCAGGAGATACTGTAAGTGGAGAGTTAAGATGGTGACAGTTGCTCATACCTCATTAGCTCGTCCAAAATCAATTTTTAAATGACCATGCAAACAGGCAGAAAAGACAACTACAGAAAACACAAGAAACAAAGGAGCTTATATCTTCATGTGATGCCAGAATTGTCTCTGTCTGCCACTTCCACCACTGTCCATGAATACTGTCTGTAACTGACAGCCCATCATTCCTCTTTCTCCTATCAGTTACCACCTATATGAACAAACCTGTTTGTACTTTTCATTACATCACCAACTCTATTACCAGCTTACAAAAGATCTGGAACAGAGGCAAATAGCCTTAGTGCATGGAACATTTGTGGAAAGACAAGTTGAATGGATTTCACTTAAAGTATTTACTCTACATTTCATCTGGTCAATTTCTTAGATCTATAGCTTTGGGGAGGTGTAAAAATTTACAGTGTGGCTGTCGGTTCAGTTGATATGAAAAATCTCTAGTCCAATTTCTGCCACCTAGAATAAGTTCATCTAGTACAACTTGGAAGTATTACTATATCTGTAAAAATTTCTTTTGACCTCATTGCTTACTATCTTTTAAAGAAAATGAGATGGCCCTGGAAGGTCCAAGGAAATCTGCATTTTCCTTCCTTTTCCAGATAGGTATATAATATTCTATTTCTGGAGTTAGATGCTGGTTACATAGGTGGGCTCATTTTGTGAAAATTCATTGAACTTTTCATTCATGATACAAACAGAATTCTGTATATATATCTCAATTAAAAAGTTAAAAGTATTAATCATAATCTTAAGTATAGTAATAATAATCAAAAGAAAAGCAATAAAGTTATATTTCTCTGCATTTCATGATAAATTACATATGACCTTCTCTGGGTAAGAAAGAGGGATACAAATTGTGAAAGCTAAGAATGATTATACCTCTCAAACAACACTCCACAGTTTGTATCATGTAGAAAAGTGGTTCTTACATAAATACATTTGGAAGATGGCCCCATGGCTTCCTCTGGCTCAGTCAGTAAAGAATCCACCTGCAATACAGGGTACTGCCTGTACTGCAGGAGTCATGGGTTTGAACCCTGGGTCAGGAAGATCCCCTAGAGGAGGAAGTGGCAACCCATTCCAATATTCTTGCCTAGGAAATCCCATGGATGGAAAGGCCTGGGGTGCTACAGTCCATGGGGTCCCAAGAGTTGGACAAGACTTAGTGACTAAACCACCACTACCATAGACTATACTCCAGCTTGAAGATTCCTGATTCACAGTAATAAATACAAAGCCTTGAAAACATTTATCATAAATGTACCTGTTGAGCTTTATTTAACACAAAACTCAGATGTGTTCTATAGAACAATAATTCTTCTGCATATTCATATGTGATATAAGAAAGCAAAAAAATCCTGTGGTCAGATAAGTTTCATCATTAGTGGGTTAAATAAAATGTAATAATTTTCTTTACTAAAGTATCTCGCCAAATGAAATTTACTACTATTTCCAAGATATTATATTTATGTATATAAATTTTAGAGACAAATTTTTTTCCCTGCCATCATCTAAAATTAACTGGAAAAATCATATTACAGGACAAAGTTTCAGCCACTAAGGTAAGCTATGCGTTAGGGACAGATTCTTCCCCATGCTTCCAGAGCTTCATTGCAGACATTTGTAGCTACTTTGAATTATGCAGCAGAACCTTTCAGGATGAGGGTTTCTTGGGAGACATTCGTTTTAGAGTATATGACCCTTCACATGAAACAGCTCTAAAAATGGCATTTCTAGCTTCTCCAGCATTCACCCACTCTCACAGGAGAGTCATACATCCAGTGTTTCTGCTTTCTACAAACCTGCACAACAGGAATAGGTTCAGAATAGGACATAACAAAAGTAATAAAAACGTGCTTTATGAACTCAGCAGTTGTACAAAGAACTGCGATGAAATAATTCGAATTTAAGGACTAGTGTCTGAAAGACTGTAGCAATTTCCCTGAAATTGGCATACCAAAACAGACACTTGAAAGTGACCAGTTTATGTGAATTAGCATAGCATACATAAATAAGTAAGGGAGACAAGAAAAAAACTTGCTTATGATTAAAACAGGACCAAATAAATCAAAATAGTTATTCCATAACAGAAGTTACCTTTATGTGTTGATATTCAGTAAACATAGTCAAATTAGTTTCAATATTGCAGCATTACTTTGGTTTTATTAATGTTATCTTTGGGAGGCTAGAAAAATAGGAACATGTTGAGTGATAAGCTGCAACTCTTAAATTATGTTATAGTTTTGAATTTAGAACTTGAAACATTCTATGTAAATTATAAAAATAAAATTTTAAAAATACCCCAAGGAATCCATCAATTTGATCACATAACTCCTCTGACCAGTGTTATTTTAACATTATTTTAAAACAGTATTTTGATTGATGTTGCTATTGGGTATGTTTTAAAGATGAAAAATAACACCAAAGAAATTTGAAGCTGAATTGGTCACTGTTAGTAAAAATATTGGCATTAAGTGAATATATATTAATAGATAATAGAGAGAATATACAAAGCAATAATTAAATTAGTACTTTTATTTTTTTAAATTAGTACTTTTAGAATAGAGATGTGAAAAGCAAATATAAAGAAGTTAAATAAAATCCCAGTAATATTTCTTTTGATTTAAAAATATCAGCATAAATTTATTATTAATCTTCCCTCTTAAAAATGCATCCTTCCTAGCTCTGCTTGTTGAGAATGCATAAAAGCAATGACAGCACAGAAGCAGTCAGACTAGAACCAGTATTTAAGTATCTAAACATTTAGTTCAGTTCAGTTTAGTCACTCAGTCGTGTCCAACTCTTTGTGACCCCATGAATCGCAGCATGCCAGGCCTCCCCGTCCATCACCAACTCCCTGAGTTCACTCAGACTCACGTCCATTGAGTCAGTGATGCCATCCAGCCATCTAACCCTCTGTTGTCACCTTCTTCTGCCCCCAATCCCTCTCAGCATTACAGTCTTTTCCAATGAGTCAATACTTCACATGAGGTGGCCAAAGTATTGGAGTTTCAGCTTCAGCATCAGTCCTTGCAATGAACACCCAGGACTGATCTGCTTTAGAATGGACTGGTTGGATCTCCTTGCAGTCCAAGGGACTCTCAAGAGTCTTCTCCAACACCACAGTTCAAAAGTACTAATTCTTCAGCGCTCAGCTTTCTTCACAGTCCAACTCTCACATCCATACATGACCACTGGAAAAACCATAGCCTTGACTAGATGGACTTTTGTTGGCAAAATAATGTCTCTACTTTTCAATATGCTATGTAGGTTGGTCACAACTTTCTTTCCAAGGAGTAAGCATCTTTTAATTTCATGGCTGCAATCACCATCTGCACTGATTTTGGAGCCCCAGAAAATAAAGTCTGACACTGTTTCCACAGTTTCCCCATCTATTTCCCATGAAGTGATGGGATCAGATGCCATGATCTTCGTTTTCTGAATGTTGAGCTTTAAGCCAACTTTTTCACTCTCCTCTATCACTTTCATCAAGAGGCTTTTTAGTTCCTCTTCACTTTCTGCCATAAGGGTGGTGGCATCTGCATATCTGAGGGTATTGATATTTCTCCCAGCAATCTTGATTCCAGCCTGTGCTTCTTCCAGTCCAGCATTTCTCATGATGTACTCTGCATATAAGTTAAATAAGCAGGGTGACAATATGCAGCCTTGATATCCTCCTTTTCCTATCTGGAACCAGTCTGTTGTTCCATGTCCAGTTCTAACTGTTGCTTCCTGACCTGCATATAGGTTTCTCAAGAGGCAGATCAGGTGGTCTGGTATTCCCATCTCTTTCAGAATTTTCCAGTTTATTGTGATCCACACAGTCAACTACTCACTAAAAGAAATAAGATTCTTTTTGAAAAATTGTTTTCAGAACTGGGAGAAAGAAATACAGAAGACAGCCATGAAGTATCTTGTTCTCTAAGGAAGCAAGAAATCTGCCCAAGACTACTGAGATCACCTCCAAAGAACTTAGAAATCAACTTGAATAGGTTTTTCATGGCCATAGATAAAACAATTGGGCAACTAAAAATAAGAATTACAGTGAAGTGAAGCATAAAATCGTAGAAGGCAATGGCACCCCACTCCAGTACTCTTGCCTGGAAAATCCCATGGACGGAGGAGCCTGGTAGGCTGCCGTCTGTGGGGTTGCACAGAGACTGGTGGGCTGCAGTCCATGGGGTCGCTAAGAGTTGGACACGACTGAGTGACTTCCCTTTCACTTTTCACTTTCATGCGTTGGAGAAGGAAATGGCAACCCACTCCAGTGTTCTTGCCTGGAGAATCCCAGGGACGGGGGAGCCTGGTGGGCTGCCGTCTGTGGGGTTGCACAGAGTCGGACACGACTGAAGTGACTTAGTAGCAGTAGCAGAAGCGTAAAATACATAGAAATCCATGAATTAAATAAAATCACTTATGAGTTACTTTTGCCTGGAATCTCCTCAGAGACTACTAGGGTAGTCTCTAGGGTCTCTACCCTCATTGTCCTAGGGTAATTATTAATACCACCCCATCTCAGAAGTGTTTCAGTTTAGAGGTTAAATTATATGGTAATGCTGCCTTGTTAGAGTGCTGATGTAAGAATTCATTATTCTGCAAATTGGCAAATATAAGAAAAGTAATTATACTACTTTATAATATAAACTGTTTCAGAGTAGCCAAATATTTGATAAGGTTAATTTCATTTTATAGAAGAAGTCCAACTAATAAAGCAGAAAGAATGATAGAAGATTAAAACCATTTTACAAGCACAAATTAAATAATGGATGTAGATAACAATATTTACTAGATGGTATAAAAACCACAAGAAATGTTACTGGTGAACCTAGTAATGCACAGATTGGCTGACAACTAAAAACACTTGGGAAAACCAGACTGTATGTACCTCTGATGTAATGTTAGAGAAAGATAACAATAACCCACAAATTTTTCTTGCCAAAATTCAAACTTCCAGATTGAATTACAGGAAATTGAAAGAAGAGAAGGATGTTGAATAATGTAAGGAGAGAACAACAAGTTAAATACAGAGTGTGGAATATGGCACTGTCATGCGAGTGTATGCTTCTCCGTTTTTGTCTCATCACAACAGAGATTTGGAGTGACGGTACAGAATGATTAACCAAATTTCTTTAAAAAAATATATAAATAAATGGCTTGTCTTCGTTGGTGAATTTTTCCAAACATTAAAGGAAGAAATCATACTAATTCTGTACAAAATCTTCCAGAAAATAGAAGAGACAATATTTAATCTGATACCCAAACCACACAAAGCCTAGTGTTTCTGGTGGGGAGCGGAGAAGCCTCTGGGGAGTAAAGGCAACAAATAATTTTGTTCCTATGGCACTGAAGAAAGTGAAAGTGAAAGTCGCTCAGTTGGGTCCGACTCTCTGCAACCCCATTCACTATACGTGGCACTGAAGAAGATCCATCAAAAGGGAAACAGAACAATAAAAACCATATGCTGGGAAAGGGGAGACAGTATAAACTGGGGACAGAACTGCAGGCTGAGGAGGAGCAGGAGCATTAAAGAGGCCACACTGTCCAGTGTTTGACCTTGCATATTTACTTAACTTTCCCTTTTTCCCCAAGGGTCAATGTGTAGGGTAATAATAACAGATCTGTTTCTCAATAATAGTATCTTTTCAAATTGAAATGTTGATAAGGAAAGCTATTCGTCGATTTCTTCTGACTAAAGTTTCCTATTTATGCATATCTGTTTAGTAACTTAATGATGGGGAAGTTTGCATATTTTCCAAAAAATGAACTATATCTTTTGCTCATCACATTTAACTTTAAATATCTTTTTAAAACACAAAATCAAGAGGACAGTTCATACATGTCAAATTGCTTGAGTACTGTCTACTTTATTCATCTGTTGAGAATTCACCTGGCATTGGTTTTAATCCATCAAGAAGATAGCTCATTTGACATGTTATATTAGTTTGGGGAATCACTTCAGATCATAGACAACTCCTCAAAATAGAAACAAAAAATACTATTACAGGTAACTTTAAAATGTCCATCTCCTTACTTTATTCCTACTCTGTAATGAGCTTCTATCTCCTTTCTAACCATGTGGTGAGGGAGAACGCTGATACTGTGGGAATGAGAGCCAGAGGCTACGAGTGCAGAGGCCCCTCGGAGGCCATCATCACCACCATCGGTGTGAAATGATGACACACCTCTAGTTCCTTTTCCGACTTCAGCACTGATACATGACTTAGGAATAGGCAGAATTAAACACAAAAGTGTTAAATAAAACAGAAATATCTTTTGTTCCCAGGACAGATTATAGCTTTTCTAAAAAGTTATTTTTTCTTAATTCAATTTGTGCGTGCTTAAGATCTTATTTACATAGAGAAAACAACCACTGTGATAATTAAAATTTCCTCAGAAATTACTTAATCACTCAACTGTTAACATAAATTGAATCAGTTTTAAACTAATGACCTGTAGAAATTGCAATAGAATTGAATGATATTACAGATGACTAAAATCTAGTCTAAATTAATTTACACTAAAAGCTTTACTTAATTAAAATGCAAGCTTTAAATAAGTGTCATTTTTTTGCTTACAAGTCTCATTGAAAACAAGTAATGGTCTCTAAATATAGCAGAGAAAGACATTCTCTTATACTCTTATGAAAAATAATATGAGTGGTTTGTTTACAAATGGTTGCTATCTTCAAAACTCTACATTTATGTTCTTACCTAAAAGTCATATTAATTTTAACTGCTTTGCAATCAATTTGTATCCACAAAATTATGTTCTTAGATTATACTCTGAATATATAACGTTATTTTTGCCTCATTATCCAAGTCTTTGGAGCTTCTAAGTAATCAATCATACATTTGCCTTTTATTTGTTTCATGGTTAATTGGAGATAACAAATAGAAGTGTTTATCTTTCTTCATGTATATATTTCTAAGGAATCCATTGTGAAGTACATGAAAAATTATACCTATTTTAATTTTGAGATTGTTAATATTCAGCTCAGAAAACTAAAACTCAAAATAGGAATTTTTAAAATATCGTACTTAGTATTTGGAGTGATTCAAGGATAATTATAGACAAATTACAATTTAGATTTTTTTCTAAGTTAGTTGTAAAAATAATGAATCTTGTCAGTAGGATAAGACTTACTACAAAAAAGTATTCCTGTTTTATCACATTTATTTGGAAATACTTGACAAAAAAGAAGACACAAAATTTTTCTTTGTCATGTATTAGATTCTATGTTCATTAGTTCTATTAATGTTATTTTAGATTCTATGTTCATTAGAATTCTATGTTCATTAGTCCTATTAATGTTAGATTCTATGTTCATTTAGATTTCTATGTTCATTAGATTAGATTTAGATTCTATGTTCATTAGTCCTATTAATGTTATTTTATCCTGTTGAAATGGAAGATGCATTAATTTCAAAAAATGAAAAGTGGTTAAAAGTTTTTATACTGTCCAGAGTGAAACCAACTTTAGCTAATAGACTTTTTATGATTCCTTATTCAATATTAAGAGCTTCCCTGGTGGCTCAGACAGTAAAGAATCTGTCTGCAGCAAAGGAAACCTGGATTGGATCACTGGGTTGGGACGACTCCCTGGAGAAGGGAATAGTTCTCCACTCCAGTATTTTTGCCTGGAGAATTCCATGGACAGAGGAGCCTGGTGGTCTATAGTGTATGGGATTGCAAAGGATTGGACACAATAGAGCGATTTACACACATACACACACTTAATATTATTTTCTGTTACAAGTTAATTTTGAAACAAATGGACAATTTTTTAAAATACTGTTCAGTTCAGTTCAGTCGCTCAGTCGTGTCCGACTCTTTGCGACCCCATGAATCGCAGCACGCCAGGCCTCCCTGTCCATCACCAACTGCTGGAGTTCACTCAAACTCATGTCCATTGAGTCAGTGATGCCATCCAGCCATCTCATACTCTGTCGTCCCCTTTTCCTCCTGCTCCCAATCCCTCCCAGCCTCAGAGTCTTTTCCAATGAGTCAACTCTTTGCATGAGATGGTCAAAGTACTGGAGTTTCAGCTTTAGCATCATTCCTTCCAAAGAAATCCCAGGGCTGATCTCCTTCAGAATGGACTGCTTGGATCTCCTTGCAGTCCAAGGGACTCTCAAGAGTCTTCTCCAACACCACAGTTGAAAAACATCAATTCTTCGGCGCTCAGCCTTCTTCACAGTCCAACTCTCACATCCATACATGACCACTGGAAAAACCATAGCCTTGACTAGACGGACTTTTGTTGGCAAAGTAATGTCTCTGCTTTTGAACATGCTGTGTAGGTTGGACATAACTTTCCTTCCAAAGAGTAAGCGTCTTTTAATTTCATGGCTGCAGTCACCATCTGCAGTGATTTTGGAGTCCAGAAAAATAAAGTCTGACACTGTTTCCACTGTTTCCCCATCTATTTCTCATGAAGTGATGGGACCGGATGCCATGATCTTCGTTTTCTGAATGTTGAGCTTTAAGCCAACTTTTTCACTCTCCACTTTCCCTTTCATCAAGAGGCTTTTGAGTTCCTCTTCACTTTCTGCCATAAGGGTGGTGTCATCTGCATATCTGAGGTTATTGATATTTCTCCCAGCAATCTTGATTCCAGCTTGTGTTTCTTCCAGTTCAGCGTTTCTCATGATGCACTCTGCATATAAGTTAAATAAACAGGGTGACAATATACAGCCTTGACGTACTCCTTTTCCTATTTGGAACCAGTCTGTTGCTCCATGTCCAGTTCTAACTGTTGCTTCCTGACCTGCATACAGATCTCTCAAGAAGCAGATCAGGTGGTCTGGTATTCCCATCTCTTTCAGAATTTTCCACAGTTTGTTGTGATCCACATAGTCAAAGGCTTTGGCATAGTCAATAAAGCAGAAATAGATGTTTTTCTGGAACTCTCTTGCTTTTTCCATGATCCAGTGGATGTTGGCAATTTGATCTCTGGTTCCTCTGCCTTTTCTAAAACCAGCTTGAACATCAGGAAGTTCATGGTTCACATATGGGTTTAATATGCCTTTGGGGAAAAGTGTTACCTAATGGATAAGGAAACATAATGCTACATACATATCACTTAGCCTGTCATTTAGCGGATTGTGTGGTAATGGGTTATCTTCTCATTTATCTTCTTCTCTAGAGTCCCTAGATATTCCTGAAGATAGAACAAATGTCTTTTCTTATCTGTGCATTCAAACCCTAGCATAATGCCTAAAACAAAGATGCTCTTGAGTCTAAATCGGAGTCTGATACTGAGTCAGTGCTAGTAACACAGTAGGTTTTTCTGGTCCATACTCAAGTTTCACCTGACGGGAGCCTTACTTGATCATGCCATTTAAAACAGGAATTCTCCCCAAATGCATCTACCACTCCCTCCTCTCTTTTATTAAAACTTTGTATTTAGCACTTATTACTGTATGACATTTTAGACATATCATTTTTGTTTTGTGTGTTCCCTGTATCATCAGTGAATAATTGTGGAATTAATGAAGAGATGAATGAGGAAGCAGAGGAAATTCAAATAGCTTATGAAGTAATATCATCATGTGAGAATTTTTTTTTAAGTGACTTACTATTATGTTTCTGATGTTCTTTTTTTCTCCCTCTGTATCCTGATGTTTCTAATTTTGTAGTTGTATAACAACTTCTACCCAGAGAGTTCTAGTGTTATTTGTGAAAGGGACTAAAATTGAAAATAGTTATTATTTCCAATATAAGACCAAACAGTTTAATTAATCTCTATAAAAGTATTACAAGCTATTAAATTTTAAAAGAAAAAAGTCATCAATGTTTTACAAGTAACAAACACAAGCTAGTTTTGCTATACTCTAAACCAGTACTGTCCAAGAGAACATTTTGCAGGGATGAAAATGTTTTGTATCTGTGCTGTCCTACATGGTAGAAGCTAGACACAAGTGGTTATTGAGAACTTGAAATATGGTGACGATATCTATCATCTTGGACAAACACAGATTTATTATTCTCCTAATATATGATCAGAAATTTTAAAAGAAATAAGGCAAGAAGAGTAGTGAATTTTATAAAAACATTAAGAGGTTAATTTTTACCAATAATGATATTTCTTTGTAAAATTGTTTTGGAAAAGTAGTTTCAATCACTTAAGAATTATTATGAAGAGTTTTGCTTATCTTCTATTATGAAAGACAGAGTGAGATATATAACATATTGTCACCCTGTTTATTTAACTTATATGTAGAGTACATCATGAGAAATGCTGGGCTGGAGGAAGCACAAGCTGGAATCAAGATAGCTGGGAGAAATAACAATAACCTCAGATATGAAGGTGACACCACCCTTATGGCAGAAAGTGAAGAAGAACTAAAGAGCTTATTGGTGAAAGTGAAAGAGGAGAGTGAAAAAGTTGGCTTAAAGTTCAACATTCAGAAAACTAAATCATGGCATCTTGTCCCATCACTTCATGGGAAATAGATCGGGAAACAGTGGAAACAGTGGCTGACTTTATTTTTATGGGCTCCAAAATCACTGCACATGGTGATTGCAGCCATGACATTAAAAGACGCTTACTCCTTGGAAAGAATGTTATGTCCAACATAGATAGCATATTCAAAAGCAGAGACATTACTTTGCCAACAAAGATCTGTCCAGTCAAGGTTATTATTTTTCCAGTAGTCATGTATGGATGTGAGAGTTGGACTATAAAGAAAGCTGAGTTTGGAAGAATTGATGCTTTTGAACTGTGGTGTTGGAGAAGACTCTTGACAGTCCCTTGGACTGCAAGGAGATCCAACCAGTTCATCCTAAAGGAGATCAGTCCTGAGTGTTTATTGGAAGGACTGATGCTGAAGCTGAAACTCCACTTTGGCCACCTGATGCGAAGAGCTGACTCATTTGAAAAGACCCTGCTGCTGGGAAAGATTGAGGGCAGGAGGAGAATGGGATGACAGAGGATGAGATGGTTGGATGGCGTCACTGACTTAATGGACAAGAGTTTGGGTAGGCTCCGGGAGCTGATGATGGACACAGAGGCTTGTTGTGCTGTGGTTCATGGGGTTGCAAAGCATGACTAAGCAACAACTGGGACACAACTGAGCAACTGAACTGAACTGAACTGAGGGTATATGAAAGCAGATACTATAAAAAAATGATTTTAAATGCTAAAAAATGACCAAATATTTTTAAAATAAACAAATAAAAATTTGACCTGAAAGATTTTATGGCCATAAAATTAATAGAAAATAGAAATTAGGGACTTGCTTTGTGAATTGCACTGTTCTGAGTCTAGTTCATTCACTAAGCCAATTACAAAGGCATGGTCCATTGTGATTAAACCTGAAAGACTCAGGTTTATTAAAATAGCTGGGCCAAAACCGTATTATAAAATTTACTAAGAAGAGATGAAACTCTCAAATTACAAAAGAAATGACAGTAATTCTAGAAAATTTCTGGAAACCAAATAAGCATTGTTAAACAAATATAAGAATCTAGTAATGTGGAAAATAGAAAAATAGTATACAAAAATTGGTATCTCTCCTGTAGATATTGGATTGCGACAGTCAGCAACTAGAAAGTGCAATGGGGAAAATCCCAATGAAAGTAGCATCAGTACTTACAAAATACTACCAAATACCCATAGCAAGAGATGCTAAATACTTATTGATGTTGAAAAGAAATGACTGGTAAGAAACATCATGCTCTAAAAGGGAAAGGCTCAATATAAAAGAAGTTAATTGTCCTTGTATTAAACTATAAAACTCATTTAAGTCCACTCAATATCCTAATGAGATATGTGTGTATTTATATGTATGTGCATGCATATATATATATGCATATGTATAAATATGTATATATATGTAGTTTAAAATGGTTCTCAAGTTGTTAAGTTTATGTGGAAAAGTAAATATAAGGATAGTCAATGATACTCCACAAAAGGAAATAATGAAGAGGGACTTACTCTAGCACATATCATAACAAATTATAAAATTACTTAGATGAGCAAAGTGATATTCTAGGAGTACACCCCCCTGTGAGGTACACAGTTTTATATATGAATTATGTACACAAAGTTCCTTTGTGAAGTTATAGCATGTCCTCAGTTGTGTATACAAAGTTCCTTTGAGGACACATAGTATGTCCTGCCTTTTTAAATCTCCTAATGCTCAGGAAGACATTCTGCCTTCTTAAGTCTCCTGAACACCATTAAATTAATTTATCTTCTTAATTTCCTAACCCTCATTTAAACAATGCTGCTGCTGCTGCTGCTGCTGCGTCGCTTCAGTCCTGTCTAACTCTGTGGGACTCCATAGATGGCAGCCCACCAGGCTCCCCCGTCCCTGGGATTCTCCAGGCAAGAACACTAGAGTGGGTTACCATTTCCTTCTCCAATGCATGAAAGTGAAAAGTGAAAGTGAAGTCACCCAGTCATGTCCTACTCTTCACGACCCCAGGGACTGCAGCCCATCAGGCTCCTCAGTCCATGGGATTTTCCAGGCAAGAGTACTGGAGTGGGGTGCCATCGCCTTCTCCGCATTTAAACAATAAGCCCCCTTAAATCACCTAATTGCCTTTGATCCATTGGCCCCCTTAAAACTTGGGACTGCGGAGGGTTCCATCAGTCCTGTTATATCATGTGATTGTCATGGATTAAATCAGCCTTTAAACTATCATGACCCCCTTTTAATCAGTTGTCCTTCTTAAATCTTCTGATATTCTTTTTTTTTTTTAATTTTATTTTATTTTTAAACTTTATATATTTGTATTAGTTTTGATATTCTTTAAACCAATCAAATACATCAGCTTTCCTGGCCCAGATTAAATAAACACCCTTAAGTTTCTGATCCCCTTATTGCCCTCTTAAGTCTCTGGACATCATTAAGGATGATTGATTTAATTAAGAGTCACAATATTTAAGAAACCAGATTGAATCAATGGGAATGTTGTTTCCCTGACATAAGGGACATCTCAAAACTGACCTGTTTAATTTTCTTTAAGAAGAATGAATCACATTTTCTCAGTTCTTCTTATGTAAGTAATTTTGGATTACATTAGGAACATTGTTAGAGCTGTATTGTTGGGGCTTACATTCTGTAATTCCTATAAAGGGTGTTTTTATTTTTAAAGTAAAAAAATTACCTTGATTATGATCAAATTGCAAACATTTTCTTGCCTGTTGGAGACAGCACCTCAAATCTTAGTTTCCTCTTTTTAGCCTTTGTTGAAGGTTGCTTTTAAGTTTTCTCCATACTTGTATGCTTCAGTGGTTAGCCAGAGATGTCAGGACAGTTCATATGCATAACTTGGGGATTCCTTCTGTGGCTCTCTCCTTTCCAGGTTTCCCTCCTCACTTTCTAGGAGTCTGATTGGCCTGGTTTTATCTTCTGATTCTTAGGCTAGAAAAATATGTAGGTTTCTACCAGAGTTTTAACTTCCCTGGGCCACACTGGGACTGTGGCCTGCCTTCAAACTAATGTCATAAAAATGGGAAACCATCCATGTTGTAAGCATCTTCCAAATTTTATATCCTTTACAAAACAAAACAAAAACAAAACACACACACACAAGCTTTTCTTACTTTTATCTTTTAAAAAAGTTTATCTAAATTTTATGGTTGTTTTCTTTGCGATGATTCATTTTTTAGAAAAAATTTTTGTCCTCATATTTGAAGAAGAACTCCTAAGGATAGAAAAATGTAATCCTTTTTCTCAGAAGGCAGTAATATCTTTCTTGGAAAGATTCCAAAATGTAATTTGTGTGAAAAGATTATCTAAGGGATTAGATATCCATCAAAGCAAGATTTCCAAAAAGTAGGCATCCCAGAATACAAAGAATTATATCAATGGATCAAAAGAGCAGAATTAGGTAGAATCTTTAAAAAGACTGAAGTATTTTTTTCCAACTGGATAAATAGCTTGTAATTAACTGAATTTTGTTCTAGTTGTTTCCTGTACTGCCTATAGATGGTACAATATAAATTGTCTGTCTTAGAAACACGGAGAAGGCAATGGCACCCCACTCCAGTACTCTTGCCTGGAAAATCCCATGGATGGAGGAGCCTGGAAAGCTGCAGTCCATGGGGTCGCTGAGGGTCGGACACGACTGAGCGACTTCCCTTTCACTTTTCACTTTCATGCATTGGAGAAGGAAATGGCAACCCACTCCAGTGTTCTTGCCTGGAGAATCCCACGGATGGTGGAGCCTGGTGGGATGCTGTCTATGGGGTTGCACAGAGTCGGACACGACTGAAGCGACTTAGCAGCAGCAGCATCAGTCTTAGAAACAAGCAAAGAGAGAGGCATTGTCTGAACACTGGGCTCTCAAGACTTTAATGAGCAAGTCTACTTGTTGGGTAATACTGACAGTTGTATATTTTAGGCAATTCATCTTGAATTAGGCATGGTGAGAATGCCAAATATATTACCTGAAGTCACATGAAATGATAGCTGACCCTAAATTCCATAACTGAGTAGCTTCAGTTCAGTTTGGTTGCTCAGTCATGTCCGACTCTTTGCAATCCCATGGACTGCAGCACACCATGCCTCCCTGTCCATCACCAACTTCCAGAGTTTACTCAAACTCATGTCCATTGAGTTGGTGATGCCATCCAACCATCTCACCCTTTGTTGTCCCCTTCTCCTCCTGCCTTCTATCTTTCCCATCATCAGGGTCTTTTCCAATGAGTCAGTTCTTTGCATCAGATGGCCAAAGTACTAGAGTTTCAGCTTCAGCATATACATACATAAAATACATACACATATGTACATACATACATACATATACATACATAAAATATACATCTTTGAAATATTCTCTTTAAAAACTAAACTTTTTAAAAAGTTTAGTGCTTTTTAAAAGTACTAAACCTCCAGCTTTCAAATATAGTAAATATGCTAGTCATTAAATTTTCTGCTTTATCTTTGTTGATGAAACAGGGCATAATGAGTATGACATATCAAAGCATAATATTTATGTTTTCCTACTCATAAACATAGTTCATGAAAGAAATATTGTTACAGAGTTAAATTTCAGTCTACTTCATTTCTGACTTAGTTTTAAAGGATGTCTTATAAGAGAACATTATTGTTCAGTCGTGAAGTTATGTCCGACTCTTTGTGACCCCATGAACTGCAGCATACCAGTCTTCCCTGTCACTCACTATGTCCCTGAGTTTGCTCAAACTCATGTCCATTGAGTTAGTGAGGCTATCCAACCATTTCATCCTCGGTCACTCCTGTCTCCTTCTGCCCTTAATCTTCCCCAGCATCAGAGTCATTTCCAAAGCGCTGGCTTTTCGCATCAGGTGGCCAAAGCATTTGAGCTTCGACATCAGTCCTTCCAATGAGTATTCAGAGTTGATTTCCTTTAGGATTAACTGGTTTGATCTCCTTGCTGTCCAAGGGACTCTGAAGAGTTCTCTAGCACCACAGTGGGAAAGCATCAATTCTTCAGCACTCAGCCTTCTTCATGGTCCCACTCTCACATCCACAAATGACTACTGAAAAAACCATAGCTTTGATTGCACAGACAGACCTTTGTCAGTAAGATTGTACAGACCTTTTTCGGTAAGCTTTTTTAATACTCTGCCTAGGTTTGTCATAGCTCTTCTTCCAAGGATCAAGCATCTGTTAATTTCATGGCTGCAGTCACCATCTGTAGTCATTTTGGAGCCCAAGAAAATATTTTTTCCCCTTCTATTTGCCATGAAGTTATGGGACCGGATGCCGTGATCTTTGTGTTTTGAATGTTGACTTTTAAGCCATCTTTTTCACTCTCCTGTTTCACCTTCATTAAGAGGCTCTTTAATTCTTCTTTGATTTTTGCCATTAAAGTGGTATCATCTGCATATCTGAGGTTGCTGATATTTCTCCTGGCAATCTTGATTCCAGCTTGTGATTCATCCAGCCCAGCCTTTCGCATGATGCACTCAGCATAGAAATCAAATAAACAGGGTGACAATATATAGCCTTGTTGTGTTCCTTTCCCAATATTGAACCAACCCATTTTTCCATGTAAGATTCCAATGGTTACTTCTTGACCTGCATACAAGTTTCTCAGGAGACAGGTAAGCTAGTCTGGTATTCTCATCTGTTTTAAGAACTTTCCATAGATTGCTGTAATCCACACAGTCCAAGGTTTTAGTGTCATCAATGAAGCTAAGTAGAGGTTTTTGTTGCAATTCCTTTCTTTCCAAGATCCAGCAGGTGTTGGCAATTTGACCTCTGGTTCCTCTGCCTTTTCTAAATACAGCTTGTATATCTGGAAGTTTTCAGTTCACATACTGCTGAAGCCTAGCTTGAAGGATTCTGAACATTATCTTGCTAAGAGAACATAATGTAACTTTTTTATTTCAAAATCTTTTAACCTAATCATTATTTCAAACATTACCAATTATCATCCTATTCCATCAGTCTGTATTAAAGGTCTAGATTTTTTTAATACTTAGGAATTAAAATAATTTCTTAAAAAAATAATTTTTAATTACATTATACCCAAGAATAATTTGTTTAAAAGACTTCTAATACTTAGAGATGTTTTTTGCTTTTTCAAAGGATTTTGATCATCAAAAGTTATCAGAGAACTAACAGCTAGAAAAAGAGAAAGGACTTGGATATTGTGGGGAAAAAACACAGAATTTATTTTAATTAAATGTCTCATGTTTCAAACAACTAAGCTCATAAACTTCAGGCAATGTTTTCTCAGTTATCTATTTATTAATCAAAATGATTTCCTCAATTATTCATTCATTATTTACTTTTATGAACCTTCAGTTTGGGGGTTTGTATTTTCATATTCCTCCTTTGCATTGCACCATGGTTGTATATGTTTTGGTGCACATATATATTTTTCCTTCAAAGAAGTTCCTTGAAAAAAATAGGAAGTGAATATTTTGCTGTGTTAGAATAGCATGCACTGAATGATACTTTTTTTCAGTCAAATTTGCTGTCCTGTTTGCTGCACTAAGTGCTCACTAGTCTAATGAGACATGTGGGGCCCATGTCAGAGAGAAGCACCTGGCCTGAGGCCAGGACACACTGCCTTTGCGGCCAGTTCTCAGTACACCTCTTTGAGTATAGGCTTAGAAACTGCCAGGATTAGCTGAATGGTAAAATATTTCAGATGTGTTGGAGAAAAACAATAAACCATCGAGATAAACACACCATCATTAGGGTGCTTGATGGGCATCCATGAATAAGAAGATGTTGGGCTGTGAATACTATGTGTTTACTTTGCCCACAGTACATACATGAATTCTGTAATTTGGTAACAAAGTAGAAGAGTAGTTTTACTCTCCAGCTGGTTTCCTGGGGGAAAAATAATATTATTTCAAAGTGAGAATATTGTGCTAAACATATTTCTTTACCAGTACCCAGCACAGTTTTTAGCATGTACACTCACACATTGTTATTTTACTCTAGTGTTTGGGGGAAAAGTGCTAATAAAAACAGGCTTTCCCTTACCATCTGAATAACAAACCATCAGTTTAAACCCTTTCCTCTCAAGCATTGTATGCTATAACAAGCAAACATTTGGAGACCCATTAGAGTTGAGCATACTAATTTAGTTCCCTTAATATATTCTGTGGTTGAGTCTCAGTGAATGATTAATGATGAAATGGTTCATAAAGATTTCTAAAATATATATTTTTCAAAAACAATACTTGTTATCATTTTACAAAAAAGAAAAAATAAACATCACAAAATTGTGTATTGCCACAGAATACATCTTATTGGTATCTCAGAGAGCTGAAAACTCTGTGGATATTGAAAATCCACTGGATAGGATGATATGAAACCAGTTTTTATTCTGGCAACTTTTAAAATACCATTTGAAAGTTAAACAAGAAAAAAATGATAGTTTTTAAAAAATGCTTTTTAAAATTATGAAATTTTAGAATTAAAAATGAGTGAATCATAGAGATTTATTTGTGTTTAACTAACTTCTCACATTTCACATTTATATATACATTAAAATATATGAGAGAAGTTAAGGAGCAAGTACACAAAAATATATTTGGCAGAACAATTATCATAATCTCAATCTTATGGTTTTATATATGCCATAATTTATACAGAAGAAAATTTAAATTTTCTTTCTTTCCTCTTTAGAGACTCACATATGAATTTTATATAATAATTTCAAATAAGAGAAACTGTTTTAGGAAGAATATTAAAGCTGGCAAATATATAAGTTGGACAGAGTATTATAGTTTTCTCTGGATATATGCCCAGGAGTGCGATTGCTGGGTCATATGGTAGCTCTACTTTAGTTTTTTAAGGAATCTCCATAGTGTACACCATAGTGGCTATTACTAGTTTTCACTCCCACACACTCTCCAGCATTTATTGTTTGTAGACTTTTTGATGACGGCTATTCTGACTGATGTGAGACTACCTCATTGTAGTTTTGATTTGCATTTTTCTAATAATTAGTGATGCTGAGAATCATGTGCTTTTAAGCCATCAGTATGCATTCTTTGGAGAAATGTTTATTTAGTTTTTCCATCTATTTTTGATTGGGTTGCTTGGTTTTTTGACATTGAGCTACATGAGCTGTTTGCATATAGTGGAGATTAATCTCTTGTCAGTTGCTTCATTTGCAAATATTTTCTCCCATTCTGAGGGTTGTATTTCTGTTTTATTTATGATTTCCTTTGCTGCGCAAAAGAAAACCATAATTCAAAAAGATATATGGACCCCCAATGTTTATTGCAATGCTATTAATAATAGCTGAGATATGGAAGCAACTTAAATGGCCACTGACAGAGGAATGGATAAAGAAGATGTGATACATACAAAGAACGGAATATTACTCAGCCATAAAAAGAACAAAATAATGCCATTTACAGGAACATGGATGGACCTAGAGCTTGTCATTCTATGTGAAGTAAGTCAAACATAGAAAGACAAATATCATGACATTGCTTATATATGGAATCTACAAAAAGTCTACAAATGAACTTATCTACGAAACAGTAATAGGATTACATATATAGAAAATAAACATGGTTACTGAGGGGTAAAGGGGAAGAGGCATAACCTGGGAGATTGGGATTGATATATACATGCTATTATATGTAAAATGTATGTTGTGTGTATGTGAAGTCACTTCAGTTGTGTCCAACTCTGTGCGACCCTTTGGACTGTAGTCTTCTAGGCTCCTCTGTCTATGGGATTCTGCTGCTCCTGTTGCTAAGTCACATCAGTCATGTCCGACTCTGTGCGACCCCATAGACAGTAGCCCAGCAGGCTCTTCCATCCCTGGGATTCTGCAGGCAAGAATACTGGAGTGGGTTGCCATGCCCACCTCCAGAGAATTTTTTCAACCCAGAGGTTGAACCTACATCTCTTAAGTCTCCTGAATTGGCAGGCAGGCTCTTTACCTCTAGTGCCATCTGGAAAGCTCCAAGAATACTGGAGTGGGTAGCCATTGCCTTCTCCAGGGGATCTTCCCAACCCAAGGATCAAACCTAGGTCTCCTGCATTGCTGGCAGATTCTATAATGTCTGAGCCACCAGAGAAGAACCATATGTAAAATAAATAATAAGGACCTACTGTACAGCACAGGGAAATTTACTCAATAGTCTGTAATGGCCTATATGTGAACAGAATATAAAAAACAGTGGATATATGTATGTGTATAACAGATTCACTTTGCTGTATACCTGAAACTAACAAAATATTGTAAATCAACTATGTGTGTGTGTGCTAAGTCACTTCAGTTATGTCCAGCTCTTTGTGACTCTATGGACTGTAGCCTGTCAGGCTCCTCTGTCCATGGGGATTCTCCATGCAGGTAAAATGGAGTGGGTTGCCATGCCCTCCTCCAGGGGATCTTCCTGACCCAGGGATCAAACCTGGGTCTCATGTCTCCTGCATTGGCAGATGGGTTCTTTACCTCTAGCACCACCTGGAAGCCCCTAAATCAACAATGCCCCAATACAAAATTTTAAAAGACAACATATTGGAAAATAATAAAATATTTAAATTACTCACATTCTAAAAAAATAATTGGATAGAGTAATCCTTACTCATTCCCTTCTTAAAGGCGAGTGTTTGAGGGTGAAATCAATACACACTAATATATATTAAAATATATTTGGAAAGTGTTGAAATGTGCATTGATTATTTTCACCAATTGGCATTTCTGTTGAAGAATAATATGAACTTACTAAAATATAAAGCAAATTTCCCACTGTTCTAAGCATTAGCAGTCTTTGACTATTTCTTTATATCACATGGCAGAAAAATCTTATCTTACAAATAAATTTTTTCTGGGAAAAACTTTCAGGTTAACATTAAGTACTTCAATAAAAATATTACACATTCATGTAAAGAAACAAAAATAGCAATCCTTGTACCCTTGTCACCACTTTATTCTTATTCTGAAATAAAGAAAGACAATCTTTTCATCATTTCTCATTTCAGATTATTTATATATATATTCTCCAATTTCTTATATGAAATGTAAATGTAACTTTATTAACTATCACCATGGAAACTGAGGATTTTGATCACTTAAACTATCTTTTACCTCTCACCATTTCCTCCCAATATTTTGGTAATTTTATAATAATTAATTTTACTGCTTAGCAGTACAACTTTTTATAATGTACTTACATAATTATTTCATATTTTATCAATTATTGTTAAATTCCCATCTAGGTTAGATAGGGATACCTTATTCTTACATTCATAGTCATTTTTCCTAATATCTTAAAAACATTGTTTTATAGTTTTCTGTCCTCTAGGGTTATTGATGAGAAATCTGATGCCAAGGAGAATATTATATAGTAGTTGTTATGAGGTTTTTCCTCCAGAAGCTTGCATTATTTTTGTGTGTGTTGTTGTTATTTCATAAATTTTACTTTATTAACTCAATGATCATTTCTTAACTTTCTAGGAAACAAAAATTATGCTTGTCCATGCAATTAATTATCTAATATTTAGTTCTGACTTCTTTTAATCTTAAAATTAAGTACTATAAATCTTACACAAATCACTGTTTAATCTTATCTTCATATTTTTTTTCTATTTGATCGCCATTCTGTCTTGTATCTCACATTCTTCAGTTATCATTTCCTTTTGTATTGAAGCACCTATTTTGAAGTTACTTTAGCAAAGTTCTAATGATGCTGCACCATTAAAGATTTTCTTGCTGAAAAATTGTCTTCATTCTTTTTATAAAGATAGTTTTGTTGTGGTACATCTTACTTCCTATATTGGTGCATTTATATGTTTTTGTAATTTCTGGGAAATTATCAGCTTTTACTTCCTTATATACTGCCATTTCTTCATTTTCTCCCCAAAATGAGAGCTGTATAATACCTCAGGAGAAAGCATCCCTGAGACTTGGTTGATATCAGGAAAAACGAAGCTGTAAAATCACGGAAAGAAATAGAGGAAAACAATAGAATGGGAAAGACTAGAGATCTCTTCAAGAAAATTAGAGATACCAAAGGAACGTTTCATACAAAGATGGGCACAATGAAGGCCAGAAACAGAATGGACCTAACAGAAGCAGAAGATATTAAGAAGACATGGAAAGAATAAACAGAAGAACTGTGCAAAAAAGGTTTAATGACCCAGCTAACCATGATGGTGTGGTCACTCATCTAGAGTCAGACATCCTGGAGTGTGAAGTAATTTGGGCCTTAGGAAGCATCACTACGGATAAAGCTAGTGGAGGTGATGGAATTCCAGCTGAGCTATTTCAAATCCTAAAAGATTATGCTGTTAAAGTGCTGCACTTAATATGCCAGCAAATTTGGAAATTTCCTGCCAGCAGTGGCCACAGGACTGGAAAAGGTCAGTTTTCATTCCAATCCCAAAGCCAGACAATGCCAAAGAATGTTCAAACTACCACACAATTGCAGTCATCTCACATGCTAGCAAGGTAATGCTCAAAATCCTTCAAGCTAGGCTTCAACAATATGTGAACCGAGAACTTCCAAATATTCAAGCTGGATTTAGAAAAGGCAGAGGAACCAGTGATCAAATTGCCAACATCCGTTGGATCATAGAAATATCAAGAGAGTTCCAGAAAAGCATCTACTTCTGCTTCACTTTAACTACACTTTTTCTTCTTTGCTTCACTTTTTCTACTTTGACTACACTAAAGCCTTTGGCTATGTGGATTACAACAATGGAAAATTCTTCAAGAGATGGGAATACCAGACCACCTTACCTACCTCCTGAGAAACCTGCATGCAGGTCAAGAAGCAACAGTTAGAACTGGATATGGAACAACAGACTGGTTCAAAATTGGGAAAGGAGTACATCAAGGCCATATATTGTCACCCTGTTTATTTAACTTCTATGTTGAGTACATCATGTGAAATGCTGGGTTGGATCACAAGTGGAATCAAAAGCTGGAATCAAGATTGCCAGGAGAAATATCAACAACCTCATATATACAGATGATACCACTTCATGGAAGAAAGCAAGAGAGAAACTATAAAGCCTCTCATTGAAGGTGAAAGAGCAGAGTGAAAAAGCTGGCTTATTACTCAGGATTAAAAACACATGCATTAAAAGGTCATGGCATCCAGTCCCATCACTTCATGGCTAATAGATGGGGAAAAAATAGAAACAGTGACAGATTTTATTTTCTTTGGCTCCAGAATCACTGCAGATGGAGACTGCAGCCATGAAATTAAAAGATGTTTGCTCCTTGAAAGAAACCCTAAGACAAACCTAAACAGCATATTAAAAAGTAGAGGCATTACTTTGCCAACAAAGGTCTGTAGAGTCAAAGCTATGTTTTTTTCCAGTAGTGATGCATGGATATGAGAGTTGAACCATAAAGAAGGCTGAGTGCCAAAGAATTGATGCTTTTGAACTGTGGTGTTGGAGAAGACTCTTGAGAGTGCCTTGGACTGCAAGGAGATGAAACCAGTCAATCCTAAAGGAAATCAACCCTGAATATTCATTGGAAGGACTGATGATGAAGCTGAAGCTCCAATACTTTGGCCACCTGATGCAAAGAACCGACTTATTCAGAAAAGACTGATGCTGGAAAAGACTGAGGGCAGGAGGAGAAGGTGACAACAGGATGAGATGGTTGAATGGTGTGCTGCAGTCCATGAAGTCATAAAGATTCACACATGACTGAGTGACTGAGCAACAACAACACAAACTAGGAAAATACAAGGTTAGGGAATGCAAGAGTTGGATAGGTGGTGCAGTATTTGTTCCCAGAGGAGGAGTTGGGGTAGAAGTTTGTTCAACAGAACGACACATATACATACTCTGAGCAGATAAAGACCTTTCCAATACTTTGCATACAAGGATGATGGAAATTATTACTGTTCCTTGTTCTCAAACTGCTTGTAAGAAAAAAGTTTCATGATTTTAGTAGTCACATTCCATTCTTCTTGTCAATCTCATCATGTTTATTTCTCAAAATTCTCCTAAGTGTGAGTTACATACCATTTAAATTTTATCCAGTTAATTAGACTGTCAAAGTAGCAAGATTGAAAGAGGGGCAGCATATGAAAATAGAAGTTCACCTTGACTAAATCTTATAAGAAATTAGATTATTTCATAATTTCTTCTCAGCTTATATCATTCTACATAGATCTTCATGTCTTATCTCCTTTCCTTCCATATAGAATTCTGTGTCTTGACACTTTTTCCACTTAACTCTCTTGTATGTATTACCAAAAAACTGGATGATTCCCCTTCTTAGAATGTTCACAGAAAGAAACTGACATAGAATTAAAAATGGACTGAAAAGAGGCAGAGTTGGGAGAGCAGTGATTCCTATAGGAATGCACTTTGTGAAGTGAAGTGAAAGTTGCTCAGTTGTGTCCAATTCCTTGTGAGGTGGTGTAGTCCACTGTACAGTCCAGGAATTCATGTAATTCTCCAGGCCAGAAAACTGGAGTGGGTGGCCATTCCCTTCTCCAGGGACTTTCTCAATCCAGGGATCGAGCCCAGGTCTCCCATATTGCAGGTGGATTCTTTACCAGCTGAGCCACAAGGGAAGTCCAAGAGTACAGGAGTGGGTAGTCTATCCCTTCTTCAGCAGATCTTCCTGACCCAGGAATCAAATTGGGATCTCCTGTATTGTGGGCAAATTCTTTACCAACTGAGTTATGAGGGAAGCACTTGTAGTGAATCTTAAATAGTTAAAAGCCTATTTATTATTTTCTATCCAATGTTTCTTATTATTGGGTTCTTGTTTTACTGGACTTAATTTAACACTAGTTCTTGACATTGAACCAGTTCATAGCAACTACATCAAACTAGGTTTCTGGTTCAGCAGTTTTATTTTCAGAGTTTTATGTTATTTCAGAATTCTCAGTATTTGAGGCATTGGCTGATTGAATCAACATATGATTTTTTTTGTACATAATCTTGAAGGTACTTAGTATCTCTCATTAAAATAAATTATTCATATGACATATTTATAATTTATAAAGTTATTCAGCTTACTCATGAAAAATACTGTCAAAGAAAACTATGCTAATTTTGTTGTAGAAATAAGGTTGTCTTAATTTTTTTATTGACATATAATTGATTTATAATATTGTGCTAGTTTCAGTGTCCTTTATAGTGATTCAGCATTGTTGAAGATTATATTCCATTATATATGATTACAAAATAAAGGGTATAATTCTCTGTACTATACAGAATTATTTTGTCACTTACCTATTTCATATATAGTACCTTGTATCTGAAAATCCTATACCCATAATTTATATATATAATAAATGGCTTTCCATACTGGTTGTATCATTTTGCTTTTCCATCAGCAATGTATGAAAGTTGCAGTTGCTTTACACCCCATTCCCCATTAGCACTTGATTGTAAGAGAGAAGAGAAATATATAAATACAAGCTTGCATATATATATAGAGAGAGAGAGAAAGAGAGAGAGAGAGAGAGTAGGGGCCCACTCTACTCCAATATAACCTCATCTTAGCTAATCAAATCTGTGATGACCTTGTTTCCAAACAGGTGAAGTTCTGAGGTTAAGACTTCAACATATCTCTTTCCAGGGAACACAATTCAACATATAACAAATAAAAACCCAGATAATTTCCTTCTAAAGCCAACCTAGAGTTTAACACTCTTAATTGTTACATTTCATTGCCTCTATCTTATTAAAGTATACCCTGAATCATTCCTTTCTACCATGCTTAAAACATTGTTAGTGAGTCAGGCTTTACCCTGTTAACATTCTGTATGAGACAGAGTGTATGGATCAAAATAAACTGTGGAAAATTCTGAAAGCGATGGGACTACCAGACCACCTGATCTTTCTCTTGAGAAATCTGCATGCAGGTCAGGAAGCAACAGTTAGAACTGGACATAGAACATCAGACTGGTTCCAAATAGGAAAAGGAGTACGTCAAGGCTGTATATCCTCAACCTGCTTATTTAACTTATATGCAGAGTACATCATGAGAAACACTGGGCTGGAGAAAGCACAAGCGGGAATCAAGATTGCTGGGAGAAATATCAATCACCTCAGATATGCAGATGACACCACCCTTATGGCAAAAAGTGAAGAAGAACTAAAGATCTTCTTGATGAAAGTGAAAGGAGAGTGAAAAAGTTGGTTTAAAGTTCAATATTCAGAAGACTATATCATGGCATCTTGTCCCATCACTTTATGGGAAATAGATCAGAAAACAGTGGAAACAGTGGCTGACTTTATTTTTCTGGGCTCCAAAATAACTGCAGATGGTGATTGCAACTGCAGATCACTGCAGATGGTGAAATTAAAAGATGCTTACTCCTGCAAGGAAAGTTATGACCAACCTAGACAGCATATTAAAAAGCAGAGACATTACTTTGACCACAAATGTCCGTCTAGTCAAGGCTATGGTATTTCCAGTGGTCATGTATGGATGTGAGAATTGGACTGTGAAGAAAGCTGAGTGCTGAAGAATTGATGCTTTTGAACTGTGGTGTTGGAGAAGACTCTTGAGAGTCCCTTGGACTTCAAGGAGATCCAACCAGTCCATTCTAAAGAGATCAGTCCTGGATGTTCAATGGAAGGACTGATGCTGAAGCTGAAACTGCAATACTTTGGCCACCTCATGTGAAGAGTTGACTCACTGGAAAAGACCCTGATGCTGGGAGGGATTGGGGGCAGGAGGAGAAGGGGATGACAGGGGATGAGATGACTGGATGGCATCACCGACTCGATGGACATGAGTTTGAGTAAACTCTGGGAATTGGTGATGGACAGGGAGGCCTGGCATGCTACAATTCATGGAGTCACAAAGAGTCAGACATGACTTAAGGACTGAACTGAACTGAACACTTGGTGGGAATGCAACAGTCACCATGAAGAACAGTATGGAGGTTCCTTTAAAAAATTAAAAATAGAATTAACATATGACTATGCAACAAGGACCTAATAATGTACAGCACTGGTGTCTACACTCAATATTTTGTAATAACATTTGTAATAATCTATAAGGGGAAAGAATCTGAAAAAGAACACACACACACACATATATCGTTAAGGCTATCTTTTTTCAAGTAGTCATGTATGGATGTGAGAGTTGGACTATAAAGGAAGCTGAGCACCAAAGAATTGATGCTTTTGAATTGTGGTATTGGAAAAGATTCTTGAGAGTCCCTTGGACTGCAAGGAGATCCAACCAGTCCATCCTAAAGGAGATCAGTCCTGGGTGTTCATTGGAAGGACTGATGTTGAAGTTGAAACTCCAATCCTTTGGCCACCTCATGCTAAGAGCTGACTCATTTGAAAAGACCCTGATGCTGGGAAAGATTGAGGGCAGGAGGAGAAGGGGACGATAGAGGATGAGGTGGTTGGATGGCATCACCAACTCGATGGACATGAGTGTGAGTAGGCTCTGGGAGTTGGTGATGGACAGGGAGGCCTGGCATGCTGTTGTTCATGGGGTCACAAAGAGTTGGACACAACTGAGTGACTGAATTGAACTTAACTGATGAGACAATAGTGAAAACAACATTGTCCAAACACACAACTCTGTGATGATCTTATTTAATAAATTAGCAGAAATTATTTATTCTCTCATAGCTCATATAACTAGGGACAAGTATCTTTTTGGCTCTCCATTGCTACATCCATGGAGTCCCAATCTCTGTTTTGAAAAATCCTCTATTTCTATCCATCTATAACACTCTACCCATCCTAATTCCTGTCATTTACTATTGTCCAATTTAGCCATTTATTCACTTTCATTTACTGAATACACTAACATCAAGTCCATTTTTTTCCTGTTTGCTCCAACTCCTACGCTCAATCTGGTTGGTTTCAAAATCCACATAGAAAATAAAAAATGTAACTTTGACTTCAGTAATGTTCAACTCTAGCTCATCTTCACTATCCACTCCATAGTAATGCCCTAAATTGTCACCCAAAAGTCCTGTATCACCCAAATCCCACTAACATCTATTCTTCTTTTCATATTTAAATATTTATGAATTGGGTGGTTGGGAATTTCCCCAGGAACATCAGTTTATAGCCTTCTCTCTTTTTTTTTTTTTCCCCTTCATCTTTTTGCCTCATCCTTAGTTTGTTTCATGCTGACTTAGATTTCATAGCCTATCATTTTGCTCATTCTCTTGGAAATATCCTAAATCCCTTTTCATTATGTTTTAAACATACATGTTCTGGCAAACCTCCAAACTTGAATAAAATCTAAATTTCTTCTGCATGATTTCACACGAATCACTGTAGATGACAGCAGAAGAGTTTCAGATGGAGAAGAAGAAATGTATAGAGATCATTAATAAGCTAGACTCTCAGTATCATGATTCTCCATGATTTACTATTTCTAAAGGACTTTTCTGTTTCTAAAGGATTAACCACACTAGCCCATTCTCTAAAATAATTAATAAATATTTTGAAACTTTATTAAATTATAGAAGTAAAATATACAGTGGTGAGCTCTCAGGTAAATTTTGTTTGAAAGTTTGTAACAGAGGAAAGTGGAATAACAGCACACCAGTGACTTTGAAGGCACTAATTCATAATAAAAATTAAGTTTTGGTTCATCTGCTGTACTGAAAGAAGTAAAAACTTAGATTTGACCAGTGTTAGAAGTCAAGTGGGCCTTAGAAAGCATCACTACAAACAAAGCTAGTGGAGGTGATGGAATTCCAGTTGAGCTATTTCAAATTCTGAAAGATGATGCTGTGAAAGTGCTGCATTCAATATGCCAGTCAATTTGGAAAACTCAGCAGTGGCCATAGGACTGGAAAAGGTCAGTTTTCATCCCAATCCCAAAGAAAGGCAATGCCAAAGAATGCCCAAACTACTGCACAATTGCACTCATCTCACACGCTAGTAAAGTAATGCTCAAAATTCTCCAAGCCAGGCTTCAGCAATATGTGAACCATGAATTTCCTGATGTTCAAGCTGGTTTTAGAAAAGGCAGAGGAACCAGAGATCAAATTGCCAAAATCTGCTGGATCATAGAAAAGGCAAGAGAGTTCCAGAAAAACATCTATTTCTGCTTTATTGACTATGCCAAAGCCTTTGACTGTGTGGATCACAATAAACTGTGGAAAATTCTGCAAGAGATGGGAATACCAGACCACCTTTGCTGCCTCTTGAGAAACCTGTATGCAGGTCAGGAAGCAACAGTTAGAACTGGACATGGAACAACAGACTGGTTCCAAATAGGAAAAGGAGTACGTCAAGGCAGGTTATTGTCACCCTGCTTATTTAACTTCTATGCAGAATACATCATGAGAAACGCTGGACTGGAAGAAACACAAACTGGAATCAAGATTGCCGGGAGAAATATCAATAACCTCAGATATGCAGATGACACCACCCTTATGGCAGAAAGTGAAGAGGAACTCAAAAGCCTCTTGATGAAAGTGAAAGTGGAGAGTGAAAAAGTTGGCTTCAAGCTCAACATTCAGAAAAGGAAGATCATGGCATCCGGTCCCATCACTTCATGAGAAATAGATGGGAAAACAGTGGAAACAGTGTCAGACTTTATTTTACTGGACTCCAAAATCACTGCAGATGGTGACTGCAGCCATGAAATTAAAAGACGCTTACTCCTTGGAAGGAAAGTTATGATCAACCTACATAGCATATTGAAAAGTAGAGACATTACTTTGCCAACAAAGGTTCATCTAGTCAAGGCTATGGTTTTTCCTGTGGTCATGTATGGATGTGAGAGTTGGACTGTGAAGAAGGCTGAGCGCTGAAGAATTGATGCTTTTCAACTGTGGTGTTGGAGAAGACTCTTGAGAGTCCCTTGGACTGCAAGGAGATCCAACCTGTCCATTCTGAAGGAGATCAGCCCTGGGATTTCTTTGGAAGGAATGATGCTAAAGCTGAAACTCCAGTACTTTGTCCACCTCATGTGAAGAGTTGACTCATTGGAAAAGACCCTGATGCTGGGAGGGATTGGGGCAGGAGGAGAAGGGGACGACAGAGGATGAGATGATTGTATGGCATCACTGACTTGATGGACGTGAGTCTGAGTGAACTCCGGGAGTTGGTGATGGACAGGGAGGCCTGGCGTGCTGCGATTCATGGGGTCGCAAAGAGTCGGACAGGACTGAGTGACTGAAGTGAACTGAACTGAAGAGTCTTAAAGAAAACCTCCTTCACCTTAAGCTGGGATATAAGAAGTACAACCACAGGAAAATATCAAATCAGACTTAAACATAACCACTGCTGTAATCCCAGAAGACAGTAGTCTAGTTTGCAGAAGAGAAAGGAAAGGAAAAATATTTTTGAAACCTCATGTCCACAGAACAGTGGTGTCATAACTTTTCACCCTA
This sequence comes from Bubalus kerabau, assembly GCF_029407905.1. Lineage (NCBI taxonomy): Eukaryota > Metazoa > Chordata > Mammalia > Artiodactyla > Bovidae > Bubalus > Bubalus kerabau. The sequence goes on from NC_073631.1 coordinate 44,371,991, forward strand.
GCTATGTGCACTGAAATATTCAAGGAATTGCAATCCATGAACTTGTTTTACTGTCATCTCCAACAGTTAGTTCCCCTCAGGCAAAAGGTGGAAGCAAATGCAACTCCTCTCTGAAAGTACCCCCACATTTCTAAGGTACCACCAGTCAGCCAGACAGTTTAAGAAAGAAAATGCATAAGAAAAAAGCAGGAGACTCACAAACCAGAAGACTCACAAGAAGAAATGTTAGACTCATACAGACCTCAGATAAAGGAATTCTCAAATGCAGTTTTTAAAATAAACACGGTCAACTTACTTAAAGAAACAAATGACATTGTAAGGTGGTCTAGAAACGTTAAATGAAGATGACAGGGACAAGAACGTAAACCTCACATCATACTGTGAAAACCAAAAGGCCTCTATTTTGAGCAATTGGAAGACAGACAGAGTACAAAATTCCAAGTCTGGAAGAATTTCAAAGCTGACCGGCTTCTCAATCATTACTCCTTTTATGTCATAGCCATGGCCTTATTAGAAAAGATACAGAACTCTGATAATTAGAATGAGAACATTGGAGTGGATTTGTCAGGGAATCTTGAAACCCCATATGTATGTATTCCCCTAAACAATCCAGGCCAGATGAAGTAGCCCACTTCTCTCCTGGCTAGAGGCAGAGAGCACCTTACCCTCTGCTCCAACTTGTACTTGATTTCACTGAGGAATACATAGAACAAATAAAAGTTAAATGTGGTTATATATTAAAGAAGATGTTTTATATGTTGGCAAGAGGGATATAAGTACTGTAATAAATCATACCCAGAGTGCTAGAAATCTAACGAGAGGTCTGTTATGTAAGCCAGAGAGCTTGATAGTGGATCTCTGAGGCTGCCAGAAATCCAGAATGCCAGAAAAGGTAACATGCTGATCTTGTCCTTCTTTCAGTTTTTCCCTTTTCTACCTGTGTACCACCACCATATTGAATATTTTTTTAGAAGGTCTAAATTCTTAGGGAATGAGTCATGTATATCCAAATTTATCTCACTTGAAAAGCCAACAGATTTGAGGCCCTCTCTTCCCTTCAGGACTATGTTTAATTATGTCCAAGAGAGAACAAAGAGTTCATTTTGTCTTCATAAATTTGCTGGATAACAATTTTTTAAAAAGTGATAGGCTAAATGTTATATTGCATAATAGTATATGAGAAGACCACTAGAGAAAGGAAATGATGATGTTCATACTTTTTAAAAGTTTTGTCTGAAACTAACTTTAAATGAAATATATATAGGAGAAAAATCATAATAGTTCAAACCAATGTTGAAACAAAATGATCATCAAAATCAAACACTCTGCTCTCTTCTCAATAGAGTTGACTGAACTCTAGTGTTAGAATTATTGATACAACCAAAATTACTGTTAAGAACTATGTGCAATTTCTAGTTAGAACAAATAGAAATAAAGCTCTTTGATTTTGTAGAAGTTATTCGAGGTCTCTGAAATCCAGTTTGCCCAAGTGTAAATGAATATTTGACATAATGATTTATGAAATCCTTTCAAGCTTGAGTATTTTATGTAATTTTTGATGCTCTGATTCAAATATATTTTATCCTTAAATTTAAAAAAAATCCATTAGCATTATTATTAAAATAAATATTCAGAAAGCATTTTTTCATCTTCTCATGATCTATTGTGTTAAGTTCAAGCTGATTTTTTAGCCCCTATATGGTATAATTCCAACTTACTATTGCCTCTTCTGTCTTATGTGGTCTATATATTAGTCAATTACTCTCCATCCCACAAATGTGGATGCATCCTACACTGTCTCTTCCTTTAACTTTCCTCTACTGTATTGTTTCTTCTTCCTTTCTTTTGGATGACTTTCATCCCATACTCATCTGAATGTTGAAAGTTTCTTTATTAAATTTTAAGTCAAATGCTAACTGTTTTATAAAACCTTATTTAGTGACTCAGAAGAAATGATGTTTCTATATCTAATGCTTAGTAACTACTATGAATTTTAATCTAGAATATAACCCATCACATTGTCTTGCAGTTTTGTTCTTTATGTTTCTGTTTTATTCTCTCTAGGATAAAGCAAGCTTCTTTAAGGATGGTATCACGTTTTGGACATACAATGTTCATCCTGTCATCAGCTTCACACCCTTCAATGCCAAGAAACTAAAGGACATTCTCAGATAATTTGATTGGTAGTGGTCTTTTGGGAAGAAAGGAAGGTTAAAAAAAAATTGTTATCATTCTAAGGCACATTCATGACCAAAATCCCAGGGCCAGTTACAGGACTTATAGTCAACTTAGTCTTTCATTAGATTGCATTATCAATTCTTTTAATGTTTCTACATGATGCACGATTTGAAGGCTCATCACTAGCCATCTTTCCAATCTAGAACTGTGGTCATAATCTTCCAAACGTCTTGACAAAATCAGCTCTTAGGAACAACAGATGTTAGTGTGCAATGCCCTTAACTGAACTAAGATAGCATGACAAATAAAAGCAATAACATGCTTAATAAAGAATGTATAACAAAGGAAATTCTGGGCTTCATTAAAGCCAAAGGTGATTGTAGAAATTGAACCAAACAAAGGAAAGATTTGTAAACTATAGTGTTAGTTGCTCCATCATGTCTGACTCTTTGTGACTCCATGGACTGTAGCCCACCAGGCTCCTCTGTCTATGGAATTCTCCAGGTAAGAATACTGCAGTAGGTTGTCATTTACTTCTCCAGGGAATCTTCCTGACCCAGTGATTGAACCTGGGCTTCCCTGGTGGCTCAGATGGTAAAGAATCCACTTGCAATGTGGAAGACCTGAGTTCCATCCCTGGATTGGGAAGGTCCCCTGGAGGAGGGCATGGCAACCCACTCCAGGATTCTTGCCTGCATAATTCCCACGGACAGAGGATTCTGGTGAGCTACAGTGCCGAGGTCCAGCCCCGGCTGATCCAGGGAGTTCGAAGGGGAGACGGCTTCGGCGATAAGGATATGATAGCTTTAATTAAATATTAATTAGAGATATAAAGAGTAATAGAATAAGGATAGCTCAGTAGGAAAATTTAGTGGAGAAAAGAGGCTGAGTAGCTTGATTTACGTGGGAAACCAATAAAATTTCAAGACAAGAAGCTTGCACCACTTACGTAGGCCGCAGGCGTCCTTCCGTTCTCCTGAAGGAGAGGAGACACTGAGGCCTCCCCGGTCGAATCTTAGAAGCACAGGCAAAGTTAGTAAGCTTGGCGGGCTCTGTGCTCCAGATGGAGACTCAGCCAGAGTTTGAGAGAGAGAGAGACATGGGGACACCAGTATTTCAAGGAACTGATCCCCATTCTTTATTTTCCAGGGTCTGTTTTTATACACTGAGGCGTTATACAAAAGTCACACGGGGTCAGCAGTCCTGACTTTTATTAAAGTCAGGTGCTTCATACAGATGTATACAGAGGTCTTAGGGGTGTTACATCATCTTCTGGCCAGGAGGGCCTGCTGACAATTTATGACCCTCTCCTTGTGACAGCGGTCAGTCAACCAGAACACTTATTTCTCCAGGGGTGATTATTTTTGAAACAGATGCCACCTTCCGAAGGTACCAGATAAAATTACATTCCTATAGGGTGAGGGTGTAGTGGGTTTTAATTAAGGAAAGAATTTACTTAGCCTGGGGTCCAACGTGATTAATATCAAAGGTTAATACATATTTCTTCTATATATTCATTAATGTGTATAGGGGTAGGGGATGTGGAGACTTAGAAGTGAACATTGGCTCAACAAATGAAAAACCCTTCACCAATACAATGTCTAATCAGCCCACTATACTTATACTAATAGTTTTCTAACTTCTCTAAAGAACCTGTTTTTAGAAGGTTTAAAGCATCTTGTGCCTCTCACGGTTGGGAGGCTGTGAGCAATCACATGTGGCCAGACAAGCCTGTCAGGCAGGCTAGAGAACCTTCAGAGGAGTTTGTAAGTTTGGAACACTCCTGTCACGCCCAGGAATTATTATTAACTGGAGCTCTAAGTTAACTCCTTCTCCGAAAGAGGTGGTGGGGGACAGCCCCCCGTAAAGTCAGAGGTGTAGGTGAGAGCACAAAGTAGTAAAGTAGGCAGGCTCTGGTTATGGGGGTAGATGCTCGAGAATTTCCAGGGGGACTCCTGAGGCTCGATCCCGCCTTTGCGTATGTCGAGCCTCCTTCCTCATGACCTTTGCCATGGGTGGAGGTCCTCACGCCGGCTCCCAACACTACAGTCCTGTGCTTAGTCACTCAGTCCAACTTTTTGGGACACCATGGACAGTAGCCCACCAGGCTCCTTTGTCCATGAAGATTCTTCAAGTAAGAATCCTGGAGTGGTTTGCCATGCCTTTCTCCAAGGGATCTTCCCTACCCAGGGATCTGACCCAGGTCTCCCACATTGCAAGTGGATTCTTTACCAGCTGAGCTACCAGGGAACAGCCCACAGGGTTGCAAAGAATTGGACATGATTGAATGACTAACCACAGTACAGCACAGCTCCTGCACTGCAGGCAGATTCTTTACTGTCTGAGCCAACAGGGAAGCCCTTATATACTAGGGATATACAATTGTTTATTACTTTGTATAACTGTTCATATTATCCCTTAAAACTTGGAATTAATATTTAAAATATGCAAGCATCAAATATAGAAAATTATCAAAAGACATTTCATATAAAACTGTTTTGAAAATAACCAGAAAAAATATAATCACTTAATAGTATTTGACTAGATAATTACTTGAAACAAAAATGTTAAGAATTATTACAATGAAGAATTCTTTTGGGAGAAAAAATGTATATTAAGTTTTGCTGTTTCCTTTTGATATTAAAATTATGCCATAGTTTATTTTTATCCATAGGAGTCCTGTGTTTTAATTACTAATTACATAATTTTTTGTGGCTAATACAAATTGTGACTCACATGGTTAATAATGTGTTAATTAACAATAAGAAGCATTTGTTACAAAGCTTAATTTCTACTAAACATCTTGGCTACTTATGTAGATATATTTCTCTGTAGATTTATGAAGGACACTATTTCCCTATTAATTGTTATATTCAAATATCTATTCTATTATGCAGCATTATTTTAAACATAAGTGGTAAAAGTTAATGTTATATATAATCATATAATTAGGTTCTTGCCCATTTACATGTTTTAACATTTAGATTAAGTTAATTCTTTTTTTTTTCTTATATGGAGAAAGAACACAGCAGGGAGTTCTGTTTAAACAAATTTTGACCATCATTTTGTAGAGTCATATACAATTTTGTTGTACAAATAGTGCTATAAATTAAAAATAAATCTCAGTTATTTTTAAGCACATCTAGAAAGACCTATTTTTAGAAATCATCTAGTCCCAGTGGTGTACAAAGATCTCTTTTAGATGTCAGGATATGAGCTTATAAAAGGCTTATCACATTTCAATGTCATTCTCCCAAATCATCCCACCCTCGCCCTCTCCCACAGAGTCCAAAAGACTCTTCTATACATCTGTGTCTCTTTTGCTGTCTCGCATACAGGGTTATCATTGAAACATGTATATTATCATACGTGAAATGAATCACCAGTCCAGGTTCGATGCATGATACAGGATGCTCGGGGCTGGTGCATTGGGATGACCCAGAGGGATGGTATGGGGAGGGAGGTGGGAGGGGGGTTCAGGATGGGGGACACATGTACAACTGTGGCAGATTCATGTCAATGTATGGCAAAACCAATACAGTATTTTAAAGTAATTAGCCTCCAATTAAAATTAAATAAATTTATATTAAAAAAAGGCTTATCATGTAATTGGACTTATAGACTACATATTTAAACAAAACATAAATAATACAATATATATTTGTATCCACTATTAGTAAAATTAGTTTTTATTTTTATAACAGAAACTATAAAATGTTTTTAAAAACTGAATTGCTGGTTGGTCTTTCATAATGGATTAGATCTCTGTGAACAAACAAGTGAGTAGGGACCATTCTCAAGAAGTAAACCACATGGACCAAACACAGGGACTAGAATGTATACAGTGGTTCAAGGATAATGAGAAAACAAAGTATAGCATTTGCATATGTGACTAATGGGAACTACATTTTGAGAAGAATGTAGTATTTTTAAATTTAGTGAATGCTATCATTCAATGATTTTTTTTTTAAGATATTGTGAATAGAGAAATAACATGGGAATTCTCAAGAGAACTTATCAGACTTTAATGTGCCCACCAATCACTTGGGGATCCTGCTACAATGCAAATTTAGACTCAGAAGTTCTAGGTAGAGCCTGAGATTTCACCTTTTTAACAAGTTCCCAGATGGTGCTAATACTACCAATTCCCTGACCACTCACTGACTAGCAATGCCAAATAGACAGCTCAGAACCTAGACATAAAGAAACTAATTTGAAGTCTAATGCAAGAATCCTGGCACAAAGCAAGGAAGAATAGTGACAGTCAGTGAGGAAGCAAATTACTGAATGTCAGAAATGTTCCATGGGGAGAATTAACAGTTATGTCATTTACACTTTAATTTTAAAAATAAAATTAAATAATACTGAAAATGAAATAATATTTTAAGTAATTTGGATTTAGGGCAATCTTACTCCTTGGAAGGAAAGTTATGACCAACCTAGACAGCATATTAAAAACCAGAGACATTACTCTACCAACAAAGGTCTGTTTAGTCAAGGCTATGGTTTTTCCAGTAGTCATGTATGGATGTGAGAGTTGGACTATAAAGAAAGCTGAGCACCAAAGAATTGATGCTTTTGAACTGTGGTGTTGGAGAAGACTCTTGAGAGTCCCTTGGACTGCAAGGAGATTCAACCAGTCCATCCTAAAGAAAATCAGTCCTGGGTGTTCATTGGAAGGACTGATGTTGAAGCTGAAACTCCAATCCCTTGGCCACCTGATGTGAAGAGCTGACTCATTTGAAAAGACCCTGATGCTGGGAAAGATTGAGGGCAGAAGGAGAAGGGGACAACAGAGGATGAGATGGTTGGATGGCATCACCGACTCAATGGACATCAGTTTGGGTAGACTCTGGGAGTTGGTGATGGACAGGGAGGCCTGGTGTGCTGCAGTTCATGGGGTCACAAAGAGTCGGACATGACTGAGTGACTGAACTGAACTGAATTGAAAAATAGATGAATCCATTTGTTTTCTGTTTGTGAGACTGAAAGCATATGCTAATTTGAAAATAATTTCTCAAGTGTGATATGGCATAGAGGGAAACATAAGCATCCATTTAGACTTTAAATTTGCATTTATGGCAAAACATCCAGTGCAAATGTGCACCAGGTGAGGATATGAAGCTCTGAAGAAACCTGCCCATTTCTGTTTTGAGATGATAGTTTCAGCCACAGAGATAGTTAAAATCATCCAGGAGAAGCTGGTCACAAAGACAATAGAGTCAACACATAGAGCAAGATAAACTAAAAGGAGGAGAAAAGCAGTCTAAGATGTAGATAAGAAGTCATGGAAGTTAGGAGGCCCTTAAACTTAGGAACCAGAATGTAATCAATGAACTGAGATCTGTAGGGCAAATACCTTGTTTTAGTCATGACAAACCATGGATAACCAGGAAATGTAAAAGTTTAATTGAACTCTTCTGAGCTAGATCTAATAAAAAACACTTTTATTTACCTAGAATATTTACATTATCAACAACATTTTGTTGCAGAGTATAGTAATATTCTTCTATTCAGGTTTTCCTGCATACGTATCTGGAATTATTGTCCCATCACCATACTTGTACCATAATTTGGCACTTTCATGTTTTGATCTCATGATAGACAGGTGAGGCTGGTCAAGGGCTAAATATTTTGTACTATGTGCTTGCTTATTCATCTTGAATATAAAACTTTGGAAATTCTTTCAGACTTTTACAACATTAACACCTATATGAATTTCAAATAATACCAGATTTAGCTTATGTTTTCTTTCATTCAATGATTAACAATTTGGCAGATATTCAACTAGTTCTTTAATAATATTGCTTCATAAGACAGAGAAGGCAAGGGCACCCCACTCCAGTACTCTTGCCTGGAAAATCCCATGGACGGAGGAGCCTGGTAGGCTGCAATTCATAGGGTCGCGAAGAGTTGGACACGACTGAGCAACTTCACTTTCACTTATCACTTTCATGCATTGGAGAAGGAAATGGCAACCCACTCCAGTGTTCTTGCCTGGAGAATCCCAGGGACGGGGGAACCTGGTGGGCTGCTGTCTCTGGGGTCGCACGGAGTCGGACACGACTGAAGCGACTTAGCAGCAGCAGCAGCATACATGTAAAAGATATTATAAATCCCTTTTCAACCTCAGTTTTTAAAAAACTATCTATACTTTTTAGTGTTGCTTCCTTGACATTTTATTTTCCAACTACCCTTCATCATCATTTAGTTTGAATAAATTGTGTATTTGAATACTATAGATATCTGTATTTTAATTTTGAGGACTATTGTAAGATTAAACCTATTATAGTACAGAGTCTGTTAAATAAAACCATGCCGTATTCAGAAAATGGTGGGGAAATTAAACCATAATTTATATATGTTTTCCTTATTTATATTCCTTTTTTCTAGCTTGTCTTGTGTTACTAAACACTCATATTTTGAAAGTTATGTTTTTAAAAAATTCTGATGATAAAGGCTTCCCTGGTGGCTCAGTATCAAAGAATTCACCTGCCAGTGGGATCGATTCCTGGTCCAGGAAGATGGGAAATACTGTGGAGAAACTTAGCCCCTGCACCTCAACTGTTAAGCCTGCACTCTAGAGCCTGGGAGTCCTAACTACTGAGTCCACATGCCCTAGAGCCCATGCTCTGCAACGAGAAAAAGCCACTGCAATGAGAAGTCTGTGTACCACACTAGAGAGTAGCCCCACTTACCGCAACTAGAGAAAAGCCCCCACAGCAACTAAGACCCAGCACAGCTAAAAATAAATAAATAAAACTACTAAAAAAAGAAATAGCTGACTGGGGGACCATGGCATTGTTGACACTGCCCCCCATTTTTTCCTGATGATAAAATCCAAATGATAATGTTTAAATACTCAAGAATTGGAAACTCTTATGACTAAAGACATACATATATATATATTACTGTTGGGAATTATTCACAGACTTGTGTTAACAGGCCTCAGTATCATATTGCCTTAAAACATACCAATTCTAAAATATGTAATTAGATACTGATGAATTGAATTAAAGGTTTTAGTGGTCTTTCAATATCCTTGCCTTTTGAGTTATGTTGATGACTACTGGGTTTGAAACAGGTTAGTGGTTTTGGAGCTAAAACATGAGAATAAAGCAGTATTTATTATATTTATATACTTGTATATAAATATAATATATTTCACTTATTTATATTTATATATTTATTATATGGTGTGAGGAATTAAATAATATCCCAAAAGCAAATTTGGGAGTAAAAGGGTCAAAACTAAAAGAGTTAGTCCAAATAAGCTGTCAGTAAAAGGGAACTAAAGAGGTAAAAATCAGAAGCAGGCTATGGAACTGAAGCTAGAGTAACAACATGGTGCAAGTAGAATTGCAAGGGGAGGTTGAAAGCAGAGATAAATGAATTTCTAAGACTGTGGTACATCTGATGTAGAGCCCATTATGCAGGGCAACTGCAATGTTGATTATCAATAGAGTTCTAGATGTTAAGGGTGCTAGATTGATTCAAAGTTAATAATGTTTTTTTTTTCCCTCAAATAAAAGAAGCAGTTTAATGAAAAATCTCAAAGTGAAAAATTTTGGTGTATCAATTTACAAAATTAATACAAATCCAGTTAAAAAACAAATGATGGCTATTGTCTTGAAAATTGAAATAAGAATAAATAATGGAACTGTTTAGTGTAGAGGCTGGTAACCCACACAGTGGGGACCAACAGGCTGATAGACCTCAAGTATATTTCTTGTTCTGCCATTTGCTGACTTCTAACAATGGCACCAAACTGTCAAGACAATGCAAGAATTAAATACTACAATAAATGAATTGTACTGGCTTATCAATAGTCGATTTTATGTGTCAACTTCACTGGTCCATGGTGCCCAGACATGTAGTCAAACATTGTTCTGGATGTTTCTGTGAGGGTGTCTCTGGATGAGATTAACCTTTAAAAGATCAGACTTTGAGTAAAACTGATTGTCGTTAAAATGTGGGCAATCCGCTTAAAGCCTGCATAGAACAAAAGAGTGTTTTCTCAGAGAATTTATAAGAGGGAATTCTGCAGCAGACAACCTTCATAGTTGAAGTGCATCACTCCTTTCCTGGGTTTTCAGTTTGATAGCCATTAAACTTAAATTACAGCATGGATTCTTTCCTACATCTCCAGCTTACTGGCCCACCCTTTAGCCTTCGGATTTTCCATCCTCCATAACTGCATGAGCCAATTTATTTAAATAAATGAATGAATGGATGGTTTTATGCACATACATGCATGTGTTCCTACACACATGCACACACACACACAACACATCCTATTGGTTTTGCTTCCCTGGAGAACCCTGACTAACACAGATTTTATTTGGTTAAGCATTCTAAAAAGTAGTACTTCTTAACTGACATCAAAATTTAATATTAAAATACAAACTACCCTATCACTATTTTTATATTTTAAATTATTTTCTAATAAGAGTACATTTTATTCTAATAAAAAGAATAAATAAGCCTTTACAAATTTATATTTACTGAGTCAGATTATTAACTCTACTTCAGTTAATTACATGAGAATTAGATTCATAGTCAGATATAGTGGCATTTATTTAATTTTGTGAAAATTATTTTTGAGTAAATATAGGATTTCTATAAAAAGATCTTAAAATATTCGTACCTTAAAGAGATAGTAACTCTATCAGGATTTCAGACTCAGGCTTACAAAAGAGATGATGAGTCATGAATTAGTTTCTATTTTCACTGAGGCATTTGGAGAAGGATGGGATAGATAAATGCAGCTATAATATCAGCAATAGAAAAATATAAGAAATATGACAAAGGACATAAATCTGTTTTTGAGATATGTAGATTGACAGATCAGGAAGGTATCTTCATTATTCCAACTCCTCATTTTACAATAAGGAAACCAAAATTGATAGTACTAGATTTATCCAAAGTGACGCTGCCGGTTAGATCACAGTTCATGACTCAGGTTCCAGGGTCAATATAGCTATTACTAAAAAAACCAGTTTGCTAGGTCACATATCAAATTGGGTAATACCAATATTTTTTTCCCCATGAAACTTAATTGAATCTTAATAAAGTCTTTGAATTTTTACTTCACTGAGAAATGAATGGAATAAACATCACTTTCCTTTCCTGCAGTTGAAAGAGAAACTATACAATTATAAGAATATTAAAAAAGTGATTTCATGAGATCATCCACTTCACTTTTCTGACATATTTTATAGTGCTTGTTGATATTCAAGGAAACCATCTAAGTCTGTTCCATTCAATCATAATGCAAGTTCCTTAACAGCAGGGACCTTGGTGTGTGTTCACTGCTATATTTCTAGCTCTGGGAATAGCCTGGGACTTAATAGTCCTCAATAAATAATGGTTAAACAGATGCCTGAATTAATAGTCTTACTTTGAATTCTATGAAAAGACAATGGCAATGAATAACATAAATCTTTACTTAGAGATGTGAAACTATCACTTGGAAAATAGTTTCATATTTTAAAACCATTACAAATTATTTTCATCAGTTTACAAGCTTAGTTGATCTTATACAAACCCTTAATGAAGATCTAGAAAGGGGGGCTATTCTAGGTAAAGTAACATGGACAATAATTTTAATTCATGCAAAATTATTCTGCAAATAGAGTAGGGTGTGGAAGAAAAGTGACTGCAAGAGAGAATATCATATTTTGTGGAATTCTAAGAAATAGGATTGTAATAAGAATGGGTATCACTCATTAGAACTTGAGAATAGATCTATGTCCAAGAAAACTTCATAGACTTTAGCAATGGGAATTATGACACCTTTTTTTTTTTTTTACTGTTCCTCTATGAACGTCTTCTGTTTTTCTTCCTCATTATCAGATACCTGACTATAATGTCCATTTATTTATTCTTTCATAGTTTATGTATGTAATGTCTTGAGTTATTGTGGTGTCTTCCATGCCATTCCTTGTTAGAACCTTTTAGTTCCTAAACTACTAGTTAACTGGATTAACCAATTAGTATTTCTTGCTTCAATTTTCAATGAGAATATATTTGTTTTACCTCCAAACTGAAGGTCATGGGTTGGATTTGAATTGGCTATTTTTAAGTGGTTTGCCCATACACAGTTGAAATTGCCATGGCCAGAATGAAGGGAGCAGAGTTACATGACACGCAAAAACTAAAGTGCCTCTTGAAGAGGGTGAAGGAGGAGAGTGAAAGAACCAGCTTAAAACTAAATACTAAAAAAATTAATATCAAGACATCTGGTTCCATTACTTCATGGCAAATAGAGGGGGAAAAGGTGGAAGTATTCACAGAGTTCCTCTTCTTGGGCTCTAAAATCACTGTGGATGGTGACTCCTGCCATGAAATCAAAAGATTTTGCTACTTGGCAGAAAAACTATGACAAACCTAAACAGTGTGCTGAAATGCAGAGATATTACCCTGCTGACAAAGGTCCATATAGTCAAGGCTATGATCTTCCCAATGGTCATGTACGGTTGTGAGAGCTGGATGTGAAGATGGTGGTGTGAGGAAGATTTGATGCCTTCAAATTATGGTGCTAGAGAAAACTGTTGAGTGTCCTTGGGAAATCAACCCTGAATATTCATTGCAAGGACTGATGCTGAAGTTGAAACTCCAGTATCATGGTCATCTGATGCAAACAGCTGACTCATTGGAAATGTCCCTGATGCTGGGAAAGATTGAGGGCAGAAGGAAAAGAGCATGTCAGAGGATGAGATGGCTGGATGATATCACTGATTCAATGGACATGAACTTGGGCAAACTTCAGAAGATGATGAAGGACAGAGAGGCCTGACGTGTTGCAGTCCATGAGGCTGCAAAGAGTTGGACATGACTGGCTGGCTGAACAACAACAAAGTGTTTTGCCCATACATATTTAAATTGCTGTGGCCAGAATGAAGGAAAGAGACTTACATGACACACAGAATTTTCTCCTTACTTGGATGAAAATTTGGCTAAGGTAGGTTCCATTAGGTAGGGATGTAGAGAAGGAAGGCACATTGAGAGTTCTAGGAAAATATTTTTCCAGTTTTATGAATAGGAGAACCAAGGTCTAGTAAAGTTAAATATCTTATCTTGGTCACACAACTTATAAATTTTTGAGGATTTAGAGAATTCCCCTTTCCATATCATCACACTATCCATTAATCCTCACACTTAATTCTACACTTGGGACAGGTGCTTTTCTCTCTCTCTCTTCATACAACTAAATTCTATTTTTGGATAATTAAAAAATGTATATTTATGAGAAGAGGAGAAATATAAAGATACAGAGGAATATGGTGAACAGAAAAGTAAGAAAGGAGAAAAGAAGTGTAGCTGCAACTGTGAAAAAAAATTACTCTGAACTTCATATGTGAGTCAATATTTCTAGTTAGAGCTCAGCCAGCTCTTTTAAGTCCCTATATTTTATAATTCTTTCCATAACCTGTTCTGATTATGTACTGCTGCAAGCCTACTATTTAATAGTTGATTGAATTCCTCAAAAAAGTCTAGATTTCTAAATTTACCAAGCAAAGTTAATTACTTCTATATACCATTATGTGTGTACTTCTGAAATTCTACGAACTCAAAAATTCTATAAAAAGGAGCTATATACTGTAAAAAGGAGCACAGTGCTATGCAATTACACATGAGCTATCTAGCCTGCCTGCTTGCTAAGTCACTTCAGTTGTGTCCGACTCTTTGCGACCACATGGACTGTAGCCCACCAGGGCTCCTCTGTCCATGGGATTCTCTAGGAAAGAATACTGGAGTGGGTTGCCATTTCCTTCTCCAGAGCTATCTAGAGATATCATCTAAAATTTTATGTATAAATACATAGAACAAGTTTGCTGGAAATTTGCTTAATAATGTATAACCATACACAGGAGAACAAAGAACAGGAGTTCTAAAATTGATAAGTAAAGAGTTTAGTTGAAATATCAACAATGTGCACAGTCAACTAAGACATTATATTCATGAATTTATATTCTTAAAAATATTTAGAACAGTGCAATGGCTGATAAAATAATGGTTACCAAATAATCAAATCACTTTTTTCTAATTTGTTATTGATATCTTATCTTCAACCATTTTCTAATTATATGTGCATCAGATGCAAAACCATAGTGTTTTGTGTTTTTATTAAATGTTCTCAATGAATATTTCTTATTACCTTTACCTATTTTCTGTCTGAAAAAACAAGAAAGAGAAACAGAGAAATTTCTCATCGAAATAGTAAAAGATCAGGGCACAAAGAAAAATTAATAAAAGAAAATAAAATCTTACCTTTGACTTATTTGAACATGTCTTGTTACCTATTACCAGTTTGAAATTATGAAAATAGGAGGTGAAGTGATGGTATGGATGAGTTTTGAACTCCAGTTAATTTTTTAAATTTACTGAACAGTATCTTTGTTTTTGTGATTTAATTTAGCCAACTGAAATTAAAACCTGTGTTGGCTTATACAAATGTGATTAACAAACTGAGTGATCATGCTGTATCTTCCATAGAAAGTTAAAATTCCCATATAGTTCATGTAAAAGGAAATCTATTCTACAAGATCTGTACCTTATATAGTACAGCCTTTTGGAAGAGAAAAATGCAATGTATTAAATGGTATCTAGCTTAATTTTTGATAAAGCAAGTTATCTTTATGCTTCTTCAGGGATTAAATGTCAAATTAAAAACAGAAAACTCCTTCCAACCAAAACAATAAGTAGTATCTGGTAAGCACTCTTCAGTCACCTCCTAAAAGCAATGTCATTGGACCTATTTTCATTTCTAAAAGCTCAAGACCAGAAAGAAAGGGAAGACAAAATTCATTCTCAAAAAACAATCAGGTCATTTGAAATATAGTATAGTACAACTGCTATTCCTGTGAAAATATTCATAGGAATTAATCAATTATTGTGACTATTTAAATGAAGAAATGTTACTGGCAATAAAGATGTTATCTTTTATGATTTTTAATCCCTGATGGGAGTTTAAATTTGATTGATGCCACTTCATATAAAATCTCACTTGAATAATATCCTCTCTATGTCCTCTACTATGATTTTAAACCTTTTTAGAATTTGATTATTATAACCAACCCTGGGATTTTAAAGACCTGTTGTTAGTTATGGCATTTTAAGCATCACCTGCTGTTTTGTTTTTTTTTTTTCTTCTTTTGTGTCCAGTGCCTTTCCAAGAATGTTATATCATTTCAAAGTTCTATAACAAACTACCAATTATCACACATAGATTTCAAAAATCAATGTGCCAAATACTTTCAACAAAAGTTAATTAAGACAGAAGTAGCATTTACTCAAATAATTTCTTTACAGTATGAGATAAATTATTTAAATTATGCTTTATTCATGACAGAAAAGTTGTCATACTAGCCACTAATAAACTAGGTAAAACAAAATCATGGAAAATCCATGCAATAATATCAAAAATTCATAGCAAATAACACCTATTTTACACACACAAATTAATCAATATGTTATTCATCATGCACTGATGTACAACACAGAATATCTACCATTTTAACTACAGAAACATTTCAAGATGCTATTAGGTGTTAAAAGTTCCCTACAAGCCTGGTAATTATTTACGTCTGAATTCTTAAACATATCTGCAAAATGAGTGTAGGCAATGGCACCCCACTCCAGTGCTCTTGCCCAGAAAATCCCATGGACTGAGGAGCCTGGAGGGCTGCAGTCCATGGGGTCGCTAAGAGTCGGACACGACCGAGCGACTTCACTTTCACTTTTCCCTTTCATGCATTGGAGAAGTAAATGGCAACCCACTCCAGTGTTCTTGCCTTGAGAATCCCAGGGATGGGATTGCCAGGGATGGGATGTTCTTTCTTTGAGAATCCCAGATGGGCTGCTGTCTATGGGGTCGCACAGAGTAGGACACGACTGAAGCGACTTAGCAGCAGCAGCAACCAGGTACTTAGTATATGTGCTAAATGCTGGAAAAGAAAAACTGAAAACTTTGCTCAGAACAAGTGGAGATTTCTGTAGAAAAGATACAGGAATAATTGACTCAACATTCAGGAAAATTAAGGTAGCAGAGTTCAAATGCAAGTTCTAAAAGAAATAGGAAAGCAGGGTAAATAATGTAAAGCATTATGAAAAATAGAACAACACTTCTTTGGCCCTATACTTTCTGTAACTGCCATCCTGTTTCCTCCATTTTATGCAAACTTGAGTTATCTTCATTTGCTTGTCTTCTCTTTCAGTTCTTCCACTTATTTCTCACTGAGGTGAAATCTTCAACATTCTCCTGAGTTATTAATACCATCCCAATCAGACATTGTGTTAATCAGCTATTGAATATTCTCCTGATCTAACACTGTTGATGCTACTAAAAACTCTTAATACTACCTTGTTTTGTGTGACATTGCCTTCTCAGGGTTTTTCTCTTATCTTAACAAACTTCTGTTTTCTTTCTCTTTTTCTACATCCTCTTGCTTTATGCATCACTTACAAGTTGTCCTTTGTAATATTTGTTTTCTGCTTTTCTCACTCTAAATAATCTTCCATCCTTGATCTTAACCAGAATCATGGTTTTAACTAATACCAATCTGCTTGTGATTCCCAAACCTACATTTATCTTAGCTACTAATTCCAACATTTAGCTATTTGCTTACAACTTCCTTGGGAGCATTTTCATTCCTAGGCTACAGTTGTCTTTCTCCTTGATCCCATAGTATTCTGTGACTATTGCTATCAATTTACTTAGACAGTCTTCTGATTATAAATGTGCTGAGGTGTATATATCAAGCAAAACTTGTAAACCATTTGAAGATTCAGAATGTGTTCTTGTCATCTTTATATTTGCAATATCTAATAGGACATTTGTAACATAGTAGGTAATTTTCAAGCATAGAAATCCATGAAAAAAAATGGCAATTTTTTATGTGAATTTTCATACCAGATATAACACAGAACATTAAAAAAAACTCTTTTTTTTAAGACACACAGTATTTTAAATTAAGGCACAGTATTTTAAATGGATTAAAATTAACAACTCTAGCTCAAGCTAGTAGGAAGACAACCACAATGGAGGGAGTTGCTTTTTTTTTATGCTTTTTTGCTAATTTTTTTATTTTATTTTTTAACTTTACAATATTGTACTTGTTTTTCTGATTTCTTTTCTTTCCAGAGGAGTCTCAATGTCCTAGACCTCTAATGAGTAGCATAAAATCCTTGTTACATAGACATTTCACTTATTTCTATTAATTTTGTGGTCTTTAAAGAATTTAATGCAAAGATATTTATATTTGTTCATTAGAGATACAAAAAATATATTTGGAAGATCAAAATGAGACTTAGGGTAGTTATAATGACTATGGGCTTCCCAGGTGGCACTAGTGGTAAAAAAACCACCTGCCAATGCAGGAGACGCAAGAGGCATGGGTTTGACTCCTGGGTCAGGAAGATCGCCTGGAGGAGGGCATGGCAACCCACGTCAGTATTCTTGCCTGGAGGATGGCAATATCTCTTTTGCTACATAGACAATTGTTCTTTAATTTTAGATCTTCATATTTATTTTATGCTTACAAAACAGCTATATTACAGAAAATTAAAAAGAAAAAGATTACAAATAAAGAAATAAAAGGTGAGTACAAGAGGGCAAAGTGGGAAGATCCTGTGCTCCACGGATACAGAAAAATTACAACTACATATAGAGAAACTATCTCTGAGACCGACATGAAGGCTAGAAGATAAAATTTTATACAACTAAAGATAGAAAGCAAAAGCCAGACTGACATTGGTAAGAGGAAGGGAATAGAACTATTTTACTGTCCAAAAATTTCACTTCTGAGGGTTCACCTGCAGAAAACTGAAACACCAATTTTGAAAGATATATACAGGTGGCTCAGGTGGTAAAGAATCCACCTGCAATGTGGGAGACCTTGGTTTGATCCCTGGTTTGGGAAGATCCCCTGGAGAAGGAAATGGTAGCCCACTCCAATATTCTTGTATGAGAAATCCAATGGACAGAGGAGCCTGGCGAGCTACAATTTTTAGGGTTGCAGAGAGTCAGACATGACTGAGTAACTAACACTTTGACTTTGATGCACTCTTTGTTCTTTGCAGCACCATTTACAATAGTCAAGATATGGATGCAACCTAAATATCCATTAAATGAATGGATAAAGAAGATGCAGCACATATATATGTGTGTGTGCTCAGTTGTGTCTGATTCTTTTTGACCCCATGGGCTGTAGCCCACTAGGCTCCTCTGTTTATTGAATTTTCCAGGCAAGAATACTGGAGTATGTTGTCATTTCCTACTCAGGAGAATCTCCCTCTGGAAGAATTCAGGGACTAAACCCGTGTATCCTGCTTTGGCATATGGATTCTTTACCACTGAGCCACCTGAGAAGCCCACATCTCTGTCTCTATATATCTCTATCATCTCTATATCTATCTCTATATGAAATGGAGTGCTGGCAATAAAAAAGAATAAAATCTTGCCATTTGTAACAACTTGGATGGACCTAGTGGGTGTAATGCTAAGTGAAATAAGTCAGAAAAAGACAAATACTATATGGTTTTACTAATATGTGGAATCTCAAAAAAACAAAACAAAACAAAGAAATAGAATTATAGATACAGACAATGAACTTGTGGTTGCCAGAGGGGTTAGGGGTATGAAGTGACAAAATAGTGGAAGGCTATTAAGAGATACAAACACCTAGTTATTAAATCAGAGAATGCAATGGCACCCCACTCCAGTACTCTTGCCTGGAGAATCCCATGGAAGGAGGAGCCTGGTAGGCTGCAGTCCATGGGGTCGCTAAGAGTCGGAGACGACTGAGCGACTTCACTTTCACTTTTCACTTTCACACATTGGAGAAGGAAATGGCAACCCCCTCCAATGTTCTTGCCTGGAGAATCCCAGAGATGGCAGAGCCTGGTGGGCTGCAGTCTATGGGGTCACACAAAGTCGAACATGACTGAAGCGACTTAGCAGCAGCAGTTATTAAATAATTAAGTTACTTTGGGTAATGTAGATGGTTACTAGATTTATCATGCTGATCATTTCATAATGTCTTTAAATGCTGAATCACTATTTTATACACCTATAACTAGCATAATGTTGTACACTGAAGTACATCCAGTCCCATCACTTCATGGCAAATAGATGGGGAAACAGTGGAAACAGTGGCTGACTTTATTTTTCTGTGCTCCAAAATCACTATGGATGGTGACTGCAGCCATGAAATTAAAAGACTCTTATTCCTTGGAAGTAAAGTTATGACCAATCTAGACAGCATATTAAAAAGCAGAGACATTACTTTGTCAACAAAGGTTGGTCTAGTCAAGGCTATGGTTTTTCCAGTAGTCATGTATGGATGTGAGAGTTGGACTATAAAGAAAGCTGAGTGCTGTAGAATTGATGCTTTTGAACTGTGGTGTTGGAGAAGACTGTTGAGAGTCCCTTGGACTACAAGGAGATCCAACCAGTCCATCCTAAAGAAAATCAGTCCTGGGTGTTCATTGGAAGGACTGATATTGAAGCTGAAACTCCAATACTCTGGCCACCTGATGCTAAGGGCTGACTCATTGGAAAAGACCCTGATGCTGGGAAAGATTGAGAGCAGGAGGAGAAGGGGACGACAGAGGATGAGATGGTTGGATGGCATCACCAACTCAATGGACATGGGTTTGGGTGGATTCTGAGAGTTGGTGATAGACAGGGAGGCCTGGCATGCTGTGATTCATGGAGTCGCAAAGAGTCGGACACGACTGAGTGACTGAACTGAACTGCAGTACACTATACTTCAATTTAAAAAGACTCAAAAAACAAAGGAATAAAAGTTACAAAAACCTCACAAAGGAGTAATTTCTATTACTATTCTGATACATGTATTTCTACTTAATGTTATGAACAAAGAATATAAGCTTATTTACTCTTTATAAATAAATAAATATGCTTTATTTTTGCAAAGTGGAATGATGGTGTGTTTCTTGCTTTACAATCTGCTTTTTAATTTACCTTGATATTAAGAACAAAATATTAGTAAATATTTCTATAGAACATAATGACAACAAATGGCTGCAAATATATTGGTTTTAATAGGAGTCAACAGTGCTTTATAAATATTGTAATGCGTGTGTCTATGTGTGTATCTCATTTTTTAATTTTTCAGATCCATTATTAGGTGATGATGTATCATTACACCAACTGCGATAAGCACTTTTAAGTTATTAATACTCTACTGGCCATAGTGTGACTAGGAAAATAGGAACAGAAGAATGAAATGAGTTCAGATTAACTTCTCCAGTGAATGTACACATCCTATTTTGTACATGTTCATTGGAAATCACAGTATATATTTCTAGATGTATATACATTTCTTCTAAGCTTTTGACTCTCACTTTTAGACTAGTACTTGTCATAATGTGTTACATTAGCTTTTGCTTCCTTTGTGGGAAGGGGTTTTTATTTTGGGCCTTGTTTCCTAACACAGTGTTTGGTACATCATAAATATTAAAAATGTTCATTGAAAATACGTCTGTATCAATAGATGTAATGCAAACCAAAAACTAAAATTACTGTAATTAACTAATAACAATCATAATAGCTTTGCCACCCATATATTTTTGTTGCATAGATACCTCTAAAACGCCATGAAAATTAAAACTAGTGCATACAAAATGGCTTCAGTCCCCACTAGTGGTAGGAAAGTTAAAATATGCTTAACCTTTTCTGGTTTTAGTGTCTTAGTATCTCCCCTGGAATTTCAATAGAAACACTTCTTTTCCTTTCTAAGAACTGAGTTTTTTCTATGTATAGCCTACTTTTGATACTTTATTTTAAAAGTAGAATAAATTTATATTAGTCATCCAATGGCTTACTAGCAAATGTTTTAGACAGGAGATTATATTTTTCAAAACAACTAGTATCTTCCTCAACCTTGGAGAAATGCCAGCCATTCTGATTCAGCTTTCATCTCAAGTCCTTTCTCTCAATGGAAATATTTTTATTGGCTAATACTCATTAATGTGCTTTTAATTTAAAACTGACTTTTTTGGTATTTGCATTAAATAAAAAGGAATATAGTTTTTGCTTTTAAGTCTTTCAAGATCCAACTCAGATTCTAGATTGTTGCTGTTCAGTAGCTAGTATTGGAGTTTCAGAGTCCAGATAATCCACACAAAATACCATCAAAGATGTTTATATCTCTTTTATTTGTGTGCCTTTGGCAGTGGTCATTTGTGTTATGTTTGGAAGTGTTTGCATTTTTATTTGCTTCGTGGATGAAGCTCTTAGGGTCTACCATTTAATTTAACCACTGTGAAGAAATTAATTATAACAGACAAAAGGTAGCTATCTTTAAAAGATCTTGCTTGCAAGATTGGCTTTTAGCTCACACCTGGAATAACTCACTGTATCTAGACAGTTTGTACAAATGCTACAATTTATTGGGCTTATGTGCTTTCCTTCTGCGAGTCTGAAATTTAAGTACACGATAGGCAGAGGGTGCTTACATCATCAGCCTCCAACAGAAAACTTAGGTGTTGAGTGTCTACTGGGATTCCTTGGGCAAAATCACTGCATATGCGTCTGCATTTTTATTGCTGGATGAAGAAATGCTCAAATATGCCCTTTCATAGGAGAGACAGCACAAAGAATATGGGCATGGCTATCTCCAGGTTCCCCATCTCTTCCTTTGCTGATCTGTGGTGTGTCCTTAACTTGTAATAAACCTTCACTAAGAGTACACCTACATGCTGAGTCCTGTGAGTCATTCTAACAAATTTCAAAATGTGAGAATATTCTGTTGTTGTTATTATTGTTCAATCACTAAGTTGTATCTGACTCTTTGTGACTCATGGACTGTAGCAAGTCAGGCTCCTCTCTCCTCCATTATTTCCCAGAATTTGTTCAAATTCATGAATTTCAAGTCAATAGTGCTATCCAACCATCTCATCCTCTGTCATCCCCTTCTCATGCCCTCATGCTTTCTCGGCATCTGAGTATTTTTGAATGAATTGGCTCTTTGCATCAGGTGGCCAAAGTATTGGATCTTCAGCTTCACTATCAGTCCAATGAATATTGGACATCCAATGAATATTCAGGGTTGATTTCCTTTAGTATCGACTGGTTTGATCTCCTTGTTTCCAAAGAACTCTTTACAAGTACTCTTTCCCAGTACCACAGTTTGAAAGCATCAGTTCCTTGGCCCTCAGCCTTCTTTATGGTCCAACTCTCATATTCATACATGGCTACTGGAAAAACCATAACTTTGACTATATGGACATTTGTTGGCAAAGCAATGTCTCTGCTTTTTAATATGCTGTCTAGGTTTGTCATAGCTTTCCTTCCAAGTAGCAAGCGACTTTTAATTTCATGGCTACAGTCACCATCTGTAGTGATTTTGGAGCCCAAGAAAAGAAAATCTGTCACTGCTTCCACTTGAAACCGGATGCTATGATTTTAGTTTTTTTTTTTTTTAATGTTGAGTTTCAAGCTATCTTTTTCATTCTCCTCTTTCACCCTCTTTAGTTCCTCTTCACTTTCTGCCAGTAGAGTGGCATCATCTGCATATCTGAGGTTGTTGATATTTCTCTCAGCTCGTGATTTATCCAGAAATGTTCCCTAGTGTTCTAAGGAACCCCCAATATACTTCACTGAAAGTTACTATTACTTATGAATACTATCGTAAGACATGAGACTCCTAAGTCTGAGACAAAGGAGTTTCTTAACAGCATAGAAAGCAGACTGAGTATCATGCTTGTATCAGTTCTTTTCTTTCTTTTTAATATTTTTGTATTTATTTGGTTTGCTGGGTCTCAGTGGTGGCACTTGGGGTCTTCAATTTTTATTGCAGAATGCACAGCCTTTTAATCGTGCAATGGGATCTAGTTCCCTGACCAGGGTTCGAACCCGAACCCCCTGCATTGGGAGTGGGAAGTTTTAGCCATTGGATCACCAGGGAAGGCCTTGTCAATGTCAATCGATCTTCAAATCCCACGAGGGTGAAGCAGAAGGTCTTGAGTGATTGCTGCTGCATACAGTGGGTTGGCACTGCCGCTGAGGAATACTGATCTTGGAGAATCCACCTCTTGCATAGCCTTCCTGTAGTTTGCGATGCAGAGAGACATTATCTCCTTTCAAGGCTACTTAGAGCTTACTGCAAACATACCCTGTAAAGAGTGGTCAGGATCTTGAATTTTTGGAATACCCAGCAAGAACATATGAGATGCTCAGGGCTCATGAAAGATCACTTTGCCCAATAATACCTTAGCATATCCTGCAAGACTGCAAATATCTCAAAAATAGCACGTTGTTTTTCTGATTTCCAAAATGCCCTCAATGGCATTTGCACAGTGTTGAATAGAACACAAAGACTTAGTGAGCCTTGCATTGGTGTCCTGTGTCTGCTGTGATGACTTAACGATGAATCTGGTGGCTTAAAAGAACAAACATGCATTCTCTCACACTTCTGAAGGCTGAAACTCTGACTTCAGTATAATTGGGCGAAAATGCTGGTGTTGGGAGGTCTGAACTCCCTCTGCAAGCTCTAGGGGATAATTCATTCCTCATCTCTTCTGCCTTCTGGAGGTTGCCAGCATCTTTTGATTGTGGTCAGTTTATCTAATCCGTGCCTCTGTGGTCACATTGCCTTTTCCTCTTGCATTTGTATAGTGAAATCTTCTGTCACTCTCTGAAATAAGGATACACTCAGCGATGGCATTTAGGGTCCATCCTGATAATCCAGGATAATTACCTCATTTTGAATTCCTTACTTTAATCACAACTGTAAATTCCACCCCACCCCTACCTTTTTTTTGCCTTGTAACATTTACAGGTTCCAGGGATTAGGTCATGAATATCTTTGAGGAGCTATAGGATATTTTTAAACTGATAAGGATATTTTAACTGGATCATTAGAAAACAGAGAAAAAAAGAATTGTTATATAGCTGTAAATAGGAAGTACATTATTGTTCTACTAAATGTCACCAGAGGTACTTTTAAACCCAGATACAAATTTTGATTAAAGGAGATAAATGCAATATCTGAAAAACAAAGCAGTAGTATGTTTTATACTTCAAATAAAATTAGCAGCACATCTTATAAGATCTTGAAAACAAAATTTAACAAAACATAAAACATTGGTTTTTGTGAACTCACATAGAAGTTGGAATGATGGTTAAGACAATAAACATTTGTTCATTTTTTCTTATATGTCAAAAAACAACAAGCAACACATTTTTCTAATATTTATTTTGAGATAACGCTGCTGTGACAGATAGGAATATACTACATACAGGAGGAAAGTAAAAAGTGATTTATAGATTTTGGTTAGTTTAGAATCTGTGGATTAGGAAATTTAACAAATATTATTCTTCTCAATATCTGTGTTTAGGATCTAGTAACCTTTTCATTCTGTGTAGGAACTAAGGAATAAATGAGCACTAAAAACATGTTTATACCTTAAAGGAATGACTGCTTGCCTCTGTTTCTAGGGACACACATGATACCCATTTGTATGTTTTTAACACTTATTAAAAACAAGTGTTTAAATCCAATGGGCAATGTGAAACACAAATTAGAATTAGAAGTTTAGTTTACCCCTGTAACTGTGATTTTTTTATTTTCTATGTGTTTTTTCATACATCAGTTTAAACAACTCTTGTAAGCTATTTCTGGCTCACTTACATTTCCTAATTGGCAAGGAATAAATGTTTCTATTTGTTACCATCTCAGTTTGGGAAGTCAGTATTTAACTGCTTTTACCACAAGCAAAAATGTAACTAAATCAGTTGTAGCTATATCTCTGCAATTTTAGTGATAGATATGAGTTTGATATGCCTCCTTCCTTTGGCAGAACTTTACATAGGATCATTATGGTGCAAGGAGAACTCAAGAAATGGTGTTAGTGAAATTTGACTCCAGGACCAAATTTGGCTCCTCACCTATTTTTGTAAATAAGATTTTATTGTAACACAGACATGCTTATACATTCACAAGTAGTCTAAGGCTGGTTTTGCTCAACAACAGCAGATTAGAGAAGTTGCAATAGACAGTGCATGACCCAGAGAACCAAAAACTATTACTGCTTTGCTTCCCTGGTGGCTCAGATGGTATAGAATCCGCCTGCAATGCAGGAGACCTGGGTTTGATCCTGGCTTGACAAGATCGCCTGGAGAAGAGAATGGCTACCCACTCTAGTATTCTAGTCTAGAAACATATATACAGAGAGGAGCCTGGCAGCCTATAGTGCATGGAGTCGCAAAGAGTCAGACACTACTGAGCAACTTTCACTCAATTCAGTCACTCAGTCATGTCCGACTCTTTGCGACACTATGGACTGTCCATCACATGCCAGGCCTCCCTGTCCATCACCAACTCCTGGAGTCCACTCAAACTCATGTCCAGTGAGTTGGTGATGCCATTCAACCATCTCATCATCTGTTTTGTCCCCTTCTCCTCCCACCTTCAATCTTTCCCAGTGTCGGGTACTTTTCAAATAAGTCAGTTCTTTGCATCAGGTGGCCAAAGTATTGGAGTTTCAGCTTCAGCATCAGTCCTTCCAATGAATATTCAGGACTGATTTCCTTCATTATGGACTGGTTGGATCTCCTTGCTGTCCAGGGGGCTCTCAAGAGTCTTCTCCAACACCACAGTTCAAAAGCATCAATTCTTTGGCACTCAGCTTTCTTTATAGTCCAATTCTCACATCCACACATGACTACTGGAAAAACCATAGCTTTGACTAGACGAACCTTTGTTGGCAAAGTAATGTCTCTGCTTATGCTGTCTAGGTTTGTCATAGCTTTTCTTCCAAGGAGCAAGTGTCTTTTAATTTCATGGCTGCACTCACTGTCTGCAGTGATTTTGGAGCCCCCAAAATAAAATCTGTCACTGTTTCCACTGTTTCCCCATGTATTTGCCATGAAGTGATGGAACCAGATGCCATGATCTAGGTTTTCTGAATGTTGAGTTTTAGGCCAACTTTTTCACTCTCCTCTTTCACTTTCTTCAAGAGGCTTTTTAGTTCCTTTTCACTCTCTGCCATAAGGGTGGTGGCATCTACATATCTGAGGTTATTGTTATTTCTCCCAGCAATCTTATTCCAGCTTGTGCTTCATCCAACCCAGCATTTCTCATGATGTACTCTACATAAAAGTTAAATAAACATGGTGACAATATACAGTCTTGACGTACTCCTTTCCTGATTTGGAATCAGCCTATTGTTCCATGTCTAGTTCTAACTGTTGCTTCCTGACCTGTATACAGATTTCTCAGGAGGCAGGTCAGGTGGTCTGGTATTCCCATCTCTTTAAGAATTTTCCACTGTTAGTGATGATCCACACAGTCTAAAGTTTTGGCATAATCAATAAAGCAGAAGTAGATTTTTTTTGGAACTCTTGCTTTTTTGATGATCTAAAAGATGTTGGCAATTTGATCTCTGGTTCATCTGCCTTTTTAAATCCAGCTTAAACATCTGGAAGTTCATGGTTCACATACTGTTGAATCCTGGCTTGGAGAATTTTGAGCATTACTTTGCTTGTGTGTGAGATGAGTGCAATTGTGTGGTAGTTTGAGCATTCTTTGGCATTGCCTTTCTTTGACATTACACTCACTACTTCCACCTTTTTCTTTTAGGACAAGTTGACTGATGTTTACCCTAGAAGAATGAGAAGATACACATAGTCTGTTTATCAAATGTAAAGCAGACAAAGAAACATAGAACTCTCTGAAATAGAATCAGGTTGAAAAAGACATTAGAAGACTAGAATATGGGACTTGCCTGGTGGTCCAGTGGCTACTACTCTGTGCTCCCAGTGAAGGGAGCCCAAATTTGAATCTTGGTCAGGGAACTAGATTCTGTACGCCACAAATAAGAGTTTGCATGCCACAATCAAGACTGGAGATCCTGAGTGCTGCAACTATGACCCAGTGTATTTAAAGAAAAAAATTTTTAATGGCTAGGATACTACATTAAAAAACAAACTTAAACTTGAAAGAAATAAATAGAAAGTAATGAATTCAGAACCTCAGATTTAACTGTATAAATAAAAGAAGAATTAACTTCATCCCTAATTTTGTGTATGTAACCATAAATATGAGTCAATATTATGCAGCTAACAGAGCATATAGAATGATTTTATAAATTCATAGATGTTTCTAGATTAATAGAATTTTATGTTTCTAGATTAATACACATAATAATAAAAATATCTAACAGTTATTGAATATGGAGTATGTGTCACACACTTTGTAAGACCTCATAGATATATATTGTATGTATATATGTATGTATGTGAATTAAATTAATCCCACAAGAACCCATTTAGGTAGATATCATATGCCATCTCACACAGGAGAATACTGAAGTGCATAGTCTCCTGCCCAAGAGCAAACAACTAATGACCTCTAAAGGTCAAATTCATACCCGGGTTGTCTATCTCCAGAGCCCCCACTCTTAATCCCTAGTCCAGTATATTAGTCAGTTTAGGCTGCTATCACAAAAATATCAGACTTAGTGGCTTACATGCTGAACATTATTTCTCATAGTCCTGGAGGCTGGAAAATCCAAGATCAAGGTACTGGTAGATCCAGAGTTTGATGAGGACCTGCTTCCTGGCTTGTAGATAGTCAACTTCTCACTATATGCTCACATGGCCAAAAGGACACTAATCTTATCATGGGGACTCTATCCTCTGACTTTATCTAACTCTAATTACCTGCCAAAGGTCCCACCTCCTAATACCAACCCCACTGGGGATTAGGGTTTAAACATTTGAATTTTGGGAGGACACAAACATGCAGTCCATAACACACAGAAAACAAAATATTTATAAGGAACATAATAACTATATCCCAATATTTGAAAACCTTTAATGTGTAAGAGAACATGCACTTCTTGGGAGCTGTTTCAGAAGTTGAATAACAATAAGAACAACTAAAGATAATAAGATAAAAACTAGAGTTGACTTTTATCAAAGAAAAACTTTTGCTTATAATTGGAAGGACTATCATATATATGGTAAATTGCATGTGATTTCTAAATTCATAATGAGTGAATTTCTCCAGCAATTCTAAATAATCACTTTTAAGACATGTTCTTGATTTCCAAATTCACGAGTGCATTTCTTCAGGAATTACTGAATAAACATTTTTAAGGCATGTTTTGGTGGAGACTTTTGTATGAGGCAAAAGTATCCTAGATGCTCTCTAACTAAACCTATGCATTTGATCTTAGAGAAGAAGAAATCAGAGAAATGCTCTGGCATCTTATTTTACTATCACTTTTCCATGTAAGAAAATGACTTGCCTGCAGCAGGATAGAGTCCAGGATTAGCTAAATATAATATTGTAAAACGTGCTTCATACTCATGCGGGTTTTAGCTAGCACGCTAGAGCATAGTTAATGAATTATTTTTAGACTGCTCTGCAATTTTTTCAATTAGGCTTAAACATGACATCTAAGGAAAGTTAAAACATTTTATTCTATAAATTTCAAAGTGGAAAGGAAGCAATAGCAGTGCACCTTTCCCCATGATGTTCTATGAATATTAGTCTACTTTCCTTGGGGAATTAAAGGGTAATTTTTCCTCTTGACCAATCTTGAGTTTCACTGCAAGACTTGCTATGCTCCAGCACAAAGATAAATCTTTGAAAATGACTATGCAACTTCCTGCTATTTAACACTCTCAGTGAAGTACTGCTGCTGCTGCTAAGTTGCTTCAGTTGTGTCCGACTCTGTGCGACCCCAGAGACGGCAGCCCACCATGCTCCCCGTCCCTGGGATTCTCCAGGCAAGAACCCTAGGGTGGGTTGCCATTTCCTTCTCCAATGCATGAAAGTGAAAAGAGAAAGTGAAGTCGCTCAGTCTTCTCAACAGTGACCCCATGGACCGCAGCCCACCAGGCTCCTCTGTCCATGGGATTCTCCAGGCAAGAGTACTGGAGTGGGGTGCCACTAGACCAGTACAAAGAGAGATCTTTATTATAAACATAACTAAATAAAAGTGAAAAATTCTGTTTAAAATTAATAACTTTGGCCCCTCAAACAACATAGTAGTCACATAAATGCATACACCAAAAACACATATTGGATAAATGTCTATGTATAGGTATACAAGCTATAGTTTAATATTAATAATATTGGTGTCTTATTTTAGTTATTGTTTAATTTTTAAAAGAATACATTTTCAGTCCTAATTACCTGCTCAGATAAAAATCTATGTGTTTAGTGACTATATAGCTCAGATTAATTTAAATTACACATACAGATCTATCGTAAAAGTCTTCGAACTTTTGGAAAATAAGTCTGTATTTCTAGCATCTCAATAATAAGATTGCCAAATCCTTATCACTTAGAAAGCACATTCATATACAAGGTAGGTTCCTTCACAAGAGATCTTTAAATTTCATGCATGGAGAATACACATCTTTATACAAGAAACTTTTGATGAAAACTAAGAAAAGTAAGATGCAAAACTTTAATCCAGTTAGAAAAAAAAAAAACAAGTAAACACTGGAATGCAAATATTATGAGAAAGAAGACTTCATTCACTTTTTTCCCATTGTATTCTTGGTGCTTGTGAGAGCAGAGGACATACAGTTGGTACTAGGGTGCATAAATAAGTGAATGAACAAAGGTCATAGAAAATATTCTTTGATTTCCTTCACAGAATATCTTACTCATGGAAATGAAACAGAATTCACAAAGAACAACATTGTGTAAGTGGAATTTTACTGAAGATAATAGTAAAAGAGTATATTGTAGGACATTTTCTCACATGAAACAATAAAAAATTCTATTCAGATTTGAGTGCTATTAATTTACTTACCCTAATTCAGGTCCTGAATATTCATTGGAAGGATTGATGTTGAAGCTGAAACGCCAATACTTTGGCCACCTGATGTGAAGAACTGACTCAATGGAAAAGACCCTGATGCTGGGAAAGATTGAAGGCAGGAGAAGGGGATGACAGAGGATGAGATGGTTGGATGGTATCACTGACGCTATGGACATGAGCTTGAGCAAGCTCCGGGAGTTGGTGATGGATGGGGAAGCCTGGCATGCTACAGTCCATGGGGTCACAAAGAGTCAGACACAACTAAGCAACTGAACTGAACTGAACTGAATTCAGGTCAGGTAAGATGATAGGACATCTTTTTTTGGGGGGGAGGGGGTGTTAGTTCTAAAAGGTCTTGTAGGTCTTCATAGAACCGTTCAACTTCAGTTTCTTCAGCATTACTGATTGGGGCATAGACTTGGATTACTGTAATATTGAATGGTTTGCCTTGGAAATGAACAGAGATCATTCTGTCATTTTTGAAATTGCATCCAAGTACTGCATTTCGGACTCTTTTGTTGACCATGATGGCTACTCCATTTCTTCTAAGGGATTCCTGCCCACAGTAGTAGATATAATGGTCTTCTGAGTTAAATTCACCCAGTCCAGTCCATTTGTGTTCACTGATTCCTAGAATGTCAAAATTCACTCTTGCCGTCTCCTGTTTGACTACTTCCAATTTGCCTTGATTCATGGACCTAACATTCCAAGTTCCTATGCAATATTGCTCTTTACAGCATCAGACCTTTCTTCTATCACCAGTCACATACACAACTGGGTATTGTTTTTGCTTTGGCTCCATCCCTTCATTCTTTCTGGAGTTATTTCTCCACTGATCTCCAGTGGCATATTGGGCACGTAGCAACCTGGGGAGTTTCTCTTTCAGAATCCTATCATTTGGCCTTTTCATACTGTTCATGGGGTTCTCAAGGAAAAAATACTGAAGTGGTTTGCCATTCCCTTCTCTGGTGGACCACATTCTGTCAGACCTCTCTACCATGATCTGTCCATCTTGGGTGGCCCCACATGGCATGGCTTAGTTTGTTCAAGCTGGTTTTAGAAAAGGCAGAGGAACCAGAGATCAAATTGCCAACATCCACTGGATCATTGAAAAAGCAAGAGAGTTCCAGAAAAACATCTATTTCTGCTTTATTGACTACGCCAAAGCTTTTGACTGCGTGGATCACAATAAACTGGAAACTTCTGAAAGAGATGGGAATACCAGACCACCTGACCTGCCTCTTGAGAAACCTATATGCAGCTTAGGAAGCAACAGTTAGAACTGGACAGGGAACAACAGACTGGTTCCAAATAGGAAAAGGAGTACATCAAGGCTGTATATTGTCACCCTGCTTATTTAACTTATATGCAGAGTACATCATGAGAAACGCTGGGCTGGAAGAAGCACAAGCTGGAATCAAGATTGCTGGGAAAAACATCAATAACCTCAGATATGTAGATGACACCACCCTTATGGCAGAAAGTGAAGAGGAACTCAAAAGCCTCTTGATGAAAGTGAAAGTGGAGAGTGAAGAACTTGGCTCAACATTCAGAAAACTAAGATCATGGCATCTGGTCCCATCACTTCATGGGAAATAGATGGGGAAACAGTGGAAACAGTGGCAGACTTTATTTTTCTGGGCTCCAAAATCACTGCAGATGGTGACTGCAGCCATGAAATTAAAAGACGTTACTCCTTGGAAGGAAAGTTATGACCAACCTGGGTAGCATATTAAAAAGCAGAGACATTACTTTGCCAACAAAGGTTCGTCTAGTCAAGGCTGTGGTTTTTCCAGTAGTCATGTATGGATGTTAGAGTTGGACTGTGAAGAAGGCTGAGTGCCGAAGAATTGATGCTTTTGAACTGTGGTGTTGGAGAAGACTCTTGAGAATCCCTTGGATTGCAAGAAGATCCAACCAGTCCATTCTAAAGATCTGCCCTGTGTGATCTTTGGAAGGTCAGATGCTAAAGCTGAAACTTCAATACTTTAGCCACCTCATGTGAAGAGTTGACTCATTGGAAAAGATTCTGATGCTGGGAGGGATTGGGGGCAGGAGGAGAAGGGGACGACAGAGGATGAGATGGATGGATGGCATCACTGACCCTATGGACATGAGTTTGAGTGAACTCCGGGAGTTGGTGATGGACAGGGAGGCCTGGCATGCTATAATTCATGGGGTCACAAAGAGTTGGACACAACTGAGAGACTGAACTGAAGTGAACTGAAGATGATAGGAACACATTTGTAAAACATTTGTGTAAGATTTTAGGGAGTAATTTCAGAGACTTTCCTATATGCTAGAATTCTCATATTCACCAGTCATAAAACAAAACAAGAACAAATATTTTTTTAAAAAATACATTTTTCTTATCATTGAAAAACTGACCTTTTGCCTTGTTACCTCTTCTTTATAAAGCTGGCAGTATAAAATTATGAGTTATTATAGAAATGGTGGATTAAGACATACCTAAATGATACTGTCAAATATTGGCATTACTGAGGATTCAGAAAGGAAGTCTTATTGAAAAGTAAAATAACACAGTATGAAATGATAATATTCAAAGTGTTAAGTCCAAGCTGAGCATAATGCCATGTGTTCAAAACAGAGTAAGTATATAAATGGAATTTTCATTATTTCTAGTTGAGCTTTGTATAATGACTATAAGGAAAACAGATTCAAATGGAAGGTTAGCAGTACCTCCAATCCAGGCATGAAAGTATAGTACTTTTCTAGGAATCAGAATGGAGCTTAAGTAGTCACTGAACGTGAAAGTGAAGTCGCTCAGTCGTGTCCGACTCTTTGTGATCCCATGGACTGTACCCTATCAGGCTCCTCCGTCCATGGGATTTTCCAGACAAGAGTGCTGGAGTATATTGCCATTTCCTTCTCCGGGTATTTTCCCGACCCAGGAATCGAACCGGGGTCTCCCACATTGCAGGCAGACGCTTTACCGTCTGAGCCACCAGGGTAGTCACTGCTGGTGCTGCTGCTAAGTCGCTTCAGTCGTGTCCGACTCTGTGCGACCCCAGAGACGGCAGCCCACCAGGCTCCCCTGTCCCTGTGATTCTCCAGGCAAGAAGAACACTGGAGTGGGTTGCCATTTACTTCTCCAATGCATGAAAGTGAAAAAATAAAGTGAAGTCGCTCAGTCGTGTCTGACTCCTAGCGACCCCATGGACTGTAGCCCACCAGGCTCATCCGTCCATGGGATTTTCCAGGCAAGAGTACTGGAGTGGGGTGCCATTGCCTTCTTTGAGGGTAGTCACTAGCTGGGCATTAAAAAGTGATTGCCCTGAAACAAAAAGGGACAAGAATCCAACTGGTTTGGTGTAGAACTGAGATTAGATTTAGGCAAAGAAAAATGGGAATAGTTAGTAATAAAATATTGTACTTCAAATATCTGAAGAAATACAGGGACATAAAACTATTTAGTTCCAGGCTGTTCACCAGAGTCCAATTTGCATGAGTATATCCCGGTCAAAATGGGCTTCCCAGGTGGCTGAGTAGTACGGAATCTACATGCCATACAGGAAACCTGGCTTTGACCCCCGGGTTGGGAGGACCCCCTGGAGAGGGAAATGGCAACCCACTCCAGTATTCTGGCCTGCAAAACCCCATAGACAGAGGAGCTTGGAGGGCTGCAGTCCATGGCATTGCAGAGTCAGACATGATTTAGCAACTAAACAACAACAACATCCTGGTCAAGATATTGTGAGGGTTGTTGCTCTGTTTATTCATTAATTCAACCTATGTTTTTCTCTTTCTTTTGAAATGGATTAAATTTCACAAGAAGTTGTAAAAATAGTATAGGGAGGTCCCACAAAGATAATATTCTTTTAAAAATAATATTTACATAACCATAGTACATTGTCAAAGAGAGTAAATGGATATAGATAAAATCCTATTAACTCAAATATAGACATTATTCTGATTTCACCAGGTTTTACATCTTTTTATTTCTTTTTTGGTGTATGGTTGTACACAGTTTCATCACACATATACATTAAGCGTCACTATAATCAGTGGTTCAAGCACCACAAAGATACTACCTGGTGTTACTCCTCAATAATTTTTGTTGTCATTATTTATTTGCTGAGTCCTGTCCAGCTCTTTTGCGACCCTATGGACTATAGCCCACTTAAGCTCCACTGTCCATGGGATTTCTCAGGAAAGAATACTAGAATGGATTGCCATTTCCTTCTCCAGGGGATCTTCCCAACCCAGGGATTGAAACTGAGCCTCCTGCATTGGCAGGATTCTTTACCACTGAACCACCAAGGAAGCTTTTAATAATCAGTCACATCTTTCCCCAACCTAAGTCCTGGTCACAACTTTTTTGTTTTCTATCCCTATAATAGCACTTTAAGAATATTAAACAAATTGAATCTTATATTATGTGATTAGAATGTTGTTGTTTGTGTTTGTTTTTATTTATTTTGATCAGCACAATGCCCTTGAGATTCATTCAAGCTATCACAGGTGTGTTAAAGTTTATTTCTTTTTGTTGTTGAATAGTATTCTACTGTATGAATATATCACAGTGTATTCACTCAGTTGGAAGATACTTGGGTTATTCCCAGATTTTAGCTATTTTGAATAAAACATCTATGAACATTTATTTACATTTACTACAGAGTTACTCATTCTTAGCTGGATAAGAAATTATCTGCCAGCAATGTATGAAGAGTTCCAGTTGCTCTGCATCCTTAGCAGCCAACACATATTTATTGAGTACTAAGTACATGTTTGGAGAAGGCAATGGCAACCCACTCCAGTACTCTTGCCTGGCAAATCCCATGGACAGAGGAGCCTGGTAGGCTATAGTCCATGGGGTCGCTAGGAGTCGGACACGACTGAGTGACTTCACTTTCACTTTTCACTTTCATGCATTGGAGAAGGAAATGGCGACCCACTCCAGTGTTCTTGCCTGGAGAATCCTAGGGACGGGGGAGCCTGGTGGGCTGCCGTCTCTGGGGTCGCACAGAGTCAGACACGACTGAAGCAACTGTTAGTCACTCAGTCATGTCTGACTTTTTGTGACCCCATGGAGTGTAGCCACCAGGCTTCTCTGCCCATGGGATTCTCCAGGCAAGAATACTGGAGTGGGTAGCCATTTCCTTCTCCAGGGGAATCTTCCTGACCCAGTGGTTGAACCTGGGTCTCCTGCACTGCAGGTGAATATTTACTGTCTTAGCCACCAGGGAAGCCCACTAAGTACATGCAAGGTGCAGTATTAGTATCCAAACTTTAAACAAATTGGACATAATCTTGTCTTTATAACTTAGTAAGGGAGGCACACTTTATAAAACTGAACAATTTGTTAAATGGGAAATGTAGAAATGTCTCTGTTTATCTAGGTTTTAAATATTATTATATTTCCAATAGTAATTCATTCTATAAAAATTACTAAAGATTGAACTAAATAAATAATGATTAGAAACCACTGATTAAATGTGATTCCTGCTGTTGCTGCTGCTAAGTCGCTTCAGTCTTGTCCGACTTTGTGTGACCCCATAGATGACAGCCCACCAGGCTCCCCCGTCCCTGTAATTCTCCAGGCAAGAACACTGGAGTGGATTGCCATTTCCTTCTCCAATGCATGAAAGTGAAAAGAGAAAGTGAAGTCACTCAGTTGTCTCTGACTCTTAGCAACCCCATGGACTGCAGCCCACCAGGTTCCTCCATCCATGGGATTTTCCAGGCAAGAGTACTGGAGTGGGGTGCCATTGCTTTCTCCAAATATGATTCCTACATTTTGCAAATGACAAAACTGTGGGTTGAAGATCTGGTGCCTTCATTATGGTCATAAAACTATGTATGCCAGAAATTCAGATTGGAAACCCAGGTATCTTGCTGTTATTTTCATATTTTCTTAGTGCATTACAAGGCTACTAATAAATAATTTTTTAATTTCATAGGTGTCATACCTAAAGATATTCCCATGCTTTAAGGAAGACTGGTATTATACAAACTTATTTTCCACTGCCAAGAAATTGATTAAACTAAAAATTAGCATCCATTACAATGAAATCAATTAAGAAAGTAATATGGTGATTTGAATATATTCTTTGAAATAAAAACATTATTAAATATCAAGTATGAACAGCAATTAAAAATCAAATTATAGCTTAGCATAAGCTTTCCTTTTCCTAGTTATGAGAAAGTAGAAATAGGAATTAAATATGCTCAATTAGTTGCCACTTTATGGAAACTGCTTCAAAGGGGACTAGAGTCCCTGAACTCACATCTATGTTTCATAGTTTTCAAATTTTGATCTTAAATGAAGGATTTTACCTTTTTAAATTAATATTTGGTTTTAATAGTTTAGTGATTATTTGTAAGTGTAATAATTACATCCAAATAAAATCAGCCCATGTTCTCAACAATTAATGCAAGCAAAAATAAAATAGCTATATTGCTTAAACAGAAGTAATTATTATATTTGGATAATTATTGGAAAACACTCATTGTATTGTTGGACTCTGACAATAGAAGCATTATTATGTTTTTTTTTTCTTTTTCTAAAGCCAGACAAGATCTAGAATAACTAGACTATAAATTATAATATACAATAAAAATCTCTACAATCAAAGCAATTCATGAAAAGTCACAGAGATCATTAGAGTAGAGCTAATTCATGAAGAATAATAGCACTCATTAGAATATAATGGAAGATACAGAAATAAAGCTAAGTATACAAAGACATTTAGTGTACTAAAATATTGACATCCAAACACCTAAGGGATAAAGGTCGATTTAAACACTCTTTGTACAACTAGTTTGCCATTTGGGCAAACATAAGATTAATTCTATTCCTTACACCATATGCAGGAATTAACTCTAAAAGGATAAGAGATATAAATGTAAAACATGTAACTATCCAAAGTAGAAGAAAACATTATTAAATTTTCTATAACCTGGATATGGAGGAAGGTTTTATAATTAGAATTCAAAATCCAATAAAATAGAAAATGGCTAACAAACTGGTCCACATAGAAATAATTTTAAAAGACTTTGGCATGGCAAGATAAATCTAAAGAAAATAATAAAAAACATAAACCAAATCAAAAACTAAGTGACAAATTGGAAGAAAATATTTAGCACATATATTCCACATAAAGAGTAATGTCTCAAATATATAAAGTTTTTAAATGTAGGAACTTCTAAAATCTCTTCAATGGAGATATGTCTATTTAGTTCTTTGGCCCATTTTTTGATTGGGTCATTTATTTTTCTGGAGTTGAGCTGTAGGAGTTGCTTGTATATTCTCGAGATTAGTTGTTTGTCAGTTGCTTCATTTGCTATTATTTTCTCCCATTCTGAAGGCTGTCTTTTCACCTTGCTAATAGTTTCCTTTGATGTGCAGAAGCTTTTAAGGTTAATTAGGTCCCATTTGTTTATTTTTGCTTTTATTTCCAATATTCTGGGAGGTGGGTCATAGAGGATCCTGCTGTGATGTATGTCGGAGAGTGTTTTGCCTATGTTCTCCTCTAGGAGTTTTATAGTTTCTGGTCTTATGTTTAGGTCTTTAGTCCATTTTGAGTTTATTTTTGTGTATGGTGTTAGAAAGTGTTCTAGTTTCATTCTTTTACAAGTGGTTGACCAGATTTCCCAGCACCACTTGTTAAAGAGATTGTCTTTAATCCATTGTATATTCTTGCCTCCTTTGTCAAAGATAAGGTGTCCATATGTGCGTGGATTTATCTCTGGGCTTTCTATTTTGTTCCATTGATCTATATTTCTGTCTTTGTGCCAGTACCATACTGTCTTGATGACTGTGGCTTTGTAGTAGAGCCTGAAGTCAGGTAGGTTGATTCCTCCAGTTCCCTTCTTCTTTCTCAAGATCGCTTTGGCTATTCGAGGTTTTTTGTATTTCCATACAAATTGTGAAATTATTTGTTCTAGCTCTGTGAAGAATACCATTGGTAGCTTGATAGGGATTGCATTGAATCTATAAATTGCTTTGGGTAGTATACTCATTTTCACTATATTGATTCTTCCAATCCATGAACATGGTATATTTCTCCATCTATTAGTGTCCTCTTTGATTTCTTTCACCAGTGTTTTATAGTTTTCTATATATAGGTCTTTAGTTTCTTTAGGTAGATATATTCCTAAGTATTTTATTCTTTCCGTTGCAATGGTGAATGGAATTGTTTCCTTAATTTCTCTTTCTGTTGAAGACATACAGATGGCTAACAAACACATGAAAAGATGCTCAACATCACTCATTATCAGAGAAATGCAAATCAAAACCACTATGAGGTACCATTTCACACCAGTCAGAATGGCTGCGATCCAAAAGTCTACAAATAATAAATGCTGGAGAGGGTGTGGAGAAAAGGGAACCCTCTTCCACTGTTGGTGGGAATGCAAACTAGTACAGCCACTATGGAGAACAGTGTGGAGATTCCTTAAAAAAACTGGAAATAGAACTGCCTTATGATCCAGAAATCCCACTGCTGGGCATACACACTGAGGAAACCAGAAGGGAAAGAGACACGTGTACCCCAATGTTCATCGCAGCACTGTTTATAATAGCCAGGACATGGAAGCAACCTAGATGTCCATCAGCAGATGAATGGATAAGAAAGCTGTGGTACATATCCACAATGGAGTATTACTCAGCCATTAAAAAGAATACATTTGAATCAGTTCTAATGAGGTGGATGAAACTGGAGCCTATTATACAGAGTGAAGTAAGCCAGAAAGAAAAACACCAATACAGTATACTAATGCATATATATGGAATTTAGAAAGATGGTAACAATAACCCTGTGTACGAGACAGCAGAAGAGACACTGATGTATAGAACAGTCTTATGGACTCTGAGAGAGAGGGAGAGGGTGGGAAGATTTGGGAGAATGGCATTGAAACATGTAAAATATCATGTATGAAACGAGTTGCCAGTCCAGGTTCGATGCATGATACTGGATGCTTGGGGCTAGTGCACTGGGATGACCCAGAGGGATGGTATGGGGAGGCAGGAGGGAGGAGGGTGCAGGATGGGGAACACATGTATACCTCTGGCGGATTCATTTTGATATTTGGCAAAACTAATACAATTATGTAAAGTTTAAAAAATAAAATTAAATTAAAAAAAAAACAAAAAACAACAACAAAAAATAAAATCTCTTCAAAAAATAAGTAAAAGTTTTTAAAAGTTGCATAAAAGATATAATAGCCTTAAATATGAAAATATATTTAATTTCATAGGTTAAAA
This sequence comes from Bubalus kerabau, assembly GCF_029407905.1. Classification (NCBI taxonomy): domain Eukaryota; kingdom Metazoa; phylum Chordata; class Mammalia; order Artiodactyla; family Bovidae; genus Bubalus; species Bubalus kerabau. The sequence continues at coordinate 44,411,208 of NC_073631.1, forward strand.
AAAAGAGTTATGTAAATCAAAATTGCATTCAGATAACATTTCTCATCGGAGAAGGTGATGGCACCCCACTCCAGTACTCTTGCCTGGAAAATCCCATGAATGGAGGAACCCTGTAGGCTGCAGTCCATGGGGTTGCTCAGAGTCAGACATGACTGAGCGACTTCACTTTCACTTTTCACCTTCATGCATTGGAGAAGGAAATGGCAACCCACTCCAGTGTTCTTGCCTGGAGAATCCCAGGGACAGGGGAGCCTGGTGGGCTGCTGTCTATGGGGTCGCACAGAGTCGGACACGACTGAAGCGACTTAGCAGCAGCAGCAGCAACATTTCTCATACACCAAACTGGCAAAACTGTGGAAATTTGATAATACATTCTATTCATGAAACTGTGGAGACACTTTTATATATTGTGGGTGAAATGCAAAACGACAAAACCTCCATAGAAAGGAACTTGGTGATATTAATAGAATTACCTATGCATTTGTCCTTTGACACTACCATCTCATATCTACGAATTTACCATGAACTCACAGTGTCTATAATACAAAATAGCATTATTTGTAGTTACAAAATATTTAAAACCGTGTAAATACCCACACAATAAGAAATTGATTGAATTAATATTACACACACACACACACACATACACACAGGGATAATCTGTAGGTATGTAAAAGAATATAGGAGTCCCTAAGTTGGTATGGAGTGATATCCAGACTATATCACATAATTTTTAGACAGTAAATAGCAAAAGTCCAGAGTATATATGGTATAAGTTTTTCTTATAAGACAGAAGGGGAAATAAGAAAACATTAACATATTTGCTAATTTTATAATAAGAAATGTAGTAAGGACATATAAAAGAACAATAACACTGGTTATAAGTATAAAAGAGAAAGTAAAAAATATGGGAGAAAGTAATATTTCATTAAGTATAGCATTTTCTACAGTTTCTAATTTTAGAATCATGTCAATGCTCTACATAACTAAATAAAAATTTTAAAACAATGGAAAAATAAAACTCCCAAACTGAATGCAAATAGACTCAAATGAACCAACGGTATATATAAGGGATAAAATCTCCATTAAATAAAATAAATTAAAATGAAATGAAATAGCATAAAACAAAAACAAAATCATGAATCCAAATAACTTTGTAAAGCAGTTCTTCAACTATATCCCCTAGGTTGATGGTGAAAAAGAAATAAAGGAACTCTAAAGATACCTTGAACTTTTAAATCTAGGTCTATTTTTTTTTTTTTAATGGCAACACCATGTGGCATGCAGAACTTTCCAGATTAGGAACTGAACCCATGACCCCTGCATTGGAAGCCTGGAGTCTTAACCACTGGACCACCAAGGAATTTCAAATTAGATCTGTTCTTAAAATCTTACAGGTTTAACAATTGTAACTATTTTTATATACTATAATATTGAGCAAACAAGTAAATATATTTATATTGTTGGAATCCATTTTTCTTATTGGGAGGAAGGAAAGTAAAACTATGGTGTGGGAAAGGCAAAATAAATCATTTTGGACGTATGTATGTACGTGTCTATCTTCTCCCCTCTCTTGACCCCCACCCACCTTGAAATAATGACATTGAATAATGACATTGACAATGAACCAGGTCCTTTTTTTTCTGAATACCATTGTCCACTAAAAAACATCAGGGAATCTTGGAGAAATAGCTAATTCCAAGACTAGACAGAGAAAATCAGGAAGAATTTTTTGTGCTAGAAAATTAAGAAGTGATCAGAAAGTGATAATAGCATACCAAAATGACAGGAATCAACTTACAGGGGATCCCTCTAGCCAAATTGGCAACAACTCAAACTTCTAATTAAATAAAAGCCATAATGGATTATAACCCATAAAATAAATTAAGAACACATGGATGCATACTATCAATACGAATCTGTAAACAAATAAATTGTGAATAGAAAAATTCTTCCTTATAGTAGAATTATCACTTATAAATATAGAAGAATAATAGAGTTAGGAAGTTACTATTTTGTACCATCACAGGCAAGAAATAAATAATTGCTAAATTTAGAGATGAAAAATTTGATGAAGAACAGGAATTCACATAGTCTCAAATTATCTCCCTCAAAACTAATAGTAATTACAAAAGGGAAAATAACCAGTTCATAGAAAAAAAACCAGCCAACATATCAACCAAGTGATTAAAAAATATCATTATCACTAACAGGGAACAAATGTATGTATAATTAATACCTTAAAAAGGATATAGCATAATTTGTAGTTTCCCAGCCCTGAAATATATAACCTAAATCTAAACTTGAAACACCAGCAAAACCCTTGTGAATAAAATCCATATGAAATACCAGACCTATATTCTTAAACAAAGAAGTCAAGGTCCTGGTAAACAAAGAAAAGTTTAAAAAAAAAAGTTCTAGACTTAACCTCTCAAAATTAAATTTAATAGATGCTTCAAGTATATGACATTAGACAGATTAAAAATAGCTAGAAAGGATATTGAAAGAAGAAAATGGAATGTGAAATATAGATAAAAATATACCACTGTTCAATTTCATGAATTTGATCATTTTACTATGGTTATGGAAAGGAGCTCTTCAATCCTACAGAAATTGCATTAAAGCATTAAGTGGTAAACAATGCAGGATGTATGGTTCAGAAAAATATTAGATGTAGAAAAGCAGTGAAGCAAATAGGACAAAATATTTAAAAATTGAATCTGGATAAAGGGTATTTGACATTATTTTTGAGTTGATGCTAAGTATTTTTGATAAAAATTATGATTCTGGAAAATGTTTTTCTTTAAAGAGGCTTAATTCTTTTGACAACAGATGGTGTATCAGCGGACAGTGGACCAACCCCTTTCAGTGTTGATTCTGTTGAGTGTGGATAATTAGTTAAAAGACTTATTCTGTATCATTTTTTAATTGCTAGTTTTATTTTAATTTATTTTTTTATTGAAGGATAATTCCTTTACAGAATTTTGCTGTTTTCTGTCAAAACTCAACGTGAATCAGCCATCAGTTCAGCTCAGTTCAGTCGCTTGGTCGCGTCCGACTCTTAGCGACCCCATGAATCGCAGCACGCCAGGCCACCCTGTCTATCACCAACTCCTGGAGTTCACTCAAACTCATGTCCATCAAGTCGGTGATGCCATCCAGCCATCTTATCCTCTGTCATCCTCTTCTTCTCCTGCCCCCAATCCCTCCCAGCATCAGGGTCTTTTCCAATGAATCAACTCTTTGCACGAGGTGGCCAAAGTATTGGAGTTTCAGCCTCAGCATCAGTCCTTCCAATGAACACCCAGGACTGGTCTCCTTTAGGATGGACTGGTTGGATCTCCTTGCAGTCCAAGGGACTCTCAAGAGTCTTCTCCAACACCACAGTTCAAAAGCATCAATTCTTCGGCACTCAGCTTTTTTATAGTCCAACTCTCACATCCATGCATGACTACTGGAAAAACCCTTGACTAGACGGACCTTTGTTGGCAAAGTAATGTCTCTGCTTTTGAATATGCTATCTAGGTTGGTCATAACTTTCCTTCCAAGGAGTAAGCATCTTTTAATTTGAGGGCTGCAATCACCATCTGCAGTGATTTTGGAGCCCCCCAAAATAAAGTCTGACACTGTTTCCACTGTTTCCCCATTTATTCAGAAAACTAAGATTATGGTATCTGGTCCCATCACTTCATGGGAATCAGCCATAGGTATACATATATCCCTTCCCTTTTGAACCTCCCTCCCATTTCCTTCCCCATCCCATCCCTCTAGGTTGTTACAGAGCCCCTGTTTGGGTTTCCTGAGCCATGCAGCAAATACCCATTGGCTATCTATTTTACATACAGTAATGTAAGTTTCAATGTTACTCTTTCCATACATCTCACCCTCTCCTCCCCTCTCCCCATGTCCATAAGTCTATTCTCTATCTCTGATTCTCCATTGCTGCCTGTAAATAAATTCCTCAGTACCATTTTTCTAGATTCCATGTATTTGCATTAGATCACAATATTAATCTTTTTCTTTCTGACTTACTTCATTTTGTATAATAGGTTTTAGGTCCATCCACCTCATCAGAACTGACTCAAGTGCTTTCCTTTTTATGGTTGAGTAATATTCCATTGTGTATATGTACCACAACTTCTTTATCCATTCATTTGTAGATAGGCATCTAGGTTGCTTCCATGTTCTAGCTATTCTAAATGGTGCTTCAATGAACAATGGGATACATGTGCCTTTTTCAGCCCTGGTTTGCTCAGGATTTATGTATAGGAGTGGGATTGCTGAGTCATATAGTGGTTTTATTCCTAGTTTTTTTTTAAAGGAATCTCCATGCCATTTTCCATAGTGGCTGTATCAATTTACATTCCCACCAACAGTGCAAGAGTGTTCCTTTTTCTCAACATCCACTTAAGCATTTGTTGTTTGTAGTCTTTTTAATGATAGCCATTCTAACTGGTGTGAGGCGACATCACTTTGTGGTTTTGATTTGCATTTCTCTAATAACGAGTGATGTTGACCATTTTTTCATGTGTTTGTTAGCCATCTATATGTCTTCTCTGGAGAAATGTCTGTTTAGGTCTTTTCCCCACTTTTTGATTGGGTTGTTTGTTTTTCTAGCATTGAGTTGGCTGTCTTTGTCCCATTGCATATTCTTGCCTCCTTTGTCAAAAATAAGGTACCCATAGGTGCATGGGTTTATTTCTGGGCTTTCTATCTTGTTCCATTGGTCTATGTTTCTGTTTTTGTGCCAGTACCATACTCTTGATGACTGTAGCTTTGTAGTATAATCTGAAGTCAGGAAGGTTGATTTCTCCAGCTCCTTCTTCTTTCTCAAGACTGCTTTGGCTATTCGAGGTGTTTTGTGTTTCCATATGAATTGTGAAATTTTTTGTTCTAGTTCTGTGAAAAATGCCATTGGTAACTTGATAGGGATTGCACTGAACCTGTAGATTGCATTTGGTAGTATAGTAATTTTCACAATATTGATTCTTCCTACCCAGAAACATGGAATATCTCTCCATCTGTTTATGTCATCTTTGATTTCTTTCATTAGTGATTTATAATTTTCTATGTACAGTTCTTTTGTCTCCTTAAGTAAGTTTTTTCTTAGATATTTTATTCTTTATGTTGCAACAGGTAATGGAATTGATTCCTTAATTTCTCTTTCTGATTTTTCATTGTTAGTATATAGAAATGCAAGTGATGTCTGTGTATTGATTTTGTATCCTGCAACTTTGCTAAGTTCAATGATTAGCTCTAGTGATTTTTTGAATGCTATCTTTAGGGTTTTCTATGTGCAATATCATGTCATCTGCAAACAGTGAGAACTTTACTTATTTTCCAATGTCAATTCCTTTTATTTCTTTTTCTTCTCTGCTTGCTGTAGCTAGGACTTCCAGAACTATGTTGAATAATAGTGGTGAAAGTAGACACCCTTGTCTTGTTCCTGATCTTAGGGGAAATGCTTTCAGTTTTTCACCATTGGGAATAATGTTTGCTGTAGGCTTATCATATATGGCCTTTACTATGTTGAGGTAGGTTCCTTCTATGCCCATTTTTTGAAGAGTTTTAATCATAAATGGGTGCTGAATTTTGTCAAAGGCATTTCCTGTATCTATTGAGATAATCTATTGAGATGGTTTTTATCTTTCAATTTGTTAATATGGTCTATCACATTGATTGATTTGTATATATTGAAGAATCCTTGCATTCCTGGAATAAACCCAACTTGATCATGGTGTATGAGCTTTTTGATGTGTTGCTGAATTCTGTTTGCTAAAATTTTGTTGAGAATTTTTGCATCTATATTCTTCAGTGATATTGTCCTGTAGTTTGCTTTTTTTGTGTGTTGTCTTTGTCTGATTTTGGTATCTGGGTGATGGTGGCCTCATAGAATGAGTTTGGAGTGTTCTTTCTTCTGAAATTTCTTGAAAGCATTTTAGAAGGCTACGCATTAGCTCTTCTCCAAATGTTTGATAGAATTCTCCTGTGAAGCAATCTGGTCCTGGGCTTTTGTTTTTGGGAGATTTTTGATCACAGCTTCAATTTCAGTGCTTGTAATTGACTTGTTCATAATTTCTATTTCTTCTTGGTTCAGTCTTGGAAGATTGAGCTTTTCTAAGAACCTGTACATTTCTTTCAGGTTATTCATTTTATTGCCACATATTTGTTCATAATATTCTCTTATAATCCTTTGTATATCTGCATTGTCTGTTGTAATCTCTCCTTTTTTTGTTTCTAATTTTGTTGATTTGATTCTTCTCTTTTTTTCTTGATGATTCTGGCTAAAGGTTTGGCAATTTTGTTTATCTTCTCAAAGAACCAGCTTTTAATTTTATTGATCTTTACTAGTGTTTGTTTCTTTTTAATTAATTTCTGCTCTGATCTTTAGGATTTCTTTCCTTCTACTAATTTGAAGTTTTGTTGTTGTTGTTGTTCATCTTCTTTTTCCAGTTGTTTTAGGTGTAAAGTTAAGTGATCTATTGGATGCTTTTCTTGTTTCTTGATGTAAGATTGTATTGCTATAAACTTCCCTCTTAGGACTGCTTTTCTGCATCCCATAGGTTTTGAGTTGTCATGTTTCATTGTCATTTGTTTCTAGAAATTTTTTATTTCCCTTTTGATTTCTTCAGTAATCTGTTGGTTATTTAGAAATATGATGTTTAATCTCCATGTGTTTGTGTTTCTTGCAGTTTTTTCCTTGTAATTGATATCTAGTCTCATAGTGTTGTGGTTATAGAAGATGCTTGATGGAATTTCAATTTTCTTAAATTTACCAAGGTTTGATTTGTGACTCAAGATGTGGTCTATCCTGGAGAATGTTCCATGCTCACTTGAGAAGAAGGTGTATTCTTCTGCATTGGGATGGATTGTCCTGAAGATACCAATGAGATTCATCTCATCTAATGTATCATTTAAGACTTAATTTTCTGTTTTGATGATCTGTCCATTGGTGTGAGTGGGATGTTAAAGTCTCCTGCTATTATTGTGTTACTTTCAATTTCTCCTTTTATGTCTGTTAGTGTTTGTCTTATGTATTGAGGTGCTCCTATGTTGGGTGCATAGATATTTAAAATTGTTGTGTCTTCCTCTTGGATTCATCCCTTAATCATTATGTAGTGTCCTTCTGTATCTCTTGTAATCTTTATATTAAGGTCTATTTTGTCAGATATGAGGGTTGCTACTCCAGCTATCTTTTGCTTTCCATTTGCATGGAGTATGTTTTTCCTATACTCTCACTTTCAGTCTATGTGTCATGAGGTCTGAAGTGGGTTTCTTGTAGATAGCATATATATATGGGTCTTGCTTTTGTATGCATTCAGCCAGTCTGTGTCTTTTCATTGGAGCATTTAATCCATTTACATTTAAAGTAAGTATTGATATATATATATATATATATATATATATATATATATATATATATATATAAGTTCCTATTGTCATTTTCTTAATTGTCTGGGGTTGATTTTATAGATCTTTTTTCTTCTTTTGTATTTCTTGACTATATAAGTCCCTTTAATATTTGTTGTAAAGCTGGTTTAGTGGTACTGAATTCACTTAACTTTTGCTTGTCTGAAAAGCTTTTTATTTCTCCATCAATTTTGAATGAGATCCTTACCGGGTACAGTAATCTTGGTTGTAGATTTCTCCCTTTCATTACTTTAAATATACCTGCCATTCCCTTCTGGCCTGCAGAATTTCTGCTGAAAGATCAGTTGTTAAGCATACGGGGTTTCCCTTGTATGTTACTTATTGCTTCTCCCTTGCTGCTTTTAATATTCTTTCTTCTGTTTAGTCTTTGTTACTTTGATTAGTGTGTGTCTTGGTGTGTTTCTCCTTGAGTTTATCCAGTATGGGACTCTTTGTGCCTCTTGGACTTGATTGATTATTTCCTTTTCCATGTTGGGGAAATTTTCAACTATAATATCTTCAAAAATTTTCTCATACTCTTTCTTTTTCTCTTCTTCTTCTGGTACCCCTATAATTCAAATGTTGGTGCATTTGATATTGTTCCAGAGGCCTCTGAGCTTATCCTCAGTTCTTTTCATTCTCTTTTCTTCATTCTGCTCTTCAGAAGTTATTTCAACCATTTTATCTTCCAGCTCACTGATTCATTCTTCTGCTTCAAATATTCTGCTATTGATTCCTTGTAGAGTATTTTTAATTTCAGTATTTGTGTGGTTTGTCTCTGTATGTTTATTCTTTAATTCTTCTAGGTCTTTGTTAATTGATTCTTTAATTTTCTCCATTTTGTTTTCAAGGTTTTTGATCATCTTTATTATCATTATTCTAAATTATTTTTCAGGTAATTTTCCTATTTCCTTTTCGTTTATTTGGACTTCTGTGTTTCTAGTTTGTTCCTTCATTTGTGTAGTATTTCTCTGCATTTTCATTATTTCTTTTTAACTTATTGTGTTTGTGGTCTCCTTTTCCCAGGTCTCAAGGTTGAATTATTTCTTCCTTTTGGTTTCTTCCCTCCTAAGATTGGTCCAGTGGTTCATGTTAGCTTCATATAGGATGAGATTTGTGGTGAATTTTTGTTTGATTGTTTTTTCTCTGATGGGCAAGGCTGAGTGAAGTGGTAATCCTGTCTGCCGATGATTGGGTTTGTATTTTTGTTTTTGTTTTGTTACTTAGATGAGGCATCCTGCACAGGGTGCTACTGGTGGTTGGATGATGCCGCATCTTGTATTCCAGTGGTTTCCTTTGTGTGAATTCTCCCTATTTGATACCCTTTTGGGTTAGTTCTCTGGCAGTCTAGGGTCTTGGAGTCAGTGCTCCCACTCCAAATGCTCAAGGCCTGATCTCTGACAGAGCAGTCAGTTGTGCGGCCTGCCAGATCTCAGCAAGCACCCAAGGCATGAGTATTCTTTTTTTAGGAACATGGTAGGCTGGGCAAGGCTCTGACACTCAGAAGCTTGGCAAACTGCTTCAAGGTCCTGTAACACTCTGGCAATCAACTTTCTGATCATGTGGGAGGCAGAGTAATGGTCCCCCAGACATGGACATGCCCACCCCTGGAACCGCCTGGACCGACCCTGTCAGCCATGAGCCACCAGATCGCAGGGCAGTGGCCTGGGGCACACAGCGTGGCAGGGTGTCCCTGGGATTAGAGCCAGCTCTCTGCACCACCTGTGTACTCTAGTGTGTCCGGCACTCTGCCTGAGCTTGACAGGGGCACCTGGAGTCATGTCTGAGGCTCTACTTTACCACAATGACCTTGGATTTCCATCTGAGGTAACAGATTTACATCAGTGACTCTGTATCAGTTTTGTTGTTACCTTTAGATTGCAGTCCTTACTCCTAAAGTATGCGCCTCATACCTAAAGTGTCGCTAGACTTTTAGGATGTCACCTTTCTGGAACCTCAACAGAAGACCTTTAGTATATGGGAAGATTCTTCCAACATTCCTAGTCTAGACCTTCAGCTTCTGTCTTCTCAGTTTGTGGATGATGAGATTTCTGCTCAGTTTTTTTGCTTCTAGTTGCCATTTGTAGCTGGGCTTTACATTTTAACTTTCCTTCCTTCCTCTACCTTTCTCTCTCTCTTCCTTGCATCCCATCCCCTTTCTTTTTCTTTCTTATCTCATCTCTCAAATGTCAACCAACAACTTCCAGGAGATATGTCTGGACATTTTGTTAACTCACTATTGTAGTTCCCTCATTTCAAGAATTTTGCTTCTCAAGTACCATTCAGTTTGGCAACTTTAAAACCTGCCATTGTTTTTCAGCCCTGTGAGACTGCTACATTTTGCTTGTGTTTTGCAGTGAATTGAAAAATGGCTTCAAGGAGACAACTGAGTGAATATAGAACTCATTTAACAGGCTTCCATCATCTCAGTGGTTATGGATCCTCAAACCCTGCATGCTTTGGTTCCTCTCCAAAATAGTTATTTTATATGTTTTGTCTACATTTTATAAATTTATTTGGTGGGAGGATTTATTTGAAACAAGTTAAACAAGTTTGTTGTAGTCAGAACCAACTTTGAAAATCATTTTTTGAGTTTACATTTATTATTCTCTTTTTTAGGGATTCACCCGTAGAGGTAATAACAACAGAACTATACTTGAAATCCAGATCTTTTAGTGACAAGTCCATTCATCTTTCAGTTATACCTAACATGTTATAAGTACTTATTATACAAGTACCTGTGGTTGTTAGAATTTACTCTGTATAAAATTCATAGAACATGTTAGACTTATTAAGCTAATAAGTTATTTGTATTAGGCTTATTAACCTCCATGTTACATATATATGTGTGTATCCATATCTCTGTGTGTGTGTATATATATATATATACTTCTTCCAAGCACTGTAGAGCTCAGCATACATAAAATCTATTTCCAATCTGTTTCTAAGGTGCAATTACTTTTGTGATATGAATTTATTAAACATAACTGATGCTCTCAGGAATGGATCTAGAGCAGAAGAGAGCTTAAACAGTTAATTTAAATCAGAATTGCTAGTATGAGTCATTAACTCTAATGAAGAGCATTTTTTCTTCCTTTTTATATTTTATTTACTTGTGTAATAAATACTAGTCATAATAAAAACTATAAAATTGATGGTGATTATTTGGGTCCTTGTATAATTTCATACTTCCAGAAGAGCTAAAGCACATCCCTTTCATGATTGGTTGTTTGAATTGTATGTCTTAATATGGCACTTGGTATTTTAAAAAAGAAAATGTATTTTGGGAGAATTTCATCCTAAAAATAAATCTGCCTCAATTAGAAAGTTAGAGTCCTCATTCTCCTGCTCATTTAGCTTAATGAATGCCATTAGCATGGGCTGTTGATCATAATGGATAAGATATGAGCTGCTTTCTCTCTCCCTTATGTTTTCTAATCATGAAAAAAATCTCCCATCCAGGATGGGTTTTTATAAGTTTAGTCCTTCCTCCTACAGAATAAATATGATGATACAAAAAAATTTATTTGAATTAATTTTGATAGGAACACAAATCTAAATCCTTGCTTTTCAACTTATCATCAAATATATTGAAGAATGTGGATGATAATGCTTTAGAGTTTGGAAGATTAAACATATTTATAAAATTTGTAGCATATTTATATAATGTCTATAACCTGTCTGTTTTAGTTGCTCAGTCATGTCCGACTCTTTGTAACCCCATGGACTGTAGCCAGCCAGCTTCCTCTGTGCATGAAATTCTCCAGGCAAGAATACTGAAGTGGGTTGCCATTCCCTTCTCCAGGGGATCTTCCCAACCCAAGGATCCAGCCTGGGTCTCGTGCATTGTAGGCAGATTCTTTACTGTTTGAGCTACCAGGGAAGCCCATGACTATAGCATACATATTAGTTGCTAATTATTAACTCTGAAAAACTGACATAGATATATACATATATGTATGTATGTATATGTGTGTGTATACATGTATGAGAGTGTGTGGGTTTATGTATAGGTACCAAGTTATTATAACTTAAAAGTTTAATCCCTCTTATTCTCAAAAGGGATAAATTTCCTATAGGGAATAAAATGGTTTCTTTAGGGCAAGCTCTCTGATTCATCAATAAAGGATGTTAAGGGAAATTGTGTCACAATATTATGTCAGTGGAAAAGAGTTGAATGGCCCTGGCTAGATGACCAAAATTAAAGCATATAAACATTTAAAAAGTATTCTGTTGATATCAGTTTACTTTTATAGTTGGTTCTGGAGGAACAAACTTATTGGTAGAAATTTCAGACCTGGAAGCTGGTACTACACTAAAACAGGAATGGTACATTTTTGTCTCAAAAAAACCTGTCAAAGTGTACCTTTCATCTAGAGTATGGCTATTAATTTAAGATATTATATTTTCTGATGCAAGGAAATACTGTAAAAGGTGATTCAGAAGTACCATAGAAAGATAACTGGGGAAATTTTTGACAGTACCAAGAGACAGTGAGGGGTTTATAAATAATCTCTCTCATGAAGAGTCAATCAACAGAAAAGCAAACAAAAAAGAAAATCATAAAAATAATGTCAAGAAGACATAAAAACAAATCTCAACAGTAAAGGTGAAGTCTGAATGTCAAAGAGTGTAGAGTTTACAAATAACAGGACTAATACAGTGTTTAAAGAAATAAAAGGGAAATCATAGTATAATGGAATAAATTTGGGGATACAAGGAATCTTTTATAGGTTTGTATTTAGACCCATCAAAGCTTTTATGAGATTGCCAAAAGCTGGATGCTGAGATTTTGCTGTTCCCAAACATCAGCTGCAACCAGGACAGCTCTTTTTCTCAAGTTAAAAACAAATATTCCAACTGGAAAATCATAAAAGGCTTGCTGACTATCATTTTGAACTTACTTCATCCTTCAGTAAAAATAGTTACTCTGCCTAAATAAAAGGCACCTTCTCCTTGGGAACTGCCCTGTGGTTAGTTGTGTCCAACTCTCTGCAACCCCATGGACTGTAGCTGCCAGGTTCCTCTGTTCACAGAATTTTTCAGGCTAGAATACTGGAGTGGGTTTCCATTTCCTACTCCAGGGGATTCTTGTGACCCAGGGATCAAACACAGGTCTCCTTTGTCTCCCGCATTGGCAGGTGGATTCTTTACCACTGTCCCACTTGGGAACTGCCATTACTATCTATCTCCTTGGTCCTTAGAGCCAAGTGTATTATGGACAAACGCATAAAACTCTAGAGACATAGTGTCTGAGTTCAAATTCTAGCTTTGATTCTAGCTTTCAAATTCTCCTCCACCTTGTGTGATCTTTGATAACTGCTGTTGACTGAATGTGTCTTCCTGAAATGAAAATGTTAAAACCTCATCCTCCATGTAATGGCATCATGAGGTAGGGCCCTTGGGAAGTGATTAGGTCATGAAATGGAATCTTTATGAATGAGCTTAGTGCCCTTATAAAAGAGAACCCAGAGAGTTGGGTTGCCCCTACAGTCTAGTGATGACATAGCAAAAGTTGACCATCCATGTCACCATTGATCTGCTGACCTAGGATTTCCCAGTATTGAGAACTGTGAGAGTTCAATTTCTTTTGTTTACAAGCCACTGAGTCTATGGCATTTTGTTGTAACACCTCAAACTGGCTAAGACAATAAATAATAATAACTGTTTGTGCCTTGGTGTTCTAATCTACAAAAAGGGAACAATAAAACTGTCTCATAGGTTTGTTATGATGATTAAATATGCTGAGTAATATAAAGTGCTAGGAATAGAGCATACCATATATTAAGCACCATTAAGAGAAACAACAATAATATGTGCCTATTAGAAGTATTCTCTCATTTATTAAGGAAATATTTATGGAGAATTTTCTATTTTCCAAGCACTATTCTGGGCATTTCAGATTCTTTATCAACAGACAAAAATTCTTACTTTCTTGGAAATAATATTCAATTAGATTCAATCAAGTGAAAACATTCTAGGTGTAATAATGATGCTAATATCTAGTTATACTCTTATTCCAATCTTTTAAAATATATTATCAACCCTCACAAGTAGATCCTATTGCTTTTCTCATTTCAGAGATAGAGAAACTGAGTTATAGAAATATTAACTAAGATTTATGATACCTATAAGTCTCTAAATATCCATCTTTCCTCCAATTTGTTTTCTACTTTTTATTTTTAATTATTTATTCACTTCTCATTCATACATTTATTTATTCAACATATACTCTTTCTGGTAGACCTTGAATTCAAAGTCAAATTCTGGATGTAGAATGCCTACTTTTAGCTAATTTGTTTTGTTGCCTCAGTTAACAGTTTGGTAAAGCTGGAGACAATTTCATCTACGCTGAACTTATATATTCTTTCAATACCCATCCAATTTCCAATTCAAGAGTATTATCTATGTAGTGTTAAATTGATATCATCTAAATAGTATTTTTCTTCATTCTCAAATGCAATATATTCAAATAGTCACAAAACCATGTCAACTTTACCTTTTAAATATTTCTTGAACACATTGTTATAATATTTCCAGTTTCCAACCCTATTGCCTTAGTTTATGTTCTCTTTAACCTCAGGTTAAGAGAAGTATTTGGCCTCCTAATGCGAAGACCTGACTCATTGGAAAAGACCCTGATGCTGGGAAAGATTGAGGACAGGAGGAGAAGGGGACGACAAAGGATGAGATGGTTGGATGGCATCACCGACTCAATGGACATGGGTTTGGGTGAACTCTCGGAGAAGGCAATGGCACCCCACTCCAGTACTCTTGCCTGGAAAATCCCATGGACGGAGGAGCCTGGTAGGCTGCAGTCCATGGGATCGCTAAGAGTCGGGCACGACTGAGCGACTTCACTTTCACTTTTCACTTTCATGCATTGGAGAAGGAAATGGCAACCCACTCCAGTGTTCTTGCCTGGAGAATCCCAGGGATGGGGGAGCCTGGTGGGCTGCTGTCTATAGGGTCTCACAGAGTCGAACACGACTGAAGTGACAGCATTTAGCATTGGGTGAACTCTGGGAGTTGGTGATGAACAGGGAGGCCTTGCGTGCTGAGGTTCATGGGGTCACAAAGAGTTGGACACAACTGAGCAACTGAACTGAACTGAACTAAGAGAAGTATGTTTAACTATAGAGAACAGACTTATGGTTGCCAAGGGGGAGAAGAGGTGGGAGAGGGAAAGATTGGGAATGTGGGATTAGCATATGCAAACCATCATATTTAGGTGGATAAGCAACAATATCCTGCACATTTAATAACCTGTGATAAACTGTAATAAAAAAGAATATGAAAAACAATATATATAACAGTCACTTTGCTGTAGAGCAGAAATTAAACAATATTGTAAATCAACTGTACTTCAACAACATTTTTAAAAAAGGATTGAATAAGAAAAAAGAGAGAAGCATGTTTAGATTACATAGGTTTCTTAACCAGTCTCATTTGTTCCATACTTCTTTCTTAATATTTATGAAAATTATGTGTCTGATCATGTTTATCTTATAACCCTAAGTGAACTCTTCAGCATGCATTGAATCCCAGTCTCATTACAATGATTCACAAACCTGTTTGCTATTTTGCTACCATCTAGTTCTCTAACAGGATTCTTGTTTTGGAATGACATTGGTCTTCAAAATATTACCTAGATATTCTCCAGAGAAGCAGATATAGATAATAGATCCTATTGTTTCTGTTTCTACTATCTCTATATTTCTAAATAACCTCCTTTCCTTCAATTCATTTACTTTTGCTTATTATTTCAGGACTATATTATTTCAGTCCTGAATATTCATTGGAAGGACTGATGCTGAAACTCCAATACTTTGGCCACCTGATGAGAAGAACTGACTCATTTGAAAAGACCCTGATTCTGGGAAAGACTGAATGTGGAGGAGAAGGGGACAACAGAGGATGAGATGGTTGGATGGCATCACTAACTCAATGGACATGAGTTTAAGTGAACTCCAGGAGTTGGTGATGGACAGAGAGGCCTGGTGTGCTGCAGTCCATGGGGTCACAAAGAGTGGGACATGACTGAGTGACTGAACTTAACTGAACTTATTATTTGGGGCTTCCCTGGTGTCTCAGATGGTAAAAAATCTGCTTGCAATATAGGAAACCCAGGTTTAATCCCTGAGTCAGGAAGATCCCCTGGAGAAGGGAATAGAAATCCACTCCAGTATTTGGGCCTGGAGAATTCCATGAACAGAGAAGCCCTTATCTACCTATTCGTTAACTCATTCGGGGTTCCCTGGTGGCACAGTCAGTAAAGAATCTGCCTGCAATGCAGGAGACCTGGGTTCGATCCCTGGGTTGGGAAGATCCCCTGGGGGAGGGCATGGCAACCCACTCCAGTATTCTTGCCTGGAGAATTCCCACGGACAGAGAAGCCTGGTGGGCTATAGTCCACAGGGTCTCAAAGAGTTGGACACGACTGAGTGACTAAGCACATTCACTCATTCATATATATATGAAAGAGGCCTTATTATAATGACTTGGCTCATGTGATTATGCAAGCTGAGAAGTACCACCATCTGCCATCTGCAAGTTGAAGACTCAGGAAAGCTGGTGGAATATTTTGAAAGTCTGGGAGCAGGAGAGCCAATGATGATGTATACAATGTTCTGGCTCAATCAGTCAAGTAGAGAGATAGTAAATTCTCCCCACCTCTACCTTTTTTTTTTTTCCAGGCCCTCAAAAGATTGGATTCTTGCCACACTGTGGAGAGCACTTTACTTTACTCAGTGTACTGTTCAAATACTAGTACTCCAGAACCACTTCACAGACACACTCAGGATATTGTTTAACAAGGTATCTGGGAATCCTGTGATCCACTCAAGTTGACTATCTCTTCAGAAAACTTTCCGTGGTCAACTCCTTTACACATCCCTCAGCAAGATTTAGTACTCCACTCTTTATCTATATCCACAGTTTGCATATTTTCCCATTTTGTCCTAAATACTCAGTATTTAATATCTATTTGTTTACACATATGATTCTCTTACTAGAAGGGATTCTGCTTCTAATACCTGTATATTTTTAAGTGATTATCTTTCCTCCAAGTTACCTACCTTTATTTATTTATTTATTTACCTATTCATTCCTGAAGGGAAGTCCTATAGGGTAAGTTTTTGCCTTATTCATTATCCTACCTTAGGCTTAGCATGATATTTGCCCGACTGGTTGTTCAATAAACACACTATATTCAACATTGTTAAGTTGAGCACTGAGGAAAACTTAAAGTTGGCATCTTATGATACAGTTGTCCCACTAGCCATTTGCTTTTTTTACTTATTTTATCATTACTCAGAAGTTGGTATCCAAAAATCCCACTACTTTTCCTGTCAAGAGATTTAATTGCTTTGTTTTCTCAGATTGACATTATAACAAATTGGTATTTGGTAGATCTTCCCTTCTGGCAGTTTTCAGACAAATAAATTAGAAGAAAAACTGTACCAACTGAAGTCTCATCATCTCTGCCCATCTCACATTTACTTGAAAAACTTAATAAGGAGAGACAATTTATGCAATAAATAGCTGTAAGGAAAGTATGTGCAATATTAGACATTGTCATCTCTAGGACTTCACATCCTGTGAAGAGTCCAATCAAGAAAACCACTCTTAGATAATAATCAGAGATTGCTTGGTACAGGGAACTAATTACACAGATAAGGAAAGAACTGAGACACACAACAGAAAATCTGTAAGGTGACTCAGAGATTAAGAAGCAGAAAACCACAATTGCCCCCAGGTCTGAGTGAGAAGGGGAAGAGGTAGTACTACCAGAGCTTGGGGAAGGTAGAACCAAGGATCTCCATCCCTGGAGATTTGGAAGAACAGCTATTGTCAAAGACTCTACTTCTGATAGAGAGGGAGACTGGATTCTTCCTTTCTCTCACTGTCTACTGCCTTGCCAGGGCCTGCTACTGACCAAATCCAGAAGGAAAACAGCTGACATGGAGCCTGAGAAATGCAGCCTGCAGTAATTATGTTTTCTGTGATACCCAGCAGGACATACAAATTTTCAGAAATGAATCTGATGGCAAAACTTGCCAGGATTATGATTACTTAAGAGATGTGATGGCATTTGTATATTAAACTGTTAAGGCCAGACCATAGGTTGCTACTTTTCAAGTAATTACATTTAGAGTGTGTCAGTAAACAATATATAATTTGAAAATTGTCTCTATATCTCATTGGTTTATCTCTCATAGTTGTTGCTTCCCAGTCTTATTCATATTTGGGATTTCCTGATAAATTTAATTTGTGTCCAGACATTTCCTTACCCTTTATACCAAAAATACCATTACTTAGAAAGTAATCCTTTCAGTTTCAGCAATTATTTGCCATTCTTTTGCTATATTCTTAGACAAAATCAATCCATTTGGTTAATCTTTTCTCCTCAGGCTACTGGGACCACTGCTTTTGGGTTAGCTATCCTCCATGATACAATCAGTTAAGGTCAGAAACAAAATGTCCCAAATGTAGAGAAAACCACTAATACAAACTAGGTTTTATAGTAGCTTTGGTGGGTCATTGGAAGAGTGAGTTGTGACAGTGGTTAGTGTGTTTTTAACAAAAAAAGATTTTCCCTCAGCCTTAGCATATTTCAAATTGTTATGAAAGAAACAGAAACAAAATTTTATTTCTAAAATTTTAACATCATATATTTTAGTCAACAGGAATATCTCTAATTTTGCAAATGAAGAAAAGGAGGGTCAAAGAAGTTAAGTGACATAAGCCCTATTGTACAATTAGTTACTGACTAATATCTAAGATCTCTATTTCTTGTAGCATACTAAGCTGTTTCCAATTCCTTATTCATACGCAACTGAACAATAATTGCAACTTTTTTTTTTTGCCTGTGAATGAGCAGTCCCAGACTGTTTAATGTAATTCTGCAGATTGTGACTGACTCGAGCTTTGGGGAAGGCATTAATGGATAGGCTTTAAACTTCTGAACAGCTTGCAACCAGTTTGCATTTTAAGATACTGATACCCACCAAATGTGCTTCTTGCCAAAGGCTTTGATTTCTTTCTAGATAATAGAATATGAAAGTAAAGACAGAAAATTTGGCTAGAGCCAAATACCAGCTACTTTCTTTACCTAAGATACAATGCATAACGCAGATTCTATTTCTGAGTTATAGTCATACCAAAAATACCTCTACTTAGAAAGTAGTTCACATATTTCAAGGAATGAAAAAAATGATATAGAGATGGTAAGAACTATTTTTTTAAAAAAAAAACAAGATCTTTGGATTTCAGAAAGTAATTAAATATGATGGTAAGCAAGGACAGCTTGATCAAAGCTGTTGATGGTGACCTGGTAAAAGTGAAGAGCAGTGAAAAAAGAGTATTTTCTGTCTTTCCCCACCATTTCAAATACTACCCAAGAGACTATATGTTAAAATTTGTGAATTTGAGGTATTTGTCACATAGGGATTCAGGTGACACCTGAAGCTGAAATTTAGTAAGAGAACAGGACTTTTTAATGACCTACATAACACAGAAAGGAGGAGATGAGAGGAAAATATTGTATTTAATGAACCAAATGAAAAAAAGGAAGGGGGTGCAAAGAGAATAGGAAAGGAAAGAAGATAGTGATGTGGGACAAGTGTAACTTGGACATGCTGTGGTGCAGTTGACTTCACCCCTTCTTTTGCATTTATAAATCATTTCCAAGGCAATTATTGTAGAAGCAAATGTATATGAAATGCGTACATTATTTGGCACTTAGCAGCATACTTCCTACTTAAATTTATGATAGAACATTTAGAAATAGTTTGTTCTTAATTATCTTGGAGAATGAAAAAGAGAAATAAAAGCTGAAAGAATGTTATTGTTGATACATTTCAAAAGAAAATAGTAACTACCTATCTCAGATTTGTTTCTATTGATTATTATTTATAATGTTATGTTAAAATACCATGAAGTAGCAGACATTTTCCATGGAGAAAAGGGAAGAAAAATCATGTTATGATACTAGGTACCAGTTCTCTATGACAAGACTTTTTTTTCCCAAAAGAGTATGATGCAAGTTAAACATTACAAAGGTTCTATACTTATGCTTAGAAGTGGGATGGGTACACTGTAGCCAGAGAACCTAAATTATAACTTTACTTGATTCAGGAATTCTGAATGTGAGGTGCTAAGAAATCCCCCAAATACAGACTAAAAAATGGGCCATTAGAGAGAATTGTATCTCTCAGATAAGTTTAGAACATAACCCATATATCTAAGATATTTAATAAAAAAAATTTTAAGTGATCTCTTTACTCTTACTGCTGGCTAATTTTGTTTTCAGCATAATTTTCCCCAGGTTTTTTGTTTGTTTGTTTGTTTTCTTTCTGAGCATTGTGGCAAGGAGCCAAAGTTCAGAACAAAAGAAGACAATTCATCCAATTGTTAATAAAAAATAACTTCCTCTTGTTCGAAATAATATCTTCAGACTTATCTGCTCTTTAGTTTATAGGTTACTAGTTAAATAAAAATTATTTATAATTATTTATTAATAAAATAAAAATAAATTTAAAAGATTGATGATTGGGTTAATTTAATAAATAATAATGGTAAAATAATTTGTTGTTCATTATAGTTACATCCTTGCCAGTCAAACCTGGGTCTCCTGCATTGCAGGAAGGTTCTTCACTGTCTGAGCCACTGGGGAAGCCCCAATAGTTACATCCTTGCCACTATTTAAACATACTTCATAATTATCTTTACAAATGAATGAATCAGTAGCATGGGAATTCACTAACATTTAACTCAGATGTACTGCATTCCCAGATTTGATTATATTGTTTCTGCCCTCATTTGACTGTTATCTGTGTTATCCTCCTCTTCTCCTTTTTCTCTTATTCTTTCTTCTCTTTCTCTTGCCTCCCTTCCCCTTCCTCCCTCAGACTTGTTTTATATTTTGATGGCTCTGCACATATAAATTATCCCATTGGCAAACATTTATCAATAGTTCAATACTTTTTATGATAGTAGATCTTGACACTCAGTAGGATTAAGACAAAAAAATAATATTATTATGAAATGTTATTGCTAATAAATCAATTTCCTTTGTTGTTTTGATTGATGTAGTCTACAATTCAAATTCCAACTTTTAGATGCATTTTTGAATCAGAAAGTAAAATTTACTGCTGTATGAACAATCCATCTACAGATACTTTTAAAACATATCAAGAGTTAATAATTGCAAAGATAAGATATTTTAATTTTTTATAATTATTTATCAATATTTTTAAAATGAAGCTGCATTTAAAAACTTTGAAAGCTTAGTTGAAAACAACACAAAATTCTATATTTTCATTGTCTCAGGTAAGGAATAAACAAGACATTTTCATGATTAAAGGGGTTAAGAATGCTGCTTCAGGCTTGAATAGACTTGAAGTATTTGGTGCTTTATTTTTCCCTGTAAATTATCAAAGTCTCCTTTTCAAATGGACCATGGTGTTTGCCCTTTTAAATTTATGATGGATGCTACACAATTAACATTATCATGACAAGTGAAATGTGAAAGCAATAGGCCTACAAAAAGTAATTGCAATAAAATAATCCTGGCATTTTTCAAGTGCAAGAGTAGAAACTATTCTAACTCAGCAACTTATCTTTTTTTTTTAACCTTTACTTAACATATAAATTTGTTTTTACTATTAAACAGATTTCTGTTTTCTTATTTAATGTCCATAGAATTCTATTATTCTGGATAAATTTTTGTTTTACTTGCTTTATGAGAATGTTAGAATAGCTTCATGAAAAATAAATTCAGCAAATATTAGTTGGTTTACTTATTTTACTTTATATTAGTCACCTTAACTCATTACTGTTGTTACTTTTAAAAACCAATATTTTAAACAGTGCTGCGATGAACATTGGGGTACACGTGTCTCTTTCAATTCTGGTTTCCTCAGTGTTTATGCCCAGCAGTGGGATTGCTGGATCGTAAGGCAGTTCTATTTCCAGTTTTTTAAGGAATCTCCACACTGTTCTCCATAGTGGCTGTACTAGTTTGCATTCCCACCAACAGTGTAAGCAACCTAGATGTCCATCAACAGATGAATGGATAAGAAAGCTGTGGTACACATACACAACGGAGTATTACTCAGCCATTAAAAAGAATACATTTGAATCAGTTCTAATGAAGTGGATGAAACTGGAACCTGTTATACAGAGTGAAGTAAGCCAGAAAGGAAAACACCAATACTGTATACAAATGCATATATATGGAATTTAGAAAGATGGTAACAATAACCCTGTATACAAGACAGCAAAAGAGACACTGATGTATAGAACAGTCTTTTGGACTCTGTGAGAGAGGGAGAGGGTGGGATGATTTGGGAGAATGGCATTGAAATATGTATAATATCATATATGGAATGAGTCGCCAGTCCAGGTTCGATGCACGATACTGGATGCTTGGGGCTGGTGCACTGGGACGACCCAGAGGGATGGTATGGGGAGGGAGGAAGGAGGAGGGTGCAGGATGGGGAACACATGTATACCTGTGGTGGATTCATTTCGATATTTGGCAAAACCAATACAATATTGTAAAGTTTAAAAATAAAATAAAATTAAAAAAAAAAGAAAAACCAATATTTTATTGGAATACCAAATGAGTTAGTTATGTGTAAGCTTTAGCATTATTCACTTTCATTCTATATGCTTTTCTGAATTCTCAAAGACTTCATTAAATGTCCTGTATTTATGACTGCATATTACTGCAATTATTTTGTTCAGTATCTTTATCTTGTAGAGCATGGTAGGATTTTGTGTTTCAGCTTTACCTTGCTTAAGTAATTGTTGGCATTTTACGCTTTCCCCTTAAAGTCTAATTCACATTACCAGTGAGAATTTGAAGAGAATTGAATGATCCCAGAATTTATCCCCCACTTTTTAATAATGGTAATAATAAATGTGGTCTTCCTTGATGGTTCAGTGGTCAAGAATTCACCTGCCAGTGCAGGAGATGCAGGTTGGATCCCTGGGTGGAGAATATTCCCTGGAGAAGGAAATGATAACCTACACCAGTAATTTTGCCTAGGTAATCCCATGAACAGAGAGGCCTGGCAGGCTATGGTCCGTGGGCTCAAAAAGAGTCAGACATGACTTAGCAACTAAATAACAACAATAATGTATGTGCTATAATTTTAACAGTTTATGTATATTTCTGAACAAAGATTCTTAGATTCTAATTTCATGAAAAGTTTGATATTTAGTTTCTAAGATCAGATTTGATGATATAAGATAATTTCCATCTATATTCAGTAAAATCATATACTGTAAGTGAGTAAAAAGGAATAGGAAGCATGCTTTGGAAATTAGCAATAGTGAAAGTCAACATGGAAAAATCTTTAAGCTTGGAGTTATGCCTTTATTTATGGAGTTAATTTGAAAAAAATATTCTAACCCTGTATAATTTATATGATTGTGATGGTGATTTTAAATAATTTTTAAAATAGTTTTGTTCAATGCACTATAAATTTATATTATTATTATAAAATAGCATAAAGAAGTAAGGTAAGCTAGAAATAAGTACAGCAAAATATGTCTAAGAAAGGAAATCACTATGAGAACAAACAGGAAAAAAAGTGAGTAATATGAGAACTAAGAGGTATCTAGATACTATCAGAATACAAAATCAAAATAATAATGAATATGGGCCATTTTAAACACAAATATATTTATAAATTAAGAAAATCTTTTTTCTCCTGTTAAATAAATAACAGCCCAAATAAACTGATATTTGAAAAAACATTATGCTAGAGAGATTTTGCTGCTTTGACAGGAAAGCCTTCTCATAACCAGTATAAAGGCAAATTTCTGAAAATATTAGTGACTCCAGGAAGTTAACATGGACTTTACCTTTCTATATCTGTCAATGACAACCAAGATATGAATGTCCTCATGGTAAATTTAGCCACTCTTCCACATTTTTCTTAAGAGTACCAGATATTAATTGCAACCTCTAAATTTCACCTAAATCTGAAGATAGAATTCACAAGGTTTTTATCTTTTTTTAATGTAGATAAATGTCCAGATTTTAGGCCCTGTTGAAAAAAAAAAATCTGCTTGCTACTCTACAGCACCTCTTAGGCTCATAAACATTTCTAGACCATAGCATTTTTGATGCACTATTTTAGGAGTTTCTAATCAAAGAATGCTATATTTTTATGTTGAAACATGTATTTCTAAATTTAATAAAGGGAGAATCTAAATTTCCAAGAAAAAAAAACGCATGGGATTAATTGACAAAATAGAACTTTTAAAAGAGTATCTAACTGACATCCAATTGACAGCACCAGCATAACCACACGGGCTGTATTAAGGCAATTTTTCTGAACTAATGAGTAGCTACCATTTCCTGGGTGGAATATCTTTTATAAGCTTTGGGACCTATGGGTGGGTAGTAAACACTGATTAATTTACCAGTTCTCATTCTCTGCATGTTGCTAGAAATGTCTTTCTTTTTCTCCATTCCAGTAAACACTTGATATTAAGAATTACAGTGTTTTATTGTCAAAATGAGGGGAAACTGGCCTTGGGCCTTATTTGTAAATGTATATTCAAGTACATCATCAATCAAATCTTACTGGAATGCCAGTGTGCAGCTGGGTATTACAGATGTTCAGAAGAGTCACTCATCTTCTTTCCACAAAAGCAGATCTAGGAAAAAAACTTAAAAGAAAAAAACAGAAGAAATTAATTTTATACTAGGACTACTTATCTACCAATTAAAAATTCTTCCTGTTGACTTTGTTAGGAGCCTGTACTATTTACAATTTCACTATTATCTGTACACATTAAAAGCATATACAGAGTTTTGTTTCTTTACATGTTTCCATTTCATCACTTTTTCATTTATTCTAGATATTCACATGACTAACCATGGTAGAGCTATTACTTTGAAACAACTCTATAGTACAACAACATTGCCTTTTACTACTTTGTTGAATGATTTTTGCTTGAATGGGTTAGAATATTTAGAGCACTGGTTTTTATTTATTGGATTGACATTAAGTAACACTAAAATGATATCCTTGAGGTCTTATGTTCATTCAACTGAGTTAAAGTCTGTATTCTTAAAATGAAGAAAATGTAGATATATGCAATATTCTCTGAAGTTTACTTGGAAATAGTTAACTACTTTAAATAACACCTACATTTTTTTGGTTTATTTTATATTTTCCCATTAATTAACATATGTAAGTATTTTTATAATGCCACCTTTATGTTCAGGAAAGAATGGTAAATCTTTTCATTTTTCTTTTCAAAAATGATTTTTAGTTAAGTACTACATTTTGTGAATTAGGTGAACTATATTACAGTTTAAATTTGCCTAAAAGTCTTATATAAATATTATATAGGATACAGCAGAATTGACAAAGAGCTGCCATCTATGGGGTTGCACAGAGTCGGACACGACTGAAGTGACTTAGCAGCAGCATATATATTCTTATGTGTACAAATATGAAAATGAACACATATGGTAAAATATTTGTTATTAATTTAACTAGCTATTAACAACAGAGAAGGCAATGGCACCCCACTCCAGTACTCTTGCCTGGAAAATCCCATGGACTGAGGAGCCTGATAGGCTGCAGTCCATGGGGTCGTTAAGAGTCGGACATGACTGAGTGACTTCACTTTCACTATTCACTTTCATGCACTGGAGAAGGAAATGGCAACCCACTCCAGTGTTCTTGCCTGGAGAATCCCAGGGACAGGGGAGCCTGGTGGGCTGCCATCTATGGGGTCGTACAGAGTTGAACACGACTGAAGCAACTTAGCAGTAGCAGCAGCAGCTATTAACAAATCACATATAGACACATTTGTTCTAAAAGAGATTATTTTCCTGATTAGAAGGAGAAAACACACGCACACACACCATGGTATTCTAAGAATAAATGTGATGATAAAATATTTCACAAAAATAATTATTTTAACTTTTACTATTTCTTGTCACCAGCACAGTTCATAAGATGACCAAGGATTACATTACTTCTTAATAGCCTGATAAATTATGCATATATCTTTTAGAAGCTGATGACTTGAATTAAGAAAAAAGGAAAGCATCATTTTGATAGTATTTTTAAATTTAGTGCCCTTCACTATGAATATCTTGTTAAACTTAGAGACCAGAGAATTTATTATTGAGAATACAAATAAAATAAATTTGTATATCACTTTGCTTAAAAGAAGGGACTATTCAGACAAGGTCTTTGACCCACTTGGGTCTTCTACCCAAATTTCACTCATACTTTTTTTTTTTTTAATATTTTGTTTCAGTGAAACAACACTGCTGGCAAGTTCTGTGTTTAATTTCCTAATGTGTACAAAACCCTGCTATTGAGTGGCAAATTCACCAGCCAGAAGCTGGCTCCAGACATGTCAGATATATTGGCACAAGCAGGGCTCAGGTGCTGTTGGAAGTCCCTGCCAGCAGGTCAAAGCCAGCTCAGAGTTGGAATCAGGGCCAGGAATCACACTGGGGTCACCAGACACTGTGAGCAATCATAGCAACAGAATCAGATTTCAGACAAGGAGTCACAGTCAATAGCCTGTCATCAGCGTGCTTGGTAGATAAATGGGTAGGGGGTGGTGAGACACATATGGCAAGTAGTCAACCAGTGTTGATCTTTTTGTCCTTTTTGTATATTTTACATAAATACTAGCCAATCACAGAAGATGAAATGCAGAATCCTAAGAGTCTGTGAACTGCTTACAATTGATAAGATGATATATAATCAAAAAAACCGCTCCCAGATTTTAAAAAGCTAGAGATATTTTTATAATACCACAGTTTACTTCTGATTTTCTGTGCACTCTGATTTTACACTTTAAATTGCTATATTTAAATTTTGTTTCTTTCCTTTCTTGGTACTTTAAAATTTGGTAATTTAAAATTTCACTCACAGGTATTCTGTTATTGCATGTATTCTAAAGGTAGAATAAATAATTACCATTTCAGTCATATAATTGACCTCTTTTCATTATAGATTTTGATTTTAGAAAATTCTAATAAATATGCTAACTTAAAATATGCTTTCTTTTAGATTGAGTAATTAAACCACCTTAAACAGTTAAAATGGAATTTCAGACCTTCAAGCCAGTTTATAATTGTACATTAATACCTTATGTGTTTAACATTTCATCATATCAGATGGTTATCTTTTAAAGTCTCCATTATATTACTAAAAATTCACTATAGCAATAATGTGGAGAAAATTTTACAGGACAACTTGAGAAACAAACTGTCTTCAGAAGAAAGCCCTTCTCCATGTTAGTAACCAAATTCACTTGAAAAGGATGTAAGATAAACTCACTACACCTCACATTTTCTTTCTTAAGTTATGGTTGCTACTAAAGTTCAACTTTCACAATATAAAATTCTTCTAACAACAATTTAATTTTTTAACCTGAAATACCCAGTATGTAAGGCTGCTGCTGCTGCTGCTGCTAAGTCACTTCAGTCGTGTCCGACTCTGTGCGATCCCATAGACGGCAGACCACCAGGCTCCGCCATCCCTGGGATTCTCCAGGCAAGAACACTGGAGCGAGTTGCCATTTCCTTCTCCAATGCATGAAAGTGAAAAGTGAAAGTGAAGTCACTGAGTTGTGTCCAACTCTTCATGACCCCATGGACTGCAGCCTACCAGGCTCCTCCGTCCATGGGATTTTAGGCAAGAGTACTGGAGTGGGCTGCCATCGCCTTCTCCGAATATGTAAGGCTACTGGGTAGTTTTTGTATCATTCCCTCTCATTGTTGTTATTTAATCATTGTTTCTGAATCTTTTGTGACCCCATGGACTGTAGCCTGCCAGGCTCCTCTGTCAATGAGATTTACCTGGCAAGAATACTGGAATGGATTGCCATTTCCTTCTTCAGGGGATCTTTCTGACTCAGGGATCGAACTCTATAGTGCTTATGAAATATACCTGAGCAACATTTAGCAGAATAAGACCATCTACACAAAGCACATTTATATTTGAAAAAAGTGAGAGATCTAACTTACTCAAAACTGAAGAAAGATTCTAAGTGAAAAATCTAACAATAAAATTGATGCTGGGATAATGGGACTTCATCTTATAAAACATGTGTATCTAAAATATTATTTATTTAATAATAAAATATAAATATATGTTCCACAGTAAAAAATTGTAAAATTATATTTGTGTGGTGTAATTTTCTAATAAAATCCAAGTAAAATGAATAATACTCATTAGTTGTAAAAGATATCTGGGTTTATTTGAATATTTGTTTCAGAAGTGGTCAAAAGAAAAGAAAGAAGCAGTTTAATAAAATAATTATCAAAAATCCTCTTTTTCTTAACAGATTACAGTTCAACTTTCTTTCATATTCTTCTCATTCCCTAACACTGTGAAAACTACAAATATGCCACTCAGAAATCAATGATTGCTACTAAACTCTTATGCCCTTTGATATTCCTCTCAGACACCCTAGTCAAATTACCAGGGAAACCAGTGACAGTCTTTCTCTTTCTCTCAAAAATCATAGCTGCTCTACATGCTCAGATTTCCATTAACTGAAGAACAAAAATATTTTATCTACTACAAAAATCTGGAAATCACTATTAACTTATTTTATATCCCCAACTCCTTTTTATTGCTAAGAATCTGCAATATCCCTAAAGTTTTGCCTGTAGACATACCTCACAATCACCTGTGTGCTAAGTTACCTCAGTCATGTCGGACTGTTTGAAACCCTGTGGACTGCAGCCTGCCAGGCTCCTCTGTCCACAGGATTTTCCAGGTGAGATTACTGGAGAGGTTGCCATGTCCTCCTCCAGAGGATCTTCCCAATCAGGGATCGAACCCACATCTCTTATGTCATGCTGGTTCTTTACCACTACCATGTCAAGGCTGTATATTTTCACCCTGCATATTTAACTTCTAAGTAGAGTAAATCATGCAGAATGCTGGGCTGGATGAAGTACAAGCCAGATCAAGATTGCCGGGTGAAATATCAATAACCTCAGACATGCAGATGACACTACCATTAATCCAGAAAGTGAAGAGGAACTAAAGAGCCTCTCGATGAAGGTGAAAGAGAATAATTAAAAATCTGGCTTAAAACTCAACATTCAAGAAACTAAGATCATGGCATCTGGTCCCATCACTTCATGGCAAATAGATGGGGGAGAAATGGAAACTGTGGCAGACTTTATTTTGGGGGGGCTCCAAAATCACTGCAGATGATGACTTCAGCCATGAAATTACAAGACGCTTGCTCCTTGGAAGAAATGCTATGGCAAACCTAGACAGCATATTAAAAAGCAGAGACATTACTATAGCTGGTCCCTATAATCATGGCCATGGTTTTTCCAGTGAAATGAAGTGAAGTGAAAGCTGCTCAGTCATGTCTGACTCTTTGGACCCCATGGACTGTACAGGACACAGAATTCTCCAAGCCAGAATATTGGAGTGAGTAGTCATTCCCTTCTGCAGGGGATCTTCCCAACCCAGGGATCGAACCCAGGTCTCCTGCATTGCAGGCAGATTCTTGACCAGCTGAGCCACAAGGGAAGCCCAAGAATAGTGGAGTATGGTAGCCTATCCCTTCTCCAGCGGATCTTCCCAACCCAGGAATCGAACTGGTGTCTCATGTATTGCAGGCAGATTCTTTACCAACTGAGCTATCAAGGAAGCCAGTAGTCATGTATGGATGTGAGAATTGGACCATAAAGAAAGCTGAACACTGAAGAATTGATACTTTTGAACTGAGAAACTGAACACTAACAAACCACAATCACCTGAGGTACGTATTAAAATGCAGATTCCTTGAGTGCCTCCATATATAATGCATTAAATCTCTAGGAATCTCCTTTTTAAAACATACTTCCTTGAGGATTTTTACATACATTAATATTACATGTGAGTTTATTTACATTTATTAATATTTATATTTCTGACAAAATAAATAATTACAGAGAAACCACCAACACTGACCAATAGGCCACAGAATCTAAAATTAAGATGGGAGAAAATGCAGATCAAGAATTCCTGGCATCAGTATTTATCTTGCATTTTTAGCTAGCTCAGAAATCCTTGGTGAAGAGATTTCCAGAAATTTAACAGTCAGAAAGTAGTCACTGTAATCATTATTTTCAGGAAGATTTAATTAGAAATAATTTAGTGGATAGTTTTATCTCTTTTATCTTCTGAATTTTCAGATTTTTCTCATTTTATAAATATTATATATATATCATTTTGAATGTATACAAATTTATAGAAAATTATATTAGTATTTGTATATTAAATATAAGACAATAAAATAACTACCAAACTAATCTACTTTGCAACACTCTATGCAGTAAGAATAAAAATTTCAAATAGTGAATTTCAAATAGTGTTTACAAAAATACTTTTGTTAAAATTCTTACAGTATACTAGGAAGGCTTCTCAAATTATTATTGATTTGTCTTTTTTCTTCTGATTCAGTCATTTACAGATTGAATCACTGTAGGTAAACTATTGGATTCCAAGGGATGGCATTGTAAATTTCTTTAACCCTTATTTAGTACTTCAAGGCAAAATTTAAAAAATGCTTATTTAAATATCAGCATACACTTGGTATCTCTAACAGTGGGATTGGACAAGATTCATTAAATAAAAATGGAATAAATTTTACCTAGCATTGTGAGTCAGGACAATTTGCAACATAGAAAAATTCCATTTTGCTTTTTTTCCCCTCTCTAATCTGATACCTATAAAAATGCATACTTCAATAGAATGGTTTTTATCATTTACTGTAGTTAATGAACCCACTAAATTCTCTAATATTAATTAACATTGTGCATTGAGAAAACAAGAGAAAACAAAACTGAAGTACATGAAATTAACTAAAGAATATCTTGTGCCTCAAGCATGTTGTTATACTATCTTTACTATTGCCAAAATATTGAAATTTATCTTTATGCCACAGGAAGTAATTGTTTTTAACTTTTATTTCAGTTAACAATAAAAACTCTCTCTCAAATCTTGAGAGATTTGCTTTATCATTTTATTTGTTATTTATCAAGTTATTTGCTTTATCATTTTCTTTTTCTTTATTGCATATTGGGTAAAAATGTAGGTGATTTCCCTTAAACTGTTTATTTTGTATACATTATAAATCTTATAGAATATGCTGTGTTTTATAGAATCTAATTAAATGCATTTCTTGGAGAAGCCATTCCCTTTTTAAGAGTGGGCTTAATTTACTGATACCTAAAATCTATAACTTGAGAGATAATTATAAATATAAATAATAACAATCCATCTGAATGAAAAAATCATTAAATCCTTTCATTTATATTACATTATTTAATTAAGCACTAATGGATTAACCATTGAATTTATGAGGAAGAAAAGTATATGCTTTTGATTTCTTTGGTTCTAACTGTTGCTTCTTGACCTGCATATGGGTTTCACAGGAGGCAGATAAGGTGGTTTGGTGTTCCCAACTCTTTAAAAATTTTCCAGTTTGTAGTGATCCACACACTCAAGGGCTTTTGCATACTAAGTGAAGCAGAAGTAGATGTTTTTCTGGAATTCTTTTGCTTTTTCTATGATCCAACGGATGTTGGCAAATTTGATCTCAGAGGAATTTAAAGTCTAATAAAATTTACTAAATTTATAATTGGCCAGTGATGCAAGGTACAAAGTTTTTGTGTAAATCAAGATAATGTATAAAAAGCTCTTTAGACATGATATGAAAATATAAGGCATTTTGCTTTTGTTAATATTAGATGCACCTCTATTTTTCTTTGGACAGGATGGGAACTGGACATGGAACAACAGACTGGTTCCAAATAGGAAAAGGAGTACATCAAGGCTGTATATTGTCACCCTGTTTATTTAACTTCTATGCAGAGTACATCATGAGAAATTCTAGTCTGGGAGAAGCACAAGCTGGAATCAGAATGCCGGGAGAAATGTCAATAACCTCAGATATGCAGATGACACCACCCTTATGGCAGAAAGTGAAGAGGAACTAAAAACCCTCTTGATGAAGGTGAAAGAGGAGAGTGAAAAAGTTGGCTTAAAACTCAACTTTCAGAAAATGAAGATCATGGCATCTGGTCCCATCACTTCATGGCAAATAGATGGGGAAACAGTGGAAACAGTGTCAGACTTTATTTTTGGGGGCTCCAAAATCACTGCAGATGGTGATTGCAGCCATGAAATTAAAAGACGCTTACTCCTTGGAAGAAAAGTTACGACCAACCTAGAGAGCATATTCAAAAGCAGAAACATTACTTTGCCAACAAAGGTCCATCTAGTCAAGGCTATGGTTTTTCCAGTGGTCATGTACAGATGTGCGAGTTGGACTGTGAAGAAAGCTGAGTGCTAAAGAATTGATGCCTTTGAACTGTGGTGTTGGAGAAGACTCTTGAGAGTCCCTTGGACTGCAAGGAGATCCAACCAGTCCATTCTGAAGGAGATCAGCCCTGGGATTTCTTTGGAAGGAATGATGCTAAAGCTGAAACTCCAGTACTTTGGCCACCTCATGCGAAGAGTTGACTTATTGGAAAAGACTCTGATGCTGGGAGGGATTGGGGGCAGGAGGAGAAGGAGACAACAGAGGATGAGATGGCTGGATGGCATCACTACTACTGAATCTGAGTGAACTCTGGGAGTTGGTGATGGACAGGGAAGTCTGGCGAGCTGCGATTCATGGTGTCGCAAAGAGTCGGACACGACTGAGCAACTGAACTGAACTGAACTGAACCTACAGTTGGAGTTTTTTAAAGTTTAGAATTCAATCTATTTCAATGATATGGATGAAACTTTTTAAATTACATGATTAAAAAGTATTTCAGTATGGAAAATTAAAACTATTAGCAAGAGGGAAATGTAAATCTCCCTCTCAAATTGCTACATTTATCTTCTGAATGAGTTTTACCCATTTTTATCCATGCAGTTTCATGAAAAGCATATGTTATAACCATGAAATGGGCTTATTAAACCCTTGGATTAGAGTAAATCACACATCTTGCAGACAGCCATCAAGAGGTAAACCATAGAAAAAAATAATTTGTGGAACACGATATGGTAGAATAACTCCAATTGCCCTACACTGCCTCCAAAAATAAATGTGAAGAGAAACTGTTGGAAGTTATGGCAGAAAAAAAATACCTGTAGCTTCTCATGGGTAAAGAATGTATTTGAAAATTCTCCTAAAAAGAACAACCATAGCAGTTCTTTTTATGATTTCTGGAGTGGTGTTTTTGAACTTCTATTGTCATCTCATAAATTATGAGACATATATGTTGCTGAAACTATCTTTGAAAGCAATATCTAAGGGGAGAAAAGCAGACTTTTATGAGTTTGCCAACGTTACTTTATTGTCATCTCATTTTGAGAACATTGAATACAATTATTGCCCTTATATGCTCAAATTTATTTATATGCCCTCAAAATAAATGATGGAAAAGGAAATGGCAACCCACTCCAGTATTCTTGCCTGGAGAATCCCAAGGAGAGTGGAGCCTGGTGGGCTGCTGTCTATGGGGTCGCACAGAGTCAGACCTGACTGAAGTGACTTAGCAGCAGCAGCAGCAGCAGCAGCATAATATATGATATGATGATGTCATCTACAAGATCTTTGCTAGACCAACAAAATGTGTGTGAAGTTCTTAGTTCAATGTTCCTATGAAACCATAACCTTTGAATTTGATTGGTTTAACCCTCCTCTGAGGTTATTGACATTTCTCCTGGCAATCTTGATTCCATTTGTGCTTCTTCCACCCAGCGTTTCTCATGATGCACTCTGCATATAAGTTAAATAAGCAGGGTGACAATATACAGCCTTGACATACTCCTTTTCCTATTTGGAACCAGTCTGTTGTTCCATGTCCAGTTCTAACTGTTGCTTCCTGACCTGCATACAAATTTCTCAAGAGGCAGATCAGGTGGTCTGGTATTCCCATCTCTTTCAGAATTTCCACAGTTTATTGTGATCCACACAGTCAAAGGCTTTGGCATAGTCAGTAAAGCAGAAATAGATGTTTTTCTGGAACTGTCTTGCTTTTTCTATGATCCAGAGGATGTTGGCAATTTGGTCTCTGGTTCCTCTGCCTTTTTTAAAACCACCTTGAACATCTGGGAGCTCATGGTTCACATATTTCTGAAGTCTGGCTTGGAGAATTTTGAGCATTACTTTACTAGCGTGTGAGATGAGTGCAATTGTGCGGTAGTTTGAGCATTCTTTGGCATTGCCTTTCTTTGGGATTAGAATGAAAACTGACCTTTTCCAGTCCTGTGGCCACTGCTGAGTTTTCCAAATTGGCTGGCATATTGAGAGCAGCACTTTCACAGCATCATCTTTTAGGATTTGAAGTAGCTCAACTGGAATTCCATCACCACCACTAGCTTTGTTCATAGTGATGCTTTCTAAGGCCCACTTGGCTTCACATTCCAGGATGTCTGGCTGTAGGTGAGTGATCACACCATCGTGATTATCTGGGTCATGAAGCTCTTTTTTGTACAGTTCTTCTGTGTATTCTTGCCATCTCTTCTTAATATCTTCTGCTTCTGTTAGGTCCATACCATTTCTGTCCTTTATCAAGCCCATCTTTGCATGAAATGTTCCTTTGGCAGAAAGTGAAGAAGAACTAAAAAGCCTCTTGATGAAGGTGAAAGAGGAGAGTGAAAAAGTTGGCTTAAAACTCAACTTTCAGAAAATGAAGATCTGGCATCTGGTCCCATCACTTCATGGCAAATAGATGGGGAAACAGCGGAAACAGTGTCAGACTTTATTTTTCTCGTCTCCAAAATCACTGCAGATGGTGATTGCAGCCATGAAATTAAAAGACGCTTACTCCTTGGAAGAAAATTTATGACCAACCTAGATAGCATATTAAAAAGCAGAGACATTACTTTGCCAACAAAGGTTCATCTAGTCAAGGCTATGATTTTTCCAGTGGTCGTGTATGGATGTGAGAGTTGGACTGTGAAGAAAGCTGAGTGCCAAAGAATTGATGCTTTTGAACTGTGGTGTTGGAGAAGACTCTTGAGAGTTCCTTGGACTACAAGGAGATCCAGCCAGTCCATTCTGAAGGAGATCAGCCCTGGGATTTCTTTGGAAGGAATGATGCTAAGGCTGAAACTCCAGTACTTTGGCCACCTCATGAGAAGAGTTGACTCATTGGAAAAGACTCTGATGCTGGGAGGGATTGGGGGCAGGAGGAGAAGGGGACGACAGAGGATGAGATGGCTGGATGGCATCACTGACTCGATGAACGTGAGTCTGAATGAACTCTGGGAGTTGTTGATCACAGGGAAGCCTGGCGTGCTGCGATTCATGGGGTTGCAAAGAGTCGGACACAACTGAGCGACTGATATGATATGATCTGTTGACATATTTAAAGTAAATTGATTTCTGACAGGATTCTCAAGACAATAAGATAGGGAAAGAATAATCTTTTCTAAAATTAGTATCAGTTCAACAGAAAATAGGTGGACCCTTTCCTTATATCATATTCAAAAATTAACTGAAAATGGATCACAGACCTAAATGAAGGAACTAAAAAAAAAACTCTTGGAAGAAAATATAGGAGTAAATCTTTGTGGCCTGAAGTTAGTAAAAATCTTATTAGATTAAGACAGCAAAATCACATATGACAAAAGATAAAAGTATGTAAATTATACATTGGATATCATAAAAATTAAACATTTTGTGTTTTAAAAGACACTATCAAGAAAGTGAAAAGTCAACCTACAGAAGAGAAAATATTTGCCAATCATATATCTGATAAGAAACTTGAATCTAGATGTGTGTATATATGTATTATATGTATGTATGAGAGAGAGAGAGAACTTTTATAATTCAATAATAAAGTGACAAACCCCTTAATTAAAAATTAGGAAAGGATATGAATAAAAAATTTCCCCAAGGAAGACATATAAAGGCAAATAAATACATGAATAGATATTCAACATCATTAGTTGCCAGAAAAATGCCAAACAAAACCACAATGAGATACTACTTCACGTGTTCGAAAACAGCTATGATCAAAAGGATAGGTAATGAAAAATATAGGCTTATGTAAAAACTGGAGCCCTCATATTGCTGATGGGAATGTAAAATAGTGCAATCATTTTGAAAAATGTCAGCTTCAATAGCTTAAACATAGAGTTATCATATGACTCAGCAATTCTACTCCTAGGCATATACCCAAGAAAAATTAAACTATACATCCACACAAGAACTTGTACACAAATGTTCACAGCAGAATTATTCCTATGGTGGAAATAACCCAAATATTCATCACTTTAATTAGGAATGAAAATGTTTCTACCAGATTTGTAAGGCTTTTGTTTTACAAATCAATTGCAGTAGAGGCTACCCCCAATTTAAACATCCGCCATTGAGTATTTTTTTTACAAATGCTTATGGTATAGGATAAAACATAGAGTTTATGGCTTACAAAAATTCTTAGAC
Organism: Bubalus kerabau; assembly: GCF_029407905.1. Taxonomy (NCBI): domain Eukaryota; kingdom Metazoa; phylum Chordata; class Mammalia; order Artiodactyla; family Bovidae; genus Bubalus; species Bubalus kerabau. Next base: position 44,447,076 of record NC_073631.1, read on the forward strand.
AAGAGAGTACATAATATGGTGCTGGGGACAAAATATATTTAAATATTAAATATTAAGGTCTTCTGAATGCCCCTGCAATATTTTCTGTTTGGAAAAAATTGAAGGATTTTCCTGAGGAATTTGCAACAATCATAAAAAATTGGACCAAATTTGCTTTTGTTCCTAGACCTATAATTGGTCTCTGGCCACTAAAAGAAATTTTATAAGCAAAACATCTTTAGATACAAATATAGTTAAGGAGAAAATAGTGTTTCCTTGAAACTACTAAATAAATAAAATTAACATTTAAATGACATTTATCTGAAGATTGGGAAAATATTTTAGTTTAATCCATGTGTCTCACTTTGGCCCTTTTGATGTCAATTTTTTTTCCCATAAATAAAAAAATCACAAAATCTTTTGTATTTGTTCTCAATATGTATCAAAAGGATGGTGAACTGGACAAAAATCATGCTATTAGGAAATAAAAAAGAAATATTGTGAGGTTAAAAAATTACTTTCACAAGAAATACATGATCAAAAATATGTATATGCAGTGAAAAGAACATTGGATACTTTGTAAATGTAATAAATAGAATAAAAGGGAAATTGAATTTTTTCTAAGAAATCAGAAGAAAACCATAGACATAATATTGAAAAGTTAAAAGATGAAGGAGAAGACTAGGTGAACTAATTCAGTTATAAATCAAGAAGAAGCAAATTGAAACTAGACAATAATGAAAACAAGAAAGGACTATTTAGGAAACTCTAGTATGTACATGGAGAAGGAAATGGCAACCCACTCCAGTGTTCTTGCCTGGAGAATCCCAGGGACGGGGGAGCCTGGTGGGCTACCGTCTATGGGGTCGCACAGAGTCGGACACGACTGAAGCGACTTAGCAGCAGCAACAGCAGCAGTATGTACATATGGACACAAGGAAAATAAAATAAAGCAGTACTGAGTCATAGCTTAGTGTCTAAGGCTGATAAGATTTTTTTAGGTTAAGAATAAAAAGAAACATGAAAAGAGATTGTAGACTGTCAATATTTGCCTGAAAAATAATTAAATGAGGCTAAGCTAAAATTTTTATTAACTATTAGCTTCCAGAAGACAATGATCAATATACACTGTGGTTTCTTGAAAAATGATTTGGATCAGCTTGAATGGCATTTCTTTGCCAAAGAAAAAAAAAAAAGACACATATTTTCAGCTACATAAGAGCTTAGAAATAGAAACTAAGGACAATAAAGTCAATACATATCAAAACTTAAAATATATTGTTAAAAAGAAAAGCATATATAATAGATTTTAAAATATTAATGTAAATGAGAAATTTGAACTTTAAAGACAGTAGAATAGGAAAATATTAAACCCAAAGAAAGCAAGTATCCTCTCTCTAAGAAGATACAGCAGAAATTAATAAAGTAGATAATGAAACAAAATAAAAATTTGATATGCCTAATAAATGTTTTTCTAAAGAATAGACAGAGGGACTTCCCTGGCAGTTCAGTGGTTCAGACATCACATTTCCAATTCAGGGGATGTGGGTTTGATCCCTGGTCTGGGAACCAAGATCCCATGTGCTATGTGAAATGGGGAGGGCTCCCCCCACCAAAATAGAAAAATAAATAAATAAATAGAATCTTAGCAAGGAAAGCCTCATAGAAAATAAAAACAAAAATGATTACCTTAGCATTCAGTAAAAGAAAGAAGACAAAATAACTATAGAGAAAGAGGAAGAATCAATTAGTAAATGCAAACATTTACAGATGGCAAATTATAATACTAATAAAAAACTGAAAAACTTTTCCTTCATATAGAATTAAATATAAAAATTTTCTAAGAGGTATAAATCAAGTTAACAACAATTAAAAAATACAAATACAGAAAAGTAGAAATTATATATACTAACATCAAAGAATAACGTTAACAAAAGCTAACATGTAATGTCATACTAATTTGAATTAAATATGAATTATGTGAAACATTTTCTGAGAAAGTTTTCTGGGAAAATAAAATTATTAAAAGTGACGTAAGTTTAGCAATAACCAAGTAAGAAATTAAGTGTTTTATAATCAACCTTGAAAAAAGTTATCTTATAAAACTTTAAAGATAGCCAAGAAAAATTATACCTTATAAAAGTCTCGTCAGTTAAGAAAAAGAGGACAAATGTCTTAATTCAGAATGCTTTGAAATTTCTCATACCATCTGGTCATGATTAATTTACTAGTATGTTTTAATGTGCCATCTGATGTAAACAAGTGAAATCTGGTAAAACATAAGAAACAACAGCTTTTTGGTACTTGGAGAAAAAGGTGACCCAGGACTCTGACCCTTGAATGAAGAAAAAAATGAGATAATTTTTACTATTGTCTTAGTTTTCTGAGAAGAACTTTGGACAGTATAATGGGCTGGGGTTGAGAGAAACTCAAGTAGAGCATAGCTGTCTAGCTGTGTTGTGAAATCAATGATTAGAGTTCAGGGACATTATAGCAAATGTAACTTTTGGTGCAGAATATCAAAAAAGGAGTAATAAAAAAGAAAAGTTCCCTGAAACCTGCATATAATTCCCTTGAATGAACAATAAGGGGTGCATTATAGTAATTCTCCATTATTCTAACAAAAAAAAAAAAAAGAAAGAAAGAAAAACTACCAAAAGGCGATAAATTGAACAATTCCCAGATCATACACAGAGCTAAGAGATATTCAGGTCTGACCAACCAGAATGAAAAGACTATATCAGACATTGCTGAAATTCAGTAGAGGCCATGGAAGGTCTACGTGTTTCTAGTAGGAATAACCTCATCCTAAATTAAAAGCTATTCTAAGCTGATATAACCAGTCATGGAGAAGAACTGAGGCTCATGCCAAACATGTGAGTCAACCAAGTGAGTGATTACCTTGGAAATAGATCTTCTATCTCCAAACAAACCTTCAAATGACTGCATTCCTGGCTAATATCTGATGGCAATTACAGGAGAGACAGCCTACCAGGCTCCTCCATCCATGGGATTTTCCAGGCAAGAGTACTGGAGTGGGTTGCCATTTCTTTCTCCAAGCCACTAAACTTCAGAGTGATTTGTTACATAACAATAGATAATTAAAACATCAAGATGAACTCAGTTACCTTCATTAATTAGTGTCCAACCTACAAAACCAGAAGTCAATGCTAAGCCCAGTGTGTATCATCCCCTTGGGGGAACCAACCAGTTACCTGGGTGAGGAGGTGGTTATTTCGTTGGATCCCTTCCATAGGTAGAAGGGACATTTTTGTCCTCCTAAGAAAATATAAAAATCTAAGTACAGATTTGCCTTTATTGCCAAAAGGATTTGTATAAGAGCAATCACTAGTCAACTTATAAAATACTTATTTTATCACCATGGAATATCCACAATATGGTGTTTTGCCTGGGGATATGCTGCTACTGCTGCTAAGTCACTTCAGTTGTGTCCGACTCTGTGCGACCCCAGAGACAGAAGCCCACCAGGCTCCCCCGTCCCTGGGATTCTCCAGGCAAGAACACTGGAGTGGGTTGCCATTTCCTTCTCCAGTGCATGAAAGTGAAAAGTGAGAGGGAAGTCACTCAGTATAGTTCATGGCAAAAAGACTGGATATTGGTCTCACATGCATAGAGAATAGTCTATCATCCTTACTTATCTATCAGTTCAGTTCAGTTCAGTTGCTTGGTCATTTCCAACTCTTTGTGACTTCATGAACAACAGCACACTAGGCCTCCCTGTCCATCACCAACTCTTGGAGTTTACCCAAACTCATGTCCATTGAGTTGGTGAGGCCATCCAACCATCTCACCCTCTGGCGTCCCCCTTTCCTCCTGCCCTCAATCTTTCCCAACATCAGGGTCTTTTCAAATGAGTCAGCTCTTCACATGAGGTGGCCAAAGTACTGGAGTTTCAGCTTCAACATCAGTCCTTCCAATGAACACCCAGGACTGATCTCCATTAGGATGGACTGGTTGGATCTCCTTGCAGTCCAAGGGACTCTCAAGAGTCTTCTCCAACATCACAATTCAAGAGCATCAATTCTTCAGTGCTCAGCTTTCTTTATAGTCCAACTCTCACATCCATACACGACTACTGGAAAAACCATAGACTTGACTAGATGGACCTTTGTTGGCAAAGTAATGTCTCTGCTTTTGAATATGCTATCTAGGTTGGTCATAACTTTCCTTCCAAGGAGTAAGCGTCTTTTAATTTCATGGCTGCAATCACCATCTGCAGTGATTTTGGAGCTCAAAAAAATAAAGTCAGCCACTGTTTCCACTGTTTAGAAGCCCTCATTTGATAGAGCAGTGGAAACAGCCTGTTGAAGGATCATGTACATTCCTAGCTAAGTGATGACACACTGTGAGCCTGGGTACAAATTTATAGGATGCAGTATATCCTTTAAATCCATAATCAATAAATTGCCATTTACCAATAAGTAGGTACAGAAGTCCGGAGAGACGGCAATGTTCTTACGATTATACTTAATAACTCACTGAAAAAAGATGTTTGCTTCACCTTGTTACAACCTTGAAATGAATGGATTTAGAGTTCTACTGGCCAAGAGAGGACTATTCCAAAGTAAATGCAATTAAGTTTCTAATGAATTGGAAAAAAATGTCTGACTCAAGTCTGCTATCTAGTAGATCTTCAGTTGTTTTCCCCTGATTAATGATATAAAATATTTTTTAAAAGTAAGATCACTTCTAAGATTTGATTATCAATTATACACATAATCCATCTCAGAAACATGAAAGTATTTTTTGCATAGAAAACATTTTAAAATGCCAGGTAAGAGATAAGAAACCAATCAGTAAAATAATTTATCTCTAAATTTGGCATGATGGACTTTAATTGCTGCTGCTGCTGCTAAGTCACATCAGTCGTGTCCAACTCGGTGTGACCCCATAGACAGCAGCCCACCAGTGTTTCTGGGATTCTCCAGGCAAGAACACTGGAGTGGGTTGCCATTTCCTTCTCCAATGCATGAAAGTGAAAAGTGAAAGTGAAGTCATGTCCGACTCTTAGCGACCCCATGGACTATGGCCTACCAGGCTCCTCCGTCCATGGGATTTTCCAGGCAAGAGTACTGGAGTGGGTTGCCATTGCCTTCTCTGGGACTTTAATTAGGTTTCCTCTATTTTTATATCATAAATCCTAAGAAGAATTTCTCATTTAGAAATTTACATAATTAATGTGAATTCCTCTTGAATCTATTTGTATCATCTAATCTGTACAATCATATCAAACACCCACTTCCAACAACACAAGAGAAAACTCTACACATGGGCATCACCAGCCGGTCAATACTGAAATCAGATTGATTATATTCTTTGCAACTGAATATGGAGAAGCTCAATGCAGTCAGCACAAACAAGATGGGAGCTGACTGTGGCTCAGATTATGAATTCCTTATTGCAAAATTCAGACTTAAATTGTAGAAAGTAGGGAAAATCACTAGACCATTCAGGTATGACCTAAACAAATCCCTTATGATTATACAGTGGAATCGACAAATAGATTCAAAGGATTAGATCTGATAAACAGAATGCCTGAAGAACTATGGACAGAGGTTTGTAACATTGTACAGGAGGTGGTAATCAAAACCATCCCCAAGAAAAAGAAATGTAAGAAGGCAAATTGGTTGTCTGAAGAGGCCTTACAAATATAGCTAAGAAAAGAAGAGAAGTGAAAGGCAAGGAGAAAGGAAAGATATATCCATCTGAATCCAGAGCTCCAAAGAAGAGAAAGGAGAGATAAGAAAGCCTTCCTAAGTGATCAATGCAAAGAAATAGAGGAAAACGATAAAATAGAAAAGACCAGAGATCTCTTCAAAAAATTAGAGATACCAAGGAAACATTTCATGCAACGATGGGCACAATAAAGGACAGAAGTGGTATTCACCTAACAGAAGAAGAAGGTATTAAGAAGAGGTGGCAAGAATACACAGAATAACTGTACAAAAAATATATTAATGACCCAGATAACCACAGTGGTGTAATCACTCACCTAGAGCCAGACGTCCTGGAGTGCAAAGTCAAGCGGACCTTAGGAAGCATCACTACGAACAAAGCTAGAGGAGGTGATGGAATACCAAATGAGCTGTTTCAAATCCTAAAAGATGATGCTGTGAAAGTGCTGCACTCAATTTGCCAGCAAATTTGGAAAACTCATTAGTGGCCACAGGACAGGAAAAGATCAGTTTTCATTCAAATACCAAAGAAAGGCCAATGCCAAAGAATGTTCTAACTATCACACAATTGCACCCATCTCACACACTAGCAGAGTAATGCTCAAAATTCTCCATGCAATGATTCAACAGTATGTGAATTGAAAACCTCCAGATGTTCAAGCTGGATTTAGAAAAAGCAGAAGTACCAGAGATAAAATTGTCACCATTTGCTGGATCACAGAAAAAACAAGAGAATTCCAGAAAAAACATATATTTCTGCTTTATTGACTGCACTAAAATCTTTGTGTGGATCACAACAAACTGTGGAAAATTCTTAAAGAGATAGGAATACCAGACCACCTTACCTGCCTCCTGAGAAATCTGTATTCAGGTCAAGAAGCAACACTTAGAATCGTACATGGAGCAACAGACAGGTTCCAAACTGGGAAAGGAGTACATCAAGGCTTTATATTGTCACCCTGCTTACTTAACTTATATGCAGAGTACATCATGTGAAATGCTGGGCTGGATGAAGAACAAGCTGGAATCAAGTTTGCCAAGAAAAATATCACCAATCTCAGATATGTGGATGACCACCCTCATGGCAGAAAGCAAAGAGGAACTAAAGAGCTTTCTTGATGAAAGTGAAAGAGGAGAGTGAAAAAGCTAGCTTAAAAATTGACATCCAAAAAACTAAGTTCATGGCAACCAGTCCCATCACTTCATGGCAAATAGATGGGGAAGCAGTGGAAACAATGACAGACTTTATTTTTTTGGGCTCCAAAATCACTGCAGATGGTGATTGCAGCCATGAAATTAAAAGACACTTGCTCCTTGGAAGAAAAGCTATGACAAACCTGGATAGCATATTAAAAAGCAGAGGCATACTTTGCCAAAAAAGATCTGTCTGGTTAAAACAGGTCTGTCTGTGGTTTTTCCAGTAGTCATGTCTGGGTGTGAGAATTGGACCATAAAGAAAGCTGAGCATCAAAGAATTGATGCTTTTGAACTGTGGTGTTGGAGAAGACTCTTGAGAGTCCCTTGGATGGCAAGGAAAAAAAAATCCAGTCAATCCTAAAGGAAATCAGTCCTGAATATTCACGGGAAGGACAGATGCTGAAGCTGAAGTTCCAAGACTTTGGCCACCTGATGCAAAGAACTGACTCATTGGGAAAGACCCCTGATACTGGGAAAGATTGAAGGCTGGACAAGAAGGGGACGATAGAGGATGACATGGCTGGACGACATCACCGACTTGATGGAGATGAGTTTGAGCAAGCTCTGGGAGTTGGTGATGGACACGGAAGCCTGGCATGCTGCAGTTCATGGGGTCACAAAGAGTCAGACTGGACTGAGCTACCTAAGTGAACTGTACTTCTACAATCGTATCAGTAACATCACCACTTACCGTTTAAAAATCCTGGTCTTTTTGTCCTACATCCCCCTCTTCTCAGCTTTCAGAAATGGTGGCTCTTTCTGCTTCTGGTTTTCTTAGAATTCAGATTTTCTTTTCCCCAGGTCCCTTTGCCTGTATGGGTTCAGTGAATCATTAAGCCCTAATCTCATTTCTCTAGGTCATTAACTTTATTTTTGTCCTTTCTTCATTAAAATTTTGAATTTTTTTTTGCACTAAATTGTTAATGAGGAAATGTCATCTAAGCTACCATATTTAGGCACTTTGAATTTAAAGCCAAAGACGATTATAGTGAATAATAAGTTACACTTTTTAAACTGAGGTCGTTGACCATGGGCATATTTCTAGGTATGTTAATTCAGCATGTTTTCAGCATCTAAAATAATTAAGAGTATTAATTTTTATTAATTTAGTATTATTAATATCAGATTTTATGCTGAGAATAAGAATAAGACACAGTATCTGCCTGGAAGGCACTTACTGGCTAGCAGATTCATGAAGAGAAATATAAATCCCTGGGGTGTCTGACAAAGATTCATTACACTTAGAAATCCCCCTACTAAATACTCTATATTTTGATATATGATCTTCTTTAGTCAGAACAATTTCACAGTGTCTAACTTAAATTGAAGCTGATTTGGATCACTTTTAACATTGCTTTTATTTTTCGTAGTTACAATATAAATTAGATTATTTTTAAGTTATATCAAAACAAATCTGTCCATACCAAGCAAGCTAATATAAATGGTTAACAAACTACTATAATTTTTCCAACATTATTGTCACAACCATGATGGTTTCAGCTCCTTAGGCTTGGGAATCATTATTTTGATACCTTATTCTGTTGAGGTGTATGTTGATTTGTGATAACGCCTCCCTACAAATGAAGCACTGAATCATGTGTTCCGGCCCTATGTAAAAATAAAAGATAAAAGAGACAAAGCTGGGAGAAAGGACTTAAAATTTAAAAAAATGGTAAGGAAATAAATGTAAGTAACAGAATAAACTGGAAGAAGCACAAGATGGAATCAAGATTGCCAGGAGAAATATCAATAACCTCAGATATGCAGATGACACCACCCTTATGGCAGAAAGTGAAGAGGAACTAAAAAGCCTCTTGATGAAAGTGAAAGAGGAGAGTGAAAAAGTTGGCTTAAAGCTCAACATTCAGAAAACGAAGATCATGGCATCTGGTCCCACCACTTCATGGGAAATAGATGGGGAAACAGTGTCAGACTTTACTTTTTTGGGCTTCAAAATCACTGCAGATGGTGACTGCAGCCATGAAATTAAAAGACGCTTACTCCTTTGAAGAAAAGTTATGACCAACCTTGATAGCATATTCAAAAGCAGAGACATTACTTTGCCAACAAAGGTCCGTCTAGTCAAGGCTATGGTTTTTCCTGTGGTCATGTATGGATGTGAGAGTTGGACTGTGAAGAAGGCTGAATGCTGAAGAATTGATGGTTTTGAACTGTGGTGTTGGAGAAGACTCTTGAGAGTCCCTTGGACTGCAAGGAGATCCAACCAGTCCATTCTGAAGGAGATCAGCCCTGGGTTTTCTTTGGAAGGAATGATGCTAAAGCTGAAACTCCAGTACTTTGGCTACTTCATGTGAAGAGCTGACTCATTGGAAAAGACCCTGATGCTGGGAGGGATTGGGGGCAGGAGGAGAAGGGGACGACAGAGGATGAGATGGCTGGATGGCATCACCGACTCTATGGACATGAGTCTGAGTGAACTCCGGGAGTTGGTGATGGACAGGGAGGCCTGGTGTGCAGTGGTTCATGGGGTCACAAAGAGTCGGACACGACTGAGCGACTGAACTGAAATGAACTGAACAGAAGTAAACTAAGTTTTGTCGTTTAAATTTCTTACATTAAAAAAATACAGCATGGAATTTATTTGTTTGGGTGGGTGATACTAAAAAGATTTATTGCAATTTAATATTTGATTTCTTAATAATTTGAGGAATAAGGTAGTGTTGCAATAGAACAGCTGAGTTAAAATAATTAGTAAAAGGGGCAGGATAAATAAATCATGTCAAATAGAGTGTCCATTAGGTTGGTGATCTTTGATAGTCTGGACCTGGATGGATTTTAGTAAATGTCACTTATCTAAAATTAATTATCTGAAACTGAAAATATTCATAATCTAGTCAAGAAGTCAAAAAGCATTCACTCTACTAAAATGTTTTAAGAAGTCAAAACATAATAGCAAAACATTGCACTGAAAATACACGGTTAAATGTCCTAGATTAAGGGTAGGGGCAAGGGTAAGACTAAGTTGCTTGAAAACTTCTTCATAAGGATTTCTCCCTGCCTAACAGTGTTGCATGAATAAAATATCACTATATTTATAAAGTGAATAAGTTGGAAAAATTTTTAATCCTTCAGATTGGATGTAATATAAATGGCTATGCTAAAATAAACTTGATGATATGCAGATATATGAATTCAATTAAATAATGCATGAATGATAAGGGAATTGAAAATGAACTTAAATAATTTCAGACATATAAGTACACTTTCATTACATTCTCAATCCTGTATTTATGTAGGAACTATATAGTATAGAGAATAACATATTCTATAATTTGTTATCACAGTAAATAAATCAATTAAGATGACAGAGTAGTAAGATCCTGAGCTCACTTTCTTCCACAGACACACCAAAATTACAGCCATGTATAGAATTATCTCTGAGAATGACTTAAAGACTAGCATAAAGGATTTTGTACAACTAAAGAAAAGGCCGCACGGAGAACGTTAGGAGGGACAGAGACTTGGTCTAGTCAGAACCCACACTCCCAGTGCAATAATCCACAAGAGGGATTATAATCCACAACGATGGAGGTCTCTTCTGAGCAGGTTTGAGGGGCTGAAGCCTCACACTGAACTTCCCAGACCAGGACACCGGTACCGGGAAAGTAAGTCTCCATAATGTCTGGCTCTAAAAACCAGCAGGGCTTACTACTTCTGGGAGAGGAAGAGGTCTAGAGGAAACTGAAACTCTGCTCTTAAAGGACTCGTTTCACATTCTCACTTACTCTGAGACCCAGCACAGAGTCAGTAGCTTGAAAAGTGTTTGAGTCATAGGAGAAAGATATTCATTGATTCATTTTAATGCATATGTCTAGGGGAGGGGATCTGATGGAACTCTCTCTGGGGATGAAAGCACTGTTAAGTACCATTTATTCTTTTTCTAACTGTTTTCCATCAGTTGGCTTGACACTGGCATCAATTTTGTCACTCTCCATCAATTTAGCTAAAGCTGAGGGCCCCTGCCCTGCTGTTCTCCTGAGGACCTCCCCCTCTCATACTCCCCACCACAGCTAGCCCCTCAAAAGCAGCTTCCACACTAGGGAACTCTGAGCACCAGCATACCTCCAGCAGTCATGACCAGACCACTCAGTCAGCCATCCTGGGGACCAACCATGCACATGTGCAAACCCACAGGAGTCATGGCTGGGTCTTGCCACCAGCCTGCATGGGATCCAACCTCATATGGCCAGAACAAGTCACCCAACCACAGTAGGAAGGCATATCCAGTCCATACAGGAGTACCCCTGGAGCACCTGGATTTTATGACCTTTGGGGATTGTGTTATTGGACCTACAGGACACCTTCTATATAGGGCCACTCTCTCAAGACTAGGAGGTGTGGCTGATATACTATACATAGAAACAAACAAAGAAAGTTAGGAAGAGTGAGAAGACAAAGAATAGCTTTCAAAAGAAAGAACAAGACAAAACTTCAGGAAAAGAACTAAGCAAAGTGAAGATAAGTAATTTACCAGACAAAGAATTCAAAATAATACTCATAAAGATCCTCATTGAACTTGGGATAAGAATGGATGAACTCAGTGAGAACTTCAACAAAGAAACTGAAAATATTAAACACAGCCCAACAGAACTGAAGAATACAATAATTGCAATGAAAGATTATACTAAGAGGAAATCAATAGCAGATTGGAGGTTGCAGAAGAGTGGATCAGCAATCTGGAAGACAAACAAGTATAAACCATCCAACCAGAACAGCAAAAAGAAAAAAGAAAAAAAGAAATGAGGATAGCTTAAGGGACCTCTGGGACAGCACAAGATGTACTAACATTTCCATGTTAGTTCATTAGTTAGACACTATAAAGAAAGGACAGTAAACCTATTTGAAGAAATAATGGCTGAAAAGTTCCCTAACCTGATGAAAAAAAGAGACATTCAAATGCAGGAAGCACAAAGTCTTCTAAAGCATGAGAGACCCACACCAAGGCACATTATATTTAAAATGTTGAAAGTCAAATTGAGAATCTTAAAAGCAGCAAGAAAAAAACAACTATATGCATACAAGAGACTCCCCATAAGACTAACAGCTGATTTTTCAGCAGAAACTTTATAGGACAGAAGGGACTGATAGATAAAATAGGTAAAGAGGATTAGGAGGTACAAACTACTAGTCATGAAATAAATAAGTCATGAGAATGGGATATCCAGAATAAAAAAGGATTATAGTCAATAATAACATAGTAACTTTGTATGTTAACAGATGGTGATCAAATTCACAAAGCATATAAATGTTGAAGCAATATGTTGTACAACTTAAATTAATATAATATTGTACATAAATTATACTTTAATAAAATAAGCAAATTTTTTTTAAAAAGTAAATAAAGCAATTCAAGAAGTAATTGGCCCATTTGTCTCCCTATAGTTACACACTTTCTGGACTAGGTAAAATTAGAATGGGAGATTTGATCAAAGTTAATTCAGGCATAAAAGCTGTTCAATACATGGAAAACAAACATTAACCAAATTGTAGAGGAGTAAAAGAATAATTCACAAGACAAAAAAAGAGGATTTACATTTCTACCTTTGACATACACTGAAGATACAGCATACAGAACATTGAGAATACAGGCTTGGAAACTTTCTAGGCACAAACTTTCTTGGAAACTTTCTTGCTCTTGAGCTTGCAGTTCTATGGAGAGAGATGAGCCTCAAAGATTTGCAATTTAAGTTGTGTTTGGTTTTTGATATTTGAAAGGCTTATAGACCAAAATGACTTTTCAGGCTGTACAGACTATATCATGCTAGTGTCAAATTGAAATTCAAATCATTTCTTATTTCACCCTTATTCTGTGAAACTTTAAAAAATCCTAAAAAAAAATCTAGTGGGTATATTTTCTCCTTTCAATAAAAAAATAATAGTTTTTATTAAGTATAGCACTGGTGCATATACTTTTGAATACACCAGCTACACAGTTTTTTTTTTTTTCACAGTTTGAAAGAAAGTTATATATAAAAAAAGCCCTGGGTCATTTAATCTATGGAGTATATTTAGAGAAATCAAAGGCTGGCTGTTTTGCAAATTTGCATTCAATAAAAATTTTGTCAAATACTCCGTTGCAGATAAAATTCTGGACTTAAGGGGAATAAGCTGGATTCAGCAAAATGTTTCCAATCTTCTAAGAAACTTCCTTTAACATATTATATTCTGTAATTGTTATCATGTAGATTTGGTGTGATATAAAGACTGTTTAAGTGAATTATGACATCTTAGTCTTAGTATTCTATTTTTCAAGGTAATAATATATAAGAAATTCATATATTCTTGCAGTTTCCTGAAATTTCCTGTGTGCATATATTCAAGTTTGCACAGACATCTGAAATACATCTATGCTATTGCATAACTATATTATGGGTGAATAAAAGATAGTTCAAATTAAATTTTTAAAAAATAATTCCTTTTATATAAATCAAATTAGTAAAATAATTATACATCAAAGTGTGTTACTGGATTATACTTTATTCACTCCAAGGTATTTTTCTAGTATGCATGAAAATGACTTTTCTGTCAAAACAAATTTAAATTTTATGGATATGCTGAAATTCAATATATACTCTATAAACATCTAATTTATGACATTTACTTGCTTCTTCTTGAGAACATGGGACTCACAAGTACACAGGTTTTCACTACAACCATCACTAAGTAAAAAAAAAGAAAAATGACACATTAAAAGATGCTCAGTATCTTTGAGATACTGAGATATCATGAGATATCACCTCATACCTGTCAGAACAACTATCATCAAAAAGAATACAAATAACAAACGTTAGCAAAAATGTGGGGAAAAGGGAAACCTCATATACTGTTGGTGGAAATGTAAGTTAGTGCCGCCACTGTGCAAAACAGTTTTTTCAAAAAACTAAAAATAGAACTACCATATAACCCAGCAATTCCACTCCTGGGTATATATCTGAAAAAAAAAAGAAACAGAAATGCTAATTCTAAAAGATACATGCATCCCAGTGTTCATAGCAGCATTACTTAAAACTGCCAAAATATAAAAGCAGCCTAAGTAAAAGAACATATGATATTCTTGCACACTTAATATATGTATATATTAATATATTGTTGTTTTGTCACTAAGTCATGTCTGAATCTGTGTGACCCCATGGACTTTAGCCCTCCAGGCTCCTCTGTCCATGGGATTTCCTAGGCAAGAATACTGGAGTGGGTTACCATTTCCTTCTCCAAGGGATCTTCCTGACCAAGGTATCGAACCTGCATTTCCTGTAAATTGAATGTTACCTTTAAAATTTTATGAAAATTGAAAAGTGGGAAAACAAGGAAACAAAAAAAGAAAAGAAAAACAAAACAAAACAAAAACAGAGGGCCAGCTTCAGTACAAAGGCAAGGAACTAATATTTTCTAGTACTACCTGCTGTACCAGGTAATGAGTTACTTAATTGAAACCATGTAATAATGCTGCAAAGTAAATTCTCACTCCATTTCACAAGTAGGAAATTTTTAGAGGAAATAAGCAATATTTCTAACATTAAACTACTAGGAAATAAATGTAATTGATATTGAAATCCAAGACAGTTTGAATCCAAAGATTTCATTATGAAAATAATAAATCACTTTGTACATTCATGGTACTTTTAAAGCTTCTACAATATCCGAAGGATAATACTGAGCACTTTTTATAATTTCAAACTTTCCTGTGCCAATTCTTTTTCCTATTATACTTAACTTCTTAAAAAAATTATTATCATTGAGTTTACCTAATTAAAAAAATGTGATATGCAGATGGAGAAAAGATAGCTTATTACAACTAACATAACTAAACTCTGAATTATTTTTTCTTATTGACCTATGTTAACAATAGAACAATTCATTATGATTTAGAATTAAAAGTGTGCTACAAACTGTCTTATGGTTGACTTGTGTTACATGAAATATTCTTGATTCAGAGTGATAATACATGAAATATGCTTGAGGAACATTATACATGGAAAGAATAATGCTTACCTGATAATAACAAGATTCTGCTTTTAAAATAATGGCTTAGTTGAGCTACAGTTGGGAAACTAGTAATGAATTCTAAGTACAGATATGTAGGAATTTATAAAAATATGAAGCTATAAAAAGAGTTGGTTTTATTGAAAAGCCATAGCTAAAATATTTGCTCTGATCATTCACTGAATAATTTTTATATCCCCAATGTTAAGGCCAGCAAGTCATTTCACTACAAGTTCTGGGCAAAAATAGTCATTTAAAAAATCTTCATAAAACTTCACATTATCTCAAATGCTCTGTACTTATTATTAGACCTTTATTTTCACAGAGATGGTATTCACCTACAAAATATTTTTTAAAAATTTAAATTACCAGCTTCAGAAAGATAGAATAGAATGGTTATACACAACTTGCAAATGGACACTAAAGACAATTTCATTGAATTCTTCCTGGATAAGTTATTGTGATTTCTCTTTTGTCTTCCCACCAGAGAAAACTGTTATCCATGTGCCTTTAGTTTACCATCTAAGTTGTAGAAATTAAAATCCTCAGAGGAGCCATTTATTATCAAGTGACTCAAATGACTGAGTCAGAACAATTCAGCACTTGGAAACTGTAGTTACTTAGCTGCTTTTTCTAATTTCAGCTTAGTCTGTGAAAAAAATAAAGAAAGCTTTAACAGGTACATGCCTTTTAAAATTCTGGCTTCAGCTAATATACAGGAGGTCATCTTTCTCCTAAGACAGGCATTTATTTTCTTTATAAAGAATAACACATCTTATAACTTTTTATGCAAAGACCTAGTATTCAGGCAGGGCACAAATGCTTATAGCCTATACTGTATTTGGGATCATTTTATGGCCTTTTCTTGCCTGTCAGAGTCAACCATAGTGACTGAAGGGAGAAATATACTAATAATTGAATTGATTTTCTTATTTTTCATAACATTAAAGTATATCTATAAATCATCACTTTCATAAATGGAAAACTTTCCAAGTATTTAATTAAACTCATAGATTCCTATAAGCACTGAGTACCATACTATATAATAACAATATATTTTATATTTTTATTTTTTAATGTGACTTTTCCAGATTTTAAAAGTGATATATATAGTCACTCTTCTGGTAATGAATGCATACCCTACCACATATAACAATTATAAATTCTATACAAAATATATAAATAATGCTATTTGAAATACCTGGGAGTGACCAAAACCAGGCAGAAACTACAGATAGGTAAACTCTTGAAGAAAATAAAAATCTCTCCTTTTAGTGAGATTTGTGTGAAATTTTTTCATGAAGAATTTTTATCTGAGGATTTTCCGCTAGTCCATAGGCAAAGATAACCGACATTCAAACAGAAATCTATAATTTTATTGGCAGGGCTGCCAAAACTGCTGAAACATTAGTGAAAGAATCTTAGAAAGGGGGAAGTCACAAGGAAATGAGACCTAGTATCTTTGTTTAAGTTCTGCCAAAAGTCTGAAATAGTCCAAAAAGTGCTATTCTTCTTACTTATATTCATATTTTTAGCAGAGGTCCTAATAATATAGATAATAGGGAAAATACAAACTGTTCAAGAGACTTTAGAGAAATAAAGATGATAAAGAAATATTCTGAAAAATTTAATGACAACATATTTGATGAGTTAGATAGTATGGACAAATTCACTGAAAGATACAAATTATTAATAGTATAGCTCACTCAGGAATAAACAAATCATCTGATAGCCCTATATATGTTAAAGAACATAAAACTTGTCTTTAAAAACCTTTAATCAGAAAGTAAGAGGAAGGCAAGAAAAGATTATCTTGTATTCCACTTAAAGCTACTTGGTGATACAATTTAATCCATACAGAAAGATGAAAAATTCTGGAATCCCAAAACAGACGAAGAGGTTCAAGTATCTGTATGAAAAGAACTATGGACAAGATATCCAGAGAAACGGTTAAATCTCTGAAAGCCGCTAGTGTGTCCCATGATGAAAAAGGTCAGCTTTAAACACCTGCCAAATCTAGAAATGGTTCTGCCCTCTGACAATTATACCAGGCAGGTCAGATCTTTACTGTTTCCTTTTCTCCATTACATATGCTGATCCAGTAAGGGGAAGAAACTTCGTTAACAAGTCAGGGGTTGGAGAAAGGAACATATAAAATGTGGGGGAAAAAAAGAATTATGCATACAGCCTCTTTCTGCTTCAGGCTGGTGTCTTGCAGTCCAGAGATGGGAAAGAAGAAAAGTTGAGGAGAGAAGGGGTGACATTTAAACTATTTATTACTAGTCTGAACTGAACTTAAAATTACTGAACATTCAGCACCAACAATGACCTGAAAAGTCATGACACTTTCCCAAAATTTCATCCAGCAGAGTAAGATCAAACAAAGAGAAGAAACATAAACAGGTAGCCTTGGTGGCTCAGACGGTAAAGAATCTTCCTGCAATGTGGGAGACCTGGGTTTGATCCCCAGGTTGGGAAGATCCCCTGGAGAAGGAAATGTCTACCCACTCCGGTATTCTTGCCTGGAAAATCTCAGGGACAGAGGAGCCTGGAGGGCTACAGTCCATGGAGTCACATAGAGTTGGACACGACCAAGTGACTAACACTTATAAGAAACTATTCATATAATCCTAGAGGTAAGTACATTTTTTTTCAATGTTTTATCTCCAGTTTTAAGATATAAAATAACAAACTTTCTTTGGTTGTGGTGTATTAACTCTGTAATCCACTGCTGAATTTTATTTATTCTATTAATTTACATAATTTTATACAATCTATATAATTATTTGGAATTTTACATTAATAAATAATTTACATTAATGTACTAATTTACATTAATAAACTAGCATCATTAATAAAATATGTTCTATACTTTTCTACTCATGCCTTTTTTTATATTTTGTTATTATGATTATAAAATTTTATAATAAAGATCAGAGATATTCCTACTTTTTGGAGTAGAATGCTTTTAATGTTATTGCAATTATCTTTACCTAATGTAGAAATGTCACAGAATATGGCTGTGACAGCATCTGATCTTTGAACATTTTAATGTATAGAAATGTAATACCATTCTAGTCTCGTCTACTAAAACTGCATCAGTCACATTTCTGTGTCTCTCTTGGAGGAAATTCTCACCTTGGAAGTCAGCAAGTGTTACAAAAGAAGATGTTCTTTTTCTCCTTTCTTTTTCCAGGAGAGTCAGTTTTTAAACATTGACTAGCATACTACAGAAGCTAAAATATAGATAAAAGGTAAGAGTCTTAGGTGAAAGCAAGGAAATTATAGCTCAAAACTTCAAAAGAGTTAGGAATTAACATCTTTATGTGAACAAATGATAATCAAACACCAATTATGAGGTTAAGAAAATTTCTAGAAAATGGATATACACGGATTAAAAAAAGTAGTGTCCTTTGTCTTACAAAACTTCCATTCTTGGGGAGAATAAGACAAACAGATGAAAGAATAAATGAAAGAATTAATAGCAAGAATAGAGTGAGGGGCAAAGTACAGTTACAAAAAAGCAAGAGTTAGTAGACATATAAGATTTTTAATTTTAAATATTTATAAAACAAAATGGTCCTAAAATTCCAAGGTGTACCAAGTTTCATCTCACTTCATGTCATGAGGTTATGTGCAAAATTGAGTATTTTATTTGAGATTATATACAAAATCTAAACTTTAAAAATCTACTTGTAAACATTATAAACAAACTTTCTGACTATTATAATTCACTGAGAAATTAGAGGTGAATTTCAAATTTTTTATCTTTATAATACACATAGATGAAATTGCCTTTAATATTAGTGTTTTCAAAATTATTTTTGATCAATAGAGTTTATTTTCCAAGAATACTTTAAATGTGTAGTTATGTAATGATTTAATCAACAGTCAACATCTCTAGATTTATTTTCCCATAATTAAAGCCAGAAGTAAAGTGTTCTTGAATTTTTACTGAATTTTTTTTTCCTTCAGAGTGAAAGCTGTGTTCTTTATGAGAAAGTTATATAGAAAAGTACAATTAAGTAATACTAAATTGAATTTTTTTTAATGTATAAAATTAAATCTTGCTTTTCTCCTGCATTAGTGAAGATATAATCTACTACAACTGAATAAAGACCAAAGTTTCCAATTTAAATAACTGCTATTTTGGATGCAAACAAATGATTAAAAATAACTATTGGAAAAATTGTGTTTAATACAAAGGGGAGGTTTTTAACCTCCCCTTCTCAATAAATGGTCTACCTAGAGAATAACCAGTTAACTTGCTCTTAATAACATTTTGAATTTAGAATATTTTCAATCATCATATAATTATTGAAATTCAAAGTGTTTCCATTTAAACATACTTTCCATTTATAGTGATGCTAATGGTTATAAAGTAAATTAAGGATGATATGAATATAATAGGAGGTAACCCCAAAATCACTGCAGATGGTGACTGCAGCCATGAAATTAAAAGATGCTTACTCCTTGGAAGAAAAGTTATGACCATTTTGAGTTTATTTTTGCGTATGGTGTTAGAAAGTGTTCTAGTTTCATTCTTTTACAAGTGGTTGACCAGATTTCCCAGCACCACTTGTTAAAGAGATTGTCTTTAATCCATTGTATATTCTTGCCTCCTTTGTCAAAGATAAGGTGTCCATATGTGCATGGATTAATCTCTGGGCTTTCTATTTTGTTCCATTGATCAATATTTCTGTCTTTGTGCCAGTACCATACTGTCTTGATGACTGTGGCTTTGTAGTAGAGCCTGAAGTCAGGTAGGTTGATTCCTCCAGTTCCATTCTTCTTTCTCAAGATCGCTTTGGCTATTCGAGGTTTTTTGTATTTCTATACAAATTGTGAAATTATTTGTTCTAGCTCTGTGAAGAATACCGTTGGTAGCTTGATAGGGATTGCATTGAATCTATAGATTGCTTTGGGTAGTATACTCATTTTCACTATATTGATTCTTCCAATCCATGAACATGGTATATTTCTCCATCTGTTAGTGTCCTCTTTGATTTCTTTCACCAGTGTTTTATAGTTTTCTATATATAGGTCTTTAGTTTCTTTAGGTAGATATATTCCTAAGTATTTTATTCTTTCCGTTGCAATGGTGAATGGAATTGTTTCCTTAATTTCTCTTTGTGTTTTCTCATTATTAGTGTATAGGAATGCAAGGGATTTCTGTGTGTTGATTTTATATCCTGCAACTTTACTATAGTCATTGATTAGTTCTAGTAATTTTCTGGTGGAGTCTTTAGGGTTTTCTATGTAGAGGATCATGTGATCTGCAAACAGTGAGAGCTTTACTTCTTCTTTTCCAATTTGGATTCCTTTTATTTCTTTTTCTGCTCTGATTGCTGTGGCCAAAACTTCCAAAACTATGTTGAATAGTGATGGTGAAATTGGGCACCCTTGTCATTAAAGATCTAAACGTAAGACCAGAAACTATAAAACTCCTAGAGGAGAACATAGGCAAAACACTCTCTGACATACATCACAGGAAATAAAAGCAAAAATAAACAAATGGGACCTAATTAACCTTAAAAGCTTAAAACCTTAAAACCTAAAAAGCACATCAAAGGAAACTATTAGCAAGGTGAAAAGACAGCCTTCAGAATGGGAGAAGATAATAGCAAATGAAGCAACTGACAAACAACTAATCTCAAAAATATACAAGCAACTCCTACAGCTCAACTCCAGAAAAATAAATGACCCAATGAAAAAATGGGCCAAAGAACTAAATAGACATTTCTCCAAAGAAGACATACAGATGGCTAACAAACACATGAAAAGATGCTCAACATCACTCATTATCAGAGAAATGCAAATCAAAACCACTATGAGGTACCATTTCACACCAGTCAGAATGGCTGCGATCCAAAAGTCTACAAGTAATAAATGCTGGAGAGGGTGTGGAGAAAAGGGAGCCCTCTTACACTGTTGGTGGGAATGCAAACTAGTACAGCCACTATGGAGAACAGTGTGGAGATTCCTTAAAAAACTGGAAATAGACCTGCCTTATGATCCAGCAATCCCACTGCTGGGCATACACACTGAGGAAACCAGAAAGGAAAGAGACACGTGTACCCCAATGTTCATCGCAGCACTGTTTATAATAGCCAGGACATGGAAGCAACCTAGATGTCCATCAGCAGATGAATGGATAAGAAAGCAGTGGTACATATACACAATGGAGTACTACTCAGCCATTAAAAAGAATACATTTGAATCAGTTCTAATGAGGTGGATGAAACTGGAGCCTATTATACAGAGTGAAGTAAGCCAGAAAGAAAAACACCAATACAGTATACTAACGCATATATATGGAATTTAGAAAGATGGTAACAATAACCCTGTGTACGAGACAGCAAAAGAGACACTGATGTATAGAACAGTCTTATGGACTCTGAAAGAGAGGGAGAGGGTGGGAAGATTTGGGAGAATGGCATTGAAACATGTGTAATATCATGTATGAAACGAGTTGCCAGTCCAGGTTCGATGCACGATACTGGATGCTTGGGGCTGGTGCACTGGGACGACCCAGAGGGATGGTGTGGGGAGGGAGGAGGGAGGAGGGTTCAGGATGGGGAAACACATGTATACCTGTGGCGGATTCATTTTGATATTTGGCAAAACTAATACAATTATGTAAAGTTTAAAAAATAAAATAAAATTTAAAAAAATAAAATAAATATAATCTAAAAAAAAAAAAAGTTATGACCAACCTAGATAGCATATTCAAAAACAGAGACATTACTTTGCCAACAAAGGTCCATCTAGTCAAGGCTATGGTTTTTCCTGTGGTCATGTATGGATGTGGCCATGGGCGGCGGCCGGAAGGAGATACCCCATGCCCCAAGCCCGAGGCCAAGGGCGGCGTTGGGGAGGAGCAAACGCATGACCAAGGCCAGGGGCGGTGGCCAGGAGGATCAACCCCACATGCAAGGAGCTGTGGCTGCACGGGGGCAGGAGGGCCTAGAGGAGCTATCCCACATTGAAGGCCAGGAAGGGCGGTGGTGAGGAGATACCCCTTGTTCAAGGTAAGGAGCAATGGCTGCGCTTTGCTGGAGCAGCCGTGAAGAGATACCCCATGCCCAAGGTAAGAGAAACCCAAGTAAGACGGTAGGTGTTGCAAGAGGGCATCAGAGGGCAAACACACTGAAACCATACTCACAGAAAACTAGTCAATCTAATCACACTAGGACCACAGCCTTGTCTAACTCAATGAAACTAAGCCATGCCCATGGGGCAACCCAAGACAGGCAGGTCATGGTGGAGAGATTTGACAGAATGTGGTCCACTGGAGAAGGGAATGGCAAACCACTTCAGTATTCTTGCCTTGAGAACCCCATGAACAGTATGAAAAGGCAAAATGATAGGATACTGAAAGAGAAACTCCCCAGGTCAGTAGGTGCCCAATATGCTACTGGAGATCAGTGGAGAAATAACTCCAGAAAGAATGAAGGATGGAGCCAAAGCAAAAACAATACCCAGCTATGGATGTGACTGGTGATAGAAGCAAGGTCTGATGCTGTAAAGAGCAATATTGCATAGGAACCTGGAATGTCAGGTCCATGAATCAAGGCAAATTGGAAGTGGTCAAACAAGACATGGCAAGAGTGAAGGTCGACATTCTAGGAATCAGCAAACTGAAAGGGACTAGAATGGGTGAATTTAACTCAGATGACCATTATATCTACTACTGCGGGCAGGAATCCCTCAGAAGAAATGGAGTGGCCATCATGGTCAACAAAAGAGTCCAAAATACAGTACTTGGATGCAATCTCAAAAACGACAGAATGATCTCTGTTCGTTTCCAAGGCAAACCATTCAATATCACAGTAACCAAAGTCTATGCCCCAACCCATAACGCTGAAGAAGCTGAAGCTGAATGGTTCTATGAAACCTACAAGACCTTTTAGAACTAACACCCAAAAAAGATGTCCTTTTCATTATAGGGGACTGGAATGCAAAAGTAGGAAGTCAAGAAACACCTAGAGAAACAGGCAAATTTGGCCTTGGAATACGGAATGAAGCAGGGCAAAGACTGATAGAGTTTTGCCAGGAAAATGCACTGGTCATAACAAACACCCTCTTCCAACAACACAAAAGAAGACTCTATACATGGACATCACCAGATGGTCAACACCGAAATCAGATTGATTTTATTCTTTGCAGCCAAAGATGGGGAAGCTCTATACAGTCAGCAAAAACAAGACCGGGAGCTGACTGTGGCTCAGACCATGAACTCCTTACTGCCAAATTCAGACTGAAATTGAAGAAAGTAGGGAAAACCACTAGACCATTCAGGTATGACCTAAATCAAATCCCTTATGATTATACAGTGGAAGTGAGAAACAGATTTAAGAGCCTAGATCTGATAGATAGAGTGCCTGATGAACTATGGAATGAGGTTCATGACATTGTACAGGAGACAGGGATCAAGACCATTCCCATAGAAAAGAAATGCAAAAAAGCAAAATGGCTGTCTGGGGAGGCCTTACAAATAGCTGTGAAAAGAGAAGCGAAAAGCAAAGGAGAAAAGGAAAGATATAAACATCTGAATGCAGAGTTCCAAAGAATAGCAAGAAGAGATAAGAAAGCCTTTTTCAGTGATCAATGCAAAGAAATAGAGGAAAACAACAGAATGGGAAAGACTAGGGATTTCTTCAAGAAAATCAGAGATACCAAAGGAACATTTCATGCAAAGATGGGCTCGATAAAGGACAGAAATGGTATGGACCTAACAGAAGCAGAAGATATTAAGAAGAGATGGCAAGAATACACAGAAGAACTGTACAAAAAAGAGCTTCATGACCCAGATAATCACGATGGTGTGATCACTGACCTAGAGCCAGACATCCTGGAAGGTGAAGTTAAGTGGGCCTTAGAAAGCATCACTACGAACAAAGCTAGTGGTGGTGATGGAATTCCAGTTGAGCTGTTTCAAATCCTGAAAGATGATGCTGTGAAAGTGCTGCACTCATTGGCCAGCAAATTTGGAAAACTCAGCAGTGGCCACAGTACTGGAAAAGGTCAGTTTTCATTCGAATCCCAAAGAAAGGCAATGCCAAAGAATGCTCAAACTAGCGCACAATTGCACTCATCTCACAGGCTAGTAAAGTAATGCTCAAAATTCTCCAAGCCAGGCTTCAGCAATATGTGAACTGTGAACTTCCTGATGTTCAAGCTGGTTTTAGAAAAGACAGAGGAGCCAGAGATCAAATTGCCAACATCCACTGGATCATGGAAAAAGCAAGAGAGTTCCAGAAAAACATCTATTTCTGCTTTGTGGACTATGCCAAAGCCTTTGACTGTGTGGATCACAATAAACTGTGGAAAATTCTGAAAGAGATGGGAATACCAGACCACCTGATCTGCCTCTTGAGAAATTTGTATGCAGGTCAGGAAGCAACAGTTAGAACTGGACATGGAACAACAGATTGGTTCCAAATAGGAAAAGGAGTTTGTCAAGGCTGTATATTGTCACCCTGTTTATTTAACTTATATGCAGAGTACATCATGAGAAACGCTGGACTGGAAGAAACACAAACTGGAATCAAGATTGCCAGGAGAAATATCAATCACCTCAGATATGCAGATGACACCACCCTTATGGCAGAAAGTGAAGAGGAACTAAAAAGCCTCTTGATGAAAGTGAAAGTGGAGAGTGAAAAAGTTGGCTTAAAGCTCAACATTCAGAAAACGAAGATCATGGCATCTGGTCCCATCACTTCATGGCAAATAGATGGGGAAACAGTGGAAACAGTGTCAGACTTTATTTCTGGGGCTCCAAAATCACTACAGATGGTGACTGCAGCCATGAAATTAAAAGACGCTTACTCCTTGGAAGGAAAGTTATGTCCAACCTAGACAGCATATTCAAAAGCAGAGACATTACTTTGCCAACAAAGGTCCGTCTAGTCAAGGCTATGGTTTTTCCTGTGGTCATGTATGGATGTGAGAGTTGGACTGTGATGAAGGCTGAGCGCCGAAGAATTGATGCTTTTGAACTGTGGTGTTGGAGAAGACTCTTGAGAGTCCCTTGGACTGCAAGGAGATCCAACCAGTCCATTCTGAAAGAGATCAGCCCTGGGATTTCTTTGGAAGGAATGATGCTAAAGCTGAAACTCCAGTACTTTGGCCACCTCATGCAAAGAGCTGACTCATTGGAAAAGACTGATGCTGGGAGGGATTGGGGGCAGGAGGAGAAGGGGATGACAGAGGATGAGATGGCTGGATGGCATCACTGACTTGATGGACGTGAGTCTCAGTGAACTCCGGGAGTTGGTGATGGACAGAGAGGCCTGGCGTGCTGCGATTCATGGGGTCGCAAAGAGTCGGACACGACTGAGCGACTGTTCTGATCTGATCTGATGTATGTATGTGAGAGTTGGACTGTGAAGAAGGCTGAGCGCCTTAGAATTGATGCTTTTGAACTGCGGTGTTGGAGAAGACTCTTGCAAGTCCCTTGGACTGCAAGGAGATCCAACCAGTCCATTCTGATGCAAATCAGCCCTGGGATTTCTTTGGAAGGAATGATGCTAAAGCTGAATCTCCAGTACTTTGGCCACCTCATGTGAAGAGCTGACTCATTGGAAAAGACTCTGATGCTGGGAGGGATTGGGGGCAGGAGGAGAAGGGGATGACAGAGGATGAGATGGCTGGATGGCATCACTGACTCGATGGACGTGAATCTGAGTGAACTCCGGGAGTTAATGATGGACAGGGAGGCCTGGCGTTTTGCGATTCATGGGGTCGCAAAGAGTTAGACACAACTGAGCGACTGAACTGAACTGAACTGAATTCTGGTTTACTAGTAATACTAAAGAAAGGTATACTATCTTTGCTCTTTCATGTCAAAGCAGCGTTATATAGTCTGGGGTGTTAGGTCTACTTTAGAATAGATTCAACTAGAGACCAAAAGTTTAGGAAGGTGCTGCTTTATATTTTTCTGCCTTTTCTACAATTATAAAAACAATTTTCCAGTCAATACATAATCAAATAATCAGATAATCTCCTGATTTACATCTCTGTCATCTAAGGCACAAGGACATAATTATATATACTTATACATATTTTTTACATACAAATTTTCCTACCATTAACATGTTCATTTACTCACTTCTGCCAACTAATCTTCTAGCATTCATGGCAAGATTTTAAAAAGTAGACATTCATTTTACTAAAACTATCTGTGTTTGTTGTCACTGTGTTTCTCTGCTGACACTGTCAGTATCGAGACAATGACTCTCTTTATGTTCCACAATAAATTTTTAAAACTGTTTTATTTTTCTGAAGTATTTGCTGTAAAACATTTGCTAGAAGTCATATAGTAGCTTTAATGCTTCCTTTTAGTTGTCTTCCTTTTGTTCAGCCTCCAAAAATCAAACCTTTAAAAACAGGTCTTCATCACTCAATAATTACAAGTTCAGGTATATATCTATATCATTTTTAATATTTTTGTGTTATTTAGGTAGCTAGAGATCTCAAAATATGTTAAAGATAGTTTCCAAAGGCTGTATAAAAAGGAATTATCACCAATTTCTACTGTTAAAATTATTCCCAATAATTTTCTCCAAGAATTAATGATCTTCATTGCACATTGTTTGTTTGCTTACATCCTTCCAACAAAGTCATTAGGCCCACTAAAAACTAGCTGGGAATAAAGCATATTTAGGCCAACATAATACAGAGGAAGCAATTTACAAAAATGTTTGTAATTGGCTGGAGTTGAAGTCAGTGATTGTGCCTCATCCCCTTTCTAAAGTAACTTTAAAAATAAACTTAGATTTACTCCTATTCATTTTTCCATATTTATTATTTCTTTTGATTAAATTGCCCTTCACTTTATTTCTCTTATTATTTTTTAGTATAGCTAATAGATTTGTTTTCAAAGCCTGAGACTAGATTTTCTTTCAAGAGGTTAAGACTCCTGTAGTAAGAGCAAATGTGAGTGTTCATCCACTTTAATTCGTCTCCTCTTTTGGCATTTTGCCAACAAGATTTCCCTCCCTAAACCAAAGAAACAGCATTCACCATTTAAAAAAATATTTATGGAAAAGTGCACTTAAGTGAACATTAAAGAGATGATGAAGAAATGGTCACTAACCTCTAGAAACTCTCCCTCTTAGCATCAGTTCAGTCAGTTTGGTCTCTCAGTCATGTCCGACTCTTTGTGACCCCATGAACCCCAGCACACCAGGCCTCCCTGTGCATCACCAACTCCGGAGTTTACCCAGACTCATGTCCATTGAGTCGGTAATGCCATCCAACCATCTCATCCTCTGTCGCCCCCGTCTCCTCCTGTCCTCAATCTGTCCCAGCATCAGTCTTTTCAAATGAATCAGCTCTTCAGATCAGGTGGCCAAAGGATTGGAGTTTCAGCTTCAACATCGGTCCTTCCAATGAACTCCCAGGACTGATCTCCTTTAGGATGGACTGGTTGGATTTCCTTGCAGTCCAAGGGACAGACTCTCAAGAGTCTCCTCCAACACCACAGTTCAAAAGCATCAATTCTTCAGTGCTCAGCTTTCTTTATATTCCAACTCTCACATCCCTACATGACAAGTGGAAAAAGAATAGCCTTGACTAGACGGACCTTTCTTGACAAAGTAATGTCTCTGCTTTTTAATATGCTGTCTAGGTTGGACATAACTTTCCTTCTAAGGAGTAAATGTCTTTTAATTTCATGGCTGTAATCACCATCTGCAGTGATTTTGGAGCCCCCAGAAATAAAGTCAGCCATTGTTTCCACTGCTTCCCCATCTATTTGCCATGAAGTGATGGGACCGGATGCCATGATCTTAGTTTTCTGAATGTTGGGTTTTAAGCCAACTTTTTCACTCTCCTCTTTCACTTTTATCAAGAGGATCTTTAGTTATTCTTCACTTTCTGCCATAAGGATGGTGTCATCTGCATATATGAGGTTATTGATATTTCTCCCACCAATCTTGATTCCAGCTTGTGCTTCTTCCAGCCCAACATTTCTCATGATGTACTCTGCATATAAGTTCAATAAGCAGGGTGACAATATACAGCCTTGACGTACTCCTTTTCCTATTTGGAACCAGTCTGTTGTTCCCTGTCCAGTTCAAACTGTTGCTTCCTGACCTGCATACAGGTTTCTCAAGAGGTAGGTCAGGTGGTCTGGTATTCCCATCTCTTTCTGAGTTTTCCACAGTTTATTGTGATCCACACAGTCAAAGGCTTTGGCATAGTCAACAAAGCAGAAATAGATGTTTTTCTGGAACTCTCTTGCTTTTTCCATGATCCAGCAGATGTTGGCAATTTGATCTCTGGCTCCTCTGCCTTTTCTAAAATAAGCGTGAACATCTGGAAGTTCACAGTTCACGTATTGCTGAAGCCTGGCTTGGAGAATTTTGAGCATTACTTTACTAGCATGTGAGAT
Source organism: Bubalus kerabau (assembly GCF_029407905.1). Taxonomy (NCBI): domain Eukaryota; kingdom Metazoa; phylum Chordata; class Mammalia; order Artiodactyla; family Bovidae; genus Bubalus; species Bubalus kerabau. Next base: position 44,475,351 of record NC_073631.1, read on the forward strand.
GAGTGCAATTGTGCGGTAGTTTGAGCATTCTTTGGCATTGCCTTTCTTTGGGATTGGAATGAAAACTGACCTTTTCCAGTCCTGTGGCCACTGCTGAGTTTTCCAAATTTGCCGGCATATTGAGTGCAGCACTTTCACAGCATCATCAGGGACCACCAATTGGTGTCCTGAAGAAGGAATAAGAAAGAGACGTGGAACCAACCTGTCTGCAATAGCTAGGACATGGCATCCATTGGCAGACAAATGGATAAGAAAGCTGTGGAACATATGCCAATGGAATACTACTCAGCTATTAAAATGAACACATTTGAATCAGTTCTAATATGGTAGATGACACTGGAGCCTATTATACAGAATGAAGTAAGTCAGAAAGAAAAACACCAAATACAGTATATTAACGCATATATATGGAATTTAGAAAGATGGTAATGATGACCCTATATGTGAGACAGCAAAAGAGATACAGAGATAAAGAACAGACTTTTGGACTCTGTGGGAGAAGGCGAGGGTGAGATAATTTGCAAGAATAGCATTGAAACATGTATATTAACATATGTGTAATAGATCACCAGTCCAAGTTCGATGCATGGAACAGGGCACTTAAAGCCAGTGCACTGGGATGACCCTGAGGGATGGGATGGGGAGGGAGGTGGGAGGGATGTTCAGGATGCAGGACACATGTACACCCATGGCTGATTCATGTCAATGTATGGAAAAAGCCACAAAAATATTGTAAAGTATTAGCCTTCAATTAAAATCAATCAATAAATTTTTTTAAAAAAGAAATAGACATGAAACTAGACTGGGCAATCGCTGATTTTACTTTCCTAATTATAACATTTTTATTTCAAAGCAGTTCATGGCATTCTTAAAAGTAATATTTATATAAAGAATGCTTGGTTCGTGCAACATTCAACACAGTTTCATTAGGCTTTTGGAAAGAAAAAAATATAATTTTCTGATAAAGGGTATCCTGTCTCTCTCACTGAGAAAAATCTATAACACATTCTTAGATCAGAGATAGACTATAGATTTCTTTCCCTGTGGTCTCAATTTGTACTTTATGTTCTCGGCGTTCACTAGTCATAAGCTTTATTCCTTTTGAATTCCCATTTTCTTTTGTAAGACTGTTGTATCCCCCACATGTTAGTGTTCCTTAGGAGATCAAGGATTGGCTCATTCTTAGTCTTATAAATAAATACTAGGAAATACTGACATGTGGTTTTCTATCAAAAAGAGCTCCCTGAAATTTCAATGGCAGGGTTTAGCCACTACTCCTTAAAGGATCAACTGTTAGTAAAATTAAACTCCCAATGTCACTCAACATTTCCATGCCATCTATCAATGTTCCAGTGTTGAGGAAAAACAACCAGGACCACAGAGCATGGTTACAGGATGCTATCAACTGAATGTGTTTTCAGTTCATGTGTTGAAACCTAATCTCCTGTATGATGATATTTGGAGGTAAGGCTTTTGGGAAGTGATGAGAAGTCATGAGAGTAGAACTCTCATCAAGGAGATGTGTCCTTATAAAATGGACCCCAGAGACCTTGCCTTCCCCTTCTGCCACGTGAGGACATAAGGAGAAGATGCTGTATTAATCAGAAACAGGCTCTCACCAGACACTGAATATGCTGACTCCTTGTTCTTAGACTTCCCAGCCTCCAGAAATATAAGGGGAAAGACTTCTGTTGTTTATAAGCTACCCATTCAATTATGAGAACACTAACAGACTATGACAAAAATTGGTACCAGAATAAAGTGCTGCTATAACAAATAACTAAAAATGTGGAAGTAGTTTTGAAATTGGGTAATGAATAGAGGCTAAAAGAGATTGGAGGCTCATTCTAGAAAAAACCTACATTGTCATAAATTGACCTTTACAGTCAATTCCAATGAGGGCTCAGACAGAAAAGAGAAGTGCTAGAGAGAAAGTTTCAGTCTTTTTAGAAAATACTTAAATTGTCCTAAACAGAATGTTGATAAAATATATGAGCAGTAAAGGCCATAATGAAGAGATATCAAAAAGAAGTGAGGAGCATGTTATTGGATAATGGAGAAAAGGCCATCTTTGTTCTAAATTGGCAAAGAATTTGGCTGAATTGTGTTCTAGTGTTTTGTGGAAGGTAGAACTTTCAAGTAATAAAAATGAATATTTTACTAAAGTTATTTCTAAGTAAAGTGTTGAAGATGTAGCTTTGCTCCTCTTAACTGATTATGGTAAAAGGAGAGAAGAAGCGAAGTGAAAGTCACTCAGTTGTGTTCAACTCTTTGTGACCCCATGGACTATACAGTCCATGGAATACTCCAGGCCAGAATACTGGAGTGGGTAGCCTTTTCCTTCTCCAGGGGATCTTCCAACCCAGGGATTGAACCCAGGTCTCCAGCACTGCAGGCAGATTCTTTACCAGTTGAGCCACAAGAGAGGAGAGAAATAATGTAAAGATAGAATTGGTAAGCAAAAAAGGAAGCAGAAATTAAAGATTTGGAAAATGTTCAGACTATTGATATTACAAAAAATGAGAAAATCAAGGATGTGGCCAGGTAACCACTGGATAAGATTAGTATGAATTAGACATCTAAGGGGAGCTTGAGCTATTATGTTAGACAATGGAAGAATGAGCCAGAAGATGATTCAGAGATCATCAGAGCTGCTACTCCTATCACAGATCCAGAGTCCAAGGTCTAGGGTCAGGGTACAGAGTAGTATACAATTGGCCACTGGCACCTGCAGGATCTGGGTGCTCATATGCTAAACCTAATCCCCAGTGTGATGGTATTTGGAGGTGCGACCTATGACAAGTGATTAGATCATGAGGATGAAGCTATCATGAATTGGATCAGTGTCCTTATTAAAAAAATATACTACAGAACTCTCTTACTTTTCTGCCATGTGAGGACATAGAAAGAAGAGCCATGTATGGTATTTTATTATAGCAGCCCAAATGGACTAAGACAAAGAGTTCCATCTCCATGAAAGTGCAGGTAAAGTCTAGCAAATAGATGTTAAGTATTATGCTTCAGTATATTAATTTTCTAGAAATTTATGAAAAATCAAAGGGAAAATTAAAGCCTAAAACTAAAAAGTTCTAAAAACATAGCAAGCCTGCTTATACACCAAAAAACAAAAACAAAAATCACAAAACAAACAAACAGTTTTAGAAGAAGCCTAAGGTTATTGGTGGAGAAGGAGATGGCACCCCACTCCAGTACTCTTGCCTGGAAAATCCCATGGACGGAGGAGCCTGGAGGGCTGCAGTCCATGGGATCGCAAAGAGTCGGAGACGACTGAGCGACTTCCCTTTCACTTTCCACTTTCATGCATTGGAGAAGGAAATAGCAACCCACTCCAGTGTTCTTGCCTGAAGAATCGCAGGGACGGGAGCCTGGTGGGCTGCCGTCTATGGGGTCGCACAGAGTCGGACGCGACTGAAGCGACTTAGCAGCAGCAGCAAGGTTATTGGGGAAACTGTAACATTGTGTAATACTGATTAAATTTAACACAGGTGGAAATTAACTTTGGATCTTCCTTAATGAAAAAAAAACCACTCATTGTAGTTGCATACTTGACTAAACTGTGGTGTGCTGTACTCAAGAACAGGCTCTAAGAACTTCTAGGGTCAGCCCAATAGCCAGGAAGATGGGAAGTATGAAATTTATTCAATGTACTTGGAGTGGCCTTCTCCTACAAGTATAAGTTAACTCTCATTAATACCATTCCTAGCCACATAAACCCATTTGACTTTTTTTTTCCTCCAGAGGATGTCTACTTTGCAACTACAGGTTATTTTTAAATAAATTCATTACATATATTGTTGATATACTCTATTCTTTAATTCATCAGTTGGACATTCATAAATTTGTCATTTATGTCATAATTAATTACTTTGTTAAACTGAAATATTTTGCAACAACCTTGAAGACCATATTTTGTCTTGAACATTCAACATATGCTCTTGACTTTAGATTTCCATAGATTCATTAAGACATTCAATAATAAGCTTCCTTGTTGACTGATACTTAGAAACATCAAAACCTTCTATCTTGAAGTCAGAAAAAACTGTGAGCACAAGTTTATTTAGGGCATAAATTCTCCCTGTGGTTTAATTAAAGATTGGTAACTAGGATTATTATGTGTTGTAGCTAATCCTGAATTCTGATCACTGTGCATTGTTCCCAGCTGGCCCCTTTGATCCTTTCTTTCATGCTCCAAATAGTTTCACCAATTTAAGTTTGAAAAAAATTCCTTTGTGACTCAATTTATAAAATAAATGTGCTACAATAGTTCAGGGAGAATATTAAGGATGATAGATATTTTATGATGAAGTTATTTCATTTGATGTGTTGCTCTGCCCCAATTTATTTCCCTTATCTACTTTTCATATGTTTTAAAATGGAATTAGTATAAATTCATTTTTAAATAGAAACAATTATCATCTGTAGATTATATGTATGTGTGGGTATATATGTGTATATATGTATGTATAACTTATTTCACTGCTTGTGATTTTTTAAAAGTAAGTTATGGCTTTGATAATTTCCAAATGGAAAGCACATCATAACCATTTTTATAAAAAGTGAAATAGAAACAAGAGATATTTTCTCAAGACTTAACAAGTGTCAGAATTTAAAGTTTTTTCCTTCTGTCAATGTTTATTATTTCCATTTATTTAAGAGAGTCTAGAAATTTAGTTTACAGGAAAAGCTATGAATTCTAAATTTAAATGGTTGAGAAAATTTTCAGATTTACAAATGATGCTTTAATTGTTGATGGGGGATAAGATTATATGCTCAAGAAATTTGGTCAAACTGGATTCAAACATTGAGTGTGAAATGATGGTGAAATCTTCCACACTATCTCAATTTCAAACTCATGGAAAATTAATGACTGCTATGAAAAGCTAGGCTTGTGAGCTTAATTAGCCCAATACAGACACCAACAAACACAAACAAAAAATTCCACTGAATTCTAACTTCAGTTTTTAAATCCCACTTTCTTTTGTGCTATATTTCAAAAGAAACAAACACACTGTGAAATTCATCATTATTAAAATAATGGGCTACTTGCTTCAGTCAATTTGCCATTTTGCTATAGTACAAATGGTGAAAAAAAAAACATAGAATTGTAAAAAGTAGAGTTTTTCTTAAAACTGAGGAAAGAATAAATAGCTGATAATTTGATAGCATTATATCAAATATTTATTTTGATGATATTTATCTAATTTTAATTATTTTTTCCTTCCTGTGACTAAAATTATTTGGCAAACTGTCTTAATTCTATAATGGTTTACAGGCTGTGAAATATGTTGGTATGGGAGTATTACTAAAAATATAATGTGTATACTTTCTCCTAATGAAGTGGATGAACCTAGAGCCTATTATACAATGTGAAGTAAATCAGAGAGAGAAAGACAAATACCTTATATAAATGCATATTTATAAAATCCAGAAAGATGGTAATGATGAACCTATCTACATGGTAGCAGTGGAAATGCAGACATATAGAATAGACTTTTGGACACAGTGAAGGAGAGAGAAGATGGAATGGTTTGAGAGCGTAAGCACTGAAACATATTTACCATATGTAAAGTAGATAGCCAATGGGAATTTGCTGTACGACATAGGGAACCCAAAGCCAGTGCTCTGTGACAACCTAGAGAAATGGGATGGGGAGGGAGATGGTGGGGGGAGGTTTAAGAGAGAGTCAACACATGTATACCTATGGCTGATCCATTGATGCATGGCAGAAACCATCACAATATTGTAAAGAAATTACCTTCCCTTGTGGCTCAGCTGGTAAAGAATCCGCCTGCAATGCGTGAGACCTGGGCTTGATCCCTGGGTTAGGAAGATCCCCTGGAGAAAGGAAAAGCTACCCACTCTAGTATTCTGGCCTGGAGAATCCCATGGACTGTATAGTTCATGGGCTTGCAAAGAGCTGGACATGACTGAGTGACTTTTTTTGTGTTTGTTTGTTTGTTTTTTAATTTCCAATTAAAAATAAAATAAAATTTAAAAAAGAATATATACTTTTTCATTTCTTAAAATTTTAGTTGCATTTAAGACAGTAGTCACAAATTTCATTGAGGAATTCTATTCTATATTATCATGTTCATGCACTAAGGCAATTGAAGAAATCATTTTCTGGTATTTTACTGTGAATCTATTAATTATTAATGCATAGCTTTTAAAAACAGTTACTCTCTGTATCAGTCACAATAAGCTGGGTAAATATAATAATAAATAGCCCCAAATCTCAGTGACTTAAGATGTCAAAGATTTGTTTCTTTCTCAAGCAATTTCTGCTGGTTTTGGCAGCTTTCCAGGTAGCTATCTCCACAGCAATTGTTCTACATGGTAGAGTTAAGCATCTTAGATTACACCTCTAAATCATCAAATCTTTGATAACTACAGGAGAGGAATGAGATAGAGGATGGGAATACATACTTTTTATTTATACCCTAATATATCTTTAATATTTCAACCAGGAAGTAATTCATGGCACTCTGGTCACATTTTATTACTAAAGCAACTCCTATCAGTTCAGTTCAGTTCAGTTGCTCAGTTGTGTCTAACTCTGCGACCCCATGAATCGCAGCACCCCAGGCCTCCCTGTCCATCACCAACTCCCGGAGTTCACTCAAACTCATGTCCATAGAGTCAGTGATGCCATCCAGCCAATCTCATCCTCTGTCGACCCCTTCTCCTCCTGCCCCCAATCCCCCCCAGCATCAGAGTCTTTTCCAATGAGTCAACTCTTTGCATAAGGTGGCCAAAGTACTGGAGTTTCAGCCTTAGCATCATTCCTTCCAAAGAACACCCAGGGCTGATCTCCTTCAGAATGGACTGGTTAGATCTTCTTGCAGTCCAAGGTACTCTCAAGAGTCTTCTCCAACACCACAGTTCAAAAGCATCAATTTTTCGGCACTCAGCTTTCTTCACAGTCCAACTCTCATATCCATACATGACTACTGGAAAAACCAACTCCTATAGCCTTGCCTAATTTCAAGAGGTCAGGAAAGTGCAATCTTTTTTAATGGAAAGAACAAAATATATTGTTGAGCAGTAATAATATCTACTATACTCTGAGATTCTCATTTACTTGCTTTTCTTGTTGTTGATTTGTTTTCATGATTGCATTATACTTTGGACAGGGGTTGGTAAACCTTTTCTGTCTAGAATAAAATAATGAGGATTTAGCTTTGCAGGCTATACCCTTCCAAATACTCAGCTCTTTTGTTGTAGTGTAACAGTAGCAATGCTGCTGCTGCTAAGTTGCTTCAGTCAGGTCCGACTCTGTGCGACCCCATAGATGGCAGCCCACCAGGCTCATCTATCCCTGGGATTCTCCAGGCAAGAATACTCGAGTGTGCTGCCATTTCCTTCTCCAATACACGCATGCATGCTAAATTGCTTCAGTCTTGTCCGAGTCTGTGGGACCCCATGGACAGCAGCCCACAAGGCTCCTCTATCCACAGGATTCTCCAGGCAAGAATACTGGAGTGGATTGCCATTTCCTTCTAACAATAGCAATAGGCAAGTGATAAACAAATGAACCTTCTGTGTTCCGAAAATAGTTTTGTTTTTTTGTTTTTTTTTTTTTTTTTACAAAATGTGGTGTGCCTGACTTGGTCATAATTTAGTGAATCCTGACTTAGAGTAACAGCCATCCCTTCTGATACAGAGGCCAAATGTTAATAACAAGGGATTTCCTGGACCCTTCTCATTCTTATCACTTCTTAGTCTCCTATGAAGGCTTCCTCATATAGCCATGTGAGCTGTGAACTGTATAAACTCAAAGGCAATTTTTGCATCAACTACAAAATTAATGGTACCTCTTTTATTTCTGCATCAGTTCGGTTCATTTCAATGGCTCAGTCGTGTCCAACTCTTTGCGACCCCGTGAATCGCAGCATGCCAGGCGTCCCTGTCCATCACCAACTCGCTGAGTTCACCCAAACTCACGTCCATCGAGTCAGTGATGTCATCCAGCCATCTCATCCTCTGTCGTCCCCTTCTCCTCCTGCCCCCAATCCCTCCCAGCATCAGGGTCTTTTCCAATGAGTCAACTCTTTGCATGAGGTGGCCAAAGTCCTGGAGTTTCAGCTTTAGCATCAGTCCTTCCAATGAACACCCAGGACTGATCTCCTTTAGGATGGACTGGTTGGATCTCCTTGCAGTCCAAGGGACTCTCAAGAGTCTTCTCCAACACCACAATTCAAAAGCATCAATTTTTCGGCACTCAGCTTTATTCACAGTCCAACTCTCACATCCATACATGACCACTGGAAAAACCATAGCCTTGACTAGATGGACCTTTGTTGGCAAAGTGATGTCTCTGCTTTTGAATATACTATCTAAGTTTAGTACTAAGCCTTGTACAGATGTTACATCAACCATTTATACTTCTGTTTCATAGATATCAGCGTGTTCTATTCTCTATTACAACAAAAGTCTTACATAATAGTACTCAGTGTGATGAACAAGGTCTTAGGGGAAATATGAACAAAATAAACATTATCACAATGGTTATTTTTGATATATAATTTATAAATAAAAAGCTAGAAAATGTTGAAAAAACATAAAAGACAATTCAAGTGTGTGATTTTTTTAAATTTCTAGTTCAATTTATATGAATATAAATATGCACAAATAAACTTGTATGACTTTGAATAATCTTTACACTGTATTTTTATTTCACTTGATGTTTTCTAATATTATAAATTTTAAAATATTGTGATTTTTAATGAATTTCTAGTCTTTCTAGTTAGACCAATTGTAATTTCTTTGACCATTCTCTTTGAAATTTACCATGTTTAAAATTTTTACTAGTACAAATGCCACAATGAAATGGCATTTACTAGTATAAATACCTTAAAGATGTAAGTCTTTGAGTACATCTCTAATTATTTTGTGAAAATAAATTCCCATAAATACAATTTCTTAGTCAGTATAAGAATATGCTCTAGCTTTTGATATGTTTTGACAAATTGTACATATATCCCTGTATATGCTCACAAAGAGGGTATGAATATTTCATATTATCCACACCAATATTGAGTATTATCTTCATATGGATAAATCATGTAAAAGCATATACTCTTAGTTATCTATTATTTTCTGACTCAAGAATAATTTATTTTTTTAGCAATTTCAGCAACCAAGTTCATACACACACACATACAAAATGGATTTTCCAAGATATTAGAATGTTACTAATATAATAATAGAAATCATGTATTTGTTGTATAATTATCTGCCTTGTTATACAGAGGAATAATTAAAATGTTTCTTAAAAATTCTGTTATCATTAAGAAATATAGGAATTACATTATTAATATCAACAAAGTTTCACTCTATAACATGTTTCTGTACTGTTTGATTTTGCACACCTTGAAGATTTATTATTTTTATAATAAGGAAAAAAGAGATGTAAGTTAATAAATATGCACTGTATGCTATACAGGTGAAACTGTATGCTAACAACCTGCTTTCTCCATGTTCCTCAGGAAAAATAAACCTTATTATGTAGCTATATTACATTATTCATGGGTTTATATTTTCTTTCTTCAGTAGTCTGTGTGTGTTCTTATTCTTTCATGTGGAATAGTAGAGAGAGAGAAAATCATCTACTCCACTCAGTCACAGACATGGGGAGAATGTAGCTGTGATGGATAAATGGTTTTGGAGGTATTTTGAACTGAGGTCAGTTTATCTAAGAAGAAAAACAAGGTATGGAAAAGTTGGAAACATTCTATTCTATTCAAGAGGGTTGGGAGAGGTAGGAGTCCTTATCTTCTGCTATACTTGTGTTTTTCATGTTTTTCAAGTTTTCTTAATTTTCCTTGTTTCCTATGTACTCCCAAATGTCCTCTCAAATAATTTTTCTTTGCCTACTAATGCATTCAATGAGGACAAATTTATGTGAGATTGTTGTTTTTTTTTTTCAGACTCTGTGAGAGTAGCTGTTTACTGTAATAATTATAATAAATATTGTTAATTGGTAAAGGTTTGTTGTTTTAGTTGCTAACTCATGTCTGATATTTTTGTAACCCCATGGACAGTAGCTGCCAGGCATGTGTTTAAAATTTACTAATAGAAATGTGGTGGACACAAAACAGAAAAAAATCAGGGATAGAGGTGAGGAAAGAGAGTTTTAAATTTTAAGTAACTACCAATATTAATGGCCTATTTTATAAAAGAAAGTATATTAAAATTTAACTGTTATACACTAGTCAATAAAGAAAGTGTTACTACTGCATGTAAATGTCTTACAAATAACTAAATGACAATATGTCAGCGATGTTAGTACTCCAGACTTTGTGTAACTTCTAACTATAAGAAGCTCTTAGAAGATCACATGATTTGCCAAAAAGATTAGTGTTTTTTTCTTCCAACTGGCAAAGAAATTAGACATTCTATTTTGCTATATCTTACTATTTGACATCAAAATGTTAACAAAATGAGAATGAATCCATCTGCATTAGACACTGCAAGTTGTCTCACATTTCCATGCCCACCCTTTCAATGTTAAGCATAATACATAGGTGACAGTTTTCCCTGCATCTAGATACAATCATGTGACTTCCTTCTAAGCAATGGGATGTGAGATAATGTGACAGGGATAACATTCAGGTCATGACTTGGAAGGCAAAACGATGCCCTACATTTTGGCCTGTCGTCGTCTCGCTAGCTGGAATGCAGATATAAAAAAGGATGTTTTTTCTAATGGGCTTCTCACGTGGCTCAGTTCAATCCCTGGGTCAGGAAGATCCCTTGGAGGAAGAGATGGCAACACACTCCAGTATTCTTGCCTAGAAAATCCAAGGGACAGAGGAACCTGGCTACAGTTCAAAGGATCGCAAAAAACTTAGCAACTAAATAATAACAACAAATTTCTAATGGATGTTGCATATTGAGTGTAGCAGACCAGCAAGCAGGCTGGGACCCTGGCACTGAACAGAGCCTGATACAGCCACCATATCACACCAGGAATATTTTTCCTCTGACTGTATGTGAGGGAACTAAACTTCTATGTGGATCAATCCATTGTTATTCTGACCTTTGTTACTGTAGCCAAAATTTTGCTCAATTAACCAACTAAACACAAACAAAACAAATGTAAATGGGCTGGAATAAGTGAAAAGGAATTAGTGCTTTCTTCCTCTCTTGGCTCCAACAACAAGATTGCCAACAACAAGATAGTCAGTTATATAGTAAAACATTCATTTCTAAATTTTATTTTTTTATTTATTTATTTTTTAATTTTATTTTATTTTTAAACTTTACATAATTGTATTAGTTTTGCCAAATATCAAAATGAATCCGCCACAGGTATTGGTAAATGGACTGGCTAGAACAAAATAAAAAAAGTTTTTATAAATATATACATATACACGTATATATGAGAAAATTTGAATGAAATATGCAATATAATACAATATGATTTACATGTTGATTGTAAGCACTGCAGTTGGGGAAGCAAAGGCAGGTATAAATAGTAGATTGTAACAAGTGCAGTTATATTCAAATAAGCAAAATATTTTGGGATCACAGAGGAGTAAGTTTATACTTCAATGCTGACAATTAAAAAATCTGTTGTCTTGTACTGCCCATTTTGTTCAAATCTTATGTGGAACTACTAACATAAACATTTTCAGAAGAATGTACAATTAGAAGATTGTACAATTTAGTCTATCTTCAACAAACATTTATTGATTGCCTCCTGTTTGTTCCTTTGAGAGGCACTAGAAAGCAAAATGGAGAAGGAAATGGCAACTCACTCCAGTATTCTTGCCTAGAGAATCCAGTATTCTTGCACAGGGAAGCCTGGTAGGCTGCTGTCCATAGGATTGCACAGATTCAGGCACATTGAGGCACTGAAGCGACTTAGCATGCGTGCATGCATTGGAGAAGGAAATGGCAACACACTTCAGTATTCTTGCCTGGAGAATCCCAGGGATGGAGGAGCCTGGTGGGCTGCCATCTATGGGGTTGCACAGAGTCAGACAGGACTGAAGCAACTTAGCAGCAGCAGCAGAAAGCAAAAGTTAACGCATAGAACCTCTCCTTAAGAAAGTCAAAATCAAGGTCAGGAACAAAGGTGGGCAAAATAGCTGTAACAGATAATGATAAGTGCAATAACATTAGCATGAGCAAAGTACTTTGGGAGCACATATGCGTAAGTGATCAATTTTATTCTGAAAGTTAGAATAGGTTTCATAGGAGAAGTGATATACGAGTTAGACTTTAAAGAATGAGTTGTATTTTTCCCTCATCCTTCCAGAGGTTTCCAAAAGTCAAATTTATCACAATGTGAAATGAGCTACTTCAAAAAGTGGTAACTTTTCTACCACTGAAGATGATAGAGCACAAGCTGAACAAAGCTTACAGAATGTAGTGGTGGGGAGTTGAGCATCTGTGTTGGGAGTTTGGCAGATATACCTTGCTTTTCTAAGTTCCATCTTCCCTGAGATGGTAACTTCTAAATTCTGAGTTGGTGGTGGTGGTTTAGTTGCTAAGTCATGTCCAAGTCTTCTGACCCCATGGACTATAGCCTGCCACTGTCCTTTGACTGTGGAATTTTCCAGGCAAGATTACTGGACTGGATTGCCATCTCCTACTCCAGAGCATCTCCCCAAACCAGGGATCGAATTCTCATCTCCAGCATCTGACAGGCAGATTCTTTACCACTGTGCCACCTGGGAAGCCATAAGAGACAGATGGAAAGTATGAATTGAGTTCAGATTTTAAAAATTATCAAATGTAATGTTTAGGAGTTTTAAATTTATTCTATAAGCTACTGAAGTAGCAAAAATTTTGGAATCAGAAATAAATTTGAGAGTTTTGAAAGACTGAAGATATCATTATCCATAAAATTAATAAAATATAAGATATCTAGTGGGTTTATGGTGCTTTTTGTCCCCATAGCATCTTTCCTTCTCTTGCTGAAAGTATCTCTTTCTTTCTTTTAGAACCTTCTCTTCTCAAGTACAAGCAATCTTGGTACGATGGTAAATTAAGGCAGGCAAAAAACCTAAGGCAGATAATGAAGAAATTAACCTTGAATTTGAATCTTGTGTAAAACACCCCCAGTTGAAGCTGATGATTCACCCCATCCCAAAGACTGTGTCTTGCAAAGATTATTTATTGATTTATAAATCTAGATTTGCAGAGCTGCATTAGTCTTGTTCTTCCTAAAATATCATTTTCAACTTTTCCTTCAATACTTGTTTGCTAAACCATATCCTACCATAAATTCTAGATTGGTGATTAATCACAATTCAGTTGTGCTGTTTGTGAATAGAAGACCCTGATACATACCCACAACTGTCCTGTCTGATCATAAGCATACTCATTACTAGGTCACTTAGTGAGATCATTGATATTATTAAAAAAAAAAAATAGTTGGTGTTACACACAGGAAGATGGAGAATGGAAAGCTCCAGACTTTACTTCCACCAATGGACACACCTATTCAACCACTATACACAGACTATTCCCCTTTTTGAGAAATGTAGGGACCAGTTGAAAACCTCTTTCACCTCATGCAAAGCTCAAAAGCAGATGCATCAAAGCTAGTAAGGAACTGTCATGGAACCCTCTATGGTAATCCCTTCTCCCAGCAAAGCACCTCTTGATCAAGAGGAACCTCCCCAGCTCCTTGCTTCTTCCTGGGCCAGAAAGGAAAGGGCTGTACCATACATCCAAAGTTTTGACATTTCAGGGGACAGCCTGAGGGTTGGTGTCCATCTTGCCTGAAACTGATCCTTGAAAAGGGAGAGCTCCAAGTTAGGAGCCACTGAGAATAAAGACAACAGTTTGGACTAGTATATACTCACTTATTATACTCTTCCCTTTAGCTCAGAATATAACAGATGGATTCCAGCTTTTCTCAGGGAAGGGAAAGAGTTGGAGAATGGATCTGCTGCTGCACTCTAGATGCCTGGGAGCCAGTGTGAATAAGGACAAAGGTTTGGATCATTATATAGTCACTTGATATTTATATACACACAATTTGTGAATGACAGTAACCAATTATATTTTGTTAGGCATATTCCTGTCCCAAACAAAATCAAGAAGGAATAAGCAGTGAGGAGGAAGGATTAAGTTAACAACTAATTGAGCCTGGTACAGAAATGCAAAACAATGTCTTCAAATATGGACAAAGATGTATCCACATTATAGAAGATTACAATGATAAGTGAATTTAGGGCTTTTTCTGTGATGCTCTTGTACTAGCACTGATAAATGATGAGTAGACATGTCATTGTTTCTGTTCAGTGGCTCAGTCATGTCCAACTCTTTGTGATCCGATGGATTGCAGGACACCAGGCTTTCCTGTCCTTCAGCTTTGGAACCATGGAATTTGTGTCACCAAATCATTGGCTAGGTAGCATACGGAAAAGGATTCTCATTTGGTGAGGTCCAGTAATAAAAGGGAGATGCAGTAATATGGGAGCAAAGCAGAAAACTAGTAAGGAAAACTCTACTTAAGAACAGATGTGGCTAATAGATACTGGAATCAGAAACATCTAATATTTATTTACTTTTTTCCTTTTTGGCATTGGGATTCACTTATATTATCCTTAAACTTTAGTAAATTCTGTTACTAAAGTGGAAGTGCAGAGGTGTGGATCAGAATAGGGGGTGAGGAACCCCTACCAGGAATCATTTGTGAAACTTATAACTAAACTTTAGAGATTGGAAAAGGAACTGAATTCTAGCATTTATGATGCGTGAAGGTGGAATAGGATTATTGTTATTTGGATACTAAAGCAAAAGCTGCCTTTGTTTGTCACTTGTGTTCTACACAATCAACTTTGGGGAAGGTCTAAAGAATTAATTTCCAAATGCTTTGTTCTTCTTGTGGCTCTTGTAGCTAGCTATTAGTCCCATTAGAAAAGCAGAATCTGGGAACTAGCAATGTGACTCTTCTACTGGAAATCTATTCAGTTCAGTTCAGTTCAGCCACTCAGTCCTGTCTGACTCTTTGCAACCCCATGAACTGCAGCACGCCAGGCCTCCCTGTCCATCACCAACTCCCAGAGTTCACCCAAACTCATGTCCACCGAGTCGGTGATGCCATCCAGCCATCTCATCCTCTGTCGTCCCCTTCTCCTCCTGCCCCCAATCCCTCCCAGCCTCAGGGTCTTTTCCAGTGAGTCAACTCTTTGCATAAGGTGGCCAAAGTATTGGAGTTTCAGCCTCAGCATTAGTCCTTCCAATGAACACCCAGGACTGATCTCCTTTAGGATGGACTGGTTGGATCTCCTTGCAGTCCAAGGGACTCTCAAGAGTCTTTTCCAGCACCACAGTTCAAAAGCATCAATTCTTCGGCGCTCAGCTTTCTTCACAGTCCAACTTTCACATCCATACATGACCACTGGAAAAACCACAGCCTTGACTAGGTGGACCTTTGTTGGCAAAGTAATATCTCTGCTCTTTAATATGCTATCTAGGTTGGTCATAACTTTCCTTCCAAGGAGTAAGCTTCTTTTAATTTCATGGCTGCAATCACCATCTGCAGTGATTTTGGAGCCCAAAAAATAAAGTCTGACACTGTTTCCACTGTTTCCCCATCTATTTTCCATGAAGTGATGGGACCAGATGCCATGATCTTCATTTTCTGAATGTTGAGCTTTAAGCCAATTTTTTCACTCTCTTCTTTCACTTTCATCAAGAGGCTTTTTAGTTCCTGAAATCTATTTAATAAAGGGTTAAAAATATCTCTCAAAACTAAAGAAGCCTAATTTTGTACAGCTGATAATTATTCCCTTTTCTCATTCTCAATACACATGCCCCTCTGGGATATGGCAGGCAGACAGCAAAGTTTTATTGTTTCTTGTTTATTGTCTTCAGAGTTAGACTGATCCTAAGCATCATTAGACCAGTCATATTCATGCCACAACAGGGGCTTCCATGTCCACAGGGTGTGAAGGAGGACAGAGAGGAAAAATCAATGGCATCACATCAAGAGTCAAGGAAGAGGACTTCCCTGATGGTACAGTGGATAGGAATCCCCCTGCCAATGAGGGGGAGATGGGTTCCATCCCTGGTCCAGGAAGATTCCACATGCTGAAGAGCAACTAAGCCCATGCACCACAACTACTGACACCTGTGCTCTAGAGCCTGTGCTATTGAAGAAGAGAAACCACCCCAATGAGAAGCCCTGTGCACCACAAGTAAGAGCAGCCCCCACTTGCTGCAACTAGAGAGAGAATTCACATAGCAACAAAGACTCAGTGCAACCAAAAACAAAAAAACAAAAAAACAAAAAACAGTCAAGGAAGAGATTATTTCGTGTATAGCTGCATCTGGAAGTGTTATTACTTCTTCATAATTTTTCCCGTAAACTACATTTGAATTTTTAACATCAGTGTTCAACACTTAATTTTTGTATTAGAAAATCTGTACCTTCTCTCTAATTATAATATTGTTATTATCCTGAGGATTGAGTTAGACAGTATTTATTTCATTTATTTATTTTCTTATTCAACAGCTATTTACTAAGTACTTTTAACTATTTACTGAGTACCTTTAACTATGTACTTTGTTAAACAGTGGGTATACAATAGTGAAAACAACAAGTAAAATCTGCCTTCATGGAGCTGGAACTCTAGTAAAAGAGACAGCACCAAGTTCAGTATATATATATACAAACATACATACATATGTATATATATATTTATGACAGTATTACTCATATCATAAATATACATAGTATTTCTCATGCCCTCAATTTATTAAATTATCTGCTCAAATGTCACCTACTCAAGAAAGACATTCACAAGCCAGCCTATCTGGATTCTTAAATAAAAGTGTTAATATAACTCTCTTTATATTTAGTTATGTAATAAAAATTATATGTGTATGTACATTATATGTGTATAAAACATGTTTTATATGCATAAAGTATTAAACCTATAACATATTTAAACTATAATATGATCCATAACACAGGCTGGTGAACATTTTTTACTTTAACACATTACATGTATATTGAAGGACAGAGAACTCATAACAACATATATGATAGGAAGATAAAGATCAATGTATTATAAAAGAATTTTTCTTTCCTAAAAAGTACTTTAAGATGCTTAAAGGGGCTTCTCTCATAGCTCAGTTGGTAAAGAGTCTGTCTGCAATGCAGGAGACCTGGGTTTGATTCCTGGGTCAAGAAGATCCCCTGGAGAAGGAAATGGCAACCAACTCCAGTATTCTTGACTGGAGAATCCCATGGACAGAGAAGCCTGGCAGGCTACAGCCCATGAGGTCACAAGAGTTGGACATAATTTAGCGATTCCACCACCACAAAAAGGTTAAGTGTTTTATTTGCCTCTTTTTTGTCATTGAACATGAAATTACTATGAAAGTGTAGGAAAAGACTACCAGTTTAATTCAAAAAGTACACAGGTAAACGTATGCCCTTCTCAAAGTAAAAATACTTTTCATATTGCTTATTTCTTATTGGTAAACAGATATGTATATATTAAAAAATGAATGTGATACAATATACTACCAAAAAAAGAGCCAGACAATATACCATGACTACTCTGGAAAATAATTACCCATGATCTTTAAGCTTCTAAGTCAACTTTTGTATTCTAATAAAGTATTAGTAAATATGTTTTCCAGTTCTTTAGAATCTTTTTAAATTGTTGAGTTTTGAGGTCATTTATTTCTACCAAAATGTTATGAAAGGATATGATATTTTGGCTTTTTTTTATACTGCATATTCATTTTATTTCTTCACCAGGAACACTACCATGTGCATATTTAGCCGTGTCTGACTCTTTGTGACTTCATGGACTGTAGCTCACCAGGCTTTTCTCTCCATGGGATTTTCCAGGCAAGAATACTGGAGTGGGTTGACATTTCCTCCTTCAGAGGATCTTCCCAACCCAGGAATTGAACTCATGTCTCCTGCATCTCCTACATTGGCAGATGGATTCTTTACCACTGAGCCACCTGGGAAGCCTGAATGCTTACATTGCTGATGTTAAGAAGTTTGGCATCAATCTGATTTTTGTTTCTTTGAGAGTGATTTTATCTTTCCCTTTAGCAGATTTTGAATTTTATCCTGGTCTTTGATCTTTCAAAACTTCTTCTTAAATAATGTATCTAAATACATGAAAAGTATAATATATCATGAACAAATCAGATTAAAGAATAGTATCATGATCAAGTAAATTTTACTTGAGAAATCCAAGATATTCTCAACATTGGCCATCTTTTAAAGCTATGCATTGAATTAGCATAATAAAGGAGAATATCCACCTGGTCATTTAGATTATGAAAAATATTTGTAAAAGTCAAACTGTGTAGCTAATTACATTCCTTATCAGGCCAGGAGTAGAAAAATATTACTTAACACCATCAATGATTGTACCAGAAACTTACCAAAAAAATGTAAAAACATCCTCATTAAAACCAGACTCTAGATACATATATTCAAATACCATCTATGATATTTTCAAGTGCAAATAACAAAATAAAAATTAAACTTGTTCAACTGATAAGGAAAGTTATTGATTTATAGCCTAGAAGGCCAGAATGTAAGTCAAACTTCAGAATTAGCTTGATCCAGGAGTTCTTTCACTATTTTTCTATAATTGACTCATATATGATGTCTTTGCTTCACTCTCAGACTCCATATTTTTCATGGTAAATAAAATAGAAATACTGTGGTATTTTTTTCAGGTAACTCATTCCCATACTAGGATGTCCAAAAGAAAGAAAGAAAGAAAAAAAAAAAGTATCTCTTTCATGGGTTGCCTTTAAGGGAGAAGAAACTTCATGCCAGACTCTTCTAGGAAGTCACTATCTATGTCTATTGTCCCCAGATTAGTAAATATGCTCAATTTCTATCCTATACTTTGGCTAAGAGTAATGTGTTAGGATGAACGACTTAAACCTAAATTATTGGACCAAGCATTATGGCACGTGTGAGCAATTACTCTTGACCAATAAAATTTACCTTTGAAGCTGCAGTTGGGTCAGTTTCCTCTGAACTAAAGTGGGTACTTTGGGGGATTTTGTACATTTGATGTTAAAAATCAAGTCACTACAAAGAGTATACATTCACTATCACCAGAAATATTTTAAATGATACTACAGTCCTAGACAATTCAAAAAAACAATAAAAAGAGGAGTAGGAGATATGAATATTGGGGAGGAATAATTGGAAGCGGGTGCAAAATTGTCATTTTAAAATATTACCTTACAAGGAATAAAATAGAGCTAACTGAAAGTTTAGAATTATTGAGTAAAATTACTTGGTACAAGGTAAACACTTTTCTACACATGAACAATAACTAATTGGAAATTGTAAAAATGTTTTTTAAATATACTATTCACACATTTTATAACAGCCAGAAGCCTCTATTATATACTGAAATAAGTCCAATATATTATGGGCAGGGCCTAGCTGTGCCAGAGTACATCACCTGGGTAAATGACCTGGCTCTGGATGGCTTGATTAAATTCTAAAATTCTTACAAATAAAAAGATACAGGGAGAGCAGAAAAATGAAATATAGGATTCCTCAGCAATATTTCTTCAGAATAAACAAGGAAGAATATGTTGTTATCTTCTTATTGTTTTTATTTATAAGTGCCTTAAGAACAAACCACAAACAAAACTTTATTTCTGGTTTCAATTTGTAAATTTTTAGTTATCAACCTTGCTTCAAGGATAGAGTTTACAATATCCAAAGACTGGAAGAAGAGTTCACATTTTTCTGTGGATTCTGGAAATTATTGACTTCAGGGTTCATCTACTCCATCTGAACATCAAAGTTACCTGGGATTGTTAAAAATTATTGATGTCTAAGTCCATATAGAACCAAATATATGACATTTCTGGGAGTGACAGCAGATCTCAGCAACCGTTTTTAGTTTCCTAGGTCATTCCAAACTCAATTTAGGGTTGACAACTTCTGACTAAATTCTCCATGCCATGATTTTATGATGTTGAACAGTTGTAGGAAAGAGAAAAAGCAAAAGCATTGATCCAGAAATTTGGAAGTAACTTGTAAATTGTTGGACTACAAAGAAATTAATGAGCAGTGCATCTTAACTATTCATGGACAATACACTTGAGAAAAAGGACAGAATGTGGATTTAAATGTCTTCATTCTCAAAAGTTCAAAATTGTCTGGAAAATTAAATACCTTTGATTCAGGCTAAGTCTGTTGCCATGGGAGATTCTGTAGAAGATGTGGCTATATTTTTAGGCTGAAGCAGAAATCCAGAGTCTCTCAGGAGACTCAGGAGAAAAGAGGTACCGACTAGCATGGATGGTCAGGGGGATTGAAGGTCAGGTACAGACGTGAGAGCAAAGAAGCTCAACCAAAATGAAAAATCCAAAAGCAGATTGAAAAATATGTAGGGCCAAACCTGAGATTTCATTATTATTTTTATTATTATTTTTATTTTATTCTTTAACTTTACAATATTGTATTGGTTTTGCCATATATCAACGTGAATCCGCCACAGGTATACACATGTTCCCCATCCTGAACCCTCCTCCCTCCTCCCTCCCTGTACCATCCCTCTGGGTCGTCCTATTTTTAATTATAGCTGTGACCTTGTAGTGACCTATGGGTTTCCCTGGTGGCTCAGATGGTAAAAAATCCACCTATAGTGCAGAAGACCTGTGTTCAATCCCTGGGTTGGGGAGATTCCTTGGAGAAGGGAATGGCTACCCACTCCAGTAATCTTGCCCGGAGAATTCCATCAGTAGAGGAGCCTGGTAGTCTATGGAGTCAGACATGACTGAGCAACTAACCCACAGTATTTGCAATGACCTACAAGTAACAAATGCTGTGTTCCAGGACATTATTGGTCAGTTCTAGTTCCTTAAGATCTATATTCTATTTTGAATATATCTAATGTCAACTCTGGAGCATCTGAAAACAAATTAAGATGTTTAGAAAGAAATTATAGTGTCTCGTTCATGCATATTATTGCTATTATTAGAAGGTTATTTCCATAATGTAAAGGATTTCATTAAAAAACATTGAATAATATTTGAAATAGGGTTCATTTTAAAATGAATCTTTTTAAGTTTTATTTTAGGAGGCAATATTTTCTGTTAAATATGTCTGAACAAGTTATGCCTCTATAAAAGGTTATTTTAAAATAAATTTGTATTTTGATGTATCAAATTTCCTTTCCATGATTATTGTTTCAATAATACATATTTTTGATGTGGTGACTTCAACTGTTAACACTAAAAATATTTGCAAGTGGAATGAGATAAGAGAAAAAAGATTTCCAGAAAAGAAGAAACAGTAATTATTTAAGCTTAAAATACTATTTAACCTTTTGAGTTTGGTAAAGATATATTTTCTTACAAAATTCTATTTTTTAATAACCCTAAAATTATTCACCCAGTATATATAAAAACTTCTTTTTAGTATGACTGGCTACCAATTTCTTTAGTTTCTAACAATATAGACCAATATATTGGAGACTAGAACTTAGTCTTCTACAAAAGACTAAATCAAATTTATAAGAAGATAAATTTTCTACTGATTTATTTGGCATTCAATCATTTGCCAGATACTTTTATGATCTTTACTTATTTTGTAATCTTAATAAATAGAATCAGTGCCTCTGATGTTAAAATATAAGATATTATTTTACATAAAGTGTTAAAAATATTTGTTTCTGAGTTGTAATTTATTTTTATCTGGTTCACCAACAGATGTTCTACTGAATCATTGTTCTACTGAATTGAAGTTATATTGAATACCAGATGGGGAAACAGTGGAAACAGTGTCAGACTTTATTTTTTTGGGCTCCAAAATCACTGGAGATGGTGACTGCAGCCATGAAATTAAGAGATGCTTACTCCTTGGAAGGAAAGTTATGACTAACCTAGATAGCATATTCAAAAGCAGAGACATTACTTTGCCAACAAAGGTCCGTCTAGTCAAGGCTATGGTTTTTCCTGTGGTCATGTATAGATGTGAGAGTTGGACTGTGAAGAAGGCTGAGCGCTGAAGAATTGATGCTTTTGAACTGTGGTGTTGGAGAAGACTCTTGAGAGTCCCTTGGCCTGCAAGGAGATCCAACCAGTCCATTGTGAAGGAGATCAGCCCTGGGATTTCTTTGGAAGGAATGATGCTAAAGCTGAAACTCCAGTCCTTTGGCCACCTCATGTGAAGAGTTGACTCATTGGAAAAGACTCTGATGCTGGGAGGGATTGGGAGCAGGAAGAGAAGGGGACGACAGGATGAGATGGCTGGATGGCATCACTGACTCGATGGATGTGAGTCTAAGTGAACTCCGGGAGTTGGTGATGGACAGGGAGGCCTGGGGTGCTGCAATTCATGGGGTCGCAAAGAATCAGACAGGACTGAGCGACTGAACTGAACTGAACTGAATGCTCGACAGGGGAGGCAAACGTAATTAACCATGTTAAGATCCCAAGACCACTTACTTAGGCATCAGAAGAATAAATTTAGGACACTTTTCTATCTCCAGGAAACAATATTGACAGCTAAAACTAGAAAATTCTGACTGATTCACTTATCAACATCACAGAGAAAAATACTAGGACAGCAATTGGCTGGAACATCTAACCCCATAAGCTGTTAATAATTTTAGACTTGCAAAATTCTTTTCCTTCTAGCTTCATCCTGGGTCTTTGACTTAAATATTTTTAAACTTCTTCATATCGTCCCATAGCATGTTGTTTTGCCTCAATTACAGTTCCTTTTTTCTCCTCATAGTATTATTAGCATGTGAGGATGCTTCTTTATGAGGGTGTAGGAGTATTATCTACTGAAATCAAAAGCACACATGATCAAATTCTCTTTCTTTTCAGATTATCTCAATTTTATAGTCAATGAATTATAAATAGTTTTTATTTTCCTCTGTTATATCATAAGTATTATGGGTTGAATAGTGTCTCCAAAAATATGTTGAGGTCTAGCTCACAACACTTCAAAATGTCATCTTATTTAAAAATTAGATCATTTAGAGGTAATCATGTTAAATTAAGGTCATTAAGATGCACACTGTCCAATATGACTACTATCTTATGAAAATGGGAGATTTGACACAGAGGCATTCATCAAAGATGAATGGAAACAGAAGTTGTAATACATAGATACAATAGAATATTACTCAGCTATAAAAAATAACTCATTTGAGTCAGTCCTAAAGAGGTGGGTGAAGCTACAGCCTATTGTGCAGAGTGAAGTAAGGCAGGAAGAGAAAGACAAATACTGTATATTAACATATGTGTATGGAATCTAGAAAGATAGCACTGATGAACCTATTTTCAGGGTAGCAAATGGCTACCGTCGTGGATCAGATGGTAAAGAATCCACCTACAATGTGGGTTCAATCCCTGGGTTAGAAAGATCCCTTGGAGCAAGACATGGCAACCCACTCCAGTATTCTTGCCTGTAGAATCCCCTGTAGAATCCCCATGGACAGTGGAGCCTGGTGGGCTACAGTCCATGTGGTTGCAAAGAGGTGGGCCCAACTGAGTGAACTGGCACAACAATGGAGACTTAGACATAGAGAACAGACATATGGACAAATAGAAAGAATGATTCCTGCTGATATATGACAAAAACCAGCACAATATTGTAAAGCAATTATCCTCCAACCAAAAATTATAAAGAAGTTTATAGAGGAAGTCTAACAAAACTATGTAACATTCTTCAGTAGCTACTGGAAGAGTCATAATAATGTATGGCTAGAGTAATTAAAAACTTAATTCTATATCTCTGAATCCTCTGTTTAAGAAGTTAGAAAAACATGCAATATGAAAAACATTTCAGTCACATTTGTAGAATGTTTAAAAGTAAAGTGAGCTTTAGCTCAGAGGGGTATATTTCAGATATGGAAATTAAACTCATGAACAACACAGATGATGCTTGCTTGAGCCACACTAATTATATACTACTACTGGTCTCCCAATTTCCAGCTCCATAGGGGAAAAAACTACAATTAGCCAATCCATACACTAGGCAAAGAACCATGCACTAGTCTGAAGGAAAAATCCCTGCTGATAAGAAAATATGAATATAACTTAATCCACAGGATTGCGAGGGGACCATCCAGTTGTTGAAAAGGCTTCAATTTTAAATGAAACTAGGCTTTAAAACTCCACTGAAGAGACTCTCTAGTAAAACAAAAACAATAAAAATTGATCAGTGATATATTACTCTAATCATTAACATATTTCAGTTGACTTTTCAAGATATATAGAAACATTTTTTTTTTCTCACAAAAGAAAAAAAATATAAATAACTGAGCCTACTTCGAGTCCCATACTCACTGGATTTGCATTACTTAAGGAAAACAGAAATAACATATTTTTTCAAAAGCATGAAATGAGACAATTTGTACACATCACTCAATTTAATAATTATAACATCCCTTTGGAGTAGCACTGTCTCCATTATTACAGCTGAGGCAATTGACTCTATAAGAAATTCACATGGCTAGGAAATGGAACATCCAGATTAAAAAATCCGATCTTACTCCTATATCTGTGTCCTTAAGCAACACATTATACTAATTCTTTCTAGTCTATAAACCAGATAGGTCTTTCTGAAGTTCAGAGAACCATAAAAAAACTTTCCAAACTATTAAGACACATTTTTGTCTCCTCTTATGCAAACTTAGTGTAAAACAAAAACACAAACTAGAAATCTTTCAGTTATCTTTGCATATCTCTCAAACTCATGAAAATACAATTCTCAACACCTGCATTCTAAGGACCAGAGGCAAGGGAAAAGAAGATAAGAAGAGAAGTGAAGGACAACACTTGGAAAAAGAAAAAAGCATAATAAGGAGATGGATGAGAAAAGGAAGAAATTCTTATTCTCTACTTTTCAGTCAATGATTGGAAAAATTCACCTATACTGCTATTGTCTGGAAACCACTGATGAGGAGAAAATGTGCATGTGTCCTTGTATTTCATCTGTGACATTTTTAACATCTTAGGTTAAGTTTGGAGTCCTTTAAGACTTCTGAATGCTGATAAAATGAGTGTAAAAGTTAATTCTAGAATTTAGAGGAAGACAGATGAATCAGAGATTACATATTTCAACAACTGTCATATTATTTTCAATTTTTCTTCAACACAAATCTTCAAGTAAATCAACTTGTCTTCGTATCTTGACTTCAGTTCAGTTCAGTCACTCAGTCGTGTCTGACTCTTTGTGACCCCATAGACTGCAGCACATCCAGTTCCCCTTATCCAACTCCAACTCCCAGAGCTTACTCAAACTCATGTTCATCAAGTCGGTAATGCCATCCAACCATCTCATCCTCTGTCATCCCTTTCTCCTCCTGCCTTCAATCTTTCTCAGGATCGGGGTCTTTTCAAATGAGTCAGTTCTTCGCATCAGGTGGCCAAAGTATTGAAATTTCAGCTTCAACATCAGTCCTTCCAATGAATATTCAGGACTGATTTCCTTTAGGATGGACTGGTTGGATCTCCTTGCATTCCAAAGGACTCTCAAGAGTCTACTCCAATACCACAGTTCAAATGCATCCATTCTTCAGTGCTCAGATTTCTTTATAGTCCAACTCTCACATCCATTCATGACTACTGGAAAAACCATAGCTTTGACTAGACTGACCTTTGTTGGCAAAGTAATGTCTCTGCTTTTTAATATGCTGTCTAGGTTGTTCATAGCTTTTCTTCCAAGGAGCAAGCATCACTGCCTTTGAAGTCACATTACTTTTCACTACAGTCCACTGATGGCAGGGAGACTACTTAGCCCTAAAAGTAACATATTTTGTATTTCACACATTTTAAAATATCCTAAGACATTAACAATACTTTTAAAGCACAGAACTCAACCTAAAACCGAATTTCAGAATAGTCCAGTATTTGGGTTCTGTACCCAATTCTACTTCATGGTGGAGAGGGAGGTTTCAAGCAATGCTCCAGACATCAGCTGGGCTTCCTACAATTCAACTCAATTCTGATATTATCTACCCAAAGATAGCATCAGATTCCACAGGTAAAGAGTTCAGTCCTACAAGAGTGCCTTCTACTTCAGATGCCAATTACAGGCTATAAAATTAATAAACAGAAACCTCAGTTAGAGATGGGAGACCAGAAAGGAGAGTTGTCACAGACAGTGAGGATAGGAGAGCCCAAGAGGATGGAGAAAGACTTCTCTTTTTTCCTGGCAAGGAGTAGGCCAACAAAAAGCCATGACTCTTTGTTTACAATAGCCCTTCTAATTTCTTTTCCTCTCTATGAAAATGTTTTCCTTCCCTTGCCCTGTGGTGACTTGCAGGTTGCTCACAGTGGTTGCAGACCGTAGTTGCAGATCCTAAATAGCAGTTTCCACTGATCCTGAATAATAAACCCATCTTTGCTAGAGAAACATCAGGCAGTTTATTAATTTCAGGTCAGCAAAGCCCAGGTTTTGACAGTGCTTTTTCCCATGTACTACAAATTGGAGTTTCTAACAATCCACTTTCCCACAGGATGCCAATCTCAAGTGCAAATTGTTACCTATACTCTGACCAACTATCTGTAAATCAGATTCGCATGACCCCTCTTTGGATTTGATTAATTCATTAGAGAATTTATACTGAAAAAAAAATGAGTTTATTTTTATTCAGAATCTCACTAGGACTATAGCCCAGGAGATAGCCTCTCAGATAGCTCCGAGGAATTGCTACACTGCTCCAAAGAGGCAGGGTAGGCGCCAAGAGCCAGTGTGTGTGTTATAAAATATATTTGTTTGTTTTATTTATTTTTTGCTGGGAAATACATGTAGTCAAGCATACTCATAAAAGATTATTGCTAATAACAGAATTCAGATACCTCAAATTAATGATTTTAGTGCTTATCTATGTATGGGAAGATTCAAGAATCTTGACTCTTGAAACTCCTCAGGGTTCTCTGTCAGTGAGCTCAGCAATGAGCTTCATTTTAACCTTTCTTATAACTGGACGATGAACAAGATTCTTTGTTCTTTTTGTTTATGAGCAGCTCAGAGAACATAGGAAACTTATTTACCCAGTAAATTGCCAGTGTATTATAAAGGATTTAATCAGGAATGGGACTTCTTTGATGCCTCAGCAGTAAAAGAATCTGCCTGCAATGCAATAGATAAGGGTTTGATCCCTGGGTTGGGAAGATGCCCTGGAGGAGGAAACAGCAACTCACTCCAGTATTCTTGCCTGGAAAATCCCATGGATAGAGGATCCTGGTGGGCTACAATCCATGGGTTCTGAAAGAGTTGGACACAACTGAGCAGCTGAAGACAGCACAAAGGCTTCATTACACAGCATGGTTGATGAAGTCATTGTCCAGTGGTGATCAATTCAACCTCTAGCCCTTATTCCTCCTCAGAGGTTGAGGGGAAGGACTAAAAGTTCCAACACTTCAATCACAGGGTTCGTTCCTTGGGCAACCAGTATTCATCCTTAGGTGACCTGAGGGCATTTAAAAAGTCACCTCATTATAGTAGTATAAAAATACTACTTCATCTCTCTCACCTCTTAGGAAGCTCCAGGTGTTTTAGAAGCTCAGGGTTAGAAATGGAACAGAGACCAAACGTATTTCTTATTATAAATCACAATATTACATACAACAAAAACACATGATTTAAGTTCTGTGCATGACACTTCCTCTTGCTGGGTGACTTGAGGCAATTTACTTAGGCTTTCTGTGTTTCAGGTTTTCATATGTTGTGGGAGGGAAAAGAAAAAAAACAACAACTTTCATTCCTTTACCCTCAGTTTCTTCTGGATGGTCTAAGAATTTAATTGACATAAAACAGATTAATGGGAAAAATAAAATTTTATTTTGTATATATGGGAACTCTACATATATGAGAGGATCAAAGACTCCACCTGCATGAAAAGTTCAAAGACAGAAAAGTAAAATGACATATACATGACATCTTGAGTTAAGAAATGGGATAGGGCCCTGAGGCTTCCAAGGACAGGAGGGTAATTTATAGGACAATAAGAATAGCAGATGTTGGGTAACTAGATGTTTTCTTTGCCATACAGATGGACAATGCAGATAAAAGTTATCTCTGATAACAACTCTTACTCTGGGAAAGTCCAATTTAAATGAATCAGACATGACTTAGCAACTAAAAAAAAACAAGTAGTTAAGGGAAGGGCAAAAGTTTCTCTTGAATCCACAGGGTCTTGCTTACCTTTTTTTCCTCCCCTCTCCCCCCCCGCCCCTTCCCACTTACCTTATCTCAAAATAATTTTGGGGAAGTTTGTTCTGAAACCCTTCAATGTAAAACATTCTAATAGTACCCACCTCCTGGGATTGCTATAATGATTAAGGAAGATGATTCTTTAAAAATACATAGCACCATATTATCCTATTAAAAGTGCATTCAATAAAAAATATTCAGTATTATTGTAATATGTACTATATTATTAGCAGAACTGAAATCATGTAACTCAGATTGGGACTTGAACCCACAGTCTAACTGAGATCAGACACCTAGTCTCAGGACTTAATGAAGTTCAGGTTCTTGATGTCTTATCACAGAAAGAATTCAGTCAAAGACAAAGTGATAGGTAAGGAGTATATTTACTTAAAAATGCACTCCACAGAGTGTGGGCCATCTCGGAAGGCAAGAGTGGCATACAGGTTATGGGGTTGTCAGTTTTTATAGAAGTGACTAATTTCACAGGCTATGAGTGGGAGGGGTATTCCAGCTATTTGGGAAAGGGGGAGGGATTTCCAGGAATTGGGTCATCACCCACTTTTTGACCCTTATGGTCAGCCTTGAAACTGTCATGGTGTCTGTGTGTGTGTCATTTATTTTGCAGATACGTTAAAGTGAATGTATTCTGAGGTTCCAGGTCTAGTGGAAGTCCATTTGTCAATAAATAGCTGCCTGAATGAGCATTGAGGGACAGACTGTCTCACCAGTCCTATACCAGAGAGGTTCAGTACAACCAGCATTCTTAGGACCACTGGAAAGGAGTCTGTTTGGCTCCCTATGGATAATGTTTCTGGTCTCTATGTCTATGGAAACATATCAGCTCAGTTCAGTTCAGTCGCTCAGTCATGTCTGACTGTTTGCAACACAATGGACTGAAGCACACCAGGCTTCCCTGTCCATCACCAACTCCTGGAGCTTGCTCAAACTCATGTCCAATGAGTCAATAAACATATAGATACCTAGAGTTACTGCACTCCTGTGCTATTTGCAAGTCAGTATTAGGGTGACAAAAAGGTGATACATCTACAGTGTTATCTTAAAGAAAGAGGGCTTTCATCTTGGAATAAGGTACAATTTACTAATTCAAGATGACCCTTAAACAGCTCAATATGAAGTCAAAACTATGAAAATATCATTCAACCAAGCCTCCTAGTTCATATCAGCAATTCTCTTTCTCAAAGGATGAAAAAAAATCAATATACTAGTAATCACAAAAGAAGTCATATTGGCAAGCCTATGTAACCACTAAGAATTCATGTTATAATCCTGTCTAATTTTAACAAATTAAAATATAATTTAATATATTAAATAAAAATGTACTACAAGTTTCTTGCCTGTGACTTGTTAAATTACAGTCATGCTATTTATCTGTGATAACATAGTCTATCATAGAAATGTTGAGATTCACAAATAAGAGACACTAAAGAGCATTATTTTAAGAATTGATTTGTGGTGCATCCTTCTCAAATTACCAGAAATATCTAAGGAAAATCAAAAGTGAAGATATCTAAGGAAAGTTCTCAAAAATGAATTAAAATTTAACGTAGGTATTATCGCTTATTGAGCATTTTTGAAGAATCAGATTGAGGTTTCTTCAAGTAAGGTAAAGCACCACTGTGCTGTTACAACAAAGAGAACAAATAAAACTCTTCAATCAGTAACAGTCATACACATGCTGAAGGAAAAAAATAAATCTTGCATTTGCGTCACTTGTATTAAGTTTTGGGAAAAAAATCTTGCACTTGCATCATTTGTACTAAGTTTTGTTGGTCATAATAAAGTAAGAAAAAGAACTGTACTCTAATGAAAAGGGAAGTATGTCTTTCATTTCAAAACCTCCATTTAAATCTTCCATTTTGTCAGATTTAAACTTCTGCTTTTTCAACTACCTTAAGACTTTTAAGTTAACAACATGTTCTCTTTTCTTTTAAGTTGTGATTATCGTTCCAATTTCTTTATAAATTTTTGAGCAATTTATTTTATTCCACTGAAAAGAAGTTGAAATTGAAGTCAAATACCACTTTTGTTCAATAAGGCTTTGATAATGTAGTGGTTTACTCTTTTTAATTTACTATGCTTACAAAAATCTCTCATATATTACACTGCAGTAATGCAGTTTAGACAGTCAAAATTAATGAATTGGATATCTCTCTTTCATAAAATTATTCCCATTATCTTACTTTAATTTATGCCTCAGATATTCCTACATTTAAAAGTGTCAGAATTAATCCTTGAATTACACTTTAAAATGTTTATAAACTGCAAATATAAAGTATTATTAACAACATTTATCAAAAAAGAAGAAGAAACCAATTGCTACAGATGTTATTTTTAAATGTCCTCTGGGAATAATGAGAATCATTGTGTCATAATTTTACCTCTGTATCTATGACTAACTTGTTTCATATATTGTTCAGTTCAGTTCAGTTTAGTCACTCAGTGGTGTCTGACTCTTTGTGACCCCATGGATCTCAGCACGCCAGGCCTCCCTGTCTATCACCAACTCCCAGAGTTTATTCAGACTCATGTCCATCGAGTCAGTGATGCCATCCAGCCATCTCATCTTCTGTCGTCCCCTTGTAATTTGGTGTTATTAAAATCATATCTTGGTATCAATTCCCATTTGTGACTTCTGACTTTTCTCTTGCAGTGGCCATAGGCATCACCAAAATCTCAATTCACCATTCATGACCATGATCTGTTGGTCACAAAGTACATTAATCATGAGACTAGGAATAAGCCAGTTTAAAGTCACCATTTATATTACTAAAGTAATTCTGAAAGTCATGTATGTGACTCTATTTCAATGGATAACACACTAATAACATTATTACATGTAATTTAGAATCAACCTGTGAAAGTGAAAGTGAAAGTTGCTCAGTCGTGTCCGACTCTTTGCAACCCCATGGACTATACAGTAGATGGAATTCTCCAGGCCAGAGTACTGAAGTGGGTGGCCTTTCCCTTCTCCAGGGGATCTTCCCAACCCAGCCATTAAATCCAGGCCTCCTGCATTACAGGCAGATTCTTTACCAGCTGAGCCACAGGAAAGCCCAAGAATACTGGAGTGGGTAGTCTATCCCTTCTCCAGCAGATCTTCCCCACCCAGAAATGGAACTGGGGTCTCCTGCATTGCAGGTGATTTCTTTACCAACTGAACTTTTACATGTAAGTAGAAAATACTAGCAAGCATCATCAGCTTTTATTTTTTAGCTTTTAACTAGGCATTATAATAAAAGTAATAAACTCTGTTTTACCTCAGGAGCTGAATCTTGTGATATATAAAATAAATTAAGATTAAAACATGCTTTTCACTGGGCTTTTACACTAACCTTCAGTTTTCCAAGAGGTGACCATGTTCAGTAATTGGCCATAAACCAATAGTCTCACATGCTGATAGTGCTGCTAGACAGCTGTAGGAGAAGTTAGTTTGATGAAATACAAATGAAAGCATAATAGAAATTTCATCTCAGAACAAATGATTTCTTCTGTGCCTGGCCTTAAACTCCACGAGGGCAGAAACTCCTCTATTTGGGACTTTATCCTATGTATCTTTACATCAGGATTCAAATTGGTCTTTCTCAGAATAAGAGTTATTACAAAAGATAAATTTTATTTGAAGTGAAGTTGTGTATGACTCTTTGCAACCCTATGGACTATACAGTTGGTGGAATTCTCCAGGCCAGAATACTGGGGTGGGTAGCCTTCCCCTTCTCCAGGGGATCTTCCCAATCCAGGGATCAAACCCAGGTCTCCTGCACGGCAGGCAGATTCTTTACCAGCTGACCCACAGGGAAGCCAAAGAATACTCCAGTATTTGAATGGTCCTTTATTTCTATCCTTTAAAAGTCTTTGTACTAAACAAGTAATCTGGTGAATAAATGAGTTACCTGAGTTCTGTGAGTCACTTTAACAAATTAATCAAACCCAAGGAGGAGATCATGGGAACCTCTAATTTATATCTAGTTAATTAGAAGAATAGGAAGCAACCTGTGTTTGCAATTTTCCTCTGAATTGGAGGGCAGTCTTATGGGACTGAGCCATTTACCTAGGGCATTTGATGCTATCACTGGGTAGATAGTGTCAGAATTGAGTTTTATTGTAGGACACCCAGCTAGTGTCCAGATATCTTGTGCATCCCTGGTGGCTCAGAGGTTAAGGTGTCTGCCTGCAATGTGGGAGACCCGGGTTCGATCCCTGGGTTAGGAAGATCCCCTGGAGAAGGAAATGGCAACCCACTCCAGTACTCTTGCCTGGAGAATCCCATGGAGGGAGGAGCCTGGTGGCTAAGAGTCGGACACTACTGAGCAGCTTCACTTTCACTTTTATGCGTTGGAGAAGGCTGTGGCAACCCACTCCAGTGTTCTTGCTTGGAGAATCCCAGAGACGGGGGAGCCTGGGGGGCTGCCATCTATGGGGTCACACAGAGTCTGACAGGACTTAAATGACTTAGCAGCAGCAGCAGCACAGTAGATGATAATGTATCAATATCTATTCATTCTCTGGTGATTCAGTGGTAAAGAACCCAACTGCCAATGCAGGAGATGCCAGTTTGATCTGTGGTTTGGGAAGGTCCCCTGGAGAAGAAAATCGCAACTCACTCCAGTATTCTTGCCTGTGAAATCCCATGGACACCAGAAGGACAAGGATCAAGGATATATAAAGAACTCCCACATATAATAATGAGAAAACAAATTGCAAATAGTTAGGAAAAATAGAGACAGGTAGCAAAAACTATGGATGGGAAAGCCACTGAAAAGGAAAATAAAATTAATAGGAATTTGAACAGATAATCTGGCCTCATCATCTAAGGACAATCAATATATAATTAGTATAATTAAGAAACTATCAGAAGCCTGATAAGAATCAGAGAATATGGACCAACAAAACTTCCTCATTGCTGGAGGAATTAACAGACTCTACCATTCTGGAGTGGAATTTGGAACATCCATTACATTAAAGATGCCAGTGCCTACTATCCAAGAATTCAGTATGTATTCACATATATTATATTTGTGATATTTATATTTTTCATATACATATGAATGTATTAAATATATGTTAATATAATTATATAATGTATATAAATAAATATATGTGATATATACTCACATACATTAGATCAGATCAGATCAGTCGTTCAGTCGTGTCCGACTCTTTGCCACCCCATGAATCGCAGCACGCCAGGCCTCCCTGTCCATCACCAACTCCCGGAGTTCACTCAGACTCACATCCATCGAGTCAGTGATGCCATCCAACCATCTCATCCTCTGTTGTCCCCTTCTCTTCCTGCCCCCAATCCCTCCCAGCATCAGAACCTTTTCCAATGAGTCAACTCTTCACATCAGGTGGCCAAAGTACTGGAGTTTCAGCTTTAGCATCATTCCTTCCAAAGAAATCCCAGGGCTGATCTCCTTCACAATGGACTGGTTGGATCTCCTTGTAGTCCAAGGGACTCTCAAGAGTCTTCTCCAACACCACAGTTCAAAAGCATCAATTCTTCGGCGCTCAGCCTTCTTCACAGTCCAACTCTCACATCCATACATGACCACAGGAAAAACCATAGCCTTGACTAGACGAACCTTTGTTGGCAAAGTAATGTCTCTGCTTTTGAATATGCTATCTCGGTTGGTCATAACTTTCCTTCCAAGGAGTAAGCGTCTTTTAATTTCATGGCTGCAGTCACCATCTGCAGTGATTTTGGAGCCCAGAAAAATAAAGTCGGACACTGTTTCCACTGTTTCCCCATCTATTTCCCATGAAGTGGTGGGACCAGATGCCATGATCTTAGTTTTCTGAATGTTGAGCTTTAACCCAACTTTTTCACTCTCCACTTTCACTTTCAAGAGGCTTTTTAGTTCCTCTTCACTTTCTGCCATAAGGGTGGTGTCATCTGCATATCTGAGGTTATTGATATTTCTCCCGGCAATCTTGATTCCAGCTTGTGTTTCTTCCAGTCCAGCATTTCTCATGATGTACTCTGCATATAAGTTAAATAAGCAGGGTGACAATATACAGCCTTGACGTACTCCTTTTCCTATTTGGAACCAGTCTGTTTCTCCATGTCCAGTTCTAACTGTTGCTTCCTGACCTGCATACAAATTTCTCAAGAGGCAGATCAGGTGGTCTGGTATTCCCATCTCTTTCAGAATTTTCCACAGTTTATTGTGATCCACACAGTCAAAGGCTTTGGCATTGTCAATAAAGCAGAAATAGATGTTTTTCTGGGACTCTCTTGCTCTTTCCATGATCCAGGGGATGCTGGAAATTTGATCTCTGGTTCCTCTGCCTTTTCTAAAACCAGCTTGAACATCTGGAAGTTCACGGTTCACATATTGCTGAAGCCTGGCTTGGAGAATTTTGAGCATTACTTTACTAGCCTGTGAGATGAGTGCAATTGTGCGGTAGTTTGAGCATTCTTTGGCATTGCCTTTCTTTGGGATTGGAATGAAAACTGACCTTTTCCAGTCCTGTGGCCACTGCTGAGTTTTCCAAATTGGCTGGCATACTGAGTGCAGCACTTTCACAGCATCATCTTTCAGGATTTGGAATAGCTCAGCTGGAATCACATCACCTGCACTAGCTTTGTTCATAGTGATCCTTCTAAGGCTCACTTAACTTCACATTCCAGGATGTCTGGCTCTAGGTCAGTGATCACACCATCATGATTATCTGGGTCATGAAGGTCTTTTTTAAACAGTTCTTCTGTGTATTCTTGCCATCTCTTCTTAATATCTTCTGCTTCTGTTAGATCCATACCATTTCTGTCCTTTATCGAGCCCATCTTTGCATGAAATGTTCCTTTGGTATCTCTGATTTTCTTGAAGAGATCTCTAGTCTTTCCCATTCTGTTGTTTTCCTCTATTTCTTTGCATTGACTGCTGAAGAAGGCTTTCTTATCTCTTCTTGCTATTCTTTGGAACTCTGCATTCAGATGTTTATATCTTTCCTTTCCTCCTTTGCTTTTCGCTTCTCTTCTTTTCACAGCTATTTGTAAGGCCTCTGCAGACAGCCATTTTGCTTTTTTGCATTTCTTTTCCATGGGGATGGTCTTGATCCCTGTCTCCTGTACAATGTCACGAACCTCATTCCATAGTTCATCAGGCACTCTATCTATCAGATCTAGGCCCTTAAATCTATTTCTCACTTCCACTGTATAATCAGAA
Source organism: Bubalus kerabau (assembly GCF_029407905.1). Classification (NCBI taxonomy): domain Eukaryota; kingdom Metazoa; phylum Chordata; class Mammalia; order Artiodactyla; family Bovidae; genus Bubalus; species Bubalus kerabau. The sequence goes on from NC_073631.1 coordinate 44,510,715, forward strand.
GGGGTTTGATTTAGGTCATACCTGAATGGTCTAGTGGTTTTCCCTACTTTCTTCAATTTCAGTCTGAATTTGGCAATAAGGAGTTCTTGGTCTGAGCCACATTCAGCTCATACATTAGAGCAGTACTTTAAAAACAATATTACCATCATCCACAGTAAAAAATAATTTCTGTATTACAATCCTGTGTACACAAAGTTTTTAGAGGAAAAATAAAAGTTAATTGAAACAATATCCTTACATTTGTGATACATTTGGATATTTTCTTGTATTCTCTTCTTCCTTGCCACTTCTTTCTATTCTTTTGTACTTCAACTTTTTAATACCAAGGGGGCATGTACAAGCTTATATATTGCTGAATTTTTGTAAAGAGAAAGTGAAATACTTAGCAATTTATCAAGAGAATAATAGATGTATAATGAAATTAATGAAGCAGGGAAAATAGCGTCAACATAAATAAAATTCAAAAATATAATAATTGAAACAAATGTAAATTAGATGAGCAGTGCAAGTTTGATGCATGTAAAAGGGCATCCAAAGCCGGTGCTCTGGGACAACCCATAGGGACAGGGTGGGGAGGGAGATGCGAGGGAGTTTCAGGATGGTGGGGGACACAGGTATACCTGTGGCTGATTCATGTCAATATATGGCAAAATACATCACAATACTGTAATTATCCTCCAATTAAAATAAATAAATTAAATAAATAAAAAGTATATTGATACAATTTAACTACAGAAGCGTACTTTTATAGAAAAGTTCAAAACATACCAAAAATCCAAAATATTCATGGGAATGAAAAACTTTAAATTTGGGACAGTGATAAACTTTAAATTTTGATACCTCCAGAAACGATAGGAGAAAGGAGACTGGAATCAAGAAATAGTATAAAGGAGGTTGAGCGCCGAAGAAGTGATGCTTTTGAACTGTGGTGTTGGAGAAGACACTTGAGAGTCCCTTGGACTGCAAGGAGATCCAACCAGTCCATCCTAAAGGAGATCAGTCCTGGGTGTTCATTGGAAGGACTGATGTTGAAGCTGAAACTCCGATCCTTTGGCCACCTGATGTGAAGAGATGACTCATTTGAAAAGACTCTGATGCTGGGAAAGACTGAGGGCAGGAGGAGAAGGGGAAAACAGAGGATGAGATGGTTGGATGGCACCACCGACTCAATGGACATGGGTTTGAGTAAACTCCGGGAGTTGGCGATGGATAGGGAAGCCTGGCATGCTGCAGTCCATGGAGTCACAAAGAGTCAGACACAACTGAGTTACTGAACTGAACTGAACTGATAAAGGAGGTTTTAATTATAATTGCATTATTATTTAAGCTAGAAGGTGGGCACTTGGGAACCTATTTAGTATGATGTTTTTAGCATTCTTAAAATATTTCATTATAATAAAAAGGGAATGCAATATATGGATATAATTATAAGGAGAAATCTTTGAGACTTTTATGATCCTTATCTTTGCATAATAACTATTCAAGCTCAAACAATTTATTCGAACTTCCTGCCCTCTTAGAGTTAAGATATGGCATATTTTCCAACATTTCAATGAGGGAATTCTTCATATTTCTATCAGGATTTGAATCTTCATTAAGCTATCATAACTTATTCACTTTTCCTTGGTACTGAACACCCTGAACTGATCAATTTTTTTTAATACAGAAGAAAATGATTTTGTATAAACACAGTATTTCCCCAAAATTCTACTTGCAAATCTGGACTGATTCAAGAGTTAAATACTTAGTTACATGTGGATATTACTCAAGCTGAATCTGTTTAAATATTAAGTTTAGTTCAAGCAGATAGATGCTTCCATTTTTAGGTATTTGAACAAAAAATGAAATAGCTTTGAAAATGAATTCAGGAAGCTGAGTGTGAGCTTAGTCATTTAATTTAGAGGAATAGTACATCCAGACAGCACTGTAATGGCCTAGTCACACAGAGTTTAATGTGTAGATTTTTACTGTATTTTTATAAGCTCACAGGCAGATCTGATTTATTTAAATCAATGCTTAGTTTTAAAGGTATACTTCATTTATTTAAAACCATAAATCAAATTGATGACAAACATTATCAATGGCCTTACAGTATCTCTGTGTCTTGGTTAACTGATGTCCACTTGAAAAAGACAGATGACAGGACAGTAGAGGCTATTTGAGACTGATAGCCTCTGCCATTGTAGAGTGCAGCACATTCGCCATCAATTTAAATTCCAGCAGTTCATTTCAGGCAGAACCAGACAAAATAAAAAAGAAAATAGAAGGAAAGGAGCTGTACTATAAAAAAAAAAAAAAAAAATCTCAATACAGTAACCTAAAATGTCAGCAAGTAGAATTTTTATGTTAAATACATCTAAATGCCGAAGGACAAAATAGAAAGCATGAGCAGTATTTTCCTTGAATTTGAATGATAGATTTACTACCACATGATTTTTACAAATTTCTAAAATATGTCATATTTTGGTGTACAAAAAGGTGTTTTCTATATGTAAAATTCACCACCCAATATCAAAAACAGGACATTATTTATATTACTGCAAAGATCAATTTCATCCATTGCCTACTTCCCATCCCAAAATCCAGAAGAAAAAATTAAAAATTGGTGAACTGACAAACAATAACAAAAAGGAAAACATGAATAATAACATAAATTTAGAGAAAATACAAGGAGTTCCCTGGTGGCCTAATGGCTAGGATTCTGGACTTTTTACTGCAGTGGCCAGGTTTCAGTCATTGGTGTGGGAACTGAGATCTTACATGCTGAACAGTGTGGCCAACTCCAAAATTTAATGACATCATCAATGAATTATGGAAAACTTCTAAAAAGAATTCTAATAATAACAATACTTTTCAAATGAAAGAAAAAGAAACATCATCACACTGCTCAAGCCTTGAAAGTGAAAGTCTTAGTTGTTCAGTCCTGTCCGACTCTTTATGACCCCACGGACTGTAGCCCACCAAGCTGCTCAGGGCATGGGATTCTCCAGGCAAGACTACTGGAGTGGGTAGCCATTTTCTTCTCCAGGGCAGATAGAAAATACTGCCACTGATATCAAATTCTGTTTCAGTATGAAAATAGAAAAATACATGCAACTCTCATTCAAGATCCTGTATTTTTAAAAGTACTAAAAAGAATACTAACAAAAAGTATAACCAGACTGGTTTTATCTTAGGGATACAAGATTGATTAAGGATTTAAATATCAATGCAATAATTACATTAACACGGTTTGGTCATCTCAGCTGATGCAAAATAAAATACATTTAATAAAACTCCCTATTAATTCTTAACAAAAGAATTTTTAGCAACTATTAATAGTTATGCAAGGTGATTTTTATAATCTACTATAAAAGGATAAATCAATAAAATAAATATAAATATCATCATACATATTGGTGACATGTTGAAAGTTTTGTCTTTGACAATAGGAACAAAAGATGGATACTCTTTATGCAACTTTGTACTTGGAAGTCCTAAAAATGACAAAAGGTAGGGAAAAAATGAAATGCAATGACTGGAAAAAAGTGGAAGTGTTAGTTGCTCAATTGTGTCCAACTCTTTGCAACCCCATGGACTATAACCCACCAGGCTCCTCAGTCCATGGAATTCTTCAGGCAAGAATACTGGAGTGAGTTGTCGTTTCCTTCTCCAGGGGATATTCCCCACCCAGGGATTGAACCTGGATCTCCTGCATTGCAGGCAGATTTTTTACTATATGAGCCACAAAACTGAGCTATATGTTATACCATCATCTAAGAAGAAAAATCCAAAACTGTCTGCAGATAAAATTATTAAACTAATAAAGCATAAACTCAATATTAAAAATCTGCATTTTTATATACTAGCTAAAAGAATTAGGAAATGAAATTTTAAATAAAATATCTTTTCTAAAACCCACAAAATCTAATATTTAGGAGTAAACCTAACAAAATATGTGCAAGAACATGAAGAAGAAAACTAGAAAACATAACTGAGGCATATTAAATGGAGTGTGCCTAAAGGAAGGCTACAACAGTTTAAAGGACTGGAAAATTCATCAATGAAAAAAATGTCAGTTCTTCCTATACTGATCCACAGATTCATAGAATTCCATGAAAAATGCAGGATTTTTTCAAAAGTGAAAAGTTCTTTCTAAATTTATATGGCAATTCATAAGACCAAGAATAGTCAGGAGTAAGAATAACAGATCTTATCCTGTAAGATGGCTATATATATCTATAGTAAGTAAAGGAGAAATTAAAGAATATACAAACAATCCTGGGGATGCAATGTACAGTACAGTAACTATAGTTAATAATACTGTATTGTACATTTGAAATTTGCTAAGAGATTAGATTTTAAAACTCTCATGATAAGAAAAATAATTGTAACTATGTGTGGTGATTGATACTAACTAAATTTATTGTGGTAATCATTTTGCAGTATAATTATATATCAAATCATTATGTTGCACACTTGAGATTAATGCAGTATTATATGTCAGTTATATGTAAATTAAAAAAAAACACAGACAAACATTGAGTTTTAACAACAGTAACACTGCAGAGCAACAGAGAAAGTGTAGCATCTTTTTTAAACAACTGGTGCTAAGGTTCGTTGGCTATCCATATGGGAAAGAAAGTAAAATTTGAATGCTATTTTATGTCATACATACAAAAATAATATTTAGTTGGATTATTCATTTAACTGTGATTGGCAATAAATAAAATGACTAGAATATAGAGGTTCTCTTTATTAACTTATGATCAGACTTCTTAAATAAAGGTATCAGATGCACTAAGCGTCATGCCTCACTGCCTTTCTTTTTCTTGAGGACGGCTCTGGTCACCATCTCCTGTACAATGTTACAAAGCTCTGCCCATAGTTCTTCAGGCACTCTGTCTATCAGATCTAGTCTCTTGAATCCGTTCATCACTTCCATTGTATAATCATAAGGAATTTGATTTAGGTCATACCTGAACAGCCTAGAGGCTTTCCCCACTTTCTTCAATTTAAGTCTGAATTTTGCAATAAGGAGTTCATGATATGATCCACAGTCAGCTTCCGGTCTTATTTTACCTGACTGTATAGAGCTTTTTCATCTTTGGCTGCAAAGAATATAATCAATCTGATTTTGGTATTAACCATCTGGTGATGTCCATGTGTGGAGTCATCTCTTGTGTTGTTGGAAGAGAGTGTTTGCTATGACCAGAGTGTTCTTTTGGTAAACACTCCAAGGCCAAACTTGCCTGTTACTCCAGGTATCTCTTGACTTCCTATTTTAACATTCCAGCCCTCTATAATGAAAATAACATCTTTTTTTTTGGTGTTAGTTTTAGAAGGTGTTGTAGGTCTTCATAGAACCATTGAATTTCATCTTCTTTAGTGTTAGTGGTTGGGATGTAGACTAGGATTACTGAGATGTTGAATGGTTTGCCTTGGAAATGAACCAAGGTCATTCGGTCATTTTTGAGATTGCACCCAAGTGCTGCACTTTGGACTCTTTCGTTGTCTATTAGGGCTACTCTCTTTCTTCTAAGGAATTCATCTCTTCTAAGGGAACTTCCAGATGTACAAGCTGGATTTAGAAAGAGAAGAGGAACCAAATACCATATTGCCAACATCCATTGGATCATAGAAAAAGCAAGGGAATTCCAGAAATACATCTACTTCTGCTTCATTGACTATGCTAAAGTCTTTGACTGTGTGGATAAAAAGAAACTGTGGAGAATTCTTAAAGAGATGGGAATATCAGATCCCTTACCTATCTCCTGAGAAACCTGTATGCAGGTCAATAAGCAAGTTAGAACTGGACATGGAACAATAGACTGGTTCCAAATTGGGAAAGAAGTACATCAAGGCTGTATATTGTCACCCTGCTTATTTAACTTCTCTGCAGAGTACATCATGAGAAATGTTGGGCTGCATGAAGCACAAGCTGGAATCAAGATTCATGGGAGAAAAATCAATAACCTCAGATATACAGATGATACCACCCTTATGCCTGAAAGGGAAGAGGAATTAAAGAGCCTCTTGAAGAGAGTGAAAGAGGAGAGTGGAAAATCTGGCTTAAAACTCAACATTCAAAAACTGAGTATCATGGCATCTGGTCCCTTCACTTCATGGCAAATAGATGGGGAAACAATGGAAACAGTGACAGACTTTATTTTCTTGGGCTCCAAAATCACTGCAGACAGTGACTGCATTCATGAAATGAAAAGACGCTTGCTATTTGGAAGAAAAGCTATGACAAATCTAGACAACATATTAAAAAGCAGAGACTTCCCTTTGCCAACAAAGATTCGTATGCTCAAAGGTATGTTTTTTCCAGTAGTCATGTATGGATGTGAGAGTTAGACCATAAAGAAGGCTGAGCATCAAAGAATTGATGTATTTGAACTGTGGTGTAGGAGAAGACTCTTGAGAGTCCCTTGGACAGCAGGGAGATCAAACAAGTCAATCCTAAACAAAATCAACCCTGAATATTCATTAGAAGGACTGATACTGAAGCTGAAGCTCTAATATTTTGACCAACTGAGGCAAAGAGCCAACTCATTGGAAAGACTGATCCTGGGAAATATTGAGGGCAGAAGAAGAGAGGGTGACAGAGGATGAAATGGTTGGATAGCATCTTCTACTCAATGGACATAAAATTAAGCAAACTCCCGGAGATAGTGAAGGACAGGGAAACCTGGCATTCTTCAGTCCTTGGGGTTGTAAACAGTCGGACACAACTGAGAAACTAACAACAGCAACAATTATAAAGGGAAATATGAAAAATGAAGATTTCTGTTGATCAAGACACCATTAATAGACAAGTCCTGGACTAAGTCAGTAAATTTGTAGCATATGTCATTTGTTGTCAACTTTTTAAACGTGTTTGAATGAATAAGGAAAAAGATAATAATAGAAAAAAATTACCAGAGGACCTTAGCAAGCAATCCAAAAAGAGGATAACCAAACAGCCAATAAACAAACAAACAAAAAAAAGGTGTTCAATCTAGTTAGTAATGAAGGAATGCAAGTTAAACCTAAAATGAAATATTACTACACATTTACCAAAATGGCTAAAATTAAAAGTACTGAGTTCAAAATTTGCATGCTTGGAGAAACTATATGGCAATTTTTCATACAGTTATTATATTATTGTCAGATGACCTTATAATCCAACTTTCAGGTACATACCAAACAGAATTGCATGTGTTATGCACCCTAAGAAATTTACAAGTGTGTCCACAGTAGCATTTTTAAAGGCATAAATGAAAAACAATTGAACTATCCATTAACAGTAGAGTAGATTCATATATTTTAGTATATAGATATAGTGGACTACTGCAGCTATGCAACAAGAGACAAATATTATATTATAATGTTGAAGTGCATGGAAAAATAGATGCATTTTATTCAAATCATATTAAGTTCAAAAATAATTTGAACTATGATGTTTATGAATTTATGCTTAGGTGGTTAGACTAATGAGAAAAGCCTAAAAGTGTTTACCTTTTGTGCAAGGTAAGAGTGTCACCAATAGGTAAGATTTTTGGAGGAGTGGGTAATAATGTCCTATTTCTAGACCTGAGTGTTGGTTACATGAGTCTTTGTGATAAATCAAGGTGCACATTTTTTCTGTACAATGTACAGTATACACTAAAATAGTTAATCAATGCGGTGTAAGAGAGTACATTCTGGAAGCAGTTAATACAGTTAGGAGACTTTTGGAATCATCTATGCCAAAAGTTATAAACACTCAAGAATGGTTTTAGTGGACAAATAAAAAGGAGGACAGGTTAAAAAACCCATTGAAGGAGGATTAATGCAGAGTACATCATGAGAAACGCTGGACTGGAAGAAACACAAGCTGGAGTCAAGATTGCGGGGAGAAATATCAATAACCTCAGATATGCAGATGACACCACCTTTATGGCAGAAAGTGAAGAGGAACTAAAAAGCCTCTTGAAAGTGAAAGTGGAGAGTGAAAAAGTTGGCTTAAAGCTCAACATTCAGAAAATGAAGATCATGGCATCCGGTCCCATCACTTCATGGGAAATAGATGGGGAAACAGTGGAAACAGTGTCAGACCTTATTTTTCTGGGCTCCAAAATCACTGCAGATGGTGACTGCAGCCATGAAATTAAAAGACGCTTACTTCTTGGAAGGAAAGTTATGACCAACCTAGACAGCATATACAAAAGCAGAGACATTACTTTGCCAACAAAGGTCCATCTAGTCAAGGCTATGGTTTTTCCTGTGGTCATGTATGGATGTGAGAGTTGGACTGTGAAGAAGGCTGAGCTCCGAAGAATTGATGCTTTTGAATTGTGGTGTTGGAGAAGACTCTTGAAAGTCCCTTGGACTGCAAGGAGATCCAACCAGTCCATTCTGAAGGAGATCAGCTCTGGGATTTCTTTGGAAGGAATGATGCTAAAGCTGAAACTCCAGTACTTTGGCCACCTCATGAGAAGAGTTGACGCATTGGAAAAGACTGATGCTGGGAGGGATTGGGGGCAGGAGGAGAAGGGGACGACAGAGGATGAGATGGCTGGATGGCATCACCGACTCGATGGACGTGAGTTTGAGTGAACTCCGGGAGTTGGTGATGGACACGGAGGCCTGGTGTGCTGTGATTCATGGGGTCGCAAAGAGTTGGACATGACTGAGCGACTGAACTGAACTGAAAACATGATTATATAATATAAATACCACACACTTTAAGAGAAATATGAGATTAAATTATTTTTTCTACCACATAAAATTAGTATCAGTTTCTTCACCTTTGCACTTATATGTGGCATGTGGTCATGCTAAGTCACTTCAGTCATGTCCAACTCTTTGCAACCCTATGGACTATAGCCTGCCAGTTTCCTCTATCCATGAGATTCTCCAAATTACATTTATAAACAGAGATTTAAAAAACTACTTATAAACGGTCAGACACAGGATTTGACAGAATTTAGGAACTTGATGAATGCCCTTCTCTTCCCTTGATCTATTTCTTGCAATAAAACAATCTTATTGATGTGAAATTAACAAATAACACCAAGACACTTCTGTGTATCAGAAGCAAGTTTAAAAACTGAAAATTACATGAAATGGAATATGGTATTTTAGATTTTTGGAAATGTATTTTGAAATACACCCTTCATTTTAGTTCAAGTTATTGTTTTCAAAGAAATCTTAATAACTTATATTGAAAGAAAGATTTGAATTCCATTATTTTAAAAGGGGAAAATTGAAAGCAGGCTTTGTGCGAGTATAATTGAAGAACTTTTAAAATACTTTATTCTAAGATGTTTCTTATAGGTATCATTCAGCAGCCTTGTCTTTGGCCTGGCATCTATATTTCTTATTGTCTCTAACTTCCTCAAGAATTGACTTGCTGTATTGACAATCAAAAGTACAGATATATCATGGATCAGGTAGAAACTTTCTCATCCCTACCTCTGGGACAACAGAGTAGAAATTGTTTAAAGAGAAACTTAGAATTTATAATACTTTTCTCTCATTTAGAATAGGGTCTTTTGCTTGATTCCTTGGGACTTCAAAAAGCCAATAGGAATTATTTGGGCAGCCAAAGGAAAATAATAATGTGGAATTATGTACTTCAGTTGGGCTGTTAACTTCATTTTAAAGAAAAGGAACAAAGGGGGATTCTTTAAACAAGTTCATTTGCCAACGTAAATAGCCACTGTAAAAAAAGCAGAGAGTTTCTGCACAGATTAAACAGGACATTTATGTTATTATCTGAATTCTGGAATAGAATTCAAACTATGAATTTCAAATTTCATACCCCAACCTGAAAGTTTTCCCAGGTGGCACAGTGGTAAAGAATTCTCCTGCCAATGCAGGAGATGCAAGAGACAGGTTTCATCCCTGGGTCAGGAAGCTCCCTTGGAGGAGGAAATGGAAACCCACTTCAGTATTCTTGCCAGAGAAATTCCATGGACAGAGGAGCCTGGTGGACTACTGTCCATGGGGTCACAAAGAGTCAGGCATAACTGAGCAACTGAGCACAGTACAGCATACCCGCATAAGCAGTGAGTTACCCTCAAACAGAAAATAGAAATCCACACCCAGTCTACCAAACATTTGATAAAACCAAAATGTCAATACAAAAGTATCATATGGCTGGACAGTTTACTGATTTTTGATAAGCTGTGAAATCTATTGCATGCCATCTCTTCATCTATGAGTATTTGAAATAGGAAGCTATCCATACTTAAATCATAAAACAGAATCCTATTATGATAGTTATTTTTTCCACAGAGCAGCACATAGTAAGCATTAATTAAGTATTGTTTTAAATAATATCTAATAAGTGAAGTTCCTCAGTTGTGTCTGACTCTTTGTGATCCCATGGACTGTAGCCTACTAAGCCCCTCCGTCCATGGAATTTTCCAGGCAAGAGTACTGGAGTGGGTTGCTATTTCCTTCTCCAAGTATCTAATAAAATACACATTTAATAGAACAGGATATGGTTGCAGGTAAGCCACTCTTTTCTGTGTATTAAGTTAAATTAAATAGAACTTACATATTTTATTAGAACAATAATTTAATGAAAATTCTTAATAATTGAGAAATCTCTATTAATAACAGCTCTTTTTTATTCTTTAGAGATGAGTTGCATGAGTCTACAGGCATTCCATCCTGAATGAGCCCAATCTCATCTGATTTCAGAATTTAAGCAAGGTCTGGCAAGGTTAGTACTTGAATGGTAGATGGGTTGCATGGGAGGAAAAATCAGATTTGTGGATTATTATTTCATTTTTTGAAAGTTAAATAATAAATGGACCTTCATGATAAATAGAATGACTACACAACTCTCCAATCTAAGAACATAAGCCTTCGTTTGATGACCCTGAGCCTGTGATCTACAGAGTGGCTGGCACTATAACAAATTTGTGCTAACACGGTCAGGTTTGACATTACTAACCCTTGAAATAATGGACACTTTATTAATAAAGATTGATAGAATATTGAGTTGTTTTTCCCAGAAAAGTTCATTTCACTTGGTCTGTTCATCATTTATATGGTGTGATACCCAAACTCTATAATATAATAATAGGACATTTTCCCAAGGCAGTACAGGTTATTAAAAAAAAATGTCAAGACATGTCTCAAAGCTATCCACAGGTAAATATAATGTCATAGCTCCCTTGACATTTCATGTATGAAATATTTCTTCACCAAATAGTTCCTCATTTCTACCATTTCTTCACATCTTTACCCTTTAGTCTCAATTTTTTTTTCCTGTCCTGTCAGCTTCTTTCCTCACTTGATGCTTCTGTGTCATAAACACCAAACCACAAAGCCTAGTTACTACCTCCCAGGGACTCACAAATATAAACCAAAGGACTTATTCCTAAATTGACTACAGGTTATGTATTTGAAAAATACTGAAAAAACGGAAATAGAAACCAGAAGTTTAGGAACATAAAGTGATTTATGTGATTTACCTGCAAAGTTAAGCTGCAAGTAGCTATGATAGTATCCTAGAAAAGTGAAAACTGCCTCATACATGTTGTATTGAATCTTACTTAATCTTCTTTAATTTTTTTACTTAATGCAACCATAATGAAGCCAAAATTTTTGACAATAACAGGAAAACATTTTATCTTATGCAGTCATCCCAACTATTGGCAAAAGAAACTATACCAGAATAATCAGAATGATACAACATAAATATTTTTTTCATGTTCTGTCAAAGTGCTTTGACTATTAATTAATAAAACAACATTTGCAAAATGCAATTTTCTTTAGATGTCTCCTTTTTAAGCTTTTTTTCATTTTCCTGTAGAATGGAGAAACTAAAATATCTCCTGTTCAGTAGTAAATAGCTTTGTTTCATTAAATTTATTAGATTTTTCACATCAAGAAATAATCTGAGAGAGATATTTTTTAATCTGTTTATTATGTTCTGGTCCTTCCATCTATACTGTATGGATCAATCATCTCTGGGAGCTTGGACTAACTTTTTGGTTTTTTTGTAGAAGATATCAGATTGCACCATTGCATTGACAAATCACTTATTACAATATTTTTGAAAACCCAAAAAAGCAAAATGGCTGTCTGGGGAGGCCTTACAAATAGCTGTGAAAAGAAGAGAAGGGAAAAGCAAAGGAGAAAAGGAAAGATATAAGCATCTGAATGCAGAGTTCCAAAGAATAACAAGAAGAGATAAGAAAGTCTTCTTCAGTGATCAATACAAAGAAATAGAGGAAAATAACAGAATGGGAAAGACTAGAGATCTGTTCAAGAAAATCAGAGATACCAAAGGAACATTTCATGCAAAGATGGGCTCGATAAAGGACAGAAATGGTATGGATCTAACAGAAGCAGAAGATATTAAGAAGAGATGGCAAGAATACACAGAAGAACTGTACAAAAAAGAGCTTCATGACCCAGATAATCACGATGGTGTGATCACTGACCTAGAGCCAGACATCTTGGAATGTGAAGTCAAGTGGGCCTTAGAAAGCATCACTACGAACAAAGCTAGTGGAGGTGATAGAATTCCCGTTGAGCTATTCCAAATCCTGAAAGATGATGCTGTGGAAGTGCTGCACTCAATATGCCAGCACATTTGGAAAACTCAGCAGTGGCCACAGGACTGGAAAAGGTCAGTTTTCATTCCAATTCCAAAGAAAGGCAATGCCAAAGAATGCTCAAACTACCACACAATTGCACTCATCTCACAGGCTAGTAAAGTAATGCTCAAAATTCTCCAAGCCAGGCTTCAGCAATATGTGAACCGTGAACTTCCAGATGTTCAAGCTGGTTTTAGAAAAGGCAGAGGAACCAGAGATCAAATTTCCAGCATCCCCTGGATCATGGAAAAAGCAAGAGAGTTCCAGAAAAACATCTATTTCTGCTTTGTGGACTATGCCAAAGCCTTTGACTGTGTGGATCACAATCAACTGTGGAAAATTCTGAAAGAGATGGGAATACCAGACCACCTGATCTGCCTCTTGAGATATTTGTATGCAGGTCAGGAAGCAACAGTTAGAACTGGACATGGAACAACAGACTGGTTCCAAATAGGAAAAGGAGTACGTCAAGGCTGTATTTTGTCACCCTGCTTATTTAACTTATATGCAGAGTACCTCATGAGAAACGCTGGACTGGAAGAAACACAAGCCAGAATCAAGATTGCTGGGAGAAATATCAATAACCTCAGATATGCAGATGACACCACCCTTATGGCAGAAAGTGAAGAGGAACTAAAAAGCCTCTTGATGAAAGTGAAAGAGGAGAGTGAAAAAGTTGGCTTAAAGCTCAACATTCAGAAAACGAAGGTCATGGCATCTGGTCCCATCACTTCATGGGAAATAGATGGGGAAACAGTGGAAACAGTGTCAGACTTTATTTTTTTGGGCTCCAAAATCACTGAAGATGGTGATTGCAGCCATGAAATTAAAAGACGCTTACTCCTTGGAAGGAAAGTTATGGCCAACCTAGATAGCATATTCAAAAGTAGAGAGATTACTTTGCCAACAAAGTTTTGTCTAGTCAAGGCTATGGTTTTTCCTGTGGTCATGTATGGATGTGAGAGTTGGACTGTGAAGAAGGCTGAGTGCCGAAGAATTGATGGTTTTGAACTGTGGTGTTGGAGAAGACTCTTGAGAGTCCCTTGGACTGCAAGGAGATCCAACCAGTCCATTCTGAAGGAGATCAGCCCTGGGATTTCTTTGGAAAGAATGATGCTAAAGCTGAAACTCCAGTACTTTGGCCACCTCATGTAAAGAGCTGACTCATTGGAAAAGACTCTGATGCTAAGAGGGATTGGGGTCAGGAGGAGAAGGGGATGACAGAGGATGAGATGGCTGGATGGCATCACTGACTCGATGGACGTGAGTCTGAGTGAACTCCGGGAGTTGGTGATGGACAGGGAGGCCTGGGGTGCTGCGATTCATGGGGTCACAAAGAGTCAGACACGACTGAGCGACTGATCTGATCTGATCTGATAGTACAATATTATGCATAATTTTATTACTTGCATGCTTCCTATATTTAGATTCCCAGATAAATGACCATAAGCTATGTTGTTAATTTTTATAAGCCAACCTCAATACAGGATATAGTCACTTGTGACTGGATTATTGCAATATGCTCCAAACTGTTCCTCTATCTTCATTTTAATATTGATTCAATTGAAAAGTCAACCCTGAAATAATTTTGTAAGTAAATTACTAGAAATGAACATAGTAGAATAAAAATCCAACCTTCATCAGCTTCACATTACTAGCAAACTAAAGTTTAAATGCTCAGCCTGACAGGTAACTTCCTACACTATCACACACATCACCCTGACATCCATACTGCCAATTACCACAGTGTGAAATCTGACACTACAATGCCTCAACTTATGCATCATCTCCAAAGAAGGAAGAATAAATTAGGAGGTGAGTCCAATGTATTAAAAAAACATTTATATTACAGTGAAATATATTTAAGACACTCTCCTTGACCCAGAGTCATGCAAGAATAAAGTATAGATAACAGTAAGTTAATTCACGGCCAAGAAAAAAAAAATCAAACTGTTAAGAAACTTCTTGTCATTTTAAAGAACTTAGATTTTATCCAACATGCAATGAGAAATCATTGAAGAATTTTAAGCAGAACAATAATTCAGTTAGATTTGTAGCTTAGAAAACTATTCTTGACAGCATGTGGATGATTGATTGAATGGGGAGAGAGACTAGGGAAGTTAGTTTAGAACACCAAATGAAAGATGATAGTGGCCCCAAATAAGGAAACGGCCCTGGAAAGGAATTCTTTGAGAAAAGGGTCTATTTCTTTTTCCTTTCTCGTGTCCTCTCACCTAGCATAATGCCTGTCACATATCCGACCTCAACCTCAAACTGACTCTCTGGAAAAGAAAAATGACTAGTATCAAAATGTGACAAAATATAAATCACTGTCACATTTTCTAGTTTCTTAATTTATTTAACACAATGTTATTATATATCTCGAAGGACATTTTTATAATTAATTTGTTAACAGAGTCTTCACAGACCATCTCCTCACCACAATACTCTTCATTCTGATTCCTTTGCTTTTATAGAATAAACAGCTAAAAGAGGAAAAGTTAGCCTTTCATTTTTCTAATGTTCTCTATTCTCATTTCAACCCCAAATAACAAGTTAAAACATTCCCATCAAGGGATTCCCTGATGGCTCAGTGGTAAAGAATTTGCCTGCCAGTGCAGGAGACAGGCTCCATCCCTGGTCAGGGAGGACCCCACATGCCACGGGCAACTAAGTCCAAGCACCACAATTCCTGAAGCCCATGCACCCTAGAGCCTGTGCTCTGAAACGAGAAGCCACTGCAATGAGAAGCTCTTGCACCACAACTAGAGAGCGGCCCCCTCTTGCTGCAAGTAAAAAAAAAAAAAAAAAAAAAAGCCTGTGCAGCAATGAAGACCAGCACAACCAATCAATCAATCAAAATAATTTGTCCCTACCTTTAAAATAATATTTTTGTACAGTTGGGCTTATTTCTTTAAGATAACTTCTCAGAAACAGAACCACCGGGTCAGAGTTTCCAGGTTTATATACTCTTGGTATTTTTAGGATACATTTATAAGCCACCCTGGCATGACTGGCCAAATCACAGGTAGAAAGATTTTCTATAGCCAATTTATAATCCTTGCTTTATCCAACACTTTGGTTGGTAGGGGGTGTTCTACTTAATTTTGGTAGAACCTGAGACTTACTTTGAAGTAATTTTAGTTTTATAGGAAAGTTCCAAAGATAGTACAGAGAGTTCCTGCATACCCCTTAACCAGTTTCCTCTCTGTCAAATTCTTATGTTCAGTTCAGTTTAGTTGCTCGGTAGTGTCCGACTCTTTGAGACCCCATGAATTGCAGCACACCAGGCCTCCCTGTCCATCACCAACTCCCAGAGTTCACTCAGACTCACGTCCATCGAGTCAGTGATGCCATCCAGCCATCTCATCCTCCGTTGTCCCCTTCTCCTGCCCCCAATCCCTCCCAGCATCAGAGTCTTTTCCAATGAGTCAGCTCTTTGCATGAGGTGGCCAAAGTACTGGAGTTTCAGCTTTATCATCATTCCCTCCAAAGAAATCCCAGGGCTGATCTCCTTCAGAATGGACTGGTTGGATCTCCTTGCAGTCCAAGGGATTCTCAAGAGTCTTCTCCAACACCACAGTTCAAAACCATCAATTCTTCGGGGCTCAGCTTTCTTCACAGTCCAACTGTCACATCCATACATGATTCCTGGAAAAACCATAGTTGACTAGATGGACCTTTGTTGGCAAAGTAATGTCTCTGCTTTTGAATATGCTATCTAGGTTGGTCATAACTTTTCTTCCAAGGAGTAAGCGCATTTAGCGCGGGCGGCTGCAACCGCGCATTTAGCGCAGCCTAGAGGAGCCACTCCACGTCCAAGGTCAGGGGCAGAAGCCAGGAGAGCCCCATGCCAGAGGGGAGGCGGCCAAGAGGAGTTACCCCAGGTCCGAGGTCAGGGGCAGCGACCGAGAGTGCCAGACTGCGACCGTGCAGGAACTACAGGGAGGAGCTACCCCACGCCGGAGGCCAGGGGCAGCGGCAGGGAGGAGCAACCGCACCTCCAAGGAGTGGTGGCTGCACACGTGCAGGAGGGCCTACAGGAGCTATTCTACCTTCAAGGTCAGAAGGGGCGGTGGTGAGGAGATAGCCCTCCTCCAAGGTAAGGAGCAGCGGCTGCGCTTTGCTGGAGCAGCGGTGAAGAGATACCCCATGCCCAAGGTAAGAGAAACCCAAGTAAGACGGTAGGTGTTGCAAGAGGGCATCAGAGGGTAGACACACTGAAACCATACTCAGAAAACTAGTCAATCTAATCACACTAGGTCCACAGACTTGTCTAACTCAATGAAACTAAGCCATGCCTGTGGGGCCACCCAAGACAGGCGGGTCATGGTGCAGAGGTCTGACAGAATGTGGTCAACTGGAGAAGGGAATGGCAAACCACTTCAGTATTCTTGCCTTGAGAACCCCATGAACAGTATGAAAAGGCAAAATGATAGGATACTGAAAGAGGAACTCCCCAGGTCAGTAGGTGCCCAATATACTACTGGAGATCAGTGGAGAAATAACTCCAGAAAGAATGAAGGGATGGAGCCAAAGCAAAAAGAATACCCAGCTGTGGATGTGACTGGTGATAGAAGCAAGGTCCGATGCTGTAAAGAGCAATATTGCATAGGAACCTGGAATGTCAGGTCCATGAATCAAGGCAAATTGGAAGTGGTCAAACAAGAGATGGCAAGAGTGAAGGTTGACATTCTAGGAATCAGCGAACTTCTTATGTTACTGTGGTCTAAACTAAGAAACCAACATTGGTGCTATTCTACTAACTAAGCTCCAGGCTTTATTTGGATTTCACCAGCTTTTCTAGTAATTCTGTTTTTCTTTGCTCAGATCCTATTGGGTACCATATTACATTTAGTACCCTTGCCTTTGGGTCCCCATACAGTTATAGTCTATGGTTGATTTTTTAAAAAGAAGGAAAAAAATTTTTAAGGCATTAAGCACTTAAACCTTAAGTTTAAGAAGCTGATCTCTAGACTAGTCTGGTTTGGTGTGAATCCTGACTTGCCACCTAAGTTGTATTGTATGAGTATACTAGGTATCTCACTTTTCTCAATTGTAAAATAAGAGTATTGATAGTGCTAACTTTACTATGTGATGATTTGATTTAAATGATATAGTACTGTCAGTCTCTTAATATAGAGCCTGACAGAAAGAGCTCACACACAAAAAAAAACAATTAAGCATTTTTGTTATTGTTGTTTATATTAGTTTTTTAGTCAGAACACCTGGAGAAGGAAATGGCAACCTACTCCAGTATTCTTGCCTAGAGAATCCTGTGGACAGAGGAGCCTGATGGGCTGCTGTCCATAGGGTCACACAGCATCGGACGCGACTGAAGCAACTTAGCACTCATGCAATAATTCCAGACATGCTTAACTTCCCTACCTAATATCACATATTTTGTTGTGAGCAATTCTCTATTTAATTCACTTTGCTTACTCACTCACACTGTCAGTTTCTTCAGGATAAAGCATATATCTCAATTATCAACATTCTAAGAAATATAAAAGGCATAGCATATGTACTTAAAATAAAGTTGAATAATTAGTTTTTAAAATTTAACTCATTGACAATTTCTTATATTAAGATGCAGTTAGAGTTGGGGAGTCATGCTTTCATATCACTGTAATATGCAGGTGTCCTAGATTCCTTTGTAATCTTGAAATTTTGCAGGTTTTACTGAATATACCTAGGATGTCATATTATACTATTGTGCACAAACAAAGGACTGTTGCTGGGAATGGAATAAGAAGAATTTAGTAGGATAAGACATTCAGCTCTGAAGAGACTTTTTTCTGTAAAATCCTAGCAGTTATAAATGTTATCAAGATTATAACCATAAGACATCATATACAAACATTTTACCAGTCACATTTCACTGATTAATCATCATTGATTTGTTCTCTTTCAGTTCAGTGCAGTCGCTCAGTTGTGTCTGACTCTTTGCGACCCCATGGACTGCACAACGCCAGGCTTCCCTGTCCATCACCAACTCCCGGAGCTTACCCAAACTTATTTCCATTGAGTCGGTGATGCCATCCAACCATCTCATCCTCTGTCATGCAATTCTCCTCCCGCCTTCAATCTTTCTTTGCATCAGGGTCTTTTCAAATGAGTCAGTTCTTCGCTCAGGTGGCCAAAGTTTTGGAGATTCGGCTTCAGCATCAGTCCTTCCAATGAATATTCAGGACTGATTTCCTTTAGGATGGACTGGTTGGATATCCCTGTTATACAAGGGACTCTCAAGAGTCTTATCCAGCACCACAATTCAAAAGCATTAGTTCTTCACCGCTCAGCTTTCTTTCTAGAACAGCTCTCACATCCATACATGACTACTGGAAAAATCAAAGCTTTGACTAGACAAACCTTTGTTGGCAAAGTAAAGTCTCTGCTTTTTAATATGCTATCCAGGTTGGTCATAACTTTTCTTCCAAGGAGCAAGCGTCTTTTAATTTCATGGCTGCAGTCACCATCTGCAGTGATTTTGGAGCCCCCCCCCAAAATAAAGTTTGCCACTGTTTCCATTGTTTCCCCATCTATTTCCCATGAAGTGATGAGACCAGATGCCATTATCTTAGTTTTCTGAATGTTGAGTTTTAAGCCAACTTTTTCACTCTCCTCTTTCACTTTCATCAAGAGGCTCTTTAGTTCTTCACTTTCTGCCATAAGAGTGGTGTCATCTGCATATCTGAGGTTATTGATATTTCTCCCAGCAATCTTGATTCCAGCTTGTGCTTCATTCAGTCCAGCATTTCTCATGATGTACTCTACATATAAGTTAAATAAGCAGAGTGACAATATACAGCCTTGACATATTCCTTTCCCAATCTGTTGTTCTCTTTACACCATACAAAATCATTTTTAATAATATTCATTCCAAGTTTTTATTTTTTGGATTCAAATTTATTTGCTAGAAAGTGTTTACGACTTTAATAATACACATAAAGTGAATTCAGTAACCCTTATTTGGCCTCATGAATGCTTGGACAAATCAGCCATGGCATAGGCCTCAAAATCCTTGATAAAAGCAAACTTCAGTATAGGGTGGGATTTTAAAAGGACAGGCTCACAATGGAATTTGTTTGCCTGGCTTCTCTACTTAACACCTCATCATAGGAAGAGAGGCAGTTATAACAAAGTAAAAGAATAAACATTTATTGAGCACCAGTCATAAGTTGAACAACTAAACTCAAAAGATAAATAGCTGATCTACCTCTGGATGTGACAGTCTGAAAGGATCAGTACTGGGCCCTCTCAAGCACAAAAGTCCAGTCCAGACTACTTATGTATTTGGGTTCACAGGAAGCAACAGTTAGAACTGGACATGGAACAACAGACTGGTTCCAAATAGGAAAAGGTGTATGTCAAGGCTGTATATTGTCACCCTGCTTATTTAACTTCTATGCAGAATACATCATGAGAAACGCTGGGCTGGAAGAAGCACAAGCTGAAATCAAGATTGCTGGGAGAAATATCAATAACCTCAGATATGCAGATGACACCACCCTTATGGCAGAAAGTGAAGAGGAACTAAAAAGCCTCTTGATGAAAGTGAAAGAGGAGAGTGAAAAAGTTGGTGTAAAGCTCAACATTCAGAAAACGAAGATCATGGAATCTGGTCCCATCACTTCATGGCAAATAGATGGGGAAACAGTGGAAACAATGGCAAACTTTATTTTTCTGAGCTCCAAAATCACTGCAGATGGTGATTGCAGCCATGAAATTAAAAGATGCTTACTCCTTGGAAGGAAAGTTATGACCAACCTAGATACCATACTCAAAAGCAGAGATATTACTTTGCCAACAAAGTTTTGTCTAGTCAAGGCTATGGTTTTTCCAGTCGTCATGTATGCATGTGAGAGTTGGACTATGAAGAAAGCTGAACACTAAAGAATTGATGGTTTTGAACTGTGGTGTTGGAGAAGACTCTTGAGAGTCCCTTGGACTGCAAGGAAATCCAACCAGTCCATTCTAAAGGAGATCAGTCCTTAATGTTCACAGGAAGGAATGATGCTAAAGCTGAAACTCCAGTACTTTGGCCACCTCATGCGAAGAGTTGACTCATTGGAAAAGACCCTGATGCTGGGAGGGATTGGGGGCAGGAGGAGAAGGGGACGACAGAGGATGAGAGGGCTGGATGGCATCACTGACTCGATGGATGTGAGTCTGAGTGAACTCCGGGAGTTGGTGATGGACAGGGAGGCCTGGTGTGCTGCAATTCATGGGGTTGCAAAGAGTCGGACACAACTGAGCAACCGAATTGAACTGACCTGAAGTATATCTAATATATCCAGGGTAAAGAATCTGCCTGCCAATACAGGAAATGCAGGAGATGTGGGTTCGATCCCTAGGTTGGGAAGATCCCCTGGAGGAGGAAATAGCAACCCACTACAATATTCTTGGCTGGAAAATCCCATGGGGAGGGGATCCTCATGGGCTACAGTCTATGGGGAGGCAAAGAGTCAGACAAAACTGAACACATAAGCACCAGGTATATCTAGTTCCCTACTAGATAGCTTTAGCTATTCGATTAAATAATTTAATTGGCTCTTGGCTTTTATGTGTCCAATTCTGAGTTAACTAATTTTGTCCCTCTATCCAATTTGGCAAAGCAATAGCAATGTAGCAATAACAGTTAGAGGAACAAACTTCAAATGAAAATAATATACAAGAAGTCTACAGGAACATCTGAACCCACTGGAATGTTAATAACAATAATGATAATAATAC
The DNA here is from genome assembly GCF_029407905.1 of Bubalus kerabau. NCBI lineage: Eukaryota > Metazoa > Chordata > Mammalia > Artiodactyla > Bovidae > Bubalus > Bubalus kerabau. The sequence continues at coordinate 44,532,014 of NC_073631.1, forward strand.
TGAAAATCATCACTGCATACTGACTCAATGCTAAACAATATACTAAAACCTTGTAATACTTATTTACTTTTCACAGTAATATAGAGGGATAGGTACTGTAATTGTCATTTGGGTCAGTGAAAAAAATTGAAAGACTTAAAGTTCATGAGGAAAAGCCAGAGTTTGAATTCTGATTTTCTCATATTTACAATTACTAAACATCTATTCTGATATTGAATTTCAGTGCAACATTTGAGTTTTTTTGAATGAAAATATTGCCATAGTAAGTACACAGTGCCTCACCAACTTTCATTTCAATGAATCCATTTGTAATTACCATAATGATAATTTCTAACACTGAGCAAGAGAAAAGCTGGAATCTAAGTTTCACCACAACATACATCAATATAATGAACCCATTATTGAAAAGTACCTAGCTATCATTACCTCAATTTGTGTACTCAAATATATTGTAAAGGTGTCATAGAAAGTTCTTTATTTCATGTTTTAATATCATGATATTTAGGAATGGGCATTTTCTGGGAACAAATTTGCCCCATAGTACCCCATTAAACTATGAGTTACTCTTGAGAGAATTTCAATTAAAAAGATTTCAGACACTGGGGCTCTTTCAAAATGCTTTCTGTTTTTTTGCAAAAGATTATTGTTTGTCAAAGGATTGAATAATCTGTATGTTTGAAAGAATATTCAACCTTAAAACTAAAAGTCTTTACTAACATCATTGAAAACTGAAATGCATCTCTCAAAATTAATACAAATTAACCGCTGAGCAGTTTAGTCCATTATTTTTGATAGACTTACAATTAAATTGGGAAAATGTAATACCTAAAAGTGGAGGAGATCATAATACTGGGGCTGAAATGGAGACTTGGAGACACTATGTAGCCAAAGTAGCTACTAAAGAAAGAAGTCAAGAAAGTCCTTCAAATGACATAAAACTTTGGGGGAAACTGCTGCAAAACCTCATTTTGGAAGATGACAACTTGTTCTATATTTACTGTTGCTATATTCTATAATAATACAAAGAGAAATCTCACCCACCCACATGACGGATGACAGCCCACTGTCTTCACGCACAAATCCTCTCACCTCACTTTCAGGAGCTCTCCTTTCCTGAAGGTCTTTATTCCTTAGCTTGCAGATACTATACATGTCCAAGAAGCAACACATTTTACCTCAGTATATACACTTTGAGCTAAGCCTCCCAAGGAACCAATTTAACTCAAGCACGATGAACCAATTCTTACAAAATGCCTGTTGAAATTTCAGCCTCTCTGTAATAACCAGAAAATAAAGAAACCAGGCTATGACCACAGATAATGGTTTATAAAAATTGATATTGCAAGGGAGATCTTCAAGAGATTAAGAAGAGGTGCAAGAATACACAGAAATAAACAAAAATTGTCTTAATGACTGGGATAACCACAATGGTGTGGTCATTCACATAGAGCCAGACATCCTAGAGTGCGAAGTCAAGTGGGCCTTAGGAAGCATTACTACAAATAAACCTCCTAGTGGAAGTGATGGAATTCCAAATGAACTATTTAAAATTCTAAAAGATGATGCTGTTAAAGTGCTGCACTCAATATGTCAGCAAATTTGGAAAACTCATCAGTGGCCACAGGACTGAAAAAAGTCAGTTTTCATTCCAATCCCAAAGAAGGGTAATGCCAAAGAATGTTCAATTACTGTACAATTGCACTTATTTCACATGCTACTTAAGGTAATGTTCAAAATCTTTCAAGCTACACTTCAGCAATATCTGAACAAAGAACTTACAGATGTACCACCTGGATCTTCTAGACCCAGGCAGAGGAACCAGAGATCAAATTGCCAACATTTGTTGTATCATAGAGAAAGTAAGGGAATTCCAGGAAAAAAAAATTACTTCTAAAAAATAAAATGTGAAAATCCTTTATCCCTTACTTCCTAATTCATTCTCCAACAAACTGTATGTGTGTATATGTAATGTTATATTGAATGAACTAGACATTATAGCCATAAAAACTAAAATTGTCTGCTTTTCCTCAACTCAATGAAAGCAGCTCTTTTTCCTCTCTCCTGCTTACCCATTTGTGTCCCACTTTAACCTTGAAAGAATCTCTTTATAGTAAAGAGATCATTTGGTAATTTAAACTAACTCTTGACTATGCTTTCCTGAATGCACACCATGTATTGCCTAACCTGTTGATTATTTTTCTTGACAAAAAAGAAGTAAGAGTGAAGAATTAAGTAGTTAAAGAATAACTACTCAATAAAGTATTGAGTAATATGCTATCTCTTTAACCCATTTCTAATATCTTGCTTTGGGATGTTTGGGAACTTATCAGTCATTGTTCTCAGCCAATGTCCTCAGACATTGGCTCTGTCCTCAGCATAGCCAAAACTCCCAAAGAATGGAAAATATAAATTAAATTTCTTGTTGTGTATAAATAAAAAATGAATTCATCTTTAATTATCTAAGTAATATATTAAACAAGTTTTATTTTTAAGACCTGGTACTAAAGTCTCTCCTCTCTGCCAGGGACCTCCAGATGATGATGATGATGATTACAAAATACATCCCAACTTTTTATACCTGTAGAAATGTATCACTTTGTTCAATGTGAGTTTTACTTAATAAATGACATCATATCACACTGTGATCTACCTCATTCTTTTAAAACATAATGCATTATTCTTATGAATATGGCATACTTTGTTAAACCAATCCACCAAAAGCCAATTCATTGAAATCCTTTTACCAACTGATTGATTTTTCAAATAAAAAATTTGCAATATTTACTTTTTACATTTTATCATCTTTTAAAGATTTCTCCAAAACTCAAGTTGACACATTTAAAGCCTAAAAATGTTCTATTTTTCAGAAGCAGAGTAATATTCTGAAAATATGTCCTTCAAACTTATTCTCTCTGCGCTTTACTCACCAGATCACGGGTATCATCAGTTGGGCTGTTTTGTTTGCTGACTTTTTTTGTCCTTGGCAGCATCCTCTCACACTGTGTCCAAACTCCTTCTGCTGCAGTTGCAAGTTGATGAAGCACAATTGAACATTTCTTAAAATGCTGCCAAGAAAAAGCAAATTGTTAACTATCCAATTGCTTGAAAAGTCTCATATAATACATACTGCTGCGAATTTTAGAATAAAAGAAATTAAATCTGGCAAATTGATTATTCTGTGTATTGACTTTTGGCAATTTGGCCAAGCAGTAAGGAAACTTTTCATAATGGCCTTGAATGAATTAACTTCCATCATTGTTCTTTTCCCATTGTTAGAAATGTAGTCTGTTTTTCATTTTCTTTTAGTTAAAAAAAAAAAAAACAACTCTGTGACTTTTCTCTTCATATCTTTTGCCAATTTGAATACTATGCCTTTTCTAAAAATTAATCTATAGGAAAATTTGCACATTCTGGTCTAATTCCTTTGTTTACTATGTGCTGTTTATGCTCAGTCACTTCAGTTGTGTCCGAGTCTTTGTAAATGGACTGTAGCCTACTAGGCTCCTCTGTTCATGGAATTCTTCAGGCAAGAATACTTGAGTGGATTTCCATGCACTCCTGCAGGTGATCTCCCCAGGCCGGGGACTGAACCCAGATCTTCTGTGTCTCCTGCATTGCAGGTAGATTCTTTACCCACTGAGCCACAAGTTTTATTTGTAACACATTGGGCTTCCCACATGCCTCTATTTTTCCTTAAATTCGTTTATGATGTTATTTATCTTACAGAAATGTACTTTCAAATGTCAATTTAAAAATATACTGTGCTCTATTTCTTGCTTATTTTGGAACATAAGATGGCCATCTCTGTCTTAAAATCACAAATATTTTCTTTTAAAATCTTCCAATATTTAAGCTGGCTTAAAACTCAACATTCAGAAAATGGAGATCATGACATCTGGTCCCATCACTTCATGGCAAATAGTTGGGGAAACAATGGAAACAGTGACAGACTATTTTCTTAGGCTCTGGAATCACTGCAGATGGTGACTGTAGTCATGAAATTAAAAGACACTTGCTCCTTGGAAGAAAAGCTATGACACACCTAGACAGCATATTAAAAAGCAGAGACATTACTTTGCCAGCAAAGTTCCATCTAGTCAAAGCTATGGTTTTTTCAGTAGTCATGTATGGATGTGAGAGTTGGACCATAAAGAAAGCTAAGTGCCGAAGAATTGATGCTTTTGAACTGTGCTGTTGGAGAAAACTCTTGAGAGTCCCTTGGGCTGCAAGGAGATCATACCAGTCAATCCTAAAGGAAATTAGTCCTGAATATTCATCAGAAGGACTGATGCTGAAGTCGAAGCTCCAATACTTTGGCTACCTGATGCAAAGAACTGACTCATTTGAAAAGACCCTGATGCTGGGAAAGATTGAAGCCACGAGGATAAGGGGATGATGGAGGATGAAATGGTTTAATGACATCACCAATTCAATGGATATGAGTTTGATCAAGCTCTGAGAGTTGGTAATGGACAGGGAAGCCTGGCGTGCTGCAGTCCGTGGGGTCACAAAGAGTCAGACATGACTGAGTGACTAAACTGAACTGAAATTATTATTTTTGATACATTATTTTTAAACTGTATTGTTTTCAAAATATTTTTTTCCTTGCTATTTGCTTACAAGTCACTTTTAGATGGTTGGGAGAAATAATAACATTTTACTGTGCAACTTCTTCTAGTGTACAATATAAAATTTAAATTTAGCTATTGTTCTTAAAATCCTAAGTCATAACTGCCCTGGGAATTTCTTACTGAAGATTTCCTCTCCCAGGTTCATAGATTCACAGGCTTTTGCCATCTTGCTGAGTCTATCCCCCTTTTCCTGTTCTCATATTTTCTCATTTCCCTTTATACAATTGCATTCTTATCCCTGCCTCTGTAGGTATGCTCCTTAAAATAATAAATTCTTAATTTCAAAACAGTTGTTATCTTCCTGTCATTTTATACAAACCTAATCATGCTCTAAAAGTTACATTTCCACAACCAAATCTTTTCTCAAGCAGTTTTATTAATAAAAGATTATGTTTATTCTCTGAGAAATATTGCCATATGTGTTGAACTATTGATGGAAGTGTGTGTGTGTGTGTGTGTGGTATGCATGTAACTTTCCAAACTCCTTCAGTTAACAAAGCTGTATGCAATCTACCATAAGACCCAAGGGAAACTAATTGGCACAATTAACTCTGACACTTGTCTGAGTCACACCAGGAACCAGGGCCCTTAGTGATATCATAGCGTTCTATCACTCCAAATTTTGGACCAAAAGTATCTATGTATCAGCCTTTAACTTGTATCTTCTGAAAACAAAAATATAATCTTACCCCTTAGTTCCTACAACAAAATTATCAGGGAGGACTTAATGGGCTCAACCACAGACCTGAACTCATTCTTGAACTTATTGCTATGTCCAATAAGGAATGCATACTCCAATTATCTAAGACTTGAGTAATGTGTCCAATGCCAACTTACAGGGAGAGAGCAAGGTCATTACAACATAAACTCGATAAAATGAATTTCCTGTGGGGAATCAGAGGCCTATTAACCAAAATAGAAAAACGGTGTTAGACTGGCCCAATCAACAGATGTGCACTACAATAGAAGTGTTAGAGACATAAAACAAGGTATAATATTGAGGGTCATTCCAGGTTATAAAAATTAATTGGAAGAATTAAAATAAATCACACATAAAACCATTAAAGGTAAACAAGACAGATATTATCTATTCATTAAACAGATAGTTAATAGGTAATTTTTGAGAGTTATTTTTCACCAGAAACTGTTTTAACTTTTATGATTATGGCACCAAGCAAAACATAAAAGAATTCTGCTTTCAGAAAGTCTACAGTGTTTTAGAGTATGTAAACACTGCTTTGATTACAAATATTATAAATTCAATTAGACCTAGCTCAAGACTGAAAAAAGAGAGAGAGAGAACTTTGTCAACAAAGTGGGATTCTCCACAGGCTATAGGACAAAGATGTAGCAACTTTAGAATGCAACACAAGCCTAGAGTAGTATTATGAAATACTAGTAGTAATATGAAATACTTCTCTATTTTTTTCAATCCTGCTTTTCTTTGTATCTATTGCATTTGCAGTTTTCTATTGCAAACTGACTGATGTTTCCAGGATCTCATAGTAGAAAAATGCACACATAAGCAATTCCCCAGTTTGTATGCGATAGTCTAGGTATTTACATTCTCTGTAAGTTCCAAAATTTCCAGAGAGGAGACTCTGCAATCTGTTTGAATGAGATGCTTACCACTGGACAAACTCTCCATGGCCAAAGAAAGGGACATAAATCTGCAGTGACTATTGCAAACATGCAGATGAATATGCAAAGAAGTTACCAGACAAGAGTCATGGGTCACTATTCAATGGGTGTCCACTACACAGGGAAGATAGACAACAATTTCAAACTGTGTTGCGTTTTGTGATAATAAAAACATAGAGTCTTCCCTGGTGGCTCAGATGGTAAAGAATCTGCCTGCAATGCATGATATGTAAGAGACATGTGTTCAATCCCTGGTTCAGGAAAATCCCCTGTAGTAGGAAATGGCTACCCACTCCAGTGTTCCTTCCTGGAGAATTAATTCCATGGATAGGGGAGCCTGGTGGGCTATAGCCCATGGGGTTGCAAGGAGCCAGACATGACTGAATGACTAACACTTTCACTTTTTCAGAAGTAGATGGGCTTCCCACTGTGGTTCAGTGGTAAAGAATACACCTGCACATGCAGAAGAGGCAAGAGACACAGAAATACAGGTTCAGTCCCTCAGCTGGGAAGATCCCCCGGAGTAGGAAATGGTAACTCACTCCAGTATTTTTTGCCTGGAAAGTTCCATGGACAGAGGAGCCTGGAGGGCTGCAGTCCATGGGGGTCACAACTAGTCAGACATGACGGAGCAACTGAGCAGCAGTCAGTGACCCATGACTCGTCTGGTAACTGCATGTTCATCTGCATTTTGCAACAGTCACTGCAGATTTATGCCCCTTTCTTTGGCCATGGAGAGTTTGTCCAGTGGTAAGCATCTCATTCAAACAGATTGCAGAGTCTTCTCTCTGGAAATTTTGGAACTTACAGAGAATGTAAATACCTAGACTATCACATACAAACTGGGGAATTGTTTATGTGTACATTTTTCTGCTATGAGATCCTGGAAACATCAGGAAAAGCAGAAAAAAGGAGAAAACTCTTTTTTTTGTTTGTTTGTTTAGGGAAAAGTTAAAACTTTTCAGTTGAGGTATTATTTTCACTAAGTTTTCAAGAAATAAGCAGCTTTTCCAGATGACTCAAATTGGATCAGCTTGGAACCTCATCACGAGATCTCTAATTTCATTCAAATGAAACTGTAAAATTTATAGTGATAGAACTCTAGAATAATTATTTTCTAGTATAACACTCATCAAATTTTAATATGTGTATCATCATCTGGGGAAGTCTTGCTAAAATTCAGACTCCACTGTCAAATGCCTGGGGGTGATAGATTCAGCATCTCTGCAAGTTATTAGATGATGCTGAAAATGCTAGTGCACAGAGTACACTTTTAGCTACAATGTCTAGTGTATTTTAAAGAAAGACTTACATTTTGGAGATTACTATGCTACTTAATGCCTTAAATCATGAAGAATATTTCACCATATTTTAGTGTCAGATGAATGAATCTATAACAGAAGGATATATAATCATTTTTTAAAAGTTGAAAGTCAAGTATCTTAAGGACTGGATATTAGATAATTGCAGTCAATGCAATGGCATACAAAACAATTTTTCTTTGACATTTGGGGGACCCACTGCAAAGAAAGCAATTTTTTTATATCATATTATTTTTACAGCTGATTTATGGCCATTTGGTTCTTTGCAATTATCTTCAGTGTTTTCTGGTGTTCTTCTAGTGAAAAAAATATACTGTCCTCTGGAGTTCACACAAACATCTAATGCAGTTTCCCTTTCATTGAATTACTGCGCATATGACACTAATTTGGTAAAACAAACTTAAATATACATTACCATGAAATGTTACCATGACACCATGAAAACTTTCAATGGTCAATGTTTTACAAATTGGAGAATACTATCATAGTATCTTCTTGTATACTATGAAGTCCCCAGTGTAAAACTAGGACTAGTAATAATAACATTAAGTTGTTTTAAACTAATACATCATAATTATATTAATACATAATGTAGTTTCTTGGTTTCCAGGAAACAGACTCCAAGTTGAAGATCTATATACAAGTTGTTTTATTGAAGAATGATTCCAGAAAAAATACACACACAAGGAATTGAGGGAAGGATATGTGAGTAGAAAAAGAAATTGAACCGTGCTACAGTTAAAAAATAGGCCTCAACAGAGCCCATGGTAATGTAATTTTGAAGCCAGCCCCAAGAAATCCTCTATCATGAATTGAAGCAAGGGGGCAGACTCAGTTTTTCTTTTTTTTTTTTTGCGCCATTTGACCCACCCATGAACCAAACTCAGCATTTTTCCTCTGTGTCACCCAGTCATAAAGGGAATATAAGACCATAGATGTGAGCTGGGATAAATGTGCCAGCATAACTATGGTGGATGACATAAGTGTCAGATTTCTTATATCTAATTTTCTGGGGGTAGAATTTTCTCAACTCAGTAAAGACATATTTAAAAAGTTAAATTCTATAATAATGAATGTTTCAATTTACAAGTCACATAGCATGAAACCCAAAAATAACTTGATTAACAATTAATGACTTAAATCATTTTCTTTAATGATTAAGGATATATTATTATATATTACCTTCAATTTAAAGAAAAAAATGGTTTCAGTTAAGAGGAATCCCCCTACTTTTTTTTTTAAATAATGAGAATTTATATTTTAAAGTAAATGTAACCAACAGCAAGTTTTTAAAACATAACTTTCAGTAGTGTGAATTTTCCAGAAATTCTTTTCAGTGGAGTTTTACTTGAGGACAAATTGAAGCTTTTGAATAGCACCATCTGGTCATCTATTAGACAGTGATATACAGTAGAGCAGTTTCAAAATGAAAAAGAAATGAAGCAATGTTAAAAAATAAAGGCAAAATGGTTTCAATTACAAAGATTTCTGAACTGACAGAGGACTGATTTACTAACTGCACAATTGGGATTATCACATTCTAGAACAGAACCATAATAAAACTAAATATCATGTTTTCAGTAGTAAAGTGAAAGATATATTACATAGTAATTCCAAGTGCCTGAAAATAATGCAGCAGAGTCTAACAGTCTAGCAGGAGTCATTTTATATTATTAAAACTGCTTCTAAAATATGCATATATATATATAGATAGATAGATAGATAGATAGGTAGATACCCACAGCTAAACTGAAAGCTAACTGTCACTTGTTAAAGTAGCATAAGTGTATGTGCATGGGTGGGGATTTAGCAGAGGTGATAGCAAAAAAGGATTTTAATGATAGCCATCTGAAATCTCTTTATGGTCATATGCATGAATTAGCAGTGAAAGCAAAAGGGGCAATGTAACTTGGCTGAAAGAAAAAGAAATACCATCTAAGACATAATAAAATTACATGGAACAGGTCTACTTATTGAAGCATAAATGGATCAGTCATTGCTCCTCCCTATGGAATGGAAATACCTATAATAAAGTAACTGAAATGTTCTCAAGTAGAATATGCTTTAAAATGTTCCTATAGAAAGCACCAAACATACACAATTGTAGGAATAATAGTATATTAAAACTATACTATTTATAGTACAGTTATATCCATTATCCAGTGTCAATATTTATGAACTCCTAAACCATTTGGTTTTACTTAATTAGCCTTCCTATTCTCATTATCTGATTTAAAGTGATGTCATATTACTTTAAATTAATATCTGAAAGACAATGAACATTATACTTTTCACATAATTTCTTTATTCTGCCCTAATACTTAATAATTGTATGATGTACCTTGTTAGAATGTATAGCCACTACATACAATACTCATTTTCTTATAATCCATCATTGAATCAGAGATCTTCAGGTAAATATTAATATATTCAGTATCCACGCTAGTCCTTATGTTGGCTTTTCAATCATTTAGATTGTCTGAATTAATAATCTAATAGAGTCTCAGGAATAATACTTTCTAAATTATTGCCTGTTCATAGAAGATTATCTGTGGCCTTTATATTTGAAGGTTAGTTGGGTAGAATTTATAATCTTTGACATATTTTCTTTTCTTCAATTTCTTACTATATTCTATTTTTGTCTAACAAATAAAAAGTATTGCTTTTAAAGGGGTTGATGATAATCTGATTTTTAACTTTGTAATTAGTCTTCTTGTCTAGATGCCCAAAAGATTTTCCTTCTTTTACCCCACCCCCCAAGTTCAGTATACTTAAGAGGATATATCTTGGACTTCTCTGGTGGCCCAATAGTTAAGAATCTTCTGCTGACACAGGAAACACTGGTTGGATCCCTGGTCTGGGCAGATTGTACACTCATATTGCGGGGCAACTAAGCCCGTGTGCCACAACTACTGAACTTGCTTTCTAGAGCTTGTGAGCCTTAAGAAGAGTAAACCTATCCAACGGCTGTGCCCTCCCCTGCCACTGCAGCTAGAGAAAATTCTCTATGCAGCAAGGAAGACCCAGTGTAGCCAACAAATAAATATATAAATAAAAAGAGGATATATCTTATGTTGGAAACTCTCACTTGATTTTCTCAGATATATAGATACGTATACCATTTCATATGAAGTTTAAGCTCTCTTTTAAAATCAAAGATATTCTTGAATTATATTTTTTAATACTTGCTTTATTCCATTCCTTTAGTTTTCTTCCACAGGTATGTATTGTTCGTGCATAGTATCTTCTTTGAATAAATTCTACATATTTAAATTTTTGCCACATCTTTTCAATCTAATCCTTTCTTTTTGAATTTTAAAATGCTTATTCTTTCTTCAATTGTCTCAAGATTTTATTTATATTGATTCTATATTCTTGTGTCTCATAGTTATTTTCTAATTTTTGAAATGCTTTTCTGTTCATCTGGTAACCTTTCTTTTAAATGTTTGTTTTTCTAATAATCTAACTTATAATTTTAAAATTTGTAATTTATACTGCTTTTTATGTACTTTACAATTTTCTTAATATCTTCACTACATCTTTGAAATTTTAGTCTATACTTTTCTTGCTAAGATGTTACTCTTTTTTCTTTTTCTCATAAAATAATCTGTGTATTTGTATGAAATTTGGCCAGAATATTTTCCCATTTCATTTTTTTATGTAACTTTTTCTGTGTTTTAGGAGAGAGAGGCACACTGCCGGGGACCAGCCCCGGCTGATCCAGGGTATTCGAAGGAGAGACGGCTAGGCGAGGGTCAGGGAATAACTGCTTAATTACACTTTAATTAAGGATACAAAGAGTAATAGAATAAGGATAGCTCAGTGAGGAAATTCAGTGGAGAAAAGCGGCTGAAATAAGGATAGCTCAGTAAGAAAATTCAGTGGAGAAAAGAAGCTGAGTGGCTTGGTTTACGCGGAAAATCAATATAACCCGTGACACCAGGTTAGCTCTGACCACGGAGGCCGCAGGCGCCCTCTCGAATAGCGGAAGGTGCCCCACCTTAGACACCTTCTCGAGTGGGTCTTAGAAGCCCAGGCAAATAAATGGTCGCAGAGGACATCCACGCTCCAGATGGACGCTCAGCCAGAAGTTAAAGGGAAGAATGACATGGGGAGACCAAGTTTCAGTGAACAAGGCCCGCACTTTATTTTCCAAAGTAGTTTTTATACCTTAAGTTATGCATAGAGGATAATGGGGGAAGGGGTAGAGTCATGCAGCAAGCCAGGCTTTTTTCCTGTAAACTTATCATATGCAAAAGTTCAGGTGATAGACATCATCTTCTGGCCAGGAGGCCTGTTAACATTTTAAGAAACTTATCTTTCTCTAAAGGTGATTATTCCAAAGTCAGGCGCCAGCCTTCCAAAAAGCATTGAACAAAGCTGCATTTTACATTTCTATACACCCATTATATCAATCAATACACTGCCAAGGACACAGTAGGTAAGGAGTATGGAGACTTAGCAGCAAACATTGGCCCAACAAGTGAAAAACCCTTCAATACAATTTCTAATCAATCTTTTAACTACTCAAAGGAATCTGTGTTTAGGCAGTTTAGAACATCTCCTGCCTCTCACAGTTGGGAGGCTCTGAACAATCACATGTGGCCAGAAAAACCTATTCAGGCAGGCTAGAGGATTTCCAAAGGAGTTTGTAGGTTAAACACTGTCACACCCAGGAATTATTAACTGGAGCTGTAAGCTAACTCTCTTTTCAGAGAGAGGTAGTGGGGGACAGCCCCCCGTAAAGTCAGAGGTGTAGGTGAAAGCACAAAGCAGAAAGTAGGCAGACTCTGGTTTTGGGGGTAGATGCTCGAGAATTTCCAGGGGGACTCCTGAGGCTCGATCCCGCCTTTGCGTATGCCGAGCCTCCTTCCTCATGACCTTTGTCATGGGTGGAGTGCCTCACGCTGGCTCTCAGCAGTGATAGAATTCCAGTTGAGCTATTCCAGATCCTCACTCAATATGCAATATGCCGGCTCCCAGCATCTCCCCCTTTTTTATTTCTTAAAAACAGCCAGATGTAGCTCAGTCGCGAGCTTCTGAATGTTTTGCCGAAGAATCCTGACAATACAAGGAAGAATGAATATGAGAAGCAAAATTAAAGCACCAGCAGCGATGTATCCAAGGATATTAGACAGAATGTTTTTTCTTGAAATGAAAGTTAGAGAAGGTGTGAAAAAAGTCATTAGCTGCGGTAAAATCCAGTCAAGAGTGTTTCAGGGTCTGTATTTGATTATGAAGTTTCCCTAAGTCCAGGCCAATGTCAGAGCTGTTCCAAACACCTGAGATATGATTTTTGATTTTTTTCCATTCATAATCTGTCTCATTTACCTTTAAAGATGTCACGCATATCCACCGGTAATCAGCGTGGCAAGACAGAGCCATTTTCACTTTTAAAGTCTGTAACTCAGTCCCAATATGCATTATTGCCTCTTCTAAGGCGTCTACTCTCATCTCTAATTTCCTATCTATAGCTTCCTGTGTTGTTCGAGTTAGTGAAACATTTTTAGACATGGTATCAACATATTGGGCAGTATGCACTTGTTGAGTCAATGATATTGCTGCCACAGTAACAGAAGTAATTGCGGTTATTAAAGCTGATATTCCTAAAATAAGTAAGCCCACAAATCGTCGCAATCGCATTAAATCCTGAAGTTGTTGTAATACAGCAAGACTATAGTTATATCAATAAGTGGTTACATTATAAGATAAGGTGGGCGTTGTAACACTTACAAAGGAGCAAACATTATATTGAGGGTTTAAACAAGATGAGAGCATACATTATTCACAGGTCACTACATTGGGTCCACCAGTTTAAAGTCACGTGTACATTAAGTTTTCCAGAATCGTTGGTAAAGAGAAAAACATAAGGAGAGGGTAGACAAGCCAAATCAGAATAAGTAGAATTATTTTCTGGTTGGAGTTCGCGCTGCAGCAGCCCCGTCGGTCCCGCCGGGATCTCGATGTTTATCTTGCCTCCCCTTCTGGCGGGCTCCTCTTTTGTGATCGAAGCAATGGGGGAACTGGATATCTGGGGGTCTGCAACATGGCGAATCAGCCTGTCTAAATTGGAGAATCTGCATCCTGTGGAAAAATATAAGCACATCCTCGACCGCTAGTTAATAATGGGTCAGGACCCTTCCATTGTCCTGAGAGGGCCTTCCATTTGACTAATGGTTTTGCATTTAATTGCTCCAGGCACCAATGACAAAGCATTGCAATAGTTCTGGCTGAAATCAGTATTTAAAATATTTATTACGAAAAGAGCATGTTGCAAGATTTGATGGGGAGAACTATACTTAAACTCCCCTTCTTTTAGTTTTTGAATTTGGATTTTTAATGTTTGATGCGTTTTTTCAACAATGGCTTGTCCCTGTGGATAATAAGGGATGCCTGTATTATGTTTAATTTGAAACTTTATACAAAATTTCTGAAAAGACTTAGAAGTGTAAGCAGGAGCATTGTCAGTTTTCAGAGCTTTTGGCAGGCCCAAATATGAAAAACAAGTAAAGAGATGTTGTATCACATCTTTACCTGTCTCTCTGGTACGAGCAGTTGTAATAATAACGTGATAAAAGGTATCTACAGTTACATGAACAAAGGACAGTTTTCCAAATGAAGAAACATGAGTTACATCCATTTGTCAGTACGTTAGGTTTGAGACCATGAGGATTAACTCTTATAGGTAGACTATTATAAACAGTAGGGCAGTGTAAGCAAGAACGCACAATCTCTCGAGCAGTCTCTCTGGGAATTTGGAATTGCTATCTTAAGGCAGTAGCGTATTGATGATGAAGTGAGTGAGAGGCTCTGGCCTCCTCAATCACAGTAGCCACTGTATTTTTGGTTAACAAGTCAGTCAAATCATTAAAGGCATTTAAAGGGCCGGGCAATCTGGAATGAGCCCGAATATGTCCAATGAAAAATATTTTATTTCTTTTCCAAATTTGTTGCTGTAACTTAGTTAACAAATGAAATATGGTAGTTTTATTTTCAGGCAGGACCGCAGTCTCAATGTGTGTAAACAGCCTGACCACATACTGAGAATCAGAGTAAAGATTAAATTCCTCATCTGCAAACATAGCAAAAGCCTCTATGACTGTTGTTATTTCAGCTCTTTTAGCTGAAGTTTTTTGTGTTTTTAAAACCTTTTGGTGATTTTTAGTAACTATGGAGGCTTTACCATTTGCTGACCTGTCAGTAAAGGCTATCTGAGCATTTGGAATAGGAGATTGTTTATATCTGACAGGAAAATTAACTGGATGTCTGGATATAAAATTCAACAAAACATGTGAAGGTAAATGATGCAAAAATTTTGACCAAAATAGTTTCCTATAGCAATCTGCCAATTTTCAAACATTAGAAGCACATCAAGTTGTTCTTTATTATATGGAATTACAATTTCTGATGGCTCTTTACCAAATAATTCAATGTTCCGCTTTTTTTCTTTAATATCAAAGTAGCTATCAATCTTGGATAAGAAGCCGCTACTTTTTTAGTTTGAGCGGGAAGATGGACCCACTCTAGGGAGCCGTTTTGCCATAAAACCAATTTTTTGTCTGGCTTCCCCAATTACACCTATGGGGGTTTTATGGCAAAGGAATTGTCAAGCAGTTGTCAATTTAATTTTTTAATTTTTAAAATTTACATTTTAACAACATGAATTTAAAGATATGTTAATTTAGGTCTAATGTTTAGTTTAGGTCTTTGTATAAATTTAAAAAATAAACGTATAACCTCCTTATCTCATTTTAGTATACAGATATACCTAAATGCAAAATGTATTTATATAGTTTATACTTGTTACCATATAATATATATAAATCGATATACTTGAATTAATCTTTATAATTAATATATTAATATATATATTACAGCAATACAATACGTACACAGCTAATACCAACCAACACAAACCAATGCACTGCAATAATACATGTCACACATATATAATAATACAGTATATAGAACATATATCACAGTACATCAATCCATACCAATTAATATCAGCCACTCACACATTATATTACTGCAATATATATTTAATTATACAGTATATATATAATATGCATATATAGTATACATATTAATTTATATACAAATTAATCAAGTATAGATCTATAAATAGAATTAGGTATACCTTTATTATATTTTATTTATACCCATACCTAACTAGGCAAACTGTAATTATGTAAATATATTTATATTATGTATTTATAACAACATATAAAGTATTGTTAATTGTACCGCCTGTTGACAACTAAGAAATTGAGAAAACCCTTCTCTGAGTATCTCCTATTTGAGACAGCACGTCCCTCCCCCATAGGGTAAAGGGGAGCATAGGAACTACATAGGGTTGGAAAGTTTCACAGGTATCCTCAAACTTCCAATCTAACATTTTTGAACTTTTAACTACTGTGGGGGCTTGAGGGCAAATGAAACAAAATTTGACTCTTGAAATCTATCAGGGCAACTTGCCAATCATCACTATTTTGTAAAAGACTTGCAGTTGATCCTTATTAAATGGAATTACTATATTTGTTACTTGTTTTCTAAAAAGTTTCACACTTTTTCCCTCTTTTTATAATTAATTGTGTCACCAAGCTGGGAAAAGATAAAACTATTTTTCTTGGGGTCACTGGTAGATGGAACCAATGGGCCTTTTTGTCACAAGCACCTTGTAGGTGTATGTTTTGTGGCAAGAATAATTTAATCTCATCTTTTGGTAATATTAATCCTAATTAACTGATCATTTAAAGTCTCATCTACTTTAACAAGAGCCGTCTGTCTCATTTAGTCAACTTTCTCTTAGAACTGGAATTAGGATTGCTTTTTAAGTAATCAAAGGCTTTAAATCTGCAGTAGTCAGTTTTAAATGTGGGCGTATCCAATTACTGTCCCCTAATAACCCCTAATAATTTTTGGAAATCATTTAAAGTTAGTAAACAATCTCTCTGCAGCTTCAAATGGGCATTATCAATTTTTAAAACTTTTGGCACCTAAATATGAGAAGCAAGTAAAGAGGTGTTGCACAACATCTTTATAAGCTTCTCCAGTTATCGTTTTGTAAACTAAATCTGGTCTATAGCTTTTTAGATGACAAGTAACCATCTAATCTTTGTTTGAATACTTCCAGCAACGGGGAACTCACTACTCTTCAAGGTTTTAAACTCTCCCTCACCTTTTTCTCTATAGCATTCCCACTCCGCTTTTTCTAATCCCACCAACTCATTTTCAGTAGTATGTGTTGGCCAGGAGCTGGGTCAGTCTTTCCCAGAAATGTTAAGAGACGTCTGTTCTTGTGTCTAATAGCCCTGACATTTTATTTTCTTGAATTAAAAGATCTTTTAAAGGCCTTGGAGCTGTAATTTCCTGGCACCCAAAAGGCTAGATCACTAGATCTAAATGCTCTGTGGCTCTTAGCTTGAGAAGTCAAGTTTTTTCCTGTCTGATAAGGTAAAAGCAAAAACTGTGTTATTTTTTTGACTTTTATTAATTTGCAGTTTTAGTAGGCTGCGAGATCAAAACTTTAATTTCTCCAATATAATCAGAATCTACTACACCATGTACCACCGAATTTTTTTTTTTTTTTTTTTTTTTTTTAAGAAAGCGAGCTTCGCCCTAGCACAAGTCCTACAATGCCCTCAGGCAGGGGGCCAGCCACTCCCATTGGAATTGGAGTAACCAGCTCGTCAAGGGTTAATATTGTTGCTAAATCCCCTTACCGTTTTTCTCTTAGCCTGGGTGAGACCCCCCTGAGGGGGTTTTCTCCAAGGAGCACGCTCTGCATATTGTGCATGCAGTCTTGTTTTAAAAGCTCCACTGTTTAAAAAACTTTTTTTTTTTTTTTTTCCTCAGGCTTAGGTAACACTTTGAGAGGCTTTGGGGGCAAAGCGGGGAACTCTTGGGCCCTGAAAAGCGCAAAAGGAGGCGGCGGCGATGGCCTTAAATCATAAAGTGGTGGATAAGTTTTTTGTTTTTTAAAGGTTTGCGCAGAGCGGGAGGGAGCTCGCCAGGGCACCTGGTCACAGCGTCTCTGACTGTCTTTCTCTCTCTCTTCCTGCCTTTCTCACTTTTTTTTCACCCTTCTTTTTTCGCTACCCTTCTTTCCTTCGTTTCTTTCTCTTTATCCTCTTCTCTTCCTTAATTTTTTTTTTCTTTTTATCTTTTTCTGTTATCTCTTTTTTTTTAACTTCTTTTCTCTATCTTGATGCGTTCCCTGATTCCTTCCTTCTCCGTTCCTCTCTTTTTCAGTCTTTAGCTCTTTCTCTATCTTTACATCTTTCTCTACTTTTTTTCCTTTTTTACTTTTTTTTTTGTTTTGTTTTTATTTTTGCTTGGGTGAGGCCCCCCCCCCCCAGGGGTTTTTCTGCAATGAGCAGGCTCTGTATATTGTGTATTCTTTAAAAGCTCCTTTGTTTAAAAGAAATCTTTTTTTATCTTTTTCAGCCTTAGGCAATGCTCTGGGAGGCTTGGATGTAAACTGGGGAATTCCTAGGCCCTGGGAGGTGCAAGCGGAGGTGGGGTAGCTGCCTTAAATCAGAAATTGTTGGATAAATTTTTAAAGGTTTGTGTAGAGGGGGAGGGGGCTCGCCAGGGCCCCCGGCCGCAGCGTCCTGTAAGCCCTCTCCTTTGTCGGGAGGTAGAGCACAGTCTCCCTCCTTTTTTTTTTTTGTCAATGGCAGAAAATATGATCTGCGCAGAAGGTGGAGACCCACTACCATCCACCGCTATAGCCTCTCCCATAGGCTATCCCACAGCCTCATGACGAGGGTCCAGAACATTTTTAATCATATTTATAGCATAAGTTTTTAGTTGTTTTTTACCTTCACCCAAGTATCTAAATTAACAGTAGCCTCTTTATCAGTTTGAAGATTACTTGTATAAAGAGTTGCCATTGTTAGTTTCAGTGTTACCCATGTCAGAAAATTAAGTATAATAGAAGATAAAGCTTTTAGCTTTTAAAAGATCAGGCTTTTTTTTGGCCTTTTAACTTCAGAAACCGTTTTCTCTAAGTCTTCAACACTTTCAACACTTCCCACTCCTCAGCCCTGTCTATCCTACAGGGGGGTCCGCGGCACCCTTGAGTGGGGTCCTAGCCGTCCCGAACATTGGAAGGACAATAGGGGCTGATGACCCAGATTGTCCCGGGGGGGAAACAGAAGGCTGATGACCCAAACTGTTTCGAGGGGGGAGCAGTAGAGCTGATGACCCAAACTGCTCCGTGGGGGAACAAGAGAGCTGATGACCCAGTTGTTCCGAGAACGGGGGAGCAAAAAGGGCTGATGACCCTAATTGCAGGGAGCTTACCTTCGAAGTCCCTGTTCGGGCGCCACCTGCCGGGGACCAGCCCCGGCTGATCCAGGGTATTCGAAGGAGAGACGGCTAGGCGAGGGTCAGGGAATAACTGCTTAATTACACTTTAATTAAGGATACAAAGAGTAATAGAATAAGGATAGCTCAGTGAGGAAATTCAGTGGAGAAAAGCGGCTGAAATAAGGATAGCTCAGTAAGAAAATTCAGTGGAGAAAAGAAGCTGAGTGGCTTGGTTTACGCGGAAAATCAATATAACCCGTGACACCAGGTTAGCTCTGACCACGGAGGCCGCAGGCGCCCTCTCGAATAGCGGAAGGTGCCCCACCTTAGACACCTTCTCGAGTGGGTCTTAGAAGCCCAGGCAAATAAATGGTCGCAGAGGACATCCACGCTCCAGATGGACGCTCAGCCAGAAGTTAAAGGGAAGAATGACATGGGGAGACCAAGTTTCAGTGAACAAGGCCCGCACTTTATTTTCCAAAGTAGTTTTTATACCTTAAGTTATGCATAGAGGATAATGGGGGAAGGGGTAGAGTCATGCAGCAAGCCAGGCTTTTTTCCTGTAAACTTATCATATGCAAAAGTTCAGGTGATAGACATCATCTTCTGGCCAGGAGGCCTGTTAACATTTTAAGAAACTTATCTTTCTCTAAAGGTGATTATTCCAAAGTCAGGCGCCAGCCTTCCAAAAAGCATTGAACAAAGCTGCATTTTACATTTCTATACACCCATTATATCAATCAATACACTGCCAAGGACACAGTAGGTAAGGAGTATGGAGACTTAGCAGCAAACATTGGCCCAACAAGTGAAAAACCCTTCAATACAATTTCTAATCAATCTTTTAACTACTCAAAGGAATCTGTGTTTAGGCAGTTTAGAACATCTCCTGCCTCTCACAGTTGGGAGGCTCTGAACAATCACATGTGGCCAGAAAAACCTATTCAGGCAGGCTAGAGGATTTCCAAAGGAGTTTGTAGGTTAAACACTGTCACACCCAGGAATTATTAACTGGAGCTGTAAGCTAACTCTCTTTTCAGAGAGAGGTAGTGGGGGACAGCCCCCCGTAAAGTCAGAGGTGTAGGTGAAAGCACAAAGCAGAAAGTAGGCAGACTCTGGTTTTGGGGGTAGATGCTCGAGAATTTCCAGGGGGACTCCTGAGGCTCGATCCCGCCTTTGCGTATGCCGAGCCTCCTTCCTCATGACCTTTGTCATGGGTGGAGTGCCTCACGCTGGCTCTCAGCAGTGATAGAATTCCAGTTGAGCTATTCCAGATCCTCACTCAATATGCAATATGCCGGCTCCCAGCAGCACACCAGAATAATTTTATAGTTTTAAGGCTCTATGATTCCATAATCTTCACTGAAGCAATAAAAATATGCCTTGTTACCTTCTGAGTTCTGTCTCTTCACTTTCCTTCTCTCATCTTTATATATTCTCTTTCATTGCTGCTGTTATCCCTTTTATTCTGAATGTTTCTTACTCTACTCTCAACAATTTTTCATAATATGGAACTTTCTACTAGAACAGAGCTTTTGGTGTTCAGGAGTTAAAAGTCTTAAATACTTCCAGAAGTTTTAGACTTTTTGATAATCCTCTTGAACCCCCTTGAAAACTGGAGTCTACAAACCCCTTACCAGTTTCCCTGCCATTTTCACTATAATCTGTTCAGTTCAGTTCAGTTCAGTCACTCAGTCGTGTCCGACTCTTTGCGACCCTATGAATCGCAGCACGCCAGGCCTCCCTGTCCATCACCAACTCCCGGAGTTCACTCAGACTCACGTCCATCGAGTCGGTGATGCCATCCAGCCATCTCATCCTCTGTAATCCCCTTCTCTGCCTGCCCCCAAATCCCTCCCAGCATCAGAGTCTTTTCCAATGAGTCAACTCTTCACATGAGGTGGCCAAAGTACTGGAGTTTCAGCTTCAACATCATTCCCTCCAAAGAAATCCCAGGGCTGATCTCCTTCACAATGGACTGGTTGGATCTCCTTGCAGTCCAAGGGATTCTCAAGAGTCTTCTCCAACACCACAGTTCAAAACCATCAATTCTTCGGCACTCAGCCTTCTTCACAGTCCAACTCTCACATCCATACATGACCACAGGAAAAACCACAGCCTTGACTAGACGGACCTTTGTTGGCAAAGTAATGTTTCTGCTTTTGAATATGCTATCTAGGTTGATCATAACTTTCCTTCCAAGGAGTAAGCGTCTTTTAATTTCATAGCTGCAGTCACCATCTGCAGTGATTTTGGAGCCCCCAAAAATAAAGTCTGACACTGTTTCCACTGTTTCCTCATCTTTTGCCATGAAGTGATGGGACCAGATGCCATGATCTTCGTTTTCTGAATGTTGAGCTTTAAGCCAACTTTTTCACTCTCCACTAGTAATAATAATAATTATTAATTATAATTATCCACTAATAATAATAATCTGTTCTCATGTCACCAAATTCCTGATGACAATTTTGAGATTCTTCTGTTCTCAGGACCTCCACTTGGATGCATATATGTACCACATGTCTCTTACAGATGTTGGTGCTTTCCTCCCACTTGCTCAAACTTTCAGTCACTTAGTTTTGTTGTACACATTTTCCCTAGGATTTTGGATTTATAATCCTAACTGTTTTATGTGTTTTATGTGGAAATTCAAGGAGATTAAAGCATAACACTGTCACCATTATCTCCATCAAATCAAGCAGAAAAGGCAGAATCAATATAATTAAAATCTAAAACTGATGTAGTAATTTCCCAAAATAAACAGTGCAAGGAGGTTCCATGGTGCCTCAGACGGTAAAGAACTCACTTGTAATGTGTGTTCTATCCGTGGGTTAGGAAGATTCCCTAGAGGAGGGCATGGCAACACACTCCAGTATTCTTGCCTGGAGAATCTCTATGGACAGAGGAGCCTGGCATGCTACAGTCATGGGGTTGCAAAGAGTCAGACACAGCTGAGTGACTAAGCACATAAGCATATATAGTGCAAGGATAGCAGAGGAAGGGATTAGATGGAAATTAGTGGCAATAGGACATTTATATATTTTCAAATGACACCTTTGGTCCTGTGAAATTTGAGTACATTATTTTGCATGTGCATGCACATCCAAACACAAACAGCATTGCTTGATAAATGAACAATAGTAGAAAAAAAATTTTTTTAAACAAAATAAATAGGCAAGTAAATAAAATAAAATAATTAAGCTACTAACTGGCTACAGAATTGAAACAAAATAATAAATAACTATTGGAAATGAAAGACTAAAAGATTATATAGTATATGAAGTGAAAGTGAAAGTCGCTCAGTTGTGTCCCACTCTTTGCAACCCCATGGACTATACATTTTGTGGAATTCTCCTGGCAAGAATATTGGAGTGGGCAGGCTTCGCCTTCAGGGGATCTTCCCAACCCAGGGATCAAACCCAGGTCTCCTGCATGGCAGGCAGATTCTTTACCAGCTGACCCACAGGGAAGCCAAAGAATACTCCAGTATTTGAATGGTCCTTTATTTCTATCCTTTAAAAGTCTTTGTACTAAACCAGTAATCTGGTGAGTAAATGAGTTTCCTGTGTTCTGTGAGTCACTTTAACAAATTAATCAAACCCAAGGAGGAGATAATGGGAATCTCTGATTTAAACCTAGTCGATCAGAAGAATAGGAAGCAACCTGTGTTTGCAATTTTCCTCTGAATTGGAGGGCAGTCTCTTGGGACTGAGCCATTTACCTTGGGCATTTGATGCTATCACTGGGTAGATAGTGTCAGAATTGAGTTTTATTGTAGGACACCCAGCTAGTGTCTAGAGCATTGGTTGGTGGTATGGGGACACCATCTTCCTCCAAACACTGGAATTGAGGCAAGAGTTCAAATAATGAGTAGACATTATTTTACTGTGATTATGAAATGCATGAGCTGTATGCTTCTTTGTTATTGTTCAGTTGCTCAGCATGTCTGACTCTTTTGGGACTCCATGGACTGTGGCCCACCAGGCTCCTCTGTCCATGGAATTTTACAGGCAAGGATAGAGGAGTGGGTTGCATTTCCTCCTCCAGGGAATCTTCCTGACCTAGGGATTGAACCCACATCTCCTGTATTGCAGGTGGATTCTTCACCACTGAGTCATTGGGGAAGACCATGAATCTTTTACAGGAAATGGAGTAGCCATCATGGTCAACAAAAGAGTCTGAAATGTAGTACTTGGATGCAATCTCAAAAATGACAAATGATCTCTGTTCGTTTCCAAGGCAAACCATTCAATATCACAGTAATCCAAGCCTATGCCCCAACCAGTAACACTAAAGAAGCTGAAGTTGAATGGTTCTATTAAGACCTACAAGACCTTTTAGAACTAACACCCAAAAAAGATGTCCTTTTCATTATAGGGGACTGGAATACAAAAATAGGAAGTCAAGAAACACCTAGAGAAACAGGCAAATTTGGCCTTGGAATACAGAATGAAGCAGGGCAAAGGCTAATAGAGTTTTGCCAAGAAAATGCACTGGTCATAACAAACACCCTCTTTCAACAACACAAGAGAAGACTCTACACATGGACATCACCAGATGGTCAACACCGAAATCAGACTGATTATATTCTTTGCAGCCAAAGATGAAGAAGCTCTATACAGCCAGCAAAAACAAGACTGGGAGCTGACTATGGCTCAGACCATGAACTCCTTATTGCCTAATTCAGACTTAAATTGAAGGAAGTAGGGAAAACCACTAGACCATTCAAGTATGACCTAAATCAAATCCTTTATGATTATACAGTGGAAGTGAAAAATAGACTTAAGGGACTAGATCTGATAGATAGAGTGCCTGATGAGCTATGGATGGAGGTTCATGACATTGTACAGGAGACAGGGATCCAGACCATCCCCAAGGAAAAGAAACACAAAAAAGCAAAATGGCTGTCTGGGGAGGCCTTACAAATAGCTGTGAAAAGAAGAGAAGTAAGAAGCAAAGGAGAAAAGATATAAGCATCTGAATGCAGAGTTCCAAAGAATAGCAAGGAGAGATAAGAAAGCCTTCCTCAGCGATCAGTGCAAAGAAATAAAGGAAAACATCAGAATGGGAAAGACTAGAGATCTCTTCAAGAAAATTAGATATACCAAGGGAACATTTCATGCAAAGATGGGCTCGATAAAGGACAGAAATGGTATGGACCTAACAGAAACAGAAGATATTAAGAAGAGATGGCAAGAATACACAGAAGAACTGTACAAAAAAGATCTTCATGACCCAGATAATCACAATGGTGTGATCACTCACCTAGAGCGAGACATCCTGGAATGTGAAGTCAAGTGGGCTTTAGAAAGCATTACTATGAACAAAGCTAGTGGAGGTGATGGAATTCCAGTTGAGCTATTTCAAATCCTAAAGATGATGCCATGAAAGTGTTGCACTCAATATGCCAGCAAAATTGGAAAACTCAGCAGTGGCCATAGGACTGGAAAAGGTCAGTTTTCATTCCAATCCCAAAGAAAGGCAATGCCAAAGAATGCTCAAACTACTGCACAATGGCACTTATCTCACACACTAGTAAAGTAATGCTCAATTTCTCCAAGCCAGGCTTCAGCAATATGTGAACTGTGAACTTTCAGTTGTTCAAGCTGGTTTTAGAAAAGGCAGAGGAACCAGAGATCAAATTGCCAACATCCGCTGGATCATGGAAAAAGCAAGAGTTCCAGAAAATCATCTATTTCTGCTTTATTGACTATGCCAAAGCCTTTGATTGTGTGGATCACAATAAACTGTGGAAAATTCTTCAAGAGATGGAAATACCAGACCACCTGACCTGCCTCTTAAGAAACCTATATGCAGGTCAAGAAGCAGCAGTTAGAACTGGACTTGGAACAACAGACTGGTTCCAAATAGGAAAAGGAGTGTGTCAGGGCTGTATATTGTCACCCTGCTTATTTAACTTATATGCAGAGTACATCATGAGAATCGCTGGACTGGAAGAAGCACAAGCTGGAATTAAGATTTCTGGGAGAAATTTCAATAACCTCAGATATGCAGATGACACCACCCTTATGGCAGAGAGTGAAGAAGAACTAAAGAACCTCTTGATGAAAGTGAAAGAGGAGAGTGAAAAAGTTGGCTTAAAACTCAACATTCAGAAAACTAAGATCATGGCATCTGGTCCCATCACTTCATGGCAAAAGATGAGGAAACAGTGGAAACAGTGTCAGACTTTATTTTTTTGGGCTCCAAAATCACTGCAGATGGTGACTGCAGCCATGAAATTAAAAGACACTTACTCCTTGGAAGGAAAGTTATGACCAACCTAGACAGCATATTCAAAAGCAGAGACATTACTTTGCCAACAAAGGTCCGTCTAGTCAAGGCTATGGTTTTTCCAGCGGTCATGTATGGATGTGAGAGTTGAACTATTAAGAAAGCCCAGCACTGAAGAATTGATGATTTTGAACTGTGGTGTTGGAGATGACTCTTGAGAGTCCCTTGGACTGCAAGGAGATCCAAACAGTCCATTCTGAAGGAGATCAGTCCTGGGTGTTCTTTGGAAGGACTGTTGTTGAAGCTGAAACTCCAATACTTTGGCCACCTGATGTGAAGAGTTGACTCACTGGAAAACACTCTGATGCTGGGAGGGATTGGAGGGAGGCAGGAGAAGGGGACGACAGAGGATGAGATGGCTGGATGGCATCACCGACTCAATGGACATGAGTTTGAGTGAACTCCAGAAGTTGGTGAATAAATATTAATACTTTATTGCCTATTGTAACCCATATTTTATGTCAAATTTCCTTCATTTTTAACCTAATCTTCATTTTCTATTTTCTAATCCACAATCCCATCCAGTGTGTTGGTCACTCAGTTGTGTCCAATTCTTTGTGACCCTGTGGGCTGTACCCTGCCAGGCTCCTCTGTCCATGTAGTTTTCCAGGCAAGAATGCTGGAGTGGGTAGCCATTTCCTTCCCCATGGGAACTTCCCAACTCAGGGATAGAACGTGGCTCTCCCTATTGCAAGTAAATTCTTTACTGTGAGCCACCAGGTTTGAAATAGAAAATAAAAATCTTTCTTTTTTCTATTTTCTATTCCTGGATCCCATCCAGAATACTACATAAATAGTAGTCTTATCTCTTTAGGTCTCTCTTGATGTGAGATTTTCTCAGATTTTCCTTGTTTTTTATGATTTTAGAGTTTCAAGGGATATCTGTCAGGTAGTTTTATAGAATGTGCCTCAGTTGGGATTTGTCTGAATTTTAATTGAGCATAGTAAAGGAATGGAATTTGGGATAAAAGACCAGAGATAAAATCTATAGACACTACAATCTCATCACATCATATCAAAGTTCTAGATTATCAGCAGAACTTGTCATTGTTGATGTTGATTTGATATCTTGGTTGAGATTGTCTTTGTCAAGCTTCTTCACTGTAAAGTTATGCTTTTTTCCCCTTTCCATACAGTATTCTTTAGAAAGAAATCATTCTGTTCAGCACAACTTGAGGAGTAGGGAAATTTGCTCCAGACTTCTTAAGGGCAGAATAGCCACATAGATTATTTGGAATTCTTCTGCGTGGAGGATATTTCTGTTCTTATCACTTACTTATTTTTTCAATCATTTATGTCAGTATGGACTCATGGATATTTAGTTTACACTTTAGGCTCTAATCCATTACTACCTTCTTTTTTGTTGTTCAAATTATTTCAACTTTGGATATTTCAACTTTCAGTTTGCTCTTTAATCCTGTTGATATGTTCTATTTGTGTGTGTGTGTGTGTGTGTGTGGAAATGGAGGGAAATGAGAATTACCTTACTTTCTGGCACTACATTATAAAACACTGCAAGCTTATCATGCATATTCTTGACCCACTTCTTACAATTAGCCATTTTTAAAGGATCCCTGGTTCATTAGAGAATGATATTAAAACTGATATCTGAGTGCTGAAGAGGAACTGAAGATGAGGGTGAAAGAGGAGGGTAAAAAGCTGGCTTAAAATTCAACATTCAAAAAATCAAGATCATAGCATCTGGCCCCTTTACTTCAAGGGAAACAGAAGGCAAAAATGTGGGAACAGTGACAAATTTTATTTTCTTAGTCTCCAAAATCACTGCGAATGGTGACTGGAGCCATGAAAGTAAAAGATGTTTGCTCCTTGGCAGGAAAGCTATGACACACCTAGACAGCATATTAAAAAGCAGAAACATCACTTTGCCAACAAAGCTCTGTATAGTCAAAGCTATGGTTTTTCCAGTAGTTATCTATGGATGTGAGAGTTGGACCATAAAGAAGACTGAGCACCGTAGAATTGATGCTCTTGAATTGTGGTGCTGGAGAAGACTCTTGAGAGTCCTTTGGACTGCAAGGAGATCAACCCAGTCAATCCTAAAGGAAAACAACCCTGAATATTCATTGGAAGGACTGATGCTGAAGCTGAAGCTCCAGTACTTTGGCCATCTGATGTAAAGAAAATTACTCATTGGAAAAGACCCTGATTCTGGGAAAGATTGAGGGCAGGAGAAGGGGTGGCAGAGGATGAGATGGTTAGATAGCATCACTGACTCAATGGACATGGATTTGAAAAAACTCCAGGAGATAGTGGACAGGGTAGCCTGGCATGCTGCAATCCATGGGGTCGCAAAGAACTGGACATGACTTAGCTACTGAACAGGAACAAAACACATCTAATCATTGTAACTAGTATATCACTGCTTCTATGTTCTCCTAGTTGATAGAGCAAGGAAATATGTGTGTGTGTTTATATATGTATATACACATATAACTATGAATATTTCCCAAATTAGCTATCTGTATCTATATTAATCTAAATAGTAGTTCATGCTGATCCCTCCAACATTAATCTATTACCATACAGATTATGGATACATCTAACTTCCTCTTTCTTATCTGTAACCTCCTACTCCATCAATGAAAAAACTGGCTCTCACCATCCATTATCTATTTGTTTGATTCAATATATATAGATAGTAGTCCCAAAGTATTACATGTACCATTGTGATATACAACTTTATTAACTAGTGTCTTTATATGGTTTTCCTTTTATATTCTACAGTCCATAGGGTCACAAAGAGTCAGACGTGACTGAAGTGATTCAGCACGCACACATGTATTTATAAAAGATCATGTGGATTGTACAGAACCTGAGCTATTCCAGAAAGGGTACATTTAAAAGTTAGGGTATGATGAGATCCAATTTACAATTTCCTATATGCTTAAGTGATATTCTTAAATTCACTCAGTAAATTATGAAATATTAAGTATATAACTTTCCCCTTGTTTAGCATTATTGTACCTTGCAATTAAACATGATATAAAAATTTTCATTAATGATTCAGGATAGTCAAAAGTGTCTTATCATACCTTACTCCAAAGAAATATTAACAAAATGTTATCATTAATTTCATAATTTCATACAATAACATTGTAATATATTTCTGTTCCCTTTAAAGTTAATATCTCAATGTAGTTTTTTCCTTGTCTGTTGCTTTCAACTGACAAATACTGGTGACCTAAACGTAAGTCAAAATGAGTTGATGCATTGATTGGCACATAGTAGAAGCGGAACTCAAGGAAAAACAGACTACATGAATGAAATAAAATTGTAAAAATGGCATAACTTTTTCTGGCCCCTAAACCCTCAAATATTCACAACTACTTTGCAAAAACAGATGCATAAAGTTTGTTTTCCTAACAAATTAATATTCTGAAAGCCAAAAGCACTTTCTCAAAGTTCATATGTACTTTAACATTAATCTCTCCAACTTGGGAGAAAAGAAAATTCTGGAACCTCAGTATCAGAAATGACCTTAGAAATCAAGTTGTTTTTCAAATATTACAAGTAATATCTGTTTTTTTTTTACAAGTGAAAAAGTTCTGGGATCCTCAATAGATCAGAAGAAAGCAGATCTCTGTTGTAATTTGACAGGAATGGTTGGAAATCACAATAAATCTCACTTCATTCAGCACTTATAGCAGGTGTCTGGATAATTCTGAATTGCATATCATGACCTCTTTATACTTTTGAGACTGCATATTTAATTTAAGTACTTCATGGTTCAGATGAGAGGTTGAAGTTATAAATGATTTCTTTAAGTTAGAAGCAGTTAATTGTAACAGAGTTAATGTTATAATAAGTAACTTGAGCACAATTACGATGCTATTTGAGTTATACATGATAGCCTGGACTTCCCTAGAAAATCTATTAAACAATTTTTACTTTTATTTTTCCATTTTGCTTTCATAATTATGCTTCACTTTGATTGATGACTCAGTGTTAATTAAGGTAATATAATTAAATTATCATTTAGATAAACTTGTAGAGCTCACAGATTTCAAATGATCTTAAATCTTTGTGAATTAATCTTTGTGAATACTTCAAAGTTTTCCACTTACTTCTCTATTTAATGAACTCTAATTTATTTTATATAAGCAAAGACCATTTATGTAAATTTACAAAAGCACCAGTAGAAAAACATAGGTAATGTATGAGTGTGGAGAGTTTAACTAAGCTGCTCCATGACATTGCTACCATGGCATTTCTGTTGCCTCATCATCCATTTTATTTGGCTAAAAAGCCTGTGATGACATTAAATTGACACTAGCCACTCATGCAAGTGCATAGCCTAGATAGCAGTTTGTAGAGTCACAAGCAGATAATACTACCTAATGAAAGCAAAGAGGAACTAAAGAGCTTCCAGATGGAAGTGAAAGAAGAGAATGAAAAAGCTGGCTTAAAACTCAACATTCAAAAAACTAAGATAATGGTATTCAGTCCCATCACTTTATGGCAAATAGATGGGGAAAAATGTAAACAGTGACACACTTTATTTTCTTGGAGTCCAAAATCACTGGGGATGGTTACTGCAGCCAAGAAATTAAAAGACATTTTCTGTTTGGAAGGAAAGCTATGACAAACATAGACAGTGTATTAAAAAGCAGAGATATCACTTTGCTAAAAAAGATCCATAGAGTCAAAGCTATGTTTTTTCCAGTAGTCGTGTGAGAGTTGGACCATAAAGGAAACTGAGTACTGAAGAATTGATACTTTCGAACTGTGGTGTTGGATAAGACCTGGAGAGACCTTTGGGCTGCAAGGGGATCAAACCAATCAATCGTAAAGGAAGTCAACCTTGAATATTCCTTGGAAGGACCAATGCTGAAGTTGAAGCACTAATACATTGGCCACCTGATGCAAAGAAACAACTCATCGGAAAAGATTATAAAGCTGAGAAAGATTGAGGGCAGAAGGAGAAAGGGGGCAACAGAGGATGAGATGGTTGGATG
The DNA here is from genome assembly GCF_029407905.1 of Bubalus kerabau. Lineage (NCBI taxonomy): Eukaryota > Metazoa > Chordata > Mammalia > Artiodactyla > Bovidae > Bubalus > Bubalus kerabau. Next base: position 44,562,194 of record NC_073631.1, read on the forward strand.
GCATCATCGACTCAATGGACATGAGTTTGAGCAAACTCCAGGAGATGGTGAAAGGCAGGGAAGCCTGATGCTTCAGGCCATGGTATTGCAAAGAGTTGGACACAATTTAGCAACTGAACAAGATTCACAAGCAAATGTAAATTCCTTATATGACCATTCCAACAGTGCCTGTGACCAACAGTCTCTCCTGTCGCCCATAACCCTTCCCTTATGCTCCCCTTAGTTAAAACCCCTAAGGAGTTTATCAAAACTTTAGAGAAGACATCTATGGTGTTTACCAAAACCCCTTTTGTTAATTTGAATTGACCAATTCAACTTTAGCTGGAAACCCTGAAGCATTCTACTCACTGACCCTAAAAAAAGCATGTGCAGAGGCCCTGTCTCTCTTCCTCTCTCTCTCTCTGTCTGTCCCCACTCTGCCTTGATATCCCCACATGACCTTTCAAGGCATGCTTCATACTTCCTCAAAGACTTTCAAGTAATAAGTTTAATTTCACTTTGTCTTGCGGCCTGTTGCTGAATCAGGAGTCATCATCAAGTATCTTATGCTTCACTTAAACTCAGCAGTGGCCAAAGGACTGGAAAAGGTCAGTTTTCATTCCAATCCCAAAGAAAGGCAATGCCAAAGAATGCTCAAACTACTGTACAATTGCACTCATCTCACATGCTAGTAAAGTAATGCTCAATTTCTCCAAGCCAGGCTTCAGCAATAAATGAACTATGAACTTCCAGATGTACAAGCTGGTTTTAGAAAAGGCAGAGGAACCAGAGATCAAATTGCCAACATCTGCTGGATCATGGAAAAAGCAAGAGAGTTCCAGAAAACCATCTATTTCAGCTTTACTGACTATGCCAAAGACTTTGACTGTGTGGATCACAATAAACTGTGGAACATTCTGAAAGAGATGGGAATACCAGACCTGCCTCTTGAGAAACCGATATGCAGGTCAGGAAGCAACAGTTAGAAGTGGACATGGAACAACAGACTGGTTCCAAATAGGAAACAGAGTATGTCAAGGCTGTATATTGTCACCCTGCTTATTTAACTTATATGCAGAGTACATCATGAAAAACGCTAGACTGGAAGAAACACAAGCTGGAATCAACATTGCCGGGAGAAATATCAATCACTTCAGATATGCAGATGACACCACCCTTATGGCAGAAAGTGAAGAGGAACTAAAAAGCCTCTTGATGAAAGTGAAAGAGGAGAGTGAAAATGTTGGCTTAAAGCTCAACATTCAGAAAACTAAGGTCATGGCATCTGGTCCCATCACTTCATGGGAAATAGATGGGGAAACAGTGGCAGACTTTATTTTTCTGGGCTCCAAAATCACTGCAGATGGTGATTACAGCCATGAAATTAAAAGACACTTACTCCTTGGAAGAAAAGTTATGACCAACCTAGATAGCATATTCAAACATGACTTTGGCAACAAAGGTCTGTCTAGTCAAGGCTATGGTTTTTCCAGTGGTCATGTATAGATATGAGAGTTGGACTGTAAAGAAAGCTGAGCACTGAAGAATTGATGCTTTTGAAATGTGGTGTTAGAGAAGACTTTTTTTTTTAATTTCTTTTTTTTTAAATTTTATTTTATTTTTTAACTTTACAATATTGTGTTTGTTTTGCCATATATCAACATGAATCCGCCACTGGTATACACTTGTTCCCCATCCTGAACCCTCCTCCCTCCTCCCTCCCCATACCATCCCTCTGGGTCATCCCAGTGCACCAGCCCCAAGCATCCAGTATCGTGCATCGAACCTGGACTGGCGACTCGTTTCATTTATGATATTATACATGTTTCAATGCCATTCTCCCAAATCATCCCACCCTTTACCTCTCCCACAGAGTCCCAAAGATTGTTCTATACATCAGTATCTCTTTTGCTGTCTCGTACACTAATCTCAAAAATATACAAGCAACTCCTACAGCTCAATTCCAGAAAAATAAATGACCCAATCAAAAAATGGGCCAAAGAACTAAACAGACATTTCTCCAAAGAAGACATACAGATGGCTAACAAACACATGAAAAGATGCTCAACATCACTCATTATCAGAGAAATGCAAATCAAAACCATTATGAGGTACCATTTCACACCAGTCAGAATGGCTGCAATCCAAAATTCTACAAGCAATAAATGCTGGAGAGAGTGTGGAGAAAAGGGAACCCTCTTACACTGTTGGTGGGAGAACAGCCACTATGGAGAACAGTGTGGAGAAGACTGAGGGTCCCTTGGACTGCAAGGGGATCCAACCCGCCCATTTTAAAGGAGATCAGTCCTGGGTGTTCATTGGAAGGACTGATGATAAAGCTGAAATTCCAATACTTTGGCTACTTGAGTTGACTCATTGGAAAGACTCTGATGCTGGGAGGGATTGGGGGCAGGAGGAGAAGGGGGCGACAGAAGATGAGATGGTTGGATGGCATCACCGACTCGATGGACATGAGTTTGAGTGATCTCTGGGAGTTGGTGATGGACAGGGAGGCCTGGCGTGCTGTGGTTCATGGGGTCGCAAAGAGTCGGACATGACTGTGCGACTGAACTGAACTGAACTAACATGTTAATTTGATAAATTCATAACAAGGAGAGAAAATGGGGAAAATTTAAGAAAAAAAGAAATGTGGAACAGATATTATCAGTAACAACCAAAAGCTAATGTGAAAATAATAGTTTAGAATTATGAGAAGTATCTCTTTGTAGTTTCTCTTTTTTCTTCCACCTGTACTGTCTATTATATCCTGTGACTGAATGTCATGTGCTCTTATGGCAATAAAGTAACCTCTACAAACCATATTTAATGGAAAACCAATAAGGATATATTAGCATTCAATAAATTTCATGAAAATAAAAGTTTCTCATGAAACAATGTATACATATAGCATTAACTTACCAATATTCTTTTTCTATTTGTAAAATTTTCATTTTCACACAAAATCAGTAATATATCCCTCCATATAAGCAGCAAAAAAGATAAACAGAGATAGATTTGGAAACTGAGGAGGTGATTGCTTCAAAATAAAATATCAAAAATTATCATAATTATGGCACAACTGAAGGTAACTAATATTTATTCAACATCATCTATGGGAAGACACTGTGCTCAGTCCTTTATATGCATCTGTCTTACCTCATTATTAAAAATATTCTAGGAGGAGTATATTAATACTAAAATTTTACAAATAGTCATTAAACATTTTAATCTTTAAAAATACAGTATTTGGGGTTGAGAGAGATCTGAGTCAAAATTCTAGCTCTTCCACATACTAAGTGTGGGACAAAAGGCAAGTTATTAAATCTCTTTGAGCTTACAATTTCTACTGTAATAATTAGGATAATCTTATTTATTTTGCAAGATAATTCTGAGAACAAGTAATTATGTATGAAAGAACCTGGTCACTAGAAGGCACTAAACAGGTTGGAATTAATATTATACTTTACTACTTGTATAACTGCTGCTTACTACTCTAACTGTTGTTATATTACTTTATACTGTTCCCATTTCTATCATCAACTACTTTGATTTTTAATATTTAAATTTTTTTCTTCCAGGTGATTAAAATGGCAAAACATTCAGCAATCATAATTGTAAGAGTTGACCATAGACTACTTGTTCAGAGATGACATTTCAAAAGTGACCTTATTTCAAATGAGTACAATCTCTTGAGGAATTAGTTAGTAGAATATGTAAGACATTCTCTACTGCAGAGATTAACAGCCTCTGGCCATTTCTAAAAATGTAGGAGACACTGAAATAAATTACTGTATATTTATTTTCCTGAAATTGACATTGTCTGTAACTAGCTGATAATCAGTGGTTAATTCAAAAGATAATAATTTCCTTTAATTGGCCTATTTTTAATAATCTTGGTAGAACCTTCAGTAAAAGGTCACTCACTATCGCTCCAAGGAATGGTTTTTAAGAGTCTAACAATTCTCTCCCCAGAGTAAGATTATTTTCCCCATTAACCTTTTAAATGCAATTACATGAGTTTATTAACAAGAAAAAAATTTATTTGTTAAACTCAAGAGGATTTTTATGACACATGACTTGTCATTTTAAAATGTATTAATCTCACTCACCCTACATCACAGCAAACTCAGAACCATCTTAGGCAGTTCACCTCATGTGCCATAGTAAGCACAAAACAAAGGTTTCTAATTACCATGTAATAATTTTAGTGATTTTAAAAAATGTCAGTAAACTCTTGTCTGTTCAGTTTGTCTTCTTTAATCCCAATTAGTATTGTTAGCAAAAGTAATACTATTTTGAATATTTGCCTATCAAACACAAGGATCATTTAACTCACAAATCAACTGTTTCTTAATATTTTTCTGTAGTAGTACAAGATACGCAGATGACACCACCCTTAAGGCAGAAAGTGAAGAAGAACTAAAGAGCTTCTTGATGATAGTGAAAGAGGAGAGTGAAAAAGTTGGCTTAAAGCTCAATATTCAGAAAACTAAGATCATGGCATCTGGTCCTATCACTTTATGGCAAATAGATGGGGAAACAGTGGAAACAGTGGCAGACTTTATTTTGGGGGCTCCAAAATCATTGCAGATGGTGACTACAGCCATGAAATTAAAAGACACTTACTCCTTGAAAGGAAAGTTATGACCAACCTAGACAGCATATTCAAAAGCAGGGACATTACTTTGCCAACAAAGGTCCATCTAGTCAAGGCTATGGTTTTTCCAGTGGTCATGTATGGATATGAGAGTTGGACTATAAAGAAAGCTGAGCACAGACGGATTGATGCTTTTGAACCGTGGTGTTGGTGAAGACATTTGAGAGTCCCTGGGACTGCAAGGAGATCAAACCAGTCAATCCTAAAGGAAATCAGTCCTGAGTGTTCATTAGAAGGACTGATGCTGAAACTGAAACTCCAATACTTTGGTCACCTGATGCAAAGAACTGATTCATTTGAAAAGACCCCAGTGCTTGGAAAGCTTGAAAGCAGGAGGAGAAGGGGACAACAGAGGATGAGATGGTTGGAATGACATCACTGACTCAATTGATATGAGTTTGGGTAAACTCCGGGAATTAGTGATGGACAGGGAGGCCTGGTGTGCCGCAGGCCATGGGGTCACAAAGGGGCGGACACGACTGAGCAACTGAACTGAACTGAACAAGTCTACTAAATATTTCTTATAATCTCCCTAGAAATTTATATGAATTAAATTTTAATTGGGAGAATTAAATCAATAAATGGATCTTGGTGATAGTTCATTTTGGTAAGTCATTTTGGACATGGAATAATATAGAGTTGTTATTTTTAAAATATACTTCAGTTTCCATTCATTCTAACAAATGCTTATTAAATGTTCAATTATATTGTCTTATTATTTAGCTTCATGTTATATTGAGTAGTCTGCTTCCAGTTTGCTAAGCTGCAATTTATAGTCATCAAAATAATCTCTTTTTCTAAAGTGCTTGTTACTGCCATGTGACTAAACCAATTTTCTTCCATACCTTAGTATTTCCCATATTCAAACTGCATGCTAAGTATGCAGGAACAGGTAGTTCCCCACTAGTCTCTAGCAGGTAGAATCTTAGATATTCTTCAAAGGCACTGCTTAAATCAGTCCAAAAGTCAGATCTCCCTACGGCAAATTCTTAGAATTAAGATAAATACCTATACACATAAATGAATAAGTATTTTCCCCTTTGCTGTATGAAACTCCATTAGAAGAGTTACGAATTATATAAAAGGAAAGTGTTTCAATGGATGCCTTTTTTAGGGAACTGTGCTTTCTTGTTATCTCAAGGTGATTGCACACTTTAAGGGCACAAGCATATGCTTAATGAATATACATTTAGTGCCCAGTACGTGCCAACACACTTCTGAAAATCTAATGGTGAGTAAGATAAGCAAACTTGTATAGATAGAAGAGAAAGAAGATGCAAAATAAATAAATTAATAAACATAATAATGACACTAAGCCCTGGGAAATAAAAAATATATACATAATAAAGCACTGGGGTGTCATGATTACTTTAGATACTGCATTCAGGGGAGTAGGTTCAAAGAAGCTGACATATGTATTAATAAATGTAAAACTTTATAAGAAAAAAGTAGCTGAATAGTAGGAAAAAACTTTTGCTGAGTGTGAACTGTTCTTAAAATATCCAGCCTCTTCAAGGACATATGTTCTCTAGTCACCAGGAGTCCAAGATTTGATAAGGAATGAAAGTCAGAACAGGAACATCAAGGATGCATACACACATGGTCCAGGGAGTTCAAGAAATGAGTGATTAATGGATTATTTCTTGCCATATCAGTAAACAAAGAATGTTATATTTCACCAGCAATTGCTGCTACAGCCATGGTGAGGTGGTGAGCCCTCAGGGAACTCAGGATAGAAAGAATACCTGCCATCTAGTAGCCATCAGACTGCAGTCACTGTCCATGGTGAGCCCTGAGGAAACACAACATTCTGAAAAACAGAACACTGGCCCCAGATAGCTGAGGTGCATATCAAAGGAATGATTTCAGAGTGCAGATGCCTGCATCTTCCCATACACAGAGAAGTGCTAAACTCCCTAACTTACACATCTGGTTTTCTTTAATTAACAACAATATTTTCACATTCAGACTACCTGCTCCTTGTTGTGAAACTCCTATATAACCTGGCTCCCTCCCTTGCCTCCTCAGAGCAGTTCTCTCAGGGTTATTTGAGATTCTGCAACCCAGGCTTCAAGTCCAAAAAATTCCCACCAAATAAAAGATAACTCTCAACCTTCATATTTTTTTTTAAGTCGTCATATGTGCGTGTGTGCTAAGTCATTTCAGTCGTGTCAAACTCTTTGAGACCCTATGGACCATAGCAACCAGGCTCCTCTGTCAGTGGGATTCTCCAGGCAAGAAGACTGAAGTGTTTGTTATGCTGTCCTCCAGGGGATCTACCTGACATAGGGATCAAACACAAGTGTCTTATGTCTCCTGTATTGACAGGCAAGTCTTTTACCACTAGGGCCATCTGCTGCTGCTGCTGCTGCTAAGTTGCTTCAGTCGTGTCTGACTCTGTGCGACCCCGTAGATGACAGACCACCAGGCTCCCCCTTCCCTGGGATTCTCCAGGCAAGAACACTAGAGTGGGTTGCCATTTCCTTCTCCAATGCATGAAAGTAAAAAGTGAAAGTGAAGTCACTCAGTCGTGTCCGACTCCTAGCGACCCCATGGACTGTAGCCTACCAGGCTCCTCCGTCCATGGGATTTTCCAGGCAAGAGTACTGGAGTGGGGTGCCATTGCCTTCTCCGAGGGCCATCTGGGAAGTACTAAATGGACATGAGTCAACTCTGAATTTGTCACTGTGGGACAGAGAATTTTAATTTGATAAATCATAAAACTTAGTACAACTTATTATGTGCAAAGTACTGTTCTAAGTATGTTTTTATCAAGAGATAATTCATTTACCAGTCACATGACTGGGTTAAGACAACACAGATTACATTTACAGGCTAATACATTCAGTAGAGATTTATTGACTTTCATGCACCTGGCTAGCATTAACAGAATTTAAAATTAACCTACTCTTCCTGGTGATTAAAAAAATTGAAACCAAACTGCTTGAACTGCTTTTGACATCCTTACCTTGACATGTTAAGTAAAGCAAAAGTTTAAATTTCACATTGCTAATGCTCTTGACTTTCCTCTCCCAAATTTAACACCACTCATTTCCTTTAGCGCATATAATTACATTGGCTACTTTAACCACTTTGACAATGTTCACAACCATGCTACAACTTGTTCTCAAATGCTTGCTTGAGTACAGAGCACAGGTTTCATAATTAGTTACTCAAACAAAAGCCTCTTTGAAGGGCGATTACATTAATTTTTACATAGAAAATTTTCCAACATGCTAAATATTTTCAAAATAAGAACCCAATATTTATAAAAACAAATCAAAAGTACTTCAGATAAATTATTATAGAATGTGAGTCAATAAATAACAAAAGCTTGTTTCAGGAATACAGCACATTTTGGCCAAAGTACTTTATATACAGAAATAGCTTCAGTCACTCTTTTCAAAGCAGAATGCATTTTATATTATAGCCATTTATGATAGGAAAAATGAAATGACTGTGCCTCACTTCAAACACAAAGAGTGTGTAGATGACAAATTGTGATCAGTAATATGCATCTCGTTTTAGAATGGCAATATTTGAGCCAAAAGTTTCATGAAAGTTAATCTCATCCTCAAATCAATTATGAGAAACTAAATCCAAATTGTACAGTCATCATGATTGAAAGTCATAAGGACAGATGAAAAACGTATAAGATAGAGGCCAATATACAGCACAATGACCTAAACAGTTTGTTGTCATAAGCCTTTGTGAATACAAATCAGCAAAAGTTTTACCCAGAAAAGCAAAAAACAAACAAAATAACAACAAAAAAACATGATGCCTCAGGTCTTACATGATTCCAAAGCTCAAAGTAATAAGTAAATACATGCTAAACATTGAACTCTTTTAGTAAAGTAAAAACCAAGCCAAGTAAATTTGACTGCATTTGAATTAGGCTTAATCAAATAAAGTATAATTGTTTTTAAAAGGGGGACCTTGATTAGAGTGCCTTTATTTATGACATGGTTGCTTTTTATGTCTGCTCAGGAGCTATAGTTGCTTTTATGCCTCAAGTCCTATGTCCTAAATTCTCATTCTCCACTTCCTGTATTAGGCTGTTGCTATTGTGCATTCTCATCATGTATACAGCTTTTAAACTGAGAGACTGATTTGCCAATATTACTTAAAGAGATTTACAACTGATTTAACCATCTCTTCTAGAGAAACTGGAACCCAGTACGGTAGGATCAGATTCTATGGCAATTCAAGAAAATTGTAAGTTTTGCCATCCTGTTTCATTTTGTTGTCGGATAAAATTGCATAGTAGATTTATGTGGTTGACTTGAGTTTTTAATCAAATACTTTAATATACTCTACTTAATCCCATAAATTCTATTAAGATTTTTCTACACAAATAAACAGTTATTTTTCAAGCCTAGAAGTGACGTTTTGGAAATAATCCCATTTTCTTACCTTGTGCCCTATTGATACAAGAGGATAATTCACTAAATAGACATTTCTCTGAAGAAGACTACAGATGGCCAAGAGGCACATGACAAGATGTTCAACAATGCTAATTATTAGAAAATGCAAATCAAAACTACAATGAGATATCACTTCACACCAGTCAAAATGGCCATCATCAAAAACTCCAAACCATAAATGCTAGAGAGGATATGGAGAGAAGAGAACTCTTCTACACTATTGGTGGGAATGGTACAGATACTATGGAGAACAATATGGAAGTTCCTCAAAAAACTAAAACTAGAGCTACCTTATGATCCTGCAATCCCACTCCTGTACATTTATCTGGAGAAAAACATGGCCTGAAAGGACACATACACCCCAGTGTTCACTGGGGTACTGTTTACAATAGCCAAAACAAGGAAGCAACCTAAATGCCATTGACAGAGAAATGGATAAAGAAGATGTGGTACAACAGAATATAACTTAATCAACCAAAAGAATGAAATAATGTCATTTGCATCAACATGGATGGACCAAGAGTTTGTCATACTGAATTAAGTAAATCAGACCAGGAAGTAGAACCATTGTATGACATCCCTTATATGCAGAATCTAAAAAGACATGATACAAATGAACTTATTTACAAAATAGAAACAGACGTGCATACTTGGAGAATGGACTTATGGTTGCCGGGGGGAATGATGAGCAGAAGGGATAGGGATTTTAGAAGGGACAGGTACACACTGCTATATTTAAACTGGATAACTAACAAGGACATACTGTATAGCACAGGGAACTCTGCTCAACTTTGTGTGATAGCCCAGATGGAAGGGGAATTTTGGGGAGAATGGATACATGCATATGATTCACCTGCAACTATCACAACATTGTTAATTGGCTACATGCCATAAAAATAAAAAGTTTAATAAAATAAAATTCCCATGTTTAATATACTTGAGAAGGAAACGACAACCCACTCCAGTATTCCTGCCTGGGAAATCCCATGAACAGAGGAGCCTGGTGGGCTACAGTCCATGGGGTCGCAAGAGTCAGAAACCGACTTAGTGAATAAACCACAGGATAGTTGAGGGAAAAAACCCAAGCATGAAAATTCATCAAAGGCATCAGAAATCAAATTTAAACATCAAACAGATTTGAATAAAGTTAAAAAATCAGTCTACTTCTAGAAATAATAGAAAAATATTTTTAATCAATAAAAGATTCTTGTAATTTCATTCAAATAGTTTCAAGGTGGTGGAACTGAAGAGGAGTATCTACAAAGAGGCATGAGAGTTTTTTTGAGTGATGGAGCTGTTTACCTCTTGATAATTGGGAGTGTTTATATACATTTTTAAAACTTCACATAATTGTAAACAAAAAAATTAATCTTACCATTGGTAAATTATGCCTCAATATTTTTAAAAATATTGATAGTTTAAATACCAGGTTATACAAATGAAGAGATTTAGTAACTGGATTGTGATACAAAGAAATGTTTCATAGTTCAAAAAAAGGGAGCTCACTGTAAATATGATAAGTAAATAATGATGAATAGAAAATAAAAAGATACATTGACAATATAGAATGGAAAATATACAAACAATACTTCATGAAGTTCACTACCAAGTCAAATATATATACACAGAGAGAGAGAAACAGAAGAGAGAAAGAATAAATGAAAGATAGAATTTGGAGTCAATGATAGAATTTTTTACTCTTCATAACATTTTTCTTCCACAGATTAAAAAATCCTGGAAGTCTCAATAAACAAAGAAATACACTTTGACATATCATGGTGAAACCAAAAAATAAAAAATTAAAAAAAAGACAAAGACAGCAATAAAAATATTTTTTGAAAACCCAGATTATCATCAAAGGATAGACACATAGAGAGTAGAGAAATAACAGTACTATGATAGTAAAGGCAAGGTAATGATATAAAGTTCTGTGAGAAAGTATCTGTCAACTTAAAATGCTATACATAATGAAACTACCATTCAGGGACAAGGGCCAAATAAAGATATCTTCAGACCAAAAGAAGATGGCAAAACTTGGGCTTACTGTAGCTGACTCTTATTAAATAAAACTATAAAAGGATGTTGTTTAAACAGAAGAAAAATGCCTGAGATGTTGGAAAGTAAAGAAGAATAATAGCTTACACAGTAAAGAATCTGCCTGAAATGCAGGAGACCTGGGTTCAATACCTGGGTCAGGAAGATCCCCTAGAGAGGGTAATGGCAATCCACTCCAGTGGTCTCGCCTGGAGAACCTCCATGGACAGAGGAGCCTGACAAGCTATAGTCCATGAGATCGCAGAGTCACACATGACTGAGCGACTAACACTTCCATGTCAAAGAAGAATAAAGAAAGTAAAAACTGTGTGATTAATTGAAAAACACACGTTGTGTTAGTCACTTAGTTGTTTTCAACTCTTTGTATCCCATGGACTATTGCCCGCCAGACTTCTCTGTCCGTGGAATTCTCCAGGCAAGAATATTGGAGAGAGTTGATCTTTCCTTCCCCAGGGGAACTTCCCAACTCAGGGATCGAATCTGAGTCTTCTCCATTGCAGGCAGATTCTTTACCATCTGAGTGTAGCTTGAAACAATTTTTAAAAAACAATAATAGCAATACAATCAATATGATGCAATGTAACAGAATTAAAATATAACATAAGATGGAAATGTGTTCTGTCACTTAGTTGTGTCTGACTCTATGCACCCCAATGGACTGTAGCCTACCAGGCTTCTCTGTCTGGGGGATTTCCCAGGCAAGAATACTGGTTGCTGCTGCTGCTAAGTCGCTTCAGTCTGTCCAACTCTGTGCGACCCTATAGACGGCAGCCCACCAGGCTCCCCCATCCCTGGGATTCTCCAGGCAAGAGCACTGGAGTGGGTTGCCATTTCCTTCTCCAATGCATGAAAGTGAAAAGTGAAAGTGAAGTCGCTCAGTCGTGTCTGACTCTAGTGACCCCATGGACTGGAGCCTACCAGGCTCCTCCGTCCATGGGATTTTCCAGGCGAGAGTACTGGAGTGGGGTGCCATTGCCTTCTCCGAAGAATACTGGTATGGGTGTACATTTCCTTCTCCTAAGATGGAAATGGATGAATGGAATTAGAGTATTGTTACTGTATTATTCAAAAGAAGGGCAAAAATATTAATTAACACTAGACCTTGGAAAGTACTCATGTTATTGTTACCCAGGGATTTGCTAAAAAAAAATTAGACCATCATATGAATCTACTAACCTAGTGAATGGAAAAAAAAATGGGTTGTGTTGAAAAATAATAAAAGAAGATAAGAAAAGAAAGAAAGAATAAATGGAGGACAATTAAAAAACAAAATAAAATATTTAGATACAAATCCATATATATATATAATTCATTATGAGAAATACTAATGGACTCCAGTTGACTAAAAATTTATAGACTTGATTAAAAAATATGTTTTAAAACCACCATGGCATTTGCTTGAATCAAGATTGCCGGAGGAAATATCAATAATCTCAGATATGCAGATGACCACCACCCTTATGGCAGAAACTAAAGAAGAACTGAATAGACTCTTGATGAGAGTGAAAAAGTTGGCTTAAAGTTCAACGGTCAGAAAACTAAGATCATGGCACCCTTATGGCAGAAAGTGAAGAGGAACTAAAAAGCCTCTTGATGATAGTGAAAGAGGAGAGTGAAAAAATTGGCTTAAAGTTCAACATTCAGAAAACTAAGATCATGGCATCCGGTCCTATCACTTTATTGCAAATAGATGGGGAAACAGGGGAAACAGTGGCAGACTTTATTCTGGGGGGCTCCAAAATCATTGCACATGATGACTACAGCTATGAAATTAAAAGACGCTTACTCCTTGAAAGGAAAGTTATGACCAACCTAGACAGCATATTCAAAAGCAGAGACATTACTTTGCCAACAAAGGTCCATCTAGTCAAGGCTATGGTTTTTCCAGTGGTCATGTATGGGTTCTTTGGAAGGACTGATGCTAAAGCTGAAACTCCAATACTTTGGCCACCTCATGCAAAGAGTTGACTCACTGGAAAAGACCCTGATTCTGGGAGGGATTGGGGGCAAGAGGAGAAGGGGACGACAGAGGATCAGATGGCTGGATGGCATCGCCGACTCAATGGACGTGAGTTTGAGTGAACTCCGGGAGTTGGTGCTGGACAGGGAGGCCTGACATGCTGCAGTTCAATGGGGTCACAAAGAGTCGGACACGTAGAGAGACTGAACTGAACTGAAAATCACTGCATTTGGTGACTGCAGCCATGAAATTAAAAGACACTTAACTCCTTGGAAGGAAAGTTATGACCAACCTAGATAGCATATTCAAAAGCAGAGACATTACTTTGCCAACAAAGGTCCATCTAGTCAAAGCTATGGTTTTTCCAGTAGTCATGTATGGATGTGAGTGTTGGACTATAAAGAAAGCTGAGCGCTGAAGAATTGATGCTTTTGAACCATGGTATTGGAGAAGACTCTTGAGAGTCCCTTGGACTGCAAGGAGATCCAACCAGTCTATCCTAAAGGAGATCAGTCCTGGGTGTTCATTGGAAGGACTGATGTTGAAGCTGAAACTCCAATACTTTGGCCACCTGATGCGAAGAGCTGACTCATTTGAAAAGGCCCTGATGCTGGGAAAGTTTGAGGGCAGGAGGAGAAGGGGATGACAGAGGATGAGATGGTTGGATGGCATCACTGACTCAATGGACATGAGTTTGGGTAAACTCTGGGAGTTGGTGATGGACAGGGAGGCCTGGCGTGCTGCAGTTCATGGGGTCGCAAAGAGTCAGACACAAATGAGTGACTCAACTAAACTGATGGCATTTGTAAGAAATAGAACTAAAAAAAATAAAAAAATAAAAATCGTGAAAATAAAAAGTGGAATAAAGATATATAGGCCCATATACACATATAAAGAAACTTCAAAATAAAACTTCAATAGAGAGGATCGAAAACCAAGAGTTGGTTCTTTGATCAGACTGACACAATGATGGGTATCCAGTGAAATTCATTAGAAAGGAGGTTAAAAAAAGAAACAGTTTCAAAAATAGAGATTCAGTTAGATATTGTAATAATAATCAGAGAATAACTCTTTTTTGCCAATAAATGTAAAGATTTCAAAGGAAATAGGCAAATTCCTAGAAAATAAGATTGATCAAACCTAATTCAGGAAGAAATAGATAACCTGAATAGTTCTATAACCATTAAATAAATCAAAATAGTCATCAAAATTTTTCTTCCAATGGAAACTCTAGGCTGAAATGACTTCATCATATTACTGTATCAAACAATCAAAGCTAAATTAATTTCAATCTTAAACTATTATAAAATGTAGAAAGGAAAGAATATTCAGTAATGTAGTTTATGATGCTATCATATTGTTAACCAAGGCTCAAGAAGAATAGAATGAAAAGTGGGAATTATGAGCTAATATTCTTTTTTTCTTAATTTATTTATTTTTCAATTGAAGGATAATTGATTTACAGAATTTTATTGCTGCTGCTATTGCTGCTAAGTTGCTTCAGTCGTGTCCAACTCTGTGTGACCCCATAGACGGCAGCCCACCAGGCTCCCCCGTCCCTGGGATTCTCCAGGCAAGAACACTGAAGTGGGTTGCCATTTCCTTCTCCAATGCGTGAAAGTGAAGAAATAAAGTGAAGTCGCTCAGTCGTGTCCGACTTCTAGTGACCCCATGGACTGCAGCCCACCAGGCCCCTCCATCCATGGGATTTTCCAGGCAAGAGTACTGGTTTCCAGGCAAGAGTACTGGTTTTCCAGGCAAGAGTACTGGTTTTATTGGTTTCTGCCAAACATCAACATGAATCAGCCATAGGTGTATGTAAGTTCCCTCCCTCTTGAACCTCCCTCTCATCACCCTCTTCATCCCACCCTTCTAGGTTGTCACAGAGCCCCTGTTTGAGTTCCCTGAGTCATACAGCAAATTCCCATTGGCTCTCTATCTTGCATATGGTAATGTAAGTTTCCATGTTACATTCTCTATACATCTCACCCTCTCCTTCCTCGCTCACCCCATGTCTGTAAGTCTGTTCTCTATGTCTGTATCTCCATTGCTGCCCTACAAATAATTTCATCTGTATGAGGTAATATTTTTTTGAGATTACTAGCTGACATAAATTTGAAAAGTTGCCCATCACTCAAGCTAATATTAGCATATTAACCATATGCTAGTATATCTTTCCCCACATCCAGAATAGTTCATATAAAATAACATGACATAGAGGCAGCTCTATTTGAAACAGATGATATAATTTTATTATTCTGACCTTTCCTAGGATTTTTTTCAAAATAAATTATTATAGAACATCATAAAGCTAATTAAGGGAGAAAAATCAAGTAATAACAATGAATAGAGGCATTAGGTTTATTAAAAAAGGGAAAGTTAATCAATATCCAAGCATATTTTGAACAAACATATAATAATGCTATACAGGTAGGGATGTTATATTAGGAAAGTTCAAAATAGGGAATATATAAATAAAGGACTTTAACATCTAGAACGCTTTCATAATGTCTTGCTTGTGAAGTGTCATGGTACAATGTTAGATTATAATTACGAGATAACAGGTTGACAGCAATATCTATGAATTTACACCATTGTATCAATATAGATACATAGAATTGATACATAGAATTTTTTGTAGTCCTTGCCATTCATGCTTTCTGAAGTTTCCTTTTGAAATTCACTGTTTTTGCTCATTTTGAACTTATAAGGTGAAAATAACTAACATGTTTATAGAACATTGTAGGTTACAAACCTATGTAAAAAGCAGTATATATTTAATCCCCAAAATGCTTCCCAGGTGATGCTAGTGGTAAAGAACCCATCTGCCAATGCAGAAGACATAAGAGATGCATGTTCAATCCCTGGGTTGGAAAGATCCCCTGGAGAAGGGCATGGCAACCCACTCCAGTATTCTTGCCTGGAGAATCCCATGGACAGAGAAGCCTGGCTGGCTACAGTCCGTAGGGTTGCAAAGAGTCAGACATGACTGAAGCTACTTAGCCCACAAAATGATTCTGAGAAGTAGGTCTTATCATTATTCCTATTTTACAGCCAAGATGCAAAGAGTGAGGAAAGTGTAGTATATGAAATAATACAGACAAGTCAAGTACGATGAGGAATGAGAATTAATAGTGAATTACACAACCTGGAAATCACTGACGACCTTGACCAGAGAGTTTTGAGTGGTAGGTTTACAAAAGAATGGGAAGAGAAGAAAGAGATTGGATGTGAACAGAATGGAAATCACTTAAGTAACTTTGCTGCAAAGGGGAGAAAAGAAATCCTATGATAGCTAATGGAAAATGCAGAATCGAGAGGGAGTTTTACTTTTTTAAGATTGGAGAAGTAATGTCATGTTTGTACGACAATGGAATCAATGGAACAGGGATCAAAACATTGATAAAGTAGGAGAGATGAGAGGATTAAGGGCCCACTTGAGAATCACTGCCCTGGATTAAAGTCTGGCCAGTCAGCGTGTCATGTGTTTCTCTCATTCAGCTGCACTATCTTAGTCTAGAATGGGCAGTGTTGGGTTTCAATGAGGTATGGTTTTACCAAGTCTTTAGTACAAAGTGGCTAAGTCTTATAAATCCTTTGCTCTGTCCCTGTAAGTAAGAATACATTACTTACGATGATAATTAATGATAATAACAATATAATATTAACAATGAGAATAATAAATTCCTATAAATAACAAAGCCAATACAGGAGACGTGAGTTTGATCCCTGGGTCAGGAAGACTCTGTGGAGAATGAAATGGCAACCCATTCCAGTATTCTTGCCTGGAGAATACCATGGAGTCACAAACACACAACTTAGTGACTAAGCAACAAACAAGGGGAAAAAGGGAAACAGTGACAGATTTTAATCTCTTGGGCTCCAAAATCACTGCATATGGTAATTGCAACCATAAAATTAAAAGATACTTGCTCCTTGCAAGAAAAGCTATGACAAACCTACACAGCATATTAAAAAGCAGAGACATCACTTTGCTGACAAAGGTCCATACAGTCAAAGCTATGGTTCTTTCAGCAGTCACGTATGGATGTGAGAGTTGGACCATAAAGAAGGCTGAGGGCTAAAGAAGTGATGATTTTGAACTGTGGTGTTGGGGAAGACTCTTGAGAGTCCCTTGGATTGCAAGGAGATCAAACCAGTTAATCTTAAAGGAAATCAACTCTGAATATTCATTGGAAGGACTGATGCTGAAGCTGAATCGCCAACACTCTGGCCACCTGATGCAAAGAAATGACTCATTGGAAAAGACACTGAAGCTGGGAAAGATTGAAGGCAAAACAAGGGCATGGCAGAGGATGAGATGGTTAGATGATATCACTGACTCAATGGATATGAGTTTGAGTAAACTCCGGAAGATGGTGAAGGACAGGTAAAGCCTGGAGCATTGCAGTCCATGGGGTCGCAAAGAATCTTACAAGACTTAGTGACTAAACAACAACAATGCATCTTTTAGATTTCAACACCCATGATATAAATAACTTGCCATAGTATTTGGAACATAGAAGGTTTTCAGAAAAAGGTAGATTTTATTAATTATTTACATATGCTACATCATTTTCCTGAAGGGCATCAAGAAGACTCCAAAGAATTCTGGCCAATAAATGCTTTAAAATGCCTAGAGACTTTACAGTTGGGCACTATTTTTACTGGTGCAATCAAGTTGCTAGTTGATAACATCAGGCTGTGTGACCAATGCTTTCTGTGTAATTACCAAGTTTTATTACAGCTATAACACACAAAAAAGTAAATATGACTCAAGGTAGATCTCAATTTATATTTACAACATAAAACTATGCTTACTCTAGTTTACAGCTCAGTGTTTACACAGCACAAGAAGAGAAAAGAAAGAATAGTGTGGATGAGAAGGAGGAGACCATGTTTTAGGAAACTTGAACCATAAATTTTAAAAGAATTAAGCCTAACTTGTTGATGAACCTTAGACAAACTTCTTAGAAGTCTCAAGGATGAGGATTGTTTTATTAACAGTACAGTAAAGTTTGGTATGGTCTGTTTAAAACATTTTATCAGCCAATATTTCCCTAGTTAAGCACTGATGATGCAACTGTCAGCCTTTGACACTACTTGCTTTCCATACTTAAGCCATCCTTTCTTCTTATTCAGTATAGCAACATAGACAAAAGCAGCATAAAAAATCTTTTCTTTATTAGGTGCTTCAGCCTTGTCCATTTCTATGTTGATTTCCTATTTCCTCCTCTTCTTGCTGTAATTATTATATTGAGACATTTGGATTCTCTCTGTTCTTTTGTTTTTACACCTCCACTAGTGACATTTGCTCATTAACAATCCCAGTCACAGAGTAAACTACACTTCTTGGAAGACAGAGAAAGTGAAAAGGACTTGAGATTGCACTAACTGCAAGCCCCCTAGATCAGAGTTTCCTGTAAGAAGCTGGACACCAAAACTACCAGGGGAATTTTCAGAAAGTTCCAATTCTGGTCTTGAATGCCAAAGTTTCTGGATTGAAATTAAGCATAAAACAGTTGCATTTGGTTGTATAGAGTCGAGAACAACTGCATTAAATAAAATGAATGGTTGAGTAACTGACTTAATGGTTTTATAACACTGTAGGAGAGGGAAAACTATTTAGAGAATCAAAAACTTGGCAAAATTAAAAGGACAAGCACTGATACCAATTTTTCATATTTCCACAGAAGTGTGTTCAGTGCAATAGTAAATAATGAAGTGTTTAATATGCTGCTCTGTTCTTATTTGTACCACTGAAATCATTTTGTGAAGACTGACTCATTTTTTTCACTGTATCCTGTGGTTCCTGGAGACAGAATGAGCATAAAATTATCTCTTGGGTAACTTGAAAAAAAATCTTCAATGAACATATCTGATAGACCTAATTTTCTAACTCATTGCTTTCCTAAACCCCTGCAAGTTCAAAATTCAAGCCAATAGAAGCAGAATGCTTAAAATTCAAATTAGCACTTTATTCCATTTCTTTATTGCTTGTAAAGTGTCCTTCCAACCCCGTTAGTATCATAATTCACATAATCTTTGATATATATTTCAACAGTATTTCTTCTTGACTATAAAAATATTTCAGCATTAGGTTATGCTCTGCAGCCAATGTCAAAAACAGTTATGTCAGCTGACATAATCTGTTAAATACTACTCAAAATGGGGGAAAAACTGAATACATTCCATCTGCACCTACATGTAATTGAAAATCTTGTGAAGTGTTAAAAGAATGCAACTCACATTCATTTTCTGATGGTAGTGAAATGTTTTATATAAAATAACAACTAGGAACAAAATCTGCTGTCACTGCTCCATTGCTTACTCCATAGTTACTCTATTTTCTTTAAGAAAAACTGATTTTGTGTGTTTGTGTGAGTACTATTCAGTAAATAGATTTAATATATAAGGTTTTTAGACAAACTGTCAGATTCACTATAATTTTATCATTTATCTTGTCTTTTCTTCAGCACATCTGCCATACTTGAGGCTGAAGTGATGACCATCAAGTGAATGACTCCCCACATATACCCTCTGCTCATATCTCTTTCCTAAATTTCAGGAGTAGTATTTATCAGGCATACCTACTCGAGTTAAGAACTCAAAGGACACAAAGTTAAATAAGAAGTCAGTCTAGATTATACCCTCAATCTCACCTCCTGCGTGGGTGCATGCTAAATGGTTTCAGTCATGTGTGATTCTGTGGGACCCTTTGGACTGTAGTCCACCCAGCTCCTCTGTCCATGGGATTCTCCAGGCAAGAATACTGGAGTGGGCTGCCATGTTCTCCTCCAGGGGATCTTCTCAATCCAGGGATCAAACCTGTATCTGTATGCCTCTTGCATTGGCAGGCGGGTTGAAGCCCCAGTCTCACTTACTCTCTCCATTTAATTACAGAGCTATCATTTTCTCCTAAGATTAAAAAAAGAAGAAATTAAGAACTTTCACACTACTCTTTCTTGTACGAACTGACCCCCAATTCTTCCTTTAACTACTGAAATAGCCTCTTTAATAATTTCTATGTTCCTTGTCACATTTATCTTTTTCTAACATCTAAATTTGCTCATATCAGTTACTAGCTATTTATTCAATGACCCCACTGTAAAATAAAGAATAAAATTAACAATCTAAGCAATTTATTTGCCTGGCCTGTAAGATCCCTTAGATTTGTGCCCGCTGGTCCAATAACATCCTTGTCCACCGACTTCCTCACTTCTGACATTTCAACAGTGCTAATGTGCTCGACTTTATCTCAAGACTCTGGCTTTCTCATGCTTCCAGGTCTTATAGCTTTGTTCCTTCCCCTTTATATGTCATTCAATATATTATATTGAAAGTGATTAAAACTGATTCTGGGTCATTCAAGAAGAAAGTGAATTTTTCAAAAGTACATCTAAAACCACAGAATATCCCTGAAAAGCCTGGATAATCAAACTCAAAAAAATTATAATAATAAAATAGCAGGAACAAAAGGAGTTGATGTCAGAGATTACAATTCACCTGTTAACTTCACTGAACAAAGAGTGGCTCCCCTGGCCCCACTCTCCCTGAAAACTGGCTATTAGCAGCACTGCTACTGCTTTTATCAAGATGATTTTCCCATTGGTCTGGACTAGCAGTCTGTCTCATGCTCTTTCGGCAAGAGAACTAGGAATGTGAGTCTCTCTGGTGATAATATTTGTTCCTATGTCAAATAGTACAGAATTATCAAACTATAGAAAGAGTATTCAGATGCTAAATAGTTAAACAAAGAACACAATGTGTTAGTTTCCTATTGCTGCTGTAACAAATTATCATGTAAAACAACACAAATTCATTATCCTGCAATTTAATTTGTGAAGGCTAAAACTTCAAAAATGAGTTGTTACTGGTCAAAAGAGTGTTACTGGTCAAGGAGTCAGTATGGTTATGTTCGTTCTGGAGGGAAGACTATTTCTTTCCCTTCTCCAATTTCTAGAGGCCACCTGATCACTTGTTTAGTGGCTGCATATTTTCTTCAATCTCTGCTTTCTGTCACCACATCTCCTGCTCTACCATGTATGAGAACTAAGGCTTCCCAGGTGGCTCAGTGGTAAAGAATCCACCTGCTAAGGCAGGGGACACAGGAGACATAGGTTCGATCCCTGGGTGTAAAAGATCCCCTGGAGAAGGAAATGGTACCTCCTCCAGTATTCTTGCCTGGGAAATCCCATGGAAAGGAGCCTGGTGGCTATGGTCCATGTGATTGCAAAGGGTCGTACATGACTGAGCATGCAAGCGCATGAGAACTAAGTAATCCAGGCATGTCTTCCTATCTCAGGATCCTTAACTTAATCATTTTGCCAAGTTCCTTTTACTATATAATGTAATATGTAGTATACAGGTGCCAGGGTTTAGGATGTGGCATTTTTGGGGGGGGGCATTAATTCATCTACTACAAACCAAAACAAAAACAAGCATGATTTTCCCTCCATGAAGCCTCTCTACATTTCCTCAGACCGGCTAACACATCTTCTTTATAGGCTGAGTATATTTCATATATCGCTGTCTTTGGTGCTTGTATGGTTACCCAGCTTAGATTACTAAACTGTGAGTGCTATGAGGGCAAGGGCAAGATTGTTCTGGGTAAGGCTCACTTCATTCACTTCATTCAGCTCTGGGTCTCCAATAAGAATCACAATATCTGACACTTAGTAGATATTTTTAAAAATATAGGCTAATTGACAAAGTACTAACCACAGATAGGACTAAAATTAAAGTGTTTGTAAATTAAGACTTTTTCTTTTTTCTTGGTAGAAATGTATTTAACTATATTTGGTTTCTAAAGGTTTCTGTATCATGGTAAAAAGAGATCAATGAATTAGTCTGCTCCCAAAC
The DNA here is from genome assembly GCF_029407905.1 of Bubalus kerabau. NCBI lineage: Eukaryota > Metazoa > Chordata > Mammalia > Artiodactyla > Bovidae > Bubalus > Bubalus kerabau. The sequence goes on from NC_073631.1 coordinate 44,584,134, forward strand.
TAATCATTTTCAAGACAGACAAATGTTAACATTAAATCACATATCCCCCCTCTTTGGATATTAGCTGAAGATTTATTCCTATCTACTTTTATGCTATAGCCACCAAAAATATCTTGTGAAATGATTTAACTTCTCATCTTTGGAAAATAGAAAAATAGTCTATAAACTACTATATGTTATAAGAAAACCAAGATCTATGACCCTGGAAAAGAATATGAGTTTTTCTAATAACTATATTTATTTATAAAATTGTGTTTTAAAAAGAATTGGGTCGTGATATTAAACAAAAGTCTTCATTTATGACAGCTAGATTTCAAAATGTGCTTTTAGGTTTTTTCCAAACTGCAGGAGAATTTTTTATTTGTATATTATTGAAAAAAAGAAAAATCAACATGATATCCTCACAGATTGTTCTAGGTGAGACTCACTTCATTCAGAGTTAATAATATTGCTATTATAATGATCTCAATATTTATTGATAAATATCTCCATGACTTACAATTTTCTGTGACAAAAATAATAGTCTTTCAATAAAGTATTTATTAGGTCTGTAGCGTGTTGCATAGACTGCAGAATAATTGAAAGGAATGGCACATATTTGATCAATACCATGAAAAATAGAGGAAGTATGAATAATTTACTGCTAACTAACAATGATTTTCTGTGCATGTTACTTATCAGCAGCATCCGTAGAAAATAACAGGCATTAACAGTTACAGAGCTAGGTACCTACTGTCATATTTCAATAACTAGATTAGATTGTGCAGTTTAGGTTTGCCTCACCATTTCACTTCTTTGCCAGCTTGGAAGAACAGCCATAAATGAAAGCAGACTGTTTCCATTAGATGTTTCTGGTAGCAAATAACAGAGTGAGTCACAACATTAGACAAATGGAGATTCTAACACTCAGCCCCTTCTTGTCAGTTGGTGCAAACAGTCTATAGATTACAATTGGTTAATAGGGCAGCTAGCAAGCATTTTATATCTTCAAATGTAAATTTATAACAATGTCAATAGATGTTAGTGATTGTAACTGAAGAGAAAATGCACTACAATTATTTTTACTATAATGGAATAAATTTAAGAATCACTAAACAAAGCGAGACAAAAAATTTGCAAAAGTTGTTTTATTTTGCACATGTCAGTAGGGAATGAAAGACTACTGTCCTAGGTTCTATGTCTGGGTCTTTGAAATAAGCTTATTACAGGCAGGTTAACAAAAGAAAAAGGTATACATGTTATTAAATTTTAATATAACTTGCCCAGAGGTATCAAGCCAGGAAAAACTGAATACTCAGAAAAGAGGTAAGAATTGAAAGCTTATACATACTGTTGATCCTTTCTATCTGTGGGCTTCCTATTCTCTATTGGTTAAATCCATAGACCTGAGCACAGGGATGCAAACCAATGGTTAAAGAGAGGAGACTGTACATTTTACATAAGGAACTTGAGCATTTGTGGAATGTGGTATCTGCAGTGGTCCGAGGACCAATCTCCCACAGATACTGAAACTGAGCAGAAGCCTGTGGGGCCTTCCTGGGTACATGAGCTCCTCCCTGTCCCCTGTTTCTTGTTGTAAAAGAAACAGCTTTAGTCTCCTAGGTTTTACCTGAGTTTCAAAGAGGAGGCTCAAGCATTTAATGATTATAACAATAGAATCACAGGACTCCTAAGTTCCTCCTGAACAGATATTGATAACAATCTGATGCATAACTTTGAGTTGCTCCACAAAAACTGAGAACACCCATCCAGGAAAAGGATGGTGACTATGTGCTGGCCACAAGTTGGGGACTTTAGATTGGTTGGACCAGAGGTTGATGACTGAGATTCCAAAAACATCACTCTGTTACTTCACCACCAACAACCAGAAGAAGGTCCATGAGCTGCCCACTCATCCTAAGACCTTCTCCCCTCATACTGTCTTTAAAAAACCTTGCCTGGAAGCCATTAAATTCAGCTATTTTAGAGACCCACCTCAAAACAGGGGACACATACAGGCTGAAAGTGAAGGGCTGGAAAAAGATTTTCCATGCAAATAGAGACAAAAAGAAAGCAAGAGTAGCAATACTCAAATCAGATAAAGTAGACTTTAAAACAAAGGCTATGAAAAGAGACAATGAAGGACACTACATAATGATCAAAGGATCAATCCAAGAAGAAGTATAACAATTATAAATATATATGCACCCAACATAGGAGCACCGCAATATGTAAGACAAGTGCTAACAAATATGAAAGGGGAAATTAACAATAACACAATAACAGTGGGAGACTTTAATACCCCACTCACACCTATGGATAGATCAACTAAACAGAAACTTAAAAGGAAACACAAACTTTAAACAATACAATAGACCAGTTAGACCTAATTGATATCTATAGGACATTTCACCCCAAAACAATGAATTTCACCTTTTTCTCAAGCACACAAGAACCTTCTCCAGGATAGATCACATTCTGGGCCATAAATCTAGCCTTGGTAAATTCAAAAAAAATTGAAATAATTCCAAACATCTTTTCTGACCACAATGCAGTAAGATTAGATCTCAATTACAGGAGAAAAACGATTAAAAAATCCAACATATGGAGGCTGAACAACATGCTGCTGAATAACCAACAAATCACAGAAGAAATCAAAAAAGAAATAAAAATTTGCATAGAAAAGAATGAAAATGAAAACACAACAGCCCAAAACCTGTGGGACACTGTAAAAGCAGTCCTAAGGGGAAAGTTCATAGCAATACAGGCATACCTAAAGAAACAAGAAAAAGAGTCAAATAACCTAACTCTACACATAAAGCAACTAGAAAAGGAAGAAATGAAGAACCCCAGGGTTAGTAGAAGGAAAGAAATCTTAAAAATTAGGGCAGAAATAAATGCAAAAGAAACAAAAGAGACCATAGCAAAAATCAACAAAGCCAAAAGCTGGTTCTTTGAAAGGATAAATAAAATCGACAAACCATTAGCCAGACTCATCAAGAAACAAAGGGAGAAAAATCAAATCAATAAAATTAGAAATGAAAATGGAGAGATCACAACAGACAACACAGAAATGCAAAGGATCATAAGAGACTACTATCAGCAACTATATGCCAATGAAATGGACAACAAGGAAGAAATGGACAAATTCTTAGAAAAGTACAACTTTCCAAAACTCGACCAGGAAGAAATAGAAAATCTTAACAGACCCATCACAAGCATGGAAATTGAAACTGTAATCAGAAATCTTCCAGCAAACAAAAGCCCAGGTCCAGGCAGCTTCACAGCTGAATTCTACCAAAAATTTAGAGAAGAGCTAACACCTATCCTGCTCAAACTCTTCCAGAAAATTGCAGAGGATGGTAAACTTCCAAACTCATTCTATGAGGCCACCATCACCCTAATACCAAAACCTGACAACGATGCCACAAAAAAAGAAAACTACAGGCCAATATCACTGATGAACATAGATGCAAAAATCCTTAACAAAATTCTAGCAATCAGAATCCAACAACACATTAAAAAAATCATACACCATGACCAAATGGGCTTTATCCCAGGGATGCAAGGATTCTTCAATATCCACAAATCAATCAATGTAATACGCCACATTAACAAATTGAAAAATAAAAACCATATGATTATCTCAATAGATGCAGAGAAAGCCTTTGACAAAATTCAACATCCGTTTATGATAAAAACTCTCCAGAAAGCAGGAATAGAAGGAACATACCTCAACATAATAAAAGCTATATATGACAAACTCACACAAACATTATCCTCAATGGTGAAAAATTGAAAGCATTTCCCCTAGGTCAGGAACAAGACAAGGGTGCCCACTTTCACCATTAGTATTCAACATAGTTTTGGAAGTTTTGGCCACAGCAATCAGAGCAGAAGAAGAAATAAAAGGAATCCAAATTGGAAAAGAGGAAGTAAAACTCTCAGATCATGTCATCTGTTTGCAGATGACATGATCCTCTACATAGAAAACCCTAAAGACTCCACCAGAAAATTACTAGAACTAATCAATGACCATAGTAAAGTTGCAGGATATAAAATCAACACCCAGAAATCCCTTGCATTCCTATACACTAATAATGAGAAAACAGAAAGAGAAATTAAGGAAACAATTCCATTCACCATTGCAACGAAAAGAATAAAATACTTAGGAATATATCTACTTAAAGAAACTAAAGACCTATATGTAGAAAACTATAAAACACTGGTGAAAGAAATCAAAGAGGACACTAATAGATGGAGAAATATATCATGTTCATGGATTGGAACAATCAATATAGTGAAAATGAATATACTACCCAAAGCAATTTATATTTTCAATGCATCCCTATCAAGCTACCAACAGTATTCTTCACAGAGCTAGAACAAATTATTTCACAATTGTATGGAAATACAAAAAAACCTCGAATAGCCAAAGCTATCTTGAGAAAGAAGAAGGGAACTGGAGGAATCAACCTGCCTGACTTCAGGCTCTACTACAAAGCCACAGTCATCAAGACAGTATGGTACTGGCACAAAGACAGAAATATAGATCAATGGAACAAAATAGAAAGCCCAGAGATAAATCCACGCACATATGGACACCTTATCTTTGACAAAGGAGGCAAGAATATACATTGGATTAAAGACAATCTCTTTAACAAGTGGTGCTGGGAAAACTGGTCAACCACTTGTAAAAGAATGAAACTAGAACACTTTCTAACACCATACACAAAAATAAACTCAAAATGGATTAAAGATCTAAATGTAAGACCAGAAACTATAAAACTCCTAGAGGAGAACATAGGCAAAACGCTCTCCGACATACATCACAGCAGGATCCTCTACGACCCACCTCCCAGAATATTGGAAATAAAAGCAAAAATAAACAAATGGGACCTAATTAAACTTAAAAGCTTCTGCACAACAAAGGAAACTATAAGCAAGGTGAATAGACTGCCTTCAGAATGGGAGAAAAAAATAGCAAATGAAGCAACTGACAAACAACTAATCTCAAAAATATACAAGCAACTCCTGCAGCTCAATTCCAGAAAAATAAACGATCCAATCAAAAAATGGGCCAAAGAACTAAATAGACATTTCTCCAAAGAAGACAGACAGATGGCTAACAAACACATGAAAAGATGCTCAACATCACTCATTATCAGAGAAATGCAAATCAAAACCACAATGAGGTACCATTTCACGCCAGTCAGAATGGCTGCTATCTAAAAGTCTACAAGCAATAAATGCTGGAGAAGGTGTGGAGAAAAGGGAACCCTCTTCCACTGTTGGTGGGAATGCAAACTAGTACAGCCACTATGGAGAACAGTGTGGAGATTCCTTAAAAAACTGGACATAGACTTCTTTGTTACCCAGCAATCCCACTGCTGGTCATACACACCGAGGAAAAGCAGAATTGAAAGAGACATGTGTACCCCAATGTTCATTGCAGCACTGTTTATAATAGCCAGGACATGGAAGCAACCTAGATGTCCATCAGCAGATGAATAGATAAGAAAGCAGTGGTACATATACACAATAGAGTATTACTCAGCCATTAAAAAGAATACATTTGAATCAGTTCTAATGAGGTGTATGAAACTGGAGCCTATTATACAGAGTGAAGTAAGCTAGAACAAAAAACACCAATACAGTATACTAACGCATACATATGGAATTTAGAAAGATGGTAACAATATCCCTGTATGCTGCTGCTACTGCTGCTAAGTCGCTTCAGTCATGTCCGACTCTGTGCGACCCCATAGACTACAGCCCACCAGGCTTCCCTGTCCTTGGGATTCTCCAGGCAAGAACACTGGAGTGGCTGCCATTTCCTTCTCTGATGCATGAAAGTGAGAATTGAAAGTGAAGTTGCTCAGTCATGTCTGACTCTAGCAACCCCATGGACTGCAGCCTACCAGGCTCCTCTGTCCATGGGATTTTCCAGGAAAAAGTACTGGAGTGGGGTGCCATTGCCTTCTCCATAACCCTGTATACGAGACAGCAAAAGAGACACTGATGTATAGAACAGTCTTTTGGACTCTGTGGGAGAGGGAGAGGGTGGGATGATTTGGGAGAATGGCATTGAAACATGTATAATATCATATATGAAACAAGTCGCCAGTCCAGGTTTGATGCATGATACTGGATGCTTTGGGCTGGTGCACTGGGACGACCCAAAGAGATGGTGTAGGGAGGGAGGAGGGAGGAGGGTTCAGGATGGGGAACACATGTATACCTGTGGCGGATTCATTTTGATATATTGGCAAAACCAATCCAATATTGTAAAGTTAAAAAATTAAATTAAATAAAAAAAAAAAAGAAAAGTTCAGCTATTTTGAGCATAAAAGGCTCATTCCCCTTGCTTGGCTCTGCAATAAAGATTCTCTGCTCTAAATTCCAATGTTTTGGCTTGTTTGGCCTTACTGTTCATTGGGCCCGAGAACTTGGGTTTAACAATGCCAAGGAACTGTCTGTTATCCTAATAGAGGAAGGTGAAGGGATATAAAGGTAAGTTAGGAGAGAGTAAAGATTTTTAGGAAAGATGAATGAATCCTTAGAAGAATAATGGGAGGTATAACAGTTTTGTTTGTGTGTGTGTGTGTGTGTGTGCGCGTGCGCGTGTTTACCATTTTTTTCATTTCCTTCTCATTTTCTTGGATAAGAATTGTCGGGGGACTTTGCAATTTCCTTGGTTCTGTCTCATCGCAACAAAAATTTGAAGCATCACAGCCCTTGGACGGACCAGTGTTACAGCTCTATGTTATAGCTCAGTTTTATTTTGAAAGTAAAGGAAAATATATCCTCGAGGAGAGAGGGAATGCCAACCCAAAAGACACAAAAAGAGAGGCCTCCAGCCCAATTTTGGCTTCTCTTTTTATATGTTTTTTTCTCCTCCCCCTTGGCCTGCCCTTTGTCAGTTGGGCTAGCCAAGAGCGCTGTTTGTTTTTCCTGAGGTCCTCACCCTGGTCCTTGGACTTTCCTTTGTTCTTTTTTTGTGGGCTTTTCCCTTCCTTGACTTTTAGCCACTGCCTTCTGGACTCCTTTTTCCTATTCTAACTACCTAACAGAATCAACCTACCCTGGTTGATGAAACTCCTGGTGAGAGGGTTTATGCAGTTGAGTTCATTTGGGATGATGTTTTTAGGCAGACAAAAGGTGTTCAGAGAAAGCCACTCCCTGTATTTCCTATTTTTGAAGTACCTTTAACTCAGAATAATAAAAATACCAAAGATCCATATTCTGGGGTCCTGAACTCCTTCATTTATCAGTATTTTATTAAATTAGCCCTTAAATTCAAAGTGTTAAAAAGTCAAGAAAAAAATTTGGCTACACAGATTAGAAATAGGATTCTTCTATACATGAAATGATATATGTTTTTGAAATTTCCAAATTTGGAAGTTCATGTTTTTTTCTTTTTTTGGGATGAACCATGCAGAGAATGTGGGATCTTATTTTTCCAACAAGGGATGAAACCCATGTCCCCCACAGTTGAAGCACAGATTTTTAACCTTGGACTGCCAGGGAAGTCCTACAAGGAGCCCATTATTAATTTACCTTTGCAAGGACACTTACTTGATAAAGAGAACAGTAGCCTTCTCAAAAGTGCCCAACTGTACTCACATTAAGTTAACCTAAAAAGGGTCAAACTTTATCAAATGAATTATGTGTAGTTAACGACCCTTAGAAGGGCTTCCCTGGTGGCTCAGATGGTAAAGAATCTGCCTGCAGTGCAGGAGGCCAGGCTTTGATCCCCGGGTCAGGAAGATCCTTAGAGAGCAGAAAATTATTTTAGAGAAATACAGCAAAATAATGGATTTTCTTTTATCTTCAAAGAAGATGGGAAGAAAAAATTTACCTGAATGTGGATGTCTAGAGATCTTAAATGTCTGTGTGTGTATGTGTATCTAAATCCATTGTGCATATCATTATTTGGCAAAAACGAACTTACTTCCCATTAGTTTGGGGGTGAATTTGTGACTAATAGTCATGATACATAGGGATTCATACTTCACAAACTGCTTTCACAGTCATTATTTTAATTAAATCTCACAAGCTTCCTATGGAATAGATATTACTATTTCACTCTTACAATAGAGAATCTGATGCTCAAAGTATGGTATCTGGCCAAAAGATGAATCTTCTAACACCATTTTCTTTGTTCTATTCATGAAACCTCAGCAAGTCTTACTTGTATTGAACATATGCTCTAAATATTTAGAGCTCTAATATGAAATGATGCTCTAAATATGAAAGACTTGGGATTTCTATTAGATGTTTATCACATTTTATTAATAAATATGTGCAAAACAAAAGAACATGCTTTAATCTGAAACAGATGTCAAGCCGTGGGTTAAAAAATTTTAAGACTGGAATCAAATATTATAAATGCAACAGAAAGAAAACTTTCATTAGAAAAGATATTCCTAACTGAAAATGTAAACAATTTAGCATGATTTTAGGAAATACAGTTTTGAGTTCCTAATCTAATAAAGAAAACTAAGGTAGCACTATGAATTAGCTACACAAAAGCCATTCAAAACCCCAATTTCCCCTTTTCTTCCTCTAATAATCAGGCTGGAACAGTAGCTCATTTTCCCTGATTGCCTGAGAGGACCAGAAGTTGCTGAGTAGGAATTCTGGCAAAGTTTTGAAAGGAATAGATTAAGTCCATCTCCTTGCCTTTAGCCTTTTGTTTTCCCCCTCTTCCACCTGGAATGTGATGTAATATCTAGGAGAACAGGATCATCTTAAGGCCAGTGGCAAAAGACATGTATGTAGAATGACAATTAGGAAAAAGGAAGGATTTGTCATTGAATAACAACCCCAGGCTCCTTATTCAGTGGAATATAAAAAGCTCATAGTTGTTGAGCCTGACTTTATTTGCAGCCAAACAGAATTTTAACAAATACAGAATGTGTGCCTAAAATATGGGGTGCTAAACAAACAAAAATGAAAATATTAATTTTGCCAAGTATAAAAGCAGTAGGACAATGAGAGACAATGTCCTGACAATTCCTGGGAAGGAGGGTATTGAATCTTGCTTTATGAAGAAAAACATTCCCTGCTATAGATGACTTGCTGACTCAGGTTTCAACTTTAACAAAAATAATAAGAAAATTCAGAAACTTGATCAGTGCCAATTTCAGCAAACTCCCACCAGACGGAGTGGATCTTCCAGATTTGGTCCACCAAATTTGCAAATCAGAGAGATGTTCTTTATAGCTGCAAATCGTATTGACTAAGATTACCATAATTTGGAATCTTGTAAGTGTTGAAAGGACAAATTCAAGTTCAGGATGGGGAAATTAGAAAAACAGAGGAGTCTGTGTATTTGAAAACGTTAAATGTTGCAGGGGGTAAGTATCAGCCTTACAGGAAATACAAGTGAACCTCTTTAGTATTTCTCAAGCCTCTTAAAACAGACTGCCATTCAAAGGTTTGGAAGTAGCTAAAAAAACTTCACTAAAGTCCCCATTTTTAAATTTCATCAAAGAAATTGCATCAAATTAAGGGTCAGGAAGATGGATGGAGTAGAAAGTCAAACACCTAAGAATCAAAATGTTTGAAGTTTAGGATTAAATATAGGTGAGATCTATAATTACTTTCTCCTGATATGACCAAATACAAATTAACTGAGCACTTACTAATTTTAAAGAGAATTAAATTGCCATTAATTTTCTGAATATAACCTCAAGAGCAAGTGAATGCCCAAAGTTAAAATAAATTCCAGGCCCCTAAATTCAGACCAACAGAAGAGAACTTGAGAAAGTTCCACAGCCCTTGGTAAGGGTATCATCTCCCATGTCCACCTCAGGTATCACCAAGGAGAATGAGAGATAAAGCAGGTCTTCCCAAGAACAGAAGTAAAGATAGACTGAGGATTTTTCTTCATCATAAGAGAAAGTTATCCCTTTTCCTAAAGAGCAGGATTAGATAACAGTAATGGATAAGTTGTTTTTTACCTATCATTCTCCCTTTCTCCAAATGAAAATTTTATTTCAGCTATCTCACAGTTCTATTTCACTGTAAACTGAATACATCAAAACAAATAACTTGTCATTTAAATCTACATGCTATCTGGTCACATCTATATCTTTTAGAAAAACTGCATGTGACCCTCAGGGTCCTAAACTTGAAACTGGATGCATTAACAAATCATACTTTTAGATTATGTCTCTCATGGAGAAGGTGAGTACCTTAACTCTGAACATAGAAATAAGATATTGAGTCACTAAGAGATTGTGACAGACAAGGCAGGTTAGTTCTCCAAAGGCATTTATAATCCATGTTTGTTTTGCCTTTCCCTGCTACAGAAGATATAGCTGCAATCCATATTGACTCAGATGCCCCTAATTTGTAATCTTGTCAGTGTTGAAAGGACAAATTCAGGTTCAGCATGGGGAATTCAGGAAAACAGAGGGTTTCCTTACTATCCTACCTTGAGAAAAAGGGTGGTTATGAGATCCCATTCTGGACAATGAGATGTTTGTTGAAGCTAAAGAGGGACTTAAATGGAGAGGTTCTTTTTGTTTTGTTTTGTTTTGTTTGTTTGTTTTAAGAGATAGATCTAAAAGGCTTCTTTACTTCTTGACTCCAGCCTGTTCCCACTCCTTCCCCCTACCCCTACCTAGAACATGCATTTGAAGTATACAAGTGCAGCAACCATTTTCTGACCAGAAGGATAAAAAAGCCATGAAATAAATTTTGATGGAAGAGGGATATTGAATAACTTGGATCTATGATAATTTACTTGAAAGATTATTCTACTCCAGGATTTCCTTTTCCAGAATTATTGCTTTATGAGATAAGTAAACCCTAAAAGTACATTGATTAACTATTATTAATAGCAAATTCTCTTCAAAATTTAGTAGCTTATCACTCTTGTATCCATGGCAAGCCTATATATAAGATAGGATGACTTGGCAGTGTCTCTGCCTCACATGTTTTTCATTCTTTTCTGGGACTAGCAGAATAGCCCAAACAAATTTTTATGGTGATGGCAGAAGCACAAGAAAGCAAATGATAATCCAAAATGTTTCTTAAAGTCTAGACTTAAATGTCTAGACCTGTTTCTAAAAAATGTCTAGGCATGTTTCTTCTATTGGCTAAAGCTAGACACATGGCTAACTCTAGTCAAAAGATGGGAAATGTGTAATAGGGAAGAAACTTTGTATTCTGCTACTAGTTAATCACTAAAAGGATGTTGCCTATAAGTTTAAATTATACAAAGTGGCCCATCTCTGGAAGCTCTGCCTTCCATATGATAATCATAAAGCTAAAATACCTTTATTTAGCTTATAGGAACTCTCTGCTCCCCCACCCCACCACTGTCTTTTCAATAAGAACAATCACAAGCTGGGTCCTGGAACAAGTATTAGGATGGTCAGTCATATGAGAAGGATATAGATGAAGCAGTCATTGGTCAAACAGGAGATGTACAAAGAGCAATAGAACAGTCATCTTGAGAGGCCTAACCATACATATATTTCTAGTGATTGTGAGTTCTTTTCTGGTGTGCCTATTTAAACAATAGTTACAAAAACAATAACGTATATTTACATTCATAGAAAATGAATATTTTCTGATAACCAAACTTACTAACATATAAGTAACATATTCCTGTTTGGAGTTAAATGGTTTACCAACTACTTTTTAAGCCTTAATTACAAACAAGTTAATTTTTAAAACAGTAAAATAATATAAATAAATAAGATGGGGTTTTAAAATAAAACAAAATTCTTAGTAAGATTTTTTTCAAAATTTGCTATTGCAAGTGAAGACTGTATACATGTAATACTAAGCACATAGTCCCTGTATTAAGGAACAGATGATAAGAATAGCATTCATCCAGAAAATAGAATAGTTGCACATGTACAGTCTGTCTTTCAGACAATCATTACCCTATCGAGTACCCAGACTTCCTAAAAACATGATAAATAATAGTTCATAGAGCAAAGAGTCAGCTGGGTCCTATTTCATCAGAGAAAATCCAGTCAGGTATTTAACAGCTGTTTAACAGAGAGCCATCCAGGCTCTTTTACTAAATTAAATCCAGCTGGATTAGCCTAGAGATGGATGCTATCTCAGGGTCAGTCATCACCACCAAGGCCTTTGCATGTTCTGGGGTCTACTTAGATTGAACTCAGGTTTGTCACTATCACACATTCTCACGACTATAGGAAAACACCCTGTTAGGGCTGACCCACAGGGGCCTCTGCCTTATGTCTTGTGTTTTAGAAGGTCCTCTCTTCTCCCCCGGGCTTCCTTGGTGGTTCAGACAGTAAAGAGGGAGACCTGGGTTCGATCTCTGGTTTGAGAAGATCCCCTGGAAGAGGGCATGCCAACCCACTCCAGTATTCTTGCCTGGAGAATCCCCATGAACAGAGCAGCCTAGTGGGCTAAGTCCATGGAGTTGAAAGAGTAAGACACCACTGAGTGACTAAGCATAGCACAGCACAGCTCCTCTGTTTACCGCACTTCCTCTTTCTCCTCTCCTCTCTTGAGCAACACACACACATACACACACACTTAAAATTTTAATTAAAAAACACACAAACCAGTCTATCATTTGGAATGCAATGTGTAGCAGTAGCAGACAAGCAGCTCAAAATTACTGCTCTCCTAAACTCCTCTTTAACATATACACAAATACATATAAAGTAGGTAAACAACGAGAACATACTATATAGCACAGGGAAATATATTCAATATTTTGTAATAAACTGTAATGGAAAAAAATCTGAATCACTTTGCTGTACATTTGAGACTAACACAGCATTGTAAATTAACAATTCTTCAATACTGAGCAACTGAACTGACTGAGGACTGTAACCTGGAAGAAAGCCTCTCAGCTAACTCTGAAGAATCACTCTGGAGAAACATGGTTTTCAGCACAGTTTTAAATCTAGTCAGAACAAAGAAAGAAGAAGAATAAACAGAGAAGAGCAGAGATTCGAAAACTATCAATGAACAGTGAATCAATGTGAACAAAAGATCCATTCAGAATGTCAATTAGGCCAAGATTTTTAACATAAAAAGTATAAAACATTGCTTCATATTCTGTTAACTTATATATGGCAAGCAACTATTTGTTGTTCAGTCAATCAATCATGTCCAACTCTTTGAGAACCCTTGGACTGCAGCACACCAGGCTTCCCTGTCCATCACCACCTCCTGGAGCTCGTTCAAACTTATGTCCATAGTCGATGACACCATCCAACCATCCTGTCCTCTGTTGTCCCCTTCTCCTCCTGCCTTCAACCTTTCCCAGCATCAGGGTCTTTTCCAATGAGTCAGCTCTTCACATCAGGTGGCCAAAGTATTGGAGCTTCAGCTTCAGCTTCAACATGACTTCTCCCAATGAATATTTAAGATTGATTTCCTCTAGGATTGACTGGTTTGATCTCCTTGCAGTCCAACGAACTCTCAAGAATCTTCTCCAACACCACAGTTCAAAAGCATCAATTCTTCAGTGCTCAGCCTCCTTTATGGTCCAACTCTCACATCCATACATGACTACTGGAAAAACCATAGCTTTGACTAGATGGACCTTTGTCAGCAAAGTAATGTCTCTGCTTTTTAATATGCTGTCTTGGTTTGTCATAACTTTTCTTCCAAGGAGGAAGTGTTTTTTAATTTCATGGCTGTGTCACCATATGCAGTGATTTTGGAGCCCAAGAAAATAAAGTCTGTCACTGTTTCCATTGTTTCTCTATTTATTTACCGTGAGGTGATGAGACCGGATGCCATGATCTTAGTTTTTTGAATGTTGAGTTTTGGCTAGCTTTTTCACTCTCCTACTATTTAAGTTTTGTTTGGTAGTGAAATAGTTTAAAAACACACACACACACACATTTATCAGAAAAGACAAATGAAATGTTCTTACTTTCTGCAGCTATGTATCTGACAGGGTCTCTTTCAACACTTAAACCAAAACATCATATGACAACAGAATGAACACAGAAGTAAGATAAGAAATATTATCTTTCTTAGTAGGTATAAAAATTTAGTTCTTTACATAGACATTAAGATTTTTTAAACTTTAAATAGTAACATTCATATCTCTTTTTGTTTTGGAAAATAGATATACTCCTCAAAAATACATTAAACACAGCAAGTTAAAAAGAGTTTCAAATAGAACATAAAACTGAGAAAGGAAATGTCAAAGTAGTAATAAGTTAAGTTTCTCAAAATAGATATTGAGATTTCCACTCAAAATGATCTTGAGTTCACACTTTTAAGCATACCTATTCATCACATGCATCATCAAAAAAGCAAGAGAGTTCCAGAAAAACATCTATGTCTGCTTTATTGACTATGCCAAAGCCTTTGACTGTGTGGATCCCAATAAACTGTGGGAAATGTTGAAAGAGATGGGAATACCAGACCACTTGACCTGCCCCTTGAGAAATCTGTATGCCTGTCAGGAAGCAACAGTTAGAACTGGACATGGAACAACAGACTGGTTCCAGATAGGAAAAGGAGTACGTCAAGGCTGTATATTGTCACCCTGCTTATTTAACTTATATGCAGAGTACATAATGAGAAATGCTGGGCTGGACGAAGCACGAGCTGGAGTCAAGATTGCCGGGAGAAATATCAATAACCTCAGATATGCAGATTACACCACCCTTATGGCAGAAAGTGAAGAAGAACTAAAGAGCCTCTTGATGAAAGTGAAAGAGGAGAGTGAAAAAATTGGCTTAAAGCTCAACATTCAGAAAACTAAGATCATGGCATCCGGTCCCATCACTTCATGGCAAAGAGATGGGGAAACAATGGAAACAGTGGCTGACTTTATTTTTCTGGGCTCCAAAATCACTGCAGATGGTGACTTTAGCCATGAAATTAAAAGACACTTACTCCTTAGAAGAAAAGTTATGACCAACCTAGACAGCATATTAAAAAGCAGAGACATTTTTGCCAACAAACGTCTGTCTAGTCAAGGCTATGGTTTTTCCAGTGGTCACGTATGGATGTGAGAGTTGGACTGTGAAGAAAGCTGAGTGCCGAAGAATTGATGGTTTTGAACTGTGGTGTTGGAGAAGACTCTTGAGAGTCCCTTGGACTGCAAGGAGATCCAACCAGTCCATCCTAAAGGAGATCAGTCCTAGGTGTTCATTGGAAGGACTGATGTTAAAGCTGAAACTCCAATACTTTGGCCACCTGATGTGAAAAGCTGACTCATTGGAAAATATCCTGATGTTGGGGAAGATTGAGGGCAGGAGGAGAAGGGGACGATAGAGGATTAGATGGTTGGATGGCATCACCGACTCAATAGACATGGGTTTGGGTTGACTCTGGGAGTTGGTGATGGACAGGGAGGCCTGGCATGCTGTGGTTCTTGGGGTCTCAAAGAGTCTGACACAGCTGAGTGACTGAACTGAACTGAACTGATTCATCACAAATGATAGCAATAGAACCTTTTGGAAATAAAATTAATGATGTGCAGTAATTCTCAAAACAAAATGATAAATAAATCATTATAGGTTAGAAATTATAAATTAAGCATAAAGTCTCAGATCTTTTTGGCATTAAATTCAGAATCAGATAGATGCTGCCAGTTCTCTTGGCCCTTCCAGAGTAACTGGAACACAAACACTTCCTACAGATGATTTGGAGAAGAGCCAGGCTTACAATATAAAATCAGTGTCTGGAATAAACTCTCTTCATTCATAGAATGGAGAAAGGAGAAGGCAATGGCATCCCACTCCAGTATTCTTGCCTGGAGAATCCCAGGGATGGGGGAGCCTGGTGGGCTGCCATCTATGGGGTTGCACAGAGTCAGACACGACTGAAGTGACTTAGCAGCAGCAGCAGCAGCAGCAGCAGCAGCAGAATTCATGGAAGATGCTGAGCCTAACTGTAATTATTCCCTGTGGATATGACCCATGGACTTGGTTGGCATAGAGACAACCACCCCAATAAGCACTTATGCCAGCTTAATAGCTAGCTCCATGAACAGGTATGACGTAGGTCCAGTGTCACCATGGGATAGATGTTAAGAATCTTGTATATAACCTGCCTCTTGACTGAGTTGGAGAATGGGCAGGTAAAGAAAAAAACAATGAAAGGTCAAGACAGAAAACAAACAATAAAAAAAAAAAAAGGTCTTGGTGAGCCAGCACATGAACACTATAAAATTCTTAAAAAACAAAACAACAGTAGAAATTAGAGCCAACAAAATTTAATAATTACAAAATGTGAAAATAATATCTTTGAAATAGTTTTAAGATACATACTTTAAAATAATTAAAGAGAAAATAGAAGGAATGACAAGTAAATGTAAAAACAACCTCCAGCATTTACTGTTTGTAGTCATTATGAGAAAATTGAGGCAGAAATTAGTCAAAGATAGATGATTATAGGAGAGACACAGCTAGAAATATAGCATATAAACTAATTTTGTAATCAAGTTTACAGAATTAATATAGGGAATGTCCTCTAGACTTGTCCAGTAGAAGTTTCTATGGTGGTAGAAAGATTCTGTATCTGCATTGTCCAATATGGTAGCCATGTTCTAGTTATTAAGCAATTCAAACATAACTACCAAAATTGGGGAATTAAACTTTGCTTTATTTTTAATTATAATTAATTTAAATGTGTTTAAATAAGCATACATGGCTAGTACCTGCCTTATAAGATAACAAAGTAAGATAGAACATAGTCAAAGAAAAAAAAAAAGATAAAATAGAAGTTTGAAATGTGGCCCTCAAGAATTTGTTCAGAGAGTAGCATAAAGAGATAAATATAAATATATTAAAGCACAAATAATAAAGAATGAAGGTAGATTGAGACTCTGAAATACATGTCTAAATGAATTTCCAGCGGTAGATAATAGAGGGAACATTGAAGCATCACTGTGTGAAGAGATAATGGTGAAAAATTACGGAGAAATAAAGAGACAAGATTTCAGATTGAAAACATGTGCTGTGATTAAGAAAATAAAAATAAAGACATGTCTAAATATAATACAGTGAAACTGCAGAAGAACAATGGTGAAAAAAAAACAACAAAAAAACCAACAACCTAAAAACTACAAAAGGGAAAGAGTATCTACAACTGAATGACAGCTAGATGCACAGAAAACTTTTCATCAAAAACAGTATTGGCCAGAAAAAAAGAGTAAGATTTTCAGAATGAACTAATAATCTATAATTCAGTGGTAGATAAACTTTTGTTTGTGAGGCAAACTAATTACTTTTTAGAGAAATAATTCAAATAAGAGTATTTATTTTACAGATTTCACAGATCTTTCACAAAGGACACATTAAAAGAAGCATTTCAACATGAAGAAATGTTTACTCATGAATGGGATGCAAGAAAAGAAGGAACAAAAAATGTGCAAATAAACAGTGATAAATCTGACTATTACAACTCTTAGGTTGCAAATAACAGACTGGTAACAGAGCAAACTCTTTCATTAATTAAAAGGAAATTTTCTGTGTCAAATAAGTGGAAAATTCTGAGGAAGGTAAACTGAGCAGATTAATCCAGTGGCCCTCAAAAAATCCAGTCAAAGATCCAATTTCCTCTTGTTTATCAATTCTATCACCCACAGCTTCATTCTACAAGTGACTCCTTTGTAATGATGACTTTCGATATATCTGCTTTATTTTTTGGCTATAATGAATGCATTATTGAATTTCTATGATTGGCAGATGATAAAATTAAAATTGTACACATAAGAAAGAAGACAGGATACTTCAGTGGGTATTTTTAAAATGCAACATTTTTTGTCTTGTTTTGATTTTCTATGAGAAGGATACAGATTCTGAATTGATTTAGCATGTTACAAAAGTATAAAGCTTGATATATGTGTTAGAATTTAAGAATACACATTGAAGACTAAAATAAAATTTATAGTTTGCAGCTAAGGGATAAACAGGAAATAAAGCAAATGTTTAAATTATCAGAATTTATAAAAAGCTAAAGTCTTTGTAACACTTCTTGTAATCAAACATGACACAACTGACAGAATTGGAGGGAGAGACTGACCAACCTATGTTCATGCTGGGGAATTTTTCACCCAGCTATCTCAGAAAATTATGGATCAGGAAAATCCTCAAATTAAATGAAGGCATGGAAGATTTAAATTACACAGATAATCATCTTGACCAAATAGCTTTAAATATAATACTTTGCTACATAAAAATGTAGATTCTTTTCCAGCATACATGAATACTGTGCAACAATTGATCACATAAAAATTATCAATATGAAAGGATATATGATATATATATGTATATATATCACATTCTCAAGTGAAATGCTGCTTAACTTAGAAAGCCCTTGGAATTAATTGTTAGAACTCAGGAAAAGGGAAGAAATGAATAAAATGCTATTCATTAGAGAGTCTGTGTTCCAATAGTTTGGTTTTAGGACTAGATCATAGGCAGAAATGGCTAGGAATATCATCTCATGGAGTAGATGGTTGAAGTTGTATAGGAATAGAGTGTGATCAACTTAAAATATTTCAATTTTATTCTATAACTCTCTCATCTTTAAAATTCATTAAATTTCTATTGAATGCAACAAACATTTAAGAGTGGTACTTTAGAAAATAAAGTGGAATTGGACATATTCTCTTTAGGAGTGATCTAGATGAAACTACGGACAAGACAATGGCACCCAACTCCAGTACTCTTGCCTGGAAAATCCCATGGACAGAGGAGCCTGGTAGGCTGCAGTCCATGGGGTCGCTAGGAGTCCGACACGACTGAGCAACTTCACTTTCACTTTTCACTTTCATGCATTGGAGAAGGAAATGGCAACCCACTCCAGTGCTCTTGCCTGGAGAATCCCAGGGACAGGGGAGCCTGGTAGGCTGCCATCTATGGGGTCGCACAGAGTTGGACATGACTGAAGCGGCTTAGCAGCAGCAGCAGATGAAACCAAGCACACTTTAGCAGTAACATCAAAGGAAAGAAGAGATGAGCCAAGGTGAGCCCAGATGGAGCAACCTGATAGACAACCATGACCCTTTGGTTTCAGAAATAGAGAGAGGCATGACAGACTTTCAACAGCTGTGGGGATGAATGCTTATGCAGTTAACTCTTAGAATAATAAATGAAAGAATAACACCTTTATGGGGACTTTCAGGTTAACTTCCATAAAATGCCTTATTTGATTGAAGAATATGGCTTAGTAAACTCAAGGGAAGCCTATTTTTCTGTAAAAATACATATTTCAGTCCGACATGCCTAAAATAAATTTGCCACTATGTCTTTACTACACAGAAAAAGGTCTACTTTGGAGAACAAGTAAGCCAAAGACATTGTGTTTCCATTAAGAAAGCAATGTAGATATCTTATTAAAAGAAAATCTATCATTTTAAAAGGATGAATTAATACTCTAAAAAGAAATCCCTCTGGCTAAACTATTTAAAATAAGTCTAAGAACATTTTTAAACTCTAGTTCCATAGAATTTTAATTTGATTGTGAAGAACACACACTTTTTGCACTATAAACCCTTCTTTCATAAGATTTTATTCTCGTAGGCATGTAAGAGTAAATAACAGTGTCTCAGGAAGTCTTTTAAACGTAAGGAAAAAAATGTCAGTTTTCATCAACTCAGGTGACCTGAAATTGCTAACATGTTGAATGTTCAAGGATAACTGTTGATATATTGATATGTTGATATATTCATCAATTAATTGAGACTTCAGTTTTTAAGACTTTGAAGTTTATTGGCAAAACAGAGATCAACACTAAATCACTCTTGCTTTAGAATTTGATATGAGTGCCTTAAAATGAACTTTATCTATACAAACACTTGCTGTTTGGGGAGTTGTAGAACTAATAGAACATGAACTTACTACGTGGATCTTAGTAGCAAACATTATTACTTCCCTTCCCAATCTGAAAAAAATTACACTAAGCAAGCATCTAAGCAGTTTCAAATTCTCAATGGAAGAGTTTACAATATCCAGGCAAAACTTAATCCATCTTTCTGTCTAATATGCTAGCCATTATGAAAGGTTATGATATCTGAACTAAAAGTTCCAGTTTAACACACCTAATATTTCACAGCTTCCCTGCACTTTATTGAATGTATCAACTAACTTCATTCTAAGGCAAAAACAGAGACAGCCCTCTCACAAGCTACTTGATAAGAGCATATGGAAGAATCAGTCTACTTCATCATTGTTAGAGATAAATAATTCAGAGAGTATTTTCTACTAAATGCATTATCTTTGATTCATAGAGTATCTTCACATCTGAAATTGCTTTAATGATAAAAGTACTTGTTTCCATTTAAAATGTATTATTTTTTTCTTATTTATTGGCTTTAAACAAATCATACCAGGCAAAAAATATGGGACTTCGCTGGTGGTATAGATTGGACTCCACCTGCCAGAGCAGAGGATACAGGTTTGATCCCTGATCCGAGATGATTCCACATGCCATAGAGCACCTAAGCCCATGTGCCACAACTACTGAGCCTGTGCTCTAGGGCCTTCAAGCCACAATTACTGAAGCCCTGGAGCCCTACCACCTACACACTGCAACTACTGAGCCCTTGTGCTGCAACTACTGAAGCCCATGTGCCTGGAGCCTGTGTTCCGCAACAAGAGAAGCCACTGCAGTGAGAAGCCCATGCATTGCAATGAAGAGTAACCCATGCCCACCACAACTAGAGAAAGCCCACACATGCTGACAAAGACACAGCACAGTCAAAAATTAAATAAGTAAATAAATAAAAAGACCCCAGATAACCAAAGCAATCTTGAGAAAGAAGAATGGAGCTGGAGTAATCAACTGCTGGAAAGTTGATCCCTCAGGAAGGGTTGTCTTTTCATCTGATTTATAGCTTCCTTTGCTGTGGTACACATATACAATGGAATATTACTCAGCCATAAAAAGGAATGAATTTAAGTCAGTTCTAATAAGGTAGATGAAGCTAGAGCCTGTTATACAGAGTAAAGTAAGTCAGAAAAAGAAAAATGAATATTATATATTAATGCATATATATGGAATCTAGAAAAATGGTACTAATGAACCTATTTGCAGTGCAAGGATAGAGATGCAGACATAAAGAACAGACTTTGGACACAGTGGGGAGAGGAGAGGCTGGGACAAATTGAGAGGGTAGCACTGAAGCATTTACATTACCATATGTAAAACAGATAGCTAATAGGAAGTTTCTGTATAACACAAGGAGCTCAACACAGTACTCTGTGACAATCTAGAGGGGTGGGATGGGGTGAGGGGGGTGTGGGAGAAGTTCAAGAGGGAGGCAACATATGTATATTTATGATTCACACTATTGTATGGCAGAAGCCAACACAAGATTATAAAGTAATTATCTTCCAGTAAAAAATAAATTTTAAAAAATCAGAAAAAAATAATTTAAAACTATATGATGCTACAGACCACATCATAAACCCATAATAAGCCCATCATAAACTCGAGTGGATGAGGGATTATACTCTCAGTTATAAATAGCACCTAAAGCAGACTGGCCCAGAAAGCCAACCAGTAAGTAAGTGAATCAAGAAATGAATGTTTCTACAAAGGCCTCTCCAGAAATAAAGCAACATGTTTGGTAAACTCAAGTGACTACTGTATTATTCTTTCATTCATTTAAATATATCTCATTGTAGTATGATGTGATGGCCAAATCTGAATCTATGCTTTAAATATTTATTTTTGATTTGGTTATTTAGGCAAGTTATTTAACCTCTCAAATCTTACCTTCTTCATATACACAAAGGGATTAATGATAACATACACCTTGTATACCTAACTGCTTGATTATAAAGATTTACAAAAAGACACTATGAAATCTATTTGTATATTAATATAGCAATATGTATACTTCATTTAGTTAAAATAATTTGTTTGTTGTTGTTTATTATTGTTTTAGTTGTTAAGTCATACCCGACTCCTTTGCAACCCTATGGACAGTGGTCCACCAGGCTCCTCTGTCCATGGAATTTCTCAGGCAAGAATACTGGAGGGTTGCCATTTCCTTCTCCAGGGGAGTCTTCCTGCCCAGGGATTAAACCTGTTGTCTCCTGCACTGCAGGCAGATTCTTTACTGCTGAGCCACTGGGGAAGCAATTTCTACCATCAAATTAAGTTAAAGATTATTTCTATCAACAAAGTAGGAGATTTTAATATTTGTCCTAACTTTCCCAATAGCTATGTGTAAATCTCTAATTAACCTAATTACAGTTGTTGTTTTATATTAAAATAGAAAATTGGGGGGGGGGAGTTCTTCCTCAAGAGCTATTCTTTTATTTTTTTCAAATTTTGTTTATTTATTTATTTTTGACTGTACTGGGTCTCTGTTACTGCACATGGGGTTTCTTTAGTTGTGGCGAGAAGGGGCTACTCTTCATTGTGTGTACAGTCTTATCATTGTCGTGGCTTCTCTTTTTGCAGAGCACAGGCTCTAGGGCGTGCAGGCTCAGTAGCTGTGGTGCATGGGCTTAGTTGCTCCAAGGTATGTGGAATCTTTCTGGACAAGGGATTGAATCCATGTTCCCTACATTGCAAGGTGGATTATTAACCACTGAGAAACCTGGAAAGCTTAAGAGCTATTACATTCTGATTCAGTTCATATACCTAGTGTGAGATCAAAATAAAAAACAAAAAACCACTAAATATCATTCAGACTCTGGAAGTATAGCTTTACTCTTCAGGTCCTAGAAAATACTCATTTTTAACCATGAAAAGGAGTGTGAAGACAGAAAATCTATTAAGCTAATTAAACTTACTGACATATTGAACATTGAGTTCAAGGACTTGCAGAGTACTAGAGTAGATCAGGACTTTCATGGTAGCTTAGTGCTAAAGAATCCACCTGTAGTGCAGGAGACGTGGGTTCCACCCCTAGATCGGGATGGTCCTCTGGAGAAGAAACTGACAGCCCACTCCAATATTTTAGCCAGGGAAATACCATGGACAGAGGTGCCTGATGGATTACAGTCCATGGGGTCACAAGAGTCAGACATGACTTATCAACTAAACCACCACCACCAGAACTAGTCACAAGACATTAAGTCCCTAATTGTATACAATAGGTTGTGTATAAGTGAGTGTTTTGTTCTTTTCAGAATATCCTTTATCTTTTATCAGGAGTTTCCCAATCCCGGAAAGGATAAGAACTACTTACTAAAAGAAAAATGGACATTGGGTGTACAAGGTAAATCATGAAGGTTGTCATTTCAGCTACTGAATTATTAAATATGTTTATGGAACTGAATGTTTATGGATGATCATATACAAAATGCAGAAACACTCTATTAATTTTCCCTTTATTATTTTACTCTTTTTTAATTTTCTCTTCCCCTAGAGTTCCTTGGACTGCAAGGAGATTCAACCAGTCCATCCTAAAGGAAATCAGTCCTGGGTGTTCATTGGAAGGACTGATGTTGAAGCTGAAACTCCAATCCTTTGGACCCCTGATGCAGAGAGCTGACTCATTTGAAAAGACCCTGATGCTGGGAAAGATTGAAGGCAGGAGGAGAAGGGGACAACAGAGGATAAGACGGTTAGAAGGCATCGCTGACTCAATAGACATGAGTTTGGGTAAACTCTGGGAGTTGGTAATGGACAGGGAGGCCTGGCATGCTGTGGTTTGTGGGGTCGCAGAGAGTCAGACACAACTGAGAGACTGAACTGAACTGAGTAAAGAATATTTAAACCATAGAGTCTATGAAAATACCATGTTCAATGGGATTAATTCTATAAACCATGAATGAATTTTGGTCAAGATGTCTTACAGTGTCCATAACAAAAAATTATTTTGATGACTATCCCAATAGCCCTTCTCAAAGTGATATAAAAGCTTAAATATTGCTTAAAAAGTGTTTAAAGTACTGAAGGAATAATAAAAATTTCAAGAAATTACTGTGTTAATATTTTGTGCTATGCACCTTTTTGTTTCTTATGTTCTTTATAGCTTTTGCTTTGGGAGTTTAGAAAAACCAATAAAAATTGAACACTAAAATATTAAGCTTATTCATTTTAGAAGTTGCCACATTTTGGAATCCAGGGAACTTGCCTTATACAGCCAATTGATTTTTAAATTTTCAATCATAAGTCACTGTATTCTCAGGTCAAAACTTCTCAATTTTTCCTTAATAGTTTCACAGGAAGTCATAAGAAATTGCAAAACTTTTCAAAGTTATCTCCTGTATTTGTGTCTCACTATTATTGGAAAAGCACTGAATTAAAACCTCAAATTTTGCTCTTTATTTGTAAGACAGAAGAGTAAATGGAATAAAAATATTGATGATTTTTCTTTATCACTGACAGGTTAAACATAATAAAAATTGGTTCCTTGTAATTTCATTTAAAATATTTGTAAAAGTAAGATGTTCCCTCTTCATTTCTCCATGCATTACAAAGAGTATGGGGAGAAGAAGTTGGCAGGATTGATGTTTTTAAGGAACTTTTTGAACAATATACTTTATAATAACTGAGAGTCATAAAAAAGACACCATATTTATACATCAAAAACAAGCTTTACCTCAATGTAGAAGACTATGTGATCATTTTGTTCTATGCTTTGTACTTTTTAATACTTAAATTTAGGAAAAATTTAAGATAATTTACACAACATGTGTTCTATTTAAAACTAGGATGAGATGGTTGGATGGCATCACCGACTCAATGGACATGAGTTTGGGTGAACTCTGGGAGTTGGTGATGGACAGGGAGGCCTGGTATGCTGCGGTTCATGGGGTCGCAAATAGTTAGACATGACTCAGAGACTGAACTGAACTTAACTGAACTGAATATTAAATGTATCCTTTGTATGGTAATACTTTGTTTCAAAGAATAGAAATCTGCTTAAATTCATATAGGTTTGTTGAAATTTACAGGGAGAATCTAGCATATATATCTATAAAAGGTATGCAAGGATTATATGAACTAAATTCATTAGATATATTTGTTCTCTTTTTTCTAACTTTATATCTATCTTTCTCTTAATAGTTCACTTTTTGCTCTTAACACTTACCCTTTCTGTATTACATCAAGGATTTTGTCACATGTCCTTGTACTCCCTTGCATTAGTGTGGGCAGAGTAGATTTTGTCACCCCATTAATGTTGGGGGCTGACCATATGCTTTGCTTTAGCCAATGAAATGTTAGCAAACAGACATCATTTTCATGGTTTGAATTCAGTTCATTTCAGTTCAGTTGCTCAGTCATGGCTGACTCTCTGAACACATGGACTGCAGCATGCCAGGCTTCCCTGTCCATCACCAGCTTCCAGAGCTTACTCAAACTCATGTCCATTGAGTCGGTGATGCCATTCAACCATCTCATCTTCTGTCATCCTCTCCTCCTGCCTTCAATCTTTTCTAATGTGTCAGTTCTTCACATCAGGTGGCCAAAGTATTAGACTTTCAGTCAGCATCAGTCCTTCCAATGAATATTCAGGACTGATTTCCTTTAGAATGGACTGGTTGGATCTCCTTGCAAGTCCAAGGGACTCTCAAGAGTCTTCTCCAACACCAGTTTAAAAGCATCAATTCTTCAGTGCTCAGCCTCCTTTATGGTCCAACTCTCACATCCATACATGACTACTGGAAAAATCATAGCCTTGACTAGATGGACCTTTGTTGGCAAAGTAATGTCTCTGCTTTTGAATATGCTATCTAGGTTTGTCATAGCTTTTCTTCCAAGGAGCAAGTGTATTTTAATTTCATGGCTGCAGTCACCATCTGCAGTGATTTTGGAGCCCAGAAAAATAAAGTCTGTCACTGTTTCCATTGTCTCCCCATCTATTTGCCATGAAGTTATGGGACCAGATGCCATGATCTTAGTTTGGATAATATCATGGTATTATTTGGCTTGGCCTATTGTGCTACTGTATTTTCCATTTGAAAAGCACATTTTAGGAAGCCACAGCCTCATTAACCTGGACTTCAAAACAAACGTACATAGAGAAATATAGCATCAAACTAGAAGCTTGGAGCCCAGTCTAGCCTGGCCCTGCCTAGCTTATGTTAGCTGAACAACTGGCTACATGCAAACTGACATGCAAGAAAAATACAGTTATTATAAGCCACTGAGAGTTTGTAATCCCAAGCCCTACATGATCTGTATACTTATATCACATGTCCTAGTACTATCTGACTTTCTAAAGTCTCAATTTCTTAACTCAAAAATTGAAAAAGAATCTGGTTGTTAGTCAAAAATAAAATTAACTGACAATGAAATAGTTGTCAACTGGACTTGTGGTACAATCTTAGCTGCTCATTCTTGGCTATAAGCAGAACAAATTTTCTTTAAATTCTCACTAAAATGGATGTGAACAGGAGATAGATGAAGGATTTTTCAAATACAATGCTTAAAGCAATAATGTTTACTTTCTGCTCTTGACCTTAATTTTGACATGACACTTGTCTGGCAGTACCTGCCTCAATCTGTCCAAAATTCTGATAAAAATACATATTACAACATGGTGGGAAAAAAAAAAAAACCATAAACACGAAACATTGGATCTTGTAGCCAATCTATGCTTAAACTCCAAGAGATGGTTCCACTAATATAAAACTGACAGCAAGCTGAATTACAGATCAAGATCAATACCTTGATATCAGCAAATGGCAGAAGAGGAAGTACTATATTCTGTTCCCCTACAGACACTAACTTAACAATATATGACCCAAAACCAATTTATAAGAATTTGAAAAAACAGTTAGGAAGTCTCAACACACAGACAAGCTAAAAGTCAAGAACAACTTTCAACCATATTGAAGTGGGTAAGAAAAGCCATTTCATTTCAACTGCATCAGCCTTTACCCCAAGCTGGCACAACTCATGCAAGAGAGGAAAAGCCCAAGTCATCATTTCATCCTTGAGAAAGGAAGTTCTGGCTTCTTACCAATCTGTCCAAGAGATGGTCTTCTTCCTTGCCTGACTCAAAATTATGCAAATAGAACTTGCCTGGGGACCACAGAGAACAATAGAAAGCTTAGCAGCCTGTGATAGAACCAGATATTTTATAATACTGCAGACAGGAACTGGCACAGCTCATAGTCACTGGGAGAAAATGTCCAACTCATGACTTCTCACTTGAGAGAGAAAGGAGAAGAGTGAAATGTACATAAATATTCAAGCTTTCAGGAGACTAATTTGTACCTCAGCTGATTTTGAATGCTCCAGGGTACTAGCAGAGCTTGTATCCTTGGAGTATGCAGAAAACAAAAAGAGCTCAGTGGTTTTGTGGAACCACTAGAACCTGTAGTAACATAAAAAAATAAAATAAAACAAAACACCAGAGGGAGCAAGACTGCAGGAATCTGAAAAAGAAACCCACAAACATAACTAAATGAGAAGTTACACATCCAAACCCAGCAAGACATATCATCATAAAAGGTTTGCAGGCACCTAAAAGCTCTAGCCAGGCTGATGGGCAAAGGTCTTTTCCTGTACAAAGACCAATCTGTAAATAATGAGACAGGTGGCTATTTTTTTCAAATGCATAAGTCATGACAAGGAAAAAATAACAAGCCATATGAAGAAAAAGGGAAACATGGCCCAATTAAAGAAACAAATCTCCACAAACTGACACTAAAGAAGTGGAAGTCTATGAATTACCCAACAAAGAGTTCAAAATATTAAACTCAATACACAAGAGAACATAGATTAAAAAAATGAAATTAGAAAAACAATGTATTAAAATAGTAGGATATTGGAAAATACATATTCAAAGTGATGAGAGAAAACAACCAAGAATATTATATCTGACAAAACTGTTCTTCAATAATGAAAGAAAATTTAAAACCTTCCCAGATAGATGAAAACTGACAAAAAACCACTAAACTGCCTTAAAAGAACTGCAAAGCCAGTACTTCAAGTTGAAACAAAAGAGCTGCAACACAAAAGTGTACAAAAATGTAAAGCTTTCTGGCAAAGATAAATATATAGGCAAATACAGATTCCTGTAATGCTATAATGGTGATGAGTAGTAAACCTTTAATACAGTTATAAAATTAAGATAAAAGCATGAAAATAACTATAACTATAAAACTGTGTTAATGACACAAAATATTTTTTAAATGCAATTAGTGACATTGATAACATAAAGCAAGGGTGATATAAAGGAGTAGAGTTTATTTATGCAATGAAATTAATTTAAAATAGATTGTTATAAGATGTTTTATATTATCCCCATGGTAACCACAAAGAATAACCTATAAAAGATGTACAAAAAAATGAGAAGTCAATCAAAGCATGTTACCTCAAAAAAACATTAACAAAATACAAAGGAAGGGAAACAGAAAAGATACCTATACCATGTACAGAAAACAATGAACAAAATGGTAATAGTAAGTCTTCCCTATCAGAAATTAATTTAAATGTAAATAGATTAAATCTTATAATCAAAAGATATACAGTGGCTGAAGGAAAGGCATAGCCTCAAAATGAAAGGATAAGAGAGATACTCAATGAAAATGGTAACCAAAAGACAGCAGAGGTGATACTTATATCAGGTAAAATAGAGTTTGAGTCACAAACTGTCACAAGAGACAAAGAAGGACATAATTCATCAGGAAGATATGACAATTATAAATATAAATATACCGCCTTGATGTACTCCTTTTCTAATTTTGAACCAGTCAGTTTTTCCATGTCTGGTTCTAATTGTTGCTTCTTGACCTGCATACAGGTTTCTCAGGAGACAGGTAAGGTGGTCTGGTACTCCCATCTCTTTAAGTTTCCACAGTTTGTTGTGATTCACACAGTCGAAGGGTTTTGGGTGAAGCAGAAGTAGATGTTTTTCAGGAATTCCCTTACTTTTTCTATGACCCAACAAATGTTGGCAGTTTGATCTCTTGTTCCTCTGCCTTTTCTAAATCTAGCTTGTACATCTGGAGGTTCTTGGTCCACATATTGTTGAAGCCAACTTGAATGCAAAATGCTGGGCTGGATAAATCACAAGCTGGAATCAAGACTGCCAGGATAAATATCAACAGCTTCAGATATATTGTCACCCTGCTTATTTAACTTCTATGCAGACTACATCATGAGAAACGCTGGGCTAGAAGAAGCACTAGCTGGAATCAAGATTACTGGGAGAAATATCAATAACCTCAGATATGCAGATGACACCACCCTTATGGCAGAAAGTGAAGAGGAACTAAAAAGCCTCTTGATGAATGTGAAAGAAGAGAGTGAAAAAGTTGGCTTAAAGCTCAACATTCGGAAAACTAAGATCATGGCATCTGGTCCCATCACTTCATGGGAAATAGATGGGGAAACAGTGGAAACAGTGTCAGACTTTTTTTTGGCAAGACCGTAGCCTTGACTATACAGACCTTTGTCAGCAAAGTGATGTCTTTGCTTTTTAACATACTCTCTAGGTTTTTCATAGCTTTCCTGCCAAGAGGCAATCATCTTCTAATTTCATGGCTGCAGTCACAATCCTCAGTAATTTTAGAGCGCAAAAAGAGGAAATCTGTCATAGAGGCAGTAGGATAAACTATTTTACATTTTACATTTCAATTTTAAAATGCTCTCCTATCAAACTTTAGAATTTTGAATTCTTGAAAAATATTGATTATAGAATGTAATACAAAACAAATTGAATTTTTAAATTTAAATTCAGTGATGATATACATATATATTTATACATATAAGTATTTGGTTATGAAATTCCACAAGACTTGGATATACAAATATTGAACATTCTCCACTGAATTTATCCTCACCTCAAGCAACTAAAAAAAAAAAAAAATCCTCCTAAACTCATATTGCCACTTCATAATTATTTTCAGCGTGAAAGTCTATTCTTTTAATTAATTTCTCAGTTTAGACTATTCATCTTGATTGAAAAATATCTCAATTCAATATTTTCATGATCAGCATTCATCTGCATTCTAGACTGCTCTCTAAATTCCAAGGGAGAGATTCGGAGTGTTCTTGGGTCAGATTTGGGGAGCATCAGATCTTCTTTTTTTGCTTGACCTTGTCCTTCCTGGCTGGGTAACTGAGTATTTATTGCATTTTACACTTACACTCTCATTGATCCAGCAATGTTCTTACTGGGAATTAATCTTAGTAAAAAAAATAATCAGATAAGTATGCCAAGATGTAAGTACAAAGATGGTCAGTTTTGGCATGATTTTATAATAAGAAAAACCAAAATAAAAAGGTCCCTAAATATCAACAAATAAAAAATAGTAGAATATAACACAACCATTAATCAGAAATGTAGGCTTAAAGATGTTAATAGCTTGTTATGCTGGAGGGGAAAAACAAATAGGACAGTATCACCCTTTTTACGTAAACATGAGGATATAAATGGATTGAACATTTCTGAGTGAATATGCAAGAAATTGAACATGAGCTCTTTTACATAACTCTTTATTTAAAAAATAAGTCAGAAAAAAAATAATGAGCAATATCTTTTGTCCAATACTATTGGCCACCTCATGCGAAGAGTTGACTCATTGGAAAAGACTCTGATGCTGGGAGGGATTGGGGGCAGGAGGAGAAGGGGACGACAGAGGATGAGAGGGCTGGATGGCATCACTGACTCGATGGACGTTGAGTCTGAGTGAACTCTGGGAGTTGGTGATGGACAGGGAGGCCTGGCGTGCTGCATTTCATGGGGTCGCAAAGAGTCAGACACGACTGAGCAACTGAACTAACTGAACTGATGCCACAATTTTAGTCAGTTTATCTCTTTCTATATTTATTTCTATATGAATTACACATGATTTGCCCCTTCATTTTATTGATACTTATTTCTTTCTATAGCTTTTGTAATTTTAAAAAAAGCAAGCTTTATCTTCTGTGTCTTGTTTTAATAGACTTACAAGTCACATCAAGCTTTTCAAACAATACATCATTTTGATCTTAGCTCCTACTGGTCTTATTCCAGTGCCAAATATCTGTTATACCTTTAGGTTCCCTACCACCATTTTTGGCACTTATGGATTGTACTATATTTGTATTTAACTTTTTGTGGATATGGTTCTTTGTACATCATAGAATTTGCTATATATTTGTTGAAATACATAAATGTAACATATGTCTCATGAGTTCTCCGATCCAGAAAGGAAAAAAAAAAAAAAAGAAGCTAGGTCTTAAATATCTGATTTTTCTGCTTGATTATGCCATTTAATACTTAAATGTGGTCTAGAAGCTCAGTAAATATCAATTACAGTTTGTTTTGGTTTTACTGTTACTTAGCAAATGATACTGAATTTTGAAAGTTTGTTTCTACCACTCAAACTTTAAACTCAGCAAAAAACACATTTAAAAAAATTAAGTATCAATATATTGAGAATGTGTTTCACAAACATTGGTTTTTAATCAGCTGTTTGCATTTACCTGCAATAATTCCTTGAAAAATGACTGAAATAATTTTAATATTAATAGAGAAAATTTGCCATGTATCTATAATTATACTTTCCACTTGATGAAGGTCAGAAGACATTTTGAAACTATAGCAAAATAAAACTGATGTTGACAGAATTTACTAAATGAATTCTAACATGCTAGGATACCTAAAGTTTCATACCCTGTGGTAATGTCTTTAGTTTCACTAAAGACAATATAAGAAAACAAAGTAAGAAACAAAGTATTAATTTTCATTCTTACACAAAATGTGCTTAAAATTTAATATCCTGATAATGCTAAGGCTGCCCACAACTTCAATTTCAATAGATAGCATAAAGAGTGAGAATTCAGTTGTACCATACAGATTTCATTCAATCAAGAGAATAATGAAACAAAAATGTTCTTCAGAAAAATACCAAACTACTTATTGACAAGTGGGATAGAAACTACTGGGGCAAATAGAATTTGGGGCCTGTATGACTTATGGAGTTACCTTTATAATAATCAAGGCCAGAATTTCAAGAGAATGGAAACAGATGCGATTATATCATTATCAGCTTATTTTAAAATAATGTTTATTGAGCAAAGAAAAGGCTGACATATATTAAAATCAAGTCAAATTTGACAGGTCAAGTTTCTAAGTCCATTAGTTTTAAATTAAGACATTTATTGTAAGATTAAAATTTAGATTCTCAAGCATAAGCAAAACATGTTAGTTTTTCCAAAATTGATGCAATAGTCATTTGGAAACACTTCAAGTTTTTTAAAAGGGGATGAATTCAGTTATTAATTTGTTATCCTTATAGTATCTTAAAACAAAGCTAAAAGTTGGCGCATGTTCATTTTACTGGATGATAAATTATCTGCCTTTGAAAAGTCTCTTGATAATGAAATTAACTTTGAAAACTTTTGAATAATAACTTGTCAGTAAAAAATTCTAGGTGAAATACTATGGCATACATTTCATGGGCAATATGAGGACATTTAATAGTTCCATTAATAAAAATGAGGTATCAAATGGAAGGAAAGGAAACTACATGTTTGTTTTCTATATGTGAGTGTATTTTTGTCTTGTAAGTAAATTCATTTGTATCATTTTTTTTTGATTCCATATATAAATGATATCAAGGGGAAAAGGGTAAATGAGGAGTCTGGGATTAAAATATACACACTCCTATTTATAAAACAGATAATCAACAAGGACCATATAATACAGAGAATTATATTCAATATCTTATACTAACCTACAATGGAAAAAACTCCTCTCTCTCTCTCTCTCTCTTTAAAGACTCTGATGCTGGGAGGGATTGGGGGCAAGAGGAGAAGGGGACGACAGAGGATGAGATGGCTGGATGGCATCACTGACTCGATGGACATGAGTCTGTGTGAACTCCAGGAGTTGGTGATGGACAGGGAGGCCTGGCGTGCTGCGATTCATGGGGTCGCAAAGAGTCGGTCATGACTGAGTGACTTATCTTTTCTGATCTGATCTGATATATAACTTAGATAGCATATTAAAAAGCAGAGACATTACTTTGTCAACAAAGGTCCATCTAGTCAAGGCTATGGTTTTTCCAGTGGTCATGTATGGATGTGAGAGTTGGACTGTGAAGAAAGCTGATGCCAAAGAATTGATGCTTTTGAACTGTGGTGTTGGAGAAGACTCTTGAGAGTCCCTTGGACTTCAAGGATATCCAACCAGTCCATTCTAAAGGAGATCGGTCTTGGGTGTTCATCGGAAGGACTGATGCTAAAGCTGAAACTCCAATACTTTGGCCACCTCATGTGAAGAGTTAACTCATTGGAAAAGACTCTGATGCTTGGAGGACTTTGGGGCAGGAGGAGCAGGGGACGACAGAGGATGAGATGGCTGGATGGCATCACCAACTCAATGGATATGAGTCTGAGTGAACTCTGGGAGTTGGTGATGGACAGGGAGGCCTGGCATGCTGCGATTCATGGGGTTGCAAAGAGTCAGACACGACTGAGTGACTGAACTGAACTGAACTGATATCTATATCTATATCTATATCTATATCTATATGGCTTTCCAGATGCCACTAGTGGTAAAGAACCTATCTGCCAGTGTAGGAGACACAAGAGACAAGAGTTCAATCCTTGATTGAGAAGATCCCCTGCAGGAGGGCATGGCAGCCCACTCTAATATTCTTGCCTTGAGAATCCCAT
Source organism: Bubalus kerabau (assembly GCF_029407905.1). Classification (NCBI taxonomy): domain Eukaryota; kingdom Metazoa; phylum Chordata; class Mammalia; order Artiodactyla; family Bovidae; genus Bubalus; species Bubalus kerabau. The sequence goes on from NC_073631.1 coordinate 44,617,620, forward strand.
GGATGGAGGAGCTTAGCAGGCTACATACAGCCCATGGGATCACAGAGTTGGACATGACTGAAGAGACTTAGCACAGCACACACACATAGTATATATATACACATAACTGTATCACTTTACACCTGAAACTAACACAACTTTGTAGATTAATTATATTTCAATACATCTTTTTAAGTAAAAGTACAATAACAACAAAAATGGAAAGAAAGCTACAGACAAGAAAGCTATACCTTTCTTCTGCATTCCCGTTACATTTGTTAACAATGTCTTCTCTCCTCTTGTTCTGGAAAAAAATTGTGCCAATGATCCCATTTGCCCAGTCTCTCTCCTCACCTTTTTCCCCTCCTTCTTGCCCTCTGTTAACACAGTTCCTTCTCTTCCCTTCTGTTCGCTCTAATCTTCTGCTCCTCAGCCTTCTACTCTGCTTCTGGGCTCACTCCGCCCTCTCCCACTCTCTTGCTACTCTCATTCTCTTTTTTCTCTAGCAGTTTTTCAAAATAACTCTTTCCAGCTATTTTTCTTCTTTCAGACACACGTAGTCATCCAAGTGATCTGCCTATAAGAAAAATTTGGATAATTCCATTAAAATTTTAAAATAGAAAATATAGTTAAAATATAAAACTTAAAGCAACTAAAGTTCACGGATTTAAAACTCCCTTTTAATGTGTTCCTACCTATTTTTTTTTTTTCAATCTGATCTCTATCCTGCTGTGTCTCATGTAACTTAGCCACCCGGAAATGACTGCTCTTAGTTTTCTGAATATGCTGCTAGGTGTTCAGTATTTGCTTGTGTAGGTTCTTCTATATCAACCCACACAACTGGTAAATAAAGGTATATGCTTTTCCTCAGTTTATCGCAACTTTCAGGAAATATGTACCACAATCAGATACAAACTCAGATTTATTCGATTAGCACAATACTTGAAATGGGAAACTAAACTCCAGATTTGGCAAAACAAACAAACAAAAAAATTACATTAAATCAATCAATGTGCTTGCTATATACCAATCATATAAATGTGATGGATTTGATTGTTTCACTAATAGATGTACTTTAACAGAAAAGAAGAAAATTAAGTAAGAATTTTCATAAACTTTCTTGGGGAAATCACAAAGTAAAGCTAACATCTACTATGAAAGTGAAAGTGAAAGCAAAACTCCCTCAGCTCTATCTAACTCTTTGTGAACCCATGGACTGTAGAGCCCATGGAATTCTCTAAGCCAGAATACTGGAGTGGGTAGCCTTTCCCTTCTCCAGGGGATCTTCCCAACCCAGGGTTCGAACCCAGGACTCCCACATTGCAGGCAGATTCATTACCAGCTCAGCCACAAGGGAAGCCCACATTTACTATATCAATCAGTATATGTTATCTTAAAAGTAAGTTTCAGTTCAGTCCAGTCATTCAGTCATGTCCCACCATGTGACCCCATGGACTGCAGTTGCCAGGTATCCCTGTCCATCACCAACTCCCAGAGTTTACTAAACTCATGTCCATTGAGTCGGTGATGCCATCCAACCATCTCATCCTCTGTCATCCCCTTCTCCTCATGCCTCTAATCTTTCCCAGCATCAGGGTATTTTCCAATTAGTCACTTCTTCCCATGAGGTGTTCAAAGTATTGGAGTTTCAGCTTCAACATCAGTCCTTCTAATGAATATTCAGGACTGATTTCCTTTAGGATGGACTGGTTGGATCTCCTTGCAGTACAAGGGACTCTCAAGAGTCTTTTCCAACATCACAGTTCAAAAGCATCAATTCTTCGGTGCTCTGCTTTCTTTATAGTCCAAGTCTCACATCCGTACATGATTACTGGAAAAACAATAGCTTTGACTAGACAGACTGTTGTTGACAAAGTAATGTCTCTGCTTTTGAATATGCTGTCTAGGTTGGTCATAACTTTTCTTCCAAGGAGTAAGTGTCTTTTAATTTCATGGCTGCAATCACCATCTGCAATGATTGTGTAGCCCAAGGAAAGAAAGTCTGTCACCGTTTCCATTGTTTCCCCATCTATTTGCCATCAAGTGATAGGACCAGATGCCATGATCTTATTTTTCTGGATGCTGAGTTTGAAGCCAGCTTTTTCACTCTCCTCTTTCACCTTCATCAAGAGGCTCTTTAGTTCTTCTTCACTTTCTGCCATCAGTGTGGTGTCATCTGCACATCTGAGGTTATTGATATTTCTCCTGGCAATCTTGATTCCAGCTTGTGCTTCTTCCAGTCCAGCATTTCTCATGATGTACTCTGCATATAAGTTAATAAGCAGGGTAACAATATACAGCTTTTACATACTCCTTTCCCAATTTAGAACCAGTCTGTTGTCCCATGTCCAGTTCTAACTGTTGTTTCTTGATCTGAATACAGATTTCACAGAAAGCAGTCAGGTGGTCTGGTATTCCCATCTCTTGAAGAATTTTCCATAGTTTTTGGTGATCTACACAGTCAAAGGCTTTGGATAGTCAATAAAGCAGAAATAGATATTTTTCTGGAACTCTCTTTCTTTTTCAATGATCCAACGAATGTTAGCAATTTGATCTCTGGTTCTTCTGCCTTTTCTAAATCCAGCTTGAGTATGTGGAAGTTCTCAATTTACATACTGTTGAAACCTGTCTTGCAGAATTTTGAGCATTACTTTACTAGTGTGTGAAATGAGTGCAATTGTGTGGTAGTTTGAGCATTCTTTGGCATTGGCTTTCTTTGGTATTGGAATGAAAACTGAGCTTTTCCAGTCCTTTGGCCACTGCTGTGTTTTACAAATACGCTGGCATATTGAGTGCAACACATTCACAGCATCATCTTTTAGGATTTGAAATAGCTCAACTGGAATTCCATCACCTCCACTAGCTTTGTTTGTAGTGATGCTTCCTAAGGCCTACTTGACTTCTCATTCCAGGATGTCTGGCTCTAGGTGAGTGATCACACCATAGTGATTATCTGGGTTGTGAAGATCTTTTTTTGTATACTTCTGTGTATCTTGCTACCTCTTCTTAATATCTTCTGCTTCTGTTAGGTCCATACCATTTTTGTCCCTTATTGTGCCCATATTTGCATAGAAAGTTCCCTTGGTATCTCTAATTTTCTTGAAGAGATATCTAGTCTTTCCCATTCTATTGTTTTCCTCTATTTCTTTGCATTGATCACTGAAGAAGGCTTTCTTATCTCTCCTTGCTAGTCTTTGGAACTCTGCATTCAAATGGGTATATCTTTCCTTTTCTCCTTTGCCTTTCACTTCTCTTCTTTTCTCAGCTATTTGTAAGGCCTCCTCAGACAAACATTTTGCCTTTTTGCATTTCTTTTTCTTAGAGTTGGTCTTGAACACTGCCTCCTGTACAGTGTCATGAACCTCTGTCCATAATTCTTCAGGCACTCTGTCTATGAGATCTAATCCTTTGAATCTATTTCTCACTTCCACTGTATAATCAGAAGGGATTTGATTTAGGTCATACCTGAATGGTCTAGTGGTTTTCCCTACTTTCTTCAATTTAAGTCTGAATTTGGCAATAAGGAGTTCATGATCTGAGCCACAGTCAGCTCCCAGTCTTGTTTTGTTGACTGTATAGAGCTTCTCCATCTTTGGCTGCAAAGAATATAATCAGTCTGATTTTGGTATTGACCATCTGGTGATGTTCACATGTATAGTCTTCTCTTGTGTTGTTGGAAGAGGGTGTTTGCCATGACCAGTGTGTTCTCTTGGCAAAACTCTGTTAGCCTTTGCCCTGCTTCATTTTGTACCCCATGGCCAAATTTGCCTGGTACTCCAGGTATTTCTTGACTTCCTACTTTTGCATTCCAAAAGAAAAGAACATCTTTTTGGGGTCTCAGTTCTAGAAGGTCTTGAAGGGCATAGAGCCATTCAATTTCAGCTTCTTCAGCATTACTGGTCAGGGCATAGACTTGTATTACTGTGATATTGAATGGTTTGCCTTGGAAACAAACAGAGATCATTCTGTCATTTTTTTTTTAATTTTATTTTATTTTTAAACTTTACATAACTGTATTAGTTTTGCCAAATATCAAAATGTTGAGATTGCATCCAAGTACTGTGTTTCATATTCTTTTGTTGACTATTATAGCTACTCCATTTCTTCTAAGGATTTCTTGCCTAATTACTTTGACTGAAACTGAAAGGGATGTAGAGCAGTGTGTCAGCTGACAAGGAGAAGGTAGAGTGTTCTACCCAAACATGTGAAAGCCTGGAGGTGAAAAAGAGCAGGACCTCATCACAGGACTGGGAGTTAACCTAGATATTGCTAGAAACTATTGTGAAATGACAGAGGTACTGAAAAATGAATCAGGGCCTGGGGTTGTGTTACAGGGTTCAGATTTTATCCTGCTACTGCTACTGCTAAGTCACTTCAGTCGTGTCCGACTCTGTGCGACCCCATAGACGGCAGCCCACCAGACTCCCCCGTCCCTGGGATTCTCCAGGCAAGAACACTGGAGTGGGTTGCCATTTCCTTCTCCAGTGCATGAAAGTGAAAAGTGAAAGTGAAGTCGCTCAGTCATGTCCGACTCTTAGCGACCCCATGGACTGCAGCCTACCAGGCTCCTCAGTCCATGGGATATTCCGGGTAAGAGTACTGGAGTGGGGTGCCATCTCATATGCATGAGATGGTAAATTTCATGTTTGAGGAATACTACATTGTCTGCTCTGTGGGAATCTATATATTCACAAGAAAATCTACAGATTTTAAATGACAAATAAATGACTTATAATTTGAGTTTCAGATGTAGACACACATTCTTTGCAATGTCTCTAGAATCTGCAGGGCAGACAGTATCATCTCAAGACTGTTTTTCAAATATACTTTTGAAAAGTATGACTTAGAACTAACCAGATGTATTTTGGATTAACATAGATAAGAAATTAAAATAATCTGGTGTATCTTAACCAATAATGAATAAAATTTAATAAATATTAGTTAAGTGTAGTCATTATAGTATTAATAATAATTATGGATCATTAATAAGAATTCTCAATGTTGAATACATGCAATATATCTTTATGAGTGAGATATAATTTATTAGAAGAAATATTCATTGAAAATGCTACCTTTATGTACAAGGAGAATATTTAGAATCTACTGAGAGAATACTTAAGAAATATTTAGAATAAACTGAATTACTAATTTACTTACAAGATGTCATTGAACTCCATTTTCTACATAGCCATTAGTAATGATAGCTTCTCTCTCACATATAGGCATCTTACTTCTAAGAATTAATGAGTATAATTGATCATGGCAGATTGTTGGCATTTTCTGACAATAAAGTAAGTTGTGTTTTTCCAGAAATGGTTTCAGTCATGCCACCAGTTTGAGAAAGTTTAGTTAAGGACAAATGAGGTAAGTCACTGGGAGCCTGTTGGTGCCCCTTGACTCCTTTTCACTGGAGAAGATAATTACTCAGAAAATAACTTAAGTTCAAGGGCAGATTTAAGTTTTGTGGAGCTATTTTCAGGAAAAGAAGATAATATTATGAACATAATATTTGATAGGAAAGTAAATTTTACACTGAGATCACATATATAAATTAACTGAAATGTAACTAATAATCCAAAGTTTACAAAATCTAGGAGAAAAAAGAATATTGATTATTCAGATCCTTGAAATATCTCTAGTACATTTTTCGGTTGCATATTCTTAGATCAACTACTTTCTCCTTACTTGATGGAAATGACATTATGTAGTCAATGTCACATGAATAGTTGATCTACCAGTGTAGCCAATAGAAATTATTCATAATTGGGATTTGTAAAACATCATGTTCTGCTAGTGCTAAAGAACCTGCCTACCAATGCAGAAGATGTAAGAGATATTGGTTCGAGTCAGAGAGGAAAGTGATTGATTATAGTTGAAATATATTAGTTTTTTAAATTTTATAGAAACATCTGATAATATGAAAACACAGTAAACGACCTTCTCAGTTTGCATCCTTCTACAATCTGTAAAGAGCTTCCTTGGTGGACTGTACAGAATCCACCTGTAACATGGGAGACCTGGGTTCAATCCCTAGGTTGGGAAGATCCTTTGGCGGAGTGCATGGCGATCCACTCCAGTATGCTTGCCTGGAGCATCCATGGACAGAGGAGCCTTATGACCTGCAGTCCATGGGGTTGCACAGTCAGACATGACTGACCGACTAAGCACAGCACACAGCACACAATATGGACAAAAATTTTATGTATTCATTTTCACCCAGATTTCCAGAATAATTGTTCATTTCCTTGCTCCTTCAAGGTGGCAAGCCCTCTGTTCCCCCTTCTGCCCAACACATAGTATTACTAGATCTGAAGTGCTGTACTCTCCCTAAAGGCTTTCCTATACTATACCAGTTCCTCTTAAATTAAATTATTTGTATATTTGTAAATGCTTTTAATTAATCATTCAGACTGTACTATCTGTTTGCTGCATTGAATCTGATTGATATACCTTCTTGGATTTCAGTTTTTATCTTAAATATAACTTTCTTATCAAGTTCTTTCTCAATCAATCTGTTGGTATCCTTTTTTTTTTTTTTTCTATCATGGTATTTATTTTTTCTCACAGTGCTTATCCAAATTAGTAATTATAATGTATTTGCATTAAACGTTAGTCCTCTGGTACCAAATGCAGTTCCTGCGACATCAGTTCAGTCCAGTTCAGTCACTCAGTCATGTCCAGCTCTTTGCGACTCCATGAATCGCAGCACGCCAGGCCTCCCTGTCCATCACCAACTCCCGGAGTTCACTCAGACTCATGTCCATCGAGTCGGTGATGCCATCCAGCCCTCTCATCCTCTGTCGTCCCTTTCTCCTCCTGCACCCAATGTCTCCCAGCATCAGAGTCTTTTCCAATGAGTCAACTCTCCACATGAGGTGGCCAAACTATGGGAGTTTCAGCTTTAGCATCAGTCCTTCCAAAGAAATCCCAGGGCTGATCTCCTTTAGAATGGACTGGTTGGATCTCCTTGCAGTCCAAGGGACTCTCAAGAGTCTTCTCCAACACCACAGTTCAAAAGTATAAATTCTTCAGCGCTCAGCTTTCTTCACAGTCCAACTCTCACATCCATACATGACCACTGGAAAAACCAGAGCCTTGACTAGATGGACCTTTGTTGGCAAAGTAATGTCTCTGCTTTTGAATATGCTATCTAGGTTGGTCATAACTTTCCTTCCAAGGAGTAAGCGTCTTTTAATTTCATGGCTGCAGTCACCATCTGCAGTGATTTTGGAGCCCAGAAAAATAAAGTCAGCTACTGTTTCCCCATCTATTTCCCATGAAGTGATGGGACCAGATGCCATGATCTTTGTTTTCTGAATGTTGAGTTTTAAGCCAACTTTTTCACTCTCCTCTTTCACTTTCATCAAGAGGCTTTTTAGTTCCTCTTCACTTTCTGCCATAAGGGTGGTGTCATTTGCATATCTGAGGTTATTGATATTTCTCCTGGCAATCTTGATTCCAGCTTGTGCTTCTTCCAGCCCAGCGTTTCTCATGATGTACTCTGCATAGAAGTTAAATAAGCAGGGTGACAATATACAGCCTGCAACATAATAGGTACTAAATAAGTATTCACAGCAAAACACCAGGGTAAGGTAAATTCATCTACTCCATATTCCCAAACAAGGTGAGGTTAAGTTTTTGCCTTTGGAAGGACAGGTGGAAATGGAAGAGAGGACGAGATGTAAGTCTACACATACGGCGTTGACAGGCAACCCTAAAACACAAAATGTTTGTCCTCCAACCTGTTCTCCTTGGACCATCCCAAATTATGGGTATCAAACAATAACAAAATACTTAGCTATGGAACTAGAGTATAGCTAGAATCATACCTACTGAGCCAGGTAGTCCCTCACAGTCACAAGAATAGGGGTTAATCCATTGGTATTTAAGCTAGTGTGCACATCTGATACTAGCTAATGCCAAACCACAGCTGGGATCAAAATTCTTGGTAGGTTTGTTAAACTGTAATCACTTTTGGTCATATTATTAAATTAGCAGTAACACTATCCTGCATTTATAAGGCTGTGTTTTCTGGATCTTGCTTACTGCATTATAGCAGGGTTTTATTGTATTGCCTGAATGGGTGAATGAGCTTAAATTTATCAGTATTTGTTCTATTTTAAAGATAACAAATATTTATGGTTAAAATAATGAATGTGACATAATGAAAAGAATTTTTCAAAGACTAAATTTAAACGAACACTGTTTTGAGGGAAATAAAACCATTTACCTTTGTAAATAGAAGTTGTTAACTGTTATCAAAATGCTTTAAATTTTCTATTTTCTTCTTAGGAAAATCATGCACAACATACTGGGAATTGTATGTTCAGGGAAATCAAATAACTGTTTCTATTTTTGCACATGTATTTTTATAAAATTAAAAAACAAGTTTGCATACATTAAATTACTTGAGTATAAGGACCTTATGAATTACCTACTTATATGGTAAATAGATTCAATCAACATTTATTCTAGCCCTGTTAACTTTGTCTTCTTATATTTTGAAGCTAGTATCTAATCTTTCTAGGTCATTTTGCATCTAGAAGAGGCCATGTGGCAATCTAACCAAGGAAAGTATTTGGAAGTGTTGGGGATTTCAGGAAAGTGTTTGCATTTTGATAAGGATCCTCCACTTTCTCCTTCATTACTTTTTCTTCCTGATTGGGGTGTAGTCATTAAGAGTGATATCATAGCAGAGATATTTCAACAATTAGAAAACCTCAAAACATCAAAATGCTAGCCCTGAAATCCTTGAGATGTTGAACCAAGGCCAACAACTGGCTCCTTCTTGGCATCTTGTTGCATTTTAACAAAATACATTTCAAGTTTATTTAAGCTTCACTTCAATAGCATATCATTTTCTATCAAGAGAATAGGAAGATGATTTACTTTGTCTCCTATGATATTAACAGTCAAACATAAGCAACAAATGATAGAGTGACACTGGAATATTATTATTTAGCCAATGGGTAAACTGATGTTCAACATAGTTCATACACATTTATCCATAAAATTTAGGGTGCAGTCTGGATTTAAATCTGGGGGAAAAGTACTCTCATTCACTAGAAGTTTACTACCTAGAAGAGAAACAATACTTGCCTTAAAACTAATATATCGAAATATGTGGTAATTTATTAGGCTGGGTGCCTTCATAGTTCAGATCAGTTCAGTTCAGTCTCTCAGTCTGTCCAACTCTTTGCAACCTCATGGACTGCAGGACTACAGGCTTCCCTGTTCATCAACAACTCCTAGAGCCTACTCAGACTCATGTCCACTGTGTCAGTGATGCCATCCAACCATCTCATTCTCTGCAGTCCCCTTCTCCTCCTGTCTTCAGTCTTTCCCAGCATCAGGGTATTTTCCAATGAGTCAGTTCTTCGCATCAGCTGGCCCAACTATTGGAGTTTCAGCTTCAGCATCAGTCCTTCCAATGAATATTCAGGACTGATCTCCTTTAGGATGGACTGGTTGGATCTCCTAGCAGCCCAAGGGACTCTCAAGAGTCTTCTCCAACACCACAGTTCAAAAGCATCAATTCTTCCGTGTTTAGCTTTCTTTATAGTCCAACTCTCACACCCATACATAACTACTGGAAAAACCATAGCTTTGACTAGATGGATCTTTGTTGGTAAAGTAATGTCTCTGCTTTTTATAGCTAATCCTTTTTGAGTAGTTATGTGTCAGTCACTTTTCTAGCCAATTTATATATGTTAACTCTTTTTATTCTCAACATAATCATATTACAAACGTGGTATACATTGCACATTTCACAGAGGAGAACACTGAGGGTATAAGAACTTTTGAGTTTTTAAGGAACTTGTCAGAAGTGACAGAGCCAATTAGTGACAAGTGACAGATATTTGGACTCAGGCAGTCTGGCTGTAGCAAATATGCTCTTAGCCATTCCCTTATACTATTTCTCACTGATCTGCTCATGTCGGTCTTAATGAAGTGGATATTTTATCCTAATTTTAGGATAATATAATTAAAACTTACAGAGTTTTTTTTTTTCAAAACACAGTTTTTAGATGCAATAAATAGAGAAAAACTAACACTTGCATAGCACTTAGGATGTGCCCAGCACTGTTCCATATAATTTTCAGGTCTTAGCCCACTTAATCCTCATAACAAAATAATAATTTGATGAGGCTGGAAGTATTTATTATCTCTATTTTACAGAAGAGAAAACTGAATTCCATAAAGCTAAGACATTTGCCCAAAGTTGCAAAGCTAGTAAGTGATGCAATTGGGATTCTAACTGAAGAAATTTGACCCCAACATTTGGCTCTTAAACACTTCAATAAAAAAGCACATAACCTTCTGTTCAGTGCACAAATAGCAAAGGCTGGTAAAATTTATAGATGAAATAATGAATATTTACAAAACAGGGGAAGTTTCATGGAAGGGGAAATTTGATTTGAATTAATTTTGAAGAGAGAATAAAGAAGGTAGATTTAAAACACAAAATTGAGATTCGGAATTTATTATGAAAGATGAAAAAGCTGGGAAAAATTTCAGAGTATCAGAGTCAAGTAGAAGTGTGCTGTGCCATGCTAAGTTGCTTCAGTCGTGTCCACCTCTTTGCAACCCTATGGACTGTAGCCTGCCAGCCTCCTCTGTCCATGGGATTCTCCAGGCAACAATACTGGAGTGGGTTGCCATTTTCTCCTCCAGGGGATCTTCCCAACCAGGGGGTTAAACCCGTGTTTCCTGCAAGTTTCCTACATTGCAGGCAGATTCTTTACCTCTGAACCACCAATAGAATTACCGCAATCCTTTTAGCAAGGTGATGCAGAATAAAAAGATAGAGGATGAAAGAAGGAAAGAAATGAAGAAACAGAGGAGGGACTACAGAAAGGAATTTTGGACCCAACTGAGAGTTTGTTCACCCTCTGCATGTGCAACTTCTAAAAACGGAGAGGCACCATAAGGAGAAGGAGAAGAGGCCAGATGAGAGAGGAAACAGAGGCTCAATCACAACACTTGAATCCAATAAGTTTTATAGTTTGAGAAAGGTCAGATATCCAAATAAATCTGGAAAGATCAAAAATCAGTGCATACAAGAGATGATGAATAAAGAACACTAGATTGATGAATCAGAGGTATTAATTTTTCGGAAATGACAGGCTAGATGTTCCATCCATGGCCTATCAAGTTAAAGTAGATTTTTTTCTTGGCATCTACAAAAAAAAATGTCAGAATTTATAGAAATGATGGTGTATTTCACTTTACAAGGTTGTCTGTGAAAAAAAACTATGTAAATTGAATTACATTTTTACTGCACCTATGGAATTTTCAAAGCAGAAATATAGTTCTGTGATCCAACAAAAAACAATCATTTCTAGAGAGAATGATGTATTTCTGCTTCTTTGTTTTCAGTAAATTTAAAATTCATGTAGATGCCTTTTGTAGGGCTTCCCTCATAGCTCAGTTGGTAAAGAATACACCTGCAATGCAGGACACCCCAGTTTGATTTCTGGGTTGGGAAGATCCCCTGGGGAAGGAATAGGCTACCCACTCCAGTATTCTTGGGCTTCCCTTGTGGCTCAGCTGGTTAAGAATCTGCCTGCAATGTGGGAGACCTGGGTTCAATCCCTGGGTTAGGACGATCCACTGGAGAAGGGAAAGGCTACCCACTCCAGTATTTTGGCCTGGAGAATTCCATAGACTAGTCCATGGGGTCACAAAGAGTCAGACAAGACTGAGCGACTTTCACTTTCAGATGCCTTTTACTGATACTTCAATAAACCTGTTTTTTTTTTTTTTTTTAAGTACAATATTAGTCCCCATATGGGCCACTATGGTGATAAAATACAGTTTGAAATTTCTTGTCAAGATGGCTTTGTATGTTGAGGTGTTAAGGAGCCCCCTTTGCTCCAAGTATATCCCAATGACAGACAAAATACAAATAAGTGAATCAAGCACATACAATAAGATTCAAAGAAGGTAAACATTTCCATAAATAAACACAGAACTAAAATATCAGCTTAAATTGCAGATCTTCTGAGTGATCAGTCAAAAGCCAATGGAGATGGTTAGGAAGTCAATTTCTTATTTAACAGGGAGTAAAAATATTCTGTAGGATGCAGAAGACTTTACTTAGACTCAGTGCCTGACACTGGGATCAGGGGCTAGAGGGCTTTCCCACTAATTCTCCTGAAAGAAAGCCGAGAAGTGCTGCTAATTGGATCTATTTGGGCTATGATTTAAATAAATCTATGTGCCTAAGTAGGGAAAGAATAGAGGTAAACCTTCTTAATAGCAACCTAGTCCAAGAATCCAATGACTAGTATCTGGATATTTATGCTTCCAGTATAGGTATGTATGCTCATACAGAGTCACTCTCCAGTTGGTACCTGGGCAAAATACAAAAATAATTAGCAGAGGATACTGAGTAATAAATAAAATCAGGCAGAATATGGAGGAGTCAAAATGTTAAGAGGTGACTAACATGAAAATGATTCCCATTTTCTTAAGGATTTTCCCTGATGATGGGAATTTCAAGAGAGTTTCTCAGGAGACTGAAGGACCTGCTCACTATCAGGCAGCCTAGAACCAGATAGGAACAGTTAGGCTGCAATGGGGGAGATAAAAGTTATAGAAGCTGAAGTTGTGCACCTGCATTCCCAATGACAAAAAAAAAAAAAAAAAAAAAAAAAAACAATTCAAAGTAACAATCAAAAAGTAGGATCAGCAAATCAGCATGTGTTAGAACTGGACATGGAACAACAGACCGGTTCCAAATCAGGAAAGGAGTACGTCAAGGCTGTATATTGTCACTCTCCTTATTTAAATTATATGCAGGGTGCATCAAGAAAAATGCTGGGCTGGATGAAGCACAAGCTGGAAACAAGATTGCTGGGAGAAATAGCAATAACCGCAGATAAACAGATGACACCACCCTTATGGCAAAAAGCGAATAAGAACTAAAGAGCCTCTTGATGAAAGTGAAAGAGGAGAGTGAAAAAGTTGGCTTCAAACTCATTTCAGAAAACTAAGATCGTGGCATCTGGTCCCATCACTTCATGGGAAATAGATGAGGAAACAATGGAAACAGTGACAGACTATTTTTCTGGGCTCCAAAATCACTGCAGATGGTGATTGCGGCCATGAAATTAAAAGACGCTTGCTCCTTGGAAGAAAAGTTATGACCAACCTAGACAGCATATTGAAAAGCAGAGACGTTACTTTGCCAACAAAGGTCTGTCTAGTCAAAGCTATGGTTTTTCCAGTAGTCATGTATAATGAGTCATGTATGAGAGTTGTACTACAAAGAAACCTGAGCATGGAAGAATTGATGCTTTTTAACTGTGGTGTTAGAGAAGACTCTTGAGAGTCCCTTGGACTGCAAGGAGATCCATACAGTCCATCCTAAAGGAAATCAGTCCTGAATATTCACTGGAAGGACGGATGCTATAGCTTAAACTTCAATAATTTGGCCACCTGATGTGAAGAACTGACACATTAGAAAAGACCGTGATGCTGAGAAACATTGAAGGCAGGAGGAGAAGGAGCGACAGAGGATGAGATGGTTTTATAGCATCAACAACTCGATGGTCATGAGTTTGAGCAAGTTCTGGGAGTTGGTAATGGACAGGGAAGCCTGGCATGCTGCAGTCTATGAGGCCACAAAGAGTCAGACATGACTGAACTGAACCTAGTGTTAAAATTATGACAATATACAGGAAGGTTTATGTGTCAATCAGGAAAGTTCAAGATAAGAAAAAATAGTCTTATATAAAGAAAATAAGATGAACTGACTTAAAAAGAAAAAATAAAATATTGAAATGAATTTTAAATAAGATGATAGTAAATTAATATATTGAATTACAATGCACAAAAATTTCAAAGGCAAAGGAATAATTACATAATAGATAAAATATGGAAGATCAAGAACTAGAACCCAACTCATGAAAACTAAGTATTATCAAAGTTAGGTCAGAACATTTAAAAATTGCTGTCCATACTTTTACCCAGTTTCATCCAGCATGAATATAGACAATCCACAGAAACTGGAAGTCACTGTCTGCAGATCTAGGAATGCTCTTCTCATCTTCATATACCATGGCAGCCTATCATATTGTTCTACTCTAAGAGCAGTACAAATGCAGATAATAATACATTCTCAGTTACTTCAGGTGATGAGTCAATAAGTCAGTCAGTTCAGTCACTCAGTCCTGTCCGACTCTCTGTGAACCCATGGACTGCAGCACACCAGGCTTCCCTGTCCATCACCAACTCCCAGAACTTGCTCAAACTCATGACCATTGAGGGTGTGATGCCATCCAACCATCTTATCCTCTGTTGTCCCCTTCTCCTCCCACCTTCAATCTTTCCCAGCATCAGGGTCTTTTCCAGTGAGTCAGTTCTTCACATCAGGTGGCCAAAGTATTGGAGTTTCAGCTTCAGCATCAGTCCTTCCAATGAATATTCAGGACTGATCTCATTTAGGATGGACTGGTTGGATCTCCTAGCAGTCCAAGAGACTCTAAAGAGTCCTCTCCAACACCACAGCTCAAAACCATAAATTCTTCAGTGCTCAGCTTTCTTTCTGGTTCAACTCTCATATATATACATGAGTACTGGAAAAACCACAGCTCTTACTAGACGGACCTTTGTGGGCAAAGTAATGTCTCTGCTTTTTAATATGCTGTCTAGGTCTGTAATAGCTTTTCTTCCAAGGAGCAAGTGTCTTTTAAATTCATGCCTTTTAAATTGTCTTTTAAATTCATTACTGCAGTCCCAATCTGCAGTAATTTTGGAGCCCGAGAAAATAAAGTCTGTCACTGTCTCCATTCCCTCCCCATCTATCTGCCTTGAAATGATGGAACAGGATGCCATGATCTTTGTTTTTTGAATGTTGAGTTTTAAGCCAGCTTTTTCATTCTCCTCTTTCACTTTCATCAAGAGACTGTTTAGTTCCTCTTCGCTTTCTGCCATAACCTCATCTGCATATCTGAGATTATTAGTATTTTCCCCTGCAATCTTGTTTCCAGCTTGTGATTCATCCAGCCTGGCATTTTGCATGATGTACTCTGCATATAACTTAAATAAGCAGGGTGACAATATACAGTCTTGACGTACCCCTTTCCCAATTTGGAACCAGTCCATTGTTCCATTTCTGGTTCTCACTGTTGCTTCTTGACCTGCATACAGATTTCTCAGGAGGCAGGTCAGGTGGTCTGGTATTCCCATCTCTTGAAGAATTTTCCAGTTTGTTGTGATCCCCACAGTGAAAGGCTTTAGTGTAGTCAATGAAGCAGAAGTAGATATTCTGGAATTCTCCTGCTTTTTTTTTTTTTTTTTTTTTTTTTTTTGTGATCCAACGGATGTTGGCAATTTGATCTCTCGTTCCTCTGCCTTTTCTAAATCCACCTTGAACTCGGTTCACATACTGTTGAAGCCTAGCTTGGAGAATTTTGAGATTACTTTGCTAGTGTGTGAGATGAGTGCGATTGTGTGGTAGTTTGAGCATTCTTTGGCATAGCCTTTCTTTGGGATTGGAATCACTTCAAAACCATTAAAAATAGACCACAAAGGGTAATGATGGAATAAACTACAGCTAATTTAATTTTAAAAGTTTATTCCAGGATGTTAAATTTTAGCAAGCTATAAAAGAATCTTGGAATAGAAGATCAACATTAGGAACAGAATATAGGGAGGCAAGTCACAGACTCCAATAGCCATGCCAGAATATTTCCCAGCCTCAAGCCAATATTGCTGACCAGCGGAAGCTTCAGCACTGTCAAGTCATGACTGGTCTCTACATTTTATGAGTCTTAAATGTTGTCATCGGTGTTATTACCACTACCAAGCACTGAACTCTGTGCTGTGTCAGGAACCAAAAATGCCTCATCTGGTATAATACTACAGAGTATACGTGGCAGGTGGAGTCTTTTCCCCCAATTATTTAATCAGCAGACTCCTAATGTTTTCCACATATCTAATCCCAGAAGATTATAAGATAAGAAAAATAACAATAGGGCCATGATTTTATGGTGACTAAAGCAAGACAGATACAATCAAAATTGCAGCAGACTTTTTTTTTTTAGAATTTGACAAGTTGATTTTCAATTTTACATGGAAATATAAAGAACCTGAAATATCCAAAGTTATTTTTTAAAGGAATAAAGTAAAAGGACTTACTGATTTCAAGCCATATCCTGAAAATATACTAACCAAGACAGTGTGGAACTTGAGAAAAGTGATATAGATATCAATAGAATATTGCCTTTAGGCAATTTAAAGTGTTGTTCTAAAAACTGGTAACAATATGGAGAAAATAAATGGTGATCCTTATCATACTCTATACACAAAATTTTATTCAAAATTGATCATTGACCTAAATATGAAATCTAAAGCTATAATTCTCCTAGAAGAAAACATAAAGAAAAATCTTTGCAACCTTCAAGTGATCAAAGGTTTCTTAGAGCACAAAACAATAAACCATAAATTTCTTAAAAATGATAAATCAACATTCATTAAAATCTAAAATTCACTCTTCTGGAGACACAGTTAAGAAAATGAAATGGCAAACCACAAACTGAGAGAAAATATTCACAACACATAAATCAGACAAAGATTTAAAAATGCTTACAATTCAATAATAATAAGATAAACAATGAAAATTTAAAAAAATGGGCAGAAGGATTTAGTAGTTATTTCAAAAGAGAAAATATACAGATGGCCTATAGCATCATTAGTCTTTGAAGGTACAAATTCAAACCACATTGAAACATAACACCACGCCCATCAGAATGGGAAAATTAAAATGAAGTTAAAACAGAACAGGAAAGGATATGGCCAACTAGGACTTGCATACATAGCTAATGAGGATATAAAATGGTATGGCTACTTTGTAAGAGGGTTGGCAATTTCTTAAAAGCTTAAACATACACTTATTGATGATTCAGACTTTCCACTCCTAGGTATTTACCCAAGAAAAATAAAAATATATGACCACAAAAAGAGTGGGTCACAAATATCTTTAACAGCTTTAAGTAGACAAAACTATAAATAATCCAAATGTCTAACAACACATGAATGGGAAATTATGATAGAGCCATTCAATGAAATACTAGGTAGCAGTAAAATAATTAGCTATTAATTAATTCATTCTAACTTTAATAAATTTTTTAAAAAACCTTTATGTTAGGTGAAAGAAGCCAGGTCAAAAACCAAATGAAAAACAAGAAAAAAATGCATATTTTAGAATTCCATTCACATAAAATTCTAAAGAGTAGACTAACTCATAGTGACAAAAATCAAGTCAGATGTGGGGGTGCAGGAGAGAAGAGTTCAAGGTGGTGCATAGAAATGTTTGCTAGCCTAACTATTTTGATGGTTTTCTGTCTTTTTGTATATGTGTCCAAACTGATCAAATTGTACACTTTAAGTATGTGACATTTAGTGAAATAAACTTTGATGAAATTGAATGAAACAAAAAAATAAAAGGGGATAATATTAAATTCATTCTAGAGGAGAGGCTTATAATTAAAAAAAACATTTTTTAAGAATAGGTTGCCTAAAGAATATTTATTTGAGATATAATATCTAATAATACTTCTAAAATGTATTACCTGTTAAATAATTAAATATCTGTTCAGATATTTTAAAGGACTGTGGAGATACCTTTTGACATTTTAAGAAATTGTAACCAATTTCTTTAGTTAAAAACCCATTTAAATTTTAGATTTTCTAGTAAAAAGTTACTAAATTTGCAGCATTTTAGGAATGAGGCAAACTATTATTTTTAAGTTCATCCACTTATAAAGTACTTTTTCAAAATTATGGTGGAATATACCAAAAACCAATGAATTGTATACTTTGAGAGAATAGCATAAACTTTGTTAATACATGTTTATAAGAGTGAGAAAATATTCTGGAAATAAAGACAGTAAACTTTTAAGGATCCTGAATATCAATCACTGTTAACATGGAAATCATGATTTACCACTGAAGGTTTTTGAACCACGGAGAATGCTATGAGAAGACTGATCTGGCAGTGGTGTGTGGAATGGATATTTATTAGAAGAGATAAAAATTTTGTTTGTTAGAAGAGACAAAAATGTTACTAAAATAAACTGAATGTCATATCACAGAGTTTTAAAGAAGTTAGAAGTAGCAGTATAGTATAGATAATTTCTATAAAAAGTGAGTGGAGGATAATAAGAGTTTAAAACTTTGCCACTCCCTGAGGAAGGGAAGAAATGGGAAATCAAAGACAACTCTAACTTCTTTTCAGTGTCTGGAAGGATAAAGCCTCTAATAGGAGTCAAGGGAGAATTCAAGAAACTTATTGGTTGGAAGAGTTCAGTATTGAGTGTTCTAAAATTTAGCATCAGGCAGGATAGCCAGTTATCCATCTGGCCTTATGGAAAGCATATTCAAGGCTTTCTGGAGATACTGTACATCATATTTTTATAGCTGCTGAGCATTTGAACTCCCTGTCTATACTTAGGGAAGTGGAGATTGTTTGGCTTTACATAAAAGGCCAGGTAATTTTTCCCCCAGGTTCTTAACACTAGACCTCAAAGACATGTCTTAACTTTGAGCAACCAGACTCTCCCACTCAGAGTGTGATGCAGAGAAGCTAGGACCGTGAGTCTCATGTCATCAACATAAGAATCCAGTATCTGTTCCCACTGATTACAGAGTGACAGAACTGGTGGTAGCATGGAAATTGATTGTTCAGTGGTCAGAGCTGGCTATGTCTTATTCTGGCTGACTCTCCATGGTCCCTGGTTAACTTTTTAAAAACAGCTTTATGGAGATACTGTGCACACAATATAGATATTCACCCATTTAAAGTATGCAGCTCAGTGGAGTTTAGTATATTCAAGGTTTATAAACATCATAATCGAATTTTGGAACATTTCCACAGCTCCAAAAGAAAGCTTGGACCCATTAGCAATCAACCCACCTCCTTCAAGCAACAACCTATCTACTTTCTGTCTCTATAAGATTTCCTATTGTTGACATTCATATAAATGAAAAAAACAAAATTTGTAGTCTTATGTGAGCAGCTGGTTTCATGTAGCATAGTATTTTTAAAGTTCATCCATATTGCAGCACATATCACTACTTCACTCCTTCTTACTACTAAACAGTTTTATGGATTTACCACATTTTGTTTATTCATTTATAAGTTAATAGATATTTGGATTGTTTCTACTTTTTGGATACTATGAATACTGTGGCTATGAATATTTGTACATACACTTTGGTGTGGACATATTGTTTCATTTTACTTGGATATATACATATATATGTGTGTATATCCAAGATAAATATATATATATATATATCTCACAACCTAAAACTGCTGAGACATATTGTGACTCCAAGCTTCCTGGGTGGCTCAGTGGTAAAGAACCAATCTGCCAATGCAGGATATGCAGGTTCATTCCCTCGGTTGGGAAGATCCCCTGGAGAAGGAATTGGCAGCCCACTCCAGTATTCTTGTCTGGGAAACCCCATGGACAGAGGAGCCTGGCAGGCTACAGTCCACCAGGTCACACAAGAATTGGATAGGATATAGCAACTAAACAGCAATAACATTGTAACTCAATGTTTAACATTTTGAGTAACTGTCTAACTATTTTCCATAGTAGTTGTACCATTTTACATTCTTACTAACAGTGTATGAACATTCCAATTTCAACACATCCTTACTAGCACTTGTTATTATGTATCATTTTTATTACAGCTATCCTGGTTGTTTAGTTGCTAAATCCTATCTGACTCTTGGGACCCTACAGTCTGTAGCCCACCAGGCTTCTCTGTCCATGGGGTTCTCTATCCACAGCTATTCTAGTGTGTATAAAGTTTCTTTGGGGTTTTGCCTTACATTTCTAATGACCAATCATGTTGAAAATCTGTTAATTTGGTTATGATTATTCACATATATATTTTGGAGAAATGTCTTTTCCAATTATTTGCCCATCTTTTTAAATGGGTTAGTTCTCTTTTTATTATTAAGTTAAAAACCCTCTTTCCTGCTTGGTTTTTGAATCCTGTTCTTAGTCATAGTCTTCCTTTTGTCTGACCCAATGTTCTTACATTAAACTGCTTTTCTGGCTTAAATCAAGTTCTGTGGCTATCTCTTCCTTGCAACCAAGAACAAGAGACAAAGTCTAGATATACCTATTTAGAGTCTGTCCAAACAAAATGAATACTTGATTTTATAAAAGTATATGAGATAAATGAGGGCGATATATAAAATTTAAAGTATAAAAAAGTTAGTGATAAATGAGTGATTACGCAGTGACTAAAATTTTTTATGATTCATTTTGATGATGGAGGAAAAAAGAGAAGTAGGATAGTGACTTAAATCATCAGCAAGTTTGCTCAGGGAAAAAAAAATCAAAAGAAGATATTGCACATGAATATATGGGAGTACATAATTAGTGAAGGAAATTCTTTAAGGAGGTGGCAGGAAATGTGGATGAATTAGGTTTAGAAAGGAGGAGTATTCTTCCTGAGAGACAAAGAAAAAAAAAAATAACTCAGAGGAGGAAAGTAAACAGATTGTGAGGTGGAAATAGTGCCCTGAGAGAGTCTTTAGCAGGTGGCTTTGGCATTCTCTAGAGATAGGAGTAATATTATGCTAATACAACGAGTAAAGGGGTTGAATGAGAATATTGAGGAGAGTAGGGAGTAACTGAGGTAGAAATGAGGTAGCAAGTCAGAGGGAGTTAAGTTGAAAAGAATTTTCAAGCAAAAATTATGTTCTAACAGTAGTGAATTCAAAAATATTTTCTATCCTTCCACCTAAATCTTTGAATTATATTTTTCTTTCTCTCTTGTACCTTAATAAAAATTCATCATAGGGAATAACACCAACAAACACTCAAACACCCAGAATGTTAAATATGTATGAATCACTGCTCCAGCTCATACATTTGAAGTCATTCCTTTGTGTGCTTTCCCCTTCCCCCTCCCCCACCATTGCAAAATATAAATACTATGATGCAAACTGGGATATATTCTTTTTTTAGTTTGAAATGTAGTTCCTAAAAATGTCCATTTTAGCCTTAAGTTCAGAGATGCTTTCTTTCATCTGCCAAGTGTATCTGACTTAAACAAGAAGTCTAAAAGTGATTTCCATAGTGATTTATAGTGTTCTCTATGCATCTTTCAAAATAGGTATCTTACTTAACTATTTGCATGCATGTGTGCTAAGTCCCTTTAGTCCTGTCTGACTCTTTGTGACTCTCTGGTCTGTAGCCCAACAGGTTCCTCTGTCTATGGGATTCTGCAGGCCAGAAAACTGGAGTGAGCTGCCATGCCCTCCTCCAGGGGATCTTTCTGACCCAAGGATTGAACCTGGATGTCTTGTCTCCTGCATTGACAGGTGGGTTTTTACCCAGACTTGGAGTAAAGTTCTCTTTACATGGACTTGAGCTTCCCTAGTGGCTCAGATGGTAAAGAATCCACCTGCAATGCAGGAGACCTGGGTTTGATCCCAAGAGAAGATCCCTTGGAGAAGGGAATGGCTACCCACTCCAGTATTCTTGCCTGGAGAATTCCATGAACAGATGAGCCTGGCGGGCTACAGTTCATGAGATTGGAAAGAATCGGACACCACTGAGCAACTAGTACACACAATACAATCTTCATATTATAATGTTAATGAAACAAAAATCTCTAGACTACATACAGATCAGGTTATTTACTTTTTCTTTTGTATAATCTATTTGCCCTTTTAAAAAGTCAAAGGCAACCCTTAGTCATTCTCTTAAATAGCTAAAGATATGCCTGAATTTCCAATAGACTCTCTTTATTTTTGGTTTGTTTGTTTAGGTGTTTGCCTTAATGTACAAACAAAACCTTACCTAAAAATGAAAATGTCATGGATAGAAAAAGAAGACATGAGATTTTAAAAATACTGATCAAGAAACTTTTCGAGTTAGTAAAGTGCTATACTTCACATTGCTATGAAGTTGGGGGTTTTATATCCCACTGTGCTCATCAGCTGAAGTTAGCTCTCCAAGGGATTTCAAGTCAGTTCAAAGTTACACAGTAAAAAGAAAAAGAACTGGGTGAATTCCTTCAATTTCATTGTTTAGCATTTCAAAGGTCCCAACTATTCTCTTGATTAAAGCCCTGGTTCCACTGGGTTTATGAACTTGTCTGAAGCCAGGAATGCGTCCAAATTCACGGCAGCATTTATGTATCCAAAATTAAATCAAGAAGCTTAACTGAGAAATCTTTCAATTCAGAAGCAACCCAAATCTTATCCAAATGTAGACACAATCTATGTATAACCAATAACATTTTGTTCGGCATGCGGAAATGAAGGACAAATTTGGGGCTGGGAGTTTGTGGACTTGGGGCTCTCATTCCAGCTCTTCCATTAGCCAGTTATTTGACCTTCCATAATCATTTTACCTTTCTGGATCTTGACGTCATATGCTATACAATAAATTGTTGTTGTTCAGTCACTAAGTTGTGTTCGACCCTTTGTGATCCCATAGAATGCAGCATGTCAGGCTTCCCTGTCCTTAATGAAATTGCATATTTCACTAATGAAATTGGGTATTTATTCTACTTCTAAAATGTTACTGATATACTCAGAAAAAAATCTAATGTGTACTTCTTTGGGGTACATATACGAAATGTGGTATTTACTGTGTATAATGTCTGTTAGGTCCCTATAATGATAGCATATAATGTTTATTATGTACATATATAAGGTGTATATAATATATATGTACATATGTAAAGAATATTTCCTATTTTTAGAATTACACAAGTTAATTATCACCTCAGAATCAAGCCATTTTACCAGAAGATAGTAATGTTTTGTAACAGATATCTTGATAATAATCAAAAATTAAAATCATCACCATTATTTTTTATATGAAGAAGCAATTTTTCACACTGTGGTTTTCTTATGGTGCATCACTTGATATTAAAATTTTGCCTCTTTGTGAGGAGGAGCTAAGATGGTGGAGGAGTAGGACGGGGAGAACACTTTCTCCCCCACAAATTCATCAAAAGAACATTTAAACGCCGAGTAAATTCCACAAAACAACTTCTGAATGCCGGCAGAGGACATCAGGCACCCAGAAAAGCAGCCCAAGTCTTCGAAAAGAGGTAGGAAAAAATATAAAAGACAAAAAGAGAGACAAAAGAAGGAGGGACGGAGTTCCATCCCGGGAAGCGAGTCTTAAAAAGAGAGAAGTTTCCAAACACCAGGAAACCTTCTCACTGCCGAATCTGTGCCGAGCCTTGGAAGCACAGAGGGCAACATAACAGGGAGGAAAAATAAATAAACAATTAAAACACGCACATTGTGAGCCCTACGGTAACTCCCCCAGCGGAGAAGCAGCGCAGACGCCTGCATCCACCATTAGCAAGCGGGGGCTGGGCAGGGAGGCACAGTGCGGGCTGCATCGCAAGGATCTGGCCTGAATACCCCGAGCGCTATCTGAGCGAAATA
This sequence comes from Bubalus kerabau, assembly GCF_029407905.1. NCBI lineage: Eukaryota > Metazoa > Chordata > Mammalia > Artiodactyla > Bovidae > Bubalus > Bubalus kerabau. The sequence continues at coordinate 44,641,045 of NC_073631.1, forward strand.
ATTTGGGCTAGCAAACCAGACTGTGGGATATCTACCACGCAAAAAGCCAGCCCTAACTTAAGACACCGCCAGGCCCGCGCATGGAACAAAGGACTAAACAGAGATAGCCGGTGGCAGACCATCCCCCTCTGGTGATAGGCAGCCAGAGCTGGAAGGGGACAATTGCTGCCCCAGAGAGACATTATCTATAAAACTGTAAGCAGGCTTCTTTGCTAACTAAAACTTCTTGGGGGTCTGGACAGTCAACATCTGCCTGAGAAGGTGCGCAGGTGCAAACCTAGATAACCGAGCGGCGGGGAGGCGATAAGTCGCAGCAATCACGTGCCCCAAACACCTCATCACCTGAGCTGCTCGGATCTGGGAAGGGCACAAAACGCAGGCCCAACCAAGAGTCTGCACCTCTGAGGACTACCCGAGTGCCTGAACCTGAGCAGCTTGGACCTGGAAGCGCAGGCAGCCCAGGGCTGGCCACGGATGGCTCCCAGCGGAGCAACCTAGAGCCTGAGAAGCGTGGGCAGGGAGGCTACACGCGCCGTGAACGGGGGGCAGACCCAGTGTGGCTGAGTCACTGCGAACACATGCCAGTGTTATTTGTTTGCAGCATCCCTCCCTACCTCCCCTCAGCGCGACTGAACAAGTGAGCCTAAAAAAAAAAATAAGTGTCCTCCACCGTCCCCTTTGTCTCAGGGCGGAAACCAGACACTGAAGAGACCAGCAAACAGAAGAAGCTATAACAGAGGGAACTGCCTTGGAAGCTGAAGGCAATAGATTAAAACCCTGTGGTTAGTATCGACTTCATAGGAAGGGGCCTATAGATCTTGAGAAATATATGTCAGACCAAGGAACTAGCCAAAAATGAACTGAATCCGCAATACTCACAACAAAACCAGAGAAAGTCCTAGATATATTTTTACTATTTTTATGATCATTCTTTCTTTTTTTTAATTTTTTTTAAAATTAAAAAAAAAATTTTAAGTCCTCTATTATTCCTTTAATTTTCACTTTTATAACTGATTACTTTGCAAAAAAAAAAAAAAAAGACCACATTTTTTTTAAAAGCAAACTTCATATATATATTTTTTATAATTTTTTTGACCTTGTTTTTTTTTTTCCTTCTTTTCTTTAACATTGTATTTTTGAAATTCCAAACTCTACTCTAGATTTTTAATTTTAGCTTTTTGGTATTTGTTATCAATTTTGTACCTATAGTTTTTTTTTTTTATAATTTCTGTGACCCTTTTTTCTTTTTTCTTTTTATTTTTCTCTGTTTCTTTCTCTTCTTCTTTTAAATAACATTGTATATCTGAAATTCCAAACTCTACTCTAGATTTTTAATTTATGCTTTTTGGTATTTGTTATCAATTTTGTACCTGTATTTTCTTTATAATTTATGCGACTTTGTTTGTTCTTGTAAGTTTTTTTTTTTTCTCTCTCTTTCTTTTTCTTCTTCTTTTTTTAACACTGTATTTTTGAAATTCCAAACTCTACTCTAGATTTTTAACTTTTGCTTTTTGGTATTAGTTATCAATTTTGCACCTATATTTTCTTTATAATTTTCACAACCTTGTTTGTTTTTGTTTGTTCATTTTTTCTCTCTTTCTTTTCCTTCTTCTTTTCTTTAACATCGTATTTTTGAAATTCCAAACTCTACTCTAGATTTTTAATTTTTGCTTTTATGTATTTGTTACCAATTTTGTACCTTTAAGAACCTAATCTTCAGTATCCATTTATCACTAGGCAGCGAGATTACAGGCTTAACTGCTCTCTCCCCCTTTGGACTCTCCTTTTTCTCCACCAGGTCGCCTGTGTCTCCTTCCTAACTCCTCTCTACTCTACCCAACTCTGTAAATTTCTGTGTGTTCCAGACGGTGGAGAACACTTAGGGAACTGATTACTGGTTGGATCTGTCTCCCTCTTTTTCATTCCCCCCTTTTATCCTCCTGACCACCTCTGTCACCTTCCTCCTTCTTCTCTTCTCTGTATAACTCTGTGAACAAATCTGAGCGGTCCAGTTGTGGAGTGCACATAAGGAAGAGATTACTGGATAGCCCACTCTCTCCGCTATTGATTCCACCTCATCTCATTCGGGTCACCTCTAACTCCCTCCTCCCTCTTCTCTTCTCCATATAACGCTGTGAACCTCTCTGGGTGACCCTCATGGTAGAGAAACTTTTCATCTTTAATGTAGATGTTTTATCAATGGTGCTATATAGAAGGAGAAGCTATGAAACTACTATAAAAATAAGACCGATAACTGGAAGCAGGAGGCTTAAGTCCAAACCCTGACTCCAGGGAGCTCCTGACTCCAAGGAACATTAATTGACAGGAGCTCATCAAATGCCTCCATACCTGCACTGAAACCAAGCACCACACAAGGGCCAACAAGTTCCAGGGCAAGACATACCAAGCAAATTCTCCAGCAACAAGGAACACAGCCCTGAGTTCCAAGATACAGGCAGCCCAAAGTCACCCCAAAACCACAGACATCCCATAACTCATTACTGGACATTTCATTGCACTCCAGAGAGAAGAAATACAGCTCCACCCACCAGAACACGGACACAAGCTTCCCTAACCAAGAAACCTTGACAAGCCACCTGTACAAACCCATACAGAGTGAGGAAATGCCACAATAAAGAGAACTCCACAAACTGCCAGAATACAGAAAGGACACCCCAAACTCAGCAATTTAAACAAGATGAAGAGACAGAGGAATACCCAGCAGATAAAGGAACAGGATAAATGCCCACCAAACCAAACAAAAGAGGAAGAGATAGGGAATCTACCTGATAAAGAATTCTGAATAATGATAGTGAAATTGATCCAAAATCTTGAAATCAAAATGGAATCACAGATAAATAGCCTGGAGACAAAGATTGAGAAGATGCAAGAAAGGTTTAACAAGGACCTAGAAGAAATAAAAGAGGGTCAATATATAATGAATAATGCAATAAATGAAATTAAAAACACTCTGGAGGCAACAAATAGTAGAATAACAAAGGCAGAAGATAGGATTAGTGAATTAGAAGATAGAATGGTAGAAATAAATGAATCAGAGAGGATAAAAGAAAAACGAATTAAAAGAAATGAGGACAATCTCAGAGACCTCCAGGACAATATTAAACGCTACAACAGTCGAATCATAGGGGTCCCAGAAGAAGAAGACAAAAAGAAAGACCATGAGAAAATACTTGAGGAGATAATTGTTGAAAACGTCCCTAAAATGGGGAAGGAAATAATCACCCAAGTCCAAGAAACCCAGAGAGTCCCAAACAGGATAAACCCAAGGCGAAACACCCCAAGACACATATTAATCAAATTAACAAAGATCAAACACAAAGAATAAATATTAAAAGCAGCAAGGGAAAAACAACAAATAACACACAAGGGAATTCCCATAAGGATAACAGCTGATCTTTCAGTAGAAACTCTTCAAGCCAGGAGGGAATGGCAAGACATACTTAAAGTGATGAAAGAAAATAACCTACAGCCCAGATTATTGTACCCAGCAAGGATCTCATTCAAATATGAAGGAGAAATCAAAAGCTTTTCAGACAAGCAAAAGCTGAGAGAATTCTGCACCATCAAACCAGCTCTCCAACAAATACTAAAGGATATTCTCTAGACAGGAAACACAAAAACGGTGTATAAAATTGAACCCAAAACAATAAAGTAAATGGCAACGGGGTCATACTTATCAGTAATTACCTTAAACGTAAATGGGTTGAATGCCCCAACCAAAAGACAAAGACTGGCTGAATGGATACAAAAATAAGATCCCTACATATGTTGTCTACAAGAGACCCACCTCAAAACAGGGGACACATACAGACTGAAAGTGAAGGGCTGGAAAAAGATTTTCCATGCAAATAGGGACCAAAAGAAAGCAGGAGTAGCAATACTTATATCAGATAAAATAGACTTTAAAACAAAGGCTGTGAAAAGAGACAAAGAAGGTCACTACATAATGATCAAAGGATCAATCCAAGAAGAAGATATAACAATTATAAATATATATGCACCCAACACAGGAGCACCACAATATGTAAGACAAATGCTAACAAGTATGAAAGGAGAAATTAACAATAACACAATAATAGTGGGAGACTTTAATACCCCACTCACACCTATGGATAGATCAACTAAACAGAAAATTAACAAGGAAACACAAACTTTAAACGATACAATAGACCAGTTAGACCTAATTGATATCTATAGGACATTTCATCCCAAAACAATGAATTTCACCTTTTTCTCAAGCGCACATGGAACCTTCTCCAGGATAGATCACATCCTGGGCCATAAATCTAGCCTTGGTAAATTCAAAAAAATTGAAATCATTCCAAGCATCTTTTCTGACCACAATGCAGTAAGATTAGATCTCAATTACAGGAGAAAAACTATTAAAAATTCCAACATATGGAGGCTGAAAAACACGCTGCTGAATAACCAACACATCACAGAAGAAATCAAAAAAGAAATCAAAATTTCCATAGAAACAAATGAAAATGAAAACACAACAACCCAAAACCTATGGGACACTTTAAAAGCAGTCCTAAGGCGAAAGTTCATAGCAATACAGGCATACCTCAAGAAACAAGAAAAAGAGTCAAATAAATAATCTAAGCCTACACCTAAAGCAACTAGAAAAGGAAGAAATGAAGAAGCTCAGGGTTAGTAGAAGGAAAGAAATCTTAAAAATTAGGGCAGAAATAAATGCAAAAGAAACAAAAGAGACCATATAAAAATCAACAAAGCCAAAAGCTGGTTCTTTGAAAGGATAAATAAAATCGATAAACCATTAGCCAGACTCATCAAGAAACAAAGGAAGAAAAATCAAATCAATAAAAGTAGAAATGAAAATGGAGAGATCACAAAAGACAACACAGAAATACAAAGGATCATAAGAGACTATTATCAGCAATTATATGCCAATAAAATGGACAACGTGGAAGAAATGGACAAATTCTTAGAAAAGTACAACTTTCCAAAACTGGACCAGGAAGAAACAGGAAATCTTAACAGACCCATCACAAGCACGGAAATTGAAACTGTAATCAGAAATCTTCCAGAAAACAAAAGCCCAGGTCCAGACGGCGTCACAGCTGAATTCTACCAAAAGTTTAGAGAAGAGCTAACACCTCTCCTGCTCAAACTCTTCCAGAAAATTGCAGAGGAAGGTAAACTTCCAAACTCATTCTATGAGGCCACCATCACCCTAATACCAAAACCTGACAAAGATGCCACAAAAAAAGAAAACTACAGGCCAATATCACTGATGAACATAGATGCAAAAATCCTTAACAAAATTCTAGCAATCAGAATCCAACAACACATTAAAGAGATCATAAGCCATGACCAAGTGGGCTTTAATCCCAGGGATGCAAGGATTCTTCAATATCTGCAAATCAATCAATGTAATACACCACATTAACAAATTGAAAAACAAAAACCATATGATTCTCTCAATAGGTGCAGAGAAAGCCTTTGACAAAATTCAACATCCATTTATGATAAAAACTCTCCAGAAAACAGGAATAGAAGGAACATACCTCAACATAATAAAAGCTATGTATGACAAACCCACAGCAAACATTATACTCAATGGTGAAAAATTGAAAGCATTTCTTCTAAAGTCAGGAACAAGACAAGGGTGCCCACTTTCACCATTACTATTCAACATAGTTTTGGAAGTTTTGGCCACAGCAATCAGAGCAGAAAAGAAATAAAAGGAATCCAAATTGGAAAAGAAGAAGTAAAGCTCTCACTATTTGCAGATCACATGATCCTCTACATAGAAAACCCTAAAGACTCCACCAGAAAATTACTAGAACTAATCAATGATTATAGTAAAGTTGCAGGATATAAAATCAACACACAGAAATCCCTTGCATTCCTATACACTAATAATGAGAAAACAGAAAGAGAAATTAAGGAAACAATTCCATTCACCATTGCAACAGAAAGAATAAAATACTTAGGAATATATCTACCTAAAGAAACTAAAGACCTATATATAGAAAACTATAAAACACTGGTGAAAGAAATCAAAGAGGACACTAATAGATGGAGAAATATACCATGTTCATGGATTGGAAGAATCAATATAGTGAAAATGAGTATACTACCCAAAGCAATTTATAGATTCAATGCAATCCCCATCAAGCTACCAATGGTATTCTTCACAGAGCTAGAACAAATAATTTCCCAATTTGTATGGAAATACAAAAAACCTCGAATAGCCAAAGCGATCTTGAGAAAGAAGAATGGAACTGGAGGAATCAACCTACCTGACTTCAGGCTCTACTACAAAGCCACAGTCATCAAGACAGTATGGTACTGGCACAAGGACAGAAATATAGATCAATGGAACAAAATAGAAAGCCCAGAGATAAATCCACACATATATGGACATCTTATTTTTGACAAAGGAGGCAAGAATATACAATGGATTAAAGATAATCTCTTTAACAAGTGGTGCTGGGAAAACTGGTCAACCACTTGTAAAAGAATGAAACTAGAACACTTTCTAACACCATACAGAAAAATAAACTCAAAATGGATTGAAGATCTCAACGTAAGACCAGAAACTATAAAACTCCTAGAGGAGAACATAGGCAAAACACTCTCTGACATACATCACAGCAGGATCCTCTATGACCCACCTCCCAGAATATTGGAAATAAAAGTGAAAATAAACAAATGGGACCTAATTAAACTTAAAAGCTTCTGCACAACAAAGGAAACTATTAGCAAGGTGAAAAGGCAGCCTTCAGAATGGGAGAAGATAATAGCAAATGAAGCAACTGACAAACAACTAATCTCAAAAATATACAAGCAACTCCTACAGCTCAACTCCAGAAAAATAAATGACCCAATCAAAAAATGGGCCAAAGAACTAAATAGACATTTCTCCAAAGAAGACATACAGATGGCTAACAAACACATGAAAAGATGCTCAACATCACTCATTATCAGAGAAATGCAAATCAAAACCACAATGAGGTACCATTTCACGCCAGTCAGAATGGCTGTGATCCAAAAGTCTACAAGTAATAAATGCTGGAGAGGGTGTGGAGAAAAGGGAACCCTTTTACAGTGTTGGTGGGAATGCAATCTAGTACAGCCACTATGGAGAACAGTGTGGAGATTCCTTAAAAAACTGGAAATAGACCTGCCTTATGATCCAGCAATCCCACTGCTGGGCATACACACTGAGGAAACCAGAAGGGAAAGAGACACGTGTACCCCAATGTTCATCGCAGCACTGTTTATAATAGCCAGGACATGGAAGCAACCTAGATGTCCATCAGCAGATGAATGGATAAGAAAGCTGTGGTACATATACACAGGGAGTATTACTCAGCCATTAAAAAGAATACATTTGAATCAGTTCTAATGAGGTGGATGAAACTGGAACCTATTATACAGAGTGAAGTAAGCCAGAAAGAAAAACACGAATACAGTATACTAACACATATATATGGAATTTATAAAGATGGTAACAATAACCCTGCGTACGAGACAGCAAAAGAGACACTGATCTATAGATCAGTCTTATGGACTCTGTGGAAGAGGGAGAGGGTGGGGAGATTTGGGAGAATGGCATTGAAACATGTATAATATCATGTATGAAACGAGTCGCCAGTCCGGGTTCGATGCACGATACTGGATGCTTGGGGCTGGTGCACTGGGACGACCCAGAGGAAGGGTATGGGGAGGGAGGAGGGAGGAGGGTTTAGGATGGGGAACACGGGTATACCTGTGGCAGATTCATTTCGATGTTTGGCAAAACTAATACAATATTGTAAAGCTTAAAAATAAAATAAAATAAAATAAAAATAAAAAAATAAATAAAATTTTGCCTCTTTGCTTGATAGTAGGTCATTGTTCTAATTCGTATTACAAAATTTCTGAGTTTTTAAATAATATGACTTCCCATTTGTCCACTAGCACAAGTCCAAACAATGTCTCCCCACACTTTAACTTATCAGTGAGTTGGGAAGTAATGCTATTTTTAATAAGTTATCCTATTCTTCCCTGAAACAATAATATTATAAATTCAAAAGGTAAGTAAATACTGGGAAGTTGTATATAATGTGAAAGTCCGAGTTGGAAATTAGGTACAAATTTGAGACAAAATATTTAGCAGGGCTTTTGCTCTTATTAATTTCCTGTTTCCTAAATATTGAGTGAATATTCACTCTGATATTATTTACTGTCATTTACATATGACTCAGATTGTTCTTATGAAAAAACAGAATGGGTGTTAACTTGTGAAGTATTATAAAGAACTCTAAAAGCCCTTAGCTGAATATTTTTTCTACTCTATTTAAAGACTTTTATTGATGTCTTAAATTCCACCAGTGAATCTTCAAATCTAGTGCAAAATTAAAAATGGGCAGAAGAACTAACTAGGTTTTTCTCCAAGGAAAAAATACAAATGGCCAATTAAGCTCATGAAACGATGCTCAATATCACTAATTAGGGAAATGCAAATCAAAACTACAATCAGATACTACCGCACATTAGTCAGAATCATCATTAAAAATTCCACAAATAATAAGTGCTGGAGAGGGTGTGAAGAAAAGGAACCCTGTTACACTGTTGATGGGAACGTAAGTTGATACAGCCACTATGGAAAACAGTATGAAGGTTCGTTAGAAAGCTAAAAATAGAATTATGATCTGATCCAGCTGGAGAAGGGATAGTCTACCCATTCCAGTATTCTTGGGCTTCTCTGGTGGTTCAGACAGTAAAGAATCCACCTGCAACGTGGGAGACCTGGGTTTGACCCCTGGGTTGGGAAGATCCCCTGGAGGAAGGCCAGCAACCCACTCCAGTATTCTTGCCTGGGAAATCCCATGGACAGAGGAGCCTGGCAGATTGGAGCCCATGGTGGTCACAAGAATCCCCATGGACACAGGAGCCTGGTGAGCTACAGTCCATGGGTTCACAGAGTTGGACACGACCAAAGTTACTAAGCAGCAGCAGCAGCAGCAATGATCCAGCAATCCCACTCCTGGGCATATATCCAGACAACACTAATCCATAAAGATACATCCACCCTTTGTTTATACCAGCATTACTTACAATAGCCAAGACATGGAAATTACCTAATTGTCCACTGATAAATGAATAGATCAAGAAGATGGAGTACATATATACAATGGAATACTACTCAGACATAAAAAAGAATGAAATAATATAATTTTTAGCAAAATGGATGCAACTACAGATTATCATTCTAAATGAAGTAAGTCAGAGAGAGCAATACAAATATCATATGATAACACTTATATGTGTAATCTGAAATATGACATAAATGAACCTATCTACAAAGTAGAAACAGACTAAGAGACATAGGGAACAGACTTGTGGTTGCCAGTGGGGAGCGCACTGGGAGAGAGAATAAGAGGTTGGGTTAGCAGATGAAAGCTATTACATATTGCATGGATAAGCAACAAGGTCCCACTGTAGCAAAGAGAACTATATTCAGTATCCTATGATACACCACAATGGAAAGGAAGATTAAAAAATAATATATAGATATGTATAACTGAATCACATTGCTGTATAGCAGAAATTAACACAACATTGTAAATTAACTATACTTTAATAAAAATGTTTTTCTATTCAAAGTATATATCATAGGAAATAATATATGCAAAATTTAGCATTTATGACAACCTAATACAAATGACATTGTGACATTCTTTCTCTAAAGTCAACTGGTTAGAAATAATTAAATGTGGTATCTCAGAGAAGTAATTTTTAATTGCTGCTTCATGGGAACTGAAAAGTTTCACAATGTGTCTCAGGACCTCAACAAGGATATTTCTACTTGTATTATATTTCTTCTAAAACTTTTGTATGGACATTTGAAAAGTCATTGGATTTGAAGAAGGAACATAAGTTATGAAATTTGTGTAATACTAATGGAAGAAAAAGCACCCATGGGAAGGTGTATAGAAAAGGAAGGTAGGGGCGAGAAGACCTCAACAAACAAGGGAGCTTCTGACAAAAATACCATTCATGGACTAGCAGAATGCTTTATCCACCAACATGGTATTCCACATAGCAGTGCTTCTTTCTGATCATGGAACTCACTTTATAGTAAAAAAAAAAAAAAAAAAAGACTCAATTACAGAGCCAACTAGGTGGCAATACCATGTGGGGCTGGAAAAATGTCCTCCAAGGTGGTGTATATGCTCTAAATACTAGCATAGTCAAGAATCAGGTATCCAAGAATCAAGGGGATGTAAGTCAGTGTTACTACTCACTTTTAGCCCTCAGATTCAATGGCAAAATTTTTGCTCCCTTTTCCTACAACCATAGGCGCTGCTGGTCTAGGTATATTTGCTCCAAAAGAAGGAATGCTTCTACCATAAGACACAATAGTGATTCCCCTGAACTGGGAAGTTAAGATGTCCACCCAGCCACTTTGAGTGCCTAATGTTTTTTAATCAATAGGCAGAGAAGAGAGTTACCATACTGGTTTGGATGATTAATCCTGATCATCAAAGGGAAACTTGGCTGCTACTACACATTTGAGGTAAGTAAGACTGTCTGGAATACAGGAAATCCCTTAAGGCATCTCTTAATACCACCATGGTCTAGGATTAAAGTCCTATGGAAAGCTATAAGAATCAAGTTCAGGCAAGGAACAGTGGTTAGGAGATGACTTCCAAGGGGACAAGGGCACTCTTTCGAGGTCATAGAAATACTCTATATCACAATTGTGATGGTGGCTATACAATTATACACAACCGTTGAAACACACAAAGTTGTACACTTCAAATTGGTGAAATATATTTCATATAAATCCTTGGTGGCTCAATTGGTAAAGAATCTGCCTCCAAGATAGGAGACCTGAGTTCAATCCCTAGGTCAGGAAAATCCCCTGGAGAAGGGAATGGCAACTCACTCCAGTATTCTTGCCTGGAGAATTCCATGGACAGAGGAACCTGGTGGGCTACTGTCTATGGGGTCGCAAAAGAGTCTGAGTGATCAACACATACTTTACCTCAATACGGTTTAAATAAACAACAACAACTTTTCTTTGATAATAAACATCCATAAACAATGCTGAAAAATAAATAGGAGACAGGGATAACATACTTGCAATACATATAGTCTATAAAGTATTAATATATGTATTTCAACTGCAAAAGAAAAAACCTCTTATAAACACATTTATTTATTCATTCTTTCATTCAACAGTCTTTGGGCATATGCAATTCATCATACAGTTTCAGAAGCTGGGGCTAATACCAGAGGAAAATAAAAAAACATGAGTAAAAACACAAAAGCAAGAACAGAAACCTGCAATTATGGAGTTTGTAGTTTATTTAAAGGGGACAGAAAATTAAATAAGTAAAATAAATGCCACAATCTTGACTATAATAAGACGCAGAGCTATGTTTGGTTAATCTATTGTGACGATAAGTATTTTTATGGAATAGATTTCTGTATTAGCCTCATTTATAGTTCAAGTTTTCTATCTCTACTGGGTTTTTCCCCCTCATTCTCATCATTTTTAACTTGTATTGTTTCTAAGCTGAAAGTTAGAAAATAGATAAATCAATCAATTAAAAATGCAACACATTGTTAAAAATTGGACTCTTTCTAATTAGTTTCAATTAAGTCCCAAAGGCTAAAGATGTAGCAAGTATCCCCAGGTTCTCAAGTGAAAGAGTAGACTATTAGGTAAAAAATGCCAAGGGGGTATCTAAAAAAAACCAATATCGTGATCATCAGCCTAACATTTATCTCAAAAGTATAAAATGGTTGATTTGAAGTGACCTGCTCCGACTCCGTATCTGACTCCTTGTGACATGGGCTGTAGCCTACAGGCTTCTCTGTCCACAGGATTTTCCAGGCAAGAATATGGGAGTAGGTTGCCATTTCCCCCTCCAGGGAATCTTCTTGACCCAGGATTTGCACCCATGTCTCCTGCAAGTTTCCTACTTTGCAGGTAGATTCTTTGCCACTGAGCCACTTGGGAAACCCTAAAGAAGCAGCCTAAGGGTCACTTAAAACCGTACCCAATAAAGAAAAGCTTCCTAACAGAGGCAAGGCTACCTCAGCAGAAAGATTTTATAGGCACCAAGCAAGGGAATTATTTTGAGAAATAATTTGATGTGCTTAAGCATTCACTCTCCTCCAGCATAGGGAGAGAACTCTTGTCTCATACCTCATGCCAAGGAAGAGGGTTTACATGTCATTACTCTGACAGCTTGATATGTGTCTCATGGAGCTTCATGGGGCAGAGGGACTAGTTTTCAATTCAGTGTTTGAGAGAAATGAAAATGAAAGCCTCTGACTGGGCTACCTCAGAAGCAGTAAAATTCACAGAAGTGATGACTGTCAGATCAAGCCACTACGCAACTGGAGGCTCTGCAGAGGTGTGTATTTCCTATGGACTGAATGGGGTCCTTGTGTGGATGAACCAGCATAGAAGCCACAAAATGCTGGCAGGTAGTAAAACTGGCCAGCTGGAAGAGACATAAGGTATAGAGATGGTTTTACTTGCTAGATTAGTCATATTCTAAAGTTAGTGTACTCTGGCAGGTATTCAAAACTGACTGTTTATATCATGTTGTGCTTTCATAGGTTCCTCAAAGACCCTCCTACTGAGAACAACTAACTGCAACTCCCTAAATGAGGACAAAGCCATTCCATCAGCCAGCTGCTACCACCCTCCTTAGCACCTGCATCCTGCAGCACTCTGCAGGCCTCCCTCCACTCAGACCTCAGGGCTGCTGTGCGAAGCCCTTGGATGGGGTCAATTCAAATTGATCCAGGACCACCACTCCAAAATCAGCCCTTTAATATAGTTTGTATGATTGAAACTAGCTTTTGAACCATCTCCACTGAAATTCCTGCATATTTGTCCTTATAACTCACTTAAGAATATGAGAGAAGATACCACCCATAGGTTTGTTTTCAGCTAAAGCTGAGGCAGAAAGAATTCTACTTTTAAACTGTGTTAATAAACAAACAAATTAGGATATTTAAAATGTCAGTGAAGAAGTGAGTTACCACCATAGAGACACTAAGAAAGAAAAACCCAACAAAGCTTGGATATGGCAGAAAAGGATAATTAAGAGTCAAGTATGATTTTAAGGGTTAAGTTTGGGTGTTAGAGGAAATGATGCTGAGATTTCTCTGCAAGATTATCACTAAAATGCAGTGAAGAATTTAAAAGTTAATGACATATAAAAACAAGGAGAATGGGACAGAAGACAATAATAAATGCTATGGTCATTCAGCAAAAGGTGGAGGTTCCCTATCCAATGTTTGGTTTGGATGTTGAGACTGATGACACTACATACACACCAAGAAAGAATGAGAAAATTTATTACTTACATAACTGAATTCTCTGGGGAGATCAGGGTAGGCCTCTCAACAAGGTCAGAAATGGTTTGAGAGAGCAAGGAAAGGATACTGACCTAGGTTTTTACTGGGGTTAGGGTGTGGAAGCAGAAGCAGAGTTCTCACACGTGGGCAGAGACTTGGAGGTCTGACTCTTCTTCTGGTACCACAAAGAGGAAGCAAGCACCCAGGCCTCCTTCCAGTTTGCTGAGATATAGGATACAAGAGGTACAGGAAGGAATGATGTTTTAAAACTGTCAGCAGTCAATAATCAAACATATTCAAAAATTTTTTGAAACAGAGAGAACACTTGGAAGAATGACGAAGAGTTGAGGAGGGAAAACAAAGCCATTCTCAAGCAGAGACAGCAAATTCTAAATAAAAGTGAGGGAATTTGTAATACAGAAATTCTAAGAGTAACATAGGTAGGAATATTAGGCTGGAGTAGGTTTCATACATTTTAGTAACAAATTATGGGAGCCAAGGATAAATGAGGTGAAAATTTCAAAATACAGATGGAAAATGATTTCTCAATAACTAATCATATGTGATTATTATGAGAATGCACTGGTCATAGTAAACACCCTCTTCCAACAACACAAGAGAAGACTCTACACATGGACATCACCAGATGGTCAACACTGAAATCAGATTGATTATAGTCTTTGCAGCCAAAGATGGAGAAGCTCTATACAATCAGCAAAAGCAAGATGGGGAGCTGACTGTGGCGCAGATCATGAACTCCTTATTGCCAAATTCAGACTTAAATTGAAGAAAGTAAGGAAAACCACCAGACCATTCAGTGGTTTTGACCTAAATCAAATCCCTTATGATTATACAGTGGAAGTGAGAAATAGATTTAAGGGACTAGATCTGATAGACAGAGTGCTTGATGAACTATGGACAGAGGCTCGGAACATTGTATAGGAGACAGGGATCAAGACCATCCCCAAGAAAAAAGAAATGCAAAAAAGCAAAATGGCTGTCTGGGGAGGCTTACAAATAGCTGTGAAAAGAAGAGAAGTGAAAAGCAAAGGAGAAAAGGAAAGATATAACCATATGAATGCAGAGTTCCAAAGAATAGCAAGGAGAGACAAAAAAGCCTTCCTCAGCGATCAATGCAAAGGAATAGAGGAAAACAACAGAATGGGAAAGACTAGAGATCGCTTCAAGAATATTAGAGATACCAAGGGAACATTTTATGCAAAGATAGGCTCGATAAGGAAAGAAATGGTATGGATCTAACAGAAGCAGAAGATATTAAGAAGAGATGGCAAGAATACACAGAAGAACTGTACAAAAAAGATCTTCATGACCCAGATAATCATGATGGTGTGATCACTCACCAAGAGCAAGACATCCTGGAATGTAAAGTCAAGTGGGCCTTAGAAAGCATCACTACGAACAAAGCTAGTGGACGTGATGGAATCCCAGTTGAGCTCTTTCAAATCCTAAAAGATGATGTTGTGAAAGTGCTGCACTGAATATGCCAGCAAATTTGGAAAACTCAGCAGTGGCCACAGGACTGGAAAAGGTCAGCTTTCATTCCAATCCCAAAGAAAGGCAATGCCAAAGAAAGCTCAAACTACCACACAATTGCACTCATCTCACGCGGTAGTAAAGTAATGCTCAAAATTCTCCAAGCCAAGCTTCAGCAATATGTGAACCGTGAACTTCCTGATGTTCCAGCTGGTTTTAGAAAAGGCAGAGGAACCAGAGATCAAATTGCCAACATCCGCTGGATCATAGAAAAAGCAAGAGAGTTCCAGAAAAAGATCTACTTCTGCTTTATTGACTATGCCAAAGCCTTTGACTGTGGGGATCACAACAAACTGTGGGAAATTCTTCAAGAGATGGGAATACCAGTCCACCTGACCTGCCTCTTGAGAAACCTATATGCAGATCAGGAAGCAACAGTTAGAACTGGACATGGAACAACAGACTGGTTCCAAATAGGAAAGGAGTACGTCAAGGCTGTATATTTTCACCCTACTTATTTAACTTATATGCAGAGCACATCATGAGAAATGCTGGGCTGGAAGAAGCACAAGCTGGAATCAAGATTGCCAGGAGAAATATCAATAACCTCAGATATGCAGACACCACTCTTATGGCAAAAATGAAGAGGAACTAAAAAGCCTTTTGTTGAAAGTGCAAGAGGAGAGTGAAAAAGTTGACTTAAAGCTCAACATTCAGAAAACTAAGATCATGGCATCTAGTCCCATCACTTTATGAGAAATAGATGGGGAAAGAGTGGAAACAGTGGCAGACTTTATTTTTTGGGGCTCCAAAATCACTGCAGATGGTGACTGCAGCCATGAAATTAAAGGACACTTACTCCTTGGAAGGAAAGTTATGACCAACCTAGATAGCATATTCAAAAGCAGAGACATTACTTTGCCAACAAAGGTCCGTCTAGTCAAGGCTATAGTTTTTCCAGTGGTCATGTATGGATGTGAGAGTTGGACTGTGAAGAAAGCTGAGCACCGAAGAATTGATGCTTTTGAACTGTGGTGTTGGAGAAGACTCTTGAGAGTCCCTTGGACTGCAAGGAGATCCGAACAGTCCATTCTGAAGGAGATGAGTCCTGGGGTTCATTGGAAGGACTGATGCTGAAGCTGAAACTCCAATACTTTGGCCACCTCATGTGAAGAGTTGACTCATTGGAAAAGACCCTGATGCTGGGAGGGATTGGGGGCAGGAGGAGAAGGGGATGACAGAGGATGAGATGGCTGGATGGCATCACTGACACGATGGACATGAGTTTGAGTAAACTCTGGGAGTTGGTAATGGACAGGGAGGCCTGGTGTGCTGTGATTCATGGGATCGCAAAGAGTCGGACACGACTGAGCGACTGAACTGAATTGAACTGAAACATATGTGAGAGCAGAATAAAAGTCATTTTTAGACATTCAAGGTAAAACAATTTATTTACTATGATGACTTTTTTTAGGAAATGACTAGCATATGTACTATGGTTGATCTAAATGAAAAAGAAAAAGTAGTCAAGGGAAAATATTGGTTTGTAACCCAGAAAAGCAACAAATTTTGACTAGAGCTGAAAGAAGTACTCCAAAAAATAAAAGAGGAGGAAAAACAAGGACAGGGAAGAGAGAGGAGGAGGAGAAAAAGGGAAGAAAGGAAGACAAGGAAACAAGGAAGGAATTTGAGGTAAAAACCAAGACTGATGTGCTTGCACATTTTCCAGTTATTTGACATAATTTAACCTTGGAGTACAGAATGAAGCAGGGCAAAGGCTAATTGAGTTTTGCCAAGACAACTCACTGGTACACCAAACACCCTCTTCCAGCAACAGAAGAGAATAGACTTTACACATGGACATCACCAGATGGTCAACACTCAAATAAGATTGATTATAGTCTTTGCAGCCAAAGATGGTGAAGTCGTCATCATACAGTCAGTGAAAACAAGACCTGGAGCTGACTGTGGCTCAGATCATGAACTCCTTATTGCCAAATTCAGACTTAAATTGAAGAAAGTAGGGAAAACCACTAGACCATTCAGGTATGACCTAAATCAAACCCCTTAAGATTAAACAGTGGAAGTGAGAAATAGATTTAAGGGACTAGATCTGATAGACAGAGTGCCTGATGAACTATGGATGGAGGTTCATGGCATTGTATAGGAGACTGGAATCAAGACCATCCCCAAGAAAAAGAAATGCAAAAAAAGCAAAGTGGCTCTCTGAGAAGGCCTTACAAGTAGCTGTGAAAAGAAGAGAAGCAAAAAGCAAAGGATAAAAGGAAATATATACCCATGTGAATGCAGAGTTCCAAAGAATAGCAAGGAGAGATAAGAAAGCCTTCCTCAGTGATCAGTGCAAAGAAATAGAGAAAAATAATAGAATGGGAAAGACTAGAGATCTAAATTTGCCTGTTACTTGACTTCTTACTTTTGCATTCCCGTCCTCTGTGATGAAATGACATCTTTTTTGGGTGTTAGTTCCATGGGTGTTAGTTCTAAAAGGTCTTGTAGGTCTTCATAGAACTGTTCAACTTCAGCTTCTTCAGCGTTACTGGTTGGGGCATAGGCTTGGATCACCATGATATTGAATGGTTTGCCTTGGAAATGAAGAACTATACAAAAAAGATCTTCACGACCCAGATAATCATGATGGCGAGATCACTCACCTAGAGCCAGACACCCTGGAATGTGAAGTCAAGTGGGCCTTAGGAAGCATAACAACAAACAAAGCTAGTGGAGATGATGGAAATCCAGTTGAGCTACTTCAAATCCTAAAAGATGATGCTGTGAAAGTGTTGCACTCAATATGCCAGCAAATTTGGAAAACTTGGCAGAGGCCACAGGACTGGAAAAGGTCAGTTTTTATTTCAATTCCAAAGAAAGGTAATGTCAAAGAATACTCAAACTACTGTACAATTGTACTCATCTCACACGCTAGCAAAGTAATGCTCAAAATTCTCCAAGCCAGGCTTCAGCATTATGTGAACCGTGAACTTACAGATGTTCAAGCTGGTTTTAGAAAAGGCAGAGGAATCAGAGATCAAGTTGCCAACATCTGCTGATTCATCGAAAAAGCAAGAGAGTGCCAGAAAAACATCTGCTTCTGCTTTATTGACTATGCCAAAGCCTTTGACTGTGTGGATCACAATAAACTGTGGAAAACTCTGAAAGAGATGGGAATACCAGACCACCTGACCTGCCTCCTGAGAAATCTGTATGCAGGTCAAGAAGCAACAGTTAGAATTGGACATGGAACAATAGACTGGTTCACATAGGAAAAGGAATATGTCAAGGCTGTATATTGTCACCTTGCTTATTTAACTTCTATGCAGAGTACATCATGAGAAACACTGGGCTGGTTGGGCACAAGTTGGAATCAAGATTGCCGGGAGAAATATCAGTAACCTCCGATATGCAGATGACTCCACCCTTATGGCAGAAAGTGAAGAAGAACTAAACAGCCTCTTGATGAAAGTGAAAGAGGAGAGTGAAAAAGTTGGCTTAAAGCTCAACATTAGGAAACTAAGATCATGGCATCTGGTCCCATCACTTCATGGGAAATAGATGGGGAAACAGTGGAAACAGTGGCAGACTTTATTTTTGATGACTCCAAAATTATTGCAGATGGTAACTGCAGCTATGAAGTTAAACGACACTTACTCTTTGAAAGGAAAGTTATGACCAACCTGGACAGCATATTAAAAAGAGACATTACTTTGCCAACAAAGGTCCGTCTAGTCAAGGCTATGGTTTTTCCAGTGGTCATGTATGGATGTGAAAGTTGGACTATAAAGAAAGCTGAGAGCTGAAGAATTGATGTTTTTGAACTGTGGTGTTGGAGAAGACTCTTGAGAGTCCCTTGGACTGCAAGGAGATCCAACCAGTCCATCCTAAAGGAGATCAGTCCTGATTGTTGGTTGGAAGGACTGATGTTGAAACTGAAACTCCAGTACTTTGCCCAGCTGAGCAAAGAGCTGACTCATTGGAAAAGACCTTGATGCTGGGAAAGATTGAAAGCAGGAGAGGAAGGGGATAACAAAGAATGAGATGATTGGTTGGCATCACCAACTCAACGGACATGAGTTTGAGTAAACCTCAGGAGTTGATGATGGACAGGGAGGCCTGGCATGCTGCAGTTCATAGGGTCCCAAAGAGTCAGACATGACTGAGCGACTGAACTGAACTGAACCAAACTAAAGTAGAACACATGGGGAAATAGTGATATTACAAAGAAAACTAAAAAAAAGAAAATTAAGGAATTGTTATCAACAGGAAAAAGTTCCATGAGATAGGAACTATAACAGTGAATGACACGGTCTAATAGCAATATAAACATTGACTCTTGATTTAACCAAAAATTAATGCAATTATAAAGAAAACACTGGAAGGATCAGAAGTAGGAGTATGCTATAAGAATGGTAATTCTCAGCTACCATGTTAGTCAATATAAAAATGCATCATTTAAATAGCCCAATAGAAATATGAATGTAAATGATATATAAAAATATTAAAAAGTGATTTGATGAGAGCAGAAAGACACACAAATTTAATCTCTTTAGGATCCTTTGACACTTTAATCATAGGCATGTATTACTCTGAAGAAAATGATTTTCAACAATTAGAAATGTAAAGTCAAATGAACATGAAAGGAAAGAACAGCTTTGTTTTTTAAACTGGTGGAGTTTGAAATGATGGCATGATATAGTCTTCAATTATTATCTGTTGACTTAGTATTAGAGCTAATAGAATCAGTTCATGGTCAGTCACTCAATCATATCTGACTCTTTGTGACCCTAGGGACTGTAGTCCACCAGACCTTGTACATGGAATTTTCCAAGCTAGAATACTGGAGTGGATTGCCATTTCATACTCCAGGGAATGAATCCTCCTGACCCAGGGATTGAACCCATCTCCTGCACTGGCTGGTTGATTCTTTACCACTGCACCACCTGGAAAGCCTAGCTGAGTCTCCCACATTGTAGGCAGACTCTTTACCAAGTGAGCCACCAGGGAACCTTATGATGGAATCACAGTAGAGATCAAATACTAGAGTCTTAGATTAGAAACAATACTTCAATCAGAGAAGCCAGTTATTCAAGGAACAGTTTCATTTTATGTACAAAAACCAGTAACACAGATTGAAAGACAAAAAAGAATATGCCATTAAATTATAGAGATTGAATTCATCTTCAAATAAAAAATTTTATATTCCTTTTTTTCACAGGTTTCTGTTTTTCTGGAGTTTCAATAATTCCATACCTCCTGTCACTATAAAAAGAATATTCATTAAAAAAATTAAAAAGTTCATATCCCAAGAAGATACCATTAGCAAGAATAATTTCAACAAGCAGAAGCAAATGCCCAAGAAGCTTGTAGGTATTATTCCTGTTACAACTGCAATGTAAGTGGGGTAGATAACTGTTATGTTCCTATTAAAGTAACCATATATAATAGCTAAATTTAAGTAGTGAAAGTTATACTATTTAACGATTATATCTATTTTTTCCATTGGCTAGGACAAGAGATTGAAACAACATATTATAAATTTTCCTTAAGATTAAAAACACTAATGCCATGTTCTCCCATGGGAAGTGAACATTAACAGAAATCATAATGTCAAAATAAATATGTTTTAACGCTATTTCCTTCCATAAGCTTATAAAACACTAATCAAAAAAAAAATGAAATCAAGACAGAGGCAATGTATTCTTTTTGCTGTATACTCAGTGATCTAAACACCACAATGTCCTACATACACAAATATCAGGGAAGTGTTAGTAAATACACACAGATTGAAATCATGGTGCTCTTTGTTCCTGAACGAAATGGTCCCGCAGAAAAAGCATAGGATGCAGCACAATATAAGGGCATCTGTTACACATAAAGTGAGCAAAAACAAACTAGCATTTTCTACATGCATAATGAGGAAACCTGCATAGGTTAGAGGACCTTCTATGCTCATTTAGAAGTCAGGCAAGTTGTCTGTGATGCATTTTCGAATAATTTGGAGAACACCTAAGTTCAATACAGGATATGCTCATTAGTGTTGTCTTTGTTGGCACTGACAGTTTTTCATGGTCACATAACAGTATCTTTGCTTTAGATTTTCTTTAAATAAGAGAGTTTTAAGTGCATTTAGATAGTACATATTGTAAGCTGTTTACCTATACTAAATTTAAGAGTTTTTTTTTTTTCCTTTGAAGACTACAGAGTGTAAATCAGGTTCTTCACGATTGAATATAAGCTGTTCTTCAAAGAATGAGGAAGAAGAAAAGAAAAAGCCCAAGTGAATAAAACATTGAAACTCTTCTCCTTTGAAAATAAATTCTAAAATGATGCAGAATGTGAAATAGCTTTTAACATAGGTGATACAAGTTTATAGTTATAAACAAAAAGTAGTCCTTTATGAAATAAAGCTTACAAGGACATGTGGATGTTTTCCCGTTAAAAACTGAGAAGCTGGTAGAGATGGTGTTTTGGTAGGAAAATAAGTGACTGCTGGATCAGCCTTCTGCCTCATATGCTGTAGTGTTTTAGATCCCTGAGTATACAGAAGAAAATATTCAAACAAAATATTGTTGTTCTTTAATTTTATTTGTGGAATCTGAAATTAACCAAATTTAAAATAAATTACTAAACTGCGGGGCAGGGAGGGAAGCAATGACCCCACTGAAATCCTTGTGAGGATTTCAGAATGAGGAGACACTCACATCCCTTCCATTCTCTCACACTACCCAGGAAAATTGTCACATAGAATCAATAAATATTATCACAAGAATTTGATTATTATGAACATATACTTGGTATCTTAAAATCCTACAGGCCTTTTAATGTTTAAAGAGAGACAAAAATGCAGGGAATGCCCATCTTCTGGTCACAGAAAGAAAAAAATAAGAAAATGTGAAGAATGACTATGTAAATACATAAAAACTTTTTAGAAAGCATATTTCTAATTACTCCCTTAGAGCAAATACCGCACATTGAAATTAGATTTAGATAAAGATACCTTCAAGTCTTAAAAGCTTTAGAAATAATCTGCTCAATTATACTCCACTAGCAGTTTCTTTTTCCACACTTGCAGAATTATTTTCAATTTATGTTTCCAGATTTATTAGGAAAAATATGATGCTGCACATTTAACTTTTTATTAACACTGATCATTTTAATATGTTTACTTCTTTTTTATTTCTTCTTTTTAAGTTATATATCCATACCCAATTTTATTTATTGGTAATACTTTTCTATATTGATGATTACACTTTGTAGCATGCTACAATTTTCACATGCTTTCAATCTTGATTGACTTCTAACTGATCAAGTTACTTTGGTAATAATACTGTTACTTGCATATATTTATTAAAAGAAAAAAGAAAATTCAAAGTCAGTGTTCAAATAAAACACCATACAATGCTAGTTTTCTTTCTGAGTTGTGTTCTATGTCACAAATGAAAGAAGAAACATTAAGCTAAAAATTCTATTAAAGGACAGAACTAGACATGACATCATTCTTTTCAAGCAATTAACTAGAGTCCCATCTTGTAATTTTTTTAGCACTCTTTCTGATTAAATTGGTTAAAGTATTTGAGTCCAATTCATTTGCCTTGGTATATGATAATTTTTCTCAGAGTACTATAAATATGACAAAAATAACTTTCATTTTTTACAATTTTTTCCAAATTATCCTAAATATGATACTAATAATTCACAAGTTAACAGTGCCACTGTTCATGAATTATGTTGCTTAGCTAATTGGAATCTTTTAGAGGAATATTAATCATTTTCATGCTTGTAGTCCTAGATTAGATACTTTATATATCTATGTGCCACAAAGCACTATCCTAGACTTCCAGGCAGCTAGAATTCTGGGAATATAAGTTAATTCTGCAAAATCCTCACTTTAAAATGCTGGAGTTTTGAACATTTAGACAAGTATAATTTTGCTTCATGAATATTCATATTGCCTTGCTTATTTCTTTAATTTGGATAAGAATCTATTTGCCAGTGCTATAATTTTATTCACTAACATTTTTACAACTGGATAGGGGATGCTAGCAATAGGTAATGAGACACATACAAAGATTAGGTATCTGATCTATCATCACAGAGAACTGCAGCTTCAGTAGTAGAACCCAAGTGTCTTCTTAATACCACTCTGAATTTTAGCTGATTGCTCATGTTCCCATTCAATGTACTATTAAAAAACACATTACCACT
This sequence comes from Bubalus kerabau, assembly GCF_029407905.1. Lineage (NCBI taxonomy): Eukaryota > Metazoa > Chordata > Mammalia > Artiodactyla > Bovidae > Bubalus > Bubalus kerabau. The sequence continues at coordinate 44,664,121 of NC_073631.1, forward strand.
ATTATTGCTCCATCTATCATTTTATATAGATATGAAACAGAAAACTGTTTTTCTTAAGGAAAAAGGAGGTATCAGTGATTCACAGAACTATTGTTACCAAGGCTACTGCCCCAGAATTATATCCCTGCCCCTCCCTCAAATAGAAACCAATTACTCTTATCTAGGTTTCAGGAGGAAGCTGCAAGAACCCTTAGAACCAACTAGATCTAAGATGGTGGAGGATTTGAATTCCAGTAGACTTTGAGCCTTGTGGTTTGCTCATTATAAAGCATGCTAAATGACACACCCACCAGCACCATGACAGTTGGCAATTGCTATGACAACAACCAAGAAAAGCCTAAATAAGACTGAAAAGGAGAGTTGCACCAGTTCAGGGTCCAAGCCACATCCCTGTTTTCAGATAACTCATGAATATTCCTCCCTCTCTTTCTAGTTCCCTCCCTTTTACCTTGTTGCTGTTCAGTTGCTGTCATGTCTGACTCTGTGTGACCCCATGGACTGCAGCACACCAGGCTTCCCCGTCCTTCACTATCTCCTGGAGTTTGCTCAAACCCATGCTTACTGAGTCAGTGATGCCATCCAGCCATCTCATCCTCTTTAGTTCCCTTGTCCTCCTGCCTTTAATCTTTCCCAGCATCAGGGTCTTTTCCTATAATCCTGTATATTTGGTGTCTCGGCCCAAATTGGGTTGAGAAGTTGATCTGGGAGCTAGGTTCCTGCTTTTCCATTCTTTGGCCATTGAATAAAGCTTGTGCTGTTCCAGTTTCAGCATCGGTTTTGTTATTGGCTAAGTGAATATGGTTAAAAAAAAAGAACCTCCCTGGATGAGACAGGGGGTCTTGGACAGGTTAAGACCCAGCTAAGGGTCCAGTTGACCAAAGTATCACTATTACAGAATTATTGCATGAATTTCTGATGTATTTTCTATTCTTCAATATTGGTAAATTACTCTATAGTCTGAATTTTCTGTATTGGGAGAAAGGGGGCATGAAAAATGGTGATAGCATCGTGTCCCAGTAAAATGTTGTATCTGAGGAAGTTACATTTAAGAACTGGTATAAAAATATAAAAATCTGATACCATTTTCCCCTATTGCAGAAACAAAGGAAAAATATATGGTGCTATATTTCTATCGTAGGAGAGAAGAGCAGAATAAAGGTAATTGGAACAGATGCTTTTGGGAAAACATAAACAATAAATGTTCAGACTGCAGACAATTCAACCACCTCACCCCACTGTCTGAACTGCCATGAACATTAGTGCTAAAAACAGGATGTTATCAGGATAACAACTCAAATGGAGAGGTGAGATCAAATAAGGAGCAAAGGCTTTAGAATAAATATTATCTCCTAAATGATTTAAAGGTAAGAAAAAATGTTTTCTTCCCTCCTTAATTCCTTTTTTTTTTTTTTATTATTTGCAATAATACCATCATCAGTCTCCCCATTGTAAGGCTATAGATTTTGAAGGCTGTTTTGAAGCAAGGGAGAAAATTAATTTAAAAAAATAGTAAATAGGGACCCACCACAGTCAAAAAATAAAATACATAAATAAATAAATACTTTTTAAAAACAGTAAATTGGGCAAAGAAAAAGAGGTAGCCAATTACCAAAATAAAGTAGACTCATAAACCACATTATCTGATATGCAAGTTTTGTTACATATTTTCTCCTTTATAAAGCCAACATAAACATGCTTCATAGTATTAGAAATTGAGAAAGGCAAGAATAATATCACAATATCCTGATCTAAAATAACTTTTTAATTTCCTTGTATTAATCTTATGCCACTGTTATTTTATAATTGCTATAGTCACAGAATGTGTACAATTTCCCATTCAACCTTTATATCTTCTAGGACAAGGTTATCCATTATATTATCTTCAGAATCAACATTTGGGATATGCAATATTTCTTCTCATTAGTATCTGGCTTTTTATATCTTGCCATGTTATTTAATTTGTTAGAATAATACTTCATTAAACATATGTAAGCATGTAACTTTAGATTATTTTCTGAAAAATAGATTTACTAGGTCTAAAAAGGTACACATATGTTATGGCTTTTGATGAATATTGATAAATTGGTTCCTGAAAATATTATGTTGATTTTGAGAGCTAGTAGCAGTGATTGGAATTTATTACACTTTTGCCATCATTCATATAATTTTTTAATTTTTTTTATTTTTTATTTTATTATTTAACTTCACAATATTATATTGGTTTTGCCATATATCAACATGAATTCGCCACAGGTATACATGTGTTCCCCATCCTGAACCCTCCTCCCTCCCCGTACTATCCCTCTGGGTCGTCCCAGTGCACCAGCCCCAAGTATCCAGGATTGTGCATTGAACCTGGACTGGAGACTCATTTCATATACGATATTACAAATGTTTCAATGCCATTCTCCCAAATCATCCCACCCTCTGCCTCTCCCACAGAGTCCAAAAGACTGTTCTATACATCAGTGTCTCTTTTGCCGTCTCGTATACAGGGTTATTGTTACCATCTTTCTAAATTCCATATATATGCATTAGTATACAGTATTGGTGTTTTTCTTTCTGGCTTACTTCACTCTGCATAATAGGCTCCAGTTTCATCCACCTCATTAGAACTGATTCAAATGTATTCTTTTTAATGGCTGAGTAATACTCCATTGTGTATATGTACCACTGCTTTCTTATCTATTCATCTGCTGATGGACATCTAGGTTGTTTCCACGTCCTGGCTATTATAAACAGTGCTGCGATGAACATTGGGGTACATGTGTCTCTTTCAATTCTGGTTTTCCTCAGTGTGTATGCCCAGCAGTGGGATTGCTGGGTAACAAAGAAGTTCTATGTCCAGTTTTTTAAGGAATCTCCACACTGTTCTCCATAGTGGCTGTACTAGTTTGCATTCCCACCAACAGTGGAAGAGGGTTCCCTTTTCTCCACACCCTCTCCAGCGTTTATTGCTTGTAGACTTTTGGATCGCAGCCATTCTGACTGGTGTGAAATGGTACCTCATAGTGGTTTTGATTTGCATTTCTCTGATAATGAGTGATGTTGAGCATCTTTTCATGTGTTTGTTAGCCATCTGTATGTCTTCTTTGGAGAAATGTCTGTTTAGTTCTTTGGCCCATTTTTTGATTGGATCGTTTATTTTTCTGGAATTGAGCTGCAGGAGTTGCTTGTATATTTTTGAGATTAGTTGTTTGTCAGTTGCTTCATTTGCTATTATTTTCTCCCATTCTGAAGGCTGTCTTTTCACGTTGTTTATAGTTTCCTTTGTTGTGCAGAAGCTTTTAAGTTTAATTAGGTCCCATTTGTTTATTTTTGCTTTTATTTCCAATATTCTGGGAGGTGGGTCAGAGAGGATCCTGCTGTGGTGTATGTCAGAGAGTGTTTTGCCTATGTTCTCCTCTAGGAGTTTTAAAGAAAGCAGGAGTAGCAATACTCATATCAGATAAAATAGACTTTAAAACAAAGGCTGTGAAAAGAGACAAAGACGGTCACCACATAATGATCAAAGGATCAATCCAAGAAGAAGATATAACAATTATAAATATATATGCACCCAACATAGGAGCACCGCAATATGTAAGACAAATGCTAACAAGTATGAAAGGGGAAATTAACAATAACACAATAATAGTGGGAGACTTTAATACCCCACTCACACCTATGGATAGATCAACTAAACAGAAAATTAACAAGGAAACACAAACTTTAAATGATACAATAGACCAGTTAGACCTAATTGATATCTATGGGGCATTTCACCCCAAAACAATGAATTTCACCTTTTTCTCAAGCACACATGGAACCTTCTCCAGGATAGATCACATCCTGGGCCATAAATCTAGCCTTGGTAAATTCAAAAAAATTGAAATCATTCCAACCATGTTTTCTGACCACAATGCAGTAAGATTAGATCTCAATTACAGGAGAAAAACTATTAAAAATTCCAACATATGGAGGCTGAACAACACGCTGCTGAATAACCAACAAATCACAGAAGAAATCAAAAAAGAAATCAAAATTTGCATAGAAACAAATGAAAATGAAAACACAACAACCTAAAACCTGTGGGACACTGTAAAAGCAGTGCTAAGGGGAAAGTTCATAGCAATACAGTCATACCTCAAGAAACAAGAAAAAGAGTCAAATAAATAACCTAACTCTACACCCAAAGCAACTAGAAAAGGAAGAAATGAAGAACCCCAGGGTTAGTAGAAGGAAAGAAATCTAAAAATTAGGGCAGAAATAAATGCAAAAGAAACAAAAGAGACCATAGCAAAAATCAACAAATCCAAAAGCTGGTTCTTTGAAAGGATAAATAAAATTGACAAGCCATTAGCCAGACTCATCAAGAAACAAAGGGAGAAAAATCAAATCAATGAAATTAGAAATGAAAATGGAAAGATCACAACAGACAACACAGAAATACAAAGGATCATAAGAGACTACTATCAGCAATTATATGCCAACAAAATGGACAACGTGGAAGAAATGGACAAATTCTTAGAAAAGTACAATTTTCCAAAACTGGACCAGGAAGAAATAGAAAATCTTAACAGACCCATCAAAAGCACAGAAATTGAAACTGTAATCAGAAATCTTCCAGCAAACAAAAGCCCAGGTCCAGGCGGCTTCACAGCTGAATTCTACCAAAAATTTAGAGAAGAGCTAACACCTATCCTGCTCAAACTCTTCCAGAAAATTGCAGAGGAAGGTAAACTTCCAAACTCATTCTATGAGGCCACCATCACCCTAATACCAAAACCTGACAAAGATGCCACAAAAAAAGGAAACTACAGGCCAATATCACTGATGAACATAGATGCAAAAATCCTTGACAAATTCTAGCAATCAGAATCCAACAACACATTAAAAAGATCATACACCATGACCAAGTGGGCTTTATCCCAGGGATGCAAGGATTCTTTAATATCCACAAATCAATCAATGTAATACACCACATTAACAAATTGAAAAATAAAAACCATATGATTATCTCAATAGATGCAGAGAAAGCCTTTGACAAAATTCAACATCCATTTATGATAAAAACTCTCCAGAAAGCAGGAATAGAAGGAACATACCTCAGCACATTAAAAGCTATATATGACAAACCCACAGCAAACATTATCCTCAATGGTGAAAAATTGAAAGCATTTCCCCTAAAGTCAGGAACAAGACAAGGGTGCCCACTTTCACCATTACTATTCAACATAGTTTTGGAAGTTTCGGCCACAGCAATCAGAGCAGAAAAAGAAATAAAAGGAATCCAAATTGGAAAAGAAGAATGAAAACTCTTACTTTTTGCAGATGACATGATCTTCTACATAGAAAACCCTAACGACTCCACCAGAAAATTACTAGAACTAATCAATGATTATAGTAAAGTTGCAGGATATAAAATCAACACACAGAAATCCCTTGCATTCCTATACACTAATAATGAGAAAACAGAAAGAGAAATTAAGGAAACAATTCCATTCACCATTGCAACGAAAAGAATTAAATACTTAGGAATATATCTACCTAAAGAAACTAAAGACCTCTATATCAAAAACTATAAAACACTGGTGAAAGAAATCAAAGAGGATGGGGCAACCCAAGATGGGTGGGTCATGGTGGAGAGATCTGACAGAATGTGGTCCACTGAGGAAGGGAATGGCAAACCACTTCAGTATTCTTGCCTTGAGAACCCCATGAACAGTATGAAAAGGCAAAATGATAGGATAGTGAAAGAGGAACTCCCCAGGTCAGTAGGTGTCCAATATGCTACTAGAGATCAGTGGAGAAATAACTCCAGAAAGAATGAAGAGATGGAGCCAAAGCAAAAAGAATACCCAGCTGTGGATGTGACTGGTGATAGAAGCAAGGTCCAATGCTGTAAAGAGCAATATTGCATAGGAACCTGGAATATCAGGTCCATGAATCAAGGCAAATTGGAAGTGGTCAAACAAGAGATGGCAAGAGTGAATGTCAACATTCTAGGAATCAGCGAACTCAAATGGACTGGAATGGGTGAATTTAACTCAGATGACCATTATATCTACTACTGTGGGCGGGAATGCCTGAGAAGAAATGGAGTAGCCATCATGGTCAACAAAAGAGTCCAAAATGCAGTACTTGGATGCAATCTCAAAAACGACAGAATGATCTCTGTTCGTTTCCAAGGCAAACCATTCAATATCACAGTAATCCAAGTCTATGCCCCAACCAGTAACGCTGAAGAAGCTGAAGTTGAATGGTTCTATAAAGACCTACAAGACCTTTTAGAACTAACACCCCCAAAAGATGTCCAATTCATTACAGGGGACTGGAATGCAAAAGGAGGAAGTCAAGAAACACCTGGAGTAACAGGCAAATTTGGCCTTGGAACACAGAATGAAGCAGGGCAAAGACTAATAGAGCTTTGCCAAGAAAATGCATTGGTCATAACAAACACCCTCTTCCAACAACACAAGAGAAGACTTTACACATGCACATCACCAGATGGTCAACACCAAAATCAGATTGATTATATTCTTTGCAGCCAAAGATGGAGAAGTGCTATACAGTCAGCAAAAACAAGACCAGGAGCTGACTGTGGCTCAGACCATGAACTCCTTATTGCCAAATTCAGACTTAAATTGAAGAAAGTAAGGAAAACCACTAGACCATTCAGGTATGACCTAAATCAAATCCCTTATGATTATACAGTGGAAGTGAGAAATAGATTTAAGGGCCTAGACCTGATAGATAGAGTGCCTGATGAACTATGGAATGAGTTTCGTGACACTGTACAGGAGAAAGGGATCAAGACCATCCCCATGGAAAAGAAATGCAAAAAAGCAAAAGGGCTGTCTGCGGAGGCCTTACAAATAGCTGTGAAAAGAAGAGAAGGGAAAAGCAAAGGAGAAAAGGAAAGATATAAGCATCTGAATGCAGAGTTCCAAAGAATAGCAAGAAGAGATAAGAAAGCCTTCTTCAGCGATCAATGCAAAGAAATAGAGGAAAACAAAAGAATGGGAAAGACTAGAGATCTCTTCAAGAAAATTAGAGATACCAAGGGAACATTTCATGCAAAGATGGGCTTGATAAAGGACAGAAATGGTACGGACCTAACAGAAGATATTAAGAAGAGATGGTAAGAATACACAGAAGAACTATACAAAAAAGATCTTCACAATCCAGATAATCACAATGGTGTGATCACTGACCTAGAGCCAGACATCCTGGAATGTGAAGTCAAGTGGGCCTTAGAAAGCATTACTATGAACAAAGCTACTGGAGGTGATGGAATTCCAGTTGAGCTATTTCAAATCTGAAAAGATGATGCTGTGAAAGTGCTGCACTCAATATGGCAGCAAATTTGGAAAACTCAGCAGTGGCCACAGGACTGGAAAAGGTCAGTTTTCATTCCAATCCCAAAGAAAGGCAATGCCAAAGAATGCTCACACTACTGCACAATTGCACTCATCTCACATGCTAGTAAAGTAATGCTCAAAATTCTCCAAGCCAAGCTTCAGCAATATGTGAACCGTGAACTTCCAGATGTTCCAGCTGGTTTTAGAAAAGGCAGAGGAACCAGAGATCAAATTGCCAACATCCGCTGGATCACTGAAAAAGCAAGAGAGTTCCAGAAAAATATCTACTTCTGCTTTATTGACTATGCCAAAGCCTTTGACTGTGTGGATCACAATAAACTGTGGAAAATTCTGAAAAAGATGGGAATACCAGACCACCTGACCTGCCTCTTGAGAAATTTGTATGCAGGTCAGGAAGCAACAGTTAGAACTGGACATGGAACAACAGACTGGTTCCAAATAGGAAAGGAGTACGTCAAGGCTATATATTGTCACCCTGATTATTTAACTTATATGCATAGTACATTATGAGAAACGCTGGACTGGTAGAAGCACAAGCTGGAATCAAGATTGCACGGAGAAATAACAATAACCTCAGATATGCATTGACACCACCCTTATGGCAGAAAGTGAAGAGGAACTAAAAAGCCTCTTGATGAAAGTGAAAGTGGAGAGTGAAATGTTGGCTTAAAGCTCAACACTCAGAAAACTAAGATCGTGGCATCTGGTTGCTCACTTCGTGGGAGATAGATGGGGAAAGAGTGGAAACAGTGTCAGACTTTATTTTTTGGGGCTCCAAAATCACTGCAGATGGTGACTGCAGCCATGAAATTAAAAGACGCTTACTCCTTGGAAGGAAAGTTATGACCAACCTAGATAGCATATTCAAAAGCAGAGACATTACTTTGCCAACAAAGGTCCGTCTAGTCAAGGCTATAGTTTTTCCAGTGGTCATGTATGAATGTGAAAGTTGGACTTTGAAGAAAGTTGAGTGCTGAAGAATTGATGGTTTTGAACTTTTGTGTTGGAGAAGACTCTTGAGAGTCCCTTGGACTGCAAGGAGATCCAACCAGTCTGTTCTAAAGGAGATCAGTCCTGGGTGTTCTTTGGAAGGACTGATGCTGAAGCTGAAACTCCAATACTTTGGCCACCTCATGTGAAGAGTTGACTCATTGGAAAAGACTCTGATATTGGGATGGATTGGGGGCAGGAGAAGAAGGGGATAACATAGGATAAGATGGCTGGATGGCATCACCAACTTGATGGACATGAGTTTGAGAGAATTCCAGGAGTTGGTGATAGACAGGGAGGCTTGGCATGCTTCAATTCATGGGGTCGCATAAAGTCGGACACGACTGAGTGACTGAACTGAACTGAACTCAACAATTAAAAATCAGAAGGAGAAATTAAGGAATCAATCCCATTCATCATTGCAACAAAAAAGAATTAAATATTTAAGAATAAACTTATCTAAGGAGACAAAAGAACTGTACACAGAAAATTATAAGACACCGATGAAAGAAACCAAAGATGACATAAACAGATGGAGAGATATTCCATATTCCTGGATAGGAAGAATCAATACTGTGAAAATGACTATACTAACAAATACAATCTATAGATTCAATGTGATCCCTATGAAATTACCAATGGCATTTTTCACACAACTAGAATAAAAAAATTCACAATTCATATGGAAACACAGAAGACTCTGAATAGCCAAAGCAGTCTTGAGAAAGAAGAATGGAACTGGAGAAATCAACCTTCCTGACTTCAGATTATACAAAGCTTCAGTCATCAAGACAGTGTGGTACTGGCATAAAAACAGAAATATGAACCAATGGAACAAGATAGAAAGCCCAAAAATAAACCCATGCACCTATGGTACCTTATTTTTGACAAAGGAGGCAAGAGTATACAATGGGAAAAGACAGACTCTTCAATAAATTGTGCTGGGAAAACTGGACAGCTACATGTAAAAGAATGAAATTATAACACTTCCTAACACCAGACACAATGATAAAATGGATTAAAGACCTAAATGTAAGACCAGAAACTATAAAACTCTTAGAGGAAAACATAGGCAGAACACTCAATGACATATATAAAAGCAAGATCCTCTATGACCCACCTCCTAGAGTAATAGAAATAAAAGCAAAAGTAAACAAGTGGGACCTGATTAAACTTAAAAGCTTTTGCAAAGCAAAGGAAGCAATCAAGAAGGTGAAAAGACAATGCTCAGAATGGGAGAAAATAGTAGTTAATGAAACAACTGACAAAGGATTTTATTTCCAAAATATACAAGCAGCTCGTACAACTCAATACCAGAAAAACAAACAACCCAATCAAAAAGTGGGAAAAAGACCTAAACAGACATTTCTCCAAAGAAGACATACAGATGACTAGCAAACACATGAAAAGATGCTCAACATCACTCATTATTAGAAAAATGCAAATCAAAACTACAATGAGATATCACCTCACACCAGTCAGAATGGTCATCAATAAAAATCTATAAACAATAAATGCTGGAGAGGGTGTGGAAAAAAGGGAATGCTCTTGCACTGTTGGTGGAAATGTAAATTCAGACTGCCTTTATGGAAGATGGTATGAAGATTCCTTAAAAACAACAACAACAACAACAACAACAACAACAAATAAAACAACCATATGACCCACCAATCCCACTCCTAGGCATATACCCTGAGGAAACCAAAATTGAAAAGACATATGTATCCCAGTGTTCACTGAAGCACTATTTACAATAGTTAGAACATTGAAGCAACCTAGAAGTCCAATGACAGATGAATGGATAAAGAAGTGGTGGTACATACATATAATGGAATATTACTCAGCCATAAACAGGAATGCCTTTGAGTCAGTTCTAATGAGTTGGATGACCCTAGAACCTATTGTACAGAGTGAAGTGAGTCAGAAAGAGAAAAATAAATATCATATTCTAATGCCTATATACGGAATCTAGAAAAATGGTACTGAAGAATTTATTTACAGGGCAGCAATGGGAAAACAGACATAGAGAACAGACTTATGGACATGGGGAGAGGGGATGAGAGGGTGAGATGTATGGAAAGAGTAACATCGAAACTTACATTACCGTATGTAAAATAGAGAGCCAACAGGAATTTGCTGTATAGCTCAGGAAACTCAAACAGGGGCTCTGTATCAACCTAGAGGGGTGGAATGGGGAGGGAGATAGGAGGGAGGTACAAAGGGAAGGGATATATGTATACCTATGGCTGATTCATGTTGAGGTTTGACAGAAAACAGCAAAATTCTGTAAAGCAATTATTGTTCAATTAAAAAATAAATAAATTTTAAAAAGGAAAGTTGAGCACAAAGAATTGATTCTTTTAACTCTGGTGCTGGAGAAGACTCTTGAGAGTCCCTAAAATAGCAAGGAGATCAAACTAGTCCATCCAAAGGGAAATCAGTCCTGAATATTCATTGGAAGGACTGATGCTGAAGCTGAAGCTCCAATACTTGGGCCACCTGATGCGATGAACTGACTCATTGGAAAACACCTGATGCTGGGAAAAACTGAAGGCAGGAGGAGAAGGGGACCACAGAGGATGAGATGGTGGGATGGCATCACTGACTCAATGGATATGAGTTTGAGCAAGCTCCGGGAGTCGGTGATGTATAGGGAAGACTGGCTTGCTGCGGTCCATGGGGTCGCAAAGAGTTGGATACAATGAAGCAACTGAAATGAATTGAACTGAAACATTGTGCTAAGTATCATAAATGCATTATTTCATATCACCTTTACTACCATATTATGAAGATTTATAACATTTGTATTATTCACATGAGAAAAATGAGATTTAGAGGAGTGACATTATGTAAATTACCCAGAGACCCAGAGGTATTAAGCTGGAAAATAATCCAGACTGTTTAATTTCAAAGGCTGTATGCTGCTGCTGCTGCTGCTATTAAGTCGCTTCAGTCGTGTCAGACTCTGTGCGACCCCATAGACGGCAGCCCTCTGGCTGCCCCATCCCTGGGATTCTCCAGGCAAGAACACTGGAGTGGGTTGCCATTTCCTTCTCCAATGCATGAAAGTGAAAAGTGAAAGTGAAGTCGCTCAGTCGTGCCCGACTCTTAGCGACCCCATGGACTGCAGCCCACCAGGCTCCTCCGTCCATGGGATTTTCCAGGCAAGAATACTGGAGTGGGGTGCCATTGCCTTCTCCCAAAGGCTGTATACTCAACCTCTATTCAACTTTGCTTCCTGTCTTGTGTACTTACAAGTCCATCATCCCCTTCAATTTTTGCCATGAAATGCAATCCTCCATTATTTATCCTCCAGATCACTTTCATCAATTGTTAAAGGACATTTCCAAAAATGTGAAAGGATTGCAATACTTTTATTACTAATACACATCAATGGATCCATTTACAGATTAGAATAAAAACCAATATTCCTACCCTGGCAAAAAGAAAGATATTTTATTATCCACATTTAGCATACTTCTCTAGATTCATTTCTTATACATCCTACATTTCTATCTGGCCCTAAAATATCCCAAATATGATGTATTTTCATTTTAGCTTTCTAATGTATATATTATTATTACCATTTTATAGATATAGAAACTGAGATGCCAGTGAGTTAAACAAGTTCCTTTAACAATTTAGTTATAGAATCAGAATTTTAACTGAGGAAAATTTTGTTTCTTAATTCTATGGGCCACACTAGAATATTGCAATGAAATGATTTTAGAATTAAAGCAAAGATTTCCTTTTTCCTTTAGCTTATCCAATAGTTATCCCATCACCTAGAATGTCAGGCTCAATTACCATATATTTTTCAATAATGAAGACAAAGTAACTTATTAGATTACCACAACTTAAGAACAATGTTTCTAAAACTGTGATAATTTTTTATTCTACAGTTTATCAGATGCCCATGTGTCTGCATAAATAAGTGAAAACAATGTCACATTAAAACAAAGGCAGTATATATGTACTTCAATTAATTTCCTATTTACTAAGAATTAATTCACATAACAAATCTAATTAGACAATACTTTAGAGGACACAAGGACACAATGCTAAGACAAAGTAGAACTCTTAGTCAACTAAACTTACAATCAAGAATATCATCTCTTTGGAAGAAATCAAAGAAATTTCTTGATACTGTCTACATTTTAAAATCTTAATATGAACCAAAGCTTAAAGCACACTAGATGTTTTTAACAAATCACAGCTTATGCTAATGTTTATTATCCAGCTTCTGTGAGCAATAATCAACTTAAAAAAAAAAAAGATTAATCCAACCCAACAATATATATTTGCCCTCATTATTATTGCTGCATTACAACATAATTCTGAAGTGTTTGTAAATGTTCAGCCAAAAGATGCTATGTAAATAAAAGCAGTTGTAATTACAGTTATTTTGGGTGATAGGTTTAAAAAGTTCATGCATTCTCTTCCACTGTAATAACAAAATAAGAGAAAATATCTAAGAAATTATGTTAGAATTGGACATAATCCAAGTTACAATTTCCAAGAGAAATTCACTAACTCTATATGATGCCTCTTCCAGTAACTAAATGAAAGCAGCACAGGTAATTATACCAGAGAAATGGCACAATGATTCATGGGTTGAAAGGAATAGGAGAATGTGACTCACCAATAAAGATACATTTTAAGGAAAGAGCAAAGGGTATATTGAATTAAAGGATTATAATTTAATAGTTGTCATTTCTGAAGCTTACAAGAAAACTTTACTATAAAAAATAACAAAATTGTAAAAATGGTTACTGATGAAATCAGAGGACTAAAGCTTAAGGTTTTTTTTTGTTTGCTTGTTTTTGTTTGTCTTTTTTTAAAGAGAGAGAGTTCTTGTATGATAGAATTCTTACTCAAAATAAGTTTAGGAAAATTCTCCTCTTATTATATTTTTCCACATGTCAAATTTGGAATTTTGCCTGTGATCTGTGAAATGTGATAACTCACCTTTATTTGCTTAAGTACTATTTGCTTAAACTCTATTTGCTTAAAGTCCCAATCAAATTGTTGAGAATTGATTGTATCAAAGGAAACTGAAAAGGGAGTTTGCTAGATATGTGAAATGAGAATATGGAACCAGTAGTCAGTACCTAATAACTGCTTAAATTATGATTTAAAAATGAAGTGTCTCCCATCTATAATTTAACAAAAGTCCTAGTCTCCATCACAATGTTATGTATTTCATATTTCAAGCAAAAGTTTCCTATGTTCTTCATCTAAAAATATCTGACATTATTACCATTTTGCCAAATAAAAGTTTGCAAGGCTTAGTATAGCCATTCAGCAACTAAAACTATACCAGCAGTATGCTATGTAAATTTGCTATAAGTTGTTTTTGTTGACTACTCTAAAATCAATGCTATTCACTTCCTTTTTTTATGATAAAGTTTGCCTTTATTTTGGAAAGACTTTGTGGTGAGTCAGGACAATTAAAAAAATGAAACTTTCATAACTACTTAAAAGTAGATACAAAGATTCTTGAGAGTGGAAAGAACATAACAATTGGTGAATGGTATCAGTGACATATTGAGATTGCAGACACTCCATTCAACATAGCCCCAGCTCTTTCATCTATCTGTTCACCTCACTCCCTCTCTTTAATTTATTTGTCCCTATATCGCATATTGGGCTTCCCAGGTAGCACCAGTGGTAAAGAATCTGCATGCCAATGCAGGAAATGTAACAGGCTGGGTTCCTTCTCTAGGTCAGGAAGACCCCCTGGAGGAGGACACGGCAACCCACTCAAGTATTCTTGCCTAGAGAATCCCATGGACAAAGGAGCCTGGCAGGCTACAGTCCATAGGGTCACAGAGTTGGATATGACTAAAGCTACTTAGCATGCATGCACGGTGCATTTTGACTTCCAGTATACTACATGATTCACTAATTTACATTTCTTTAATCTGTTGACTCCTTCTAAAATAACTATGGGATTCTGATAGGGATGCATTTGTAGAGCAAATGAATACTTTTACAGAGTGAGTGAACAAAGTATAATTGAACAAAGCCCATTTCTAGCTAACATTTTTGGCAATAAGATCCAAACAGGTGACAATCAGTAGGTACTTGATAAAACTTATTTATGATGTTGAATAATATTCTGATCTTGAAATGAAAAAGCCTTAGTGATCTCTTAGTGAATTTCTCTTCTGCAACATTACATGAATAATGATTATGTAGATAGTCTTTAACAATAAAACTAAGTACATATTTTCTCCAGTTTATTTTGGGGAATAAAATAAATTGACTAAAAACTAAGAAAACTTTTGTATTCATGATTTTAAAGTTATTACATTTATTTATACTCAGATAAAAATGTAGCCCCTGACTTAATATCTATTTATATTTTTGATAAAGTCATTTTTGAAAGGTTTTTATTCAACAACATGGTGGCATTCTTTTCCTAACATTCATATATTATTAGAAAATAATTATTTTTATTCATTGATGTAAAAAAATATATTAATAATAAAAGAAAGTGATAACAGATGGTTTGATATATAGTCCAAAATAATCCTCTATATTTTATTTATGTAGAAATAAATTTAGCATATAAATACTTTAAGACTTATAGCTATCAGTAAATATGAAAATCAAAACATAGGAAACTGCCTTTTTTATAGGATAAATTAAAAAAATATATTATTTCTTTCTTCTTCCATTAGGCAGAGTTCCCTGTACTTTACAGTAGGTTCTTATTGGTTCTCTATTTTAAATACAATAGTGCGTTCATTTCAGTCTCAAACTCCCAATATATTCCTCCCTCTCCCTCTCTGTCCCTGGTAGCCGTTAAGTTTTTCCTCTAAGTCTGTGAGTCTGGTAAACTGCCTTTTTAATACATATTATATGCCAGATATAAGTATCAAAATAATAATACCTCTTAAGAAGATAGAAAAGATGAGAATATGAAATTATTTCAAAATGTAAAACTGGAAAAATCCATTTTTCCATGAATGACATGTGGGTTTAAGTTATTCTTATAAAGAGAGTGCCTTTGCTAATGGTCACAAGGGCTTCCCTCATAGCTCAGTTGGTCACATAGGCTTCCAGGGTAGCTCAAATAGTAAAGAATCTGCCTGCAACACGGGAGACCTGGGTTTGATGCCTGATCCCCTGGAGAATGGCATGACAACCCACGCCAGTAATATTGCCTGGGTAATTCCTTGGACAGAGGAGCCTGGTGGGCTACAGTTGATGGGGCTGCAAAGAGTCAGACACGACTGAGCAACTAACACTTTCAATGGTCACATAACATAAACATAAGTTTTAAACATAAAACACTTATATTTAAACATAAACACTTCCTTGAGTGGCAAACTTGAATTCTTCATAGATGAGTAGGGTCAAATGACTATTCTCCCTTTTATGTATGTTTTGGTTTTATAAATAATTTGGAGGATAGAATTCATCATCAAAATACTTTCCAAAGGGAACTCCAGGTAGAAGTTGAGATTAAACATGGAGTATCGTTAATCTGTCTTTTTTTACCATGGTAATATCTACTCTGGTTTAAGGGCTGTAGTAGGTATTGGTGTTTTTCAGGGTATTTCTGGTTCCACTCCTTCTGACCTATGGTAGAATTCTACCTATGGTAGAATTTCATTTCCTGTTCCGCATAAAATTAGATGTGGCCTTGTGACTTTCTCTGGCCAGTGAAATATGTGTGGACTTGTTGTGAGTCTCTACAACATGGAGTTTAGTACCTGCTAATTTTCCACCATGTTGCTTTTTCATTTTATAAGCAACTAGTAAGGCGACTTAGCAGCAGCAGCAGTAACATTACAGATGATGGATTCTCCATTATTCTGCATTCCTGAGTGAAGATGACATATAACAGAGGCTTCAGCTAATAGAAAAATGAAAGAAATGAATTTTTGCTATATGAAGCCAGTGACATTTGTGAGTAGTGTGTTACAACACATTCTAATCTGTCTAAGTAATATAGAAATTGTTAGTTTAAAGAGAGGACTTGATTTTAAAAGTTATAGTATGAAAACTTAGCTTAAAGTTTAGCTGTCTGGCAGCAAGGAAACTGTCACAGTGCAAATAAGGGTGTGGTACTCATCAAATTCTTTTAATTAAACATATTTCTCAGGGAAAAGAAACACTGGAAAGTCCAGGACTTTCCTTACATCAAGAATATGAACAGAAATTCAGAAAAAAAAATTAAAATAGAGGATTTTGATGCTGACTTACACAGGTTTCAGAAGGATCAATGGAAGATTTTTAGGAAATGAGAGAAATAGTATATGGAGTCAGAAAAAGCAGAACACAGAGCTAAATGGAGATTAGAGTCTAAGGAATGAGAGATAGTAAGAGTCCTAGCTTTTTGAGGGATATAAAAGGAAAAGGAACCCAGGACATTAGGAGAAAATTTCAGTGGTCTCAAGGAAGATAGTTTTGGCAAGGCTGTGAGTGTTGAGATGAGAGAAGGGTTGAGAAGGTGTTTTCCTCTTGCTATGTTGGTATTCTCTAGACATCCAGAAATGGAGGTGTTCAAAGGAGTGATTCTACCCTAAGCACAATAGCTCTCTCTGACTTGTGCTGTAAAAGTGCTCTAAGATCCTAGAGAGGGAGTCTTTCTCCTAGCATACTGATACTCTCTTGAACACTGTAAATGGTCAATTATTAATCTCTCCTTGTGACACTTCTTTCTACCTTGTATTATTAATATTTATGTACAACTTTTATCTCTCACAATAGACAATAGGCTTCTTGAAGTGATATTTGAGTCTTATTTCTTTTTAAATTAATCACTAAATAGTGTCTGAAATGTGTTAGAATATTCTTCTTTTACTCAATCAGTGTGAAATAACTATTTTGTTCCAAGTACCGTGAAATACAGTAGGCAGACAAAATGAACAAGGCATACTACATGATTATATTACTCAGGGTTCTCCAGAGAAACAGGACGTGTGTGTGTGTGTGTGTGTGTGTGTGTGTGTGTGTGTGTGTGTAGAGAGAGAAGAGAGAAAGAGAAATTCAGGAACTGGTTTAGAGGCTTGGTAAATCTAAAATTTGTTGAGTATGTTGGCAGGCTGGAGATACGCCGAAGACTTGCAGTTTGAATCCAAAGGTAGTCTACTGGAAGAATTCCTTTTGCTCAAAAGAGGTCAGGGAAAGTTTTAGTCACTCAGTCATGTCTGACTCTTTGCCATCCCATGGACTGTAGCCCACTAAGCTCTTCTGTCCATGGAATTCTGCAGGCAAGAACACTGGAGTGGGTTGCCACCAGGAATTGAACCCAGGTTTTCAGCATTACAGGCAGATTCTTTACTGTCTGAGCCACAGCAATTACCCTTTTGTTCTATTAAGGTCTTTAAATGATTGAATAAGCCCCACCCATGTTATGGAGAGTAATCTGCTTAACTCTATCAATTTAAACTTTAATCTCATCCAAAAATATCTTCACAGAAACATCCAGAACCATCAAATATCTGGGCACTTTGGCTCAAACAAGTTGATTCATAGAGTTAATCTTCATACTCATCACAAAAATCACTAAAACGAAGTATAGTAAGGAAAAGAGATGTATAAAAGGGCATGTCCAACATAATGAATTGATGAATAGGGCAAAATGGTAATAGATTTGGAGTATGAAGTCCAATCCAAACTGACACGCCAAGAAAAATTTCTAAAAGAAGGTGTTCAATCATTAATAAAAATGAAGATTTATCCTGATAATGTATACGTGCATGTATATTTACCTGTGTATTGCAGAAGTAGCAGTAGTGGCAGTAATGGTAATGGGGTAAATTGGGGCAGGATAGCCCAACAAGCTTGGAGCTTTTCTTGGAAATTCAGTGAAAAATCTTCAGATGAAAGTGTCACGATCAGATGTGAATTTAAGGACAATCATGTTTCTATCAGGTAGTAGACTGGAACAGGGAAAGGACAAATACTCCAATTTAATCAACTAAAAAATATGTAGAGTCAGAATCACCTTAAACTTTATTACTGTTTTACTCCTAGGGCTATTTCTTCTGTTGTGATTTTGTTGAAATTAAATTATATGTGATCCAAAATAGTTTAATTAATAATTTATATTAAATACATAGCATTGAAAGAAGATATATCAAACATATCTGGTTAGCTTGCAATAAATCCTCCCAACATAAGCACGCTGATGTGACAGATTTTTAGAAAAAGATCTGCCCTCATTCAACATGTGCATTCCAACTCTGAACCTCATCCACACTCCCCTTGCTGCCTGGTTTACTCCCTTGAATTGCTTTTGTAAGTGTGTTTCTCTCCTAACAAATTTTAATTTATTTTGAGAGCACTCTAATTTTAACATTGGAAACCATCAATATTTGATCATAGTAGGTTCTAAATAAATATTGTTTAAATACATAGATAAATAAAAGCAGACTATTTTCAACTTCTGAAATTGTTTTAATTACCCAAGGCTTCAGGAGTAATTCAGACAAGGCCATGGCACCCCACTCCAGTACTCTTGCCTGGAAAATCCCAGGGACGGGGGAGCCTGGTGGGCTGCCGTCTATGGGGTCGCACAGAGTCGGACACGACTGAAGCGACTTAGCAGCAGCAGCAGGAGTAATTAAATGTCCTTCTGAGTAATGTAGTACATAACCACAATGAAAGGGAAGACACATCACTTGTTAAATTGGGAACTGTTCTAATTGAAAAACAAAATAGTTGTAAACTGATTTCTGAGAGCATGCTCTCTTTAATCCATCCATACTAGACAAAGAAAGATCATTGGATAATTGGTTTGTCTTAAATAATTGCTTCTGGATAGTTGTCAGAAACTATTGCCTAGTTCAAATACCTTTGTTAATTGTGCTAATTTGAAGTCGTACTATGTATTTTGGGCTTCTCAGGTGGCGCTAGTGGTAAAGAACCCACCTGCCAATGCAGGAGATGTAAGAGAGGTGGGTTCAGTCCCTAGGTTGGGAAGATCCCCTGGAGGAGGGAGGGCATGGCAACCCACTCGAATACTCTTGCCTGGAGAATCCCATGGACAGAGAAGCCTGGTGGGCTACAGTCTGTGGGGTCGCAAAGAGTTGGACATGACTGAAGTGATAGCATGCACACATGTACTTTGTATTTAAAATAATAAAAGTTCTTAATAAGCTAAATCCAGTGCATTCTAAACCATTTGTGATTAAAATGACTAGTTTGTATTTTAATACATATTATTTCTTTAAATAAAATAGGAATTTTTTGCATTGAATGGTAGTGAATGCTAGTGAATGAGATGATTTGAAGTCACAACCTTCTTGCTTGTGCAAACATTATTTTATTTTAGGTTAAGCCCATCAATGGGATATAACTTGGAGCTATAAGAACAAAATATGGTCACTGAATCATAGCCCCATTGAAATTCATAACACTATATTGAACCATTCTTTGGTTTTATGAAATGTAAACTAAAAGTAATGAACTGAGATAAAACCAGATGAAAAGAAAACAATTTATGTACAAATTCAAAAGGAGAAAGAGACTGTATAACACCTCAGGGATACAATAGCTGTTATTTGTAAAAAGTTTCTATGATCAACACAATTATTTTTCCTCATGAGCAAAATATGCATACTGATCTCTCTTTTAGGAAGACTCTACATATCATATCCATCCCGAAATGAGCCATACTTCCTCTTGCAAAGCCCTTCTGGACATGGTTATTGATCTAATAAAAAACTTCAAATTCTGCAATATTTACACAGAACATTTTCGCCAGGTGTTATTACATGTTCTTGCTCTCTGCCTGCATCCACACAACTGGACAGAACTGATGAAAAACACAGAAGCTCGTTGACCTCACTTCACATTATGACTTTTAAATGAAGGAGAGCTTCACTGCTGTTCATAAGTAAAGTATACAATTCCCAGACAACACAGGCTTTAATACTAGATTTAGCTATACTTTCTCTAAACAATTATTTTCCTAATTCTCTATTGAACTCAATCCAGTCAGGCTTTTGCATAACTTCACATGTGTGAAATGAGTACCTAACACTCCTGATATTTCCACATGCCCCATAACGTGTACTTAAAATCTTTCCCATTTCATACTTCCAATTGCTCATCCCCAAACCCTTGAATGCACCTTCAAAATCCTTCTTTTTTTCTCCACCCTACAAATAATCCATTGACATATTATGCCAATTCCACCTTTAAAAAGTATTGTAAAAACAGGCCAATTCTTATACCTGCACTCCTGCCAGCTTGTTCCAAGCCACTGTGATATCTTGCCTGAATCCATGCCCTACTTATTGGTCCTCTTGCTTCTGCTTTTGCTCTATGTCAATCTATTTCTCACACAGCAGCAAAAGCAGGTCACTCCTCTGCTCAAAATCATGCAGTGGCTTCCCCTAGTCACTCTGTAAAAAAGAAAAAGTTTTCCTATGTTGTACAAGGCCTTAGATGAAGCATATTTTTATATTTCTAACCTTATCATCAACCCTCTGCTGGCTCTCTCTCTGTTTCAGCTGTAATGTCATTCTTGCTGTTTTTCGATCACAGCAGATAGGCAGACAGGGTACTATCTCACACTCGTCTTACAGATCTCACATATGTACATACATACATGTATATGTATGTACATATACATTTACTGTGTGTGCTCAGTCAGGTCTGACTCTTTGTGGCCCCACGGACTGTAGCCCACCAAGTTCCTCTGTCCATGGAATTTTTCCAGGCAAGAATACTAGAGTGGAATTGCCATTTCCTTCTTCAGGGGATCTTCCTAACGCATATGTATATGTGTATGTACCTTACACCAGTGGGCTCAGTGGTAAAGAATCTGCCTGCCAAGCAGGAGACATGGGTTCAATTCCTGGCTGGGAAGGTCCCTGGGAGACAGAATGGCAACCCACTCCAGTATTCTTGCCTGGGAAATCCCATGGACAGAGGAGCCTGGTGGGCAACAGTCCATGGGGAGGCAAAAGAGTCAGACACAATTTAGTGACTAAATTGCAACAACAATAATCTTATTTCAATAAACTGGCTTTTTGGGAAATAGTTCTAATTTGTAGTACTTGGTAAATTCCATGGTATTCTTGGAGCTGAATTGCATCTATGTCATCATATTCCACATTCAGTGACTTTATATTAGTAGCCTGAAATTGATCATGGTTATCATATAACATATGATAATAATTGTGGAATGAATGAATTAGTAAGTCAGGAAAATTCAAAGAAAAGTATTCTCTTCCAGTTGGAGGAAACAAAGAAATTTAATACAGCAATAGCACGTGACTATAAAATCAAGTGGTTTTTGGAGATATGAAACACAATGGAAAGGAAACTGCTGAAACAGAAACTCCATGGAGAGGAAACAGTTAAGAATATGGTGAATAATTGGTGATGAAACATGCAGCTTAAAATAACTCACAGTCTGAACTATCACTACCCAAATATTTACTATAATAGCTTACAAAATTTTATTCAGGATTTGACAGCTTGAATAGGAAAGCTTGCTATTATAAATTTGCAAATACAATGAAGCAGTTATGACTAAACTATTTCTTAGTTAGGATCAATCTTCACAATCATATTGATTAACTCATGATTCATCATCATATCATCTTCCCCATACTGTTGAGTGAAAATGTCTTCCAATAAAGTGAAAAAGTCTCTGAAAAAAGTAGGTAAGTGTATGAGACCTTTAAAAGCCTTTAAATTAAGAAAAAAATGGAATTGATATAGAATATTTTAAGAGATAAATAATAAAAGTTATAGGGTTAGCCAAGGACATCTACTTATCCATGTTGTTTTGCTTTTTATGAAAAATAAAAAACAGCTGTCATAGAGTTGTTTCCATAAATATTAACAATCTTCCTCAAGCACAACATAAAATATTTGAAAAATCAAAAGTTAAAGAACACCTTGTGCAGTGAATTCATAGACACAATCAGTGTAGGATTCCATGAAGCACTGTGTTGCTACAGCAAAGGTATAGGACATCTTTGAAGATCTGAAGAAGGTGAAAGAGGATTTGATCAAGTTATTGTGTTTCCAGTAAGGTGAAAAACAGTTCATGAAATATAAGTCATGTAAACCTGCAAGATGTGAACAACTTGGAAAAAGCAACTTCAACTGACAGTGGAGCTACATTTTTCCCAGTCTGAAGAGAACGAATACAAAGGTGATTATATTACACCAGCAAATTCTCAATCATATTGAAATTTAGGTTATCTTTTTAAAATGAATGACATATATGTATCTCAGAATATGAGAATGGATGTGCCATGATCTGTTACCAGGTAGGTTGAGATTAACCAAAATTATGTTAAAATAAATCAAAGTCACCCATTAGCTTGGGGAAGGTCATTCTTTTGTTCCCTAAACCACATGTGTCATATACAGTTGCAGAGAGATGGAAAGAATAGTAGACAATTTCTGGGTCCCTTTGTAGAAAAAAAAAAAATAAAAGAGGGAGAGAGAGATTGAGACCACATTACAGAAACCTCTGAATGCAACGTGGGATAAACTTTTTTCTATAGAGACTAAAGAGGCTTAAAATCTTCCATGAAAGGAAGTGATATGTAAATGTTGTGGTTATCAAATAATTTATCTAGCCAAAGTGTTTAGAAGAAATTCAGAAAGAGAGAGTTTGCAAATGGGGAAAACAGAAAACCAATTCTTTAGTGTAAGAGAAGCCATAGAATCTTGAACTAGTGAACTATCTGTGTGACTGGATAAAAAGTTATATTTGAAAGATATTGCTCATTTGGAGCCATATAATTTGGGAATTGATTGAATTTAGGAGGCAAAGATTATAAAGAGTTTAGAAGTCTGAGTGACACTATATTAAACTTAATTTACCAACCCCAGGAGAAGAGTCAAGTGTATTCATTCAGTGATGTTTATTGAGCCCTTACTAGATACTAGGCATTGAGTTAGATACCATGGATAAAAAGATAAATAGGGCATAGTTTTTTCCCTTAAGTTGCTTGAAGTTTATTGAGGAATGAATGAAGTAAGATGAAAAATGATATATTAGAGTGAATCTGAGTTGTCAGGAGAGCCCCTAGGACTAAATGTTCAACAGGCAGTGGAATGGAATATGAAAATATTTTTAGATTAATTATCCCATTGGTATTTTATTGTCTTATAATAAGAAGTTTTCCCTCCAAATTTGCAGCTGCCCAGTGAGATCACAACCAGTACAAAGCTTAGGAATTAAATTTTGCTTTTTGTTTGCTTGTTATGTAGAATGTCTTGTTTGAGAAAAAGGAAAATAAGGTAGTTTAACATAATTTATTATATTAACTATCTTTTTGGTCCCAAATTGTTTATAAATTTAATTATGGAAAATATGAACTTGAAAAAGAAAAGTTGAAAATTAAGGAAGAACCATTGTATACACAACTAAAGAAAAAGAAACTGCAGTTTTGCAGTTTTAACCATAGCAGCCCAAATTCTGTCCTATAAAATTGATGGTACATGTCTCTGCTATTTGACTTTCCAGGTGGCTCGGTGGTAAAGAATCTGCCTGTCAATGTAGGAGACACAGGAGATGCAGGTTTGATCCCTGGGCAGTGAAGATCCTCTGGAAGAGGAAATGGCAACCTACTCCCATATTCTTGCCTGGAAAATCCCAGGAACAGAGGAGCCTGGCGAGTTACAGTCCACAGGATTGCAAAGAGTGGGACATGACTGAGCAACTGAGCACACACACACACACACACATCACTGCTAATGATCTGACTTTACAGAGAAAACAAAATGGAAAAACTGGCCCATTTTTAAAATTTATGTTTCAATTGGAAGATCATTGCTTTATAATATTGTATTGGTTTCTGCCATAAAACAGTGCAAATCAGCCATAATTAAATATATTCTCTCCCTCTTGAGCCTCCCTCCTTCCTCCCATCCCACACCTCTAGGTTGTCACAGAGTGCCAGGCTGGGTTCCCTGTGCTCTATAGCAGCTTCCAACTAGCAATCTATTTTACAGATGATAGTGTATATATGTCAGTGATACTTTTTCAATTTGTTCTACCCTCTCCTTCCCCTGCTGTATCTACAAGTCTGTTCTCTATGTCTTTGTATTTTTAAGAGGGCATCCCTGCTATAAATGTCAGAATCTTCACCAGCAAAAAGGCAAAGGCCAATTTGTCACCATAGTTTTAGCATCACATTTCTGCCACTGTAAATAGATCTCTGACTTAAATTTGCCATTGTATATTAAAGCCACCATATGTATGAAAACACTGGGTATAATTCTGAATATCTAAATCAATGTTAGACTCAAATACACTGTCACAAGTACAAATATTTCACTGTGACTTTGAATATGATAATTTCTTAAAACACTGAAAACCTCAAAAGTGGGGAAAAGTGAAAATAGTCTTACACTGGAATGAGAAAAAATTGTTCTCATAACACTAAAACATTTTATATGACAATTTAGTAAAATCCTCAATTAATTCAGATATGGAAAACTAATTCAAACACTGAAAACACAATGATAAAGGCAAAAGTTATAATCAACAAGTAGGTTATATAAAATCCTTCTTAAAGACTGTAACTTTTAAAAATAGTTTTCAATTTTATTTTTTCACTTCATATTGCCACTTGAAATTTTTATGATTCAGCATGCTTTTAGTTTTATTTTTTAGCATACTTTTTAAAAGACTATAACATTTTATGAAAAGATGCATGAAAGGAATCAAGAGCTATGAAGCATTACAAATCCACTGGGACAGTAATTAATTACGTTAAGCCTGGCTCCAAAACTAAAACAGTGAGTAATGAAAGGGTATGTAATATAACTGAATATTCCTGTTTTCTCCCCCAATTCTCCTCCAGTGTCGCTCAGAATCTATTACACTGAGCAATACTGAAAACCTCTAAATTGAAAGAATAGCTGAGGAAAACTTTTTGAAATAGATCACACTATTAACATACACATAAATTCGTTCCTTGAGCTAAGATAATTTTATTTAAAAAAGAAACCCCATGAAATGGGAATCAGAGCTATGCACTCTGATGTTTACTTTGGTATGCACACTCCTCAGCATATGATCACAAGTGACATGCTGCCCATCTTGTTCCCCATGCACACTGGTCCCTTGGAATGAGAGGATTAGTGTTCTGAGGATGTGTTGACTTAGCGAATGACATTAAGGAGGAAACAATTAAATTTTTGTTTAGAGAACAACAATGTACAAAGCATTTCACATATTTACAAAGTATTTTATTTTGTATATAATAAACTAAATTATTAGTTTATTCAACGATCATTTAAATATGTATATATCTTGTGCATAAACACATCAGGTATATATATGTGAGCAAATTGAGTCACAGAGTTTGACCCTTTGGATCTTTGAGGCAAAGATTCCAATAAAACTTAAAGTAACATTTGGCAAGAAGCTTTAGGCAAGCCTTAACAGTTCATTAATTTCTATCATTATAAACAAGTAATGGAATTTTCAAGTTACAGTGATGGCAGTTATAATAATACAAACTCTTTCAATTAAAATACCTATAAAAATTCATAAAAAGAGAGTAACTTAGAGCTACAATTTGGACTTGAACATACTAACAGATCATGTCCCAGATAGCATGTCCCTAAATGTATCACTAATTGTGCTGAATTTTTCAAATGCATTCTGGAATTTCATATGTTGCAAGCTCTTAACTAGATTAATAGTAGTTCTAAGAAAGGTAGAGTAAGCCTTTGACTTAAACAACTGCCCAACTGCCCGATCCTGGCTTCAGGGCCCAGGGAATGTGAGGAATGTAAAGGAGCCAACCCCTACACCATAGCATGGAAATAGACTAAAATTCTTCTCCTCATTGTCTCTACTCCCTATCTCTTCATGTTGATTCCCACCCTTCACCCCCACAAATTTAATTACTTTTTAAGCAATTATACTGACAGTGCAAATACCAACAACACTAGACAGAGAGTGGTGAAAAGTGGTGTGTTTCACCGTGAGATGGAATGTGGCACAAGGAACAGCACTGAAATAAGAGAAAAATAGGAAGAGCTTGAGTTAGTATACATTAATATGGCATTGTGACAAGAGCCAATCAATTAAACACAACCAAGTATATTCATAAATGATGATGGCAGCATTTCACATTAAGGGACAAATGAGTGAATAGTCAGTATAGGTGTTAAAACATTCAACTAACCAATGGCAGACAGCCAAGAAAGGAAGAAGAAAGAAAGGAGAGAGGGATAGATGGAAGAAGGGAGAATGAAAATTGAACATCTCTTCCATGTTAAGCTAAATTAAAGTCTGGATGATTTAAAATTAAAATTTAAAACAAAGGAAATATAGAAATAGAGGAGAATATATAGTAGCACCTAGTATTGTTTGAACCTTACTTTCTGCTAGATTCTGTGGCAAATAATTTAAATATATTGTATTAAATATAAAGTATTCAGAAGCATGTTAAAGAACAATAAATGATGAATTGATAAAGACTATATAAGACATAAAAGAAGGTATCAATATTAGGAAATAGGTTAACATTTTCATTTTCTTAGTAGATCTTGAGAAAAATCATTAATTTCCATTAATATGAAAACTTTAGAATTTGGCAGTATTGATTATTCAGTAAAATAAGAATGATAAAATATATGTATTTCAGTGTCAAACCCAGTATTATGCCACACGGAAAAATTTTCACTTAAGACTTTAGAAACCTCCACTAAATATGGTAGAAGAATGTTTACTAAATTCAAAAACAAGAGAAGGATGACCACTGTTGTCACTAATATTTATCACTGATTAAGCATAAAAATATCTAGAAGAATACATGGAAAACTAACGGCAATTTCTTCATTTATTATTTTGGATGGGGGAGACGTCTGCACAGATCGAGATGGGGAGTGTGGTAGATTCTATGACTGTTTATAAATATTTACTATTCCTCTCTGGAATAGGATTATAACTTCCTACCCTGTTGTCAACAGACTTCATCATGTGATTTGCTTTGGCCAATAAATTGTGATTGAAAATAATGTTTTTAATTTCTAAGCAAAATATCTAAGCACCAACAAATGATTGGCTTAAAGATTATATTTCACATTAATAGGAAAAAAGCATTCTTTTAAATAAGTGATGATGGAGTGGCAAGATGGTTGTACATAAAAAGATAATATTGGATCCATTCTTACTGCTAAAAATTAGGTAAAATTACAAGTGGATCAAAGATACAAATGCAAAAATTGAAGTACATATATAAAATTGTGAATAGTTGAGCTGGAGAGAGCTGAGCTACCACATTTTGAGCATATCAAT
This sequence comes from Bubalus kerabau, assembly GCF_029407905.1. Lineage (NCBI taxonomy): Eukaryota > Metazoa > Chordata > Mammalia > Artiodactyla > Bovidae > Bubalus > Bubalus kerabau. The sequence continues at coordinate 44,691,727 of NC_073631.1, forward strand.
TAGGACAAGTCAAAATGAAAGAGACAAAATATTTATCGGATATTTTAAGCAAGTTGCTAAACAGGAAAAAGTGCTAGTTTCCCCAGTGTTATATTTTCTCCCTAGCGACTGTGCAGGGTGAGGATGAGATATACAGAGACTGGGCAAAATCTCAGTACTAAGGGAACCCCAAACAAAAGGCTTCTCTCTTTACAGAGACTTAGAGGAACAGGGGAGGAAGGTGATAAAGAGCTAGGAGTGGAAAATACTGAATGCTGTGTCAGAATGGAGAAAAACATCTTTAATACCCTCTGATATGGGTCACAGAGGTACCTGTGAAAGACTTGTGCCTGGCCCCTCCCTCAACCAAGGAGGTCCTAAATGGAGGTATTTGGGCTCTAAATGAAGATACGCTTAAGAACAACGGAGGCTAGAAGCATACCGGTGCTGAGGCCTTAACTGCATCTCCTTCTGGGCTGTGCACCAAGTCTAGAGTGAGGAAGGCAGCTTCCCCTCACAAGACCTGCCAGGTAAAGGTTTCATAATTGTCTACACGTGTGCTCAGTTGCTCAGTCCTGTCTGACTCTTTGTGATACAATGGACTGTAGCCTTCAAGGCTCCTCTGTCCCTGGGATACTCCTGAAGTGGATTGCCATTTCTTCTTCCAGGGAATCTTCCCCACCCAGGAATCAAACCCTCCTCTCCTATGTTGCAAGCAGATTCTTTACAGCTGAGCTACCAGGGAAGCCCTTAAAATTGCTTATGTTTGGGTCTAAAAGATCAATCTAGAGCTAAACTTGTCAAAAATCATGAAGTGTGAATTACCTTATAAGCTGAAAGTGAGGAAATATTTTCTAACCAAAATCGAGATGCAATATAAGAAAAGATGGACACATATGATTACATAAAAATAAAACTTTACATAGGAAAATATACAGCAAACAAAGTTAAAGGACAGATAAAAAATTTTAAAAGGATTTGCAATTTATGTCTCAAAGGGATACTATCTACAATATATACCAGACTTCTAAAAAACAAAGACACAAAAAGATCATCAGCTCCATATAAAAATGATCTAGAAATAGGAAGATGCATTAAAAATGCAAATAACTCTTAACAATATGAAAATATGTTCAGTAGGAAAATATGTTCACAGTAGGAGAAATGCAAACTAAAACTATATTGTAATACCATTTCTCAAGTGTCAGATTGGAAAATCAGAAGTTTAACAACACAGTCTGAGGGTGAGATTGTGAATAAATAGTTAATTTTATTAATTGCTGTTGGAGCTACAAAATGGGAAAATGCCTATGAAGGGGTATTTGAAATATCTAGAAACATTATATATATATATATATTTATATATATATATATGTTTATATTTATATATGAACCCTTTGGCAATTCCACTTTCTGAGCCTATCCAAAAATTACACTAGCAAAAATACAGAAAGATATAAGCATAAGGGTATTGGGCTATTTGTGGTAGCACTTATAACAGCAAAAAGAATAGCAAGGAGAGAAAAGAAAACCTTCTTAAGTGAACAATGCAAAGAAACAGAGGAAAGCAATATAATGGGAAAGACTAGAGATCTCTTCAAGAAAATTAGAGATGCCAAGAGAACATTTCATGCAACAATGGGCACAATAAAAGACAGAAATGGTATGGACCTAACAGAAGCAGAAGATATTAAGAAGAGGTGGCAAGAATACCCTTAAGAACTGTACCAAAAAAAGGTATTAATGACCTGGATAACCACAATGGTGTGATCACTCAACTAGAACTGGACATCCCAGAGTATCAAGTCAAGTGCTTAGGAAGAATTACTACAAACAAAGCTAGTGGAGGTGATGGATTCCAGCTGAGTTATTTCAAATCCTAAAAGATGATGTTGTGAAAGTGCTGTACTCAATATGCCAGCAAATTTGGAAAACTCAGCAGTGGTCACAGGACTGGAAAAGGTCAGTTTTCTTCCAATCCCAAAGATGGGTAATGCCAAAGAATGTTCAAACTACTACACAACTACACTCATTTCACACACTAGCAAGGTAGTGCCAAACTCCTTCAAGCTAAGCTCCAACAGTAGGTGAACCAAGAAGTTCCAGATGTACTAGCTGGATTTGGAAAAGGCAGAGGAGCCAGAGATCAAATTGTCAATATCCCTTGGAACATAGAAAAAGCAAGGGGATTCCAGAAAACATTTACTTCTGCTTCATTACTACACTAAAGCCTTTGATCGTGTGAATCACAACAAAATGTGGAAAATTCTGAAAAAAATAGGAATACCAGACCACCTTACCTTTATCCTGAGAAACCTGTATGCAGGTCAAGAAGCAACAGCTAGAACCAGACATGGAACAATGGACTGGTTCAAAATTGGGAAATGTGTACATCAAGGCTGTATACTGTCACCCTGCTTATTTAATTTGTATTCAGAGTACATCATTTTAAATGCTAGGCTGGATGAAGCTCAAGCTGGAATCAAGATTGCTGGGATAAATATCAATAACTTCAGATATGCAGATGACACCACCCTAATGGCAAAGTGAAGAAGAAATGAAAAAGAGCCTCTTGATGAAGATGAAAGAGGAGAATGAAAAAGCTGACTTAAAACCAAACATTCAAAAAACAAAGATCATGGTATCTGGTCCCATCACTTCATGGCAAATAGAAGGGGAAGAAATGGAAACTGACAGATTTTATTTTCTTGGGCTCCAAAATCACTGTGGATGGTGACTGCAACCATGAAATCAAAAGATGCTTGCTCCTTGGAAGAAAAGTTGTGACAAACATAGAATATTAAAAAGCAAAGACATCACTTTGCCAACAAAGGTTTGTATAGTCAAAGCTATGGTTTTTCCAGTAGTCATGTATGGATGTGAGAACTGGACCAGAAAGAAGGCTGAGTGCCAAAGAATTGATGCTTTCTAACTGTGGTGTTGGAAAGACTCTGGAGAGTCTCTTGGACAGAAAGGAGATCAAATCAGTCAATCCTAAAGGAAATCAACCCTTAATATTCATTGGAAGGACTGACATTGAAGCTGAAGCCCAATACTTTGGCTATCTGATGTGAAGAGCCAATACATTGGAAAGACCCTGATGCTGGGAAAGATTGAGGGCAGGAGAAGGGGATGACAGAGGACAAGATGGCTGTATGGCATCATCAATTCAATGGACAGGAGTTTGAGCAAACTCTGGGAAATGGTGAAGGACAGGGAAGTCTGTTGTATTGCTGTCCATGGGGTCCCAGAGAGTTGGACATGACTGATTGACTGAACAACAACTTGTTAATGCCTGTTGATTGGAATGTATATACTGAAAGAGAATGAATTGGATAAACCGTTCAGTTCAGTTCAGTTCAGTCGCTCAGTCGTGTTCAACTCTTTGCGACCCTATGAATCGCAGCACGCCAGGCCTCCCTGTCCATCACCAACTCCTGGAGTTCACCCAGACTCATGTCCATCGAGTCAGTGATGCCATCCAGCCATCTCATCCTCTGTCGTCCCCTTCTCCTCCTGCTCCCAATCCCTCCCAGCATCAGAGTCTTTTCCAATGAGTCAACTCTTCGCATGAGGTGGCCAAAGTACTGGAGTTTCAGCTTTAGCATCATTCCTTCCAAAGAAATCCCAGGGCTGATCTCCTTCAGAATGGACTGGTTGGATCTCCTTGCAGTATATCCATATAATAGTGTAGTATGCAACTTTAAAATGGAGTAAGAAATATCTATATATATCACTATAAATAATATCCTTTATATCTCGCTAAATGAACTGTTAAGCTGCTGCTGCTAAGTAGCTTCAGTCATGCCCATAGACGGCAGCCCACCTGGCTTCTCTGTCCCTGGGATTCTCCAGGCAAGAATAGTGGAGTGGGTTGCCATTTCCTTCTCCGGAACTGTTAAGAGAGGAATCTTAACAGCAGAATCTCTGCTTGATCAACCCATCTTCACATCTCCACCAGTATTGCTTGAGGCTTCAACTAAGGCTGGATTTAGTTGAAATCCCAAGAAACCCCATTACCTTCCCTTCCTCTCTAAGGTGTTGATCTCAATAAACTTATAAACATACAATAGCCACTTGCACACTAATCTTCATCACAGAGTCTGTTTCCTAGGGAATCCAATCTGTGATAGTTGGTGCCAGGAGTAGATTAGAGAGCTAAACTTGGGTGGGAGTTTTAAGCTGGATAACTTACCCTACCAGATGGTAAACCATGAATGGAATATAGATAGCCCCTGGCACAAGTGGTAGGACAATTGTTAAAACTGCAGTTGTTGCTAGTTTTGCACTGGGGTGGCATACTGAAGGATGGGAAAGCTGGTGCAGCGTATGTGCTACTTAAGAAACATGGGGAAAAACACAACTCTAAGAACAGTGCAAGTGAATGCCTTTTGCTAAATTTGATCATTCTGAATAAGAAAATATACAGTTGAGGTCATTAATCAGGAATTAAAAGCTAACCATGAAAGGTCAAGTGCTTTGCTGGCAGCTTTCAAGGAGCTGTTATCTCTTGAATCAATACAGTGAGAAAACTGAGAACCAATCTCAGAAATTAATCCTGAGATTAGCCAAACTCCAAAGGTTAAACTTCCAGCTAAGGTTGAACTGCTATGCCAAGGTCAAAACCATTGTGGGAAAAATAATAGGATCCTCACACATGGAGTGCATATATCTGGTTGATGCCTCTAAAATTCTATAATCTTCAAAGTCCTCCAAACTGTTGAATCTGCAGAAGTGGCCCACATCTCTGTTTAAAAAAAAAAAAAAGAAAAGATAAAAGTCTCTCTTGCTTAAAGAAGATGCAGAGGCCTTTCGCCCTTGCTCTCCAACAAAACACAACAAACCTTAAAAAAACCTGTCCTGACCAAGAAGAACATGTTGACTTAAATAAGGAAGGAAAGGCACTGCACCTCAAAAGAGCCGCAGGACCTGTCCACTGTGTGGCAGGAGGAGCCAGTAGGGTGTATTTGGATACTAGCCCCTGAGGGATGTTTATCAGGAGTGCCAGAACAAGAATGTGACATGAGGATACATTATCAATGTATCCTCTCCTGGGATACAGGATATAATTCTCTGTCAACGGAATAGTACAAACACCCTACTAGGATGGCTCGTAAAAGTTTGGGAAATATATAATGGCCCACATCAAGTGAACGGAACTGTCTGAACTATCATATGAGATAGTGGCAAAAGGTTTTTAAAAGCTAACAGAAGTGGGTGTGCTAGAACGAATTTAACACAAAGGGCCAGAAAACTCACCATGTTTACCGAAATTATAAGGAATATGCTAGTAAGAAGGGTACCTGAATCATTTTAAAGTTTGGTGAGCATCTCCACTGTAGGCTAGGGCTAATACTAGAAGATGACACTACAGAACAGGGTAAAATAATAGCAACAGTTATGATATAACTCAGAATAGAGGCCAACACCAAGAAAAAACAGCCAGATGGATGTAATTACTATGAGTGGTGAGGTCAGAAGTATAGCAAGGGAAGCCTGACAAGTAGAGATTTATGGAAAGGGTTACAACACAGCTTCCTTAGGTGCAAATAAGATGAACAATGAACAAGGATACAATACAAGTTATAAAACTGAAAGATTTTAAGAATAATCAGAAGTCTGAGGATAGTTATCCCAATAAAAAGTCATGGTCCTTTGTTAGTTTTTGGACTCAAAATTGATTAAAAGAAAGGGGGCTCCCTAGAAGGAAGGACCCTCGAAAATCAAGACAGGTACAAATGGTCATGAATTTCCCAGTCTTTTCCTGAAGAAACCTACAGCTACTTGATTTGGTAACTGTACACTGGGGAAAGAAAAATACTCAAACATTTCAAAGACTATTGGAACAATACTCCTTTCATCAAAATATATGATTAGACATTTAATAGAACAGGATAAACTGATGGCAAATAAGCACTTGAAAAGCTGCTCAACATCATTAGCAGATTCAATAATGACAAAAATTCAGAATAAACAAAAATGAAATATCACTACACAACTATCAGAATGGCTAAAATAAAAATAGTGGCAACACCAAATGCTGACAAAGATGTGGACAATCTGACATATAAAGTGATACAGTTATTCTGGAAAGCATTTTAGCAGTTTCTTTAAAAAACAAATATATACCTATCGTATGATTCTTCAGCTGCACCCTTACGCATTTATTCCAAAGAAATGAAAACTTAAGTTCATAAAAAAACAAAAATGAAACCTGAATAAATGCTTATGATTCCTTATTCATAATATTCAAATTGGAAACAATTCAGATATCCTTCAAAAGAGTTAAACAAACTGTGGTATACCCATACCATAAATACTACTCAGCAATTAAAAAATACAAACCATTGATACACACAACCACCTGGATGAATTGCCAGGGAAGGAATTATGGAGAGTGAAAAAGCTTATTTTAAATGGTTTCACACTGTATATTTCCATTTATATATTACTGAAATGACAAAATTTTTGAGATGGAGACTAGGTGAGTGATTTCTAGGGCTTAGGGAGGAGATGGAAGTGAGGGGGAAGTGGATGGGCAACATGAGTGATCTTTGAGGTGATGGAAATGTTTATTATTTTGACTGAATCAATGTCAATATCATGATTGATATATTTAACTAAAACTTTTCAAGGAGTTATCATTAGGGGGAATGATGGCAGGTACACAGGGTCTCTGAATTATTTGTTATCACATGTGAACCTACAATTATGTCAAAATAAATGTTATTAAAAAATGTTTCAGGCTGTGATGCAAGCCTCCCTGCAGATCCTGTGGTACTGGAGGTATCATTGATGAGAAAAGACACAATGTGGACTTTATGACTAGACTGACTGGGAGAATCATAACTCAGATCACAAGAACCCTAGAGCACGACCATGCTAAATGCAGCAGAGAATTATAGACCTTTTGAAAAGTACCTTTTGATATACTACTAGGATCTGGTAGTGAATGCCTGATTATGGGTCACCAAGTGATATGTAGCCAACTTTGATATATTCATAAAATAAAAGGGGAATGAGCTATCTTCAGATATTATGGTTGAATATTAAAATTTTATACTAAGTGAAAGAGGGAAGACTAAAAAACATGCACCTTATAAAATACCATTTATAAAAATTTCTAGAATGGAAAAAATATAGACTTAGAAATCATATTAATAGCTGTTTGGGGGAGCAGACTGATTCCTAAGATGCAAAAGGAAACTTCCTGGGATGATAAAAATGTGCTCAATCTTGCCTGCGGTAGTAGTTATTTGATGAGCTTAGGCTCATCAAACTGGAGAGGTAAAATGTGAGCGTACTCCCCCATGCAAATAATGTCTCAATAAATTTGATTTTAAATTGTTTTTAAAAATGACTCAGGAGCAAACATAAATAAACTCCCACTCAGAGAGGAAGATTAAGAGTTTAGCCTCTTTGTACCTCTTGATCACTTTCCCATTTCTTTAGGGACAGTCCTGATGGCAGGAAAAAAGACATCCACTGTGCCTGAGCAAGAATGCCATCAGTGCCAATAAGTTTGATTTCCCATAGAACTCTCCACTGCATAGGTGGCTGAAATGAAATGTAAGTTAAATCAATGTGATACTGAGCACTAGAAGCATCTTCTACAACATTAATGGACAGAAATATCACAACATTTCACATAAAGGATTTCTCCTCAAAATTCCAAACTAAATACGATTAAATCTCTAAATTTCAAACCAATCTCTAGATATAATTATTGGCTTCAGGGCCTAGTAGGTAACAAAGGAACATATTAAGTCACCCAATTAATATTAATCACCAAATTCCAGTCTAGTAAATTCTACAGGACAAATAACCAATTTCTTCAACAAATACTTGTTTAATATTAATATTGTGGCTATGTTTTCAAAGTTCTTGTTTTTCTTTTTAGAAATGTAAAAAAATAAACAGTATCAGATTAAATGACATTAAATCTGGGATTTACTTCAAAAAATGCATATGACTGGGGAAGAGTAAGGGTATAAACATAAGAAGATTGGCCATGACTTGATAAATCATTGAAACTGGCTGATAGGTACATAGGGATTCCCTATACTATTCCCTCTACTTATGCATACATTTGAAATATCCTATGAGAAAATGTTTACAAATATATTAAAGGAATTAGAGCATAAAAGCAAATAAAAATAAGGAAAACTTTCTAAGAATAAAATACTATTTAAAACACAATACTTGTTTTTTTTAAAAAATACTTGGAAATACTAATCATTGTGGGTTGAATTTTACCCTTTCCCCCACCAAATCATATGTTAGGAAAGCCCCAGTATCTCAGAATGTGAACTTATATGGAAATAGAGTTTTTGCAGATGTAATTAGTTAAGGTAAGAACATACAGAGTATGCTTATAAATAGAATGCCACATGAAGAGAGGGAGACAGGCACAGAGGGACAGCAGTGTGAAAAGACACGGAGAAGATAGCTATTTATAAGTCAAGGAGAGAGACCTGGAACAGATCTGTCCTTTATGATCCTCAGAAGGAACCAACCCTGCTTACATCTTGACATTAGACCCTTAACTTTCAGAACTGTGAAAGAAAAAAAAATTCTGTTGTTTCATTCATTCAGTTTATAGTACTTATGGCAGCCCAAGCACTAATACCCTGATTGAAATGGACTGTATTTTTTTTTTAAATAAGTTAAATGGCCAAAACTGATGTGAGAAAGAATAGAAATCAACAAACAACTGTGAATAAAATTGGGAGGTGGCGAGGATTTCATTCCCCAAAGACTAATTTTTAGAAGAATTTTACTGAAACTTTCAATTTTCCATGGAACCACAAATGTCATTATACATAGACTCTTTCAAAATGCAGAAAAGGTGACCTTAAGTCATTTACTCATTAATGTAGTTGTTAAGAATTCATAGGTTAAAGGACAATTCTTCTATGCCTATATTTAAGGAAATGATAAGAGAAAGCATTGATAAAGTATTTTTATTATAATTGCTTTTCAATTGTTAATTCATGTAAACCTCAAACAAGCTATGAGATACACACAATTATATCCCCATTTTATGGATGTGAAAACTGAGATACATACCAATTATCTGAGAAGTAACAGAATTGAGGTGAAATAAAAATCTAGACATGTGTCTCTAGAGACTAAATCCCTAAACACTTTTATATTGTCTCTGTATTGAGAACCTGTTTTAATTGCAGCATTCACATATACCACAAAAGATGAGAAAAAGTGTTTAAAAGGACAAATACCCATTTATGTGTATGCAACCTACCAAAATAACTTGTAAACAATCTTCAGTGGTAGAGGAACTGATTTTAAGCAGGAAAAAAGAGCACAGAAATATATTTTGGTATTAACTTTTGTTGCACTTTGATGCAATTAAACAGTAAAAGATAAAAATAAAAATTTGATTAAACATTTTAAAAGGGATTGAAAATATATGTTCATATAAGAAACTAATATTAAAAAGCAGGGTGATTTTTATAACTATGCTGAGTAAAATTTTATTAAATAAAAGCTTTTCCTCATAATCGGTCTCCTTTTCCTTGAAATAAAAAAGGAAACATGAGTGAACATGACTGTAATCCCTCTGTTTAGTTATAATCCGTAGAGTGACAGTGCACGCTCTTGTAATGCAGGATGGCCTCTCTTACCTCCCTCATCCCCATCCTTACTCTTTCCCCAAAGGCTTCATGTAGGGTGCAGGTACTATAAAATCCTTGGTGCTCATTAGTTGTAAATTTTTCAACTACATTAAATCAACATTAAGGTAATGAATTTGACCTTCACTGAATGAAGCAAAAACTAAGACTAGTGAAGTAATATAGTTAGTGTATTCTTCCTGGAACTCTATATGACAGAACAGAACATTAATTGTTAAAAATGGACACTTCCAAATACTATGTATGTGCATGCATAATGCATGTGGGGGGAAACACCTTTTTCTTTTCTATAAAGGCTTAAATATACTTCATGCATTTTAAACTACATAATTTATCTCTTTATATTTAAGTTCTCTTACTGAAATTACTATGTCAACACTAATATTCTCACAATTGAAAACAATAACATCCTTCTAGGAATTTTCTTTCCAAAACAAAACAAAAAAAGGAAAATTTACTTCGTTCAAATCTTTTATCTGATTTACTAGGTTAACATTTAACTTATTCTGTGAATAAGAATTTTTCAAAGTATACATAAGGTAAAATGAGTAATTATTCTAAAATTCACTAGTTTCACAAATCAAACTATGGTTTGACTTATAGAGATAGAGATGGATATATACATACCATTATAGACATGGGAGAGGATAACAGAGAAATGGAGAAAATTGAGGTCTCAGGTACTAATAAATGTCAAAGCAAATTATCAGGAAGGTCCTTTGACAAAGAGAGTTGATGCTTGTTTTCTAAATCCAGCATGTTTATGCTTTCACAGAAAGCACATTTATAATAAGTGGAACCACATGGAAAGAATGAACAATGTGGATGCCCCAACACCAGACTAGTCCTACTTTTTATAAGGTCTTCCAGAATGGTTTCTGCTTTTCTGAGTTGAAGATCCTTATCTTAGTCAGCTTGAAGCCATAACAAAATACCAAAAACTGGGTGGCTTAGGCAACAGAAACGTATTTTCCCGCAGTTCTAGAAACTAGAAGTCCCAGATCAAATTATCAGCTTATTTGGCTCCTAGTAAACCCCTCTTTCCTGGTTTGTAGGTGGTCACCTTATCACTGTGTCTTCACATGGCTAAGAGAAAAGGGATGCTTAAGTGACCATCTCTTCCTGTCTTTTCTTCTAGGGACACTAATCCTACCAGGATCTCATTCTTATAAATTAATTTACTGTTAATTACCTACATAAATCCCCTAGTATAGTCACATTAGGGGCTGAAGCTTCAACCCCTAAATACATTTAGGGGCACAATCATTCATTCCATAATAATCATCCTTAGCTAGAATTTCAGACAGTCTTCAATTCCCAAATCATCCACTTAACTTCCTCAGCATGAATAGTATTTCCTTTTTTGCCCATCAGATCAGATCAGTCACTCAGTCGGGTCTGACTCTTTGCAACCCCATGAATCACAGCACGCCAGGCCTCCCTGTCCATCACCAACTGCCAGAGTTCACTCAGGCTCATGTCCATTGAGTCAGTGATGCCATCCAGCCATCTCATCCTCTGTCGTCCCCTTCTCCTCTTGCCCCCAATCCCTCCTAGCATCAGAGTCTTTTCCAATGAGTCAACTCTTCACATGAGGTGGCCAAAGTACTGGAGTTTCAGCTTCAGCATCATTCCTTCCAAAGAAATCCCAGGGCTGATCTCCTTTAGAATGGACTGGTTGGATCTCTTTGCAGTCCAAGGGACTCTCAAGAGTCTTCTCCTACCACAGTTCAAAAGCATCAGTTCTTCGGTGTTCAGCCTTCTTCACAGTCCAACTCTCACATCCATACACGACCACAGGAAAAACCATAGCCTTGACTAGACGAACCTTTGTTGGCAAAGTAATGTCTCTGCTTTTGAATATGCTATCTAGGTTGGTCATAACTTTCCTTCCAAGGAGTAAGTGTCTTTTAATATCATGGCTGCAGTCACCATCTGCAGTGATTTTGGAGCCCCAAAAAATAAAGTCTGACACTGTTTCCACTGTTTCCCCATCTATTTCCCATGAAGTGATGGGACTGGATGCCATGATCTTCATTTTCTGAATGTTGAGCTTTAAGCCAACTTTTTCACTCTCCACTTTCACCTTCATCAAGAGGCTTTTGAGTTCCTCTTCACTTTCTGCCATAAGGGTGGTGTCATCTGCATATCTGAGGTTATTGATATTTCTCCAGGCAATCTTGATTCCAGTTTGTGTTTCTTCCAGTCCAGTGTTTCTCATGAGGTACTCTGCATATAAGTTAAATAAACAGGGTGACAATATACAGCCTTGACGTACTCCTTTTCCTATTTGGAACCAGTCTGTTGTTCCATGTCCGGTTCTAACTGTTGCTTCCTGACCTGCATACAAATTTCTCAAGAGGCAGCAAAGGTGGTCTGGTATTCCCATCTCTTTCAGAATTTTCCACAGTTGATTGTGATCCACACAGTCAAAGGCTTTGGCATAGTCAATAAAGCAGAAATAGATGTTTTTCTGGAACTCTCTTGCTTTTTCCATGATCCAGCAGATGTTGGCAATTTGATCTCTGGTTCCTCTGCCTTTTCTAAAACCAGCTTGAACATCAGGAAGTTCATCGTTCACATATTGCTGAAGCCCGGCTTGGAGAATTTTGAGCATTACTTTACTAGCGTGTGAGATGAGTGCAATTGTGTGGTAGTTTAAGCATTCTTTGGCATTGGCTTTCTTTTTGCCCATAGGCACTATTATTTCTTGGTGCATCTCTGACCATTCTTTATTTTTATTTGAGAAAAAGAAAGATAAAATAACTGACTTTGACACAGGAAAATAATGTTTCTTAAACAATATATGGCCTGTGAACAGACTTTCTGTGAAATCATAGACTTTTGGGAAACTATGGATAATATCATATTTAGTTTATGATCTTAAGTTTCTTCCTACATTGTGATTTCATTTAATAAGCCACCAGGATGTCAGCAATCACCAGATAGCCTTTGGGTGATCCTGTGAGTGAAAGAGTAGTATAAAAACAGTAAAATCTTTTTAAAATTCCCCTCTGCACTGTTCATAAGGGCTATGAGAAAGAAATTAGCTTAGAAATTAGTTTAGAAATTCTTAAGCTAAATGTGTCTTCTTGCCTTTCCAACTCTCTCAACAATGTGAACCACAACACATGATAATTTGTGTAACAGCCTTTTTAGAATCTAAATTATTAAGTGTGTATTAATAATATTACTGAGTTTGGGAAAAAGAGGGCTAAAAAGAAGAACATTCTAGGGTGGGTGTTGGCAAACCAATGTCTCTCAGACAGTGGTTCTGTCTTCTTATTCTTCCTGGTCATCAAGTATTGAACCAAATAGACACACACACACACACACACACACACCCCTACCTTATACTTGACTCACATTCACACATCCATACATAGACATCATCTGAGGACAAGTATTAATCTTCAGTAATTACACCGTAGAGGCATATTTAAAAAGAGAAATATTTTCTCAAAACAATAATTTACTCTGAATACTCCTTTCAGAGTGGAGAAACAGCTTTACATTATAATGTGAATGGTGCCAGTACTCAATTAGGACATCCTTCTGCTTCTAGCCCTGACTCAGATTTTTTTTTTTCTGTGCATATGAAATGAGAAGCTCATTACAATTACCCTTTTAAGCAATAGATCTGTCAGCCTTTAATGACCATTTTTGGCAACAACAAGTACTAGCAAAAGCTTAAGAATTGCCTTATCTTTTACTAAAGGATTGATATAATCCTTAGGTAAAACATTCCCACACCATTTACTGAATGTTGAATAAATGGTGTATGAGGATATTCAGACAAATTTTTTGATTACTTAAAATTTACACAAAGTCTCAGGAATTTAAAAAAAATTATATTTACTTCTACATTTAATAAAAACATTTTAAATATCCATTAAATGGTAGTTGAAAGACTTTTATTTTACTGGTACATAAACATCATCTTAATTTTAGTTTAATTAGGTACTGGGGCTAAGTTTAGGTAAGAAAGTGGAAGTACTTAATATAGCTTTCCTTAACTTGTGAATAGATTGACAGTAATAAAACAGAACTCAGTTTCCTGACTAATGTTGTATGAAGAGTTTCAAATTATTCTCTGTGATAAAAGAACACATGAATATAGCCTGTGAGGTTTCCACAGCTGATTTGTGAGTTTTTACAAAATACCAAATGAATGTCTCTAATTGTTTACCCATGATTCATCCCTTAACCCCTTACAATGTGGTTTTCTCCCACTGCACTCCCCTAAAATTATTTTATCTAAAGTTATCAATGATGTTTTTTTCCTTAAAAAAAAGTTTAGATTTTTCTCTTATCTAAAGAGAAAGAAATGGCAACCAACTCCAGGAATCTTGCCTGGAGAACCTCATGAACAGCATGAAAAGGCAAAATATATGAAGCCTGAAGATGAGCCCCCAGGTTGGAAGGTATACAATATGCTACTAGGATAGAGCACAGGGCAATTACTAATAGTTCCAGAAAGAATGAAGTGGCTGGGCCAAAGTGGAAATGATGCTTAGCTGTGAATGTGTCTGGTGGTGAAAGCAAAATCTGATGCTCTAAAGAACAGTATTGCATAGGAACCTGGAATGTTAGGTCCATGGATCAAGGTAAATTGGACGTGGTCAAGCAGGGGATGGCAAGATTAAACATCAACATTGTAGGATTCAGTGAACTAAAATGGATGAAAATGAGTCTTACTCCTCTCTTCTTCAGTGTCACCAAGTGTGAGTGTTCTTCAGAGTTTCATCCTTAACTTTTTCTTACACTCTGTGCACTTATATCCTCTCTTTTCGATTCACTATCTTTGCAATTGACTAACACAATAATGCAAATGAGCCTTAAAAACTTATTCTGACTTCTCTCATCTAATTTAATCCTGACATTACAAATGCCAGCTAAATGCTACTACCAGTGTAGGATGTAATGATTTAGAGAGTAGGAAGCAAAAAGATACAGAGTTGGCTTCTATATAGAAAGAGATAAGAAATTTAAAAAAACATGTGAAACAGGGCAGGAAGTAATAAGTTCCATGTAACAAGTTCCACATATTCAAGAATATTTTGCTGTTAGGTTCCATGGTAAAAATGATTCCATTGGATCCATATAAATGGGGTTTTTAGCTTATAAGAACATGTTTTAATTAGTGATATACTAGAAGATTTCACACATTTATGAGATATATAAAATGTAAGGATGAAAAAAGTTTTGTTAACCTTGAGAAGTTGAAAGGTATGTAGAAAGTCAGAAAGTGAGATCATATGAGGAAAACAATTTGTCTAAACTTCTCTCGTTATTCCAACACCTTTCAAGGCACATCTGATCCAGGTTCTCCTCCCACCAATGGTACCATCATGATCACATATTAGGTTCTAATTGTACCACCTTTGACTTCATCCTTATCCCTAACACCCATGATAAATAAGTCAGGTTTTGTTTTTCTTCTAATTCCTCTTCTTAGAATTTTTTCCCCCTAACATATCTTTTACATTGTTGCCACTACCACCTGGGTTTAGATGGTTTTACCTCATAATTAGACTATTGCAAAGTACCCCGTCACTGATCTCACTCCATCTTATGCCCTGCTCACAAATAATGTTCAAAAAGCACTCTGATTATGTCAGTCTCCTGGACCATGCTGGTTAAAACATACTCTGGTTCAGCAGGAAGAATAGAGATCTACAGTATCATAATGGAGTTTGAGGTGGGGGCTACTTTGGTGGCACTTTTATGTAGTTTCTAAATGGAAATGATTGTCTTGTTTTAGACTAAATTTTAGTATGAAAGATCACTGCACTATGAAGCAAACAACAGACATGACAAAGCTGGATTCAGGGCTACAGCGATTAATAAATAATCTTAGCTAAATATTACTGTTCAGGGGAACTCTTCCCTGAGTAACTTTTATAAAGAAAAGTCTTTAATTTTTCTGAAATCAATTAATGCTGTACCCTCGGTGAATGTGAAAGAAATACTATCAGTTTCTTATCCTTCACTACCTGGGAGCTTTCTTTATTTTACCATTTAAATTTTGAGGGTCATGTTCAGTTGATGATTTCTTCTGTTTCTTCTTACACATACGTAAGTCATCCCTTGGTATGTTTGGGGTTCTGACTACACATTCCAGCCCTGAGCATAGGTTGACAAACCTTTAAACCGTATTTTGTTACCTTTCTGGGGCTTCCCTGGTGGCTCAGACAGTAAAGAATTTGCCTGCAATGCAGGAGACCCAGGTTTGATCCTTGGGTGGGAAAGATCCCCTTGAGAAGAAAATGGCTACCCACACAAGTATTCTTGACTGTAGAGTTCCATGGACAGAGGAGCCTGGAGGCCTATAGTCCATAGGATCACAAAGACTCGGACACGACTAAACGACTAACTCTTTCACTTTCACTTCTGTTACCTTCCTATGCTCTTCTTTCCTATAGAGGTGAAAGTTGCTTAGCAGTGTCTGACTCTTTGCAACCCCATGGGCTAATAGTCCATGAAATTCTCCAGGCCAGAACACCAGAGTGGATAGCTGTTCCCTTCTCCAGGAATCTTCCCAAGCTAGGGATTGAACCCATGTCTCCTGCATTGCAGCCAGATTCTTTACCACCTGAGCCACCAAGTAAGCCCCCTTCCTTCCTATATCTTTCCGTTATTCCAGAACTTTTTGCACTCCACAAAGCCCTCAAGCCCTCCTCCCCAAATTTTCTCTTTTCCTTGATCTCAGACACAGAAATGGTTTCCCATATCTTACAAGCCAGATATGAAAACTGTAATTCAGTCTCATCATTGAGGAATTCATATTTATGAGGGCAAAGAACCAGAAAAACCATCAATTAAGATGAAGAAGCCAGGATGAATAAACTAGGAAGAGGCATAAATTATTATGTTTTAACAACAGTGAGATAAAGTGGTATGCCTACTTCTAATCGGTAGTGCTTTATCGGAGTTGTCATTCAATTTGGGCATAAATGCCACAAAAGCTTTTCTGAGCCTATCTATGCTGTCTGCAGCATAGATTTCACTCACATCTAGAAGAGTTTCACACTGAAAATCTGTTGTGAAGATGAGATAGAGCACATCAGTACTTAAGTGGTGTTATTTTTAATCCATTTATTGAGACATGCATCTGCTTTTATCCCCTAAATTTTAAAACAGTAACTTTTTTTTTTTTTACAAATTTCATTTGTATTATTTATCTAGGAAAAGTTTGTTGAGTCCTAATAAATTATAAATTATTTTCTCAGTTGTATCTTTTTTCTTGCTATTTGTAAAAGGGAGTGATCAAGGTGGCTTTCTTTTGTTTTATTCTAATGCATTATTTTTCTCCTTTTCTCT
Source organism: Bubalus kerabau (assembly GCF_029407905.1). Classification (NCBI taxonomy): domain Eukaryota; kingdom Metazoa; phylum Chordata; class Mammalia; order Artiodactyla; family Bovidae; genus Bubalus; species Bubalus kerabau. Next base: position 44,708,682 of record NC_073631.1, read on the forward strand.
GCTCTTTAGTCTAATAACTAGTAGAAGTGAAGGGCTTTTTAAAATTCACATTTTCTAGCAGAGGTTTAATATAACTACTGAGATTGTAACAATGTTCTGAATCTGAAGTATGGAGTACTTAGAATCTTCTTGCAAAAACTACCAACTCCAATATTCCTTATCCCAGTAATAGTCACACATCTGACCATTCCCATGACTGGAAAACCCACACTGTCCTTAATATTTACTTCCACCTGCATATATAACCCTCACCAATCCTGCTGCTTTTATCATTTGAATATTTCTCCAACTTCCTCCCCCATCATTGCCATCATCCTAGTGCCAGTCATCAACTCAACTGCAGCCAGCATGGTGTAAAGTAATTAAAATAGAGGAAGCAGTCGTGCTAGGTCACTGCAATCATGTCTGACTCTTTGCAACCCTCTGAACCATAGCCCTCCAGGCTCCTCTGTCCACGGGCTTCTCCAGGCAGATACTGGAGTGGGTTGCCATGCCCTCCTCCAAGGTATCTTCCTGACCCAGGGATTGAACCTGTGTCTCCTGAGGCTGCTGCATTGTAGGTGGTTCTTTACCACTGAGCCACCAGGGAAGCCCCAAGCAATCAAGCATGGCTTTATTTTCTGCTCTGCCTGGTCTTAGCTATGGCCCATTGGAATATGTGTTTAATCTCAAGTATCTTAATCATATAATGGAAATAATATGAGTAATATTAGTATTTATTTACACCATAAATACTGGAGAAGGAAATGATAATCCACTCCAATATTCTTGACTGGATGTGATATGATCCAGGCAAGAATACTGAGTAATATGATATGATCCAGGCAAACAATATGAGTAATATAGTATTTATTACACCATAAATATTGGAGAAGGAAATGACAACCCACTTCAGTATTCCTGCCTGGAGAATCCCATGGACAGAGGAGCCTGGTGGGCTACAGTTCATGGAGTCGTAGAGTCAGACATTACTGAAGCAACTTAGCACAGCACATACCATAGGTATATTGTGGATTAAATGAGATAATCCTTACAATGCACTTCACACAGTTTTTAGCACATACTAGAAATTCTTAAATGTTGGTGTTTGCTTTCACTGCACTAAGGTAACTATATCCATTATGTTAATCAATGCATCATACTAATCAATGTATTTTCTCTACCTGTACTATCCAGTATGGTAACAACTAGTCACATGAGGCTATTGAGTAAATATGTGGATAGTGCAAACTGAGATGGTCTTGAAAGTGTAAAATACAAATTGAAATTTTAAAATTTTGCTATTAAAAATGTCAAATATCTCAATACTAATGTTTTGTATGGATTGTGGACTAAAATGCAAATTTTCTATAGATTGGTTTAAAATGAATTATTTACAGTAATTTATTTTTACTTGAAATGTGCCTATTGGAAGATTTTAAATTACATATGTGGCTCACATTTAAAGTTAAGAATTGTAAGGTTGGAATTGTGTTTCCGTTGGACATTACTGATCTAGACTTTGCCAACTTTCTCTTATTTAAAGCCTGTAGAATGGCCAGCTACATTCTTGAAAGACTCCAAGTGATATAGTTTTTGCTTAAAATGATATTGTAAATATTTGAAAGTTATTAGAAAAAATCTGAAAAGTCCTGACCAGGATGGGAGCATGGACTTTTAATATTTTGCAATGTTGTTCTTTTGAAACTATAAATCAGCTTCAAGTACCCTTTTTGTTTTTATAAGATGTGCCTATAATTCAGTAGTGTCCATTCAATATAGGTGTCAAGTAGTCTTTCTTCATAAATCAATTTTCTCTGATTTTAAAGTAATAATTCTTATAAACTTTGAATGCTAAAAATGTATATGTGTGCTAAATACATGGTAACTGTGAGAAAGAATTAGTATGTGTGCTATTCTAGAAGTGTTTGGAGGAAAAATCTGGATTAAGTTAAAGTTTTTGTAGAGAAGAAGTAAGATTATTGCTCTTTCAACTTTAAAATTTTAATGTAAAAGAGATTGTTTCCAATTGCTTGCTCTAATATATAATACTATGCAGAGTACATCATGAGAAACGCTGGACTGGAAGAAACACAAACTGGAATCAAGATTGCCAGGAGAAATATCAATAACCTCAGATATACAGATGACACCACCCTTATGGCAGAAAGTGAAGAGGAACTCAAAAGCCTCTTGATGAAAGTGAAAGTGGAGAGTGAAAAAGTTGGCTTAAATCTCAACATTCAGAAAATGAAGATCATGGCATCCGGTCCCACCACTTCATGGGAAATAGATGGGGAAACAGTGTCAGACTTTATTTTTTTGGGCTCCAAAATCACTGCAGATGGTAACTGCAGCCATGAAATTAAAAGATGCTTACTCCTTGGAAGGAAAGTTATGACCAACCTAGATAGCATATACAAAAGCAGAGACATTACTTTGCCAACAAAGGTCCGTCTAGTCAAGGCTATGGTTTTTCCTGTGGTCATGTATGGATGTGAGAGTTGGACTGTGAGGAAGGCTGAGTGCCGAAGAATTGATGCTTTGGAACTGTGGTGTTGGAGAAGACTCTTGAGAGTCCCTTGGACTGCAAGGAGATCCAACCAGTCCATTTTGAAGGAGATCAGCCCTGGGATTTCTTTGGAAGGAATGATGCTAAAGCTGAAACTCCAGTACTTTGGCCACCTCATATGAAGAGTTGACTCGTTGCAAAATACTCTGATGCTGGGAGGGATTGGGGGCTGGAGGAGAAGGGGACGACAGAGGATGAGATGGCTGGATGGCATCACTGACTCGATGGACGTGAGTCTGAGTGAACTCCGGGAGTTGGTGATGGACAGGGAGGCTTGGCGTGCTGCGATTCATGGGGTCGCAAAGAGTTGGACACGACTGAGCGACTGATCTGATCTGAATATATAATACTAAAATTAATTTTCTTGTAAATATATAAGTATTTAAAAAAGAATATGGGACAAATGACAAAATGATAGCACTTTTATTTCTGGGATGGTGGTAATATGGGTGCTCATTATACCATTTCTTCAGCCCTTAAATTAACTGAATTTTCATAATAATATTAAAATTTGTTTGTAAAATATCTTGGACATTCCATGAAGATATTCCTATCATGACATTTTAACTTCTTCTCTCTATTCTCTTTATCTTTTTTTGTTTTTAATATTTTCTCTGAGACCTTCAGTCCATGTTGAATTATAGTGATGATGGCAGTCATCCTTGTCTTGATGCTTGTGTGAAGGAGAATGAAATATCTAAAATTCTCTATTAAATAAAGATGCTTTCTGTAGATATTCTGTACTCTATTGTTCTTTTTAAAAAACTGTCTTTCTCTTTTCTCATTTGCTAAGAATTCTTAACTGTGTAGTAAATCATATGAATTTTTCTTTCTGACCTAAGTTAAAAGATTATATATTTTTCTTCTTTGGTCATTTAATGTTACAGTTGTTAATTACATGAATAGATTTATTTCCAAGGTGAATAATCCTTACCCCTTTGGATTAACTATACTTGACCACAGTCTATTTTAATGCATTGTTAGGTTTCAATTAACTAGTATGAGGATCTTTTATGTTCATTAGTGAAATTAACCAACAATTTAGTTTTCCGTACAGTCATTACCCAGTTTGGGTATCCAGATTATATTAACCTCATAAAATAAATTCATCAGCTTTTCTCTTTTTCTTTTCTTTGGTGGAAAAATTGTATAAGATGCATATTCCTTAAAGACTTACACAACTCACATCTAAAAGCATCTCACCATTTTGTTTTGTTTATTTTTTTCTGGGGCAAGGGGAGTTTTGATAGTTTTTTCCCCAGAAAATACAAATTTCATCTGAGATTTAAAATTTTGAGGTACTGTTGTCCATTACATATTTGTAGAATTTTGCTTATATTTATGTATTTACTTATTTGCATTCTTTGTATTTTTATTTGCATCTTCTCTATTTTATAACTTAATTCATATCACTAGGAGTGTCTTACTATTTTCACACAGCTTCATTGTTGTTTCCTTCATCCTCCCTTATTACTATGTGTTCTACTCTCTGTCTCTCTCTCTTTTTTGGTTTATCCTGTTACTCTTTCCCTAGCTTAGTTTTCCATCTTTTCTTATGTTTGTAAATTGATACATTTCTTTCTATATTTCAAAAGAAAATTATACTGACTCTCAGTTCTTTCATTATCATTTAAATGTAAGAATTTCAGTTTACCGTATCATTTTTGGTTTAAACTGAAGGGTAATTGGTAATATATTAGTTTTAAGAAATAGGTATTTTTCTCCTAAACATTATTTTCTTGATTTTTAGTTTTATTGCATTGAAGTTATAGAATATAGATTGTATGTTGTTAACTGAAAATTTTAGAAGCTGCTTTAGGGGCCCAGTGTACCATCATCATTGGTGAATGTTTAATGTGTCTGGAAATAATATGTATTCTATGTTCATTTGATAAGAGGTTCTAGACATATCTGTTAGATCAAACTATTAGTTATGCTCTTAACATTATCTCTACCTTTATTGTTCTCCATGTATCACATTTCTGTAAAATGTGTTTTTTATGTCTCTTCATATCAGATATTAGTTATTGCTTATATAATTTGAGGCCATACTCCCAGATATATATTGAAGAATACTTATTGTTTTGCTTTTTTTTTCAAAAATATATAACAACCCTCTCTGATGATAGTTCCTACTCTGCCCTCTTCTTTTACTGATATCAATCAAAATTTCTAGTTGATATTTTTCAGATAAATATTTTCTATGATTGACATAAATCAATTTTTCTGCATCTTATTGTATATGTGTCTGTTTTAAATGAGCATCTTTTAGACAACATAGCTAGCCTTTGTTTTTACTATAATCTGAGTATCACTGTTTTCTGACAAGTTTTACTTGTACTGATTACTGAGTTTTACCATTGTTTGTGTCCCCCTCCCATCTACTGCAATTTATTTTATGTTTCCTTTTTCCTTGGTTTCAGTTATACATTTCTTATGGATTAACTGTATGCATTCTGTTTTTACTATTTTAATCATCTTTATTAATTTAGTAAGATTTGTTCAACACATATTTTTTTCATGATTGACTGTTTCTTGAACAATGCTCTAGACAGGGATGAATAAAACAGATTAATATTTTCTCTGTGTTTCCCTATCAGTATCTATAAACTTGTGCTTGTGTGCTTGTGCTTAGATGCTCAGTTGTGTCTGACTCTTTGCGACCCCAAGGACTGTAACCTGCCAGGTTCCTCTGTCCATGGGATTCTCCAGGCAAGAATACTGGAGTGGGTTGCCATGCCCTGCTCCAAGGGATCTTCCCAACTTAGGGATAGAACTCAGGTCTCCCACATTGCAAGCAGATTCTTTACCATCTGAGCCACCAAAGAAGCCCGTAACCTTATGAACAACTATTGTTTACCCCTATTGAATAGGACAAAATGTTAACACAATTTCTTTTTTCACCTCTCTTCCCCCAACAACTTCCATAACATTACTATTATCTTAGTTTTGAATTTCATGCTTACACACATGATTAAATTAGTATTTATTGATACATGAATAAGTTCTATATCGTTCTTACAGGTTTTCCCATCCCATAGCAATTTCTTGCTTTTGGAATTGATTATTTCCTTTCAAAAGTTAAATCTTGAAGAACTGTTTTAAACAGATTCTTCATGTTGCTAGACTCTCTGATAATTAATGTCTTCTTTTTTTGCTCTACACTGAAATAGTTTAGCTGAATACAATATCAGATTAAAATATTTTTCCTTGAAAACTCTCTGAAATTCAGTGTTGCTGTTATCAGGGCTGAAAAGTATTGGGTTTTAGTTCTGAAAGATAAGTTCTAGGTTCTCTCTGAAAATTATAAATTTTCCTTTGTTTTGAATAATCTTTTCTGTTTCCTTTTGTTTTTTAATTAATTTTTTAATGAAGGATAATTGCTTTACAGAATTTTGTTGTTTTCTGTCAAACCTCAATATGAATCAGCCATATGTATACATATAACCCTCCCTTCTGAAACTCCCTCCCTTCTCCCTGCCCATCCCAGCCCTCTAGGTTACTACAGAGCCCCTGTTTGAGTTTCCTGAGCCATATGGCAAATTACCCTTGGTTAACTATTTTACATATGGTAATGTAGGTTTCCAAATTACTCATTCCATACATCTCACCCTCTCCTCCCCTCTCCCCATGTCCATAAGTCTATTCTCTATTTCTGATTCTCCATTACTACCCTGTAAATAAATTCTTCAGTACCATTTTTTGAGATTCCATATATATGTGTTACAATAATAGATTTATCTTTCTCCTTCTGACTCACTTCACTCTGTACAATAGGTTCTAGGTTCATCCACCTCATCCGAACTGACTCAAATGTGTTCTTTTTTATGGCTGAGTAATATTCCATTGTGTATATGTACCGCAACTTATTTATACATTCATCTGTCAATGGACATCTAGGTTGTTTCCATGTTCTAGCTATGGTAAATGAACTGCAATGGACAATGGGATACATATGTCTTTTTCAATTTTGGTTTCCTCGGGGTATATGCCTAGGAGTGGGGTTGGTGGGTCATATGGTGGTTTTATTCATAGTTTTTTAAGGAATCTCCATATCGTCTTCCATAGTGGCTGCATTAATTTATATTCCCGCCAACAGTGCAAGAGTGTTCCCTTTTCTCCACACTCTCTCCAGCATTTATTGTTTGTAGACTTTTTGATGATGGCCACTCTGACCAGTGTGAGGTGATATCTTGTGGTTTACTTTTGCATTTCTCTAATAATGAGCAATGTTGAGCATTTTTTAATGTGTTTGTTAGCCACCTGTGTCTTCTTTGGAGAAATGTTTGTTTAGGTCTTTTTCCCACTTTATGATTGGGTTGTTTGGTTTTCTAGCATTGAGTTGTATAGCTGCTTGTATATTTTGGAAATTAATCATTTATCAGTTGTTTCATTTGCTATTATTTTCTCCCATTCTGAGGGTTATCTTTTCATCTTGCTTGTGGCTTAGATGGCAAATGTGTCTGCCTACAATGAAGGAGACCTGGGTTCGATCTCTGGGTTGGGAAGATCCCCTGGAAAAGGAAATGGCAACCCACTCCATTTCTCTTGCCTGGAAAATCCCATGGACAGAGAGCAAAGAGTTGGATAGGACTGAGTGACTTCACTTTCACTTTCATACTTTCCTTTGCTGTGCAAAAAAATTTAATCATGTCCCATTTGTTTCATTTTGTTTTTATTTTCATTCCTCTAGGAGGTGGGTCATAGAGGATCTTGCTTTGGTTTATGTCATCAAGTGTTCGGCCTATGTTTTCCTCTAAGAGTTTTATAGTTTCTGGTCTTACGTTTAGGTCTTTAATCCATTTTGAGTTTATCTTTGTGTATGCTGTTTGGAAGTGTTCTAATTTCATTTTTTTACATGTAGCTATCCAGTTTTCCCAGCACAATTTATTGAAGAGGCTGTCTTTGCCCCCACTGTATATTCATGGTTCACATATTGTTGAAGCCTGGCTTGGATAATTTTGAGCATTACTTTACTAGCGTGTGAGATGAGTGCAAGTGTGCAGTAGTTTGAGCATTCTTTGGCATTGCCTTCCTTTGGGATTGAAATGAAAAGTGACCTTTTCCAGTCCTGTGGCCACTGCTGAGTTTTTCAAATTTGCTGACAAAATTGCTCACAGCATCATCTTTTAGAATTTGAAATAGCTCAACTGGAATTTAATCGCCTCCACCAGCTTTGTTCGTAGTGATGCTTCCTAAGGCCCACTTGGCTTCACATTTCAGGATGTCCAGCTGTAGGTGGTGGGAGTGATCACACCTTTGTGATTATCTGGGTTGTGAAGATCTTTTTTGTACAGTTCTTCTGTGTATTCTTCCCACCTCTTCTTAATATCGTCTGCTTCTGTTAGGTCCATACCATTTCTGTCCTTTATTGAGTCCATCTTTGCATGAAATGTTCCCTTGGTATCTCTCATTTTCTTGAAGAGATCTCTAGTCTTTCCCATTCTGTTGTTTTCCTCTATTTCTTTGCATTGATCACTGAGGAAGGCTTTCTTATCTCTCCTTGCTGTTCTTTGGAACTCTGCATTCAAATCGGTATATCTTTCATTTTCTCCTTGCTTTTCACTCCTCTTTTTTTCACAGCTATTCGTAAGGCCTCCTCGGACAGCCATTTTGCTTTTTTGCATTTCTTTTTCTTGGGGATGGTCTTGCTCCCTGTCTCCTGCACAGTGTCACGAGCCTCCATCCATAGTTCATCAGGCACTCTGTCTATCAAATCCAGTCCCTTAAATCTATTCCTCACTTCCACTGTATAGTCATAAGGGATTTGATTTAGGTCATACCTGAATTGTCTGGTCTTGATCCCTGTCTCTTGTACAATGTCAGGAACCTCTATCCATAGTTCATCAGGAGCTCTATCTATCAGATCTAGTCCCTTAAATCTATTTCTCAGTTCCACTTTATAATCATAAGGGATTTGATTTAGGTCATTCCTGAATGGTATAGTGGTTTACCCTACTTTCTTCAATTTAAGTCTGAATTTGGCAATAAGGAGTTCATGATCTGAGCCACAGTCAGCTCCCCATCTTGTTTTTGCTGACTGTATAGAGCTTCTCCATCTTTGGCTGCAAAGAATATAATCAGTCTGATTTCAGTGTTGACCATATGATGATGTCCATGTGTAGAGTCTTCTCCTGTGTTGTTGGAAGAGGGTGTTTGCTATGACAAGTGTGTTCTCTTGGCAAAACTCTATTAGTCTTTGCCCTGCTTCATTCTGTATTCCAAGGCCAAATTTGCCTGTTTTTCCAGGTGTTTCTTGACTTCCTACTTTTGCATTCCAGTCCCCTATAATGAAAAGGATATCTTGTTTGGGTGTTAGTTCTAAAAGGTCTTGTAGGTCATCAGAGAACCGTTCAACTTCAGCTTCTTTCGTGTTACTGGTTGGGGCATAGACTTGGATTACTGTGATATTGAATTCTTTGGAAGGAATGATGCTAAAGCTGAAACTCCAGTACTTAGGCCACCTCATGCGAAGAGTTGACTCATTGAAAAAGACTTCGATGCTGGGAGGGATTGGGGGCAGGAGGAGAAGGGGACGACAGAAGATGAGATGGCTGGATGGCATCACCGGCTCGATGGACATGAGTTTAAGTGAACTTCGGGGGTTGGTGATGGACAGGGAGGCCTGGTGTGCTGCAATGCATGGGGTCGCAAAGAGTCGGACAAGACTGAGCGACTGAACTGAACTGAACTGAATGGTCTAGTGGTTTTCCCCAATTTCTTCAATTCCTTTCATCAGTGTCTTATAATTTTCTGTGTACAGTTCTTTTGTCTCTTTAGGTAAGTTTATACCTAGATATTTAATTCCTTTAGTTGCAGTGGTGAATGGGATTGATTCCTTAATTTCTCTTTTTGATTTTTCTGTGTTAGCATATATAAATGCATGTTATTTCTGTGTATTGATTTTGTATCCTGTAACTTTGCCTAATTCACTGATTAGCTCTAGTGATTTTCTGATACTATCTTTAGGGTTTTCTATGTACAGTATCATGTCATCTGCAAACAGTGAGAACTTTATTTCTTTTTTTCCAATCTGGATTTCTTTTATTTCTTTTTCTTCTCTGATGGCTGTAGCTAGGACTTCCAGAACTATGTTGAATAACAGTGGTGAAAGTGGACACCCTTGTCTTGTTTCTGATCTTAGGGTGAATGCTTTTAGTTTCTCACCATTGAGAATAATGTTTGCTGTAGGCTTATCATATATGGCCTTTACTATGTTGAAGTAGGTTCCTTCTATGCCCATTTTTCGAAGAATTTTAATCATAAATGGGTGCTGATTTCGTCAAAGGCTTTTTCTGCATCTATTGAGATGATCATATGATTTTCATCTTTCAATTTGTTAATATGGTCTATCACATTGATTGATTTGCATATATTGAAGAATCCTTGCATCCCTGGAATAAACCCAACTTGATCATGGTGTATGAGCTTTTTGATGTGCTGCTGAATTCTGTTTACTAAAATTTTGTTGAGGATTTTTGCATCTATGTTCATCAGTGATATTAGCCTGTAGTTTTCTTTGTTTGTGTTGTCTTTGTCTGGTTTTGGCATCAGGGTGATGCCAGCCTCATAGAATGAGTTTGGAAGTGTTCCTTCCTCTGCAGTTTTTTTGAAAGAGTTTTAGAAGGATAGGCATTAGCTCTTCTGTAAATGTTTGATAGAATTCTCCTATGAAGTCATCTGGTCCTGGGCTTTTGTTTTGTGGGAGATTTTTGATCACTGCTTCAATTTCAGTGCTTGTAATTTGGTTCCTGATAATGTCTATTTCTTCTGGTTCAATATTGGAAGATTGAACTTTTCTAAGAACCTGTCCATTTCTTCCAGGTTATCCATTTTATTGCCATAGAGTTGTTCATAAAAGTCTCTTATAATCTTCTGTGTTTCTGCACTGTCTGTTGTATTCTCTCCTTTTTCATTTCTAATTATGTTGATTTGATTCTTCTCTCTTATTTTCTCTATGAGTCTGGCTAAAGGCTTGTCGATTTTGTTTATCTTCTCAAAGAACCAGCTTTTCATTTTATTAATCTTTGCTACTGTTTGTTTCATTTATTTTTCATTAATTTCTACTCAGATTTTATTATTTCTTTCTTTCTACTAATTTGAGGGTTTTTTTTTCTTTTTTCAGTTGTTTTATGTGTAAACTTAGGTTGTCTATTTGATGCTTTTCTTGCCTCTTGAAGTAGGATTGTATTGCTATAAATGTCCCTCTGAGAACTACTTTTCCTGCATCCCATAGGTTTTGAGTTGTGTTTTCATTGTCATTTGTTTCTAGAATTTTTTTGATTTCCCATTTGATTTCTTCAATAACATTTTGGTATTTAGAAATGTGTTTTTAATCTCCATGTGTTTGTGTTTTTTACAGTTTTTTTCTTGTAATTGATATCTAGTCTCATAGCATTGTGGTCAGAGAAGATGCTTGATATGATTTCAATTTTCTTAAATTTGAGATTTGGTTTGTGACACAAGATGTGGTCTATCCTGGAGAATGTTCCATGTGCACTTGAGAAGAAGGTATATTCTGCATTTGAATGGAATGTCCTGAAGTTATCAATGAGATCCATCTAATCTAATGTCTCATTTAAACTTGTGTTTCCTTATTAATTTTCTGTTTTGATGATCTGTCCACTCATGTGAGTGGTGTTAAAGACTCCTACAATTATTGTGTTACTGTCAATTTCTCCTTTTATGTCTGTTAGTATTTGTCTTATGTATTGAGGTGCTCCTATGTTGGGTGCATGCTGCTGCTGCTGCTAAGTCGCTTCAGTCGTGTCCGACTCTGTGCAACTCCATAGACGGCAGCCCACCAGGCTCCCCCATCCCTGGGATTCTCCAAGCAAGAACACTGGAGTGGGTTGCCATTTCCTTCTCCAATGCATGAAAGTGAAAAGTGAAAGTGAAGTCATTCAGTCGTGTCTGACTCTTAGCGACCCCATGGATTGCAGCCCACCAGGCTCCTCGGTCCATGGGATTTTCCAGGCAAGAGTACTGGAGTGGGGTGCCATTGCCTTCTCCAATGTTGGGTGCATGCTGCTGCTGCTGCTGCTGCTGCTAAGTCACTTCAGTCGTGTCCGACTTTGTGCAACCCCATAGACGGTAGCCCACCAGGCTCCACATCCCCGGGATTCTCCAGGCAAGAACACTGGAGTGGCTTGCCATTTCCTTCTCCAATGCATGAATGTGAAAAATGAAAGGGAAGTCACTCAGTCGTGTCTGACTCTTAGCGACCCCATGGACTGCAGCCTACCCGGCTCCTCCATCCATGGGATTTTCCAGGCAAGAGTACTGGAGTGGGGTGCCATCGCCTTCTCCGTGTTGGGTGCATAGATATTTATAATTGTTACATCTTCCTCTTCTATTCATCCCTTGATCATTATGTAGTGTCCTTCCTTATCTCTTGTAATCTTCTTTATTTTTAAGGTCTATTTTGTCTTTTATGAGGATTGCTACTCCAGCTTTCTTTTGCATCCCATTTCCATGGAATATATTTTTCCATCCTCTCACTTTCAGTGTATATGTGTCTTGAGGTCTGAAGTGGGTTTCTTGTAGACAGCATATATATGGGTCTTGTTTTTGTATCCATTCAGCCAGTCTGTGTCTTTTGGTTGGAGCATTTAATCCATTTACATTTAAAGTAATTATTGATATATATGTTCCTATTTTCATTTTCTTAACTGTTTGGGGTTGATTTTGTAGATCTATTTTCTTCTCTTGTATTTCTTGGCTATATAAGTCCTTTTAACATTTGTTTTAAAGTTGGTTTGGTGGTACTGAATTCTCTTAACTTTTTCTTGTCTGAAAAGCTTTTTATTTTTCCATCAATTTTGGATAATATCCTTGCCAGGTACAGTAATCTTGGTTGTAGATTTTCCCCTTTCATTACTTTAAATATATCTTGCTACTCCCTTCTGTCCTGCAGAGTTTCTGCTGAAAGATGAACTGTTAAGCAAAAGGGGTTTCCCTTGTATGTTATTTGTTGCTTTTCTCTTGCTGTTTTTAATATTCTTTCTTTGTATTTAGTCTTTGTTAGTTTGATTAGTATGTTTTTGGTTTGTTTCTCCTTGGGTTTATGCTGTATGGGACTCTTTGTGCCTCTTGGACTTGATTGACTATTTCCTTTTCCATGTTGGGGAAATTTTCAACTATAATCTCTTAAAACTTTTTCTGATACTCTTTCTTTTTCTCTTCTTCTTCTGGGACTCATATAATTCAAATGTTGGTGCATTTGATATTGACCTAGAGGTCTCTGAGACTATCCTCAGTTCTTTTCATTCTTTTCACTTTATTCTGCTCTTCAGAAGCTATTTCCATCATTTTATCTTCTAGCACACTGATTCATTCTTCTGCTTCAGTTATTGTGCTATTGATTCCTTCTAGAGTATTTTTAATTTCAGTAATTGTGTGGTTTGTCACTGTATGTTTATTATTTAATTCTACTAGGTCTTTTTAAATTGATTCTTGCATTTTCTCCATTTTGTTTTCAAGGTTTTTGATCATCTTTACTATCATTATTCTGAATTCTTTTTCAGGTAGTTTGCCTATTTCCTCTTCATTCATTTGGACTTCTGTGTTTCTAGTTTATTTCTTCATTTGTGTAGTATTTCTTCACCTTTTCATAATAATTATTTATCTTATTGTGTTTTCTTTTCCCAGGCTTCAAGATGAATTCTTTCTTCCTTCTGGTTTTTGCCCACCTAAAGTTGGTCCAGCAGTTTGTGTAAGCTTTGTATAGGGTGAGATTTGTGCTGAGTTTTTGTTTGTTTGCTTTTCCTCTGATGGGCAAGGCTGAGTGAGGTTGTAATCCTGTCTGCTCATGATTGAGTTTTTATTTTTGTTTTGTTTCTTGTTTAGATGAGGTGTCCTGCACAAGGTGCAACTGGTGGTTGGGTGATGCCAATACTTGTATTCAAATGGTTTCCTTTGTGTGAGTTCTCACTATTTCATACTCCTTAGGGTTAGTTCTCTGGTAATCTAAGGTCTTCTAGTCAGTGCTCCTACTCCAAAAGGCTCAGGGTTTATCTCTGGTCAAAAATGATGATTTCACAAGTGGCTTTTTATGGCATTAAGTGAGATTAAAACAAATATCCAAAAACAATAAACCAAAGATGAACCCCAAATGGCAGTTACAAAATCAGGCAAATAATTAAAATAATGGAATATACACATATACATAAACACCCACGAGCAAATCAAAACATTTCAACAAAAATAAAGTACAATAGATTGACCTGGCTAACAAAGGAAATAAAAAAATCATATTTACAAGTTAAGAACAAAACTAACTAAAGCACAAACTGGAAAACAAAATTAAAGCAAGGTGCCAAGTGGGAAATAAAGCAATGAAAAGAGAACTAACAAATATGTTGAGAGGAAAGGAAAGAAAGAAAAGAAACGAAGAACAGATATGCAAAGTCAAATAGAGGTAGATGAAGAAGATTTATATACAGAAAAGATTAACTGTAAAGAAGTAGGAAAGCCCAACAAAGGAATACATGTAGAAAAAATATAAAGGGTTTAAAACAATAAAAGTTAAAATTATAAAAAAGAGAAAAGAAAAAAATGGAAGAAAAAAGAAAAAAAAAAAAAAAAGGAAAACTCCACAGAACTGCAAAAACCAAATGTTGATGCAGAAGTTTATAACCACTATAAAAAATGTGACTGAATACACACATATACATATATGCTCATAAGCATAATGAAAGTAATCCAACAAAAATAAAGTACAATAGTTTGACCCGGTGAACAAAAGAAACCAAAAAGTATATCTACCAGAACAAAACTAAATAAAGTACAAACTGGAAAACAAAACTAAAGCAAGGTGCCAAGTGGGGAATAAAGCAATGAGAATAAAACTAACAAATTTATTGAGAGGAAAGGAAAGAAAGAATGAATAGGTATGTAAAGTTAAATAGAGGTAGTAAAGAAGATTTATATGCATTAAAGATTAACAGCAAGGGAAAAAGAACAGTAAGAAAAGAAACAAAGGAATAAATGTAGAAAAAATAATAGTAGGTTTAAAAAATAAAATTTAAAAAAGAGAAAAGAAAAAAAAAAAAAAAGAAAAAGGAAAACTCCACAGAACTGCAAAAGTCTAAGGTAGAGGTTTATAACAACAATAAAAAATGTGACTAAGGAAAAAAAAAAAGGCTCAAAAGCTTATAATGCCAATAAAATCAACAACTACAACAGAGTGGATAAAAAAAGGAAAAAAATCCAGAAGAATCTACAGAACAAGTCAAAACATAAGAATAATAAATAAATAAATTTAAATTAAAAAAAATAATAAATGTTTTTCTTGAGTCACTGCTGTCAGAGTCCTTTCCCTCACTTGGAGTCACAGTCCACCTCACCTCCCTAAGATGCCCTCCAATACTGTGCTTACCTCTGGACCTGCTGTGGGGGCAGCTCAGATTCTAATCTGGTCCTACTCCGCTTTGTTCTTGCTTCCAATGTCCATAGCTATCAGAACTAGCCTGTTTTCTTTTGTGGGAGCTCTCAATGATCTTTTATATATTCCATAGACAGAGTCTGCCTAGTTAATCATGTGGATTTAATCTGCAGATTGTACAGCTGGTGGGAAGGTTTTGGGTCTTCTTCCTTAGTCACACTGCCCCTGGGTTTAAATTGTGGTTTTATTTCCACCTCTGCATGTGGGTCATCCACTGGGGTTTGGTCCTGAGGTTGCCCTGGAGGGCTTGGGTTTGCCCCTGTGAGGGCCAGGTGTGGAGGTGGTGCAGCTGATGGTTTGCAGGGGTTCTAGCAGCACCAGGTACTCAGGGAAGTTGATGGCTTTGGCAGCAGTAAATATAGTGCTCTGGAAGTGTATGGCAACCAACATTGGCCAACACCCTCCAGTGTTCTTGCCTGGAGAACCCCTCTACCTGACAGAGAAGCCTGGCCTGGCAGTCCACAGTCTACAGGGTCACAAAGATTCGGACACTACCAAAATGACTCTGCGTGCATAGACACAAGACTTTTTTGCCTGTGGCAGCTCTGCCCCAGTGAGAATAGAGTGTGAAGGTGGCACAGCTGCTTGGCTTGAGGGGACCCTGGCAGCGCCAAGTGTGCAGGGACAAAGACTGCCTCTGCTGCAGGAGTTATAGACCTATCAGAGTTTTTTCCTAGCCTCTTGTAGCTGGTGATCAGAAGGCCTCTTTGGCCAGTCTTTCTCCACAGCCCTGAGGAGGCACCATTCAGGCACTTAGAGGGCTCTCTTGCCTGGGGTCCATCTCTGTTGTTCGGTGCGTCAGACACACAGAGGGGGCCCCCCCTGGCTGGGGGTCCTACTCTGTAGACTGCACATCAGTCACTTAAAGGAGCACCCTGGGTAGGGTCCTACTCTATAGTTCAGTGCCTCAGGCGTTTGAGGGCCCAGCCTCACTATTGTTCAGCTGCCAGTGCTGGTGTGTGTGGGGAGAGAGGCTATGGTGATGGCTCCACCCACTACACATGACTCAGCAGTATCACCTTGCTTCCATGGAGGCCTAGCTTTTCCTCCAGAGCATTTCCCACCACAATCTCACATCCCCTTGATCCATCTCTCTACAGTCAACAGCAGCCCTCACCCTGGGATTACTCCACAACCCCTAAACTCCAGCTCCCAGACACTGCACCTTCCAAGGGATCTACATTCCTGTCCAGGGTATATATGGCTGCGGCAAGGACTGATTCTCATTCCATTTAGGCTGCCACAGATTAACTGTTTCACTCTCAGCCTTAAATGTTTCTCTTCTGACTCAGACAATTGCCCTGATGTGGGGATCAGACCCCTGCTTCAGTTCTCCCACCCGCCAAAGGCAGGTCCAGTCCTACTATCACTTCTATTTTCTCTCCTAGTTCCTTCGTCCTACCGAGTTTTGCGTGGGTCTAGATATTCTTTTCCGCTGGTCAGGTACTCCTGTTTCTTCTCATCTGGTGTTCTGCATGCACTTCTGTGTCTGAAGGTGTATTCCTGATGTATACATAGAGATGTACTCCATGTCCACCTACTCCTCTGCCGTCTTGTTCTCTCCTCTGGAGAAGACCCTTGAGAGTCCCTTGGACTGCCTGTTTTGAGTAATCTTAAACATCACCAGCAATGGCACCCCACTCCAGTACTCTTGCCTGGAAAATCCCATGGACAGAGGAGCCTGGTGAGCTGCAGTCCATGGGGTCGCTAAGAGTCGGACCTCACTGCGTGACTTCACTTTCACTTTTCACTTTCACACATTGAAGAAGGAAATGGCAACCCACTCCAGTGTTCTTGCCTGGAGAGTCCCAGGGACGGGGGAGCCTGGTGGGCTGCCGTCTATGGGGTTGCACAGAGTCGGACATGACTGAAGCGGCTTAGCAGCAGCAGCAGCAAATATTACCATAACATACTTAAATGAGGAACTCTTTTCCACTCTCTCTCCTATTCTGTTTTTTGAAATGTGCCCTTTTAAACTGAAGTCTTATATCTTGTGTTAACTTTAATAAATTATCAACATTTTTTCCCTCAAATACTGATTCTCCTTCTTGATAGGTATTCACATATTAGTCTTCAAATCTTTAGACTTTTTTTTTTCATTCATTCCATCATTTTATCCCCTACCAATGCCTTCTGAAAGAGTTCTTTAACCTTATCTTTAAGCTTAGTAAATTGTTCTTCAAGTATATTAAAATTTCTTCACTGGCAATAAGTGACCAGAAGATCAAAAACACGCCATTTGTGAATTGCCTAGAAATAATCTAGCAATGGTTGCCTGAGAGAAGTTTATGGAGATTTAGAAAATCCTAAAAGATATCAAATTCTATCTGAATAAATGGAATAATATAATATACCCTGGAACATAAAGAATAAAGTTTCAAACATTGATTGTCCTGAAATTAATCTGTAAATTTACTTTTATTCATTTTACTTATTCATTTCACTGCTAAATTTTGAGAAAAACTTGGAAAATTTATTCCTAAATTTATACTGAAAGACAAATTTTCAGGAATTACTAAATCATTTTTAAAAATATAAAGAAAGAAATTCCCTACTGCTGAGTATTAAGACAGAATGTGGCACAAGATAAAATTCATCAGTATGGAGCTGGAACAGGAACAGACTAATTGAAGGAATAGAAAAAAAATAAAGATTTAAAGAGATTATTTGTTAGATGATAGAAGACATGGTATATAACTTTGGAGACACGGTAGCAATTTTTGTAAAAGACCAGAAACTTGATTTACTACTAAAATAAAACTTGGCCTCCAGCACATGTTACAAAACAAAAATAAACAAAAGAATCTCAAATGAATAAAAGGCCTGAGTATGAAAGTAAAATGACTAAAACATAGACTATGTTTACTGAAGCAAGATATAAAAGCCCAAATCACAAGAGAAAACATAGTTTGACTTTTGACTAATATGAAAATTGAGCAATATAAGTAAGAATTTCCATTAATAACTGTCATTCACACAAGTTGTGTCCCTGGGAACCAGTCCATAAGAAAGAGATTACTGAACAGGTTTATGTGTTCTTGAGGCCAACACCTCTGATAGGGAGGGAAGGGAAGAAAACAGATGTGAGTTAGAGGGAGAAGCAGTGCTGTGTTACAGTATCAGTGAAGGCTTCTTCTCTGAAGCTAGAGAGGGGCTGGGCCCAAACATCCCTGCATTCACCAGTCACTGGATGCAAGCTGCCCTGGCAAGGATGTGTGAAATTGGGTGAGACAAATATCTCTACCCAAGGCAGTTCCTAATGAGGGATGGTTATAATGCGCTGCTTGCAAGAATCACTTTTCACTAATGAGGGAATATGCCTTCTGGCCCTGAACAAGGATATGAGTGGTTTATCATGGATTTCATTACATTTATAGGACTGAGACTAAAGTGACAGCCTGGGGTTCAATACTTACAATGAATAAATAATAAGAATTAAGATAGAAAATATCTAGTCACTTCCATAGAACCCAGTACAAAGTAACCAAGGGAGAAAAATAACAAAAGTAAAAACTTGATGATTCAATATATAGTTACCCCAATCTCACCAATAATGGGAAAAAAAAGGATGAGGTATTTATTAAAAATTTTGACTGCAGCACTGTTTGTTGTAACTTAGCCATTGAATGGGGCTTCCCTGGTAGCTCAGCTGGTAAAGAATCTGCCTGCAATGCAGGAGACTCTGGTTCAATTCCTGGGTTGGGAAGATTCCTTGGAAGAGGGCATGGCAATCCACTCCAGTATTCTTCCCTGGAGAATCCCCATGGACAGAGGAGCATGGCAGGCTATAGTCCATGGGTTTGCAAAGAGTTAGATATGACTAAGCTACTAAGTACATCACAGCACAGTGGTTGAATGCTCAAAAAATAGATAATATATGACAATGTGTTCTAATAGAAAGATGTACATTAGTAAAAAGAAACAAAACAGTTATTTGTAAAAGAAACAGATTTTATAAATCTATGATATTAATTATAAAATGTGTAAAATAAATTTGTAACACTGATATCTTTTAAATTTAACAAAACATATAAAATAACTACCTATTCTTGTTTTGGGGGAATAGCAGAGATTAGAGACATGGAAGTCCAAAGCTTTTTAGTGTGATTTACCAGTACGTTCTGGATATGCTCAGGCTGAAATCCAAATGCTGTTTCTGCACCTGCTCAACCTTATGTAATGGACCTGATAATATTCAGCTCAAGAAAGGAAGCCTCAATGTCATGGTCACTTAGCAACCCATGTTCAGGCTATCAGTTTCTAGTAGGACCCATTATCATGGCAGAAATGTTTGCTAAAATTAAGATTAGTGTTCTCACAGGGAAGGCTTAATTTTTCTCCAAATCCTGGAAACATACTGAGATTTTACACAGTAAACTCTTCCTTTATAGATATATCATTTCTGTCAAATCTGTTGAAGCATAAGGCCCAAATGGCAAGAGACCTCAAGCTGGATCTTTTGCAGAATCCTATCTTCCTCTAGACCCCATTCAAAATGAACAGCTTCCAAAATACCAAATACATGGGTCAGAGTGATATTCTCAAATTCAATGTATGTTACCTCCATAAGCAGAAGATACCACTCAAACACTGTGCTTCCATTAGCGGTGTCAGATGAAAAGTGCAAAAACTTGTCTTGCCCTTAATCTTAGAAGGAATAACGTGGCATGTAACAGGCCACTGGATCTCAAAAACTGTGGCAGTCCCTTGAATCTTCATGATACTTCAGTCCCACTCTCTGACAGATGTCTTACTAGAATATCTAGTGTACTCTCTAATTCCTGCTCACCAAACTCTATAATCATGGTGTCATTAATGTACTAGTCTAGTGTTATGTCAAGGTGATCAAGATACCTGAATTGTCTACTGTGACAGAAAGGAGGACAGTTAGTGTATTCCTGGGCAAGAGTGAGTATGAACTGCTGTTCTTACCATGTGAATAAAAAACAAATTTGATCCTCATTAATGAAGGGAATTGGAAAATACATATTTATCTGCAAGAGTGTTAGTCTCAAAATAAGTGCCAAAGCCTGTATTAATCTACTGTCATTTAACCACATGGTAGTCTCAATAGCAGCTTCTGTGGCAGATGGTATAGTATAGTAGTTGTAAATGGGGCTACTACATGAATATATATATAGTTAATATATACACCTGTCAATAATCATTTCATTTTTTCAGGGTATTTATAGATGAATCGAATGGAAACACTTTGAGTACCATAACCCCTATATCCTCTAAGTCTTTGATAGCAATATTAATATCAGCAGTTCTTCCAATGATACAGTATTACTTCTGATTTATAATTTTCTTCAGGATGGGAGTGTGATTTCTGGGGCTTCCACTTGGCTCTGGACGCCCTGATTACTCCTATTTATAGGCCATAATGAATAGATTGTGCTAGCTGTCGAGTAGTTCTCTCTCAGTTATGCACATGTGACTGAGGAAATAACCAAAGATTATATGGGCTTCCCGGTGGCTCAGATGGTAAGGAACCTGCCTGCAATGCTGGAGACCTGGGTTTGATCCCTGGGTCAGGAAGATCCCCTGGAGAAGGGAATGGCTACCCATGCCAGTATTCTTGCCTGAAGAATTCCATGGACAGAGGAGCCTGGTGGGCTACAGTCCATAGGGTTGCAAAGAGTCAGACACGACTGAATAACTAACATATATATTCAAACATACCTGGATACACTGAAATGAACTTGAGCCAAACTCCACCTGGCCTCCATAAGCTCCTATTTAATCAGAAAACCATGGTGGTGTTTCAGATCCAATTGTATGAGTGTCAGCTCAGATCTTACATCTAACAGTCCTAGAAATGGCTGGATTTTCTTCATTCCTCAATGTTCAATTACCATGGAAATGGTTCCAGGTCACTTTAAGAGAATAATCAAGGGAATGATTATTGTATAAATTTAATGTGGAATTATAAGCTTCTTTTTCAAGAAGATCTTGAGCTTCAAGCAATGAGTTCTAGATTTGAGATCTGACTTAGATCTGGATATTGAGTGAGGAACAATTTCCCATTTTAGCAGCTGATGTCAACTTTCTGCTTCTCATTGTTTTCTTCTTTTTCTCCCTTTCTCACAGGCATCTACACATCTATCTCATGTCTAGTGCTTGCTTTGGAAGCACATATCCTATCTCATATCTAAGAATGCTGTGTTCTACTAGCTATCGCCACAGATCCTTAAAGGTCAAGAAAACTTGATGGCAAGTCTGGTAATTACATTTTCCCTGCCTCTAATAATTGAATGCTATTCCCTGGCCTGATTCTCACTTTTGTTAAAGAACTCGGTTCAATAGCAACAACCGACACTACCAACCATAGCTTGCAGAGTGCAACCACCACCATCCATGCTTCTTACAGATACTGGTGTTCACTCAGCAGTATATTCCTTACGGAATGTCTTCTGGGGCCACCCAGGGATCTTACTCAGGTTATGGATGCTCAGGTTTAAACGGATTATCTATTCTAACACTCTCAACTCCCTGAGTCTTCTGACCCCTTTTGCAATACCATATAGAAAGAGCCAGATTTTTCATCATATTTGCTCTAGTCAATTTTTAATGCTACTAAAGAGAAGCCAGCCCACACAATCATTATTATTGTTGACCCTGTATTTTAAAACAGCATAACCATCACACCTTCCAGTGTCTTTCCTTTCATCTGCACTTTATTCCAAAGCAAAAATGGTGAAAGCCTTAGTTAACATGGTGCTATTGCCAATCAGAAATTTTCAGCCACCTTTCACTATTAGAACTGGAATTCTCATTGTTCTCATATAGGAAAGTAATTCAGCTCTAAAATCCCATAACTGTAGTCTACTTTCTAAGAATTTTCTTATTACCAGTGGTCTTGCCTTGAGGTTTCCAGAAGACAAAGCCTAAGTCTGAGACATTTATATAACTACCTTTTAAGATAATGCATTCCCAGGGTATAGGAGTGAGGAAATAGTGAGGGAAGGGGGAAAGCAGATACTAGCTACTGCTTAGTATGTAGTATGACTGCTTGCCCATCCATGTGGCACTCTCCTTCAAGAAGCTACAAAAATGAGAGGATATTAGGCCTTTTATCCAGCAAAGAAAAGGTAAAAAATTTACTATTCTCTCTTGCCTCCCACTGACTAAATTTATGCTCAATGGACCGTTAATTCCCTTGCACACATAACTTGTTCATGAAGGTGACCAAGAAGACTATTTCAGCTAAGATCTCAGCACCAACATAAAAGTCTGAGACAGGAGGCAAGAGGTACATGGCATGGGCATGAGACAAGGTATCACCTGTTACTCCTACAAGACGTTGGTTAGTGTCTATTCAAGAGAGCAGTTGGTTTGAAAAAGTGTCCAAATATCTGGAGACAGATGAAACCAAAAGATATGACATAGTACTTACATAAGCAAACATTTTTAATTTTTTAGTATCTGGAAGGAGCACATGATTGAACTTATTTGTAATTAGTCTGATGCACTTTGCCTGTTGATAGCTAATTTATCCTTACTGTAGTAACTGAATCCAGGTTAACTTATTGATTTGTGTAGTTGGTGCTATTTTACTGTCATACTGTGTTTAGTCATTTAAAATGCACACTATGCCTTGTTTGCTATTTTATTCAGTAGTAATTTTAAAAGAATGGAGCATTTAAAATTTTTTTTATTACTTTGTATTCTTTAATAAAGGCCTTATTATAAAACTCTTTTAGCTTCAAATTTAACAAAGGAATGAAACTTTTGACCCATCTATTACAGAAAACATGAAATTTAATATGCTTTTACTGACCCATCCCTACATTTATAGATCTTTGTTAATTTAATATGTGGTATAGACTATAGGATAGAGGTATAGATTATTATTGTTTAACTACTGTTTCCAACTACATATCTTATTTTTCAAATGACATTTATTTTGTTGTATCTTATTAACATGTATAAATAAATTAATTGGATTCACTCATAACAATGCTCACCATAAGAATATTTATCCAAAACATCTATTCATTTACAAGAATGTTCACCATAAGAACATTTCTATTTTTTACTTCTCAATTTTAATTTTCCCCCCACCCCTGATAAGTGTTTGGGCAAACTTTTCAGAGATTGTAGTGTTAGTGCTAGAATTTGTGAACACCTGAATATCAGAAAGTAAAAATAATTCAGTCTGCTCCCAGCTCTATCACCTTGCAGAAAAGGAAAAAAAGAAAACAAATAAGCCTTATGAACAGGTCTTAATTATCTTTTAGTATTTTATGCTGCAAAGGTTTAATTTTAAAGTTTGCCTGGAATTTGTTTTAGGTTTCTTATATTTTTTTAATGGTTTCTAGGTAACCTAAATATTTTGGGACCTGGGTTTTAATAAGACAGTTTCTTTATCCTTAACACCGCATGAAGTTTATCAAGACATCTGTGTTGCTAAATATTTTGAAGTAGCCTGTGCTTCAGTTCTAGATATTTTTAAAATAAATTATTCTGCTTGTTATAGTAAAATAATTTCAAGAAGTGTTTTAGAGTAATTCTCCCTTTCTTATATGCTAAAGAATTTCTTTCATAAGTCAATTTGTTTGCATCTGTTTACTTTATTAAGGGTAGGTGTTGTTTGTTTGTGTATTGTTCTATGTGCTCATCCTCAAAGATTGCTCAATCCTGTTTAACTGGTCTGATTTAGCCTATTAAATGGGAACAGTGAGTCCTATAGCTGTCTCTCACTGCCCACTTGAGTGCTGATACAAGCCTCCTTGTATTCTTAAAGAGAAAAGCAAATAAACATACATAGTTTTCAAAATAATTCTTAGCTTTTAGCAAACTTGTAGCAAGCTGGAATGTCACCCTACTGCTTGGTTCTCTGTCTTCTAGGATGAGAACTTATTCCTGGATTATTGGGGCTGTGTTTATTAATAATATTAATAAATAATATTATTTATTATTTCTTCTCTTGAAGTAGTATAAGGAAATGCCATTTTTCCCAAGCATTGCTCACAAGCACTGTCCTTGTCTACACTTACACCACATGGCAAGTTTCCATGCACCATTCCCCACCCACCCAACCTCCCATTTTGTGTGCATGCTCAATCACTAAATCCTGTCCGACTTTTTACAACCCTATGGACTGTAGCCTCCCAAGCTCCTCTGTCCATGGGATTTGCCAGGCAAGAATACTGGAGAGGACTACCATTTTCTCTTCTAGGAGATCATCCCAACGCAGAAATTGAACCTTAATCTCCTGAGTCTCCTACATTGGCAAGTGGATTCTTTACCACTGAGTCACCTGGGAAGCCCAGCCTCTCTTTTTTACCTCAGCTTTATCAGGGTATAATTTAAAAATAAAAATTGTATGTATTTAAGTTATACAAATACATTGATGTTTTGATATCATATACATTGTAAAAATAATCAGAACCATCAAGCTAATTAACATATCTAGCCTCTCATATTCTCATCCTGCTTATTTAACTTATATGCAGAGTACATCATGTGAAATGCCAAGCTGGATCAATCACAAGCTGGAATCAAGATTGCCAGGAGAAATATCAACAACCTCAGATATGCAGATGATACCCCTCTAATGGTAGGAAGTGGAGAGGAACTACACAGTCTCTTGATAAGGATGAAAATAGCAGAGTGGCTTAAAACTTAACATTAAAAAAACTAAGACCATGGCAACCAGTCCCATCACTTCATGGCAAATAGATGAATAAAAGTGCAAACAGTGACATATTTTATTTTCTTGGGCTCCAAAATCACTGTGGACAGTGACTGCAGCCATGTAAAGATGCTTGCTCCTTGGAAGGAAAGCTATGACAAACCTAGACAGATTATTCAAAAGCAGAAGCATCACTTTGTAGCAAAGTCCATATAGTCAAAGCTATGGATTTTTCAGTGGTCATGTACAGATGTGAGAGTTGGACCATAAAGAAGTCTGAGTGTTGAAGAATTGATGCTTTCGAATCATGGTGCTATAGAAGACTCTTGAGAGTCCCTTACGCTGTAAGGAGATCAAACGAGTCAATCCTAAAGGAAATCAACCCTGAATATTCATTGGAAGGACTGATGCTGAAGCTGAAGTTCTAATAATTTGGCCACTGAACAGCAGGCTTATTGGAAAAGACACTGATGCTAGGAAAGATTGAAGGCAAAGGGAGAAGGGGGTGACATACGATGAGATGGTTAGATGGCATCCTCAACTCAGTGGAATGAATTTGACATAGTAAAGGAGATAGTAAAGGACAAGGAATCCTGGCATGTTGAAGTCCATGGGGTCACAAAGAATCAGGCATAGCTTTTCAACTGAACAACAAGAAAAAATCCTCTCATATACTTACTATGTTTTTAATTCCAATTTTGTGTGTGTGTGATGAGATCATTTATGAAATATACTTCTAGAAAAATCCACCCAGGTTCCTTCCTCCTTCCTCTCTGCCCACCAGCTTTCTCAATATAACCCCACCCCAGTCCCATTAAATTCATATTGCTTCACTGGGAACTCCATGTTGGTGAATGCGTGGAGGTGCAGGTAGATGGTATGCTCAGAGAGGGGATGGAAACTCTACCCTTTCCCCATCTCTTGCCTTAAGCATCTTTTTCATGGTAACCTAGTAATTTAACTAGTTTACTGAGTGCTGTGGATTGCACTTGCAAATTAATAAAATCCAAGGAATTTACAATTTATAGCCTCTTGGTAGAAGTACAGGTGATGATCTGTCTGCTCCCCCCCCCCCCACACACACCCACACAATCATACTCACACTGAAAAAGTAACAGGATTCATTGGCATTATTCACAAAATTATTTGAATGGTCAAATGTATTTAATAGTTTGATAACTAAAAGATTGTGAAAGATCAATTTCAAAATCACATTGAATTTTAAAAAATCTATTTTTTCCTGAGATTTAATTGTGTAATGTATCTTTGTGTCCCTCAGATTAATCCTTTAAAATGGACATTATTACTAATTTTAATGGACATTATCTGAATTGTGATGTATTCTGTTGCATGAGAAAAGAAGCCCATTTCTGTAACTTAACTTTATAATAGCATTTTATTTTTCCTCACATATCAACAAGTATTAGTGAAGGGAATTTGGCCCCTTCTATCATTTTTTTCCA
Source organism: Bubalus kerabau (assembly GCF_029407905.1). Classification (NCBI taxonomy): domain Eukaryota; kingdom Metazoa; phylum Chordata; class Mammalia; order Artiodactyla; family Bovidae; genus Bubalus; species Bubalus kerabau. Next base: position 44,734,781 of record NC_073631.1, read on the forward strand.
TCACGCACACAGGGAAGTTCTTATCTTCATGCTTGTCCAAACATGGAGGTAAGGTGGCTGCTCCCTCTTTAGCTGTGCTGTAGACTGGAAAGAAAGGGACAAAAAGAATGTCTGTATTAGAAAAACAAAAATATTCCCAGAAATCTCTAGTAGAAAGATATTTATACCTCATCACCTACACTTTTGTTACATTGCCACAGTTGGATGCAATAGATTCTGAAAAGGTGAATATTTCATCTGGGAACATTGCCAACTTGAACAAAAGTAAGAAGAAAGTGAGGATAGCCCTTAAGTGGGAAACTAACATTGTCTAAAAGTCATTGAATTCAGAATGTTGTATAATCACAACAGTATTTTTAAGTGGCATAAATTTTTAGAGTAATACTAAATTTCAATAACTATTCACTTTTGCTATATTTGATGGTTTTAATGAAATAATATAAAGTAATGTTTTTTATACTTTACTGTCTACATTATACTAATGAGAATAAGGTCATTATACGCCATAATAGTTTTTGCATACTGGAATATTCTTTTTTTATATACTTTACTTAAATAGTGGCTTCAGGGTCCATGTTATAAACAGTATCAAACTCCTATGGACAATATCTAAAATCTAAATAATAACATCTAAATCCAAATCCAAATTCTAAGGATTTTTCTGAGTTAATTACCAATATGTTTCATATAACAATTTTAATGCCTACATACTGGTAGCAGAATATGAAGTCCTAAATGGATTCTTTAAGCTAAATGCTGAACATTTAAACTGTTTGTATTGTGTGGGGTTCTTTTTGGCCTTAATATCTAAAATTCAATATTTGATAATTATGACTTTTAAAGTATTAATTGTTACCTCTTAAGGAACATTTTTCCACACTTGTAAAAATTTTTCTTAATTATATCTTATCTCCCACTAAATGTAAATCTTACACTTGCTGCATTCTTCTTTAGTATCTTTAATGTTGATAATCAAGATGGACAGACTTTTCAGTGGCATTTAGGCGGTGGCTGGAGGAGAAGACAGTCAAGATAGAATATTTGTCCTAATATTCTGTCTAAGTAATACTCAGAACTGAACATAGTACATTTTTCTAAATGCAAATCTAATACTAATTCATATCTAATGTAATACATATTACAGATTTACATCTCAAGTCTTCTGTGAATTCAATTAGAATTAATTCTGTCTCATCTTACACATTTTATTGAATATATCTTTTCAAATCTAATCTTGATCCTTTAATTTGGGATGATTTGTGTTTTATAAACAGTCACATCCAAGTATGATATAGGGTGTTAGATATATCACATGACATGTGAGGTTCAGATAAAATACCATTTCTCTGATTATAAAGGAAAACATGTATAATCTTGCATATGAAGATTTTATACTTATTTGCTTATAGTTAAAGCTATAAAGCATACAGGAAGAAAGAATATATAAAAATACAATTGAGAGAATAACCAAACAAGAATTTTTAAAATATGAGATAATTAAGTAATTTTGTTTTCTCTCAAAATGTTCCTGGAAGTATGCTTATAACGTAATTCTTTTCCCTCCCCTGGATAAAATTTTGGTTGGTTCCCCACAGCTCTCTTAACTAAAAAAAATAAAAATCCATCTGATACTTTAATCATTTTCAGCTTAGAAACTGGTAAGTACAGCTAGAGTAATAATAAAGATTCCAAACTTCATTCAAAATTAAAGCTTCTGCACTCACCTAATCACCCATGCAACAGAAGGCAGCCCTGTAGAATACAGTATGACTTGGATAGATACTCCTCTATTTTCCCAAATTGTCTTCTTCCCCTTCTCAAATGCTAATTAGCACTGTTTCTGACCAAACTGGATTTTTAGATGGTGGAGAGAGGAGATGTGAGTGCACAGGAAAACTCCTGTATGCTTGTACTTTGGTGAGCTGCCATTATGGATTGCTCTCTTGTTTGGCAGGTGTCACAGCTGACTCTTGGTCTTTCTCCCTTGCAGGGTGTTTCATTTCCTTGTAGGGAGGGTTCTTCAGACCATGTATTCCTCTCTCCGTTCAAGTAGGCATCTCTCAACTTCACTTCACTGTGATTTACGTTATCAGCAGGCCATCTTTTCACAGACTTTCTCTGTTGGGATCCTAGGGTCTTTTGGCATCCTTTTTTGGATAAAAATCCATTTATGATGACTCTGGGCCAGCTTTTAGCCACATATGTTTGGTTCAAACCTTCTCTATGTCCTTTGTTAATTTGCAATTATATTTTAAGTTATTTTTCAAAAACAAGCTCTCTGATATTGTCATGATTGATATTTTTCAGATGTATACATATATGTTTTAATTAACAGCACTGAAATTAAGTTCAAAGCATAACTAAGTCACAGTTATTTTTGCAATCAGGAATACAGAATATTAAAAAAAAAGATTATGTGTGGTGAACTCATTTAGTGATTATTAAAAACATTGAGGATGGCTAAGATAGGCAAATATCCTTCTTTTACAGACAAAAAAAGAATCAGTTTAATAAAACTGTCATTGGCCAGGTGTAGTGTGATTTGTGTGATGTACTTCATGTGAAGGTTTATGTGATGCATGGGGTTGAGAGAAGCATATGTGGGTTTGAGACTTATTTCTATAATGCATTTAATTACAAGTTACAAGAAGCTGATCAAGGTTAATAAAGCAGGTAGTCTAAGTTTCTTCCTCTATAAAATAGGTATAATAATAGCTCTAGCAATTATATTGTTTGGTAAACATATGGTATATACCACACAGTAACTTCTTAACAATAGTTAATTCTGTCTTCCAACATTGTTGATTTTTTAAAAAAATTACAGCTGTAGTTTCTTCAGGTATTTATTTTATTTTTTATGATTTCTGAAGTCAAAAATAACATGTGCATTATATGAACATATACATATACATGTATACATATTTTTACAGTTTTTCAGGTTGTTAGTAAATTACTATAATGCAATAGTTAGCAAGTGTTTATTAAAATGAGAATCTTTGTCTTATTATACTATACAAAACAAACTTTAAACTATCAGATTATACTTAATTTTTCTAGAAAAGCAAATAAATAAGTAATGGTAAGATGTTACCTTTAACAATTTAATCTTTGGAATCTGTAATTAAGTAGAGAAGTCTGGTTTTCACTGTAATAGGAGAAACAGACTATTAAAGAAAAGTCTTCCATGACAGGCTGGGAGAAAACTCTATAAGAATCTGGATACATAGTCCATGATTTTATAATGTAAATTATGATTATTTAGATGCTTTTAACTTTTCATCATCTTCTTTAATGAGTTATTCATGTTGGTAGCCAAATAATCATCAAGCTATTGCTAAGTGGGATGGTTACTACTGCATCTATAGCTACTGTGGTTATCCAAAGAGAGGACACTACTATTGTTTCCATATAGATAGTGCCATTACTTCCTTGTTTATACCCCTCATAAATATACATTCATTACAAGATTCTGAATGTAACGAATGCTCAATATCTTTTCTCCATGTTGTTAAAACATGTTGGGAAGTATTAGGACAAGCTTTGGTCCCTGATATTATTTTTCTATTCCAACACAGATCCAGAACAACACTGAAAGAGTATACCATATAAAATCTGGATCACAGTTCCAGATGTTTCCCACCTACAACTAAGATTCTAAGATGTGTGGTGTTTCACTATTAATGAAATCTATTTGGGTGTACTTTGTTCAAGATCAATATTACTACTTTCTAAGCCCATTCCCTTGGATTGCAAAGAGATCAAATCAGTCAATCCTAAAGGAAATCAATCCTGAATATTCATTGGAGGGACTGATGCTGAGGCTGCAGCTCTAATACTTTGGCTCAATAGAAAAGACCCCGATGCTGGGAAAGATTGAAAGCAGGAGGAGGAGACAATAGAGTACGAGATGGTTCGATGGCATCACTGACTCAATGGACATGAGTTTGAACAAACTCCGGGAGATGGTGAAGGAAAGGGAAGCCTGGTATGCTGCAGTCCATGGGGCCACAAAGAGTTGGACACGATTGAGCGACTGAACGACAATGAAGTCCATCCTACGTAGATTACAAATATTTTCCCTTCAAAAATGTTACTATTTTGTTCATAGTAAAATGACAATTTGAGTTATCTTTTCTTGTATATTTAACATATTTCACATAAATATATTTGAAATATTTCTATATACAATTCCTAGGTCTCTCTACTGAAAGAGCTTAGAAAAAATGCTCTATCAGTAGCAATAAATAAGACAAATCTCATATCTTGGTTTCTAAATATCATTTTCCACTAAAAACATACAAGAGTTAATTGTGGGGAAAGGAAGATTTATGAGCTGGGGAAGAAGACAAGATAAATTTGGAACTCTTTGTTATATTAGCAAACAGGGAAACATTCAGATTATCGGTGGGACACATCAAAAGGATAAGAGTTCCATCTTAAAGGAACTCCAACAGGTCATATCTGAAAGTATTTGAGCTATTAGTCTTCTAATCCATTAGATTAAATAAGAATCAAAGAGTTTATATTGACACAAACTTTAAAAACAATTAAATAAAGGCATTGATATTAAAGGCTTAGACTTCTATTCATTAGCTTAGTTCATTCAGTAAATGTGTATCAGGCGACTGTACCACAACTTCAAGAAGAACCTGCAGGTGAAAAATCTCTCCATGACTATGGATAAAGCACAGAACAAATGCCAACTACTTAGACACTATTTCCTTAAGACAGTGGGCAAGAACCAATATATTGGAAACTTTTTGGGAAAAAAAGTTCCAAATATGTACTTCCAGTTCTGCATGGTTATTTTAACGCCATTTTTCTGTCATCTCTTAAAGTAGTTGTTCCCTGACAAAGGTCTTATAATTTCCCCATAGCAGCTCCTTATCCAGCTATTCCACTTCTATCAGCCTCTTAGGAATTGAAAAAGTCCTCACTTTACAAATTAAGAACAGTGAGTTCTTGTAAACAAAATGTAATGAGTGTCTCAAACATAACTCTATCACCCTAACTTCAAAAGAGGAACAGACTACATAAAATATACTATTAAATCATGATTTTCATTAAGGAGTACCTGGTTCTTAATGCTAACATATTTAAAAGGCTGAAAATCTACTAAAGTATGGTAAATGGAAAAATTAAAAATGTTCCAAAAATTACTCAATCTTTTCATAATATTTCCATTAGCATAGTTTGCATTAAATATGAAGGATAACATTTAACATTTTACTGTTTTGAAATGACATAATGATAAAAGTTCTAGTGGTTATAGAATATGGCTATAGTGTAGACTAGTTTATGGTTATTAACTAAAATAAATATATAGTAGAAACTGTTCTGAAGGTAAATGTTACATTAGCTAAATCACAACAAAAAGACATTCCATTCATTCACTCACTGAATGATGATTTGTATAATCTACTATATACTACTAGTACTATGTACTATGTAGTACTACTACTATGATGGATCATAGGTCCCAAGGAATGAAAAATGTCTCTATCATAAAGTAACTAACTAGTGATAAAACGAGACACACACATTAGTTAATTGCAAAGCAGTGACTCAAGTGCATAAGTTAATGGTAGCACAAAAACTGAGCAATTCTTTGCATAGTGGGCAGAAGAGTTAGAGACTTCCTCAAAGAGGGAATGCTTGCAGTAACTTTTAAGAGATGAATTACCAGTGTATTAGGTAATAACAAATGAATGAGAAGCTATTAAAAGAAACAGCTATTAAAGTCACAGAGGAATAGACTAGCCTGGAACATGGTGAGAAGAGGTGAGGGAAGAATTAAACCCAAAGCAATATCCAACTTGTGAAAGGCCTTAGAGACTAACCTAAGTGGTAGCATAATGGAAGGTATAAAATAATGACAGTAGAAATTACTTAGTCTCTGACCTGTCCAGTCCCTTGCCAACTCAGTACCTAGGTACCCTTTTACCCTGTCTGAAAAATCCTTCCCCCAGAGTTTTACACAACTGTATGTTCATTCAACTCTTGGCTTAAAAATCACCTTGGCCTAAAAATCACCTGTCAATACCACAAACTGAAATGAATTAGTGCCATCCTACCATACCCACTTATTAGTCTTCTTTTTCCATTGTTTTTAAATCAATAGAGAATAGAAACACAGAGTAAATATAAAGTTTATAACTTTATGTAACATACTCATATCCCCTTCATTTCTCTTTATTCTTGTAAATTAGACTGAGAAAATTGTAGAAATTGCTAAGCAACGTTTGGTGTAGTACAGACTAGGGATTTGTGAATTAGCAATCTTCCCTTTATTCTGTAGTGAGTATATTTTGTTCACTAGTAGCCATATGAGTATGACTAAAGCAGAAGAAACCTTTTCAGAGATAGATACATTTTATTATCTCAAAAGGATAAATTGGTAATGCAAAATTATCAGGCAAAATGACAAAAACATAGTGAAGCATTTTGGAGAGAGCAGAAAAAACGTTTCTAGCCCTTTATATCATACCTCATATGCAAATGTCCTATCCTCGAGGAGACCTACTTTTGTCTCCAGAGAAAATGGTTAGGAAGTAAATATCCATTAGTACTGGGAAAACTTGGATTTTTAAAATTTAGCATCCTGCTCATTTGGGAGCTTTAGGGAATGTTTATACATAGACTGACATCCTTTAAAGTAGCCTGGGGGCTTAAACAGAAAAAAAATGTAGTATGTTTGTTCTCATGGTCTGTAAAATATTTGAATGAATCCTTGAACTACTGCAGACCCATAATCAAACAGACCAAGTGCATAGGACCCCTTACTTCTTCAACTGTGATTTAGAAAAACTCCAAAACACCTATTGTTACTAAATGAAGGCAATAGTTCCTTTATCTCCATATAGTGGAAAATAGAAAATTTTAAATATAGCCTAAAGTAGAAAGCATAACTGCATTGCATTAAAAATATGTTCTCAAAATTTCATAATTTTATTAAAGTGGCAAATTATTTAATTAAGACTCAAAACTAGATGGCGGAGTAGAAGGACATGTGCTCATCTTCTGCGAAAAAAACAAAATCACAATTAGCTGCTGAACAACCAGCAGAATATTGGATCCCACCAAAGAAAGATACCCATCGAAGGGCAAAGGAGAAGCTCCAACAAGACGGTAGGAGGGGTGCAATCCTGTTTAAAATCAAATCTCATACCCACCAGAGATGCTCGGAGGGTGCAAACAAAACCTCGTGTGCACCAGAACCCAGGGAAAGTCTCCACAAGAGACTGAGTGAGACCTCCTTTGAGTGTTTGAATGTCTCCTGCGGAGGCATGGGTCAGCACTGGTCTGCCACGGGAACAGAGGTTCTGGCTGCAGCAGACCTGGGGGGCGCAGAGTGTGGCCTAAGTCCTCTTGGAGGAGGTCGCCATTAGCTCCACTGTAGAGCCGCTGAGCAGATGACCCACAAACTGGAGAAAAATTATACCAAAGAAATTCTCGCACTATTGCAAAAGCCCCCAACAGATTTCCCAACCTGTGGATCTGCAAAGGGACTGAGAACTCCCAGGGAATTTTACTTTGGAGGCTAGTGGGATTTGATTACAAAACTTCCACAGGATTGGGAAAACAGATTCTTGAAGAGAACAAACAAAATCTTGTGTGCACCAGGACCCAGGAGAAAGGATCAGTGACCCCACAAGAGAGTCAGATTTGCCTGTGAGTGTCCAGGAGTCTCCAGCAGAGGTGCGGGTCGACAGTGGCCTGCCGTGGGGTCAGGGGCACTGATTACAATCTTGGGGGCGGCAGCAGCATGCTGGTTTAAGTCCTTGTGAAGGAGGTCGCCATTACTGCCATTACCCCTACCATAGTTTGGCCTTAGGCCCCACCCTTCAGCAGAAAACTGGATTAAAGATTTACTGAGCATGGCCTTGCCCACAGAGCAAGACCCAGTTTTCCCCACAGCCAGTCCCTCCTATTAGGAAGCTTCCATAAGCCTCTTATCCTTATCCATGAGAGGGCAGACAGAATGAAAACCATTTAAATCTAGAAGTGAAGTGAAGTCTCTCAGTCATGTCTGACTCTTTGCAACCCCATGGACTGTAGCCTACCAGGCTCCACCGTCCATGGGATTTTCCAGGCAAGAGTACTGGAGTGGATTGCCATTTTCTTCTCCAGGAGATCTTCCCGATACAGGGATTGAACCCAGGTCTCCCGCATTGTAGGCAGACGCTTCACCGTCTGAGCCAGATCATATATAATTCGTAACTGACCAATATTACAACCAATATTAACTGGATATAAAATATTAGCAGTTGTCCTTAAATAACAAGGGCTAAAATTTATCACACATTAATGTAAAATTTTGAACGCTATCCTATATTTTATTCAGAGGTCATTTTTATTTATATTGTGTAATGTAATTTAAACATATTAAACTTATTAAATTTGCATTGTAAATTTACAGTATACAATTGTGGTAGTGGGCCCTCAAGTTTTGAACACCTTAGGGTCAGTGAATTATTCAAGAAATGATTTAAAAGATATTTTGAAAAAGGATCAGGAAAAAGGATTAGGAGTGACCCTAAAAAATTAATATGAAGCAACAATGGGAGGAGTTGATCAGAAGAGTATATAAAATAGTAAGAGTACTCATGAGAAGGCCAATTATGTATAGTCCTGATTAAGTCAGATATGGAGAATGTGTTAAAACAGCATTTGCAAACTGAAGCATTACTTGAAGATATTAAACAGAATGATGGAAGCCTGGTCTTTGAATATTCATTGCTGATCTATGAAAAGTAGCAATGACATTAGTGCTTAATGATTAAGTTAATATGAATCTAGAGTGAAAAGTTATGCTTTATAAAGAAAAATGCACCTTATTTGATTTGACTTGCTCTTCATCAATCTATGCTAGCTTCATGTTTGACATTTTTCTCTTGACCTCCTAATGTACGTGGTCTATAGTTTGTGGAGTTGATCTTTTCTTTTTTGAATCATTCCAAGCATCTTTTCTGACCACAATGCAGTAAGATTAGATCTCAAATACAGGAGAAAAACTATTAAAAATTCCAACATATGGAGGCTGAACAACACGCTGCTGAATAACCAACGAATCACAGAAGAAATCAAAAAAGAAATCAAAATTTGCATAAAAATGAATGAAAATGAAAACACAAGAACCCAAAACCTGTGGGACACTGTAAAAGCAGTCCTAAGGGGAAAGTTCATAGCAATACAGGCATACCTCAAGAAACAAGAAAAAAGTCAAATAAATAACCTAACTCTACACTTAACGCAACTAGAAAAGGAAGAAATGAAGAACCCCAGGGTTAGTAGAAGGAAAGAAATCTTAAAAATTAGGGCAGAAATAAATACAAAAGAAACAAAAGAGACCATAGCAAAAATCAACAAAGCCAAAAGCTGGTTCTTTGAAAGGATAAATAAAATCGACAAACCATTAGCCAGACTCATCAAGAAACAAAGGGAGAAAAATCAAATCAATAAAATTAGAAATGAAAATGGAGAGATCACAACAGACAACACAGAAATACAAAGGATCATAAGAGACTACTATCAACAATTATATGCCAATAAAATGGACAACGTGGAAGAAATGGACAAATTCTTAGAAAAGTACAATTTTCCAAAACTGGACCAGGAAGAAATAGAAAATCTTAACAGACTCATCACCAGCATGGAAATTGAAACTGTAATCAGAAATCTTCCAGCAAACAAAAGCCCAGGTCCAGGCGGCTTCACAGCTGAATTCGACCAAAAATTTAGAGAAGAGCTAACACCTATCCTGCTCAAACTCTTCCAGAAAATTGCAGAGGAAGGTAAACTTCCAAACTCATTCTATGAGGCCACCATCACCCTAATACCAAAACCTGAAAAAGATCCCACAAAAAAAAAAAAAAACTACAGGCCAATATCACTGATGAACATAGATGCAAAAATCCTTAACAAAATTCTAGCAATCAGAATCCAACAACACATTAAAGAGATCATACACCATGACCAAGTGGGCTTTATCCCAGGGATGCAAGGATTCTTCAATATCCGCAAATCAATCAATGTAATACACCACATTAACAAATTGAAAAATAAAAACTATATGATTCTCTCGATAGATGCAGAGAAAGCCTTTGACAAAATTCAACATCCATTTATGATTAAAAACTCTCCAGAAAACAGGAATAGAAGGAACATACCTCAACATAATAAAAGCTATGTATGACAAACCCACAGCAAACATTATACTCAATGGTGAAAAATTGAAAGCATTTCCTCTAAAGTCAGGAACAAGACAAGGGTGCCCACTTTCACCATTACTATTCAACATAGTTTTGGAAGTGTTGGCCACAGCAATCAGAGCAGAAAAAGAAATAAAAGGAATCCAAATTGGAAAAGAAGAAGTAAAACTCTCACTATTTGCGGATGACATGATCCTCTACATAAAAAACCCTAAAGACTCCACCAGAAAATTACTAGAACTAATCAATGATTATAGTAAAGTTGCAGGATATAAAATCAACACACAGAAATCCCTTGCATTCCTGTACACTAATAATGAGAAAACAGAAAGAGAAATTAAGGAAACAATTCCATTCACCATAGCAAAGGAAAGAATAAAATACTTAGGAATCCAGCTACCTAAAGAAACTAAAGACCTATGTATAGAAAACTATAAAACACTGGTGAAAGAAATCAAAGAGCACACTAATAGATGGAGAAATATACCGTGTTCATGGATTGGAAGAATCAATATAGTGAAAATGAATATACTACCCAAAGCAATTTATAGATTCAGTGCAATCCCTATCAAGCTACCAATGGTATTCTTCGCAGAGCTAGAACAAATAATTTCACAATTTGTATGGAAATACAAAAAACCTCAAATAGCCAAAGCGATCTTGAGAAAGAAGAATGGAACTGGAGGAATCAACCTACCTGACTTCAGGCTCTACTACAAAGCCACAGTTATCAAGACAGTATGGTACTGGCACAAAGACAGAAATATAGATCAATGGAACAAAATAGAAAGCCCAGAGATAAATCCACGCACCTATGGACACCTTATCTTTGACAAAGGAGGCAAGAATATACAATGGATTAAAGACAATCTCTTTAACAAGTGGTGCTGGGAAATCTGGTCAACCACTTGTAAAAGAATGAAATTAGAACACTTTCTAACACCATACACAAAAATAAACTCAAAATGGATTAAAGACCTAAACGTAAGACCAGAAACTATAAAACTCCTAGAGGAGAACATAGGCAAAACATTCTCCGACATACATCACAGCAGGATCCTCTATGACCCGCCTCCCAGAATATTGGAAATAAAAGCAAAAATAAGCAAATGGGACCTAATTAAACTTAAAAGCTTCTGCACAGCAAAGGAAACTATTAGCAAGGTGAAAAGACAGCCTTCAGAATGGGAGAAAATAATAGCAAATGAAGCAACTGACAAACAACTAATCTCAAAAATATACAAGCAACTCCTACAGCTCAACTCCAGAAAAATAAATGACCCAATCAAAAAATGGGCCAAAGAACTAAATAGACATTTCTCCGAAGAAGACATACAGATGGCTAACAAACACATGAAAAGAGGCTCAACATCACTCATTATCAGAGAAATGCAAATCAAAACCACTATGAGGTACCATTTCACACCAGTCAGAATGGCTGCGATCCAAAATTCTACAAGCAATAAATGCTGGAGAGGGTGTGGAGAAAAAGGAACCCTCTTACACTGTTGGTAGGAATGCAAACTAGTATAGCCACTATGGAGAACAGTGTGGAGATTCCTTAAAAAACTGGACATAGAACTGCCTTATGATCCAGCAATCCCACTGCTGGGCATACACACTGAGGAAACCAGAAGGGAAAGAGACACGTGTACCCCAATGTTCATCGCAGCACTGTTTATAATAAGGACATGGAAGCAACCTAGATGTCCATCAGCAGATGAATGGATAAGAAAGCTGTGGTACATATACACAATGGAGTACTACTCAGCCATTAAAAAGAACACATTTGAATCAGTTCTAATGAGGTAGATGAAACTGGAGCCTATTATACAGAGTGAAGTAAGCCAGAAAGAAAAACACCAATACAGTATACTAACGCATATATATGGAATTCAGAAAGATGATAACAATAACCCTGTGTACGAGACAGCAAAAGAGACACTGATGTATAGAACAGTCTTATGGACTCTGTGGGAGAGGGAGAGGGTGGGAAGATTTGGGAGAATGGCATTGAAACATGTGTAATATCATGTATGAAACGAGTTGCCAGTCCAGGTTCGATGCACGATACTGGATGCTTGGGGCTGGTGCACTGGGACGACCCAGAGGGATGGTGTGGGGAGGGAGGAGAGAGGAGGGTTCAGGATGGGGAGCATACCTGTGGCGGATTCGTTTTGATGTTTGGCAAAACTAATACAGTGTTTGAGGCTTAAAAATAAAATAAAATTAAAAAAAAAGAAAAATCATGATAGCTTTGCTTTTCACCCATCTTTCACTAATTCCCAGGATGTCCAGTTTTCTTCAGAGATTGCAGAAAACAGCCTGCTATATCTCCTGATTTTTTGTTTTTTTTTTTTTTTGCCCTAGGACCTAACTGAAAGAAGTTGGAAGATTAAAATAATCTAAAGCAAATAAATGATTTCCAATTATCCTATGATCCACCTTAAACTAAAATTTTCTCTTAATGAAACTTACTTTTCTTCACATTTAAAAAGTATTCACTTTGAGAGATAAAATGGGAGATAATTGTCTCAAAACTTTAACATCTTCCCAGATGGCAAACATCTTATTGTCTTGATTTTTAAAATACATTCTTAAATTCTAGGCTAACTTCACTAGTGTCAGTTGATTCTGTGCTTAATAGATATTTTCATAGTCATATTGTAGTTAGGTATTTCCTTTTTTCCTATAATGTATATTCCTTCACTCCAATGACTGTGAGGAATATGAACATGTCATGTTCTCAAGTTATAGACTATAAGTGAGGCTAAGATATGCCTAAAATTTTATAATACAAGAGAAAGAAATGTGATGAAAAGGATCAGGTAGCATTTCACAGGAGTTCAGTACATAAGATTACTTTCAGCTGATTATATATACATAAATAAAAGCTTTATATAAGAGGTTTATTTAAGCTGGATGTTTAAAGAATCCCCTAGCCAAGTAAATAGCTGGGCATCAATGAATCTATAGATTAGATGAAATGATATGTACATATATGGAATATATATGTACATGTGATGGGGGAGAAGGGTGGGATAAGATCACAAGTATTCATTGTATTCTGAAAGACATTTTGGACACTCAATATGGTTAAAAGCAAACCACACCATACAGAATACTGTCTGGAGAGGTTTGCAAAATTATTAAAATTAGTATGATTACAATTACATTTGCATTGCCTCCAAATGTTCATCCACATTTTAGCTTCTCAATAATCTGAGGAAGCATGATGCATCTCTCTTTGAATTTTTTAAGTATGTTTTTCCAAAGCCTAGAAAACAGATCTGACTGTTCCTTATTATTTCAAGATAGAATATGTTCACTTTATTTCCATAACTTTCTTTATACCTACAAGATTTTCCACTACTGACAAAAATTAAGCCCATGATATTATTGTGCCTTTTTTGCTTTTATTACTTCACTGAAATGGAAACTGTTGTCACTCTATATCAATAACAAAATGATAAAAAAAAAAAAAAAAGTAACAGGGAGGCTTAGAATAAGGGTAGTAGTGCATGCATACTAAGTCGCTTCAGTCATATCCAACTCTTTGCGACCCTATGAATTGTAGCCTGCTCCTCTGTCCAGGGGATTCTCCAGGCAAGAATACTGGAGTGGACTGCCATGCCTGCCTCTGGGGATCTTTCCCAACCCCAAGGATTGAATGCTTGTCTCAGGTATCCCCTACAATGGCAGCGGGTTCTTTGCCACTAGCGCTACCTGGAAAGCCCATGGGTAGTAGACATCATGTTAAAAATGCATGCAGCATATTTTAAATTTTTTAAAATTTACGATGGGAATTGATTAGAAAGTGAAGGCTTATACTAAGAAGATACATAGAGAAAAATAATAAATTAAGATGTGTGTTTGAAAAACAGGAAGAATAATAATGGGAAAAACAGAAGCACTTATAAATGTAAGAGATAAATATTATTTTATAAATAAGTGTTTTCTATAAGGCTAGAGTGCATCAAAAAATGGTAAGATGATGTTAAAAGATTTAGAATCACAAAGTAGAAAGTGGCAGCAATGGAACTACTCACTTAAAAAAGGAGGGCATACAGAAACTACTTGATGGCATGAAATCCAAGTACCTTAATTTTTGAAGTGTTTAAAAAAATCTAGTAAGAGTGAAGTAAGCCAGAAAGAAAAACACCAATACAGTATACTAACGCGTATATATGGAATTTAGAAAGATGGTAACAATAACCCTGTGTACGAGACAGCAAAAGAGACACTGATGTATAGAACAGTCTTATGGACTCTGTGGGAGAGGGAGAGGGTGGGAAGATTTGGGAGAATGGCATTGAAACATGTAAAATATCATGTATGAAACGAGTTGCCAGTCCAGGTTCGATGCACGATACTGGATGCTTGGGGCTGGTGCACTGGGACGACCCATAGGGAGGGTATGGGGAGGGAGGAGGGAGGAGGGTTCAGGACGGGGAGCACATGTATACCTGTGGCGGATTCATTTTGATATTTGGCAAAACTAATACAATTTTGTAAAGTATAAAAATAAAATAAAATTTAAAAAAAAAAACAGGAAAAAAAATAAAAAACTCAATAAAAGATCCTAAATCACTAAAAAAAAACAAACAAACTAGTAAGGAAGGCCTGAAAGTATAAAAGGTATAAGAATATCTTTTTGAGCTTAGTAGAAAGTAAATTGATCATAAAAGATTGACAGGCACCATATAAGTAAAAAGCAAAACAATAAAAAAGAAAAATAAATTCAGATATTGACATTCAGGAAGTATGCGTGCATAGGAAGGAATACATTTCTAAATCCAGTATTATTCTGTCATATATTGTGCATATGTTAAATAAGGTAACAAAAGCATCAAAAGTTCTTACCTTATTATTTACATAAAATACTGCAGTGACTTTAAAGTCACAGAACAAATTATTTCCATGCTTTCTTTTTTTGAGCTGGTCAAATTTCACTCCATGCATTCTGAACTTTGTAGTTAAGATAGAGCAATGATTTAAACAATCTTGCAGTTTTCTTTCCTCACTTTGTGTAACCTGCATGGTCCATGAATTTCACATAAAGAGGTGCTTTACAAAGACAAAAGTCATTTCATTCAGAACTTTCTAGCAGCTAAAATGACCTAATACTCATATATTTAAGTAGTCAAAATTTGCCTGTCCCCAGATCTTTCACACAGGGCCAGGTGCCTGGTTGATAGTCCTGACTGAAATTAATTTCCTGAGATCTGGAGATGTTGGACCATATATTCACTCCCAGTACTAATATATGCTGGACCATATATTCCCAGTACTAAGACCAAAACTAAAAATAGTAAGAAGGTTATATGAAACATATAAGCATAAGCTTATAACATATAAACATAACCAATGGCATTAATTCTAGACTAAAATGAAACAATTCTGCCCTTCTATGAAAAATTGATGGAAATCTAAATGTTACAATTGTCAAAACATTTGAGGTTTTGAGGTAAAGAGAATTAGCACTATAATGTGATTTGACAAGATAGCAAATAAAAAATAAGCAGTTCCATGCATATTTGGAGAAGTCTAGGGCCCTAAACCTTCCCCTCATTAACTTCCTGAGGTCTGATTTCTCAACATTAGATCCTCGCCTTAGAACACAGTCTTCTTCAATGATCATTCCTCTCCTCTCTGCTTAGTAAAAAATATTACAAATCTGAGTTCAGTGTTTTCCTCTTCTCATGTTTTGCACTCTGCTAAGTTAAGCCAAAGATTCAAGGTTTCAAATTATCCCCCCTCACATCTATCTCTACAGACCAAACTCTCTGGGAGTTGGCCTATAATCCAGTCACTGAACATAAGCTGTGCATATGTATGGAGTCACTGGACTGGGCCCAGAAAACACAGCAAATCCTCCTGAAACATCATTTAGGCAAAGTTTGAGGGAAAAGCCATATTTCACATAGGTACAAATATGATCCTACCACAGAGTATAAACTAAGATCCATAGGACTTTTAAATGAAAACTGGGGACTTCAAATAAGATTACTTTTGGTTGTGGATGGGTGAGTATATCATTATTGTGTTATTCTGATAGAAAATTCTAAGAAGCTCTGCACTATGCCAAATAAATCTTCCTTATAAATATGGACTTCTATTTTTGTACGAATATTGTAACAGGGAGTGAAAAAGGTTTAATAATAGGAATGGCTATGGACAAACTATGAAGCATGTCAAGAGGTCAAACTTATCCTCCTCCACCACCACCACCACCACCACTATTACTTTTCAGACCCTGTTCCAAGCTCTTGAAGAATCTGGCTTCTTTTCTTAACCTCAGCCTCAGGGCTAAGTATATTCTGTCATTTCTTCATCAGTATATTCTCTTTCACATTCCGTTTTCTTAAGATGTTAATATGAACATAAAGAGGTAATTTTTCAACACTAAACATTAAAATTCACATTACGGCAGTGGTTAGATAATGAAATTTTATACACTATCACTTTGGACGTATTCATCATTAGCTGGAATTCTACTGAACGTTTATTTACATGGTGCCAGAGAACGTACAAAATGATGAGTGAAAAGATGAACTAAAAATAAAAGTCCACCTATTCTTGCTGTGGATGAGAGACTTGAAAATAAGTGAGTTAGAAGTTATGTTTCCACAAAGGGTAAGATGAGGCATAAAGAAGAATTTGAGTTGTGTTAGTAGGAAAAAAAAAGAAGTCAGAAAAGGCTTCTGAGAGAAAAGGGCCTTAGAGGTATGTCTTAGAGGGTGAGCAAGTACAAGCCCCATAAATAGAGAGAGAGGGTTATATCTCAGGCAAAGTATCAGGAAACAGCATAGGAGTCAAGGAAACAGAAGTTCACGATGGATGAAACAAAGGGTTGTAAGGGGAAGGGGAGACCTAGACCTGACCCTTTAGTAGGACACCTGGGTCAGCTGCCTCTGGCCCCCAGTACTGTGGAGGACTGACACAAGGCAATGTACCTCACTGCCCTGATCAAAATATTACTGAAATTCTACAGAACAGTGCTATATAGGGCTTTCTTTTGTTGGTGTTTGTTTTGGAGGATCCAGATTAACTGGGTGTCCCAGGTTCCAATTCCAGAAGGATATGGCAAGACATGATTGCAGAGTTAGGAAGCAGCAGAGGAGGAACAAGCTGAAATAAGGAATTTCTCTTGACTGTGTATTTAATGGGCAGCATTAGTGAATTTTAAGCAGATGAAAAAGGAAGTTTCAGAAAGTTCTCTCAGCTAATGCAATCAGAGGTTTTCAAGGTAAAGGCAGGGAGAGGAAACTAATCACCATAATACAGCGTAGTTATGTTGATCCCTGAACTAAGTTAGAAACAGTGAGGATATGAATATGTAATATACTACTGCAGTAGACAGATTGATGGTCCCCTAAAAGATATCTAGGTTCTGCTCCCTAAAACCTGTGAATATGTTACATTATATGGCAAAGGGAGAGGAGGTTTACAGGTGAACTAAGGCTTATAATCAGCTGACTTCAAACTAGGGACATTATCTTGGGTTACCTGGGTGCCTGGTATAATCAAAAGAGTGCTGAAATGTATTTGGTTGGCCAAAAATTTCCTTTAGGTTTTTCTAGATGTTATGGAAAAACTCGAATGAACTTTTTGGACAATCCAATAGAAGAAGAGTCAGTAAGCAGAAGAGTCAATGTCATAGTGATGGGATATAAGTAGGACTTAACAGATTGTTGTTGGCACTGAAGTTAGAGGAAGGGGGCCACATACCAAGGAGGTCAGACACCCTGCAGGAGTGGGAAAACGCAAGGAATAGGATTCTCTAGAGATCCAGAAGAAACAGCCCCTCCAATATCTTAATTTTAGCCCCATGAGAACCATTTTGGACTTCTGACTCCACATCTATAGATAATAAATCTGTATTGTTTTGAATCCACCAATTCTGTGGAAATTTGTTACAGAACCAACAGGAAAAATACAAATACCCAACTCAGCCTTGGCATGAAGAAAACCCCTGACTGAAAATGACATTGAACATTTACAGTTTCTTCTAAAATGTAGTCATCTTCGTCAGAGCTCTGGTCAGGCAGAGCTATATAAAGGTTTCACCCTTTATAAAGGTTTTCCTAAGTGAGATATACCATACTGTCTTACTGTCAATGGTTATTTATCTTTTCTTCTCATACACTTAAAGATCTCTTAATACATAAATATAATTTTTATATCTGTTGATCAATCAATTGCTGAACTTTGTGTCTACCTTTGCCCAGACAGTCAAATTTAAAAATACTCGGTATTTCAGACTTTAAATGTAATAAAGCATTGGAAGTAGGAGTTTTAGAGTTACACAGACATGGATCATTCACAAATTCACCCCTTATTGGTAGTGAGACTTTTGGCAATTTAAAATACTAGAGACTCAGTTTCCCCATCTTAAAAAAGGAATCGCAATCTTAGGCCAGGATCCCCGGAAACACACTCTGAGACAAGGATTGTAGGCAAGTGTTTCATTAAGAAAACACTTTCAGGAAAAACACATAAATCAGAGAGTAAGCAAGATAGGGAAGTGATTTCAGGCAAAATCCTAGCATCAGCATGATCCTGCAGGGAAGCCATGGGGTGTAAATTACACTTCAGATTTTCTTATTACTAGAGGCTTTTATACTGTGTAGGGAAGACCTTGGCAAGCGGTGTCCTAGGAGGGAAGTGAACTCCCAAGTGGTTCTCTCTGGCTCTCTGTGCCTGAAGGCAAAATGAGTCTAGTAGCTTTAGGGAAGTCTTCCAAAGGAAGTCTCAGGGGCTGACTCTGAGAAGTAAAAGAACACAGAAGTTGGGGGTAAGGCAGATCCAATCAAAGGGATTCTAAAGAATTAGGATGGAACTTGACTAGGTCTGCTGCAAGCATCCATCTCATAGAACTATTTTAAGGTTTGAAAACACTCATGCTTTTTTTTCTTTAACTTTTAAGATTCCTAAACTATTTTTTCTTTTGGAATAGCATGAAGCATCTACTGCTATGTTCTGTACATAGAGTGCTCAGCAACAAATAATTATTTCTTGACAGAGGCATTCATCCCAGAAAGGGTAAAGGAGACAAAGGAGAAATAAAGCAAATCTGAAGGATATCAGAACAGAAAGTAACCAAATTAGCCTGAATCTACATTTCAAAATGGTCATAATTTCATTCATATTTTTCAGAGACCTGAAAACCTGAGCAACTTAAAGACTCAGCTGGCTGCTTTCATCTCTGAAAAGCTAGGCAAAGCAAACCAATCAACAAACAATATATTTATTTGATGATAATAAATCTTACATGAAATGATATCCCTTCCACAACCAGGAAACAATGTAACAATCTCCCAGAATGCATGTAATTAAATTTTTTTTTTCTTAAAATATCTCCTTCTTTGCTATTGTTTCTATACTGAGAACTAAAACCTTTAATTGTGATAGTATGTTACAGTTTTAAAGAACATTCACATTTAAGTGCATTTAAAGAGGAGAAGGCCACAGCAACCCACTCCAGTACTCTTGCCTGGAAAATCCCATGGAAGGAGGAGCCTGGTAGGCTGCAGTCCATGAGGTCCGGAAGAGTCGGACATGACTGAGCGACTTCATTTTCACTTTCACTTTCATGCATTGGAGAAGGCAATGGCAACCCACTCCAGTGTTCTTGCCTGGAGAATCCCAGGGACGGCCGAGCCTGGTGGGCTGCCATCTATGGGGTTGCACAAAGTCAGACACAACTGAAGTGACTTAGCAGCAGAGAGCATCCAATTTTACATGATGGTCATACAACCCTGTCACATATTTTCACCCCCTTTTTACAAATGAGGGAACATGCTCTGACAGGGTAAGTGACCTAGTTAAGGTTGCACAGCTAATGGCAAGACCCCAACTTCTAATTTTCAAGAAAGTGTATTCCTTAGAGGTCTACATGATTTTACACCTTGTATCAGTCAAGGTCCAGTCAGGAGACAGAAATCACACCAAAATTAGAATATGGAAAATTTAATATGAAGAATTATTAACTACTAATTCTTCATTTAAGAGAGAAGAAGCTATCGCTAAAGAATAAAGGAAAAGTGGATTAAGGGAGCAGCCACTACCTCCAGAGTTGTGGGAGAGTACTCATGGATGAATAACTTAGAAGAAGCATCCCCATCTTTGCTCTCTATCCTACAAAGCTTGAGAGATAGCCCTCATCAGAGATAATGTGGCTGTGGCCCATTTGATATTCAAGCAATTGGTTGAAGTGTCACAAACTGGGCTGGTGAGAAAACCAGCTAGGGGACCAGTGAAACGTCCTAGGAAGCCATCAACTGGGTTGCTGGTGAGGCTTGCTAGGAAGCCACACACTGGGGATTGGACCCAAATTACTGGGGGGTGTGCAATACTGGTTTTTAGGACATTGCTAGCCAGAAAGCTACTCACTGACCACCACACCACAGGAGCAAGAAGAAAAGCACTGGAAATAAGAAGAGACCCTTTTATAAACAGTGTTCCTCCAGCATGTTCTATTGACAAGTGCTAACACTGAACCAACTGAAAACAAAGAAATGTTTACAGGTTACAGCTCTAATATCACAATTCAGGGCAAAGAAGATGAATTAGGAGCTGTGAAACACTAAATTAGCTGGCACACACCTCAGTGACTCTCTTGGGTCCTCAATAGTAAAATGCTTTTATATCAAATTCCTACTCCATTTGTTTTCTTTTTCCTGAAATGCCTCTACAATAAAATGTAGACCCAACCTCTAGGACATTATGTACTGACTACTAGTATGATATATAGTAACTTCACAGGAAGAGTGTACAACGCAGTGACTGAGACCATGTCTTGAGTCAAAACACTTGAGTCGGAATATTAGCTTCACCACTGACTAAATCTGCAGCCTTGCAAAAATTAATCTCTGTATGCCTCAGTTTCCCTATCTATTAAAGGGGATAATAATAGTACACACTTTATTAAGATGCCAGGAGAAATAAATTAATATATGTAAAGCCTGTAGAACAACTCGTGATAAATGTTAAAAATAAATGACAAAAGAACTTCATAAGTGTTAGTATTAGCCATACATGTTCATTAGTAAATGGACCATTTACAAGCTAATATGCATGGGTAATACTAACATTTATAATGTTTGTGTTTAAAAATTCATCCTGTATTCTGTTTTCATTATCAATTTCCATTTAGTATTGGGTCTAATAACGCTAAAACCCAACTTTGTTGGATGAAACTGGTACAAAATGCCTTGCTCACACCTGGACATTGTGAGCACTGTCCTGGCACTGTCCCTGGCTCACTGAATAATCATCAATCAAACCCCAACTTATTCAGGACTCTTTTTCTCAAGTGAAAAAAAAAAAAAAAGACATGGTTAAATCAGCTCTTTAAAGATTTATTCGGTTCTGACTGCTTTTGATCCCCATATCCCCAAACAATGAGTTACACTAGAGAAGCAAAAAGGAGGAAATTATCATTTTGAGTGCCTACTCATCTATGTCAGGCAAGCACTTTGCATACATTGCCTGGTTTCATCTTTATCATAGTTCTGTCACATTAATACTTTCAATCCTATTTAACAAATAAGGAAACTAAGGCACGGAAAGATCAACAATTTACTCAAGATCACACTCTTGCTAAGTAGCAGAGCCTGAATTCAAACCTGGTCTTTCTGTTTGGGTCGACTAAGCATTTTTAACTGTTCCGCTTGCCTCCCACACTGTCTTCTCAGACAGCTAGAATCCTACCCGCTCAATGCTTTTCATACTTTGCTGTAAAGAGACGAGTGGGTGTGCAACTTTTTTTTTTTTTAAGTATCATTTGAAAGTAAAGCAAATGGAACTCATTTACCAGTTACAGGAATTTTAAAAACACTCCTAACATCTCACACAAAACTAGCCTTTGAGTAAAAATCAGCGGCCCTCCTGCATCCTGGCGCCCCGGACGTCACCTCACCTCCCGGCTGCAAACTTGCTGAAGGTAAAGAAGCCTGCCTGGTGGCGGACCAGCGAGCTGAGTTTCAGCCCCGGTTCTGTGGCTCTGGTCGCCCTCCGAACCTTCTTCTCCTTCAGTGTAGCAGGAGGTGGTCTCCTCAGGGCAGCTTAGGGTTTCCCCTCGTCCCAGCCTGGCTCTGAGGGCGCGCGCGACGAGGGCGTGCCCCGCGGTCTCGCCGCAGATCCCGCGTGAAACTGCCCAGTTTTCTGAGGAGGCTGCTCACCGCGGCTGCCCCCACCCCACTGCTTCCCGTTTCTTCCAACTTGGAAAAGTGAAGCCCCTGCCCCGCAGTGCCTGGAACGCCTTTCACCAGACAACCCTCCGCTAAGTTCCCTTCTGCACCCGAGGTACGGGCGCTGACAGGAAAACCAGCCTGCAGTTCTAACTTTACTCTCCTCTGAGAGGAATTCTGAGAACTCTGAGACGGGTCTGACTGAAACGTGGGAGACGAAGCCTGTCTAATTAGTGAACTCCGACGCCTCCACCTGGCTCGCAGAGCCCAGGCCTTCTCCTGGGCGAGGGCACGGCACAGCTCTGCCCTTTCTCATGCCGGGATCCGACGCCCGGAGGCTCGCGGCGCCACCAGCCACAGCGTCCGGCACTGAGTCAGGGCATCCTCACAGCGCAGCAGCCTAGCGCTGCGTTCGGCCGCCGGGAGGCTGAAGAAAGGTCCGCGCTGGGCTCGCAGCCCTTCCTGCCGGCCTCCCCACTCCGGGCCTCGGCTCCCCTCCTCTCCCGCTCCCGCCTCCTCTCGTAGGCTGCCAGGCGGACCCAGCCTGCCTCTCTCTCAGCCTTCACTACCGGGTCAAGCTGCGGAGGGGGGTGGGGGGGGTGGTGAGCGGAGACAGCAGTAAGCGGCTCCCCACCCGGCGCGCGCGCGCCCCTCCTCCCCCCTCTAGTCCGCTCCCTCCTCATCGGCGCTAAGCCTCCTCCCCTGCTGCCAGTACGGTATAATTCGGACGCGCGCGCTAGCGCGCGAGCGCGCGCGGACCCTGCCACTGCCACTGCAGCTACCATGGATATCAGCTAACAACACATACTCAGGCGCGCGCGCGCTCCCACTCGCACCACGCAGGAGTGGCCCCCGGCATCCCTACTCTCCTTCCCCACCCCCACTCCACCCGCTCACCAGCTCGGCTACTGCTCGCTTAGGCTGTCGCTGCCGCCGCCGCCGCCGCCGCCACCACCACCACCACAGCTCTCCTCTGCTGCGGGGCCACAGCCTTGAGTGTCATTCAAGGGACAGCACAACCTCACCCAAGCTCTCCTACCTCTGTCCAGCCGTCCCTGTCATCCTCCCCCTTCCTGGACCACACTCCATCCAAAGAAGAGGGAAAGCACCGAACAGAGAGGGGAGGAAGGCAAAGTCTGCTCTTCTCACCTCTTGCCCCCCTGGCTCCTCCAGCCTCATTCTCTCAGCACCAACTCCCCTACCCCAAAGGAATCCCTCAGGAGCTGAGGCGACTCACCCCACTGCCATGTCCAAAAGCTTGAAAAAGAAAAGCCACTGGACTAGCAAAGTCCATGAGAGTGTCATTGGCAGGAACCCGGAGGGTCAGCTGGGTTTTGAACTGAAGGGGGGCGCCGAGAATGGACAGTTCCCCTATCTGGGAGAGGTGAAGCCGGGCAAGGTGGCCTATGAGAGCGGAAGCAAGTTGGTGTCTGAGGAACTGCTGTTGGAAGTGAACGAGACCCCCGTGGCGGGGCTCACCATCAGGGACGTGCTGGCCGTGATCAAACACTGCAAGGACCCCCTCCGGCTCAAGTGTGTCAAGCAAGGTAAGCGCAGCGGCTGGCTCGGCG
The DNA here is from genome assembly GCF_029407905.1 of Bubalus kerabau. NCBI lineage: Eukaryota > Metazoa > Chordata > Mammalia > Artiodactyla > Bovidae > Bubalus > Bubalus kerabau. Next base: position 44,758,757 of record NC_073631.1, read on the forward strand.
CTTTACCAGGAGGCTGGACCGCTCCAGGCGCCGGGGCATCATGGAAGGGTGGGCTCGCGTGTGGAAGGGGGTGTGTTGCGCGACAGTGGGGTGAGGTCGAGCTAGAACCGGCAGAGCAAGTGAGCTTTGCCGGGGCTCAGAATGGGGGGCTCAGTGGGAGGGAGGGGTGGGTTGCGGTGCAGCGTGCAACTTTGTTTGCGCAGTTACCCCCTCCCGTTTGGTAGGTGTTCGGCCTTGTCTGACCTCGGCGGTGCCGGCGAGCTCCCAGGGCAATTGAATGTGCGTCAGCCGCATGGCCCGCAATGGATGAAGAGCTTTTAGGGAAGGAAAGAAGGCAGAAACGAAGAAGGGGGCAGGAAAGAGAGGAAGGAGCAACTTGAGGGTGCAGCGGCATCACCAGCAGGGCGGGGAGGAGTAGAGGGTGACGGGGCAAACGGAGACCGGCGCCCTCCGTTTCGGTAGCTGTATTGAAGACACCTTGGGGATCCCTGAGCCACTAATTGACAAAGAAGGGAAGGGGCAGGTTGCTTCGGGCGCTTTGACGGGTCTGCCTTAACTTTTTCCCTGCCTCGCTGCTCTGTCCCCCTCCCCCGCCCACGGTCGTGTCATGTGGGCACCGCGCGTCACGTGCGCACTGACTAACTCGGGAGCTCACCCCGAGCCGGCCCGCGGGAGGCGGCTTGCGAGGCAGGCGCGGCGCTAGCTGCGGGTTCTAGAGTTGGAGGTCGGAGCAGAGACGTGGTTACCGGAATGTTCTTTACTATGGGGTTGTCTTCATGAGTGGAAGTTCCTGTGGTCGGACTCCCCTCTGGCTTCGGATTTGGGCAGAGGGGGGCGGGGGGCGTGTTTCTAAGGAGGAACTAGATGAAAAAGCCTTCTGGTTTCGACTGAGGATCCGGTCAGCTCCGACCTGGTTTAGATGAGCCTCCGCTGAAGGCTGTGATGGGATCTTGCAGAATTCTCGCAACTGTCTTTGCCTGAAGGAAAATGCTGGTCCTGAAGTAGGGAAGAGAGATAAAAGTTTCTTGGAAAGAGGACAACTTTAGCTGGAATAAAATAGTGTATCTTCATTTTTCACAAGGGATTGCATAAATTTTGTAGCTCACATTCGCAGTCCTGTGTGACATGTATGTATATGTGTCACAAATCGAAAGATTTGTTGTTGGTGACACATTGTTCGGATTCAAAGATGGAATTGAGCATGTCATTGCCTGCATTTTGAACAACCACTTATTCTCACTGCATGCTCTACTATCAAGAAACACTCTTGGGGAGGTATGAAACACTCTTAGGGAGATATTCTTGTCTATAAACCAGTATTAAAAGTCAGTGAAAAATGAAACCTCAGGCAAAATTTCTTAAATGTAAATTGCCATACAAAAAAGTTTTAGTTGGGGATTCTTGAGTGTTAGTGACTGATGACTTGAGATAGGCTAATGTGAACATTGTCTTCTTTGTCGGGCCACAGAGTTAAATATGGTATGAACCTGAAGAATGTGTTTGGTAGGAAGGCAAATAGAGTATCTTACTGTTTTCCAAGATGACATACCAGAGGTTCGAATATAGGCATTAATGTTAGCATATTTGATGTCATGGTACTATTTTATAGTAATGGGTATAAATGTGAAGTTCTGGTTTTGAATCCAGAAGTCTATGTCACAATTAATGACCATGGTTTTGTTGACAAGGTTGGTATTTGTAGTGGAAAATGGCTGCCAACTTTAAGATATTGTTATTAATAAATTGGACTAATGATTGTAGCCTAATGAGTGAAGTGTTTATCCTACTGTAGTTTGTAATTATGACCACATTTTAATGTACTCATTCTGAGCACTCTATTTTGAGATGGACCTTCACAGGCTGTTGCTTTAGCAGCTAGAAAAGAAAGAAAGGGAGATTTTGGGGGTATTGTCAATCTATTCTATAAAATCCAGTGGAAAGACTTGTACTTGGAAAAACAAAGGCATGAAAGCTATCATTAAGTACTATCCTGTGATTATGCTTTAGGGCAAAAATAAGACAAGTCTGTGGAAATTTTTAAAGGATGAAGCATTTTACTTATATTCAGATGATTTTAACAGAGCTTTAAAAAAATCTGTGAACTATACTGTGAACTCATTAGCTCCCATAATTGTGAGTGTTTATAGAGGCCAGTGACCGCATGCCATGGATTCCTATGTAAGATGGGTACCTGGACTAGATTTCATGTAAACCCTTCCATGAATTGATCCAAGACAGTCTCAGATATTCAAGGTCTATGTTAAGTTTTATTTAGAAGATTACAGTTTTTAGAACTCATGGAGTATAGACATATAATGTGATATATTTGGGGTTCTCTGGTAGCTCAATTGGTAAAGAACCCACCTGCAATGCAGGAGACCCTTAAATTTCTGGGTGGGGAAGATCCACTGGAGAAGGGATAGGCTACCCACTCCAGTATCCTTGGGCTTCCCTGGTGGCTCAACTGGTAAGGAATCTGTCTGCAATGCGGGAGACCTGGGTTTGATCCCTGAGTTGGGAAGATCCCCTGGAGATGGAAAAGGCTACCCACTCCAGTATTCTGGCCTGGAGAATTCCATGGATTGTATAATCTGTGGGGTCGCAAAGAGTCAGGTATGACTGAATGTGATATATTTAGAGAAAATTTCTTTTCATTCTGTACTAACCTTTAGTTCTGGACTTCACTGGGTCATTGATGACTGATGCTTATAGTGATATGCACAGAACCCCCACAGGAACCTGATTCACCTTCTGAATCTCTGTTGACCAAGAAACAAAAATAATTGCTTCTTTTAGCTTTTGTGGAAAATATAATCCTCTTTTATATTCTTCCATGTGTGGTGATTCATATGCTATTCCCACATCGAAATATTTCTTTCCCTTGTCAAATAATAGATAGGTTAACTTTATCAATGTAAGAAAAGTGAAATTTTCAGAACCTTAGATATAGTGTCTATGTGTCTTGGGTTTCATTACCGATTTCACAGGCGGGAAAAATACATAGAAATTCTTGGCTCTGTAGTTTTATTTCTAGAGATCCAGTAAACTAGCATAATTGAAAAACTTAAACATGGTTTGTTTAGCAGTTGTTATTTAAAATATTAATAGCTGATTTTTGAATATTCAACACTGCATATTATATAGAAACTACATACATAATCAGGTAAACTAAGGCAGATTTTGCAAAGAAAAGGAGAAATTTGCATAACAAGAGTGTTTATTAAAAAGTGCACCATATAAAATTGCATTGTTTAATCAATTTTTATTTACATGTTTGGCCAGTTTTCCTTTACAGTTGTTTTAGGATTAAATTATCATAATTTTAAAAGAAGGTAAACTACCAGAATTTTAAGACGCAATAAACAAATAGATTTAATTTTTCTACAAAAATTTAAATGTTTTTAAAGCCATTTTTGAAAACCATTGAAATTCAAGATATTCCTTTTTAAATTTAAACTGCTTTTAATTCACACAGTGATGAGTCGTATATGAAAAATACCATTTATTTTCATATCCTATTATTTTTTATAAACTATGGCTTTTTATCATAATACATTTTTATCACCAAAATACTTAATTCTAAACTAGTTGTTCTCTTCTGTGATCTCATTAATGCAGTGGATGCAGTTGAAGGAAGTTTCTTGAGTGATTTTGAGATCTATACTGAAGTGCTAAAGGTTTTTCTTTTTTTTTCTTTTAAAATTTGCACTAATGTTCACTGCAGGCAATTATATAGACCTTTGTGTCCTACATTCCTTGCTACTGCATCTAAAACCACATGGGGACCTGCATAGCCTGAACTTATTTTCCCCTTTAGGATCTCACAATGGAAAATAAAAGGCAAAAAGTTTTCTAAATTTTCCTATGTAGAAGAAGGGCCAAATAAAGCCTTTGAAATTCAGTTCTAGAGAAGATGTACATTGCTCTCTCTCCTATTGCTCCTTTCAGAGACACCTTCAAAGGAAAGTAGATCCACAATTATTAAGAGTCATGCTTCTTTTTGACTGACTTCAAGCTAGTATCATAGAGTTAAACCTCTGTGCTTCCTTTATTTGAAAAGCTGAAAGCAAATTGTGTCAAAATTTCTCCAAGATTCATTTTCCTCCATAGAAAACTAAGTATGTGAATTTATTGAATTGTTTAAGCAATTTGATCAGTTAATTATTTTAGGATAAAGTATCTTTAAATTTTAGGACAAGGTGAATGAGTTATCTTTGGGCATAATTTATGGGGATACTACTATAGTTTTCGATATATTTTTTAATGTACAAAATTTAGATAGTATTATGTTGAATGTTAAATATGACTGTGTGCTTTTTTGTCATGTTTGATTACTTTTGAGGTGAAACTACAGCTAATGTATTTAAGTGCCACCTTTTCTACTCTTAAGGGCTTCCCAGGTGGTGCTAGTGGTAAAGAATCCCCCTGCTAATGCAGGAGACAAGAGAGACTCAGAGACTCCCTTCAATCCCTGGGTAGGGAAGATCCCCTGGAGGAGGGCATGGCAACCCACTCCAGTATTCTTGCCTGGAAAAATTCCGTGTAGACAAAGGAGCCTGGTGGGCTACAGTCCATAGGGCCGCAGAGAGTCAGACACAACTGTGCAAAGCGACTAAGCACTAAGCACATTTCTATACTTAACTTTTATATGGTACAATCATTTCCCATATTTCTTATGCTCACTTTTTAGCTGCTTGAAATCCACACATTCACTCTCATAGTGAGCAAAAAGTTTTCACACTGAACAACCCTGACTGCTTGTAGTTTAAACAATGGCTTTCAAATGCATAGCAGTCCCTGGATGAATCATTTCTCTGAAGAATTGTGATAGAGTAGCCTTTAAATGTAGCCTCCCAAGTAGATTGTCTGGGTTTGAATCCTGAGTATGCCACTTGGTATTAGCAATATAAACAAGTTATCTAGCCCAGGGTAGTAATAGTATCTTGAGAATATTAAATGAGGTATGTATTTAAATGATATAGTGTCTGGCAGATAATAAGCATTATGTAAGTGCTTGTAAATGTCTTTCCAAACATGTTGGTCATTTTGAGCTAGTGACATGAAATGTTTTTAACTTTCAAAGGATTTTACACTTAATTGAAGACTAACTGAGAAATAGAAAATGATTGACTAATTAGTAGTATGAGTAATTTGCAAGTAGTAGTCTTAAAGTTTTTCTATAGAGTGAACTCGGAGAAGGCAATGGCACCCCACTCCAGTACTCTTGCCTGGAAAATCCATGGACAGAGGAGCCTGGTAGGCTGTAGTCCATGGGGTCATTAAGAGTCGGGCATGACTGAATGACTTCACTTTCACTTTTCACTTTCATGCATTGGAGAAGGAAATGGCAACCCATTCCAGTGTTCTTGCCTGGAGAATCCCAGGGACGGGGAAGTCTGGTGGGCTGCCGTCTCTGGGGTCGCACAGAGTCGGACACGACTGAAGTGACTTAGCAGCAGCAGCAGCAGCATAGAGTGAAGTAAATCTTTGAAAAGCATTAATGTGAAGAGTATTGCCATTAAATGGAATGGAACATATTTTCATCTTTTAAAAATAACTCTCACTGATGCCACCTTTATGTGTAAAGATGTTTTATATTTATTGTATACTCTAGCCATAGTTTATTTTCACTTAATAATTTATTCCCTTTGTCCCCATATCTTATTGAATCATTTACTCTAGGCTTGACAAGCATAGAAATCCTATTAGAATTCACTAATTTAAGCTTAGGAATTTAGTTTATACTTCTTACATGTGACTAGAGTTAAATACAAGTATCATGTTTTAAGGCAGAACTTTTATTTCTTAGCTAGAAATCACAACCTCATAAAGAAGAGCAATAAAAAAAAAACCCAGAATTAATTCCTATGTGTTCATAGTCAACCATGTAAAATAAAGAAAAATACATCAAAAGTCAGCTAAAAGTTTACTTTGCATTTGTGAGCATGTCAGCAGCTCAATACGAATGATTCTTTGTATTAACAGTTTCAAGATGAAGCAACCAATAGTTATCTACCATCAGCTAAAATCAGTGATTTTAGCGTTTAAGCTGACTTAATCCCATCTTAGAATTCAATAAGAACATTTACCTTGCTGGTCCAGTGTCCAATATTAATTTTTAAAAGTATTTCTAAACAACAGTCTGATTATTATGAAAAGCATGGAATAGGGTCTTACAACTTTCTTAGTATTGTGATTGATTATCCCATTCCAGTCCCAGCTCCCTCTCTTTTGTTTACAGGAAGGACGGATACAATATTTCTCTAATAAAAGTAAATTATAATTTCTGTTGTATAGATAAGTTAGTAATGGTTTCATAATTACTGATTTTACATAGGCTTGCATAGGGATATGATCTGCTTAAAACTCAAAATGGCCATATTCTTATAGGAAGTTGATAATTGCTTCTGTTATTACATTTCATTGATATGTTACAAACTCCATTAAAAAAGACCCTATCTGGAAATTAATTTTTAATTAATTTTTTAAGATATTAATCAAAAATTTTAAATTAAGCTTTAGAAATTTGTTTTAAATTTAATAAACAATATTGTCTACTTTGGATAGTCTAGAAGTAACAGGAAAAACATTTCCTTTTTTTGACAACTGATTGAATATTAACTCAGATACGTCCAGTACATCTATTTTCAAAGATAAAGGAAGATGATGAATGCATATTTTAAGTGAGTGATTAGATTTTGTTCAACTTAACATAATTTTATGGCTTGTTTTACCTTAGGAAACATTTTCCCCTGTAATTGTTACATGAATCCATGTCAGTCTTTGTGTTATTTTCAGTTATTTTGGTTTACTTAAACATTTTTTTTCACTTTTAAAATCATGGCAGTTGTCATGTATTCAATAATGGCTGCAAATGAATATGTGACAGAAGAAAGATTAAATCTTTATAGTGTGAAGTAAAAGATATTTTGAAGATATTGATTTCTCTGATGATAAAATTTATGGAATAATTTTTTGAACCTTTTAACTGAGTTTAGTGAAACTCATGCATATGAAATCAGAGATTTTTCTATAAATAGCCATGGGTTTTACTTTTTTCTCTTTTTTTTATTTTTCAAATTATGAAAGTATGATAACACATTTACAGGAGACTTGGAAATTGGAAAGTTACATATAGTTCCTCTATGCATGTATGTGTGCCAAGTCTCTTCAGTCAGGTCTGACTTTTTGTGACCCCATGGACTATAGTCAACCATGCTCCTCTGTCCATGGGATTCTCCAGGCAAGAATACTGGAGTAGATTGCCATGGCCTTCTCCAGGGGATCTTCCTGACCCAGGGATCGAACCAACATCTCCTGTGACTCCTGATTTTTCGGCGAATTCTTTACTGCTGTGCCACCAGGGAAGTCTCATAGTTCTGCTATATATTACGATTATCTTTTAAGTAGATAAATTAAGATATTTTGTTTGTAATTTCAATATTAAACTCTCAAAAATTAATAGAATGAATATATGGAAAAGTAGAAGGGTATAGTAAAACTAAAAATCATCATGAACCAATACAACATAATTAAGATTTATACAATTTTCACACAACAGTGAGATACAAATTCTATTCAGGTTCCCATAGACTATAAACTTGGAGACATTGGAACATATTCAGGGACATAAAACAAGGTGCAAAAATTTCATGATCTAAAGGTATTGCAACCATACAGTTTGTTCTCTTATCACTGTGGAATTATGTTAGAAGTCAATATCAAAAGACATTTGAAAATAATCTACATATTTTCAAGTGCAATGTGACATTTATCAAAAGAAATCTTTGACTAGCCATTGAAAGCCTCAATAAAGTTAGAAGGCTAAAAAAAGCACAGACGGGAAGCAGAGAAGAAAGTATTTAAATGAGAAATTATATCAGAATGAGAAATTAATATCGAGGATACTTTACAAATCGCATGCATTTGGAAATTAAACATCCACTTTTAAATGATAGCAATATCTAACAAGCCTTAACAAGGAAAATTAGAAAATATTTGTGACAATAAAAATGAAAATAGAATTTAACAGAATTTGTTGCATGCAGGTGAAGCTGCTTAATGCAACTAAATACAATGTGGAATCTTGAAAATAAGATATGAAAACAAATAATGACCACTAGATTAAAATTTTGTGAAATTTGAACAAAATCTGTACTTTAGTTAATAATACTGTATCACATGGTAATTCCTTTTTTTTTTTTTTTTACAATATAGTATTTCTTTATGTTCTCAGAATTAGATCAGATGTTTCAAGCCTCATTCAGTTTTGTTTTTTTTTTCAATCGCTAAGATAATAAGCTTTCTAGACTTTTAGCAGTAATAATAGATGCCAAAATACATGGAACTATATCAAAGTTTTGAGTGAATATAAATTAAATATCTAGCATTCTGTTCATACTAAGTAAAACAAGTGGAATCAGCCATGGGTTTTATTGAGTTACTGTGAAATGAAATGGGAAGAAGCAAATCTGTTTAATAAAGACTGTATATTTTATTTATCTATTTTCACATTACATTGTGTTTTAAAACATTTCTTAAAACCTGAGCTCTTGGGCTTCCCTGGTGGCTTAGGCATAAAGAATCCACGTGCCAATGCAGGAGACACAGGTTCAACCCCTGGTGCAGGTAGATCCCACATGCTGTGGAGCAGCTAAGCCTGTGTGCCATGACTGCTGAGCCTGTGCTCTAGAGCCTGGGAGCTTTAACTACAAAAGCCCATGGCCCTAGAGCCTGTGCTCCACAGCAAGAGAAGCCACTGCATTGAAAAGCCCACTCACTGCAACTAAAGAAAGCCTTCACAGCTACAAAGACTCAGCATAGTCCCAGCCACCCCCCACAGAAAATACACATGAACTTCCCAGATGTTCAATTCAGTTCAGTTCAGTTCAGTCGCTCAGTCGTGTCTGACTCTTTGCGACCTCATGAATCGCAGCACACCAGGCCTCCCTGTCCATCACCAACTCCCGGAGTTCACTCAAATTCATGTCCATCGAGTCGGTGATGCCATCCAGCCATCTCATCCTCTGTCATCCCCTTTTCCTCCTGCCCCCAATCCCTCTCAGCATCAGAGTCTTTTCCAATGAGTCAACTCTTTGCATGAGGTGGCCAAAGTGCTGGAGTTTCAGCTTTAGCATCATTCCTTCCAAAGAAATCCCAGGGCTGATCTCCTTCAGAATGGACTGGTTGGATCTCCCTGCAATCCATGGGACTCTCAAGAGTCTTCTCTGACGCCACAGTTTGAAAGCATCAATTCTTCAGTGCTCAGCTTTCTTCACAGTCTAACTCTCACCTCCATACATGACTACTGGAAAAACCATAGCCTTGACTAGATGGACCTTTGCTGGCAAAGTAATGTCTCTGCTTTTGAATATGCTATCTAGGTTGGTCTTAACTTTCCTTCCAAGGAGTAAGTGTCTTTTAATTTCATGGCTGCAATCACCATCTGCAGTGATTTTGGAGCCCCAAAAAATAAAGTCTGACACTGTTTCCACTGTTTCCCCATCTATTTCCCATGAAGTGATGGGACCAGATGCCATGATCTTCATTTTCTGAATGTTGAGCTTTAACCCAACTTTTTCACTCTCCTCTTTCACTTGTTGCAATGACTTATTTATATTGCCATGGATTAAAGGTAGCATACAGGCTGTTTGCACTTTACATTGTCACTTAATAGATCATAGAGAATGTCTAAGTGAAAATGTTATGTGCAAAAACCAATTATATATGTATTTTAATACTTATTTTTCATTTTATGTGTGAGCAGTGGTGCTTATCCTAGTATTTTGTATCACTGTGCACAAGAAGGTACATACTTAGCTGGAATATATATTAATACAAGGGTAATGAGTGCTGTAGAAATCCACAGATTTATCTAGCACATACTCTAAACTTGTCAAAATCTGAGTAGCTGGATTGCAAGCATAAGCAAGTTTCAGAGATATGAAATGTCCAATGTTGCATCTGTGAAGCATTCTGATCAGTCAACAGTTGAAACCACTTTGTCTTTCTTTGCAGTCTGTGCTATAAGGATGTTAAAGCAACTCTTTACTATACACTTTCTTCAAAAAAATAACAAGCATTAATAGAGACAGTAATCTTTTATTATATAATGTGATAAATATTACATTGGCAACATATTACAAACATATAAATGTATCAAAGTAACATGTTCTGTACACCTCAGATTTACAGGACCTTACATGAAAAAATTATTCTATTAAATAAGTAACAAGACTTAAAGGGTTACAAAAATTGTGGCTTATTTCCAAAAGCACCCTGATCATGAATAAATGTAATCTTGCCTCTTGGCAACTCATGTACTTAGTGGATGACCATTTTATTAGGACTGAGGTCTAAGTAGATAGAAAAAAGTCGATTCCTCTCTGAAAGAGCAGGAATGTTATCACAGATGCTCTTACCCATCTAAAATCTTCCCTCTTAGTATTTCTTCTGAAACATTATCTCTAATATCATCTCATTTTCCTCTTTGGTTCAAAGTACCTTTGCTTTCCTTTTCTTCAGTTCATTGTGGGAGAGTCACTCTAGTGAATAGAATATTTGTCTGTTCTGCTTCTTTGCGTACATGAAACGCACCCACACATGTGTATGAATGCACACACACACACACACACACACACACACACACACACACATTTTTCAAACAGTAAAGTTCAATGCCAGTCTTTAAAAGTTATTTTTTGGCCAGGCCATGCAGCATGTGGGATCCTAGTTCCCTGACCAGGAATCAAACCTGTTATAGTGGAAGTGAGGAGTCTCAACCACTAGACTGCTGGGGAAGTCTGTCAGTGCCAATTTTTAAATTGATAGTCCTGGAATGGCATTTATACATGTAAGAGGACAGTCTGGTTTTAGTGAAAGAGTTACATAAAATTATTCCATGTGTGACAAATCTAGCTGAAAAGCTTGCACTGCTGCTGCTGCTGCTAAGTTGCTTCAGTTGTGTCTGACTCTGTGTGACCCCATAGACGGCAGCCTACCAGGCTCCCCCATCCCTGGGATTCTCCAGGCAAGAACACTGGAGTGGGTTGCCATTTCCTTCTCCAATGCATGAAAGTGAAAAGTGAAAGTGAAGTCGCTCAGTCGTGTCCGAATCTTAGCAACCCCATGGACTGCAGCCTACCAGGCTCCTCCACCCATGGGATTTTCCAGGCAAGAGTACTGGAGTGGGGCGCCATTGCCTTCTCCGAGAAAAGCTTGCACAGGCACTCATAAATTTTCAACTATGATTGGTATTTTTAAACCCTTATTAACTATGATAATGAGAGACCTAAAAGACATAATGACATTGAATGCCCAGATGATTTCTGTATTTCATATATATTAGTTGTTAAGAAATTATAATAGTTTAGTAGTTTGGATTTTAGTCATTTTTATTTATATCACCAAGTGATTGGTGGGCTAGGATGCCTAAGATAATGTCCTAATGTTAATGTAATATAATGTAATGTAAAGAAGGGGCAGAGATAAGGAGCATGCTTATTCATGAACTTGATAACATATTTACAGAGTAGTTTAATTTGCACTGGTTTAGATGTCTCAGAATAAAATGAGAGGATTGAATCCAACATGCTGTGAGTATATGTGAAAGTTGCTTAGTCATGTCTAACTCTTTGTGACCCCATGGACTATACAGTCCATGGAATTCTCCAGGCCAGAATACTGAAGTGGGTAGCCTTTCCCTTCTCTAGGGGATCTTCCCAATCCAGGGATCAAACCCAGGTCTCCCACATTGCAGGCGGATTCTTTACCAGCTGAGCCACAAGGGAAGCCCAATGAGTATTTGATATATTATAATTCTAAAGAATTAATCACTTAAAAATAAGTTAAATGATTCTTAACTTATAAGTACTTAGTTAAAATAGAGGTACTAATGTTGCTTTATGGAGAATTTGAAAATGTCAAGAAAAACCAAGCTTAATTCAGTCCTAAAGGGTTTTGTCTGGAGAAGGCAATGGCACCCCACTCCAGTACTCTTGCCTGGAAAATCCCATGGACGGAGGAGCCTGGTAGGCTGCAGTCCATGGGGTCTCTAAGAGTCGGACACGACTGAGCAACTTCACTTTCACTTTCTTGCATTGGAGAAGGAAATGGCAACCCACTCCAGTGTTCTTGCCTGGAGAATCCCAGGGACAGGGGAGCCTGGTGAGCTACCGTCAATGGGGTTGCACAGAGTCGGACACGACTGAAGCGACTTAGCAGCAGCAGCAGCAGCAAAGGATTTTGTCATGAAATGGAGAATATGATATTTTGAATTACATTGAGGTTTTAATTTAAATCTCTTTTCCTTATGGCAAATTAATTTGCTTTGGAGTGGATATATATGAATTTGTGAAATGTACGTATACCATAAGCTTTACTAAAAACTGTTTAAAATTTATGATGTCTTTGATAGCCCAAGCAGTGTGCTAACATACTACTGTGAATCAAAAAAGTATCCTTTTATATTCTTATATCAAAATTAATTGGAAGTTCTTCATGGTCTAGTATTAAGAGCATCATAAGACCCTTTATCTTTGGGGAAATTGACTTTTAGCATTGAGTAGTTTTGCTTCTGTTGAGTATGTTTTCAGATAGACTTTAGAAAGCCACAAAGGTATTAGAGACATTGTTGATTGTCTACCTGGGATGCATTTCTTCTTTCCCCATCCTCTCATTCCTTACTGAACAGAATGCCAGTTTTATTCAATGATCTACACACTGGTGTGATGCTGTGCCACGCGCTTTGTATTATGTCAGCTTTATCCCAAGGGGATGAATTTAAAGCAGTCTAAATCAAACATAGTCATTCCGTCTCTTTGCCAGTGACTGCTTTAGGAAATGACTTATAACCCAGTTCTAAGTAATGAAAAGTAAAGTGAACCCCTTTGTGGACTTTCTGAGAAACTTTTTAGTTTCTCAGAAGTAAGATCCAGGACAAATATATTCATTTTTCTATGAAAGTTGCTATATATGGAGATGATACCTGGAGCCACTGGAGCCATCTTGTGATCTTGAGGAGAAAGACCGAAGGTAGAGAATGGCCGAACTGAGTGACAATCTGAACTGAGTGATGATCTGCTAAAATAATGAGCCCAGAACTAGTCCTTTCTTAAGACCTATTGTTATTGAACTAAGAGTACATAAGATATGTTGAACCATTTGGATTGGGTTTTCTGTTATTTTGAGACCAAAGTCTTTTGACAGATATAACTGAAAAAATGGTATAAAAATAGCTATTTTATTCCCATTTTATTGTTTTGGGAAGCATTACTGAACATCTTTCAGAAACAGAAATCTATTTGGAGAATAAACCAAGATGTATATTCTTGTTACACAAATTCACCCAAATTCTAAGTGTGTCTCCATTATCTCACTAAGATTTATCTGGTTGGACCTCTGTTTTAAATTACAGAAAATTATAAATATTCAGAAGTAAATTATGTGGAACACAGATTTATTTTTAATAATATCCAAAATAGAACATAATCAAGAAAATAAATCAACTGCAAAAATATACCCACCAATGCATGCCAGAAACAACTAGAAATATTTTTTGAATTATATAATGTTTGAAAATGTCTATGCCATCGATTCAGGAGTGTATAATTGTAAACTGACTCATCAGAAATGTTCCAACACCATTTTTCTAGAGCTAGAATTTATCTAATTATTATTTCAGTTCAGTCCAGTCATTTAGCCATGTTCGACTCTTTGCCACCCATGGACTGCAGCATGCCAGGCTTCCCTGTCCATCCGCAACTCCCAGAGCTTACTCAAACTCATGTCCATCCAGTCAGTGATGCCATCCAACCACCTCATCCTCTGTCATCCCCTTCTCCTCCTGCCTTCGATCTTTCCCAGCATCAGAGTCTTTTCCAATGAGTCAGTTCTTCGTATCAGGTGGACAGAGTATTGGAGTTTCAACTTCAACATCAGTCCTTCCAATGAACACCCAGGACTGATCTCCTTTACAATGGACTGGTTGGATCTCCTTGCAGTCCACGGGACTCTCAAGAGTCTTCTCCAACATCACAGTTCAAAACCATCAATTCTTCGGCACTCTTTATAGTCCAACTCTCAATCCGTACATGACTATTGGAAAAACCATAGCCTTGATTAGATGAACCTTGGTTGACAAAATAATGTCTCTGCTTTTGAATATGCTGTCTAGGTTAGTCATAACTTGTCTTCCAAGGAGCAAGTGTCTTTTAATTTTCATGGCTGCAGTCACCATCTGCAGTGATTTTGGAACCCCCCAAAATAAAGTCTGCCACTATTTCCATTGTTTCCCAGTCGATTTGCCATGAAGTGATGGGACCAGATGCCATGATCTTCGTTTTCTGAATGTTGAGCTTTAAGCCAACTTTTTCACTCTCTTCTTTCACTTTCATCAAGAGGCTCTTTAGTTCCTCTTCACTTTCTGCCATAAGTGTGGTATCATCTGCCTACCTGAGGTTATTGATATTTTTCCTGGAAATCTTGATTCCAGCTTGTGCTTCATACAGCCCAGCATTTCTCATGATGTACTCTGCATATAAGTTAAATAAGCAGGGTGACTATATACAGCCTTGACGTACTCCTTTTCCTCTTTGGAACCAGTCTGTTGTTACATGTCCAGTTCTAACTGTTGCTTCTTGACCTGCATACAGATTTCTCAGGAGGCAGGTAAGGTGCTGTGGTAGTCCCAGCTTTTTAAGAATTTTCCACAGTTTGTTGTGATCCACGCAGTCAAAGGCTTTGGCATAGTCAATAAAGCAGAAATAGATGTTTTTCTGGAACTGTCTTGCTTTTTCACAATTTGATCTCTGGTTCTTCTGCCTTTTCTAAATCCAACTTGAACATCTGGAAGTTCAGGTTCACGTAAGGTTGAAGCCTGGCTTGGAGGATTTTGAACATTACTTAGCTAGCACATGAGATGAGTGCAATTGTATGGTAATTTGAGTATTCTTTGGTATTGACTTTGTTTGGGATTGGAATGAAAACTGACCTTTTGCAGTCCTGTGGCCACTGCTGAGTTTTCCAAATGTGCTGGCATATTGAGTGCAGCACCTTCACAGAATCATCTTTTAGGATTTGAAATAGCTCAACTGGAATTCCATCACCTCCACTAGCTTTGTTCATAGTGATGCTTCCTAAGGCCCACTGGACTCTGCATTCCAGGATGTCTTGCTCTAGGTGAGTGATCACACCATCATGGTTATCTGGGTCATGAAGATTTTCTTTGTATAGATTTTCTGTGTATTCTTGCCACCTCTTAATATCTTCTTCTTTTGTTAGGTCCATACCATTTCTGTCCTTTATTGTGCCCATCTTTGCATGAAAAGTTCCCTTGGTATCTCTAATTATCTTGAAGAGATCTCTAGTCTTTCCCATTCTATCATTTTCCTCTGTTTCTTTGCATTGATCACTGAGGAAGGCTTTGTTATCTCTTTGCTATTCTTTGGAACTCTGCATTCAGATGGGTATATCTTTCCTTTTCTCTTTTGCCTTTAGCTTTTGTTGTTTTCTCAGCTATTTTTAAGGCCTCCTTAGACAACCATTTTGCTTTTTTGCATTTCTTTTTCTTGGGGATGGTCTTGACCACTGCCTCCTGTACAATGTCACAAACCTCTGTCCATAATTCTTCAGGCAATCTGTCTATCAGATCTAATCCCTTGAATCTACTTGTCACTTCCACTGTATAATCATAAGGGATTTGATTTAGGTCATACCTGAATGGTCTAGTGGATTTCCCTACTTTATTCAGTTTAAGTATGTATTTGGAATAAGGAGTTCATAATCTGAACCATAGTCAGCTCCCGGTCTTGTTTTTGCTGATCACATGGACCACAGCCTTGTCTAGTTCAGTGAAACCATGAGACATGCTGTGTAGGGCCACCCAAGGTGGATGGGTCATGGTGGAAAGTTCTGAGAAAATGTGGTCCACTGGATAAGGGAATGGCACACCACTTCAGTATTCTTGCCTTGAGAACCCCATGAAAAGTATAAAAAGGCCAAAAGATAGGACACTGAAAAATGAACTCTCCAGGTTGGTAGGTGCCCAATATTCTACTGGAGAACAGTGAAGAAACAACTCCAGAAAGAATGAAGAGACGGAGCCAAAGCAAAAACAACAGCCAGTTGTGGATGTGACTGGTGATGGAAGTAAAGTCTGATGCTGTAAAGAACAACATTGCATAGGAACCTGGTTAGGTCCATGAATCAAGGTAAATTGGAAGTGGTCAAACAGGAGATGGCAAGAGTGAACATCGACATTTTAGGAATCAGTGAACTAAAATGGACTGGAATGGGTGAATTTAACTCAGATGACCTTATATCTACTACTGTGGGCAAGAATCCCTTAGAAGAAATTGAGTGGCCCTCATAGCCAATGAAAGATTCCAAAATGCAGTACTTGGGTGCAGTTTCAAAAATGATTGAATGATCTCTGTTCATTTCCAAGACAAACCATTCAGTATCAAAGTAATCCAAGTCTATTCCCCAACCAATAATGCTGAAGAAGATGAAGTTGAATGGATCTATGAAGACCTACAAGAGCTTCTAACACCCAAGACAGATGTTTTTTTCATTATAGGGGACTGGAATGCAAAAGTAAGTTATTATTTAGAGAACATTTATTGGTAACCTATTCTCTATCTGGCATTGAACTAGAGACTGGTGACAAAAAGATGAATATGACTTCATTAAGACATCATCTATGTATGTCCTCAAGTAGTTCATCCTATGGTACATGTATGTGGCCTAAGTTAAAAATCATTAAGAAGGTTCTTTTATCTTTTAAAGATAGCATCCATTATGTAATCAGAATAAAAGGTAAGGAAAAACATTTTGGAGAAGAAATATGGAATAAAATGAAGAAATACGGAGTACACATAGAGAAGAAATATAGGAGTCCTTAGTATTCTACAACATTGATTACAGTTCAGATAGTTGCATAAACTCTGTATATGTTTTAATGCTGTGCTATGTTCTAGGCACTGTGCTAGACAGTGGCTATAGTAAGGTGTGTAACTCTTGATCCTGTGCCAGAAATTTTATAGTGTAGTATATAGTTAAGAGCACAGAGCTTTGGAGACAGACAAGTGTTGTTTCCACTCACAGCTTTATTCTTCATGCTAGTTGTGAATTGAACAAATTATTTTACATCTCTGTATCAGTTCCATCCTTTGTAAAAATAGGTAACATTACAAACTTACTTTGCACAAATGTTATAAGGAATAAATGTTGTAATACCTATAGGATGCTTAGCCTAAGGCCTGGAGTATTGTATAGATTCAATATTATATATATAATATGTATGTGTGTATGTCACATCTGTATTGTTTGATATTATTATACTTATCATAAATACTGTATATTAATGTTCAATTTTATTTAACAACTACTATAAAAATAATTTTGAATGCAATAAATATTTCAGAAGACCTATGCCTGCGAGAAGGGTATTTGGTCTCTCCTGAGATTCCAAACAACAGTTCATGGAAAAGGGAATACTTGAGTAGGGGAATCACTTGAGGATAGTAGGAGGATTCTTCTAGAGAAAAAGGCAGTGCATCATTGATATTGAGGGTTTCTAGGAGAGTTTTAAACAAGACTATCTAAGTACTAAAGTATCAACTTTAATACAGGCAGTAGTAATAAATGAGCTAGATGGATTAGATATGGGCTAATCCATCATTAAGAACTGAATGGTGAGACACTGGGTATTACTGTGAATAGTATTATTAATATTGTCATTAATGGCAAACATATGCATCGTTTACTATATGTCAGGTAGCATTCTAAATACTTTAAGTAAATGCTAATTGATTTAACCTCCACAAGGTAGGCACCACTTGGCAGATAAGAAAATGACCCCAGAGATGAAGAAACTTGCCTAAAGCCACAGAACAATTAACAGAACCACGATTTAACCTAGGAAGTGCACTTAACCACTATTCTAGCTTGCCTTTCTGTGTTAGAAAGGTTTTAAGAACAGAACTGACAAGGTCATATTTGTGCATTGTTTTCCCAGTGAGGACATCACTGTAGGCAACATTTCATGGAGCACATGTAAGGTAATGAAGAGACTTGATTGAAAGAGGTTGAAGATAGAGGCAGGAAGACCATTAAGGAGGCTATAGATTTACCCACAGGAGAGGTTTTAAAGTCTTGAACTATAATAATTAGGGTAGGAACGGGAAAGAGTGGACTGAGTCTAGAAAAAATGTGATTGGTAAAATTGTGAGTACACATGATTATACGGGGATGAAGAGGAAGGCATCTTGCTGACTTTCTGGTTTCTATTCAGTCAGTTCAGTTCAGTCGCTCAGTCGTGTCCGATTCTTTGCGACCCCATGAATTGCAGCACGCCAGGCCTCCCTGTCCATCACCAACTCCTGGAGTTCACTCAGACTCACGTCCATCGAGTCAGTGATGCCATCCAGCCATCTCATCCTCTGTCATCCCCTTCTCCTCCTGCCCCCAATCCCTCCCAGCATCAGAGTCTTTTCCAATGAGTCAACTCTTGCATGAGGTGGCCAAAGTACTGGAGTTTCAGCTTTAGCATCATTCCTTCCAAAGAAATCCCAGGGCTGATCTCCTTCAGAATGGACTGGTTGGATCTCCTTGCAGTCCAAGGGACTCTCAAGAGTCTTCTCTAACACCACAGTTCAAAAGCGTTGTGGTGCCAAACATTATAGAGACTGGTGGCAAGGAGTAGATTAGGGGATAAGGTAATTACAATTGGGATATATTTAATGTGAGATGCCCAGAAAGAATTCAAGTGGTAGACATCTGAATATCCCAATTCTTAAATTCAGAAGAGTTGGTGGGGCTGAATTTGTAATTAGTGAATATGAAATTATCCAATGAGAGACTATAAAGGCAAAAAAGAACAAAGAAACACTGTGACATTTATGTTTGAGAAGTCAGGGGATACCAGGAAGGAAACTAAGACTCTTATCAGAGAAGTCTTAACACAGAGTGAATGATCACAACAAAATGTTTGAACACAACAAAAATGCTTAGAAAGATGATGTATGTCTGTGAAATTTCCATTGCATTTGGCAAAAAAGGAGATCAACTTTGCTTGGTGTCCTTTCATTGGAGTGAGTCGTACAGAAGAGTTAGATGTCACAGGTTTGAAGAGTGAATAGAAGGTAAGAAAATGGAAATAGCACATGCATTCCACTACTTCAGGAAATCTGTTAGTAGGAAGGGTGATGGACAGTTATGTATCTAGGACATGCATTTTAAGAGAGATAGAAGTGTTTGTGTGTATGTTATGATGGAAGAGACATGAGCTTGAATTTTTGTATTTGTCACTTATATATGTTATTTCATCAATAAAAATATTCTATCAAATTAAGTACCTTTGATTGACTAATTGAATAAATAATTATACTTCTGTTTTGTGTCATGCTTAAGCTAAGTCCTGACATTAAAATAATAATGGTCAGAACCTATCTTCCAAGGATACAGAGTAGAAGGCGAAACAATCATGTACAAAGCTCACTTGGAAACGCTGAGTTTAGTGGAATGGTATAGAAATGAATATACTGGTTTTAGAGCACACAGGAAGAAAGGAAGCAGAGGAATACAATATAAGAAGTCTGGATCCTGGAGTAAAAGGATGTAATTGGATTCCAGTCCCAGGTTTGTTGCTATCATGCCCTTAAGGGACCATTAACTTCCTCTGAGCATCAGTCTCCGTATATATTACAGAATGATGTTAGAATCAAAAAAGGCAATGCGTATATGGAAATGTTTTCTAAAACTTTAGTGTTAAAAAAAAAAATAAAACTTTAGTGTTGCTTAGTTGGAAACATAATTACTTAAGAGATGGAAGATCATTGAGAGTGTGTGGTGGTGGTGGGGGTACTTCACAGGATATGGGATGTTTGAAATAGTCTCTAATGCATGAGTGGGAAGTGGGGAGGTGTAGAAAGTGAGATAAGAGCATGAACAAAGGTGGGAGAGGGTGAAAATGACCCTCCTATGCAGAGAAGTAAATACAGATCAGTGAGGCTAATAAAAGGGGTAGCTGAGTAAACTTGTTATTAACCAAGGATTTTTCCAGAAATTTAGAATAATATCAGGGAAAGTCTTAAATGACAGTCAAAGGAGTTTGGACATTATTCCCTAGGTAAGTAAAGGCACTGAAGACATCTGAACAAGGGAAACACATAATCAAAGTGGTTGGAGTTTTTGTTTTTGTTTTACAAAAGGTGAGGGCAGGGAGGAAATTTGGCTTGAGGTATGTGTTGAGAGGGGCTTCCCGGGTAGCTCAGCTGGTAAAGAATCTGCCTGCAATGCTGGGGACCCCAGTTTATTCCTGGGCCAGGAATGTCTGCTGGAGAAGGGATAGGCTACCCACTCCAGTATTCTTGAGCTTCCCTGGTGGCTCAACTGGTAAAGAACCCACCTACAATGCAGGAGACCTGGATTCAATGCCTGGTTTGGGAATATCCCCTGAAGAAGAGAAAGGCTACCCACTTCAGTATTCTGGCCTGGAGAATTCCATGGACTGTGTAGTCCATGGGGTCACAAAAAGTCGGACATGACTGAGTGACTTTGACTTTTACTTTCACACCTTGAGAGGAGAGGAAAATAAGAGGAAGGCCTAAGTTTTCCTTATCAGTGATGGAAATGGAAGGACATGAATTAGCTCATTATAGAAGTAGGATGAATAAGAATTTATATCCAATTGAATGGGTGATAGTGGTGAAGGAGAGGCAGGAGTCAAAGATGACTGAGCTGGGGGTGGGTGTTTACAGGAGATGAAGATGTCATTAACTACAGAGGTTAAAATGTAATCTAGTGAAGTGGCTTTGTGCTGTTCTAAAAATTGAGAATTGCTGTCTTGGACAATTGTAAAAGAAGCGGCATGTTGCTTTCAGCATATTTTGACTTTTCGTGAATAAAGTGCAAGTGAAGTCGCTCAGTCGTGTGCAACTTTTTGCGACCCCGTGGACTATAGCCCACTAGGCTCCTCCGTCCATGGGATTCTCCAGGCAAGAATACTAGAGTAGGTTGCCATTTCCTTCTCCAGGGGATCTTCCTGACCCAGGGATTGAACCCAGGTCTCCTGCATTGCAGGCAGACGTTTTAACCTCTGAGCCACCAGGGATGCACAAGATATTTATCACTGATATTTTACTTAAAAGAATTTAGACTAGGCATTGGGGTTCGAGATAATGAATTAACAGAATAAAGTTATAAAAGGGGCTTCCCTGATAGCTCAGTTCGTAAAGAATCTGCCTGTAATTCAGGAGACCCTGGTTTGATTCCTGGGCCAGGAAGATCCTCTGGAGAAGGGATAGGCTCCCCACTCCAGTATTCTTGGGTTTCCCTTGTGGCTCAGCTGGTAAAGAATCTGCCTACAATACAGGAGACCTGGGTTCGATCCCTGGGTTGGGAAGATCCCCCAGAAAGGGAAAGGCTACCCACTCCAGTATTCTGGCCTGGAGAATTCCATGGACTGTATAGTCCATAGAGTCACTAAAGAGTAAGACATGACCAAGCAACTTTTGCTTCACTTTCAAAGTCATAAAATAACCTATTTTTTTATTTTTAAACAGATTTTCTTATTTCATGTTGCTTCAATTGAAACAGTGAGTGGAAAAACATAAGCGCTTGGGAATATAATGTGTTTGAGGAACCTGGCAGATGACACATTTCTAATGTTCAGGGGTTGTTGGTCACATATATCTAGAGTTCACAAAATTGCCGGAGCTGCAGTTTAGAGAATTGAGTGGTGATGTTTCTGTGATGATTGCTGTATCCCTTCAGGGAGCAGCCTATTTTAGTATTCTTGCCTGGAAAATTCCAAGGACAGAGGAGCCTGGCAGTTTACAGTCCATGGGGTCATGACTGAGGGACTGAGTGGTAGCTTCAAGATTAGCCCTTCATGGAGCTATAGCCCCTTTAGAAGAGCACTGAGCATGAAAAGGAGGCCCGGGATGGGAATTTGATAGTTGCCTGTATTTAACAGGCCTGCATGTATATATTATTCTTTACTTAGTACTTCTGACTCAGAGTGTGTGTATGGGGGGAGGGGAATACATCTTTAATAATATACAAACCACTTTTTAAATTGGATTCTTTGTAATATGTATCATATAGGATACACTTATCATAAAAGAATTTTTAATGTTAATATATCACTATTAAGCGCTGAAGGTAATATTTCTATTTTATTAAAAAGTCAAATACAAACAATAATAGTGGGAACTCTGTCTTCAACAGTACTGCCTATATTTGCTGTATATTTTTAGTTTTAATTAGGAGATCACAGAAGAAAAATTGCCTCATTTTCTGATTCTGTGAGGTGCTATTTTGAGACCAAGATCTTTGACCATTGCTGTAATATTCTGGGCCATACTTGTAGTAAACCTTGAAAATCCAAACTCTTCTCTCAGTTTTACTAGGAATTACTCATTGAAACTATGCTTGTAATAAGATACCTTCTTGTGTCACATAAAATTACTCAAATGTTTCCATATGGCATTGGGCTCTAAAATCACTGTGGATAGTGACAGCAATCTGAAATTAGAAGGCAGTTAGTTCTTGGCAGTAAAGATATGACAAATCTAGACACTATGTTAAAAAGCAAAGACATCATCTTGCCAACAAAGATCCGTATAGTCAAGGCTATGGTCTTTCCAGTAGTCACATATGGTTCTGAGAGCTGGACTGTAAAGAAGGCAGAATGCTGGGAAATTGATGCTTTTGAACTGTGATGCTGGAGAAGACTCTTGAGAGCCCCTTCAACAGCAAGGAGATCAAACCAGTCAATCTTAAAGGAAATTGACTCTGAATATCACCTGAAAGGACTGATGCTGAAGTTCCAATACTTGGTCACCTGATGCAAACAGCCAACTCATTGGAAAAGACCTTCATGCTGGGAAAAAACTGAAGGCAGAGGAGAAGAGGGCATCAGAGGATGAAATGTCTGGATGGCATCACTGATGCAATGGACATGAACTTGGGCAAACTACAGAATATGGTGAGGGACAGGGAGGTTTGGAGTGCTGTAGTCCATGGCATTGCAAAGAGTCAGACATGACTGGGCAATTGCACAATAACAGCAAAATGGCATTGATAGTGATATGAATATTTTTGAGCACTCAAAATTATATTTTCTCTGTTTGAGGTGACTTTTCTAGTTCAAGGTCCCAGAAATGAAATATGAAGTATTTTGAACTGTATGTGTTATATAATTTTGTTATAAATTAAATGAATAGCATATATATGTCAAGATCTCAAGTTTCATTTATTTTATCCAGTGTTGGTATATGAGCATTAGATCCAGATCCTTTTGATTCTTAGTATCACAACAAAATATTTTCTCATTTCCATTTACTATAACAATGGTTTGCTGATAAGGTTGTCAAATATGTCATTTGCATTAGACCTGAAATTCATCAAGGATAAGGACAGCATCTAATTTGTGTTTATTTCCTTACTACCTGGATTGATGCCTGCAAATGTGTAGACTGTTTAAGAAAAATTTTGAATGGATGAATGATAAAAGTCTTCTTTCCCTGTAGTACTTGATTTATTTGAAACCTTATATTTGTCTGGGTTCACCAGAGAAACAGAACCAACAGAAGATATATGAGATATATATATATATATATATATGTCATATATATGTCATATATATGTCATATATATGTCATATATATATGTCAGGTGGGGAGGGGAATGGGGAGAGAGAGATAAAGAAAGAGGCAGATGTTTATTATGAGGAATTGAATCATGTGTTTACAGAGGCTGATAGGTCCCAATACATGCAGATTAAATTGGGAAACTGGAGACCAAGGAAAGCGGATGTATAGCTCCAGTCTGAAGACCTACAGACCCGAGACCCAAGAAGAGTTGGTATTTCAGTCTGAATTTAAAGGCAGGACAAAAAACTAATGTTCAAAGGCAGTGAGGCAGGAATAAGGAGTCTCCCTTACTTGGAGCAGTTGAGGGGTTGGGTGTTGGCAGGGGTCAGCCTTTCTGTTTTAGGTCTTCAACTGATTGGATGAGGCCTACTCACATTAGGGATGACAGTATATTTTACTGAGTCTAAATGTTAATCTCATCCCAAAACATCCTCACAGATGCAGCCCATATAATGTTTGACCAAATATCTGGGTACCCTGTGACCCAATCAAGTTTACACATAAAATTAACCATCATCTGTATATAAAACCTCTGTCCATAATTAACAACTTAAGTACAATTATTTTAGTATACATCTGTATCCTTGAAACATTTTTAAATGTTTAAAATAATTTATGTTTGGAGAAGACTCTTGAGAGTCGACTGCAAGGAGATCCAACCAGTCCATCCTAAAGGAGATCAGTCCTGGGTGTTCATTGGAAGGACTGATGTTGAAGCTGAAACTCCAATACTTTGGCCACCTGATGCGAAGAGCTGACTCATTTGAAAAGATTGAAGGCAGGAGGAGAAGGGGACGACAGAGGATGAGATGATTGGATGGCATCACCGACTCAATGGACATGGATTTGGGTGGACTCCAGGAGTTGGTGATGGACAGGGAATCCTGGCGTGCTGCAGTTTGTGGGGTCGCAAAGTCAGACACGACTGAGCAACTGAACTGAACTGTTGCTTACAGATCTTTTCTGTACAGATGTCTTGCTTTTTCAATGATCCAGCGAATGTTGGCAATTGGATCTCTGGTTCCTCTGCCTTTTCTAAAACCAGCTTGAACACCTGGAAGTTCACAGTTCACATATTGCTGAAGCCTGGCTTGGAGAATTTTGAGCATTACTTTACTAGCGTGTGAGATGAGTGCAATTGTGCAGTAGTGTGAGCATTCTTTGGCATTGCCTTTCTTTGGGATTGGAATGAAAACTGACCTTTTTCAGTCCTGTGGCCACTGCTAAGTTTTCCAAATTTTCTGGCATATTGAATGCAGCACTTCGACAGCATCATCTTTTGGGATTTGAAATAGCTCTACTGGAATTCCATCACCTCCACTAGCTTTGTTCATAGTGATGCTTCCTAAGGCCCACTTGGCTTCATATTCCAGGATGTCTGGCTCTAGGTGAGTGATTACACCATCATGATTATATGGGCTGTGAAGATCTTTTTTGTACAGTTCTTCTGGGTATTCTTTCCGCCTCTTCCTAATATCTTCTGCTTCTGTTAGGTCCGTACCATTTCTGTCTTTTATTGAGCCCATCTTTGCACAAAACGTTCCCTTGGTATCTCTAATTTTCTTGAAGAAATCTCTAGTCTTTCCCATTCTATTGTTTTCCTCTATTTCTTTGCATTGGTTGCTGAGGAAGGCTTTCTTATCTCTCCTTGCTATTCTTTGGAACTCTGTATTCAAACAGGTAAAGCAGAGACATTACTTTGTCAACAAAGGTCCATCTAGTCAAAGCTATGGTTTTTCCAGTGGTCATGTATGGATGTGAGAGATGGACTATAAAGAAAGCTGAGCACAGAAGAATTGATGCTTTTGAACTGTGGTGTTGGAGAAGACTCTTGAGAGTCCCTTGGACTGCAAGGAGATCCAACCAGTCCATCCTAAAGGAAATCAGTCCTGGGTGTTCATTGGAAGGACTGATGTTGAAGCTGAAACTCCAATATTTTGGCCACCTGATGCGAAGAGCTGACTCATTTGAAAAGACCCTGATGTTGGGAAAGATTGAGGGCAGGCGAAGAAGGGGACGACAGAGGATGAGATGGTTAGATGCCATCACTGACTTAATGGACATGAGTTTGGGTAAACTCTAGGAGTTGGTGATGGACAGGGAGGCCTGGCATGCTGCAACATGAGGTTGCAAAGAGTCAGACATGACTGAGCGACTGAACTGACATATCTTTATATTATGTTGTGGTAGAATTTTGGCAACAGGATCACTACCTACATCATCCATTATGAGACTTATTTTGCTAAAAGTTATTTTTCCCCCCAGATATGCCCTATTTTGTTCTTAGATGCATTCTTGCTCATGATTAACTCACAAAATTTCCTTTGTGTCCCAGTTCCATCCTTACACTAAAACTGTTGTGAAAGAAATCTGTTTAATTTGTAAGTTATGTGTTAAATAGTTAAGCATAACCTATGCTTATTTGATTCAAAATAATATAAGCCCTGCAAAAACCAGGTTGCCTATCAATATCCAAGAGAGCTTAGCTATTAATGATTGAGGCAGAATGACATTTCCACAGACCTCCAGTATCAGAAGGTAGCTTAGAAGATTAGTTACACTGAAATTTTCTTTATTGGGAGAATTAAATTAACTCTTTTGCTCCAGGAGGGAGGTTTTCATCTAGGAGGATAATTGTTTTAGGCTGTTCTAGCAGAGAAAATTGCTCTGTTTGAGGACTAAGGAAAATGTAGATGTGGTAGATTAAGTGTTTCATACTAAATTAGTAATAAAATGGTATTTGTGTCCCATCCCTTTAAAAATATTTTTAAATTGAGTAATCAGAAATAAGAGCTCAGTCAAGAAAAATGCAATACACATTTTTTACTGAGATTATGTTCTCCTTTTTTTTCCACTTGATATTTTGATGTATTTGGTTGATAGGTAAATCAATTAATTTTCTTATTTTTGAGTTTAAGTTACATTTCCTGAAGTTATTCATGTTGAACTTGAAAGTTCACGTGTAACTTAGCCTTGCAGTGTAAGCATTGTTGAAGTTACTTAGGGGCAATGAATAAAAATATTAGCAATAAAAACAGAAAGAGTATGTTGACCACTTAGTACATTCCAGCCATATATACTTTCTCATGTGACTAGTGTATTAAACAGGTTGGACTCAAAGGGTACAAACAAGAAAAAATTATTTTTCTCTCACTTACCCCTGCCTTACTAAAAACCTTAGTGCCTCACCTCTTAATTGTTTTTACTTTCACAATCCAGAATAGTCTCACTTTCAGGTATTAAAAGGAAAATGTAATCTGTTCAAAATACAAACTTTCTTGCATTCATTTAAAAGTTTCTCCTATCTTTTAAGCTCAATCTCAATCAGGAATTCTTGAACTCAATAATAAGGGATGAATTGGGAGATTGGGATTGGCATATATACACTGTTGGTACTATGTATAAAATAGATGATTAATGAGAATCAACTGTATAGCATAGGGAACTCTATTCAATGCTCAGTGGTGACCTAAATGAAAAGGGAATTTAAAAAAGGGTATATGTAAACGTATAGCTGATTGACTTTGCTGTACAGTAGAAAATAACACAACATTGTAAAGCCTATGAAAATTCAAAAAGGTTAGTATGGTTCATTTCTTCTTTTTATTTACTCTACTTCATTCATCCTCTACTAGTCTCCTCTGACGTTAGGTGATAGGAGGAGGAAAACTTCATATACTCTTGACTCATCATGTTGTGGAAATTCAGCCACATCTCTTCTTGCTCCAGTATCATGGGCAGCTTCACTCAAGCTCCCACCATCAGCTTTCTCTGGCAATTGTTGTTGTTGTTGTTTAGTCGCTAAGTTATGTCTGACTCTTTTGTGGTCCCATGAACTGTAGCTCACCAGGCTCCTCTGTCCATGGGATTTTCCAGTCAAGAATATTGGAGTGGGTTGCCATTTCCTTCTTCAGGGTATCTTCCTGACCCAGGTTTTGAACCTGTGTCTCCTGCATTGGCAGGCAGATTCTTTATCGCTGAGCCACCAAGGAAGCCTCTTCTCTGATGATAAGTGGGCATAAATCCCTGTCTTTATGCTATCTCCAGGCTTTTGGGAAAATCTTTTAAGTTCTTCCAAGAATGCTCTCACATTTTGCTTGAGAGTAGCTGGTGGGGCAACTGTGAGTGTTTTAAGAATTAAATGAATAAGCAGCCTGGGAGTGACCCTCATGAACTATCACTTTTTTATGTGCTGCACAGTCTAGAAGGAAGGGGAAATAAGACTTCATTGTCCATTAATATTCCCCTCAAGAAATCTTTCTTGTGGATTTTTTTTTTCAAATACCTAATCTTCTCATCTGGTTTGTTGGGAGTGATGGTGTTTAGGCTGGTTTTACTGTAGATATGATTGATAACTTGGCTTATTTCCGATTGTGCTCAGCTCTGAAGCAATATTCCACAAAAATAGAACAGTCCCACTTCATATCTAATTACATTCATTAAAGGCTCACATTAACTCTATGAGGAAAGTGATATTTATCATCTCAGTTAAAACTGAGGAGACGGAAGCATAAAGTTCCATTATTTGCCCAAGGTCACTCAGTACTAAATGGCAGCCTGACTTAAAATCCCATACTCTTATCAACTTTACTGTATTACTGAAACAGAACAGGACAGAGTCTAGATAATTAATGAATGATCCACTACCCTAGATGGGTACTCAAAAATGCATATCAGACAGTTATAATACCCAACTGTTGTGTCACTTTTCTAGTTCTATTTTCCTTTCCAAAGCTTCAGACTTTCTGATAGAGATGACACTCATTTCTTTTCTTTCTTCCTATCTTAGAATGATTCAAACACTTCAAAATTAATCACCAATTTTCATGTTGAAATCAAAAGCATCTTAGAAATGTTATAGTATTTCTTGTTTAACTGTCTCAATATTGCATAACATACACAATTGGCAACTATCAGATCAGATCAGATCACATCAGTCACTCAGTCGTGTCCGACTCTTTGCGACCCCATGAATCGCAGCACACCAGGCCTCCCTGTCTATCACCAACTCCCGGAGTTCACCCAGACTATAAAAATACTATAATAGGACCATGTTAAAAGACAGGGAAAAGCAAATCCTACAGATGACAAAGAAATGCTTTCTGAAGTTTTTGAACAAATTTTATTTTGTGAACTTGAAACTTTAGTGCATTATCCCTTTATATGAATGTTTTTTCAGGGATCAAACATTTATTTGACTTCTTCCTTACCCCCTAGGAAATTGTTAGTCTTACTGCTACAGTTGACATAAATCTGCTATTTGTTTATACTCAGTGGCATCCAGATACTTTATAAATATTGCATTTCTAAAATGTATCTACTTGTAAAATATGAACTTGGGGATTTGGCTCCAAATAATGGTCTTATCTAAGGTGTTTTCTTCTAGTATGCTCATGTGGAGCTTATATTTAGTATTACTTGAGTTGCAGATTTATTTCATCTTGCCTAGCAGCATCAGCTATTTCCTTCTTATGTTTCCAATTATTATGATTATTTCCAGCCTGAGTGAAGTTTGGCAAAAGCAAATGTAGAAAGGGAAAGAGAATAGGCTCTTCACTTAAGCTAACACTCAAGCTTATCAGTCTTTATTTCACTGTAGAAACCATTTATTAATATTCAGAGTTAGCAATTTAATATTGATTCTAGTCTTCTTTGGTGTTGTAGACATGAACTCAAGTGGGTGCAGGGCACAGTTTAACACTACAATATAGTGTGAAAGATGCCATTTCCTTGCCTCTGATAGATAAGGCTATTGTCCTTTTCTGTTAGAAAAACTAGAGTGAAGATGGATTTGTATCAATATTTGTTGAGTTCTGTTATATTCCTTGCATATGTAATATATGAAAAAGCAGAGGTTATAAGCACATATCTGTTACTACATACAATGTAAACAGCATTTATAGTTAGATGCCTGATTATGTACTCAGAGTCATTTTGGAAACTATTACGTATTTTTCTCATAGCTTGGGACCCCAGACATTTGTGTGGGTTAATCTTGTAGAACTCACAATTGAGTAGGAGTTGAGAAATTCATTCCTTTAGGTAGCTTTTTTCCTCTATGTTTCTTTAGTAACTTTCTGGCAAAAAACAAACAAACAAAAAACCCAATTTTTTCCTATATTCTCAAAGACACAAAGGATTTGATAAAAACCTAGAAGAACTTATTGTTTTCCAATAAATTTGCTTTAAGCTTTTATAGAAACTTGAGGATTCAAGTGAGAATGGGGAAAAAGGTCAATAAAGGCATCAAATTGGATGCTAACTTTGTGAAATCACCTCTTTGTCATTTGTTTTCTTATAGTCCTAATTGCCAAGGCTAAATAAAAAATCCTGCAAAGCCTTATTTTCTTACTATGAGGTAGAGAAATGACTAAATGCAGGAGATTTAATTATTGATATACATTCAGCTTTTTAATATAATATTTAAAAAATTAAACATACAATTTTCTATTTAGCAAATAAGAATTTATGTCAAGTACACAAGCATTCTTTGCAATGAATGTTCTTGCTTCTTCAGAAAACTAATTTCTTCCAGTTTTAATCCATTTAGCTTAAAAACAAGACACATTCTTCTAATTTTCTAAATAGTGTTCCCTGATAAAAACATTTTATTGGCTAACATCTTTTTTTAAGCTTTTAAAGTGGATAACATTTTTGCTTCAACTCCTATTAAAAAGACATTAACTTGAAAATAACCTTTAGGGTCAACTGCTGAATCTTATTGTTAATTTGGTAGACTTTTGACTCTGCATTCAGTAAGATTATTTTATTATTACAGAAAAGTTAATTTTACCATGTGAAAAATCTAAAATTTTCTGACGAGCTTATACAAAGAGCTTTTGCACATTTATTTTGCCTTTGTTGCTAACTTTACCCTTTCCTCCCCCTGGCCAGCAAAAATCCACAAAACTCTACTGAAGGTAGGCAGCAGAACTTTTTTTCAGCAACATTGTAAATTTTTCTAAGAAATATAGAGAAATCAAAAGATTGCTTTTGATTTATTGACTTATCAATAAAGCTTATAGTACAGTGTCTATAGTTAAGATTTATTATATATAGATACAATTTGATTTAATTTGAACAAAATGAAACCATAAATTGCAAGCTGTTCTGTGGAATAATTTTTTTTATCAAAGGTAAGAAAGCATTTTTTGAATGGAAAAATATATCTTTGTTTAGAAGCACTGCAGATGTGGACTACTTCAGTTCAGTTCAGTCGCTCAGTCGTGTCCGACTCCTTGCGACCCAATGAACCGCAGCACACCAGGTCTCCTTGTCCATCACCAACTCCTGGACTCTACCCAAACCCACGTCCGTCGAGTCGGTGATGCCATCCAACCATCTCATCCTCTGTCATCCCCTTCTCCTCCTGCCTTCAATCTTTCCCAGCATCAGGGTGTTTAAAAATGAGTCAGCTCTTCGCATCAGGTGGCCAAAGTGTTGGAGTTTCAGCTTCAACATCAGTCCTTCCAATGAACATGCAGGACTGATGTCCTTTAGGATGGATTGGTTGGATCTCCTTGCAGTCCAAGGGACTCTCAAGAGTCTTCTCCAAAATCACAGTTCAAAAGCATCAATTCTTCGGCACTCAGCTTTCTTTATAGTCCAACTCTCACATCTATACATGAGTACTGGAAAAACTATAGCCTTAACTAGACAGACCTTTGTTGGCAAGGTAATGTCTCTGCTTTTTAATATGCTGTCTAGGTTGGTCATAACTTTCCTTCCAAGGAGCAAGCATCTTTTAATTTCATGGCTGCAATCACCATCTGCAGTGATTTTGGAGCCCAGAAAAATAAAGTCAGCTACTGTTTCCCCATCTATTTCCCATGAAGTGATGGGACCAGATGCCACAATATTAGTTTTCTGAATGTTGATTTTTAAGCCAACTTTTTCACTCTCCACTTTCACTTTCATCAAGAGGCTCTTTAGTTCCTCTTCACTTTCTGCCATAAGGGTGGTGTCATCTGCATATCTGAGGTTATTGATATTTCTCCCGGCAATCTTGATTTCAGCTTGTTCTTCCTCCAGCCCAGCGTTTCTCATGATGTACTCTGCATAAAAGTTAAATAAGCAGGGTGACAATATATAGCCTTGACGTCCTCCTTTTCCTATTTGGAACCTGTCTGTTGTTCCATGTCCAGTTCTAACTGTTGCTTCCTGACCTGCATACACGTTTCTCAAGAGGCAGGTCAAGTGGTCTGGTATTCCCATCTCCTTCAGAATTTTTCACAGTTTATTGTGATCCACATAAGTCACAGGATTTGACATAGTCAATAAAGCAGAAATAGATGTTTTTCTGGAAAGCTGTTGCTTTTTCGATGATCCAGAGGATGTTGACAATTTGATCTCTGATTCCTCTGCCTTTTCTAAAACCAGCTTGAACATCTGGAAGTTCACGGTTCACGTATTGCTGAAGCCTGGCTTGGAGAATTTTGAGCATTACTTTACTAGCGTGTGAGATGAGTGCAATTGTGTGGTAGTTTGAGCATTCTTTGGCATTGCCAATCAATCAGATTGATTATATTCTCTGCAGCCAAAGATGGAGAAGACCTATACAGTCAGCAAAAACAAGACCAGGAGCTGACTGTGGCTCAGATCATGAACTCCTTTTTGCCAAATTTGGACTTAAATTGAAGAAAGTAAGGACAACCACTCAGAGAAGGCAATGGCACCCCACTCCAGTACTTTTGCCTGGAAAATCCCATGGACAGAGAAGCCTGGTAGGCTGCAGTCCATGAGGTCGCAAAGAGTCAGACACGACTGAGCGACTTCACTTTCACTTTTCACTTTCATGCATTGGAGAAGGAAATGGCAATCACTCCAGTGTTCTTGCCTGGAGAATCCCAGGGACGGGGGAGCCTGGTAGGATGCCGTCTATGGGGTCGCACAGTGTCGGACACGACTGAAGCGACTTAGCAGCAGCAGCAGCAAGGAAAACCACTAAACCTTTCAGGTATGACCTAAATCAAATCCCTTATGATTATACAGTGGAAGTGAGAAATAAATTTAAGGGGCTAGATGTGGTAGATTGAGTCCCTGAAGAACTATGGATAGAGGTTCGTGACATTGTACCAGAGGCAATGATCAAGACCATCCCCAAGAAAAAGAAGTGCAAAAAAGCAAAATGGCTCTCTGAGGAGGCCTTACAAATATTTGCGAAATGAAGAGTAGCAAAAAGCAAAAGAGAAAAGGAAAGATATACCCATTTGAATGCAGAATTCCAAAGAATAGCAAGGAGAGATAAGAAAGCCTTCTTCAATGATCAATTCAAAGAAATAGAGGAAAACAATAGACTAGGAAAGACTAGAGATCTCTTCAAGAAAATTAGAGATACCAAGGGAACATTTCATGCAAAGATGGGCTCAATAAAGGACAGAAATTGTATGAACCTAACAGAAGTAGAAGATATTAAGAAGAGGTGGCAAGAATACACAGAAGAACTGTACAAAAAAGAACCTCATGACCCAGTTGATCACAATGGTGTGATCCCTCACCTAGAGCCAGATATCCTGAATGTGAAGTCAAGTGGGCCTTAGAAAGCATTACTATGAACAAAGCTACTGGAGGTGATGGAATTCCAGTTGAGCTATTTCAAATCCTGAAAGATGATGCTGTGAAAGTGCTGTACTCAATATGCCAGCCAATTTGGAAAATTCAGCAGTGGCCACAGGACTGGAAAATGTCTGTTTTCATTCCAATCCCTAAGAAAGTCAATGCCAAAGAAAGCTCAAACTACTGCACAAGTGCACTTCATAGAATGGGTATTCAATATTTATTGAATGAAGTTATCTGTGTCAAGGCACGGATGGATATTTTGTAACCCCAAAGTACCAACTTAGATTCTAGATTGTATACAGTGCATGTTTATTAGTTGTCCAACCATAGCAATATTTTATTTTAAAACCTTGCATTGAGAAGGTAGTGAAGTTTGGTGGAAGTAAATAACTGCTTTTTCTCTTCTGTAGTATTAAAACTAACTACATCACTATTTAGGTATTCAGATTGAAGCAACCTAATTTTCAAAGATACTTAAGAACACAATTATGTAATCTGAATAGTGGAGAAGATAGGAAGGAAGTTCTAATCAAGGTAGAGGAGACTAGATACTGCATTTGCAGTGTTTGATATCATTAACCTAGACTGGGATATCCTGCAGTATCTAGTATCTGGATCTATAGTTGAATAAAATTCAGAGGGAACTGGCTTCACAACAGAAGTGTAAAAAGTTCACCTCTGACATTTTGCATACCTGGTTAGTTTGACGGTTTTATGGAAATAGAATATAAACGCCATGTTCTTGGGAAACCCTACTTTTATATGTGGTAAATTTTATAAAGCAGTACATTTAAACAGATAAATAACTCTTCTATTTAACTCCTCAAGAGGGAAGATAGTTGGAAGCTATAGTAAAATGAGAACTTTCTTATTTTCATAATTTCTATCTGAGAGGTAGAAAATCACTTTATATCCTTGCTTTAGTTTAGGGTTATATATTACTGTGAAAATCCTTTATGTGAATCTCAAAATTTCTTTGATGAAGATGCCATCTAGGTGAATGATGAAGAAAGTGAGGGAGTGGGAAAGGAGGAAGAAGATAGGAAAGAATTTTATTTAGTCCAGAACATAAGTTTTTGAACTAATGATCTCTACATTCATCTTTGAAAAATGTTCATTCAACCAAAGTGTTAGAATAATAATTTTACCTAATAGTTCCCGTATTGGAGTTCTGTAGTGGTGAGAGTTTAGAAGAATGTTGCTGATAGGAGTGGAGCTTCATAACAAAAATTAAAACATTGGATTCTTGTAAGTCCAATAATCCACTCTCAGTTTGGGGTCAATACAAAGGTACACAATGTTTTTAAAGGACATCCAATTAGATTTTATTTAACACAATAAAGAATCATTTGTGTTTCTTTGAAAAGCTCTTTTATTTAAAGCAGTACAGTACCCTTCATTCAAGTTCAAATGCTCAGCTTTTCTGGTGCAGTTTTTTTGTTGTTGTTAAATAATCTGCACAATGTTTTGTAGTGCAGAGAGGCAAATGATTATTAGATCCTTTATTCAAGGGTTTTGGGTATGTTCTCTCTCTCTCTCTCTGGGTGAGTGGGTGTAGGTGTGTGTGTGTGTGTGTGTGTGTGTGTGACATGTCTGTATGTGTAATTTGTCAATATGTTCCCAATGTTATCAGGTTAGTTTCCAGTCATATAACTGAGACAAGATGAGACTAAAACAGTGGTAGTTATAGAATTGAAACACACACACACACACACACACACACAAGTGGGCATGTGTGCAGGCTAAATCGCTTCAGTCTGTCTGACTCTTTGCAACCCTCTTGAACTGTAGCCCTCCAGACTCCTTGGTCCATGGGATTCTCTAGGATACTGAAGTGGGTTGCCATGCCCTCCTCTAGGGGATCTTCCAGACCCAGAGATTGAACCTGCATCTCCTATGTGTCCTGCATTTGCTGGCATGTTCTTTACCATGAGCACCACTTGAGAAGCCCATACATTAGTATTCTATTTGCCTGGAAGTACCAGAGAACCCCCAAAATATTGACTTAAATGTTGACTTCTCTTGTATGCAAACATTCAGGATTGGTGTGGCAGCTATTAATAAATAGTTATGTAGAACCCAAAATGCCTCCAGTTCTTCATTCTTGTGTCTCCATGAGTGTCCCTGGTTCTAGTGACCCAGTCAACATGTGCACATTTCAAATAGCAGGATAAATGAGAGAAAGAAGGAGCATATTTGGTTATATTTTAGTGCAACATTCTAGAAAGGAAACACAAGACTCATACTTATATCCTATTGGCCAGAAATTAGTCACAAAACCATATCTAGTTGTAAATATTGCTTTATTCTGAAAGGCTTAAAAAGATAAAATATTCTAGAAGGCACACATGCAAATAAATATTCAAGTTTAATATTACATTTGCTTTACATGATACAAGACTGTGCCATGAGGAATAAAATGATTTGGCTTATCTAATCCAGATATCGAAGCATTATTTTTTTAATTCCCTTCCAGGTAACTATACAGTAGACTATATTTTACCACATTATTTCTATTCTTGGAAATAAAAGTTCAGGTCTCTACTGCACATTGCCACTAGCTGTTTGACTTCAGATTCCTTGTGCGGCAAAGCAGAACACTGAGTTAGGTAACTTCTAACATTCTGTGATTTATTAAATTTATCTGCAATGTGCAAAGCCAATAGCTTCTTGAGGAAAAGCAGTATTTATTCTCAATATCTTGACCATGGTTTCATTGGGATAGAAAAACTATCATTAAATAAATATGCCTAGTGAAAGTTATGTGAACCAAATAACATCTCTCCTAATCACTAACTTTGTATTGATGTTACTTTCTCTCTACCTCTGTGTAACAATGTGCATTAGTTATGTTCTCAAGCTCAAGTTACTGAAATCCAAAACAAGTCATTTATGATTTTACCCAAAAGGAAGTCTAAATATAGGGCAGAATTGGTTGATTGAGTAACTAAAAATGTCTTCTTTTGATTTCTCTGCGATGCTGTTTTTAATGATGGCCTCATCTGAAATAGATATTGAAAGAAATATCAGCTACATAATGTTATCTTATCTATATAAAGATGTTTAAATAATTTTTCTAGTTATTTCTTGAAAGGTTCTTCTCTCCATAAAAGTGTTTTAGATTTTATTCATGCTTAACTTACATACCCACTGCTCAATACACAGAGCTGAGATTTTAGTATTACTTCTTGAAATTACTTCTGATAAGGTAAATTTTATAAAGTATATTTCATTACAGTTAATATTATGAAATTAAAAGAGAATTTTGAGATCAGAGACATCTGTGTTTAGATCTTCGGCAATTTACTGACTCCTTCTAAGTATCACAGTCCTCATCTCTAAAACAGAGATATTAATGCCTAATTCCTAGTATGTTTAAGATTGTGTGATAATCTGTTTAAAATTAATAAATATGGTATTTTGTTGGTTATACATACAACTATTTCAAAACAATTCGGAAGCAAATTACTGTAATTTGCAAATAAGTGTATTTACCTGTCTTTATTTTTGGTTCCAAGATAATGCTATAATGCTGAGAGAGATTATATAGTTTTGACTGAATAATTTATTTGATAATGGTATAACACATCTCTTCAAATTCTCCCCACCCCCGCTATTTCATATGTTTCATGCATTTGTTCTCTTCTTGTTACAGTGACTCACATTTAAAAAGCATCACTGATATACAAGAAATTGGCTCTGGTAGGAGAGAAAATAATTTCATGCGCCAAGAACAACCTTCCTTTTGTTTTAGTGTTACACAGGTCTATTTGTCTGTCTTGGCATTCTGTGCTTATCGCCATTGGGCAATTCCACGTTTAGTTTGTGATTGAGCCTTCCCAGAGTCAGGCTGAATTTTTGCATACTGGGAACCTGGTCTTATTCCCTTAAACAAAATCTGTGGTAGAAGAACCTTCGTAAGTAAGATCAAGCGAGCCAAAAAAAAGAAGCAAGTTTATTGATTTATGTCTCACTATTTGAAATTGTACAAAGCCATGAATCCAGCTGAGCTTCATTTTATTTTGTTATGTCAATGTGAAATACTTTGTATAGCTTGAGTTTATCACTATTATTTTTATTATGGGAGAAACAAATGTGCATTTCTGTCATTTTGCATGTTCTGATATATTGTCATGTTTTTTGTTGTATTTGATAAGAAGATTAGACCATGAAAAGTGTTTGAAATTTTGGAGGGAAAATAACATATAGAGTATTCTGTTAGCTACATTGCTGTTCAGTTGTGTAGGGCTCTTTGCAACGCCATGGACTCCACATGCCAGGCTTGCCTCTTCTTCATTATCTCATAGAGTCTGCTCAAACTCATGTCCTTTGAGTCAATGATGCCATCCAGCCATCTCATCCTCTCTCATCCCCTTCTCCTCCTGCCTTCAATCTTTCCCAGCATCAGGATCTTTCCCATTGAGTTGGCTCTTCGCATCAGATGGCCAAAGTATTGGAGCTTCAGCTTCAACATCAGTCCTTCCAATGAATATTCAGGGTTGATTTCCTTCAGGATTGACTGGTTTGATCTCCTTGCTGTCCAAGGGACTCTCAAGAGTCGTCTCCAGCACCACAGTTCAAAAGCATCAATTCTTCTTCAAAGGATGTATCATGACTTGGGTTTGGATTAAGACACCCAAACAAAATAAAAAATACTTGCTCTAACAAACACAGAGAAAATTATTTAGGCAAGGACAAAGCAAGTAATTTGAGTGACAGAGTTAAGCTAGAAGTGTGGAATAGAGGTTTAAATAATTCCACTCTATGGAATGCCTGAAAGGTCATTTAGTATTTATTAGCATTATCATACTGGAGAAGGCAATGGCACCCCACTCCAGTACTCTTGCCTGGAAAATCCCATGGACCGAGGAACCTGGTGGGCTGCAGTCCATGGGGTCGCTAAGAGTCGGACACGACTGAGCGACTTCACTTTCACTTTTCACTTTCATGCATTGGAGAAGGAAATGGCAACCCACTCCAGTGTTCTTGCCTGGAGAATCCCAGGGATGGGGGAGCCTGGTGGGTTGCTGTCTATGGGGTCGCACAGAGTCGGACACGACTGAAGTGACTTAGCAGCAGCAGCAGCAGCAGCAGCATATCATAGCTGACTAGTATTGTGATTATGTTATTATTTCAGAATTGCCCAAAGTTATTTCCTTTAGCATGCTATTTCTGCCAGCCTGTTTTCTCTATTTGCACATTGTTCTTCAGCTGGTGCATTTGAGCGCAGCTGGCTTGTGTATTGCAATGGAAACAAATGGGCCAGGTCTGAGAACAACAAAACATTCCTGTTTGTTTGAATTTCTGTCTAAGCTCTGTGAATTCAGTTAGAAAGAAATACAAGAATAT
The DNA here is from genome assembly GCF_029407905.1 of Bubalus kerabau. Taxonomy (NCBI): domain Eukaryota; kingdom Metazoa; phylum Chordata; class Mammalia; order Artiodactyla; family Bovidae; genus Bubalus; species Bubalus kerabau. The sequence continues at coordinate 44,797,321 of NC_073631.1, forward strand.
AGGAACACTAGTATAGAAGCAAGAAATTAGAAACCATCATAGTGAAAATGTATAAATGATATACCTACTTATTAGACATTAAAACATGTCTGTTTTATCTTTTGACACTCAAGTGCTTATGGCTATACTGTTTTTTTTTTTAATGTCATATTCTTCAGATTAGGGCCTGCCATGTGAGTGGGCACTACTGTAATGGCATAAATAGAACCACTTATATAAGCAGACAATGTAATAGTAATAAAAGAAGCAAGATGACACAAATGTTCATCTAGATTTTCAGATTAGACCAAATTCTGACACTGTTGATAATAATGGAATGTTTCAATGAGATACATTAGTTGATTCTTCCATGATTTTAATAATTTCATCATTGCTAGTGAAAATATTTTAAAAGCAGAGTAGAACTGTCAAGATAGAACTGTCTACTCTATGCGATTAAAGTTTTTAAAAGTCTCAAGTTTGGTATGCAATCTAATAAGTAACTTTATCTGTGATAAATTATTCTCACAGTCTACTGGTGATGGTTCAGTGTCATCATTATCACAAAATGGTATTTATTAATACATCATGGGTTATTTAAATATCTCTGTGTTGGCTGAAGTTCAGTTTTTAATGGAAAATTTAAATATCTAAATTTACTTTGATGTATTGTTTGAAAAAAACTGTTTCAAAACTTTACATAAATGAAAAGTAAATTTGTCTGTTCATAAATGTTTGTTACTTTTTGTTCATTAGAACAAAAGCAATAGTAATAGCAAAAAGCATCAACTGACAAGTATTATAAGACCTCAAATCCCCCAAATTACAATAAAATACATAATTTCAGAGTTGAGATAAACACATTCATTTTTAATTTAACATACTGTAGGTGTTTGACAGAATATCAGTGGTGGGATGGAAGAATTAAAAGATATTAGAAGTTCTATACTCAAAATCTTATGTGGAAGTATTGTTTTAGTCTAGTGTAGTTTGAAAATTAAAACAGGTTTTCATCAGAGTCAAGAACAACCCAAATACTGTTCTTTGTTCAGATATCTAAATAAAGCTATGATGAACTGTCTTTCTTTAATCTGAATGTGATATCACCCTCAATTCTAGTTGTATAAATAATCTATTTTAGAGTTAATTTTAACCTATACTAATTATATAACTAGTATTTGTTACTAATTAATTAATTAGTATTTTGGGGTGAAAATATCTGGTGATTGTACTTTTCAGCAAGTTTAATAAATTAATACATTTCATTCCACCAAAATGGGGGAAAAAGGAAAGAAAATCTTAACTTCAGGTTTAGAAACCCATCTGGGTTGGAAGCCAGTTGAGAAGAGCTTGCACTAATGAGGCCAGAATGAAGAGTTTGATTCTAAGGTGGGCCAGTTAGCTCTAGAGTGTAGATGCAGTCTTCCTGGGACCCTTCTCTGAGCATATATGTGCTGATGAGCAGCACGGGGGATTACATGCAAATCCACATCATCCCTTGAAAAAACAGTCTACCTGTGATGGTTCAGTGTCATCATTATCACAAAATGGTATTTATTAAAAATTATGGGTTATTTATATCTCTGTGTTGGCTGAAGTTCAGTTTTTAATGGAAAATTTAAATATCTAAATTTACTTTGATGTATTTTCTGAAATAAAATATGATTCTGCACATTCAGCATTATTATACAAGACTGTCTCTTAGACTTATAAAAAAAAACTTAACAAAACATCTGCTATATAGAATGCATATAGTTTAAATAATAGAAACTTGTATACATCACTCAGTATCACAGCTTTGAAATTTATATCTAAAGTGAAAAAATTGATATGCTTTCTATGTCTGTAGGGCAATGCCTTTGCCAAGGTACATAATGTATGATCTGTGTATATTTGTGCATTTGTAGCTGTCTTCTTCAACACTCTTTCTAGATAAGGACTTAGCATTTTTAATAGAATTTCTCTTATGGGTTTTTAAACCCACTATCATTCCCCATTTTGCAATATTCCAGAACTCTCTGAATTCTTACAGGCAAGGGTATAATTTGCATCTTATGTTCCTTGCCTCTGAATTGTTACAGTAGCTAACTAACTGATATCTTTTGCTTTTATCTTTGATTTACAGGTCATACTGCTGCCATATTCATTTTCCTGAAAGTGGTGCTTTTATAAGAGTACTAGCCAACTCAAAATCTTCATTGCCTCTTATTTCCTAGAATAAAATATCCAGATTCTTCATCAAACATTCAAGGTTTTTATAGTCTGTCTTCAAGATACGTTTCTGTGCCTTTCAGTACCCATTTTTGTGACCCAATCAGGACCATTTGTTACAAGAGTTCCTTTTACCCACAAATGCATTTTTCTTTAGCAACAATTTTTGCCCACATGTATTTGCAGGTCTACATACACCCAGATCAGAAAATGGTTCTTCAATATGAGGTTCACTGCCATGCCAAAAGTCTTTGTTATGAGGTAAACAACTAAGGCTGCCGTGTGAAACAATGCCACAAAACAGATTTAATGTATGTAACACTCAAGGTGGTTGACTCCAGTTCACACAGGGTTTCTGACTTGTTTTTCTTGTGACTGAAATATACTCTTTTAATATACACCATTCCCGTGACTCTGCCTTAGTCTGATATTTCTGCAACCCTTTGTCTTTGAAATGTTTTCCTTCTAAATTATGTGGCTCAATTCATTTGGCTGTAAGGTAATTTTCTTCTAGATTTTTGTAGCCTCACATATCTCCTGGATGATTAATACTAAACCCTACATAGCCCTTAATATCACAATTTCTCTTAAAGATGATTTACCTGGCACCTTTTGCCTCTGGTTTATTTCTAATCCGTGTTTCAAAAAGCTTCCAGACCTTTAGTATTTCTGGCCCTCTAACATATTAACGACTTCTGACTGTAGCGTTTCCCCACAGTGCTTTGAGTACTTAATTTGCCAGCTCCAGGGAATCCCATCCACACAGGCCACTGTATGCAGCAGCCAAAGCTGCCCATTAGCTGACCTTCAGTGTCAATTGTGCCTTTCTGCCTTCTTTGCTCGGGCCACCATCTCCCTCTTTTTTTTAAATCTTAGCTGTATTGTGATTTTTAGCTATCTGTGTCCTTCATGAAATTTTGGTTACCAGCCCAAGTCATAGTGATCTCTAATATTTATTGACCCTTCTTTCCACATATTGTTTTATATAGGAAATCTGATTTTTAACAACAAGAGATGGAAATGGTGACCTAAAAAACACTCAACTTGAGAAAGTTGTGAATTAAGTTTTATTTGGAGCAAAATGAGGACTGCAGTACAGTAGATAGCACTTCAGATAGCTCTGAAAAACTACTCCAAAGAGGTATATAAAGAAAGGACAGTATATATGTGATTATGGTGAAGGAAGAGTACATTCAATCAAGCACATATTTTTCCAGAAGCTTTCTGCTAGTCTTGAGAAGCTTTCTGCTAATCTCATGAACCTTTCATAAGAAACAGTCATCACTTTGAAGGATTTTAGTGCTTTTCTAGATAGGGAGGTAAAAGAATTGGGCTCATAAAATTGGCTCCTGAAAATATCTAACTATCTGAAGACCTGTCCTTTCCCAGAGCATAAAGTGTCTCATTTCTGCCCTCCACCCTGAATGCCTTTCAAGGGGGTGTTGAAAGTCAGCAGCTGCAGTACCAGATGATTTAATCCTTGTGGAGGTAAATGACAAGCACCCATGGCAAGTGCCAATTTGTAGTTGACAGAAGGGTATAGTGGCTAGTGCTTAGGTTTGGAGTCAGGATAGAATAGAGCATTTCACACTCTGATTTCTCATTTGTAGAATGTTAATAACAGTATTAAATTTTAAAATAGGAATCATACAAATAAAATGGTAACAATAATAATATATAAGGTTTCTTGTAAAGACCACTAGTTCATTGGATTTATTCAATAAATATTTGTTGAGTGCGTAATATAAGCCAAGCACCATAATAAGGATCTGTAATGAACAAAATAGAATCATCTGCTTATATGTCAACTGTTATTTCAGTAATAATGTCAACCAGATTTATTGTGATAGAATTGTGACATTTACTTTCTTTCTATCTCTTCAAATTGCTAACATATTTCATGGTATCCTAAGGAATATTTTTGTTTTTCTACCTTTTATTGTTACATTTTATTCTTTGCTACAATATTTACTTTTATGCATAATATGTTTGATTTTTCACATATTCATACGGCCCTTTTTGAGATCATGAACAGTAAACAAAACATCTCTTTATTTATATAGACACTTGCTCCTAACCAGGGGCTTCCCTGATAGCTCAGTTGGTAAAGAATCTGCCTGCAGTGCAGGCGATCCTGGTTGGATTCCTGAGTTGGGAAGATCTGCTGGAGAAGGGATATGTTACCCACTCCAGTATTCTTAGGCTTCCCTTGTGGCTCAGCTGGTAAAGAATCCACCTCCAATGAGGGAGACCTGGGTTCAGTCCCTGGGTTGGGAAGATCCCCTGGAGAAGGGAAAGGCTACCCACTCCAGTATTCTGGCCTAGAGAATTCTATGGACTGTATAGTCCATGGGTTCGCAAAGAGTCAGGCATGACTGAGTGACTTACACTTTCACTTTCACTTTTCTCCTAACCTGAATCCATGACATTGGGTTTCTACAGATCCACAGTTGATGTTACTATTATTTTTATGTGCTAAAAAGGGAAAATGCAACAGAAATTTTCAACCCCCAGGGTAGGGTCTGGCATCCTCTGTTTTCATGTCAATAAAAATGCCTGAACTTTGGAATTCTTAACAAAATATTACTAGGTCATGGATTTAGCCGTGATGATGTAATCTTGGTAGGATATGTGCAAAATAAAGTATCAGCTCCACTGAAGACTTTATTTTAGGCTGATTCATCAGTGGTGTCTTGAGCTGCAAATGCTGATGCCGTAATTTGTGTCTAGAAAAACCACATGTTTAATTGCCCTATCTGAAATGTTTAGTGCTCTGTTTGTTTTCTTCACTTCCACATGGCTCACAGAACAGATGAGTAATGTTGGAATTGAAAAAGTGAGTTTCAAAGAAAAATACTTAAGAATCAATATGGTTAGAAAGTGGAGTAGAAATTCTGTGGAGTTTACATTAGCTAAGTATTTGTGGGAGTGGGAGCATCACTAAGAATGCTCCACACTCTTGAGTTGTTGCCTGATTTCATAATAGTCTGATTTTAATGGTATTGGCTTTATTTTTGAAGCAATATCCATTAGATATTATAGCATTTTAATTTTCTTAGAAAAGGTAGAGACAGAGGTGTATATTTGTGTGTATTTGTGAATGTGTGCAATCCTTTCCTGTTTTATATTATTTCAAAATACAGTTATTTAAAGGTCAACAGATGTAGATTTTGCTCTGCTTTCCAGGGCAATAGACTCAGAGCATGCTTTCCACAAAGTTGCTCAGAGGAAGATCCAGGCTATCTAAAATTAGGTTAGATGGTTCTGAGCAAAGGAATCAAAGCTGACTTATATTTAGTTTTACTGGGACATCCCACTGTGCATTGATGTAACTATAATATACCCTCCTGGGCCAATATGGGCCACCAATTAACTCTCTACAGTAGATCTTTAAGTACATATAGGTGGACATCTTATTCAAAGGGGAACTTTTTTAAAATTTGCTATGCTACCAGAGAATACTAGAATTATTTTGAATCTTTTACTCAAATTTATTTTTCATGTCATCAGTTTTCTAGCATAATAATCAAATAATCTTTCTAAGGTTTGCATTTGATGCTCTAATAATATTAAAAAGTATTTTAAAACTAGAGAAAATTTTATTTAACAAGGAATGACATGCCTAATATGATTAGGGAAATAAGTTGACATTTAATCTGTCATTCAAATACTCTAAATTTTCTTGTTAATGGTTCACTCTTTATATATTATATGAATCCTCAAAGATGGCTTCAGCTAGAAAAGAAAAGCGAACTTGTAGACATGACAGAAAGCTGTCTTTTGCCATTTGAGTAAATACAGCTATGTGATAAATTCAGAGAATTCAAAGCCAAAGCTATGGCAAATTTCAGATTTTGCCCTTACTTACCCAATTGCTGGTAGATAAAAGAAAATCATACATTCTCTTTCCTTCCCCTTTTCTCGTCTTCCTTAGATTTTCTTTTTCTAATAGTCTTTTATTTTCTAATGGATCTTTTTCTTCTGTTCTTAAAGTAGTATGGGTTAAACAGAATTGTCATCATTTCAAAAACTGGGTATTCTAGGAAGCTCAGTATCCATTTTCCCCTTCATGGAGGGTAATCTAACAAAAATGCAAAAGAAAGAAGAAGAGTTGTTTAGTGAAGGAAATATAAAAATTCTCATTCATTTTAATATTTAAAAAATTACCATAAAACTCAATGATGCTCAGAGACAATGAAGAATCTACAATAAATAAAATCAGTTAGGAATATAGTCATCCATTTGCCTAATGGTAAATATCAGAGGGAAGCTAGATTACTTATCTGTCTAGGAATGGGGTTGGAGTGACATTGTTAATAAATTTTCCTTACTTTCATGCCAAAGTTAATACAGAATAAAATGAGTTAAAGAATTTTTTATGTGACTATTTGATAACATATTATTTCATGGTTTTGAAAATTTGCCTTTTCTTATCCATTGCTGTGCCTAATGAATCTAGGAGTGGGTGTCTAATTGAAGAATGTATCTGTAAAATGTATGACTGACAGGTTTACAAGATTTTATTTAGAAACATAGAACCATAAAATTGAAAGGAGATCAGTACGTCATAATTCTAGTCTATCCTCTTTCCCTGTAGCAGGACCAGCCACAGAGCGTTGGAAATGATAACTGAAGTCCTCATTCCAAGATGGCAGCAACCACAGCTTTCATATTGGACAGTTCCATATTGTTACAGTCTTTCAGCATAATGATGTGAAATGATCTTCCTCTCTAAACTGATTGTGGTTCTCAAGATAATCTGGATTTATCCAATCTTTTAAAATTGGGAATACTGAATAAATTTAGAGCAACTGTATATGAACAGTCAGAGCTCTCCACATTGACTAGCCTCATGTGCTACCAGTTATCTTTGTCTCCAGTTGTAGGGAATGGTGATGTATAATAATGGTTATTCCTTGAAAGATAGATTGTAACGTTAAGGGCATGTTTTGATCATCTATAATATCCTTTAATTTATTCATTATCCAATCTACATAAATATTAAAAATTTATAAACTTTATCCCATTTCAGATATTGTATTTCATTGATTTTAAAATGTACCATTATTTTGTCTGTTACTAAGAAAGAAAAACAATGTTATCAGTTAATAGATGACATAAATCTTTCTTATCACTTAGAATTTTTACTTTATATTAACTGAAAGAAAGTTTTTTGGATTTATGTAGGCAGTTTTAAAATTATGATTAAAACATGTATACACATTAAAAAAAAAACTACATGAAAATTAGTTGAATTATCCTCAAATTTCTTTATACTGAAATTCTAACTTTCCTACTGGATCTTCAGAAAAGCAAAAGAGTTCCAGAAAAACGTCTATTTCTGCTTTATTGACTATGTCAAAGTCAATAAAGTAATTTCTTCCTTTTTCTTTCTTTCTTTCCCTCTTTTTGTGCATATATAGGCATATTCAGCTTTTTACAACTATGTCACGACTACAAGCCTTGATGGTATTAATTTAGGCAGGATTTACTCCAGGATCAGAGGCATTAAAATGTGAAAGCTCTACATATTATGTTGTTGTGGATTAGTCACTAAGTTGTATCCAGCTCTTGTGACCCCATGGACTGTAGCCCACCAGGCTTATCTGTCCATGGGATTTTCCAGGCAAGAATACTGGAGTAGGTTGCCATTTCCTTCTCTAGGGGATTTTCCCATTCCAGGATCGAATCTGGGTCTCCTGCAATACAGGCAGATTCTTTACTGACTGAGCCACCAGGGAAACCTTTGAATAATGGCAGAAAATATAGCAGCATATTTTAAATAAGTAGTTTGAAGTAGTTCAGCCTGACAAGATTCAGATACATCCTATAAAATATGTCTGAAAACTGATCAGTTCCCAATTCTCAATTGTTTGTGAAGGCAGTTTCCCAAGGCCTTTTGTTTTTCACAAAATTCTGATTTCTTCTTTAAAGATATGGTATTCAAGATATGGATGCAAAGATATGGTACCCAACATTGTGGTAAATTGAGACTTAAGAGTTATATCAAGAGATACTTAGGAAGATACAACTCTCAATTATTTCATCAATTGAGGACTGTGGTTTCCTCAGGGCAAAGAATAGCTTTGGAATAAATTTATGTTTTAGATTTCAAGTTATGCTCTAAAAAATAAAGGAACTATAATACAATGAGTTAGATATAATGTGTTTATGCAGAGGTGATTTTTTAGAAAAGCTGCCTTATTTATTTAAGTCAAAAGTTATGGAAGAGACATAGTTAAAATGAATCAAAACATATGGGCATGTGACTTTCTCTGATTTATTTAGAATATTTTATTATAGAAAATTTAATCACAAAAAATAGAGGAGATGGAACAATGTACTTTTATGACCTACCTTTGACCTATCTTCAACAATTATTTGCATTTTTCCTGTTTCTTTCATCTATCTCCACTACTTCCTCCACCCCTCTCCCCAGAGCATTTTAAAGTAAATACCAAGTATTAGGTTTCTGGACCCAGTTCCAATGTGTTGTTGGTATCCAAGCAAATCTCCAAGCAATAACTGTTGTCCTACAATTCAATTCAGTTCTGACACAATCTACTTGAAGGTAATTGTATTCTGTAAGAGTCCAGTTCTGTAGGACGGCCATACCTGCCCCCCTGCCATTATTTCAGACTCCAGTTGCAAGTTCAGATTATTACTTGTGCTTACCACCAACCTGTTACAAATTGTTCAGTTCAGTTCAGTTCAGTCACTCAGTCATGTCTGACTCTTTGCAACCCCATGAATTGCAGCACGCCAGGCCTCCCTGTCCATCACCAACTCCCAGAGTTCACTCAGACTCACGTCCATTGAGTCAGTGATGCCATCCAGCCATCTCATCCTCTGTCATCCCCTTCTCCTCCTGCCCCCAATCCCTCCCAGCATCAGAGTCTTTTCCAATGAGTCAACTCTTCGCATGAGGTGGCCAAAGTGCTGGAGTTTCAGCTTTAGCATCATTCCTTCCAAAGAAGTCCCAGGGCTGATCTCCTTCAGAATGGACTGGTTGTATCTCTTTGCAGTCCAAGGGACTCTCAAGAGTTTTCCCAACACCACCAGGTCAAAAGCATCAATTCTTTGGCACTCAGCTTTCTTCACAGTCCAACTCTCACATCCATACATGACCACTGGAAAAATCATAGCCTTGTAGGTTCCCACAATTCCTTCTTGGGTTCAATTAATTTTCCAAAGTGACTCACAGAACTCAGGGAATGATTTACTTACTAGATTGTTGTTTTATTATAAAAAGATGTAACTCAGGAATACTCAGATGAAAGAGATGCATTAGGCAAGAGATAGGAAAAGTGCTGAGCTTCCATGTCCTCTCCAGGATTATCACTCTCTTACTATCTCCACACATTGACAAACCCAGAAGCTCTCTGAACCTGTCCTTTTGGGTTTTCATGGAGGCATCTGACTCACTAAATCAATTGCCATTGTTGATTGATCCAACCTTCAGACCCTCTCCCCTCCCCAGAGGTCAGTGGAGTGGAACTGAAAGATCCAGTACTAATGGCTTGATTGACTCCTCTGGCAACAATCCTTCACACTTAGGTGCTTTCCAAAAGTCACCTCATTAACATAACAGTAGGTATATTTATTGCTCTCATACTGGGGAAGTTCCAAGGGTTTTAGAAGTTCTGTAGCAGAAACAGAATGAAGAACAAATATATATATATATATATATATATATATATATATATATATATATATATATATCTCACAGTATCAGACCAGGCAGCTTATTACTTAATCATATATATTTCAGTATATATGAAATATATATTCCATATATTTCAGTATGCTTAATTAACATAGAAAGATATTTTTTAAATGGCCACCTTGTCTTTATCACACTTAGCAAAATTACTAATAATTCCTTAATATCAATACCCAGTACATATTCAGATTACCCTGTCTCAGAGATGTCTTTTGAAAATTGACTGCTTTCTTCCTTTCTTCACTCCCTTCTTTCCCTCTTTTCCTTCCTCTCTACTTCCCTTCTTCACATTCTTTTTTCATCCTTTCCTTTTTTCCTCCTTTACTCATGAATCAAGGCTTAAAAAAGTTGAAAATGACATTTGGATGTAGTTTTCCTAAAGTCTTTTACCCTCCATCATTTTTGTAAGCAAATTGATATTCCTAGTTTTTTAAAGAGAGATTAAAGATAACAGTGGGCTTTGAGTCAAGAAACTTGACCTTTCTGAATAGCTGGTGTATCTAGTTACTGAACAAGGTATTAGTGTCAGAAAGTGAAAGTGAAATAGAAGTCGCTCAGTCGTGCCCAACTCTTTGGGACCTCATGGACTGTAGCCTACCAGCCTTCTCCATCCATGGGATTCTCCAGGCAAGAATATTGGAGTGGGTTACCATTTCCTTCTCCAGGGGATCTTCCCGACTCAGGGATTGAATCCAGGTCTCCCGCATTGGAGGCAGACGCTTTAACCTCTAAGCCACCAGGGAAGCCAGGTGTCAGGGGAGTTTGTAATTTCCTCAGTTCTGTCTCACCGCAGCAAAAATTTGAAGCGACAGACAGACCAGTGTTACGGCTCACTGTTACAGCTCAGTTTTATTTGGCAGGCAAAGGAAAACACATCCTCGAGGCATGAGGGCGGGCTGAACCAAAAGACATGAAGAGAAGAGCAAGACTCAATTTGGTTCCTCTTTTTATCTGTTTTTTCTCCTCCCCTTGAGCCTGCCCTATGTAAATTGGGCTAGCCAGGAGGGCTGTTTGCTTCACTTGAGGTTCTCACTCCAGTTCTCAGACCTTCCTTTGTTCTATTTTCGAGGGCTTTTCCCTTCCTTGTTTTTTAGCCACTGCCATTATGGACTCCTTTTTCCTATTCTAACTACCTAACATTACCCCATCAAGAGATGGGAAACCCAATTGTTTAGGTATAAGGGGCATCGAGGTCTCTCTGGCTACTTCTTGCTGAACTGGGATGGCAAGGGGCATTGAGCCTCCCCCTCTTGCTAGTCTCAAGCCTCAGAGTCCTCGTTGTGGTGTCCATCTAAGGCTGAGTGATATTTTCTGTGGTTGGCTGTAGTTTTATACATCCTTGTTGAACTGGCACTGCATGTTGTAACTTGTTGAACTGGGCAGAGACAAAACGGGTTAGACAATTGATAATACATGGAGCGATCATAAGCAGAATCAATATGGTGATAACATGGATTGAGGGGGGGCATTACCAACTCCAAATTCCCCCACACCAGGAGAAGGATCCCCCAAAGAGAGATTGTTGCCACCCTGAGAACTCTCCAGCTTGTTCTTTGAGATCTTATAGGATCTGGAATGTTTTTCTTAAGGACTGTGAGACTTTCTTTAACTTAGCTGGGGGTATTTACCCAGAAACAACATATCTCATTCAGGATGGCTCAAGTCCCTCCTTGTTCAGGTATCAGGAGATCTATCCCCTGTCTATTTTGGAGTACAACCCCTGCCAAGCTTTGTTGGCTCTTTAGAGCTATCCTGAGAAATCTTATCCCCAGAAACTTAATTTTGGGAGGGTTCATTAGAATGGCACCCATTTGTAGTTCTGAATAGATATCTGAGATTTCTCAGGGACTCACAGGTGTATTGTGTCCTCTTCTGTTTTCTTCCATGGCTTGACTCATGAGTAGTAAGTCCAAGAGTTGTGTCCTGATATCTTGACTGTTGTGGGGGTAGAAAGTATTACAGCCCTTCCTTGTGGGCTGGAGTTGAGCCTTTGGGGACCTGTCTTTCCAGACTTTATTTAGGACTTGAGTCCTTGGAGCATATAGTGGTGACTCTTTAGAAATCTTTTGGGTCCTGGTTGACACCCTGTTGGAATTGCCCAGTGGCCATGGTATAAGACCAGAGGGCCTGAGCCTCTGGATCTAGGAATAGGTCATTGACATAAACAAAAGTTTTCCCATATAGCATCTCATAAAGACTAAGGCCACCCTGTTCCTTAGGGGCAATACAGGTGTGGAGGAGAGTAAGGGAGGTCTCCTGGGTTATCTTTTTTATTACTGATTTTAAGAATTGGTTGGCTCTTTCTACTTTTCCTGAAGACTGAGGCCTCCAGACACAATGTAGATAATAAGTAATGCTCAATGCTTTAGAGACCCCTTGGGTGACCTTAGAAGTAAATGATGTCCCATTGTCACTTTGTAATGACCTGGGCAGACCAAATCTCAGAATGATTTCATGGAGCAGTTTTTTTACCACCTCCTCAGCCTTCTCAGTCCAGGTGGGAAAGCCTTCAATCCATCCTGTGAATGTATCTATCATGACTAGTAGGTATTTCTACCCTTGAGAAACTGGCATCCAGGTGAAGTCCATCTGCCAGTGCTCTCCTGGGTAGGTCCCATGTTGTTGGACAGACTGGGCCAGCTGGGGTCTTTGAGCTCCTTGGGGGTTGTTTAATTGGCAAGTGGGACAAGAGGATACCACTTGCCTTATAGTTGTTTGGGGGCTTATTCCTCTGAAGGATCTTTCTAGTAATCTTTGGAGGTCCTTCTCCCCTAAATAAATGGTGGCATGTAAGGAGTTAACTAATTTCCATTGGAGGTTCCCAGGCAGAAAAAGGATTCCCTCTTTTTAGAACCACCCAATATGATCTTGAAAGCCCTCACTCTTAGTTTTAAGAGTCTCACCTTCAGTATGTGAAGGAGTTTCTGGCAACTTAGTCTGTGAACTAAGGTGGCAACCCCTATTAGGTCATTGTTCTGTAATGCTGCTCTCTTAGATGCCTGATCAGCTTTTTGGTCCCATTGTGCCACTTCCCTGCTCCCTTTTCGGTGTCCTTTACAATGGGAGACTGAAACCTCAGCAGGCAGAGGGACTGCCTCCAAGAACCTAAGGATTTGATCACCATATTTGATTAGGGACCTGTGGAAAGTGCCTTCTTTCTTTCCAAATAGCAACATGTGCATGTAGCACCAGAAAAGCATACTTGGAGTCAGTGTAAATGGCTACTCTTTTTCCTTTTCCCAGTTCCAAGCTCCAGTCAGGGCCATTAGCTCAGCTAATTGGGCTGAAGTACCTGGTGGCAAATGTTTAGCCTCTGATCTCAAAATTGGAGATTACTGCATATCCAGCTCATCTTTTTCCATCCAAGACAAAGCTGCTTCTATCAGTGTACCAGATTTCCTCAGGACTGGTCAGATATTGTCTTCTGACAATCCATCTTGGGGTTTTGTCCAGTGGTCCAAAGTTTCTAGGCAAGAGTGAAAGGGAAGAGTGCACTGAGGTAGGCAGGAGGGTGGCTGGGTTAAGAACCTCACAAGGGGATGTAGTAAGAGCTGGATTTTCCATCAGCACTGCTTGATATCTGAGAATCCTTTGATCAGACATCCATAAATGACCTCTCCAAGTCAGGAGTTGTTTCACTTGGTGGCTGGCTAAAAATAGTTAGTTTGCCCCCAAAAGAGAGTTTTAAGGCATCTTCTAACAGGGCTGCAATAGCTGCAAGATTTAGAAGGCAGGGATGTCAGCCTCGGGCAGCTGGGTCGAACCTCTTGGATAAGTAAGCTACAGGCTTGGGGCTCAAGTCCCAACCTTTGAGTTAACACTCCCAAGTCTATTCCTTTCTTTTCATGAACATAAAGTTGGAATGCTTTTTCTGGGTCTGACAACCTCAAGGCAGGTGCTTGAGTTAAATTTTGTTTCAGTGTAGCCTCTATCTTCTTTGGAGGAGTTCCCCACATCAGTAGGATTGAATCATCCCGTCCCTTCAAGCTTTCATATAAGGGCTGAGCAATTAGACCATAGTTGGATATCCAGATTCTACAATATCCAGATTCTACAGTTAGCCTCAGGAAAGTTCGCAATTGTTTTGGAGTCGTGGGAGAGGGCAGCTGGAGCATTGCTTGTACCCGATCAGAAGGACAGCTTCCTGGACCCCTGTGTAATCTGAACTGCCAAGTAAGTGACCTTTGTTTCAACCATGCTAAGGCATGGGAGACTTTATATCCCCTCTCTGCCAAAAAGTTTAGAACCTGATTTGTGTGTTGTTGGGCATTTTTCTCATCTGGAGAGCAGATTAATAGGTCATCTACATATTGTAATATTTTTCCATTAGGTCCCAGGTCCAGATCTAGGAGATCCTGGCTAAAAGCCTGCCCAAACAGGTGGGGGCTATCTCTGAACCCCTGAGGTAATACTGTCCAAGTTATCTGTTGGTGTTTTTCTCCTGGAGCCTCCCACTCAAAGACAAAAAAAGATATTGGGGTTCATAATTGATGCTTTTGAACTGTGTGTTGGAAAAGACTCTTGAGAGTCCCTTGGACTGCAAGGAGATCCAACCAGTCCATCCTAAAGGAGATCAGTCCTGGGTGTTCACTGGAAGGACTGATGTTGAAGCTGAAACTCCAATCCTTTGGACCCCTGATGCAGAGAGCTGACTCATTTGAAAAGACACTGATGCTGGGAAAGATTGAGGGCAGGAGGTGAAGGGGGCGACAGAGGATGAGATGGTTGGATGGCATCACCAGCTCAATGGACATGGGTTTGGATGGACTCTGGGAGTTGGTGATGGACAGGGAGGGCTGGCATACTGCAGTTCATGGGGTCACAAAGAGTCGGACATGACTGAGCGACTGAACTGAACTGAACTGAAGCCAGTGGTTTGCAAAAGAATGCATCTTTGAGATCCAGGACTGTAAACCATTTGGCACTGGGCTAGATTTCTCCCAAGATTACATAGTGATAGGGTACTGTGGGATGGAGGAGGCTATAGCTTCATTCATGATCTGGAGCTCTTGAACCATTCACCAGGTCCCATCTTTTTTCTTTACAGGGAGGGTTGGGGTGTTACACAGCAAATTGGTGGGAACCAATAGTCCACGGGCAGGGAATTACTTTAGTAGAGGCTGTAGATCTTCCTGAGCTTCTCTTCTGAGGGGATATTGTTTCCGGTTTGGAAACCGAGTGGGACCTCAGAGGACAATGACGACCAGTTCAGCTTGGTGGGCTCATCCAGGAGTCCCCTGGTCCCAAACCTAGGGATTAATTTTGTCCTCCCAAGGTTTTTTGGTCCCTCCCAATTGGAGTGGGTGTAATGGGTTCCTCAGCAGTAACCAGAAACTGTAGGGCTCTAGGTGCTGAAAAGCTTCCCATCACAAGGGTGGCCCCCAGTTTAGTGAGTATATCTCTTCCCAATAAGGGAATAGGACACTCAGGGACCACCAGAAACTGGTGGGAAAATATTTGTCCATCCCAGCAACAAAGAAGTACTCGGGTAAATATTTTTGTAATTATTTTCCCTGTAGCACCCAAATTGGTACAGGTTTGGGAGGAGAAGGCTCCGGAGTAGAAGGTCAGGACAGAGTAGGTAGCCTCTGTGTCAACCAAGAAATTCTCGGACCTGCCTGCCACATCCAGTTGTACTCTTGGCTCCAGCCCCATGATGGTTATCTATGACAGGCAGGCTGGCTGGAGTGGGCCACTTCAGTCCTGTTGAACCACCGTGAGGGAAGACTTGGTGCTTGACCTTGAGGCTCTTGGGTCCCCAGGATAGACTGCTGCCCAATGTCCAACTGATGGCATTTATAGCATTTATAGCAAGTCATTTTAGGAGACTTGTCATGGTTTAGACACTCTTGGGCCCAATGTCCTGCCTGTCTACAGATTAGGCATTTTCCTCATGCCTTGTCCTTTATGAACTTGGTATTTGCCATAAGGCTTCCCTGGAGGGTGGCCAGAATCTGGGCATGTCTTGTCTCTTTCCTTTTCTCCCTTTCCTGGGCCTTGGCCTCCCTCTCTTGTTCTGTTGTAAAAGGTATTGGTGGCTGTCTGGACCATCTCATCTAAAGAGGCAGCAGGGTCCTGCTGCTATAGCTGTTGTAACTTTATCCTGAGGTCTGATGCACATTGGGACAGGAATTTGTTCCTTAACAACACTTTCCCTCATAAGAGTCTAAGTCCAGATTGGTGAACTTTTGGAGGGCCCCCTTTAGCCTTTCCAGAAAGTCAGTGGGGTTCTCCTTGGGCTCCTGAGTTATTGCTGAGATCAGGGCATAGCTGATTACTTTTTGCTGGGCTGCTTTTAATCCTGCCTTTACATAGATCAGAAAATGATCCCTTTTCCCAGATGTGCTCAGGGTCATTATGATTCTAATTAAGATCTGAGGAGGAAAATGCTGTTTTCCTCTACTGGGTATTTATCACTTGACATGTGAAGCCTTGTGACATACATTCAGGCTTCCTTTAAGACCCTAGCATTCTCAGGGTCAGATAAAGTTTGACTAAATATGACCATGATGTCCTTCCACATCAAGTCAAAGGTCAAGGTAATGTGTTGGAATGTATCTACATATTTGCCTGGGTCATCTGTATAGCTTCCCAGGTCTTGTTAGATCTGTCTTAGTTCTAAGAGGGAGAGGGTTTATGGACCCAGGTTGGTCTGAATTCTTCTCCAGTTTCAACTAAGGGACATACTAGAGTTGGCTTCTGTAGAGTGGGTGCTCCCAGATATGGGGGCACATTTGGATACAAGGAAAGAGAACCAGGCAACTGGGGATCCATCGGAGGTGAGCCTTCACAGGGGGGTTCCTTCTCTTGGTTGTCTGTGCCTAACACCATTCACCTAGTAGCTCACTTTTAGAGCATACAGTCCCATACTTAAGACAAAGTTCCTTCGTATCTCTTAATCAGAAGAAAATTTGGACATATGGGATCTCTGTCCATTTCCATAGTCTTTTGTAGAATAAGTCTAGCTGCAGGATGGTATTGTAATTTAAACTCCCATCCCCCAGAGGATACCGTGGCCACACAGTGACACAAAAGAATTTTAAGCAACTTCTCCTTAGAGTTAGGGATCAAACAGCTTCCTTTTATGAAGGATGCATCTTACGGACATCTGTCATGAAATGGATTGGTTATTTCCCATCTGAAAAACAGTGTTGATAGGGAGGAAAAGAAAAAAGACTAATAGGCCTCCTATTTTTATCAGTGGACTTCCTTAGGGGTGAGTCTTTCTGAAGCTTATCCTATCCAGTACTGTTGCAACCTGAGAGCCAGGCATCCCTGGGTCAGGGTGCAGATCCACAGGGAGGCTGAGCTGTGAGAGCCTCCTGGAGATTGAATCCGGACAGGTCGAGGCAGGTCAGCCTCCTGAGAATTGGGTCCCTGGGCAAGCTGAGGCATGTCAACCTCTGGGTCCCCTGGACTGGCAGATCCCCGAGTAGGTTGAGGTGTGACAACCTTCTGAGGATCAGATCCTCAGGCAGGTTGAGGCACTTTGGCCTCCTGAGAATTGGGTCCCAGAGCAGGCAAGTCATGTTGACCTCCTGGGTCCCCTGGACTGGTGGATCCCCTAGCAGGTTGAGACATGACAACCTTCCAAGGACCAGATCCTTAGGCAGGTCAAGGCAGGTCAGCCTCCTGGGATCCCTCAGCTGGAGTTGGGCGTCCTCAAGGCCTCCAGTGTGACCAGTGCTGGGTAGGACTGAGGGGTTGTAATCTTAACTCATTGGTGGTTTGTCCACCACAGATGGGAATAGATATCATGATGTAAAGCAATCCAAGCCTGTGCCGTGAGACTGGGAACCTGGCGAAACAGCCATAAGCCTTATCCTCTTATTGTTCTGAGGGAATGTAAGTCACTGGTTTCCTCCCCTAGTTCTCCATAAGAGCAGTTGAGGGTGTCTCCAATGGTAAACATTTCATTGTCATAAATCTACTTCAGGTAATAACAGAAGTAATGACAAAGGAGCTAGTTATCTAGTCCTGTTAGGGACATTAAGAATATTTTAATAATAAACAGGGTGGAGTGATATTGCCTACAAGGGGGCAGGGTCCTAGTTGTAGGAGTTAGTAAGTGGCTTAAGAAAAAATTGATAAGAGGCAACAAACCAGATGTTCCATAAAAGTGGAGTGGAAATTTGATCTGGGGGTATGTTTATAACTTTAGGAGAATGGTGGCAAGGATTGGGGCCCAAACGGCCTGCAGGGCTAAATGCCAAAATGGCAAACATTATTCCTGGAAGTCCAATTGCCCTTGAAGGGATGCCACCAACAGATGTACCTCTAGCAGGCATTGTGTGCCTGTCACCCACCCTAGTGGGTCCACTGAGAGATACTGTTGTTGCACATGTTGCAGGAACCATGGAAGATGAAGGCCTGAATATCTAGAAGGATTGATTATTATACAGTATTTCCCTCCCAAGAGCCAGCTATTTTCTGGTTGTCCCTCCAGAAGATTGTAGAGGCAACATTATGGGCCCAGACAGGGCTCAGGAAAAGAGCATGAAATAGGAGGGAAGGGGTGGGGCACAACTTTTGAAAGAATGCCATAGCCCAAGGACATAATATAAACCAACTGAAATAAAATGGGTCCAAGGAGACAGACAAGTCAAATTCAACTAAACATTGATTTTCAATATACAAGCTAAATGACACACCCAGAGACACCAGGACAGTTCCAAGGCAGTGTCAAAAGGCCAAGGAGTGAGTGGTTCCCCAATTGTTGGAATGATCCTCCCACTCATTAGCATGCAAAATCACCCAGTTCTCAAAAACTAACCACACCACATTTCATGGCCATGGCACTCGCCCTCTGTGATGGCCCACACCCTTTTGAGGGTGCTTCTTTCTAAATCCGAACAAATCCACCTCTTACCGCTCACTGTGTCTCTCACTGAATTTTTTGCAATGAGACATCAAGAGCCTGAGCTTCATTAGGTCTTAAAACCAGGCACTGTGGGTTTTGGCTGGGCTCAAGTCCTAGTCCGATAGGACTGAGTGACTAAGCATAACACAGATGGATTTGAGTCCCAGTCTTAAATGGTTTCAAGCACAACTTTCAGAAATGGAAAGACGATGACCTGCCCAATACTTCATAAGCAGTGGCATAGATGAAGAGAGGAGCTGAAGGATGGGAAGAGAAAGCAGTGGGAAAAATGTGCTGAGGAATCCCCTTCATAACCTGCCAGAAAATCTGGTAAATACCTGACCTGTGCTCAGTTTTCATTGGACTGATCCTTGGCACAAAGAATGCTCAAACTACCACACAATTGCACTTATCTCACATACTAGTAAAGTAATGCTCAAAATTCTCCAAGCCAGGCTTCAGCAATACATGAACTTCCAGATGTTTAAGCTGATTTTAGAAAAGGCAGAGGAACCAGAGATCAAATTGTCAACATCCACTGGATCATCGAAAAAGCAAGAGAATTTCAGAAAAACATCTATTTCTGCTTTATTGACTATACCAAAGCCTTTGACTGTGTGGATCACAATAAACTGGAAAATTCTGAAAGAGATGGGAATACCAGACCACCTGACCTGCCTCTTGAGAAATGTGTATGCAGGTCAGGAAGCAACAGTTAGAACTGGACATGGAACAACAGACAGGTTCCAAAGAGGAAAAGGAGTACGTCAAGGCTGTATATTGTCACCCTGCTTATTTAACTTCTATGCAGAGTACATCATGAGAAACGCTGAGCTGGAGGAAGCACACACTGGAATCAAGATTGCTGGGAGAAATATCAATAACTGCAGATATGCAGATGACACCACCCTTATGGCAGAAAGTGAAGAAGAACCAAAGAGCCTCTTGATGAAAGTGAAAGAGGAGAGTGAAAAAGTTGGCTTAAAGCTCAACATTCAGAAAATTAAGATCATGGCACACCGTCTCATCACTTCATGCAAATAGATGGGGAAACAGTGGCTGACTTTATTTTTCTGGGCTCCAAAATCACTGCAGATGGTGATTGCACCATGAAATTAAAAGATGCTTACTCTTTGGAAGGAAAGTTATGACCAACCTAGACAGCATATTCAAAAGCAGAGACATTACTTTGCCAACAAAGGTTCGTCTAGTCAAGGCTATGGTTTTTCCAGTAGTCATGTATGGATGTGAGAGTTGAACTATAAAGATTGCTGAGCGCCAAACAATTGATGCTTTTGAACTGTGGTGTTGGAGAAGACTCTTGAGAATCCCTTGGACTGCAAGGAGATCCAACCAGTCCATCCTAAAGGAGATCAGTCCTGGGTGTTCATTGGAAGGACTGATGCTAAAGCTGAAACTCCAATACTTTGGCCAGCTGATGCAAAGAGCTGACTCATTTGAAAAGACCCTGATGCTGGGAAAGATTGAGGGCAGGACGAGAAAGGGACAACAGAGGATGAGATGGTTGGATGGCATTAACGACTCAATGGACATGGGTTTGGGTGGACTGCAGGAGTTGGTGATGGACAGGGAGGCCTGGCGTGCTGTGGTTCATGGGGTCACAAAAGTCAGATGCGACTGCATGACTGAACAGAACTGAACCGGGCAACAACTAGTAGGTAACCCCTGCCAGAGTCCCTCAGTTGCACCCACTGCCAATCATTGGTTTTCAAGGTGTTTGAGGAAACAAGAAACGAGAGATTGTAGAGGAATTAAGATTTTGTTAGCTGTATGTCCTTCCAGCCATAGAAGCGAGGACCTCCTACCTTAACCGGAAGTCTTCTGGAATCTCAGACTGAGTTGCATAAGCTTTCTGCCGAGTTTGTTTTGCTGTCCTGGTTTCCAGCATGCTGGGCTTCTTGTCACTTCCTCTGCACTGGATTTTCTTCATGTCAGCTTCCAGCACAGGAGCTTTCAGCGAGTTGGGCTTCTGCTGTGCTTGGCCTCCGCCTCATGAGGGATGAGCTGATTTTGTTTCAGCCAGGTTAGATCTGAGAAATGGCACTGTAGATATTGGGGGAGTTTGTCATTTCCTCAGTTTGGTCTTGCTGCAGCAAAAATTTGAAGCAACGGACAGACCAGTGTTACAGCTCGGTGTTACAGCTCAGTTTTATTTGGCAAGAAAGAAAAATTCATCCTCGAGGCCTGAGGGTGGGCCAACCCAAAGACGCCAAGAGAAGAGTGAGACTTAATTTTGGCTCCTTGTTTTATATGTTTTTTTCTCCTTGCCTGAGCCCTCTCTATATAAATTGGGCTAGGCAGGAGAGGAGGGCTGTTTGCTTCAGTTCTATTTTCATGGGCTTTTTTCTTCTTTATCTTTTAGCCACCACCATTCTGGACTCCTTTTTCCTGTTCTAACTACCTAATAGTGGTATACAAGCATATAGCAACCCGATCCTTTCTCACTGTTAACCCTTGAAACAAATTCTACAGATTCTTCCCAGCTCCTACCTTTCCTTCTGGTTTTCTAACACAGTCTAACATACAACCTTATTTTCTTACTCCTTTTAAAGTCCCTCCCCCCAACTTTTAACATCTCCCTACTGGCTCAAACATTAGATTTCACCTCACTTTTTTGCTCCACCTTCTTTCTCATCAACTAGCTGCTTCTTCTGGGTCTTCCAGTTTTAGACCCAATGGTAAGGGATAAAATAAAAAAATAGAACTGTTTTAGATATGTGGTACTGTTTAATCTGGTGTCAAGCTGCTCTGTGTTTTAGTTACCTAAATTTTTGTTTTTCTCATGAAGCACTTTTGTGGGTTTTTCTGAGATTTTTCACCACTGGAGATTTCTAACATACATCTTTAACAGTTTACAGCTTCCTCTCAGACTCTGTCTTCCCAGAAGTGCTATCTGTTGGAGCCTTTTATCTTAAAGGAAACCTAGGAAAAAGTCTCTTTGAACTCTCAAAATGACCTCTTTTCATAAATCCTCTGGGCCAAAGGAAAATATCACATCCTTGCTGGATTCAACTGGATATATATGCCCTTCCCAATATAGCCTGATCTCAAAACTCTTCTCCCCCAGTGAGCCTCATATAGAGGGACTCAGAGATGTAGCCTCCCTGACTCCAGTAAACACAGGTTTGGCCTGAGTTGGGAAAGAAAGTTTTGATTTAGGGCAAGGAGAGAATGAACCAGTGTTTTAGAAAATCTGTTTGTAAATTGGTATTATCTACCAGTTTTTCACAACTCCTTATACATCTGTAGCCTTTTTAAAATACAGTCTGGAGGTGAGTAATGAGCAAAAGTGAATTCACATTCTCTAAACCTATTCTGAGTAAATCTGTTATCTATTGTTGTCTGCCTCTGAAGCCTATAAGAGGGAAAGTCACAGTTAACATCCTTGGGATCTTTGCTACTTTGTTTAACTTCATTGGATATGTTTCCTCAAATGTTAAAAAAAAATCATTCAGAGTTAGGCCCAGTGCCAGGCCTGTGTTTGGTGAATGGACAGTTTGTTTAGAGAAGGTACACCTAAAAGTAATTACCCTACTAAAAATTGTAATAGCAGTGTTACAGAGGTAAGCAGGATGGGCTAACCCTTGAAGAGAGAGAAAAGGGAGAAGAAACAGTTATTTCAATCAAGATGAGGACACTTTTCGATTCTTTATCTCCAACTCTTGTGCAAGTAGCGACTATTCAATAAATATGCTAAGTTGCTTCAGTTGTGTCCGACTCTGTGCGACCCCATAGACGGCAGCCCACCAGGCTCCCCTGTCCCTGGGATTCTCCAGGCAAGAACACTGGAGTGGATTGCCATTTCCTTCTCCAATGCATGAAAGTGAAAAGTGAAAGTGAAGTCAAAAGCTCAGTCGTGTCCGACTCCTAGCTACCCCATGGACTGCAGCCCACCAGGCCCCTCTGTCCATGGGATTTTCCAGGCAAGAGTACTGGAGTGGGGGTGCCATTGCCTTCTCCATATTCAATAAATATATTTATATGTAAATAAATGCCCAGAGATGTAAATATTGGGAAACCATGCACTTACAGGACAAGAAGATAGATTATTTTCATAGTTGAAGATGAGGCCTCAGTAATCTTTTTAAAACAAGTAGATACCTTTGCAAAATAGCCAGCTAGTATCAGAAGTACTACCGCTAATCATGTATGGGAGTTAAAATAAAAGACAAACACTGAAATCACAAATATGAACTCTAGCCTTGACCGAGTTGTCTACCCATCTGACCTAAGTAATTGGAACTCACCAGTTCTTTCCTCTGTGCCGCATGTTGGTAGATTCTGCCAGAAAAAAAAAAAAAATCTCTTTTAAAAGAGAAGAGATTTGAGAAGAAAGAACAACCTGAGAGAGCAAGGTCAAGGGCTACAAAAACCAGCTTGTGTCTCTGTCATTATGCCATGATGCATAGGCAAAATATGTGTGTTTATTGAGCACCCACAATATATCCATTATTTACAAGGTACTATTAAGAAGATATAATGACCTTTAAGATAAGTTTATTACTTTCTTGAATGTTATATAATAAATAATTCAAATCAGTGTATCATATACCCTCTTAGCAAAGTTTATGCGAACTCTTTGAAGAATGATAGCCTTTCTCTCCCCTAATGTCCCGGGAAATTTTATGTATTCTATCATAATGTATCTTCCTATTATATTTTTCTTCCCAGTGATTTGTGAGGTCCCCTTGATTATAGGCTGTATCTTTTATAGTCTTTGTGTATCACCAATGGCAGAGACATCATAGATTAATACATTGGATAAATGGATAAATTAATAATAGATAAATGAGTGGTATAGACATGGACTCTGAGTGCTTCAGTTGTTGAACAGACTGTATGTTGAAGGGGAAAGTGTTTCAACTTGGAATATATTATTAGTTGAGAACAGTAAGGGCAGGAGTAAGAAATTTATCTGAGGACATCAAAGGGGATAAGAAAGAAAGCAGAAGCAGAGTAAGCTTATATAATAGCATCACACTGAGGGAAGATGAAAGAAGAAAGAACTGACGCAGAGGACTTGGTCCTGAGCCAGTCCACATTAGGGGCTCAGGCAGGGCTGTTGGCTCTTTTCTCATTATGTACACTTCTGAGACATAATTAAAGGAGTGGTTGGTCCCCAGCAGTCAGTTCCATTGTTAAAGTAGGTGTTTGTGCCACTTACATAGCTTGACCCAGTATCATTGCTTTATTTACTGTGATGGTTTTGGTGAAAAAGTAAAAAGGCTCTGATGAATCAAAAAAGGCCTGTAATGCATAGCACTTATTAGCTTGGGTACTAAAAACACTACCATCACTATATGAACAGGATATTCTATCATACTTTTTTAGTAGACAAATTGAAAAATTTCCCCCTTAGTTTCACAAATGGAATGGAAAGTAAGAATTACTTGAGAAATAGAATTTGTGTGAGGATATACATTATCTAGTGGCCTAGAAGCTTCATATAACATCTTAGCTGCCTCCAAAATTGCTTTTAAATATAGACGCAACCATCTTTCTCCGCATTCGTTCTTTGAATGAGAGTTCAGGTTGTTCAATAGTGAAATTGACATATCTTCCAAACTCGGTTCATGACCACTGGTAATATGCCAGACAATTCTTATCTTTCAAATGAAGACTTTAGAAAGAGATCTAAAATTCTCACACTGTGTTCTGAAATTATTTCAGTCAAGATTCAGTCATTATTTTGAAGTTTTAAATGTATTTCCTTCCTCAAGAGGCAGCTAATGCAATGTAAACATGTCAAATATAGCAATGGCAGTGTCTTTATTTTGGTTCTTCTCTTAGGGCCATAGGCCTAAATGGTAAGCTTTGATGGGTGTCTTACTGCTCACAGAATTACAGCTTTTCAGACTGAAAGGGCTATAGAGATTACTGGACCCTTTGCCTTCAATAGACAGATGGAGAAACTAAGACCCTGAGAGAGAAATTGCTGTGTGAAAAGTTAAATAATGATTTGATTACATAACTCAAAGCTAGTGACACATCTCCTGACATTCACCACCGGTCTTTCCTCTATATCATGCTTTGAGTCAATCCTCTGCCTAGAAGGAAAGATAATAGGGAAAGGAAGCGAAATTCAAGGAGAATTCAAGGAGAACCTGAGAGAGGAAGCTCAAGGGCAGCAAAGCAGCTTGTACCAATGCTGTGATGCCTGAACTAGCTTTACATGGGAGCTTAGTTATGCCACATGAAGAGGTGCTGGCAAACCAAAACATAGTCCTCAGTTTCAGCAGCATCAGAACAATGTGCAAATTTCACACCTTATGATAGCACTTTAAATTTGGTTGTAAAAGAAATCCTTATATACATATTTTGCATATAAAAATATGTAATGCATATTTTTGTGGAAGAATAAATAAATGTTAGTTGCTGCTGCTTAGTCACTAAATTGTGTCTGTTTTGTGACCAATCTGGACTGTAGCCCTCCAAGCTCATCTGTCAGTGTGATTTCCCAGATAAGAATTATGGAATGGATTGCCCTTTCCTTCACCAGGGGTTCTTCTCAACTCAGGGATTGAACCTGTGTCTCCTGCATTGGCAGGTAGATTCTTTATCATTGAGCCACCAGGAAAGCACAAAGAAATATTATCATCAAGCAAAAAGGAAGATAAAAGTACAAAACTTCTTTTTTGTCACAAATGGAACTTTTCTGATAAGGACAACTTAGATTAAATAGAAGATTCCAGTGAACAAAGCCCCCATTGGCAGGCAGTACAGCACACTGCTGCCACAAATCCAAATACCCCTCCAAGGATTACCAATGTTGTGGTTTCTGGTATCTGTGCCAACACAGATATGACTATAAAAATTATTGTTAGCAAAACTCAAAATACAGCCAAGTTTGAACAAGTTTAGGTAAATATCATGCTCCATTTTTTTTTCTTTAACATGTATTCAACTTATAGCAATTGGTACATTGGTTAAGTTGGAAATTTTATTCTCATCTAATGGGATACAATGATGCAAATCCTGTAAAACTGATAAAGATGAATAACTAGTTTTAAGGATATGGAGTAATATGATGTATTTCTTTTTGTTTTAATTGAAAACTAGTCAATTAGTTGTTTCTTCTATATTGGTTTTCATGACATATTGAGCTCCATCACACAAACTGTTGAGCAGTTGGTTCTTCCAGTTGGCATCCCCATTGCTTAATACTTCCACCCAAGTCATTTTTTTACTGAAGAGAGAAAATACTTTGGCAGTGAAGTATTGCCATGTGGCATCACAGTGTTAGTGTGCATGAGGCATCCACAAGATACACGTAATATGCAAGACCCTGTTGGGAGGATATAAAGACCTTTTTGATTTTCATTTTCTTCCCACTGTTTTACCTCTGACATCTCAAATATGGCCTTGAGTTCAATAGTTTGTGTTCATATGCTGAAGATCACAATTCCTATAATTTAGCATTATCAGATTTTCAGATTTTATAATATATAAATAGGGACTTCCCTCATAGCTCAGTCGGTAAAGAATCTTCCTACAATGCAGGAGACCCGGGTTCAGTTCCTGAGTCAAGAAGATCCTCTGGAGAAGGAAATGGCAATGCAATCCAGTATTCTCACCTGGAGAATCCCATGGACAGAAGAGGCTGGCAGACTACAGTCCATGGGATCGATCGCAAGAGTTGCACACGTCTTACCAACTAAACCACCACCACCACCAATATATAAATACATTTTAAGTTAAATGAACACTAAATTTGATTAAATTTGTCAATTTAAAACACTTTGGAACAACTATGAAAAATATCTAGAATATTGGCTGCAGCTAATAAACATAACATAGAACTATTCAGAATAGTAGAAGCTGTAGTAGCACTTGATACTTTAATTTTGATAACAGTAAAAGGGTACATTCCATGCATTTCAATTATTTCTTTTATTTATTCCTTTTTCAAAATTGTGATTTTGCTCATGATATATTCTGTTTTGCTCATCAAATAATAAAAAATGAAATTACGTTTTAAAAGTCTAGCTATGTCTAATTTATGTCAGACATTTAAATTGATTTAACTTTTAACAGTAATTAATTTGAAATGTTTTCCTTTGTTTTCAAGGTAAAAAAAAATCCTACCAGGGTATATAGGGAGATGATAAGGCCTGTGAGCTTCATTTCTCTTTGCTATCTAATTTGATACTCTCTTTATTCCATGCTGCATTAGACATATGGTAAAGAGGTGTTGTGACATATCACTCTTTTTTTCTACTTGCCTTAGGATGTTATCTGTTGTGGAAGGGCTTCTCTTCAATATTTGTTAAATTCATACTGAAATTGTCAATGTCCCTGAGTTAATATATGTATGGCAACCTTTAGTTTAATATTATAATATTTCATGTCTCAAAAAATAGAATATTTCTGGTGGCAATCACTGTAATGTAATAAAAAAAGGAAAGGAAGTTAGGTTTAAATATGCAAAAGATATGTTCATTACTCACATTCTCTGAGAATATTCTTTAATCTTTGGCACTTCTATTAAGTTTCCAGTTGCATTGGTATAAAGGAATAGTTGTTTTACTTCTCATTCTGAATATATCTGATGAATGCAATTTTTTTTTCCTTCACGTAGCTGTGCAGAAATATTGTGTATGTGCACAATGTAGCTTGTGCCTGAACACTCTTCAACCTACATTTCTGTAGAAGGTTTTTTTTTTTTTTTTTTAAAGAAGTTATATCTGAAGTAAGTTTCATTCATTTGTGACAGCTGTTTAGAAAGACATGCATTTTCTGTGCACATTAAACCTTGGTTACATATTTATTAGTTGTATCATTTCTTTCTGGCTAATGTTCAAAGCATTGAGTTAAATTCATCTTAGAATTTGCTGTTTTATCTTAACTTTTAAAACCAATTAGTATTATCTTAAGTTCTTAGATTAATAACCTACAGATTTAAAGTTTAGAATTTGAAAGAAATATTGACTCCTCAGTTTGTTTTCTGCCATAAATAGCATCACCCAAAGTCTGCCATAAGCTCCCACTTCACTTGTTTCTGGTCCATTTGCCTCTCTGGGTCTGTTAGGTAACTAAATTTTTTAACTCACCTCATACTTTAGGTATTCACATTAATTCCCATTAACTCTTTTTGATATACACATTTCTGTTTAGTCACTTATTTCTTCTATCATGCAAGTAAACAACAAATTTTCATTTTTCCTACCTCTTTTTTCCTCTTTTGTCCCTGTATCATCTCTACCTTATGGTATTATTACTTGTGCTAGGTAAACTTCTAGAGATGCAATCTAGACATTCTTTTCTAATTTTTATTGCAGTGATTTATGTCCACTATTTTATTCTCCACATTTTAATAATATGTTTTGATATTTATTTAAATATACTTACTTGGCATTTTGTAGAATAGGATCAATTATTATTTTATCATTTGTAATCATCATAATAATAGTTTTAATTGTCCTTAGGAGATATAATGTGAAAGAAATAGAGCACACTAATAGCATCTGTTTTTTTCTATTTCTAACTATGCAAATCATTTAGTAGTAGTGAACTTTAGTTGTAGTAAAATCCAGGTTAACAGGCTAGATTATATCTATTTATAGTTTTTGAAATGGAGCATAGTATTAGCTATCTCACAAAAGTCATGCCAAGGTGACTATGTAAAAGAGCTTAAAATGCTTAAGAGTGAAGATATTAATGTTATTTAAATTCTAAGTGTTACAAAAATATGCTTTAACCTACTGTCTACTGTTAGAGTGGCACATATGAATTTAAAGGTTTTATGTGCATTTTATATGCCATGTATAGACAGAGACTCAAAGCTATAGACATTTGTGTCTAACTGCTTTAAAAAAATAACTCAGAGTATATTGTTCATGTAAGAAATGTGTTTGTACTTTAGGACTATTTGAGATTTACATTTTAAGAGACCTTTATGGTCATATTTGTAGTTTTTTGGCCAAACTTGCTTTTCCCATCAAATTGAGTTTTTATTGGAGAATACTTGGCCCTTACAACTGATCATAGTGATCATAAAATATAAACCTATAGCAGTGTTCATCAAACCCGCCTCTTATAGATTAAAAAAAAAAAAAAAAAAAAAAAAACTGAGCCCAGAAATGTGAAATGACTTGAGCACTTCATATCACTGCTAGAATCATTTAACTTACAGTTCAGAAGGAACTCTTGCATTTTCATCAAAACTCTCCTTGGAAATCAAGAATTAATGCTAGAAATGGAAATGTTTGTATTGAGGCAGAGGGGTGAGCTAAAGCTAGGAGCCCAAGTAATATAACTTTAAGAGTATATTAGAGTTACTTGTCTGCTCTGGAAAAATGACCACGTGGAGATTTCCTTTAGGGTGGCAGTTTATACACCAGTTCCATTCCAAGGTTTACCTTTACTAGTTAGTCATAAGTTCTGAATAGTCATAGGTATGAATATTGGGTCATGTGAGATTCATCATTGTTATTCCAAAGCAATTTCACTTTATACTATGATTATATTTTACAAATCACAGAATAATTTACCCATCTTTATTTGTCAAATACATACATGTATATGTTTGTCTTCTTTAATAATCCATTTTTTAAACCAAGAAGCAAAACCATCTTAAAACTATTGGTATTACTGTGCCTTGGGGGAGGGGTATCCTGTAGCTATAAGACCATAGGTATTTCAGAAAGCTGTTTTTACCATTTGTTTTCTATTTTTCTTTTTTCCTATCCCATGACTCTCTACATCAGTCTTACATCTTAAGAGGTGCTCCTAGCAAATTGAAGTAATAACTGACTGAAAATTTAACTTCCTTTTCAACTCTCTTTTTAAGACATTTTTTTTAGGTAATGGGCTGGATAATGTTCATTTCTCTTTTCTCCACAGCTCTTTACTCAGAGATTTACATATAATAGACACTTAATAATATTTGTCAAATGAGAAGAGATGAGAAAAAGACAAATGTAACAAGTCTTTATATAATGGAAAAACAGAAAATTCAGACACTGGAAAATCTAGAGTTGACTATCTTGCCTTTTTCAGGAATTCATTAGATATGAATATGATTTTTGATGTAAACTTTCAAAGTCTCCCTATTCAGTCTCCCAGTGTATAAAGAAATCCTCTTCTAAATACAGCTCACAGTTTGCATTCTCCCTTTTTTCATTAACAGGCAGCTTTACAGAAATCACAAGTCTAATTTCCCATGGTCCAGTTGTTAAAAATATAGTTAAGGAAAATTTTCATTCTTATAAACTTACAACCTTCTGGCTATAATTGCACATTTTGATTGAAATAAGTTTAAAACTAGCACCTTTCCTACATAATAAACCTTCAACTATTCAAAGTCATTTGGAATGTTTTTCAGATCCTGTATAATTATGCCTACAGTATCTTGTTATATTATAATATGTTACTATTTATACTCTTTTCATTTTTCCTTTATTTAGATATATTAAATAAGTATTTATGATTTTCAGTTGTAAAAGAAATGCCATTATCAATACAAAAATGTCCTTTCTTAACTATATTCTTTCATAGACTTTGCACAGGAAATTTCAAGTTTCCTAAATTGTTACAAATTTTATTCATTCCAATGATTCCATACAGTCAAATGCACAGGACTGGGGAAAAACATAACTTACTTTCAAATAATATTATTTTGTAGCTTAAATTATTCTTATATTGTCATAAACTACAAAGTGCTCCATTTCTTTGCATGGTGATTATGAGGTCATTCTTGCTTTAGAGTGGAGCCCCCTAGAGGGTAATGCAATGTGTCTCTTATCAACACAAAGGATATTTTAGGCTCTCAAAAGTGTTAGATCAGCCAATCATCAAGGATATTTTCTGTGACCCAGTTTACCTAAGTAATTTATATGGAAGTTAAAAGTTTAGTGTCTAAAATTACTGCTGATATTAAATCTGTTTTTTAATTTGCTTTAGGTCCCATGGAACTCATTTTAAGTTCATAGCTTCCACTGACTTAAAGGCCTAGGTGCCATGATGATCTCTATACAAATATAACAAGGAACATACTAGAGTTCTTGAGATATGGAGAGAAATGTGCAGTAACCACAGAGAAATCAACAAAGTTGGGGTAGTACTTGAACTTTTGTTTCTAAAGGTGAAGCATTTAGTAATAAGTGTTAATAAATATTGCTATATTTTTCTGAATTTAAAATCTATGCAGTTTGGCCAATGGTCTCTGAACACCCTTTTCTTCCTTTCCTATTCACTTAAAATCCCGAAAGAAAAGCTTAAATTTTGACATGCAGAGAAAGAGAATAAGATTCACTTATACACTTTTTGAATGGTAACATTTTGAACAGATGAACTCCACTGGCCTCCTTCAACCTAACCCCTAACATTTCATTACCTGAGGCAAAAGTACAAATGGAGGACTACATGATAAAACTCTAAATATTTTAAATTATATATCAAGCTAACAAACTTTTAAATTATATGTGATTGGTTTCCTGACTTGACAAATACAGTTTTGCAATGACTGCTGCTATTGCTACTGCTAAGTCACTTCAGTCGTGTCCGACTCTGTGTGACCCCATAGACGGCAGCCCACCAGGCTCCCCCGTCCCTGGGATTCTCCAGGCAAGAACACTGGAGTGGGTTGCCATTTCCTTCTCCAATGCATGAAAGTGAAAAGTGAAAGTGAAGTTACCTAGTTGTGTCCGACTCTTTGCGACCCCATGAACTGCAGCCTACCAGGCTCCTCTGTTCATGGGATTTTCCAGACAAGAGTACTGGAGTGGGGTGCCATTGCCTTCTCCGTTGTAATGACTAGGAAGAACAGTTTCAAATTTAGAATTTTCTGTCACCTTATAATTTTGTGCAAGAATCTAATCCCCTCTATTGGCCTATGGCGTGTCCGTTTTCTCTTTTTATCCTGTTTCCACTTAGCACTAGAAAGGACCTTACAGGTAGTCACTTGGGAATCTTAGCCTGCATGGCCAACCTCCAGCTGTACTTCTAACCTCTGACCAAATGCCTCCTCTGGTCTCCCTTCGGCCGAGGGGTGTGCACATGGATAATGAAATTCCCCTTAGGATCAGAATAGACCTAGGGAATATCCCTGAAAGTATTGTCAGGACCACCTAGATAGAGAATTTGGGAGTTCCTGGTGCCTAGAGGTAAAAGGTCTGTGTAAAAGAATATGGGCTTTGAGTATGCAAGATCCTGGGGCCTGGGGAGGGTTGTGACTGGAAGATGACTAGTGTCTATGGGTCTGGGATTGGGGACTCTCTTACTTGAGTCTGAATGATCTGTTTAAAAAAAAAAATGTCCCCCAGAAGTTGTTCCTGGCAAATATACAAATGTGTATGTGGAAGATAGAGTTGGCATTATGATTTCTGCAAAGAAAGTTATTCCTAACTTAAAAAAAAGTGTCTGAGACAGAAATCAATGCACAAGCCTATGGACAGGAAGTGAGGTATTTGCTCTTTATCTTTTTTATCATTTACCTTGATCAAAGTTTACTGTTCATGAATAGTGGTATTAATAAGACTGTAAAATAATTTATATATTATTGGTGGAAGAATTGAGAACAAAACACATAGTTGTGTTCTTGTTGAATGTTGTTTTTCCAGTTAGGGTCATAGAACTAGGCTTATCAGATAGTCTAATAAACAGGTAGCTGTGATTAGTTATTTAGGTAAACATTAATATGGTCAACCCTGTGTATAGGAGAGTTAAAGAGAGCTTTATTCAGCTCTCTTATTGGCCAGTGAAAATTCCTTTGACTTCTTGTCACCAGATTCCAGCAGGTGTCAAAGTGTTTGAGGTTTCTACATTTAATATTTAAGTTTTCATTTGTAGAAATTCATCTCATATACTGATGTATGTCAATGAAGTTGTTCATGTTTTGTATAATATAACCATCTCTCTCAGATTTCATGTTGACTTCGCTCTACATTGTACTCACTTATATTTGAAAATATCTCTTCTTCAAAATTTTAATAGTCATCTGAAAACTGGCTAGATTAAATTTAAGATGGCTTTGTGTGTGCTTAGGAAGTAGAACATGAATTTAGATTTTGAAATTTTCATTTTTGGCAAGCATAGAGCAGGATGTGGCCTAGTTTCAAATGTTTATTTGAAACAAAAATTTAACTGGAATTGAATACTGTGCTTTCTGGAAAGGATTCATAAAATTTTTGAGTGTGGTTAATTTTGCATGTAAAATATGTATTTCTACACTTTATCCAGAAGTTAATTTTTAATCATTTTGATGGTTTACTATTGAGTGTTCTTTTTTTTTTAAGAAAGCAAGAAAGATTTTCTGCAAGGTGTGTGTGGTTTGTGTTTTCTATTATGGATGAAAATATTCATATATTCAGAAAACTAATAGTTGGCATGTTGATTTATTAAATATTAAGAAAATATGCTCTAAATCTCCCATTTTACATACTGTCAGTAAACTTGACATAAATAGAAATCTCTAGTAAAAATACAAGTAACAAATATATGAAGAGAAAAAACTTTTGAGCTACTCTTTGGAATGTAGTCTTTAATTGTTCAGTCGCCAAGCTGTCTCTAATTCTTTGTGACCCCGTGAACTGCAACATGCCAGGCTTCCCTATTCTTCACTGGTGCTGCTGCTGCTGCTGCTGCTAAGTCACTTCAGTCATGTCCGACTCCTTGCGACCCCACAGACGGCATTCCACAAGGCTCCCCCGTCCCTGGGATTCTCGAGGCAAGAACACTGGAGTGGGTTGCCATTTCCTTCTCCATATCATCATCAACTCAATGGATACGAATCTGGGCTTCACTATCTCCTGGAATTGGCTCAGATTTGTATCCAGTGAGTTGATGATGATATCTGACCATCTCATCCTCTGCCACCCTCTTTTCCTTTTGCCTTCAGTCTTTCCCAGCATCAGGTTCTTTTCCTATGAGTTGGCTCTTTGCATTAGGTGGCCAAAGTATTGGAGCTACAGCTTCAGCATCAGTCCTTTCAATGAATATTCAGAGTTGATTTCCTTTCGGATTGACTATAGTCTTTAGTGGAGAAACATTAATGTTTATCTTAATTT
Source organism: Bubalus kerabau (assembly GCF_029407905.1). Classification (NCBI taxonomy): domain Eukaryota; kingdom Metazoa; phylum Chordata; class Mammalia; order Artiodactyla; family Bovidae; genus Bubalus; species Bubalus kerabau. The sequence goes on from NC_073631.1 coordinate 44,831,120, forward strand.
TAAATTATGCATTGACTCAGAGATAGCAATGAAAAATAATAGCAAAATTTTTGAGTGCTTACTATATGCATGTCTGTGTGTGTATTAGGCACTTTTCTAAGCACTTTATGTGCATTACCACATTTAATCTTCACAACAACCTCAATGAAATCAATGCCATTTTAATTCCTCCATTAGAAATAAGGCAACTGAGACCATTTTAATCCCTCTGTAACAAATGAGAAAACTGAGGCATGATCACACACTAGTATGTGGTGAAACTGAAATTTGAACCAGTCATTGATTTTTTTCACATTGTCCTTGGAAACTTAGGGAATTTATAAAGCCTGGTAACCTAACACTGAAACCATTTTAAATATGCAGAAATAGTGAAAAGAATAGTAGCAGTTCATTTTTAAATGTAATTTTGGATTTATAAAGAAGCACCAGACTTAGAAGAAGGAGACTAGCTTCTGACCCTAGTTTTGCCATTGACTGGCTGTAACCATCTCACACATTGTGAGCCTCAGTTTCCTCATTTATAAAATATGAAGCATAAAGTCATTTCACTGAGTTTGTATGAGGACTAAATTACTTATTATGTAATCTATTTTTTGTCTTTCAGATCTAATCTGTTGAATCTATTTGTCACTTCCACTGTATAATCATAAGGGATTTGATTTAGGTCATACCTGAATGGTCTAGTGCTTTTCCCTACTTTCTTCAATTTAAGTCTGAATTTGGCAATAAGGAGTTCATGGTCTGTGCTGCAGTCAGCTCCCAGTCTTGTTTTTGCTGACTATATAGAACTTCTCTATCTCTGGCTGCAAAGAGTATAATCAATCTGATTTCAGTATTGACCATCTGGTGATGTCCATGTGTAGAGTCTTCTCTTGTGTTGTTGGAAGAGGGTGTTTGCTATGACCAGTGCATTCTCTTGGCAAAACTCTATTAGCCTTTGCCCTGCTTCATTCTGTACTCCAAAGCCAAATATGCCTGTTGCTCCAAGTATTTCTTGACTCCCTACTTTTGCATTCCAGTTCCCTATAATGAAAAGGACATCTTTTATGGCATTAGTTCTAGAAGGTCTTGAAGGTTTTTATAGAACTGTTAAGCTGTAGCTTCTTCAGCATTACTGGTTAGGGGATAGACTTCGATTACTGTGATATTGAATGGTTTGCTTTGGAAATGAACAGAGATCATTCTGTCGTTTTTGAGGTTGCATCCCAGTACTGCATTTCAAACTCTTTTGTTGACTATGATGGTTACTCCACTTCTTCTAAGGGATTCTTGCTCACAGTAGTATATATAATGGCCATCTGAATTAAATTCAAATCCTAAAAGATGATGCTGTGAAAGTGAGGAACTCATATGCCACCAGATTTGGAAAACTCAGCAGTAGCCACAGGACAGAAAATGGACAGTTTTCATTCCAATCCCAAAGAAAGGCAATGCCAAAGAATGCTCAAACTACTATACAGTTGCACTCAGCTCACATGCTAGCAAAGGAATGCTCAAAATTCTCCAAGCCAAGCTTCAACAGTATGTGAACCATGAACTTCCAGATGTTTAAGCTGGATTTAGAAAAGGCAGAGGAACCAGAGATCAAATTGCCAACATTCGTTGGATCATCAAAAAAGCAAGAGAGTTCCAGAAAAACGTCTACTTCTGCTTTATTGACTGTGCCAAAGCCTTTGACTGTGTGAACTACAAAAAACTGTGGAAAATTCTGAAAGACCACCTGACCTGCCTCCTGATAAATCTGTATGCTGGTCAGAAATCAACAGTTAGAACTGGACATGGAACTACAGGCTGGTCCAAGTAGGCAAAGGAGTACGTCAAGGCTGTGTATTGTCACCCTGCTTATTTAACTTATATGCAGAGTACATCATGAGAAATGCTGAGCTGGATAAAGCACAAGCTGGAATCAAGACTGCCAGGAGAAATATCAATAACCTCAGATATGCAGATTACACCACCCTTATGGCAGAAAGTGAAGAAGAACTAAAGAGCCCCTTGATGAAAGGGAAAGAGGAGAGTGAAAAAGTTGGCTTAAAGCTCAATATTCAGAAAACTAAGATCATGGCATCTGGTCCCATCACTTCATGGCAAATAGATGGGGAAACAGTGGAAACAATGACAGACTTTACTTTTTTGGGCTCCAAAATCACTACAGATGGTGACTGCAGCCACTAAATTAAAAGACACTTGTTCCTTGGAAGAAAAGCTATGACCAACCTAGATAGCATATTAAAAAGCAGAGACATGACTTTGCCAACCATGGTCCATCTAGTCAAAGCTATGGTTTTTCCAGTAGCCATGTATGGATGTGAGAGTTGTACTATAAAGAAAGCTGAGCACTGAAGAATTGATGCTTTTGAACTGTGGTGTTGGAGAAGACACTTGAAAGTCCCTTGGACTGCAAGGAGATCCAACCAGTTCATCCTAAAGGAAATCAGTCCCGAATGTTCATTGGAAGGACTGATATTGAAGCTGAAACTCCAATATTTTGGCCACCTAATGCGAAGAGCTGACTCATTGGAAAAGACCCTGATGCTGGGAAAGATTGAGGGCAGGAGGAGAAGGGTATGACAGAGGATTAGGTGGTTAGATGGCATCACCGACTCAATGGACGTGCATTTGGATGAAATCCGGGAGTTGGTGATGGACAGGGAGGCTTGGCGTGCTGCTGTCCATGGGGTCACAAAGAGTCGGACATGACTGAGCAACTAAACTGAAACTTAAGAGGGTGTGGCACAAAGGAAAACCGCTTTTATGAGAGAGGTGCAAGTACATGAGTCCAGAGAAAAAATATACTTAAAAGCACTAGGAATTATAATGTGTATTATGACAAGGAAATACATAATTGTTCCAGATCAGCTAAGGAATACTACTTCAACCATTTCAGTTTGTGTTAGGGAATTCTGTAGTGAAGCCACAGAGCAAGGATTTTATTGTGCTGCTGTTTCATACATTTATTCCTTTGAGTATATGTTAACTGTGAGCTATAAATTACTTGTTTTTGCAGATAGCTTTTGTAACTCTAAAGATGAAATGCAAACTCAGCACTATGACATTTTGTTAAGGAATGATTTCACCTCAAAGTGTAATGGATTTCCTCTGCCAAAGTATTTATTTTTATATTCATGCATATATTTTAAGATGTGTATTTTTTATTTTTAGATCTATACACACAATAGAGTGTTGAAACATGATTTCACCAATTCAGTAATAATACACACTTTGGTAAAATTATTGTTCTGCAGTTTTGCAATATATATAATTTTATGAGAATCTTTCTTCTTGTTCCCCTAGGCATGTCTGTTTATTGAAGAGAAGGATAGCAGACAAAAGGAGAGAGGAGAAAAAAACAGCCTTATATTGAGATAGTACAGTGTGGTTCACAAAAACAAATTCATAATCTTTACTCTGACTCTGACAGGCTTTACTAAACTCACATGTATTTTCCTGTTTTTCTTATTGGATCCAGTAGAATTGGACTACAGTATCCTTCTGATGGTTTTGAATATATAATTAAATAGATTAAGACTAAATGGGCATTATACTATCTTTTTAAGAACTGTAATTGATAGATATATAGCCAACTTTGGTCCTATAGGTAATAGATAATTGGAAAAGTTTGATTTATTAATTTTTATGTAGGTCATTTTCAGGTAAGTGCTTAATACTTGCTGCAACCTTTACTTTAAGACTGTATTTGCTGTATTCTTGTTAAATAATGTAATTTGCTAAAGAATACAGAAAAACACATAGCCTCAGTAGTAGAATATTAAGGTCCTTCAAAGAGTTGAGTTCTTAAAATAGAGCATAATCTACCAGTTAACCAAGAGACACATGGAGATACTCTTGCAAATAAGATTTCTCCTAGAAGCATTCCAGTCGCCATAATAGCTTTTCCACGTGGGTCTAGAATGTGTGTTTCCAATAGTATCAGTTCAGTTCAGTCACTCAGTCCTGTCCGACTCTTTGTGACCCCATGAATCGCAGCACGCCAAGCCTCCCTGTCCATCACCAACTCCCAGAGTTCACTCAGACTCACGTCCATCAAGTCAGTGAGGCCATCCAGCCATCTGTCATCCCCTTCTCCTCCTGCCCCCAATCCCTCCCAGCATCAGTCTTTTCCAATGAGTCAACTCTTCGCATGAGGTGGCCAAAGTACTGGAGTTTCAGCTTTAGCATCAGTCCTTCCAAAGAAATCCCAGGGCTGATCTCCTTCAGAATGGACTGGTTGGATCTCCTTGCAGTCCAAGGAACTCGCAAGAGTCTTCTCGAACACCACAGTTCAGAAGCATCAATTCTTCGGCGCTCAGCTTTCTTCACAGTTCAACTCTCACATCCATACATGACCACTGGAAAAACCATAGCCTTAACTAGACGGACCTTTGTTGGCAAAGTAATGTCTCTGCTTTTGAATATGCTATCTAGGTTGGCCATAACTTTCCTTCCAAGGAGTAAGAGTCTTTTAATTTCATGACTGCAGTCACCATCTGCAGTGATTTTGGAGCCCCCAAAAATAAAGTCTGACACTTTTCCACTGTTTTCCCATCCATTTCCCATGAAGTGATGAGACCAGATGCCATGATCTTCGTTTTCTGAATGTTGAGCTTTAAGCCAACTTTTTCACTGTCCTCTTTCACTTTCATCAAGAGGCTTTTTAGTTCCTCTTCACTTTCTGCCATAAGGGTCGTGTCATCTGCACCACCCTTATGGAAGGTTATTGATATTTCTCCCAGCAATCTTGATTCCAGCTTGTGCTTCTTCCAGCCCAGCATTTCTCATGATGTACTCTGCATATAAGTTAAATAAGCAGGGTGACAATATACAGCCTTGATGTACTCCTTTTCCTATTTGGAACCAGTCAGTTGTTCCATGTCCAGTTCTAACTGTTGCTTCCTGACCTATATATAGGTTTCTCAAGAGGCAGGTCAGGTGGTCTGGTATTCCCATCTCTTTCAGAATTTTCCATGGTTTTTTGTGATCCACACAGTCAAAGGCTTTGGCATAGTCAACAAAGCAGAAATAAATGTTTTTCTGGAACTCTCTTGGTTTTTCGATGATCCAGCAGATGTTGGCAATTTGATTTCTGGTTCCTCTGCCTTTTCTAAAACCAGCTTGAATATCTGGAAGTTCATGGTTCATGTATTGCTGAAGCTTGGCCTGGATAATTTTGAGCATTACTGTTCCTCATCTTTAGCCAGTCATAAGCCTATTCTCTGCAGCCTTGATAGTCATACTGTTGAACCCACCATCTGCTAGGAAATAAACTCCCAGTCCTGCAGGTATTGAAATAATACAATCAGATAAATGGAAGCAGACTCCTGATTCAGTGATTTTAAATGAGATTGTATATGAAAAATAGGAAGTATTTTCCTGAGTTCTGTTAAAAGATAAGGAATTTTTTGAACCTGGAATATCTGGGATAATTTAGGGTTTTTATATAAAGAGATTTTTACTGAGTTCTAAGGTAATAACAAAGGATATTTGTCAAGAGTTTTATCTTTGCATCTGTTGTTGTTGTTCAGTCTCTGAGTCATGTCTGACTCTGTGACCCCATCAACTGCAACACACCAGGCTTCACTGTCCTTTACTATCCCCTGGAGCTTGTTCAAACTCATGTCCATTGAGTCAGTGATGCCATCCAACCATCTTATTTTCTGTTGCTTCCTTCTCCTCCTGCCCTCAATTTTTCCCAGCATCAGGGTCTTTTCCAAGGAGTTGGCTCTTCTCATCAGGTGGCCAAAGTATTGGAGCTTCAGCTTTAACATCAGTCCTTCTAATGAGTATTCAGGATTGATTTACTTTAGGATTGACTAGTTTTATCTCCTTGTAGTCCAAGGAATTCTCAAGAGTCCTCTCCAGCTCCACAATTCAAAAGCATCAATTCTATGGCACTCAGCCGTCTTTACAGTTCAGCTCACACATGTGTACATGACTATTGGAAAAATCATAGCTTTGACTATACGGACCTTTGTTGGCAAAGTGATGTCTCTGCTTTTTAGTATACTGTCTAGGTTTGTCATAGCTTTTCTTCCAAGGAGCAAGCATCTTTTAATTTTGTAGCTGCAATCACTGCCCACTTGCCACTTGCAATTTTCTTGATAATATTAAGTCCTTTGAATCAGAAAATTTTGTCAGGAAAAAAAATTTGATAGCCTCAGTCCTTTAGATTAACAGTTTAAATGAGTTAATAGATACCCTATATTTATATTTCACAACCATTTGAAAACAGATGGTAAACATGAATTTTCCATCAGTGAGATTTCTTGATGGTAGAAAGGATTTTACTGGTATGGAAATAATTGGTTTCGGTTTAGGGAACACTACTTCCTGACCTGATGAATTAATCACCGATGAAAGATAGTACTACAGGATTTTTATCTGAAGCTTATGTTGTTCGATTATACTTGGCTCCTTTTTATCAGGGAACTCACTGGCTAGAGTGATATTGACAGATTTGAGGTTTTGTCTTAGGACAAGCCACTCACAAGCACCAGGAGCCCACTGAATATGAGATTACAGACTTCTTTGCAGCCAGTAAAATGCAAGAGGAAATTTGGGCCTTGAGACAGAAAATGAAGGAACTAAAGATAGGAAATGAGACACAGACCAAATAAGAATTGTTGGTGCTCTATACTAAACTTCTAAGAAATAAGACACCGGTGTAAAAACTAAATTCTCACTTGTGTGGTCTGCTTGGAGTCATTTCTATTTAACAAAATAGTAGATTGAAATCTGTAGCTCTGTTTCCAATTATAGATTATTTTTAAATTAAATGTGTTGGCTTAAAGTTCCTGTGTTAGAATTCTAATTAGATATTGTTGAGGGAAGATATTTGAATTTAGATGGAGCTTGTAGACTTTATTTCACTGCCATGACTTATTAGTTGTACTGGTCACCACAGTGCATTTGATCACTATCAAAATGGAGATAAATTTAGAAAATCATGTGACTGTAGCCTCACACAGAACAGTTTAGTGACTATTTCTCACAACAAAATGCATGTATTAAAAGGAAAACAAAGCAAAGTTAAAAGTCACATGGACAAAAATGCATGACAATAATTTTCTGTTGTGATGGGGAAGGATATTCTGAGCATAAAAATAGAGGAAGATATTAGGGGGGGAATATCAAATATTTGATTATCTAAAATTTTGAAGCTACTTTATATAAAAATGTAAAATATTTTATGTAAAGTAGCATAAATGACATCCTGAAATAAATCTTTGTAATATATATGATAGCTTGAAAGCTAAATAAGACCTTAATACATGGTGAATACTTTTAAATTGCAAAAAGATAGAAACCCCACTAAGGTCAAGAGTGGAAGAGGATGAGTGAAAGCCATGAAGACACAACTCAAAGGGACTGAAAAATGATTTTTCAAATTAGCAAACAAAGAATTGTTAATAAAATCAAGTGTGTGAGATCGTTATTACTCGTCAAATTACCAAAGATCAAGATGTGTTAAGTGCTAAATTCTGACTGGAGTATGGAAGAACAAGGCACACAGACATAAACTCCAGGGAGGGAGTATAAAGCAATTTTTGGAAATCACTGTAAAGATATTCACATTTTTTAACCCAATAACCTCAAATCTAGGAGCTGACTTATGTAGTCAGAAATGTACATAAATAGTGATATAAAACTATTGCAGTAAAAGGCTAGTATCAATATAAATTTTAATAACAGGAGGGAGTTAAATAGTGGTGTATTAAAACAGGAAATTTTAAGCAACTATTACAAATAATAATTCTAAAGATCATTTAATGACATGAAAATATGGTCCTTTTTGTGAAAGCAGAATAAATTCTGTTATGTCAATTTTATTTTTAACGTATATAAGCATGTGTATAATCTATATATTTGTACTTACAGATACTAAAATAAAGTAAGCAAGAATTATAATTGATAACTCTTGAAAAGTGTATCACATGGATCAGTGTTATAATTTCCAAATTTAATAAAACTCATATATTAGTGTTATAATTCAAAAAGCATTATTAGAAGAATAAGCAATATTTTATTTACATCTTTACTAGGGCATAAACAAATCACTTTAATTCACATTCTAGTTTCTATCACTTTTGAAAGTTTTCACACATATAATTTTACTTCTTAGAATGCACTTAAAGATATTAACTTTCAAAGTGTCCTACTTAGTGGATGTGGAATGTTGACTGTATCTTCCAGGTCAACGCTGTCAGTTTTAAGAAGTATAATGTGTATGAATCGTATGAATAATGTCCATTAAAAAGTAAGCATTTTAGAAATAATTTTCATTGGGCCCTAAAATTACCACTTCTTTTGTTTCATAAATTTTTCACTAATGTCGAATTCTATGTGTTAGAGACTTTACTTTTTTTCCTATCCAGTAGTAATTGGTTAATATGTTCTTTCCAAACCCACGAGATATTAATTATCATAATTGTGATTAATTCTTAATTTCAAATTGGAATTGTGTATGGTCACAGGGAGCTTCATGCAATGGTGCAGAGTCTGTGTTCCTTAGTAACAATCTTTCTCAATAGCTGAATTATATTGAGTGTCGTCTAAAGAATGAACTCAAGGACATCAGAACAAATACTCCCTTAAATTTTGAATCCTAAGCACATTACTTGCTTCTTCCTAGCCATGTAGATTTTCTTGGTCAACAGGCAGTTCTCCCCTCGATGACTCAGAAACTGATTTCCTTCTCTTCTGTGGCTCTGCCACCACTAGAGTTTCTTTTTTTTCTGTATCCATCAGGTAGGTGGAAAAAGAGAGCATGAGATTGGGAGACAGTTTCTAAGATCACAGCCTGAAAGTGACACCCATTTTATTGACATGGCCAATTCACATGACTGAACCTATCTATAAGGGATATTGGCAAAATGTAATCTAGTTCTGTGCCCAGGAAAGAAAGGAAGTAGATTTTCGGTGAAAGCTAGCAATCTATTGTAATTCTAGTTGCTGTGCTAAATGATGGGATAGCACAGATGAATGATGTAAGCCTTTAGACTCTAGAGTACTCCCAGTCTCATACGATAGAGACATCTGCTGCTGCTGCTGCTGCTGCTAAGTCGCTTCAGTCATGTCTGACTCTGCGACCCCACAGACAGCAGCCCACCAGGCTCCCCTGTCCCTGGGATTCTCCAGGCAAGAACACTAGAGTGGGTTGCCATTTCCTCTTCCAATGCATGAAAGTGAAAAGCGAGAGCGAGACATCTAAGTATGTATAATTCCAATGGAAATGATCAATAGATACTTCTGTACAGGCTTTTCTGTAGATCAGTACCTATAGATTCATGGTTTAATCTATATTTAGACAGTCTTCTTTGTTCGTTCATTCAGCAGTCTCTTCACATTGAGTAATCTGCATAGCTGCTCTACAGTATATGAAGGAAGGAGTGAAAAAAAAAAGCCCTTGCATCCATGAAAGAAATATGATTTAACTGCACGTAACATAGAATCATGCACCTGATTTTATATTGATATTTGTATCTGTATGTCCTGCAGAAGCTGGAAATAATGTAATGTTTATGACATGTCAAAATGATCTTAATAAAAGTAACTAAATGTAAATAGAACCTTGATGGAATTTCAGAACTTTGTGTTTTTAAAGATGAGGATGGGAGATGGCATTCTAAACATGAGGAATCATGTGAATGAGTGTACATTGTACTGTGTTGGCACAGAGCTCAATGTGGGATGGAGATGTCAAATCGTAGGACATGTTCATCAGAATGTGTTCCTGTACCTCTGTGTCATGCTTGAATGATGAAACTTTACTGTTTTACCACTGCCTGTTTTCAGATAGCAGTCAAAAGCCTTTAAAAACCCATAATTTTACATAGTTCTATCAAAATTCTATACCTTGCCCTGATTATATTATTTCATACAGTTACTATTTTATGTTCATTATATAATTACATGACTTTCTGTTTAACAGCTATTTTCTTTTCCTTTTATCCAAGATAAGTTTTTTAAATACTGTATCTCACTTTTACATTTATTTCTGAAAAAAATGGCCTTCTCTATCTAACATTTATTATTTTCTTTCTTTAAACTTTGGGCAGATTTTTTATAATCTTCTCAGAGAAGTTGGACCAGTTGATTGCAATGGCATTTTTTTCAAGTAAATATTATCAAACCTAAGAAGATAATATATATTCCCCTGAGAGTACTATAACTATGACCGATGTTTTTCTCAAAATTTCACTTTACTATCTTTTCATAAAATGAAGTGCTAAAAATTGAAATCATAAGTTCAAAACAATTTATATTTTTAATACTGTATGTCCTTCAAAAGACTTGTGTTTATAGTCTGAAAGAAGTTTAATGTTTTAAACTTTAATGTTTTATTGAGGGACCTCAGAAATTTAGTTTGCTTCCATTCTAGAAAACTAAAACCAATAAGAAGTGAGAAAGAACTGTTTTGAGAGTGTATAGGTGACAACTTTCTAGCATTAAAAACAAATACTGCCATTTTAAGCTGTTCTATTTCAACAAGATCAGCATGATTACTGTTTGTAGAATAAAGAATTGGGGCATGGTATGGCCTCAGTAAGCAGGCTGTGCAGAGGCCTGGCTGTGTGTATGAGACATTCAAGTCTGCTGTTTGAAATGCATTGTCTGCCAGGGACATATTCCAAGACCCCTCGTGGATGCCTTAAACCACTAATAGTACCAAACTATGTCTGTCCTAAGTGAAAGAGGAGAGTGAAATAGATGGCTTAATACTCAGCATTCAAACAATGAAGATCATGGCATCCGGCTCCATCACTTTATGGAAATTCAATGGGGAAACAGTGGAAATAGTGACTTTATTTTGGGGGGCTCCAAAATCACTGCAGATGGTGACTGTAGCCATGAAGTTAAAAGACTCTTGCTCCTTGGAAAAAAAGCTATGACAAACCTAGACAGCATATTAAAAAGCAGAGATATTACTTTGCCAACAAAGGTCTGTCTACTCAAATCTATGGTTTTCCCAGTAGTCATGTATGGATGTGAGAGTTGGACTGTGAAGAAAGCTGAACGCTAAAGAATTGATGCTTTTGAACTGTGGTGTTGGAGAAGACTCTTAAGAGTCCCTTGGACTGCAAGGAGATCCAACCAGTCCATCCTAAAGGCAATCGGTCCTGAATATTCATTGAAAGGACTGATGCTGAAACTCCAATACTTTTGCCACCTGATAAGAAGAACTGACTCATTTGAAAAGACCCTGATGCTGGGAAAGATTGAAAGCAGGAGGAGAAGGGGATGACAGAGGGTGAGATGGTTGGATGGCATCATCGACTCAATGGACATGAGTTTGAGCAAGCTCAGGGACTTGGTGATGGACAGGGAAGCCTGGCGTGCTGCAGTCTATGGGATCACAAAGAGTCAGACGCAACTGAACTGAACTAAACTGACGTGTGTCCTAGACATACATACCTATGGTAAAGTTTGATTTCTAAATAAGGCACGGTAAGAGAATATCCTGGCATCACTACCCCTGCATTTTGGTATCATTGTTAAATAACATAACGGTTACTTGAACAATTGATATAACACAAACTGCTGCTAAGTGACTAGAAAGTGGTATAAGCTGGACAAATGGATAGTTCACATTTCAGGAGGGACAGGGTGGGACTGCTCAAGATTTCATCATGCTGTTTGAACAGCATGCAGTTTAAAGCTTATAAATTCTTTATTTCTGGAATTTCCCACTTAATATTTTGAACAGTGGTTGACCTAGGTAGCTGAAACTGCAGATAAAGAAGGGATAACTGTACCCACTTTATAGTTTACTGGCACATTGAAAACTGTTTGTTCTCTATACTGTAAATATGTATCTTGGTACAGGCTTTGATTCATGGTATTGGGCTTCTCAGGAGGTGCTAGTGGTAAAGAACACACCTGTCAATGTAGGAGACATAAGAGATGCCAGTTTGATCCCTCCTTCAGGAAGATCCCATGGAGGATGGCATAGCAATCCACTTCAGTATTCTTGTCTGGAGAATCCCCATGGAAAGAGGAGCCTGGTGGGCTACAGTCCATAGGGTCTAAAATAGTTGGACACGACTGAAACAGCTTAGCACACACGCACGCATATCACCTATGTATAAAACTGTCAGAAATAAGAGGTTATCAGATTTATAGTATTACAAGGACATCTTATCAACCAAGAAATCAGCACAGGTGAGAGGTTAACTGTGATAATTATTTTCTATTAACTCTTATTTCCACCTGCATACAGCATTTTTCAGAGACAATCAGCATATCAAATCATCCAAATACATGGAGACAGTGCAGGCATTTTTTTCAGTGAAGGTCAGTGTAGATCACAAGGGGTATGAGCATGGGGACCTGACATTGTTAGCTCTCATGCCCAGGAGAGATTACCCATGTTGGGCATACCAGAACTAGACTCAAATCTGAGTCTAACTCCAGGGAGAGAGTCTACAGAGAACCAGATGAGGCCCTTAGCACCTCCTCCCCATTTTCATTCTGGTCTGGAGAACAATTATGCAACTCTAAGTCTCAGTAAAGAATTCTTTTTTTTTTTTTAAGGTCTTTAATTTAATTTAATTTTATTTTTAAACCTGAAACACTGTATTAGTTTTGCCAAACATCAAAACGAATCCGCCACAGGTATACATACGCTCCCCATCCTGAACCCTCCTCCCTCCTCCCTCCCCACACCATCCCTCTGGGTCGTCCCAGTGCACCAGCCCCAAGCATCCAGTATCGTGCATCAAACCTGACTGGCAACTCGTTTCATACATGATATTACACATGTTTCAATGCCATTCTCCCAAATCTTCCCACCCTCTCCCTCTCCAACAGAGTCCATAAGACTGTTCTATACATCAGTGTCTCTTTTGCTGTCTCGTACACAGGGTTATTTATTGTTACCATCTTTCTAAATTCCATATATATGCATTAGTATACTGTATTGGTGTTTTTCTTTCTGGCTTACTTCACTCTGTATAATAGGCTCCAGTTTCATCCACCTCATTAGAACTGATTCAAATGTATTCTTTTTAATGGCTGAGTAGTACTCCATTGTGTATATGTACCACTGCTTTCTTATCCATTCATCTGCTGATGGACATCTAGGTTGCTTCCATGTCCTGGCTATTATAAACAGTGCTGCGATGAACATTGGGGTACTCGTGTCTCTTTCCCTTCTGCTTTCCTCAGTGTGTATGCCCAGCAGTGGGATTGCTGGATCATAAGGCAGTTCTATTTTCAGTTTTTAAAGGAATCTCCACACTCTTCTCCATAGTGGCTGTACTAGTTTGCATTCCCACCAACAGTGTAAGAGGGTTCCTTTTTCTCCACACCCTCTCCAGCATTTATTGCTTGTAGACTTTTGGATCGCAGCCATTCTGACTGGTGTGAAATGGTACCTCATAGTGGTTTTGATTTGCATTTCTCTGATAATGAGTGATGTTGAGCCTCTTTTCATGTGTTTGTTAGCCATCTGTATGTCTTCTTTGGAGAAATGTCTATTTAGTTCTTTGGCCCATTTTTTGATTGGGTCATTTATTTTTCTGGAGTTGAGCTGTAGGTGTTGCTTGTATATTTTTGAGATTAGTTGTTTGTCAATTGCTTCATTTGCTATTATTTTTTCCCATTCTTATATAGCAATGACTTGAGAGGTAGTTCAAACATGCAGGTTGGGCATACACAGTAGGAGTGGTAAGTAAGATAGCTCCAACTTGATGATCACTAGCTCTTTGTCAAGCTGGACACACAAAAAATGATCCCATGTAAAGGCCATGCTCCAGAGAGGACGACCAGGCCAACTCTGTTTTCATTATGCTTCAGGAGAAGCAGAGGCTTAAAGTTGTATCTCTGACATTTGCATCATTTTGTGGAATCAGGCACTGACAATATTTTTGTCAACAGTAAAATGTGGCTAGGTGAAATACTTTTCAGGCATTCAACTTTTCAGGGAAATGGAACAGGGTGTTTAAGTAACAAAATGCCATTAAATTTGTCTTAGAAAGCAAATTATGTGTAACTGATTCACATGTGTTGAAACTAACACAACATTGTAAATCAACTATACTTCAATAAAGATTTTTTTAATAAGAAGATAAATTGTTTATTAGTGTGAAGAAATAGTACTTGTGGGATTTCTAAGAAAAGGAAACAAACTTCCACTTGTGGCAAGAAATTTACTTCCAAATGTTGATTAATATACTGAAATTGACATAATTATGTTTATAATTACATAATATATATATATATACATATATACACATACATATATTACATATATATGTATACATATATACATATATATGTATATATATACATATATACATATGTATATATATACATATATACATATATATACATACATATATAATTACATAATATATATACATATACATATATACATATACATATATACATACATACATATATACATACATATACATATATACATATATACATATACATATATACACATACATATATTACATAATATATATACATATACATATAACATATATACATAAGAATGAAAATTGTCTTTTCTGGCTTTTTTCTAGCTATATTTTAATTTCTTATGAAAAAATCTCTTATAGTATTAGTTTAGTATTCTAGTATAGCCATATCAAAGGATAATTAAAACATTATAGAATTCTGATTTTTCTGAAAATTAGGAAATGATTTTGTTTTACCTAGATGAATCATGGCATAAAAAAGAGAGGAATGGAAAGCTAATTTAAAGAAAAAAAGCTTTGTAACTATCTTCTTTTTTTTCTTAAACATTGGGTTCTCTATTTGGTAATTACTATTTTAGTTATACATCTTGTCTGATGCAAAGTTCTTAGATGTTACTGGAGCCTATTATTACTGGATTCTACCATTTAAGTCTTTATAATAGATCTGCAAAATGGGAAAATACACCTTTGCTGCCATTTAATAAAACAGATTTGAACTTCCAACACACTTCACAGTAATTTAAAGATTATGATCAAGTTTCCAGCCAAGCAGATACTGCAAATAGATGTTAGTAGCAAAAAAAAAAAAAAAGCTTTTTTTTTTTTTTTTTTAATGAAAGCAAATCTATTCTCTACGTTCATTTGTGTCTCTCTGTTGTGATGTATGAGAGTGAAGGGAAGAAACTTGTCATCAAATTCTAGTAAAATATTTGTGTTCAGTCTTGTTTCTGTCATCCATTGTGTTGGATCTCTCAGCTCATCCCAAGAGGACTACTCAGCATGACCCACCTCATTCCTGATTTGGTAAGGTATTTATTTATGGGTTTAAAAAAAGTATACGTCTTGAATGTAGAAAGTTAGAATCAAATATTGGTATGGTTTGTTTAAAAATAGAAAATTGAGTATAAGTGATTGCTTTTATTAGAGTGTTTTTTATTTTCCACTTTATTTAAACTACTTCTTTTCTAAAAAGTTTGTGGGAAGCCCAAGTTGCCCATAGTTAATAATGAAGTCTAAAGCTAGAATATATTTTCTGTATGTCTTTTTGTTCTCTTTTTAGTTTATTTTGAATCCTTGTGTATTTTTCTGTTGGCCATAATGAGACTACCTTTTAAAATATTACATAACCTAGGTTTGCAAAATTTATCAATTATTTCTTTAAGCCAGCTCTCCCTACTTCCTCTAAGTACAGAAAAGAACCTTGTTTGCATTCCTTTCCCATACTATCTGAGGCATTTGTGCCTTATTCTGGTATCTTTATTAATTAACTCATTCATTTAGGAAATCAGCTCAAACATCTCATCTTCTTGTTGTTCTGAGATCTTCCAATTTCTTTGTGTGAAAAGTGGCAAAGATGAACAACAACCCTACGAAAATTGTACAGGGTATTAATATAATATTATGTATGTACCTCTTCTGGGCTCTGACATCACTGTGAATGGTAACTGCAGCCATGAAATTAGAAGACAATTGCTTCTTGGTAGTACAGCTGTGACAAACCTGGACAGTGTATTAAAAAGCAAAGATATCACTTTGCTGACAAATGTCCATATAGTCAAGGCTGGTATCTTTCCAGTAGTCATGTACAGATGTGAGAGCTGGACCAAAAAGAAGGCAGAAAGTCAAAGAATTGATGCTTTCAAACTGTGGCACTGAAGAAGGCTCCTGAGAGTCCCTTGGACAGCATGGAGATCAAACCAGTCATTCTTAAAGGAAATCAACCCTGAATACTCATTGGAAGGACTGATTTTAAAGTTGAAGTTCCAATACCTTGGCCAACTGATGTGAACAGTGACTTATTGGAAAAGACCTTGATACTGGGAAAGATTGAAAGCAGAAGGAGAAGAGGGTAACAGAGGATGAGATGGATGGATGGCATCACTAATTCAATGGACATGAACTTGGGCAAACTTCAGGAGATGGTGAAGGACAGGGAAGCCTTGTATGCTGCAGTCCACGGGGTCGAAAAAAGCTGGACATGACTGGGGGACTGAACAGCAACAAATGTATGTACCTACATTTCCTGTGTTAAGTTTCATGCTTTCCTCACAGTAGGATGTTTGGCAAATTTAGGATACTATGAATTGGGTTTATTCTGGGCAATGAGTCCCTGAACAACTGAGATCTGGGAACCCAGAATAGAAAATGTGGAGTAGGTCATTATACACAGGATAGTATGGTTCTTTCTGTCAGTCCAAGGTGGAGAAGTTGGAAGCATCTGTCCTTAAACATCTCTTATATGGAATGTTTCCCTTGCCAAGATTTTAATCCTTTTTACCAAGACTTCCTTGGCATGAATTATGCCTTGAGTTTGTGAAACTTATGCTTCAAGGTATAGGAATGGTAGATTGCACTAAGCTTTGCCCTAAGATAAAACTCTTTATAGATGGTGCTTTGATTTAGCTGTTGCCATGTATCTTAGTTATAGAAAGACTATTTCTCTAGTTCCTCTCAGAATTCTCTGCCTTTTCTTTAAAAAAAAAATTGTTTCATTTATTTTTCAAACACTTTCATTTTATGTTTATATGGCTAATCTTCTTTTTAAAAATTTTTATTAGAGTATAATTGACTTACAATGTTGTTAATTTCTGCTTTACAGCAAAGTGAATCAGATAGAGATAGATAGATAGATAGATATAAACTCTTTTTTTAGATTCTTTTCCCACATAGGTCATAACAAAGTATTGAGAAGTGTTCCCTGTGCTATACAGTAGGTCTTTATTAGTTATATATTTTATATAGAGTGATATGTCTGTGTCAATCCCAGACTCCCAATTTATTCCCCTAACCCCATTTTCCCACCTGATAACCATAAGTTTTTTTTCTACATCTGTGACTCTATTTCTGTTTTATAAATAAGTTCATTTGTACCATTTTTCTTTTAGATTACACATATAAGAAATATAATATGGTATTTGTCTTTCTCTGTCTTGACTTACTTCACTCAGTATGACAATCTCTTGGTCCATCCATGTTGCTGTAAATTACTTTATGTCATTTTTTATGGCTGAATAATATTCCAATGTGTGTATGTACCACATCTTTATCCATTCCTTGAAGTTAGTTCCATGTCCTGGCTATTGTAAACAGTACTCCAATGAACATTTTGAATTATGTTTTTTTCTGGATAAATGCCCAGGAGTGGAATTGCAGGGTCATAATGTAGGTCTGTTTTTAGTTAGTTGTTTTTTTTTTTTTTTTTAAAGAAACCTCCATACTGTTCTCCATAATGGCTGTACAAATTTACATTTCCACTAACAGTCTAGGAGGGTTCCCTTTTCTCTTTACCCACTCCTGCATGTGTTGTTTATAGATTTTTGATGATGGTCATTCTGACATTATGAGGTAATAGCTCTTTATAGTTTTGATTTTCATTTCTCTAATAATTAGTGATGTTGAGCATCACTAATTTCATGTGCTTTGTGGCCATCTGTAGGTTTTCTTTGTTTATTGGGTTGTTTGTTTGTTTGTTTTTGATATTGAGCTGTTTTATATTTTGGAGATTAATCTCTTATCAGTCACTTTGTTTCCAAATCTTTACTCCCATTGCAAGAGAAATTAACAAATGAAAATGTCTTTTCATTTTGTTTATGGTTTCTTCTGCTGTGGAAAAGCTTTTAAATTTAATAAGGTCCCATTTATTTATTTTTATTTTTATTTTCATTAATCTAGGAGGTGGATCAAAAAAGTTCTTGCTGTGATTTATGTCAAAGTGTTCTGCCTATGTTTTCCTCTAAGAGTTTTATAGTATCCAGCCTTACATTTAAGTCTTTAATCCATTTTTTCAGTTTATTTTTGTGTATGGTATTAGAAAGAGTTCTAATTTCATCTGTTTACATGTAGTTGTCCAGTTTTCCCAGCACCACTTATTGAAGAAATTGTCATTTCTACATTGTGTATTCTTGCCTCGTTTTTCATAGATTAGGTAACCATAGGTGCTTAGGTTTATCTCTGGACTTTTTATCCTATTCCATTGATCTATAGTTCTATTTTTGGGCCTGTACCACACTGTTTTATTTACTGTAGCTTTGTAGTGTAGTCTGAAGTCAGGGAGCTTGATACCTCCAGCTCCATTTTTTCTTCTCAGAATTGGCTTTGGCTATTTGGGGTCTTTGTGTCTCCATACAAATTTTAAAATTTTTTGTTGTAATTATGTGAAATTATTTTCTAATTTCTAACAAATTTGTTAACACATTTTCTAATTTTATTCTAATTCTCTGCCTTTTCTTGACAATCTTCAATATCTTCATGGTCTCATATAGAAAAATAAATCTTTCTTGATTTAATTTGTGACTGCAATTCATTACTGAATAAGTAGGTTTGCAGCTATTGATGCCTTTACTGTTTCATTCAGCCAAGACATCCATTTTTTTCATTGGGTGGATTATGCCATTTTATCTACAAAATTCTAAAACTTTTCATGTAGAGAAACCATACCTGGAATGACTCATGCAGAGTTTTTCTATATTTGAAGACAAGGACACTGTACCTAAAGACTTTGTGCTGCCTGGCACCTTCAATTCACATACAGGGAAATATAAAGTGATGTCTGAATTTCTAATAAGCATCCTAGAATTTAAAATTCAAGAAAGTTTTATTTCTTTCAAGCTACTTTACATTATTAGAAGGTTTTATATTTATTATAATAATGCTACCATTGCTACAGTCCTCTTTTGAAGTTATTATTCTTTTATATTTGTACCTTGCTTTTGGCCAAGACTAGACATGATTTTTTTTAATGATTCAGTTTATGTGGTTTATAAGGGTGAATCTGATTTGATTTCAAAACATATACCAGAAATTAGTTTTGGCTAAGACTCTGATATTAGCATGCTTATTATTTTTCTCATTTGCCTTGTTCATAGAAGTGAAATGTAGAATGTGTACTACATGACCTCCTAGTCTGTGAAACTGTTTGCCTGTCTGTAAGAGTTATTATTAAGTCAAAAGGTGAGGCAGATTCTGACTAAATATTCTTATTATAAAATAAAAATTATTATCTTAATTGTGTTTGCATATTTTATTTTACCATAATTTTAGTATTTTCCTTTGAAAATGAGTTAACTCTTTAATGCCCAAGTAAGCATCAGTTTACTGTCTAATGAACTAAGAACTGACTTGATAAAAGTCTCATGTTGTGAAGCTGTCATTTTTAGATGACAATAAACTCAGTTTGCAGATTTGTAAGTACAGACATATGTTGAACTTCCTGTTTTGTTCTGTATTCAATGGTGCTGTGCTTAGTCGCTCAGTTGCATCCGACTCTTTGTGACCCCATGGACTTTAGCATGTCAGGCTCTTCAGTCCATGAGGATTCTCCAGGTAAGAATACTGGAGTGGGTTGCCATGCCCTCCTCCCAGGGATCTTCCCAACCCAGGGACAGAACCAAGGTCTCCCACACTGCAGGCAGATTCTTTAGCACTTGAGCCACCAGGGAATCCCGTATTAATGATTATTTTTATATAGTTCTTAATTGAGGTATTACTATAATTTGAACCCAAATTGAATAAGCTTAACTTATGATAGCTTTTATTTGACTCAGTTGATAGCTTGGGGCTTCATCAACAATAAGGCATAGAAGTTGAGGTATGTCTGCATATTTTAGCAAATTGAATGTTGCAGGGAAAAAAATGGATGATCTGAATAAGAGATAATTATATCAGAACCCAAGGGAAAAGTATGGTTATGGACTAAATCTAGAAATGAAAGTAGACTGGATTCTAATTTCATAAGTAGAGTAATCTCAAATTGTATCTTTCTGCATATAATATCACTGAATGAATGGCAATACTATTATTTTAGTTTAGAGAAATGTTATCATTATTAGTTCTTTTCTACAATAGTATTTTATAATGTTGAGATTAAATGCCATAAACAATTCATATAAAAGTGTTCAAAATTTATAAACTGGATATTTTTTCTTTTTTTATTGAAGTATAGTTGATTTACAGTGTTCTGCCATTCTCTGCTGTACAGCAGTATGACTCTGGAATACATGTATATAAATTCTTTTTTTATATTATTTTCCATTATGGTTTATCACAGGATATTGAGTATAATTCCCTGTGCTATATATTAAGACCTTATTGTTAATCCATTCTAAGTATAATAATTTTCATCTACCAACCCCAAACTTCCATTTGTGCCATATTTTAGATTCCACATATAAATGATACTATATGGTATTTTCTTTATCTTTGTGACTTACTTTACTTAGTATGATAACCTCTACTTTCATCCACCTTGCTGCAAATAGCATTATTTTGTTCATTTTATGGCTTAGTTTTCTATTGTATCTGTGTAGCACGTCTTCATCCATTCATCTGTTGATGGACGTTTAGTTGTTTCCGTTTTGGCTATTGTGAATACTGTTGCTATGAATATAGGAGTACACATATCTTCTTGAATTATAGTTTTGTCCAGGTATATTCTGAAGAGTGGGATTTCTGGATCGTATGGTAATTGTATTTTTAGTTTTTTTAGGGAACCTCCATACTGTTTTCCATAGTGTCTGTACCAACTTACATTCCCATCAACACTGTAAGAGGGTTCCCTTTTCTCCACACTCTCTCCAGCATGTCATTTGTAGACTTTTAATGATGGCCATTCTGATCATTGTGAGGTGGTACCTCATTGTAGTTTTGGTTTCCATTTCTCTAATGATTACTGATGTTGAGCATTTTTTTTTTTCATGTGCCTGCTGGCCATCTGTATGTCTTCTTTGGAGAAATATCAATTTAGGTATTCTGCCCATTTTTCAATTGGGTCATTTTTGTTGTTGTTGTTGAGTTGTACAAGCTATTTGTATATTTTGGAGATTAATCCTTTGTTGGTCACATCATTTGCAAATCTTTTCTCCCATTCTGTTTTTGTCTTTTTTTATGGTTTCCTTTACTATGCAAAAACTTATACATTCCAATTTGCCTTGGAAGACTGACTAAAAAATATATATTCATAAGATTAATGTCAGAGAATGTTTTGCCTATATTCTCTTCTAGGAGTTTTTTGGTGTCATACCTTATATTTAAGTCTTTAAGGCATTTTGAATTTATTTTTGTGCATGGTGTGGAAGTGTGTTTTAACTTCATTGATTTATGTACAGCTGCCCAACTTTCCCAGCACCACTCACTGAAAAGATGGTCTTTTTCCCCCACTTTATAGTCTTGTCTTCTTTGTCAAATATTAACTGACCATAGTTATGTAGGTTTATTTCTAGGCTCTCCTGTTCTATTCACTGATCCTTATACCTGTTTTTGTACCAGTACTACACTATTTTGATTACTGTAGCTTTGTAGTATTCTGAAGTCTGGGAGAGCTATGCCTCTTGCTTTGTTTCCCACCTCCCCCCTCAGGATTACTCTATCAATTCTGGGTCTTTTATGGTTCCATATAACTTTTTGGATTATTTGTTCTAGTTATGTGAAAAACGTCATGGTAATTTAATAGGGATTACATTAAATCTATAGATTCCTTTGGGTAGTATTTCCATTTTAATAATATAAATTCTTCCAAGCTAAGAGCAGAGATATCTTTCCATTTCTTTGAATCCTCTTTTATTTCCTTTATTAACATTTTATAGTTTTCAATATATGTCTTTCACCTCCTTGATCAAGTTTTCCTAAGTGATTGATGTTGTTGTATTTGTGATTTTAAAAGGTGTTCTTTTTTTTCTTACATTCCCTTTCTGATATTCCATTATAAATATAAAGGAATCCAACTGATTTCTGAATGTTATCTTGTATCCTGCTACTTTGCTGAATTGATCTAGTAGTTTTTTTGTGGAGTCCTAGGGTTTTCTCTGTATAGTATCATGTCATCTGCATATAGTGACAATTTTACCTCTTTCTTTCTAATTTGGGTACATTTTCTTTTTCTTTTCTGATTGCTGTTGAAGATAATAATGTTAAAGAGAAGTTGAAGAGAGTGGGCATACTTGCCTTGTTCTAAATTTTAGTGGGAAGGCTTTCAGCTTTTCACCATTGAGTATTATATTAGTTGTAGATCTGTCATTATTCATTGTTCAGTCTCTCAGGCAAGTCTGACTCTTTGCAACCCCATGAATTGCAGCATGCCGGCTTCCCTGTCACTTCACTATCTCCCAATGAAGTGAAGTGAAGTCACTCAGTCATGTCCGACTCTTTGCGACCCCATGGACTGTAGCCTACTATGCTCCTCTGTCCATGGGATTTTCCAGGCAAGAGTACTGGAGTGGGTTGCCATTTCCTTCTCCAAAGGATCTTCCTGACCCAGGGATCGAACCCAGTCTCCCGCACTGTAGGCAGACGCTTTCACCATTTCCCAGAGCTTGCTCAAACTCATGTCAGTTGAGTCAGTGATGCCATCCAACCATCTCATCCTCTGTTGTCTCCTTCTCCTCCTCCCTTCTTTCTTTCCCAGGATCAGGGTCATTTCCAGTGAGTAGACTTTTATATCAGGTGGTCACAGTATTGGAGCTTCAGCTCCAGCATCAGTCCTTCCAATTAATATTCAGGACTCATTTCCCTTATGATTGACTGGTTTGATCTCCTTGCAGTCCAAGGGACTCTCAAAATCTTCTCCAACACCACAGTTCAAAAGGATCAATTCTTTGGTGCTCAGCCTTCTTTATGGTCCAACTCTCATATCCATACATGACTACTGGAAAAACCATAGAATTGACTAGATGGACCTTTGTTGGAAAAGTAATGTCTCTGCTTTTTGATATGCTGTCCAGTTTTGTGATAACTTTTCTTCCAAGGAGCAAGCGTCCTTTAATTTCATGGCTGCCAATGACTTTTTTTTTATTTTATTTTATTTTTAAATTTTACATAATTGTATTAGTTTTGCCAAATATCAAAATGAATCTGCCACAGGTATGACTTTTATTATATTAAGATATATTCCCTCTATTCCCACTTTGGTAATATTTTTTTTTTATCATGAATGCATGTTGAATTTCTCAAATGCTTTTTCTTCATGTGTTGTGATGATCATGTGGTTTTACTTTTCTTTTGTTAATGTTATGTATTACATTCTTTGATTTGCATATTTTGAATCACCTTTGTGAACATGGAATGAGTCCCACTTGGTTGTGGTGTATGATCTTTTTT
This sequence comes from Bubalus kerabau, assembly GCF_029407905.1. NCBI lineage: Eukaryota > Metazoa > Chordata > Mammalia > Artiodactyla > Bovidae > Bubalus > Bubalus kerabau. The sequence goes on from NC_073631.1 coordinate 44,854,633, forward strand.
ATGTGCTGCTGAATTCTGTTTGTTAATATTTTGTTGAAAATTTTTACATCTGTGCTCATCAAATATATTGGCCTGTAATTTTCTTCTTTTGGGGTGTGTCTTTGTTATCAGGGTGATGGTGGCTTCATAGAATGTCTTTGAAACTGTTCCCTCCTCTTCGATGTTTTGGAAGTTTGAGGAGAATTGGTATAAGTTCTTCTTTGTATGTTTGGTAAAATTTGCCTTTGAAGCCATCTGATCCTGGACTTTTGTTTGTAGGAGGTTTTATAAAATTATTATTACTGCAGAGTCTGTTTCTCTTCTAGCAATTGATCTGTTCAAATGATCTATTTCTTGATTCAATTTTGGTGAGCTGTATATTTATAGAAAGTTATCCATTTCTTCTACACTGTCAACTTTGTTAGTGTATAATTGTTCATAGAATTCTCCTATGATATTTTTGTATTTCTATAGTATCCTTTTTTATTTCTTATTTTATTTGGTCTTTTCTCTCTTGTTTTTCCACTTGATGAGCATAGCCAGAGGTTTGGCAATTTTGTTTACCTTCAAATCAGATATTTCTAAACAATGAAAATATTGGACTATTATGGTTATTGGTGTGGTTTATTTTCTGAAATAAATTTCAAAATTTACATTATGTTTCAGATTTTGGGAACAAGTAAAGAAGTCAGTAAGGAAGAAGGAGAAATATCTAAGTCCATGGAAAGATTAGAGTATATTCTTTTATAAACCATGGCCAATTTTATGCATGCTCATAGATGGATATTGAAGGAAAAAGTTTAAATTTGAAATTAAATTATTTAAAGCCAGTTGTTAAATTTAGCACTTAAGATGACTACAATAGAAAGAGGAAAAAATTACAATACCAAGGAATATGGGTCCAAACTCCAAAAGTAGAAAGGGGAAGTATAATAGTTTCTGAAAAAATTATTTTACTTGAAAACAGCAGCTTGTGCTTGCAAACCACTAATGTAAACAATGCTACTTTCAAAGCAGTGTTGATAATTTAAAGTTAGAAAATAGTAAGATGTTGTAATACAGTGATATGATAGAAGGGATAAAAAGCTGGACACCTAAGTGGCCATCAAAATCCTTGAAAGAACCAATGGTGCCAGAAATAACTACGTGGTCTACCTAGAAAAGCAAGTGAAAAGTAGAAAAGTAAACAATTCTAAGAACAAGCAAATGTGAAAGTCCTAGTGATGTAAAGAGAAGAGATAATTACTGGCCAGTTCTAAGGCTTGCATTGTATGTGGACTCTCTGGATAGCAGAGAAGCTAAAGTCAGATATTAGTGTCCTCTGAGTTCATGATAATTGAATGAAAAACAGGAATAAATATTGGTGAGTGATTTCTGGTGAAGTGAATATATTTTTAAGAATGAGACATCCTGGACTGTTCATATGTGCATGCATACACACATACATATGTAAATACACATTTTAAATGAGTATATGCAAAAGTTAACTAAACTTAAATATTTTAAAATTATATATTTGGTTGGCCAAAATATTCATTCAGATTTTCCCATAAGATAGTACAGAAAAACCTGAAGGAAGTTTTTGGCCAACCCAATGTAAACAATAATACACAATGTAATTGCTTAATTTTTCAAATAAAACTATTTATCTCAAATTTTACTTACTGGCAGAATTTCTGGAAAGATATTTGCCAGATAGTGTGACTAGAATTGTTTATTTCATAAACCTAATTATATGAGGAAATTAATGAAAAAATCAAGATTGAATATGTTACTGTGACACCTTAGAATAACTATGATTGTCTATTCAGTCAGTTTGACTGATTTAGAGTATCGGCCCCAACTGTTAGTTAGGAAGAGTTACTAACTAAGTAAAACTAATTTTTCTTTTTAAACTCATAATGACTCTGTTGCTTTGGCTCCACTGTCAATCACAACCAATTTGTTTATTATTTTTTTAATCACAAGATACACAATTTTGTACTCTGAATTTTTATATGTGTTTAGTCGCTCAGTCGTGTCCGACTCTGTGACTCCCATGGACCATAAGCCTGCCAGGCTCCTTTGTCCATGGGATTCTCCAGGAAAGAATACTGGAGTGGGTTGCCATTTCCTTAAAACAGGTATTTCATTTCAAAATTTTGAATCCACATAGGACATTTTTTAAACCATTACACTTATTGGTATAAATGCACAGACAGCATCTCAACATTATGTTGTCAGGTGCATCTCTGTGTAATAACTTTCAGATATTCTTGTCAATTTTGAGTTAAATTATGCACAAAATGTTACTTATCAGTTTTATAATTTGGATTAGAATTTATATCCCTAGTATAAGTTTTTATAATTCATATTGCCATTGTTTTTGAGGTCCCAGAGCTGGTGAGACAAAAAGCATAGTAAAGTTATAGGTATTTTCTGCTTTGAAAATGCAAGTACTTTTATAAGGTCAAAAATAGGTAAGGAAAATAGAGGCTTTGCTGTGTGATGAGAGAGTAACATTTTTTAATGCTTAGCACTATGGGTATTGTTAAATGAAACAGAGTAGTCTCTCTACCTTTACTAATTCTGTAATGCAAGTGTGAAAAAATATTTTTAAAATCAAACATTAACTGAAGTTTTAAATCACTTTTTCAAAAAGCACTTTTATGAGAGTCAAACATTATTCCATTCTTGGTCCTGAAGGAGTATAATTCCAGTTTACTAATGTTATTAAATATAGCCCTAGGTTAAGTACTTCTCATTTCTTTTTGTAACAGCCTTATATTTTTGCAGCCTTGTACATTATAGCTTCAATAGGTACCTCACTGCCTCCTAGTCCATTATAGTATTCCATTTGTTACACTTTATGTACATGCTCTCTTTTGTACTACTACAAACATTTTAGTGTGCTTAGATCTTTTAAAAGTTCCTTTAAACATGTTCATGACTATAATGCTATAAAGAAAATCATAAATAAAGGAGCTGCTAGTTTGTTTGAGACACCCATTTTTCTAAAAGCTTCTCTCAAATTTTTTCATGCTAATTACCAGTTTATTTAATAGAACTACACTTTCAAGAAATATAGTCACAAGGTCTAAAGAAAAACTATTTGGGAAATAGCACACTATTTAGATTTTGTGAAAGATGACATTTCCATCTATAAGAAAATGTTTAGCATGTTCCTTTATCTTTGATGTTTACATAGTACAAATGTAAATTTTTTCATTCTAGACATTATAAAAGGATAAAGTGTCCTAAAAGTTTCATTCATTTTTCACTAAACTTTGAAGACATTTAAAATGTTGTCAGCTTTTGATTTGCTGTGTTACTCTAAGGAAGCATCATTATGTCTCTGTAGTGCTAATCAGATGATTATTTTGGTATTTGTCAAAATAAGCAATTTTTTTTTCTTTTAACTTATTGGTGCTGATTTTTACGATTAAGAGATTTTTTAATATTAGGCTGTCTACATTCTTGGCTATGGTGTATTGTATATATGTTGTATATATTTTTTAATATGAAAAATATAAATAGATACGGCTGTACTATAAATAAATGTAATCATTGATTCTTCTGTTTGGGATGTCAAAATTAAAATGAAATCAGAAACAAATGAATTAGAGACATCTTAATTTTTTATTTCGTAATTAAAATTATTATTTTTTAATTGGAGGCTAATTACTTTACTATTGTGGTGGTGTTTTGCCATACACTGACATGAACCAGCCATGGGTGCACATGTGTCTCCTCATCCTGAACCCTCCTCCCACCGCCCACATCCCCATTTCTCTGGGTTGTCACAGAGCACCAGCTTTGAGTGCCCTACTTCATGCACCAAACTTGCACTGGTCATCTGTTTTACATGTTTACATCTGTTATACATGTTTCAATGCTATTCTCTCAAATAATCCCACCGTCGCTTTTTCCCACATTGTCCAAAAGTGTGTTCTTTACATCTGTGTCTCTTTTGCTGTCTTGCATATAGGGTCATTTTTACCGTTTTTCTAAATTCCATATATATGCTTTAATATACTATATTGGTGTTTCTCTTTCTGACTTACTTAACTCTGTATAATAGGCCACAGTGTCATCCATCTCATTAGAACTGACTCAAATGTGTTCTTTTTTATAGCTAAGTAATATTCCATTGTGTATATGTACCACAACTTCCTTATCAGTTCTTCTGCCACTGGACATCTAGGTTGCTTCTGCTGCTGCTGCTGCTAAGTCACTTCAGTCGTGTCCAACTCTGTGCGACCCCACAGACAGCAGCCCACCAGGCTCCCCCGTCCCTGGGATTCTCCAGACAAGAACACTGGAGTGGGTTGCCATTTCCTTCTCCAAGGTTGCTTCTATGACCTCGCTATTGTAAACAGTGCTGCATTGAACATTGGGGTACATGTGTCTTTTTCAGTTCTGTTTCCTCAGTGTGTATGCCTAGCAGTGTAATTGCTGGGTCATATGGCAGTTCTATTTCCATTTTTTTTTAAGGAATCTCCACACTGTTCTCCATAGTGGCTGTACTAGTTTGCATTCCCACCAGCAGTGTAAGAGGGTTCCCTTTTCTCCACACCCTCTCCAGCATTAATTATTTGTAGAATTTTTGATGGCAGCCATTCTGACTGGCATGAGATGGTACCTCATTGTGGTTTTAATTTGCATTTCTCTGATAATGAGTGATGTTGAGCATCTTTTCATGTGTTTGTTAGCCATCTGTAGAGACATCATAATTTAATACACACTTTGTGTGGTAGAAATTATGTAAGTTACAAGCAATATGTACAGTTACTTCCATGATGGATTATATTTTACATAATCAAAATGCTTGGGTATTTTTAGAGCTAACTGTGCAAAGAAGGATTAAATCACAGAAATTCATTAAAAGAATTTTTGGACCCTATACTAAAGAAAAAAGGTACAGCAAAGTTTGTACAGCAACTTTTGCTGTACAGCAAAATTAATCAATTATACATATATCCACCCCTTTTCAGATTCTTTTCCCTGGTGGCTCAGATGGTAATATGTCTGTCTACAATGCAGGAGACCCGGGTTCAATCCTTGGGTCGGGAAGATCTCCTAGAGAAGGAAATGGCAACCCACTCCAGTATTCTTGCCTAGAAAAGCCCATGGACGGTGGAACCTGGTAGGCTACAGTCCATGGGGTCGCAAAGAGTCGGACACGGCTGAGCAGCTTCACTTTCCCAGATAGATCATTACAGAGTTTTGAGAAGAGTTCTGTGTGCTATACAGTAGGTTGTTGGGTTTTTCTTTTATATAGTAACATGTATATGCTAATCCCAAACTTCTAATTTAAATCTCACCACCCTTTCCCATTTGGTAACCATAAGTTTGTTTTCTACATCTATGAGTTTATTTCTGTTTTGTATATAAGTTCATTTGTGTTATTTGTTTTATACTCTTTTTAGTGGAAAATATAGGTAGAACACTCTTTGACATAAATAGTAGTAATATCTTTTTGGATTTGTCTTCTAGAATAATGAAAATAAAAACAAAAATAAAACAAATGGGATCTAATTATACCTAAAAACTTCACAGCAAAGTGAAGTGAAGTGAAGTTGCTCAGTTGTATCTGACTTTTTGCGACCCCATGGACAGTAGCCTACCAGGCTCTGCCATCCATGTGATTTTCCAGGTAAGAATACTGGAGTGGGCTGCCATTTCCTTTTCCAGGGGATCTTCCCAACCCAGGAATCGAACCCGGGTCTTCTGCATTGCAGACAGACGCTTTACCGTCTGAGCCACCAGGGAAGCCCAAAAGGAGATGCCTAGATCAGGGCCTATTGTCTATGGCAAGTAGCCAGATTGTGCCTGAATCCAATCACCCTCTTGTGAAGTGGCACAGTCCTGTACCACTCTTAGTGACTCCATGGACTGTAGTCTACCATGCTTTTCCATCCATGGGATTTTCCAGGCAAGAGTACTGGAGTGGGTTGCCTTTTCCTTCTCCAGAGGATCTTTCCGACCCAGGGATTGCACCTGGGTCTCTTGCATTGTAAGCAGATGCTTTACCGTCTGAGCCACCAGGGAATCAAGGAAACTGTAAACAAAACAAAAAGACAACCTACAGAATGGAAGAAAATATTTGCAGATGATGCAATAAAAAAAGGATTAAACTTCAAAATATAAAAACAGCTCATGTAGCTCAATATGAAACCAAACAATCCAATTGAAAAATGGGCCAGAGGCCTAAATAGGCATTTCTCCAAAAAAGCCAATCAAACAATATGGCCAGTAGGCACATGAAAAGATGCATTACATCACTAGTTATTTGAGAAATGTAAATCAAAACTACAATGAGCTATCACCTCACTCTGGGCAGAATGACCATCATCAAAAATTCTACAGATAATAAATTCTGGGGACAATGTGGAGAAAAAGGAACCCTCTTACACTGTTGGTAGGGATGTTAATTGATATAGCCACTATGGAGATTCTTTAACAAACTAAAAATAGAGTTACCATATGACTCTTCAACCTGATACCTGTGCATATATCCAAAGAAAACCATAATTCAAAAAGGTACACACACCCCAGTGTTCGTAGCAGCACTGTTTACAATAGCCAATAAATAGAATCAACCTAAGTATCCTTCAACAGAGAAATGAATACGGAAGATGTGTACACACACACACACAAACTATGGAATATTATGCACCCACAGGAAAGAAATAAATTATGCTACTGCAGCAACATGGATGGACCTAGCAATCATCTTACTAAATGAAGTATTATTACTCATTATTCAATGTAATTTAAAAGAGAATTAAATAAAGCATCATAAGCATTCCTTATGGAAAACAATAGCCCAAATACTCTCACAAGACTTTCACAGATCAAAATGGAGACAATTGGATTTATGAAGCATTTTCATGAGGCAGAGAGGAATGATTACCAATGGTCCTGACCTTGCCAAATTGTATCTTTACTTTTGTTTTAAAGTATCTGCTTTGGACTAAATGTGTAGAAAAATAAATATTTTCAATTTTTATTTCAATCTTGAGAAGTGAAGTTGCTCAGTCATGGGAGACTGTGCTATCCTATGAACTGTAACCTACCAGGCTTCTCTGTCCATGGAATTTTCCAGGCATGAGGACTGGAGTGGGTTGCCATTTCCTTCTCCAGGGGATCTTCTGACTTGGGATAGAACCCAGGTCTCCTGTATTGCAGACAGACACTTTACCCTCTCAGCCACCAGGGAAGCCCAATTTTTCAATCTTCATTGTGTTTAAAAATACTGACCTTTTTTCAGATCTTTTGGAAAACAATTTATAAATAATTTTGTGTCATTGTTAAAGAGGGATAGCAAATTAAATGTATTTTTTTCAGATCTTTTGAAATGTGTGATACCTTTTAGAGGTTATTTTTAAAAAGTGAAATTATCCTTCAAAGAAATGTAACTGTGAAGAGCTAGGGATCAAGGGTTATTGTTTAACTATCTTGTGTAACCCTTATATAGACCCAATGGACAGGTGCTTTTATTATTCCCCTTATGCAGATGGGGAACTGAGGCACAGGAATGTTAAATTGTTCCAGGTCACCAGTTAATAATAGAGCTGTGATTCAGGTACCAGGATGCCTGATTCCAAATCATATATGTATAATCTTGAGTTGATACTGTGTCTGAAAACATGTTCCCAGAATGTTGTGGTGCAGTGTGATTTATCATGAGATTCTAAATATGGAGAATTAAATTGGTAAAATTCATTGTAACGTATTTCCTGGGGAGAATACGAGGAAATATTCTTCTGTTAATAAACCTGCTTTGATCCACTTTTCTATAGTAAAGTTGAATTTTAATAGAATTCCAACAAATTATAATTCAAAGAAGCTTCTGCCTTTTCAAAAAAGTAAATCATTTATCATAAAATGAATGTGAGAGACAATGAGATATCTATCTAGATAAATAATTTATGGTTGAGTGTAAAATAGTAAGATTTAGATTCAAGACTTAAGGACAGATTGAGAATTATTTCTTCCTCTGCTTGCCAAAAGCTGTTAGACTGTCACAGAGGGTAGAATGAAAGAAATACTGCTTCTCCCTATACTCCAGCTCTATCAGTACTAACATCTATGCTTTCATGATGGAACATTTGAACTGTACTTTTAGAGTAGAACAAATATAAAGGAAGAGACAGGCATAAAAATAAAAATTTCTATTTTAATACTTTTAAAAAGTACTTCTTTATTGATCAACTGATGTGAAGCACTGACTCACTGGAAAAGACCCTGCTGCTGGGAGAGATTGAGGGCAGGAGGAGAAGGGGACGACAGAGGATGAGATGGTTGGATGACATCACCAACTCGATGGACATGAGTTTGAGCAAGCTCTGGGAGTTGTGATGGACAGGGAAGCCTGGAGAGCTGTAGTCTGTGGGGTTGCAAAGAGTGAGACACAACTGAGCCACTGAACTGAACTAGTGGTTTGTTACAACTAAGATTATTAATAACACACTTGCAATATAGTAACACTTCCAAGGGAAATATTGGAAACTAAAATGAATATCTATGTAATTATGTTAATAAACTTGTGTTGAACACTTGGCACTTTGTCAGAGTCTTTCCATTGATTATATCATTTAATCTTCACCACTTGCCTCATTTTATAAAGAAGAAAAGAGAAGCCAAAACAGTTTATAGGACTTTAATAAGATTAACTCCAACCTAATTCTGACTAATCACAAATCTAGATGATTGTAGAAATTTCCACCAGCATTGTTGATCATTCACTGATCTCTGTGGGTCATTATGTAACTCGCATTAACAAACAATGCACAGAAGCTGCACCATTTTGTATTCCCACTGATAGTGTACAAGGGTTCCAGTCCTATGCACTCTTGCCAATACTTATTTCTTGTATTTTTGATAATAGGTATTCTAACAGGTGTGAGGTAACATCTCATTGTGGTTTTGATTTCCCTGATGATTAGTGATGTTGAACATCTTTTCACTTAGTCTCTGGCCATTTGTGCATCTTCACTGGGAAAATATTTATTCAGTTCTTCTGCCCATTGTTTTGAGAACAAAATTGCAACCTACCCCTGTATTCTTGCTTGGGAAATACATGGAAAAAGGAGCCTGATGGGCTACAGTCTATGGGGTTGCAAAAGAGTCAGACATGACTTAGCTACTGAACAGCAACAGCAAAATAAGAATACCCTCAGTTCAGTTCAGTCGCTCAGTCGTGTCTGACTCTTTGCGACCCCATGAACCACAGTATGCCAGGCCTCCGTGTCCATCACCAACTCCCGGAGTCAACCCAAACCCATGTCCATTGTGTTGGTGATGCCATCCAACCATCTCATCCTCTGTCATCCCCTTCTCCTCCTGCCCTCAATCTTCCCCAGCATCAGGATCTTTTCAAATGAGTCAGCTGTCCGCATCAGGTGGCCAAAGTATTGGAGTTTAAGCTTCAACATCAGTTCCTCCAATGAACACCCAGGACTGATCTCCTTTAGAATGGACTGGTTGGATCTCCTTGCATTCCAAGGGACTCTCAAGAGTCTTCTCCAACACCACAGTTCAAAAACATCAATTCTTCAGCACTCAGCTTTCTTTATAGTCCAACTCTGCATCCATACATGACTACTGGAAAAACCATACCCTTGACTAGACGGACCTTTGTTGGCAAAGTAATGTCTTTGCTTTTTAATATGCTGTCTAGATTGGTCATAATTGTCATTATGTACTAAATATTCTGTACTAAAAATTGATTACTTGAAACATAATACAGTAATGTTTACTGTCATCATTTGAAATTAATATTCTGTTAATGATAGATAAATAATTACTTATAAAATACTTTGAAGCAGTATATTTGTCTTAAATAAATTGTAGCCTCTTTTATTGAATTCAGTTTATGAACTCCACTTTCCTATTTAACTTGTATCTAACTTTAGCAGGGCAACTTCTTATTTAGAGACAAGTCAATTCAAATAAATGGTAAAGGATTTGAGAAAGATTTAATAGACGAAAAATTCAAGTTTTTGTTAAGTACAAATCCAAAATAGTAATAATGGAAAATCAGAACTAGGCTTCAAATTCAGCTAATACTTCCAGTCACTGGGGTGATAGTGGTAATACTTTCCTACTATCAAATATCCAATGGGGCAACAAACTCGGAGGTGATGCAGGGTATCTAATTCAAGAATTAATGGACAAGAGAAAGTTAGCCCTTCTACAGTGTGGCTCTTTTATTTATTTTCCTTTTTGGCTACCCAGAAAGAATGTTCTGTCAGCTAGCAATGGCTATAAAAAGCAAAATGCTAAATGTAATTTTTAGAGAGTAGAGGGAAGCACAAGAAAAGATAAAGAAAAGGAAAAAAAGGTCAAAAGAAGGTTCGATGCATGATACTGGATGCTTGGGGCTGGTGCACTGGGATGACCCAGAGGGATGGTATGGGGAGGGAGGAGGGAGGAGGGTTCAGGATGGGGAACACATGTGTACCTGTGGCGGATTCATTTCGATATTTGGCAAAACTAATACAATATTGTAAAGTTTAAAAATAAAATTAAAACTAAAAAAAAAAAGGTAAAATTATGAAGGTCTTAAGTGATAAAGGGGTAGAAGAAATTGTTTGAGAAAGAATAGGAAGAAGAAAGAATGAAAAGCTGCTGGAATTATGCAGCAATGAGGGGGCATTCAGTATAAGTGAGGCAGCAGTACCTAAGACCACTTTCTATGGCACTGAGGGGGCTAGCCAGAATAGTCACAGCGTTTAAGGGTGTGGAGTGTGGCCTTCCTCCAGGGGCTGTTTATAGAGTACACATATAGCTATAGAGTACACATTCCACACGGGTTTCATCACACCTAATTTGTGTTCAAAATACTTCGTTTTGTAAAATATGAAAATGTACAATGTAACTTACAAACATTATCCTCATAGGCTGAGGCATAAATATTTGATGGCTGAAGGAGTTAATTTCCAGTATTGTTAGCTCTTGTTTTCAAATTTGAAAACAAATTATATATTACTGTTCCTTTCCATATTCCCCAAGTGTTCCTATTTCAGATATTGAAATCACTTAGTAAATATTTGTTGAAATATTTGTTAAGTGAATGAATAACCTACATTGTGATCAGAGCATAAAGACTTTGATGTTTCTCCAGTTTGAAGTAAATATTAATTCAATTGTTACAGAATATGTAGAAAAATTATGTTAGTATCTTATCTTCTTGACAGTATTCCCTGTGTGGGCTTATGGATTTAAATGAAATTAAGGATTCAAATAGAACCCTTGCAAAACAATGATATAGGATATCCCTTAAATTTCTTCTTGTATCAAAACAAGCTCATATTTCAAAATATAGCTCAAAATTTAGCTCAGTATTCAAAATATAGCCACTTATTAACTGTATGTTTTTGGAAAAGTCATTTATCCCCTTGGTATCTCAGTATCCTAATCTGAAAAATGGCTCAATTCTACCTCATAAAAGTTTTATGAGTATTAAGTGAGTTAATATTTGGAAACATTTAGACAAGCTACTGCTTCAGAGTTAGTGTTATAGAAGACTTTGCTAGGATTAAAATTTGGGCTAATTTCCTGTTGTTGTTGTCTCCTGTCTCCAGATCATTAGATCAAACTTTAGTTATTCTGCTTCGTTTGTAACAGCCAGAGCAGTATCAAATAAATCAAATGCCTTTTCCACATTTATATCACATCTGGCTAAGACAGAAATCATGGAATGGCTTGACCCCCAAAATGTGAGAACTGAGAAGGAGCGGCATCTGTCTCTTCCATCTGTTTAACCAAGATTTCTTAATTATCTGTAAAAAGATCTCTGATCTGAATCACTCACTGTTCAGCTTAGCGAACTATATCTTCTGACATACATTGGAACCTTGTGCATTCATTAAGATTATCAACTTCCTGACTGCTGATATTTGCCATGAGGATGAGGAGGGCTAACAATGACCATATATTACCCACATGCACTGTTATTTTGATGAGCATAATTAAAGTATTACTCCTGGAGCTTTATGTTGTTTTATCTAGTATCTCCTGTTTTTGTTGTAGATACTCATTTTTTTCCAAAATCAAGTCACCGTTACTAATTGTTCCCTCCAGTGATGCTTATCTGCTGCTGATGTTCTGAAGCAATTGATGTTGATGTTACAGTGGTTCAAATTATACTTGCGTTTGCCCTTGAAGCTTTTTGGCTGTCCATCTTGTACTTGGTTGCATTCCTCACCTCATCATGTAGCAGCTGCGTTGGCATTCTTTTTTTATTTTTCATTTGCTTCGCTTGTTGAAATGTAAGAACTTGGCTTCATTGCCAATATTTTAATAGTGCTCAGAAGTATCATTATTGATTTTGATATTGATGCTATTCGGTAATGAATGGCAATGAATCTTCTCCCCAAGTTGAAAAGACTTTTAAAAATGAGTCTAAATCTCTTGCCATTAGAGCTCCTTGGGAGGCCATCATTTCAGAAGCTGGCTGTGTAGCTTGAAGCTAGAGGCTGGTTGTGCTAGTTTTTCACGGTTCCTATTGTGGAACTGAATAATGGACATTTTTCTTCAGTTTGGTAGTGTGACACGCCTGTGATAATTTTATACTTGAGTGGATTTCATTTATAATCTTGCTAGGGAGGGTCAACATAACTCTCATGTCACAGACTAGACTTAATATTTGACATTTTAAAAATGTAGTTGTTAGATATTAAGAAGCATTTTTAAAATTTAAGTTCATTTATTTTTTGTTGGAGGATATTGCTTTACAATATGAGGATGAAACATGAAACATAAAAGCATAAAACTTTTTAAAAAAAGGTTTGTGTAATATTTAGAAAAGGGTTCTCTCCCTAAACCTATATCACACATTTTATTTTTTCTTGTGTGTGTTTCTTCCCTCCTACTAGACACAACCAAACAGAGGAAGAAGTCCTCAGTAATTTTTGCATTTTCCAAAACAAAGACCCAATAAGAAATGATAAATAGTGACTTGCTGTTTCTTTTGTTTTATAAATATATATGAAAAGTGAAAGTGTTAGTTGCTCAGTCATGTCTGACTCTTTGCAAACCCGTGGACTTCAGCATGCAGGCCTCCCTGTCCATCATACTCAAACTCATGTCCATTGAGTCAGTGATGCCATCCAACCATCTCATCCTCTGTCGTCCCCTTCTCCTCCTGCCCTCAATCTTTCCCAGCATCAGGGCCTTTTCAAATGAATCAGCTCTTTGCATCAGGTGGCCAAAGTATTGGAGTTTCAGCTTCAATATCAGTTCTTCCAGTGAACACCCAGGACTGATCTCCTTTAGGATGGACTGGTTGGATCTCCTTGCAGTCCAAGGGACTCTCAGGAGTCTTCTCCAACACCACAGTTCAAAAACATCATCAATTCTTCGGCACTCAGCTTTCTTTATAGTCCAACTCTACATCCATACATGACTACTGGAAAAACCATAGCCTTGATTAAACAGCCCTTTTTTGACAAAGTAATGTCTCTGCTTTTTAACATGCTATCTAGGTTGGTCATAACTTTCCTTCCAAGGAGTAAGCATCTTTTAATTTCATGGCTGAAATCACCATCTGCAGTGATTTTGGAGCCCAGAAAAAGAAAGTCTGACACTGTTTCCACTGTTTCCCCATCTATTTCCCATGAAGTGACGGGACTGGATGCCATGATTTTAGTTTTCTGAATGTTGAGCTTTAAGCCAACTTTTTCATTCTCCTCTTTCACTCTCATCAAGAGGCTTTTTAGATCTTCACTTTCTGCCATAAGGGTGGTGTCATCTGCATATGTGAGGTTATTTATATTTCCCCTGGCAATCTTGATTCCAGCTTGTGCTTCTTCCAGCCCAGCACTTCTCATGATATACTCTGCATATAAGTTAAATAAGCAGGGTGACAATATACAGCCTTCACATACTCCTTTCCTATTTGGAACCAGTCTGTTGACCATGTCCAGTTCTAACTGTTGCTTCCTGACAGGTTTCTCAAGAGGCAGAGGGTCTTTTCAGATGAGTCAGTTCTTCATGTGAGGTGGCCAAAGTATTGGAGTTTCAGCTTCAGCATCAGTCCTCCCAATGAATATTCAGGACTGATTTCCTTTAGGATAGACTGGTTGGATTTACTTGCTGTCCAAGGGACTCTCAAGAGTTTTCTCCAGTGCTAGCAAAGTAATGCTAAAAATTCTCCAAGCCAAGCTTCAATAGTACGTGAACTGTGAACTTCCAGATGTTCAAGCTGGATTTAGAAAAGGCAAAGGAACCAGAGATCAAATTTTCAACATCTGTTGGATCATCAAAAAAGCATGGAACCAAGAAAGACTATACTGCAAAGTCATATTATCTGTATCCTTCCTGGGTAGGATTGTTCTCAGCAACTCAGTAAGGGAGCTAGTGGTCACAGAGGCAGCTATGAGAGAAAGGTAGTAGAACCTTCTAGAGTAAGCCATCCCACTGATTAATTCTACACCAGCAGTATAGTCTTCTCAAAGAATTGGCCAATGTCAAATATGTTCATGCCATATTGCCCATTAGTTTAATTCGTAAGTTGTCACAAACTCATGGTCATTTCTAGATATTAGCAGCAACACTGAACTGCAGTTTCTAATCTTTGAATTCTTGCAAGGAGAGGATGAGTAGAAGGGGGAAGAATTTGGTCTGTAGTTTTCTTGAATTACCAGAATCAGTTAATTTTTAATTTTTGAAACTCTCAGCCTTCCTAGCAGGCTGCATTTAAAGTCAAAGTCATCTTTGTCTAAACTGAGAAAATTCTTTTAATATTCAGGTTAAATCTGAGTAAGTTTGGAAAATCATTTCTGTAAGTTGACAGAAAATGTTTGAAAATGCAGTTTTGTGGACTGCCGTCTTTAATAAAGATAAGTTTATATATAAAAGGAATCCTTGTTTCATACCAGGCATAAATTATTGGATTGTATATGCTTACATAACATCACAATATATATTATGAAGAAATTCTACTTTAGTAGTTATATGTCAGAAAAGGAAAACTTAGACCCAGTGAATCTGGAATTTAGTGGAAATTTTTAATTTAATATAATTGAGAATTTTGAGATACAGATTCATATGTTGTTGTATGAAATAATATAGAGATTTTTGTTCACTTCACCTACTTTGCCTCAATAATAGCATTTTGAAAACTAAACTATCAGAACCAGATATTGACATTCATACAATCCACCAATATTGTTTACATTTTTAGTTTTACTTGGATTTTTTTGTGTGCTTTTGTGCCTTAAGTTCTGTATAATTTTGGCATCTGATTGGGTTGTTATATCCATCACCACAGTCAAGACACCGAACCACAAGTATCTTTCCTGTTGCTCTCTTATGATCTAGTCACCTCCCTCCTATCATCTCCCTACTCTGTTTCTGAGCCCTGGGATTTCAACTATTAGTTCATTTTCTATTTCTAAAATTTTATAATTTCAAAACTGTTATATAAATGGAATCATATAGTGTGTAACATTTTGGGATAATTTTTTTTTTTTTACTCAACATAATTCTCTGACAACTTATCCAAGTTGTTGCTGGTATCAGTATTTTGTTGCTTTTTATTGCCCAATAGTTTGCCAAGGTATGTATACACTGCGGTTTATTTATCATTCACCTGTTGAGGGACATCTGTGATGATTGTAGGTTTGGGCTATAGCAAATAAAACTGCTGTGAGTATTCATTTACACATTTTGTATGAACATAAATTATTTTTCCTCTGGAATAAATGCTCAAAAATACACATGCTGAAGTTATATGACTATGCAGTTTTAGTTTTATAAGAAATTGCCAAACTATTTTCTAAATGACTGTACCATTTTGCATTTCTTCAACAATGTGTAGTTGATCCAGTTTCTCTACATTCTCTCCACCATTTAGTGTTGTCACTGTTTAAAATTTTAGCTTTTCTGGCAGGTATATAGGGCCTAACCCTGATAACTAATTATGTTGAACATCTTTTTATGTGCTGATTTGCCATTTCTATTTCTTCTTTGGTGAAGTGGATGTTCATGCCTTTGCTTATTTTCTAAGTAGATTTTTTTTTTTTTTTTATCTGTTGAGCTTTGAATTTGCATGTTTTAGATACTTGTCCTTTGGTATGTATGTGGATTGCAAATATTTTCTCCAAGTCTCTAGCTTGTATTTTCACCATTTTCACATAGACTACCACAGAGCAAAGTATTTTTTTTTAATTTGATGATATCTAATTTATAAATTTTTCCTTTTATGGATTATGCATTTGTTTAAGAACTCTGTACCTAAAGGTATTTTTTTTTCTGTTTTCTCCAAAAGTTCTTTCCCCAGCCTTATTGAGAGATAACTGACATACAACATTTTATAAATTAAAGGTGTGTAATGCGATGATTTGATATATATATATTACAAAAAGATTATCACAAAGAATTGACATATCCATCATCTCACGTGGTTATCTTTGTGTGTGTGTTGGTGGGGGGGTGCTTTTAAGATTTATTCTCTTATCAGCTTCCAAGTGTATGATCCAGTGTTGTTAATGATAGTCACCATGTTGTATATTTGATACTCAGAACTTATTCATATTATAACTGAAGCATCTTATAACTTCTACCTTGTGGCAACTTTGACCCATTTTTTAATTTACCCTCCTTGGGCAACCACCAATCTATCCCTGTGAGTTGTTTTTTCTTTTTTTTTTTAGATTCCACATCCACATGTTAGTGAGATCATATAGTATTTGTCTTCCCCCTAACTTATTTCAGTTCATTTAGCATAGTGCCCTCAAGTTTCATCCAGGTTGTCACAAATGACAGGGCTTCCTTTTTATGCTGAATACTCTTCCCTTGTTTGTATGTGAAGGTGTATATATGTGTTTTCTTTATTCATCTCCCAGTGGACAGGTAGGCTATTTCCATGTCTTCTGCTAAGTCGTTTCAGTCATGTCCGACTCTATGCGACCCCATAGATGGAAGCCCACCAGGCTCCCCTGACCCTGGGATTCTCCAGGCAAAAGTACTGGAGTGGGTTGCCATTTCCTTCTCCAATAAATGAAAGTGAAAAGTGAAAGGGAAGTCGCTCAGTCGTGTCCAACTCTTAGCGACCCCATGGACTGCAGCCTACCAGGCTCCGCCATCCATGGGATTTTCCAGGCAAGAGTACTGGAGTGGGGTGCCATTGCCTTCTCCAATTTCCATGTCTTAGGTATTGGATAAACATACCTCAGTGAACATGGAGATGCAGATATGTCTTCAACACAGTGATTGGGTGATTCTATTTTTCTGTCCTAAAGTTCCTAATTCTATCCTCTCTTATTGCCACTTTACTGTTGAGCCCATCCAGATAGATTTTTATTTCTGTTACATTTTAAGTTCTGTGTTTTTATTTGATTCTTTTGCATAACTTGTTGCTGATATTTTTTGTATTTTCATTTATATCAAGTGAATTTATAATTTATTCTGTAAGCATTTTTATGACTTGCTTTAAAAGTCTCATCAGATAATTTGAACAGTGGATTCATCTCAATTTTGACATCAATTGATTACTTTTTCTCATTCAAGTTGTGATGTTCTTGGCTCTTATGAGGAATGATTTCCAATTGTATTGGGACACTTTGTGTATTATCTTAGCAGTCTCTGGCTTCCTTTCAATCTTTCATTTTAGCTAGAAGTGCCCTGTTTTAGTTCTTGCACATGTGTTGTGACCTACTTTTTTTTGCCATGCTTTGCAACTTGTGGGATCTTAGTTCCCCAGTCAGTGTTTGAACCCAGGCCCATGGCAGTCAAATTTCAGAGTCCTATTTACTTGACTGCCAGGGAAGTCCCGTGTTGTGACCTACTTTTGTCCACTGCAGTTCCAGTGACAGTTTTCAGACTGTTTACAGTATTACTATGGTCTTCTTTGTCTCGTGCCGTTGGAGTTCTCACTAGTTCTTGCCGCTGCTGTCTGAGGAAGTAAAAGGGCTTTCCCCTAGCTGGGCTGCCAAGCATCTCTCATTGGAGAGGGAGGTGTGGTGGGATCCTCTTACCATGACCTCTCCCACTTCCTTAATATCTCAGGGGTAGTGAGGAGATCCTCAGGTCACTGGGGACAAGGACCTTTCCTAGACTGTGTCATTCACTGTGACTGGGTTTATTTTTCCTCTTCTGCCTGTTTGTTCCTAGTAAGACTTTGATTCAATATTTTGTAACCTTTTATCTATATACTTCATCATGTATCAAATATCCTTAATTTGTTACATTAGATAATTATTTGTTTAATCAAATGCACAATGTTCTCGGGTTTTCACACTCCTATGTTTGTGTGTGTGAGTTTTAGGTTGAGAAAACCAAGAAAAAGTCAAAACAACAATAGCAAATAGATGTTTTCATAAACAAAGTTTTTTCATGTGGGGGCCTAGTGGCTCAGATTAAGAATGCCTTTCTTTTAAATATGCATCCATTAATGTTAAACACTGCAACATATTTTCAAAGTTGACCTATTGTCATCATGTCAGGGTCTTGAACGAAATAGACTAGACTCAATTTAAAATAGTATTTAAATAAGAGATCTAGCTTTATAACTTTATTTGCATAATTTTATGGTTTACAAGCATTTTGCTGCACATAACCAAATGTAATGATATAAAAATATGTTAAAAACAAGGAAGATGTCAATAGATTTATATTTACAGGTTAAAAAAAACTCAGAGGTTAGATGACTTATCCAATATTTCTAAGCTAGTAAATGCAATGGTTGGGATATATATTTAGGTCTCATTTTACATATGTGGGAAGTGATGGGATCCCATTTCCTAAAAATTGTTTAAGGTGAAAATAGATGATACATGCTCATTTTGAACAGAAACAGAAGAACGTGACAATGAATCCCTTAGATCCTTTCCAATTTATCTTAGTTTATGTATTTAACTTTTTTAACAATTAACTCGGAGAAGGCAATGGCACCCCACTCCAGTACTCTTGTCTGGAAAATCCCATGGAAGGAGGAGCCTGGTGGGCTGCAGTCCATGGGGTCGCTAAGAGCCGGACACGACTGAGTGACTTCACTTTCACTTTTCACTTTCATGCATTGGAGAAGGAAATGGCAACCCACTCCAGTGTTCTTGCCTGGAGGATCCCAGGGACGGGGGAGCCTAGTGGGCTGCCGTCTCTGGGGTCGCACAGAGTCGGACACGACTGAAGCGACTTAGCAGCAGCAGCAGCAGCAGCAGCAACAATTAACTAAAAAGCTGAGTGCTTGCTTGACTTTTTTTTTTTTAATCTAAATTAAAAAAAAAAAAAGCAGGGGCTGTATTAGGAGAGAACATTAAAAGTAATGGCAATTATTTTTATTTTCTGAAAAATAAAAAAGTTTCCTTAATAGGCAAATGACTTTTTGAGGGTCAGCATAACTGCATCCAGGATTTAAATGCTATTTCTGAGTTGGCAGCTAACTCTGCTGTGTGCCAAGCATAAGATACGTGGTTCAGTGAGTAAAATGTGCATCATGTCACTTTGAAGAGAAAGTCATGTCTCATAGGATGCATTGTCAACAAGCCTGATGAGATATAGTGCTGGTGGTCTGATTCTCTCTTTAGATGTGGTTTGGCTTTTGAGTCTTTTTGTTTAATTTTTTATAATCTGAAGAAATGATAGCTTCTGGCTACTCTGTACTGTTTGAATAGTTAAACAAGCCTGACTGTTGGTTTTCCAATACTGAAAGGATCTACAAAATAAGTGAAATGACCTTGGGCATTATTTCTAATACCCATTATAATCATTGCTAGATTTAAACTTGAGGGTTACAGACTTGCACATTTTAATGTGGGAATTTCTGACAGGCAATATTGGAATTTGTTAGACTCTCCTTTGCTTAATTTTGGACCTAGGGAATGAGTGTTACTCACTGATTTAAAGAGTAATTCTCTTTAATAGAGTAAAACCTCATGGCAAAATTCCACAGGGATATACCGGTATCTAGTCCATAAGAGTCATGTTGTGGGTTGTAAAATGGTTTTCTGAAAATTTGGTGGCACATTGTATATTTCTCCTATTGAAGAAATAAAGGACTTCTCTGACCATTTTACCTATTTTTCTGTCAATGCCAGTGTTGTAGTCATGTTTTTCTATACTTCAGAAAGTGATTAAGCTAGTACCACGATGCTGAAGCTGAAACTCCAGTATTTTGGCCACCTCATGTGAAGAGTTGACTCATTGGAAAAGACTCTGATGCTGGGAGGGATTGGGGGCAGGAGAAGGGGACGACAGAGGATGAGATGGCTGGATGGCATCACCGACTCGATGGATGTGAGTTTGAGTGAACTCCAGGAGTTGGTGATGGACAGGGAGGCCTGGCATGCTGCGATTCATGGAGTCGCAAAGAGTCAGACACGACTGAGCAACTGAACTGAACTAAACTGAACTTAATCTTAAATAGCAGTTGTTTTATTTTGTTTCTTTTAAGGATGGATACATTGTAAAGATTTTAAACCTTGGGAAGTTTCTTAGACCAAATTTGCTTTTCTGAAAATTAATCAGTGTTGTGAATAAAAAAAATGTATTGGGTGTTTTGTTTACTTTCAATTTCAAGATGCATTCCTATTTTTTTCTTTCTTAATGTTTAAATTGTACAGAGGAAGCCCTGTTAGGGTAATGACTTGATGAAGACAGGTGCTCTTGCACTCATCTTATTAGTTGTGATTGCTGATGTAGATTGTTGTGGAGCTGAGAGGTTTGTAACACAGCAGGTTATTCATTAGCAATTCCAGGATAAAAAATAGAAAATAATTTGAATCTTATGATTGTTTTAATTTCTGAATCCATAGTGTGTGTAATATTTTGAATTCCTAGATACTCTATGCATTTCTGTTCCTAAATTAGAAGTATTCTCAAATAACCCATTCTACATATTATTATCATACAACTCCCAAGAATACTATTGTCTATGTAATATGTTATAAATATAATATAATGAACAATACAAAGTTACATCCTTTCAGCCAGATGGGCACTATAAATATATATATAAGCTTTTACATTTCTGATAGTTTCTTAGGATACCCTCTGCAATGTCACCTTCTACAGACTTTTAAAAGGACAAATATTGATATGTGTAATCATATTTGTAAAGACTCAACATATTGTTTGATTCAGAAAATGTTAATCTCTCAAATATGGTAATTTAGTATCTTTCAAAATAAGTTTAACACTGTTGATTCCATGTCTGAAAATGTTTATGTACCTGAGAATTATTTTATATTTGATTTGGGGAAAAAAATCATCAAAATGACAAATTTATTAGGTGAAAGCCACAACTATCTGGGTTGCCTTTTGAATAAGCCACTGACTCAATTCTGATCAAAGCAATAATGTCTGTCCATTGTTTTCATTAGGGGTTCTAAGCGTGTTCTTTCCAGTGGTGATAAGCTTGTTTCTCTAAATTTAAACTGTATACTTGAAACACTACTAGGAAGTTAAGAAAACTATAAAAGCTGATGGCTAAAAGATCACAGAGATTAACAGAGAAAGTTCTCATTTTTTAAATGATTTTTTTCTTAATTTTCTATTTTCTCTCCTGTTATTTTCATAATTCCTTTCTTTACAACGTATTTTGAGTCTCTGAATATCTATTTCCTTGACTTTAAAATGGAGATATTAATAATAGAACCTACCTCATAGGGTGGATGAGAGGATGAAATGATGTATGTAAAAGTGCTCAGCATACTAAGTACTAATCCTGGCATACTGGAAGGGCTTAACAAAATTGCTTCCTTGGCATTATTATACATTTTGCAAGACTCTGCTCCCAATTCTAGAACCTGTTCAAAATTCTAAAACTCAGCTACTATGAGTCACTCTTGGTAGAGCTTATACATTGTAAACTGGATTTTCTAAGTTGAATATTCCTTGAATCTGAGCATTGTAGTTGTATTTGCAACCTTATCTGCTAGGATAAGATGCTCTTAGATCTGAAGCTAATAGCTGCTGTACCTTCTTTGTGAGTAATGTATCTTTAAATTCTACCATACTTGATGTGGTGCAGTTTAGTACTCCAGTAGAAACCCTATGGAAACAGTCCTTCCAAGATGAGCAGGGTTTGGGCAGCCAAGTTGTAAATTCTATCTATCCCCCTCATACCTCTTGGAAATATGAAGCATAGCCTGATGAGCATTTTCTTGTTAAAGAGATTTTTGAATTGAATGGAAGTCTGGGCTAGATGACCTCTAAGAGATCTTCCTACCAGTCTGCAGCAGGTTCAAGGAACCAGGGATTTACAAGGCTGTGTTTAGGAGTCCACCAATAGAATGTTTCATAGTGATTTCTGCTTGACTGACCACCATTTCCAAAATTACCACTCAGTTAAGATTTCCCAAATGAGGCAAAGCTGTTTGTGTATGCTTCAAATCATCCATGTCTAACTTTGCATAACTGACATTCTGGCTTTGCGAAGAGTTTATGAAAATTCAAAGATTTATTTTTGGCAGTCCTATAAGCATGAAGAGTTGCTAAATGTGTTCTTCATTTAAAAGATAGTGATGCTTCATTTATTTTCTAGCAATAGGTGCATTCTTTCCATCTTTAATTTATATATGGCTTTATCTTATAGCCTCTAGAGCTGCAGAAAAAGTAGTCAACATTCCCGAAAGGGAGGACTACACTTCAAAGGAAACAAACAAACAAACATAGATTTGAATCTATAATTCAAAACATAATATTTGAATAAACAGATTAATACATTTAATCTACTCCCATATGCCTTGTGACCATACAGGTTTGAATCATTGAGAACAGTGAAATAGTTGACATTTTTAATCACTCACCATAATGCCTGGTACTTTAAAGTATTGAAACCACGGGAATAAAGATTTAAGGTACATGCCAATCTGTAAGTGCTTTAGCTTTTGTAAATTCTGCATGGTACAAACTGGTCTGTGTTCCTTAAAAAGTGTCCATCTTTCACATTGAAATGCTTTTAAAAGTTTGGAAACATTCCATGAATTGTAATAATTTTGTGCATTTTCACAATACCAGAGCTTAATTTGACATTTTAATCATTTTAATTAAAAAATCTATTTCAACCTAAAGTGATACATCTGACATATTATAATAATTCATCTATGGTAGTTATGGAATTATGCCTAGAATAACCTGTTCCCTTTATAATTTTTCTCATACATGGATAAATATTAAGTAAATTATTCAGTTTTTCTTCCAAGCACTGTTTTCATTGAGAAATCCCTACAGACTAGTAAATGGTGAATTTGACATCACTATTTTGGTACAATTCTGTAATGACTTCTGTTACAGCTAATTGTAAGAAATTAAAATTTGTAAAGGGAAAATTTTAATTTTAAGAAACGTTTATAAGATGTATAAAAAGGCAAACCAGAGCCACCTATATCATTTTATTATAAAATCCTAGTTCCTTTAATTCTATGATATCTTAAAAAGTCATACATAAAATAATATTATTTACCATCAGTTGTACAGTATAACAATTTTTTTAATGTTAGAGTTTATTATTTATTTGTTTTATATAATAACTCTTAGTTTTGTAATCAAGGCCACTGTTTTATTTTCAAATCTGTGTTAATCTTTAGGCATGTGGCCTTCCTTGGTGGCTCAGATGGTAAAGAATCTTCCCGCAATGCAGGAGATCTGGGTTCCATCCTTGGGTCAGGAAGATCCCCTGGAGAAGGGAAGGGCAACCCACTCCAGTATTCTTGCCTGGAGAATGCCATGGACAGAGAAGCCTGGCGGGCTACTGTCCATGGGGTCACAAAGAGTCTGACATGACTGAGCAACTGACATTTTCATTTCTGAGTAAAGCTGTATTTTATGAAATGAAATCAATTAATTACATAATAATATTCTACTCCTTTTTTAAAAAGCTGTTTAAACTTGGTTTGTTCTCTTGTTTTGTACAATCAGCTAAGCAAAAGGAAACAGGTTTTCTTTTTTCCCAAAGGCGTCTTTCTGAACCACAGTTTTTAAACACAGAAATATTTAATAGTAATTTCTCAGTAACAGACCAAAGTATTTAGAACGCGATAGAAAGAAAAGGGAAGTGGTTCTTATCTGAATTCAAAGTTTTAATAGGAAAAAGACTACATTTAATCCATATCCTTGAATCTCCCTCAATAGTAATCCTACTGTCAATTTAGTTTTCATTCAGCTCATCCTCTTAAATATTTAAGCCTTTGTCACTCAAACATTCAAAGGAAGATGTATGCCAAGAGTTCTTTTTCTTAGTTTTTTCTTTTTTAATATTCTTAATTACAACAAAACTTTAAGGTAGGAGAGGGACTGATTTTGGAGATTAATTTGAATAATAAGAAAATTGGGTAACGTCATAATTATCATTTTTTCTCAGATATTTTATATTTATAATATTAAGTCTGTTTATATTTTACATAATATATCTGAAAACTAAATAAATTCTATTCTTGTTTAGGGATTTAAGTAGGAGGCAGAGTATCTAAGGTTGAGGAAAAAAACCCGAGCTTCTAACAACCTGTTCCATCATTACCAGATAATTTTGACTATTTGTGTGTCTCTGGCATAGTATAAAGATTTAGCTGAACAGATCCCCAGTATTCCAGTTTTTAGGTCTCAGGAGCACTGTGTACATACTGTGTACACCCTAGAGAAATGTGAAAGTTTTTCTCTTCTTAATTTCATTATATGACTTTCTGTATTTATGCACTGGTTTCCTTGTAAGTTTCATTTGAGCTACTAGAGTGTGAATCCTAAAAATGCCTACTATACAGTCTTAATTTCAAATTCTAGATCTTCGCATCAGTTTCTATAGCCTAAACACGAGAGAAGAAAACAGAATTGATTGAATGCCTGTCGTTGTGTGCCAGGAGCTATGCTAGAGCATGCATCTTTCATCTTAACCCTTCAAAAACAGACTTGTGAAATGAGTGGAGAAAACAGATTCTGAGTGTTAAGTACCTGGTCCCAGTTCACAAAGCATCTAGACGATAGAGTTGGGATGAAAGCTCAGTGTTATTGAGTCTAAAGTTCATTCTATTTCCCCAAACACCAACGGGAAAAGAATGAAAGCTTCAATTAATGTCATAATCAAAAACATGTGGTATTCTTCATGAAATGGGTCAGTACACTGTAGCAGTTAGAAGCACAGATTATTAATTCATGCTGTCCAGCTTTGATTCCTGTATGCCATCTTTAAACCCTGTGGCCTTGAGCAAGTTCCTCAACCTTTCTAAATTCCCCTTTCCTACATGTAAAACGTGGATGATAATAGCAGCTACCACACATAGTGCTATGAGGCTGAAACAAGCCTTCAGTTCAGTTCAGTTCAGTCACTTAGTCGTGTCTGACTCTTTGCGAACCCCACGGACTGCAGCACACCAGGCCTCCCTGACCATCACCAACTCCCGGAGTTTACTCAAACTCATGTCCGTTGAGTCGGTGATGCCATCCATTCATCTCATCCTCTGTCGTCCCCTTCTCCTCCCGGCTTCAATCTTTCCCAGCATCAGGGGATTTTCCAGTGAGTCAGTTCTTCGCATTAGGTGGCCAAATTATTGGAGTTTCAACTTCAGCATCAGTCCTTCCAATGAATATTCAGGACTGATTGCCTTTAGAATTGACTGGTTCGATCTCCTTGCAGTCCAAGGGACTCTCAAGAGTCTTCTCCAACACTACAGTTTAAAAGCATCAATTCTTCAATCAAGCCTTAGCACATAATAAGAGACAGCTATTATTATCAGTTGTTATTAATTTTAACTAGACTGGTCTTTGGAGGCCATTTTATTTAACCTCTTCTTTTTCTAATTAAGAAGCTGGGGTCCTGAGAAGTGAAATGACTTGCCCAAGGTTACAAAGACAGAAACATCATCTAGTTATCCTAACTTTCAATCTGGTGTTATACTTGTAAGCAAAAGCAACATTCAGAAGATAATGAATGCTGATACTGTATTTAGAATTCATTTGCATTATTTTATGAATCCCTCAGCTATTTCTGAAATGTGCCTATTTCTATTAACGATAGTATTATCTAGTTGTAAATTTTTATGAATATTGATAAATGGAATAGATCAACACATTATGAATATACTGCTATATTTTAAAAGTCCATTAAATTTAAGGATAACTTTTTTTATGTACAAACAAAATATTACATGGGAATGGTGAATGAAAAATAATGGTAAAAATTAAGAACTATTTTACTTAAATGTGAGGGGTTTTTTTACGCTAAAGAATTTAAGACTTAAATATTTGTCAAAATTAATGAAGTAGAGCAGAGCTGTTACTCTCTCCTGTTGTATTAAATGGATTGACTTCCTCTGTGTTGCACATTTTGTCCAAAAGAGAAAAGATCACAATGATTAATGCACAAATATTTATGTTGTTAAAGTTTCAAAAGTGATAAAACTGTTTTCACATCAGATTAGAAGTATTTTTTTTCTTCTGGAAAAAAGTAATGAACTACAGAAATATAAAAATCAAAAGTGGCTGTAAACGGTGAATGTTGCACTTTCCCTTTAAACTTATTTTTCACTGATAGAAGAAAAAAAAGCAGAAAACTGATCTTTTTGGCTTGTAAAAGCTTAGTTGAAAATAGTTTCTAGACTTTCTTTCAAATTAATACTCAGCACACAAATTACTGAGTGCTTACTTACTGTGTTTAAGGCAATATGCTAGTTGCTGGAGACACTAAAACTTATAAGACATAGCTTTGACCATCGAGGACATTACAAAGACTAATTATATTTTTTGGTCTACCTTGTTGCTTAGTTACAACTTGGAGTTTCTAATATAGCATCAAACGTTTTGGCTAGTAAATACAATAGAGTTGAAGCAATATCAGAGCATATATACTAATTAAATGGTCTCCCCTTATTACCATGTTCTAATTACATTAAATAGTATCAGAGGTACAGTTAATTTTCACTTCAAAAATCTTTGTAATTTCTTTTATTTGTATAATTAAACTAAAAGAGCTGTAATACATTCAAACAGAACCTGTGCAAGATTACTTAAATGAGAACATTTTGCTTTGGGGCAAACAAATAAACATTTCCAGAAAATGCAAGTAATCTCTTAATTAGACAACATCCACAGATTGTGAAAATGCTTATTTATTTCATTGATAAGATTGTGTATCATTTGCCTATTTACTTTTATCAAGTATACCATCTTAATATGTTTAAAATAGAGTAAAAAATTGTGCCAACTAGCACACTTACATTTTTATAATAGGGTAAAAGATTGTGCCAACTAGCACACTTTTAAATCAGATTTTATAGGGCACGTTTCCCCTCATTATCTAAAGATAATTTATTGTCACCAGGGAATGATGTATATAGTGAAGCTGATTGGTATTGAAACTCCTAAATAATATGGCACATAAATAAATGTCCACACATACAAAGATATATGTGAAATATTTCCAAATAAAAACTGTACTCATATTTTATCTATGATTTTAAATATCTATGATTTTTCATGTTTCTCAGACTTTTCAGTTGAACCTTACTGAAGGGATTAAATAGAGTGTAACTATAAGGAATCCTTTCAGTAATAGATGTGTTAACATTAATGGGAAAGTGAGGTCTTTCAAGGAAAATTTGGTCATTTGGAGATGCAACAATGGGGTTCAAGTGAAAGCAAAAGTCACTCAGTTGTGTCCGACTCTTTGCAACCCCATGGACTATACAGTTCATGGAATTCTCCGGGCCAGAATACTGGAGTAGGTAGCCTTTCCCTTCTCCAGGGGACAACCCAGGGATTGAACCTAGGTCTCCCGCATTGCAGGTGGATTCTTTACCAGCTGAGCCACAAGAGAGGCCTGTAGAGATACATAGTAGAAGAGACCAGAAAGCAAGATCAGAGCCCTGAATGGTGAGATAATCCATGTGCTGTGTAGGCTTTGTTGAAAAGATAAGAGGAAAAATTAATTACTCAGCGTCAATTAGGCTGTTGAGACAGAGTCCTTAAGATAAGAGACAAGGATGATCTCCACGGTAGCAGAAGTGAAGAACAAAGACAACACAGAAAGAGTCACTGGGTTATGGAAAAACAGGGACTTAAGGCTAGGGTAATTAAGGAAACATTAAGTAGGGGGAAATGAAAACTTTTAGTGTCTATTACATATCAGATAATTTGATTAAAATTATGAATATTACATATTATAGTACATTTGACAGCAAAGTTAGATCAAGCATTGTTTGTTTTAGTGTGCTATTTATTTTTCTATAAGATGTTTATGTGATAGAGGGGAACAATTATTTATTATTTCAAATAGCATATATTTATAGAACAGATTCTTTGTAAAATAAAACACTAAACCATGTTAGGGCATAAATAAAATAATAAAGATTGAGAAGCTTTCAATTTAACATAGGAAAAAAATGAAGATTATTGGGATCAAGAATTGATGGAGTCATGGCCACAGATAAAGAAATGATATTACTTATAGGGAATCTCAGAACCAATGACTTAAGAAGTTTAAGAGTTCCAGAGTCTTTAGACTCACATAAACTCTATTGCAACAACGTATTTGTGTTACTTTCATAGATGTGGATGCACTGAGAAACAACTGTATAGGAAATGTCCTTTGCCCTCAAGGAAGAGCTGGAAAACTCACTCATGCACAATGTTCTCAAGCCAGTGAGTATTTGTGTAACCAACAGCTGTACAAAGGCAGAATGACAAATCATGTCTGCTTAGGAAGACCAGGTGGGATATGAGGAAAGGTTTGACATGGGCTCAGCCTAGGAATGAGAAATATTCCAACAGTGATAAACCGGAAGAGGAGCAAAAGCCAGGTGCATAGGGTTTAGCAGACTATGACTTAAATAGAAAACTAGAAGCACAGATTTTCTTTAGAGGATTAGTGGATGAGGAAGCTGTAGAAAGACAAGATGCAGGCTGCAGAGGGCCTTGAGTACCTAGAAAAGGCTTGATACTTTATAGGGCAGGTAGTACTGAATAGGGGAAAGGAGAATCAAAATGCTGCTTAGGGAGATATCTTTCACCACAGGTCTTAATAGAAAGGAGAAAAGAAAAACAACTCTTGGTAAAATGTTATCATCCTAAAGTGTGTACTCTCAAAGTGTTAGTAGCTCAGTCACGTCCGACTCTTTGCAACCCCATGGACTGTATCCTGCCAGGCTCGCCTGTCCATGGAATTCTCCAGGCAAGAATACTGGAGTGGGTTGCCATTTCCTTCACCAGGGGATCTTCCTGACCCAGCTATGGAACCTGGGTCTCCTGCATTGCAGGCAGATTCTTTAGCATCAGAGCCACCAGGTCAGCCCTGTATTTTCAAAATGAACCTCAAGTTTTGTACACGGAAAATTAAACCTCAGAAGTACATTGATTTTTCTGACGGGTAAAATGTTCATAAGAAATTATGGGTATTCACAGGGACATTTGAGAATAAACTTAACAACATCTGTTAATAAGTGATTTCCTAATGAGATTAAAACTATAAGTAGGAAGTGCTTTGTGGGAAAGGCTATAGGAAATGAAAATAAATTCTAATTCTTACTTGCTAATTAAGACAAAATAGCACCTTCAGAAAAATCAGAGTGGTTCATATTACTGTTCTCTCAAGGAAGATGGACTGTTTTGTTCATCTCATCCTATTGAAAAATTGTCTATTCTTACTTTGAATTTTACTAACTAAATATAAGAATAACTTTAAAAAGAGTAAAATGTAGAAATGTTTTAACATGAGCACTCTAATAATGAAAATTATTGCCAAATTATTTTTTAACCTTATATTTTTTAACACGTCTTCACATTTGGTAATTTCCTGTGCAACAGTGGGACTAATGTGTATACTCAGTTGCTTCAATCATGTCCAACTCTTTCTGACTCTATAGACTGTAGCCTGCCAGTCTCCTCTGTCCATGGGATATTGCAGCAAGAATACTGCAGTGGGTTGCCATTTCCTCCTTCAGGGGATCTTAGCAACTCAGGGATCAAACCTGTGTCTCTTAAATCTCCTCCATTGGCAGGAAGGTTCCTTACTACTAGCACCACCTGGGTGGCCAGTGGGAATAATGGGTAAGAGTAATTTTCTAGGGATCAGGAAGCTTCTATAGCCTCTTATCCTTCTCCATCAGAGGGGAGACAGAATGAAAACCACAATCACAGAAAACTAACCAATCTGATCACATGGACCACAGCCTTGTCTAACTCAATGGAACTATGAGCCATGCCATGTAGGCCCAAGACAGATGGGTCATGGTGGAGAGTTCTGACAAAACGTGGTCCACTGGAGAAAGAAATGGCAAACCACGTCAGTATTCCTGCCTTGAGAACCCCATGAACAGTATGAAAAGGCAAAAAGATCGGACACAGAAAGATGAACTCCTCAGGTCGGTAGGTGCCCCATATGCTACTGGAAATCAATGGAGAAATAACTCCAGAAAGAATGAAGAGACTGAGCCAAAGCAAAACCAATGCCCAGTTGTGGATGTGACTGGTGATAGAAGTAAAGTCCAATGCTGTAAAGAGCAATATTGCATAGGAAACTGGAATGTTAGGTCCATGAATCAAGGCAAATTGGAAGTGGTCAAACAGGAGATGGCAAGAGTGAACACTGACATTTTAGGAATCAGCGAACTAAAATAGACTGGAATGGGTGAATTTAACTCAGATGACCATTATATCTACTACCATGGGCAAGAATCCTTCAGAAGAAACGGAATAGCCATCACAGTCAACAGAAGAGTCTGAAATGCAGATTGTATGTAGATGCAATCTCAAAAATGGCATAATGATCCCTGTTCGTTTCCAAGGCAATTCATTCAATATCACAGTAATCCAAGTCTGTGCCCTGACCAGTAATGCTGAAGAAGCTGAAGTTCAACAGTTTTAAGAAGACGTACAAGACCTTCTAGAACTAACACCCAGGAAAGATGTCCTTTTCATTATAGGGGACTGGAATGCAAAAGTAGGAAGTCAAGAGATACCTGGAGTAACAGGCAAATTTGGCCTTGGAGTACAAAATGAAGCAGGGCAAAGGCTAACAAAGCTTTGCCAAGAGAACACACTGGTCATAGCAAACACTCTCTTCCAACAACACAAGAGAAGACTCTACATGTGGACATCACCAGATGATCAATAGTGAAATCAGATTGATTATATTCTTTGCAGCCAAAGATGGAGAAACTGTATACCGTCAGCAAAAACAAGTCTGGGAGCTGACTGTGGCTCAGATCATGAGCTCATTATTGCCAAATTCAGACTTAAATTGAAGAAAGTAGGGAAAACCACTAGACCATTCAGGTATGACCTAAATCAAATCCCTTACAATTATACAGTGGAAGTGACAAATAGATTCAAGGGATTAGATCTGACAGATAGAGTTCCTGAAGAACTACGGACAGGGATTCATGACATCATACAGGAGACAGGGATCAAGACCATCCCCAAGAAGAAGAAGTGCAAAAAGGCAAAATGGTTGTCCAAGGAGGCCTTACAAATAGCTGAGAAAAGAAAAGATGTGAAACACATGGGGGAAAAGGAAGGATATAAGCATCTGAATGCAGAGTTCCAAAAAATAGCAAGGAAAGATAAGAAAGCCTTCCTCAGTGATCAATACATAGAAATAGAGGGAAAAAACAGAATGGGATGACTAGCAATCTCTTCAAGAAAATTAGAGATACCAAGGGAATATTTCATGCAAAGATGGGCACAATAAAGAACAGAAATGGTATGGACCTAACAGAAGCAGAAGATGTTAAGAACAGATGGCAAGATTACACAGAAGAACTATATGAAAAAGATCTTCATGTCCCAGATAAACATGATGGTGTGATCACTCACCTAGGGCCAGACATGGAATGTGAAGTCAGGTGGGCCTTAGGAAGCATCACTACGAACAAAGCTAGTGGACGTGATGGAGTTCCAGTTGAGCTATTTCAAATCCTAAAAGATAATGCTGTGAAAGTATTGCACTCAATATGCCAGCAAATTTGGAAAACTCAGCAGTGGCCACAGGACTGGAAAAGGTCATTTTTCATCCCAGTTCCAAAGAAGGCAATGCTAAAGAATGCTCAAACTACTGCACAGTTGCACTCATCTCACACACTTGCAAAGCAATGCTCAAAATTCTCCAAGCCAGGCTATAATAGTACATGAACCATGAACTTTCATATGTTCATGCTGGATTTACAAAAGGTAGAGGAACCAGAGATTAAATTGCCAACATCCGTTGGATCCTTGAAAAAGCAAGAGAGTTCCAGAAAAACATCTACTTCTGCTTTACTGATTACGCCAAAGCCTTTGGCTGTCAGGATTGCAACAGACTATGGAAAATTCTTCAATAGATGGTAATACCAGACCTCTTGACCTGCCTCTTGAGAAACCTATATGCGGGTCAGGAAGCAACAGTTAGAACTGGACATGGAACAACACACTGGTTCCAAATCGGGAAAGCAGTTCATCAAGACTGTACATTGTCACCCTACTTATTTAACTTATATTCAGAGTACATCATACAAAATGTCAGGCTGGATAAAGCACAAGCTGGAATCTCCCAGAGAAATATCAATAACCTCAGATATGCAGATGACACCACCCTTTTAACAGAAAGCAAAGAAGAACTAAAGAGCCTCTTGATGAAAGAGGAGAGTGAAAAAGCTGGCCTAAAACTCAACATTTAGAAAACAAAGATCATGGCATCTGGTCCCATCACTTCATGGCAAATAGATGGGGAAACGATGGAAGCAGTGAGAGACTGTTTTGGGGGCTTCAAAATTACTGCAGATGGTGACTGCAGCCAGAAATTAAAAGACACTTGCTCCTTGAAAGAAAGCTATGGCCAACCGAGACAGCATATTTAAAAGCAGAGACATTACTTTGCCAACAAAGGTCCGTCTAGTCAAAGCTATGGTTTTTCCACTAGTCATGTTCTTGCCTGGAGAATCCCAGCGACGGGGGAGCCTTGTGGGCTGCCGTCTATGGGGTCGCACAGAGTTGGACATGACTGAAGCGACTTAGCAGCAGCAGCAGCAGCATGTATGGATGTGAGAGATGGACTATATAGAAGGCTGCACACTGAAGAAATGATGCTTTGAACTGTGGTGTTGCAGAAGAGTCTTGAGAGTCCCTTGGACTGCAAGGAGATCCAACCAGTCTATCCAAAAGGAAATAAGTCCTGAATATTCATTGGAAGGATGATGCTGAATCTGAAACTTCAATACTTTGGCCACCTGATGTGAAGAACTGACTCACTGGAAAAGACCCTGATGCTGGGAAAGCTTGAAAGCAGGAGGAGAAGGGGATGACAGAGGATGAGTTGGTTAGATGGCATCACCAACTCCATGGACATGAGTTTGAGTGAACTCTGGGAGTTGGTGATGGACAGTTAAGCCTGGTGTGCTGCAGTCCATGGGGTCGCAAAGAGTCAGACATCACTGAGCGACTGAACTGAACTGAACTGAATTTTCTTGGCTGGGAAATAAGTGATCCAAATGGAGTGTAAATCTTGATCTCTGGCATATTTAAGATGCTCATATGACCTCATATAAAAGCTGTTATTAGCATGTATAATCTTTGGAACCAAGCAGGGATTCAACCTCAATTTTTTTTAAAGTATAATTCTTATTTTCATAATTTTAGATTTTTTTAGAATATACACAGGAATGGAAAGATGTAGTATGAAAATTTATTGATTCTTAAAATATGCCAGCAAATTTGGAAAACTTAGCAGTGGCCACAGGACTGGAAAAGGTTAGTTTTCATTCCAATCCCAAATAAAGACAATGCCAAAGAATGCTCAAACTACCGCACAATTGCA
Organism: Bubalus kerabau; assembly: GCF_029407905.1. NCBI lineage: Eukaryota > Metazoa > Chordata > Mammalia > Artiodactyla > Bovidae > Bubalus > Bubalus kerabau. The sequence goes on from NC_073631.1 coordinate 44,888,315, forward strand.
TTCATCTCACATGCTAGTAAAGTAATGCTTAAAATTCTCCAAGCCAGGCTTCAGCAATACGTGAACCGTGAACTTCCTGATGTTTAAGCTGGTTTTAGACAAGGCAGAGGAACCAGAGATCAAATTGCCAACATCCGCTGGATCATGGAAAAAGCAAGAGAGTTCCAGAAAAACATCTATTTCTGCTTTATTGACTATGCCAAAGCCTTTGACTGTGTGGATCACAATAAACTGTGGAAAATTCTGAAAGAGATGGGAATACCAGACCACCTGACCTGCCTCTTGAGAAATGTCTATGCAGGTCAGGAAGCAACAGTTAGAACTGGACATAGAACCACAGACTGGTTCCAAATAGGAAAAGGAGTACGTCAAGGCTGTATATTGTCACCCTGCTTATTTAACTTCTATGCAGAGTACATCATGAGAAACGCTGGACTGGAAGAAGCACAAGCTGGAATCAAGATTGCCAGGAGAAATATCAATAACCTCAGATATGCAGATGACACCACCCTTATGGCAGAAAGTGAAGAGGAACTAAAAAGCCTCTTGATGAAAGTGAAAGTGGAGAGTGAAAAAGTTGGCTTAAAGCTCAACATTCAGAAAACGAAGATCATGGCATCCGGTCCCATCTCTTCATGGGAAATAGATGGGGAAACCATGGAAACAGTGTCAGACTTTATTTGTTTGGGCTCCAAAATCACTGCAGATGGTGACTGCAGCCATGAAATTAAAAGACACTTACTCCTTGGAAGGAAAGTTATGACCAACCTAGATAGCATATTCAAAAGCAGAGACATTACTTTGCCAACAAAGGTCCATCTAATCAGGGCTATGATTTTCCAGTGGTCATGTATGGATGTGAGAGTTGGACTGTGAAGAAGGCTGAGTGCTGAAGAATTGATGCTTTTGAACTGTGGTGTTGAAGAAGACTCTTGAGAGTCCCTTGGACTAAAAGGAGATCCAACCAGTCCATTCTGAAGGATATCAGCCCTGGGATTTCTTTGGAAGGAATGATGCTAAAGCTGAAACTCCAGTACTTTGGCCACCTCATGCGAAGAGTTGACTCATTGGAAAAGACTCTGATGCTGGGAGGGATTGGGGGCAGGAGGAGAAGTGGACGACAGAAGATGAGATGGCTGGATGGCATCACTGACTCGATGGACGTGAGTTTGAGTGAACTCCGGGAGTTGGTGATGGACAGGGAGGCCTGGCGTGCTGGGATTCTTGGCGAGCGACTGAACTGAACTGAAACTTAGCAAATCCAGTCAGTAACATTTTTTTATATTTCAAGAGAACATCAAAATTGAGACTCCAATACTGGTCTCTTTTTATTTCTTTTTTTTTTTTTTCTTTTTTTTTCTTTTTATTTCTAGTGTTGATACATGAATGAATTTTCTAGGGCTGCTGTAACACAATATCACAAATGTAGTCACTTAAGAGCAACAGAAATTTATTATCTCACAGTTCTAGAGACTGAAAGTCTAAGATCAATCTGTGGACAGAGTTGGTTCCTTCTGAGGGCTGTGAGTGAGAATCTAAACCATGACTCCTATCTACCTTCTGGTGATTTGGTGGCAATCTTTGGCATTATTGGCTTATGTAGCATCACCTTGATCTCTTGTCTTCATCTTCACATGGCATTTCCCCTGTGTCATTGGTGTCCACATTTCCTCTTTTAATAAGGATACCAGTCGGATTGGGGTACACCCTACTCAGTATAACCTAATCTTTACTAATTACATCTGTAATGATCCTATTTCCAAATAAAATCACTTTCTAAGATAGTGGGATTTAAGTCTTCAACATATGGATACATTTTAATGTAATTCAACCTATATCAATATGTAAATAAAATATGAATATTGGAAGTTTTTGAGAGTCATCTTGTAGATCATCTACTCAGTTTAGATCTTCTGTCTCTTATAGTTAAATGGAGAAATTAAAGATTCAGAGGCAAGTTTTATCAGAAGAGGTGTGTTTTCCAGATGCACCCAAGGTCTCCTTGCTGGCTTCCCTAACATCAACCTTTACTCTAGCCTCAGTTCTCTAGCAAATTCTTTACCTGAGTCATCGGGTGAACTCTAAGGTGAAGTATGAACTTTGGCTGGTTATGATTCTCAGTGTAGATTAATACCTGATAAAAATACATGTTGAAATTCTCATACTTTGCTACCAATATTATTGTAAATGTAAAATTTTTCTTAAAATTATTATTATTACCAGCTGAGCTACCAGGGAAGCCCAAGAATCTCATTAAAGTGATATGAACTTTCTCCAGGAGATGCACATGTGACATTTTGCCTATAACTGAACAGGGCCCCTGTAGCTCATTCAAACAGACCCTCTTGCTTCACACGCCCCAGGTTAAAGACTGTGTTTTTTTTTTTTTTTTAATGTTTAAAATTTATATTGGCGTATAGTTTATTAACAATATTGTGTTACTTTCAGGTGTACAGCAAAGTGATTCAGTTATACATACACATGCACCTATTCTTTTTCAGATTCCTTTCCCCATTTAGGTTGTTATAGAACGTTGAGCAGGGTTCCCTGTGAAATTCTTAATTTTTTTTTTATTTTATTTTATTTTTAAACTTTACAAAATTGTATTAGTTTTGCCAAATATCGAAATGAATCCACCACAGGTATACATGTGTTCCCCATTCTGAACCCTCCTCCCTCCTCCCTCCCCATACCCTCCCTCTGGGTCGTCCCAGTGCACCAGCCCCAAGCATCCAGTATCGTGCATCGAACCTGGACTGGCAACTCGTTTCATACATGATATTTTACATGTTTCAATGCCATTCTCCCAAATCTTCCCACCCTCTCCCTCTCCAACAGAGTCCATAAGACTGTTCTATACATCAGTGTCTCTTTTGCTGTCTCGTACACAGGGTTATTGTTACCATCTTTCTAAATTCCATATATACGCGTTAGTATACTGTATTGGTGTTTTTCTTTCTGGCTTACTTCACTCTGTATAATAGGCTCCAGTTTCATCCACCTCATTAGAACTGATTCAAATGTATTCTTTTTAATGGCTGAGTAATACTCCATTGTGTATATGTACCACTGCTTTCTTATCCATTCATCTGCTGATGGACATCTAGGTTGCTTCCATGTCCTGGCTATTATAAACAGTGCTGCGATGAACATTGGGGTACACGTGTCTCTTTCCCTTCTGGTTTCCTCAGTGTGTATGCCCAGCAGTGGGATTGCTGGATCATAAGACAGTTCTATGTCCAGTTTTTTAAGGAATCTCCACACTGTTCTCCATAGTGGCTGTACTAGTTTGCATTCCCACCAACAGTGGAAGAGGGCTCCCTTTTCTCCACACCCTCTCCAGCATTTATTGCTTGTAGACTTTTGGATCGCAGCCATTCTGACTGGTGTGAAATGGTACCTCATAGTGGTTTTGATTTGCATTTCTCTGATAATGAGTGATGTTGAGCCTCTTTTCATGTGTTTGTTAGCCATCTGTACGTCTTCTTTGGAGAAATGTCTATTTAGTTCTTTGGCCCATTTTTTGATTGGGTCATTTATTTTTCTGGAGTTGAGCTGTAGGAGTTGCTTGTATATTTTTGAGATTAGTTGTTTGTCAGTTGCTTCATTTGCTATTATTCTCTCCCATTCTGAAGGCTGTCTTTTCACCTTGCTAATAGTTTCCTTTGATGTGCAGAAGCTTTTAAGTTTAATTAGGTCCCATTTGTTTATTTTTGCTTTTATTTCCAATATCTGGGAGGTGGGTCATAGAGGATCCTGCTGTGATGTATGTCAGAGAGTGTTTTGCCTATGTTCTCCTCTACGAGTTTTTTAGTTTCTGGTCTTACGTTGAGATCTTTAATCCATTTTGAGTTTATTTTTGTGTATGGTGTTAGAAAGTGTTCTAGTTTCATTCTTTTACAAGTGGTTGACCAGAGTTCCCAGCACCACTTGTTAAAGAGATTGTCTTTAATCCATTGTATATTCTTGCCTCCTTTGTCAAAGATAAGGTGTCCATATGTGCGTGGATTTATCTCTGGGCTTTCTATTTTGTTCCATTGATCTATATTTCTGTCTTTGTGCCAGTACCATACTGTCTTGATAACTGTGGCTTTGTAGTAGAGCCTGAAGTCAGGTAGGTTGATTCCTCCATTTCCATTCTTCTTTCTCAAGAGCACTTTGGCTATTCGAGGTTTTTTGTATTTCCATACAAATTGTGAAATTATTTGTTTTAGTTCAGTGAAGAATACTGTTGGTAGCTTGATAGGGATTGCATTGAATCTATAAATTGCTTTGGGTAGTATACTCATTTCACTATATTGATTCTTCCAATCCATGAACATGGTATATTTCTCCATCTGTTAGTGTCCTCTTTGATTTCTTTCACCAGTGTTTTATAGTTTTCTATATATAGGTCTTTAGTTTCTTTAGGTGGATATATTCCTAAGTATTTAATTCTTTCCGTTGCAATGGTGAATGGAATTGTTTCCTTAATTTCTCTTTCTGTTTTCTCATTATTAGTGTATAGGAATACAAGGGATTTCTGGGTGTTGATTTTATATCCTGCAACTTTACTATAGTCATTGATTAGTTCTAGTAGTTTTCTGGTGGAGTCTTTAGGGTTTTCTATGTAGAGGATCATGTCATCTGCAAACAGTGAGAGTTTTACTTCTTCTTTTCCAATTTGGATTCCTTTTATTTCTTTTTCTGCTCTGATTGCTGTGGCCAACACTTCCAAAACTATGTTGAATAGTAATGGTGAAAGTGGGCACCCTTGTCTTGTTCCTGACTTTAGAGGAAATGTTTTCAATTTTTCACCAGTGAGGATAATGTTTGCTGTGGGTTTGTCATACATAGCTTTTATTATGTTGAGGTATGTTCCTTCTATTCCTGCTTTCTGGAGAGTTTTTATCATAAATGGATGTTGAATTTTGTCAAAGGCTTTCTCTGCATCTATTGAGATAATCATATGGTTTTTATTTTTCAATTTGTTAATGTGGTGTATTACATTGATTGATTTGTGGATATTGAAGAATCCTTGCATCCCTGGGATAAAGTCCACTTGGTCATGGTGCATGATCTTTTTAATGTGTTGTTGGATTCTGATTGCTAGAATTTTGTTAAGGATTTTTGCATTGATGTTCATCAGTGATATTGGCCTGTAGTTTTCTTTTTTGTGGGATCTTTGTCAGGTTTTGGTATTAGGGTGATGGTGGCCTCATAGAATGAGTTTGGAAGTTTACCTTCCTCTGCAATTTTCTGGAAGAGTTTGAGCAGGATAGGTGTTAGCTCCTCTCTAAATTTTTGGTAGAATTCAGCTGTGAAGCTGTCTGGACCTGGGCTTTTGTTTTCTGGAAGATTTCTGATTACAGTTTCAATTTCCGTGCTTGTGATGGGTCTGTTAAGATTTTCTATTTCTTCCTGGTCGAGTTTTGGAAAGTTGTACTTTTCTAAGAATTTGTCCATTTCTCCCATGTTGTCCATTTTATTGGCATATAATTGTTGATAGTAGTAAGACTGTGGTTTAAAAAGTTCTTTGAACTTAGGTCAGAATCTCTACTGTTTATCTTGCTAGTCAGAACCACAGGTATTACTAAGTTTTCTGATAGAAGAAAGGCATCTAAAATAGCATTCACAGTCCATCTAAGCCATCTCTTACTTAATCTGATGTGCAGTAGTGGCAATTTCCAAAGTCTGGTCCCCAGCTTCTTCACATCAGAAACACCTGAGTTTCTCTTAAAAATGGAGATTGCTTTATTTGTTTTTAAACCACACACTGGACCAAAGGTGACAAAGGCAAATTCAGTATCCGGGTTGTGCCCCCTGCTTCTGTAAACTCTATGTATAGCCGTAACACCTAAATTGTCCCAGCTGTATTCTTACTAAAGTGAAACATACTAGTGCTACAGCAATAGTTTGCCAAGTGGAGTAATTAACCATTATGAATCCAAGAGGTTTTTTTTTTTTCTATTTTATAATGACTAACATTGGAGAACACTTAGCCAGACATTGAACCACATAGACATCCCTTTCTTCCCTTGAACACTCGCTAGCAGCTGGTAAGGTCTTCACACCCTGATTCTTTAATTTTTTGCCTGGTGACACTAACATTAAGTATTAGTGGGGACTGTTCATCTCAGGACAGGCTGGAATGTCCTTCCCTTTGGCTATGGTCAGGCCCTAATTCACTGTCACTTTGGAGTTGAGGTGTCTTTTTTTTTCTTTCTTTAGACCCTATATTCTAACCATTAGTACAAATAAACATTTTTATACAGAAAAAAAAAAAAGAAAAAGGCTTGACTGCATGTCAAAACGATGGGTAGACACTATCACAAAGGGAAGTATTCTGATCATTACAGCTCAGCCATCACTTGTCCTAAAAATAGGTAGAAAGATGTTCCTGGGTCACTAGCTTCACTCTCTTGTGTATAGCTCAGCATGGTAGTGATGCTGAAGTGAGCACATTTGGGATGTCTTACCAGTAGGCAGATACCACTTTACAGTTAAGGATTCAATCATCCTTGTGACAGGTAGGCAAGACTGAATCCTGTATCCCGTCCTTAGAGATTAGAACAAGCTTTGTGGATGAGCATCATCCAGCATAGTTTTCTCTGTAGACATTGTGGCTTAATTTGGACAACAGAGAGCACTTTTGCCCAACAGATTTTCACTATCGTGTTTTTACAGCATGTGATTTAATAGGTACCCACTCCAGTGTTCTTGCCTGGAGAATCCCATGGATGGAGAAGCCTGGTAGGCTGCAGTCCATGGGGTCTCACAGAGTCGGACACGACTGAAGCGACTTAGCAGCAGCAGCAGCAGCAAGGCAAACATATGTCAAGGTTTACAAATTAAAGTCATCACTTTAACTGTATCAAGAAAGCAGATAATCTTGTTTCAGATTTGAACCATCTTCATTCAAATCTGGTTATATCTTTCTGTACTGTTGACTTGCACTATAGCTTCTCTTTGCAATTTTCTTTATCTTCATATAAAGTGAAACCCTGAGCATGTATAGGACTGTGTTCAAGCTATTTAATTTGCTACTCAGACCTCTGAAAGGCCAATGCAGCAGAAACTCATATACTCTAATTTGTTATTTCACATCTGTAGAAATCACAATGAATTTCATAGTGGAATGCACAATATAAAATGCCCATAATTTCACACATATATTAAGATATAAATATCACTTGAAAATTCTGTAAATTTGAAGACTTAATGAACTAAATGGATTTGGATTATTTCTCTAATAGAGGTTTTTGTATTGGGGAAAATAAGTAGAGAGTAAGGTTCCTAGTTACCAAAATCCTCAATATATTTCAGTTAACATTTCTTTATTTGTAACCTAATAACCAAAAATATTACCTTATTTTAAGTTAGCACTTTGTTAAATTCTTCATTTGAAATATATTTCTATATTATATAATTCTGGGTTTTGAAATTTGTGAAATAAATTTATTCATCTTTTGCCTGTTAAGGATGTAATAGTATCCTTAAGATAATAGTTAGCTAAGAATCTATTTTCAGTTCAGTTCATTTCAGTCACTCAGTATGTCTGACTCTTTGTAACCCGATGGACTGCAGCATACCAGGCTTCCCTGTCTGTCACCAACTCCCAGAGCTTGCTCAAACTCCTGTGCATCGAGTCAGGGATGCCATCCAAGGATCTCATCCTCTGTCATCTACTTCTCCTCCTGACTTCAATCTTTCCCAGTATCAGGGTCGTTTCAAATGAGTCAGTTCTTTGCATCAGGTGGCCAAAATATTTGAGTTTCAGCTTCAACATCAGTCCTTCCAATGAATATTCAGGACTGATTGCCTTTAGGATTGACTGGTTTGATCTCCTTGAAGTCCAAGGGACTCTTAAGAGTCTTCTCCAACACCACAGTTAAAAAGCATCAATTCTTCAGTGCTCAGCTTTCTTTATGGTCCAACTTTCACATCCATACATGACTACTTGAAAAACCATAGCTTTGACTAGATGGACCTTTGTTGGCAAAGTAATGTCTCTGCTTTTTAATATGCTGTCTAGGTTTGTCATAGCTTTTCTTCCAAGGAGCAAACGTCTTTTAATTTCGTGGCTGCAGTCACCACCTGCAGTGATTTTGGAGCCCACCCAAAATAAAGTCTGTCACTGTTTCCATTGCATCTATTTGCCATGAAAGTGATGGGACCAGATGCCATGATCCTAGTTTCTTGAATGCTGAGTTTTAAGCCAGCTTTTTCATTTTGAACATTTTGTGAGATTAGTGCAATTGTGTGGTAGTTTGAGCATTCTTTGGCATTGCCTTTCTTTTAGATTGGAAAGAAAACTGACCTTTTTCAGTTCTGTGGCCACTGCTGAGTTTTCCAAACTTTCTGGCATATTGAGTGCAGTACTTACACAGCATCATCTTTTAGGATTTTAAATAGCTCAGCTGGAATTCTATCACCTCACTAGCTTTGCTCGTAGTGATGCTTCCTAAGACCTACTTGTCTTCACACTCCAGGATGTGTGGCTCTAGGTGAGTTATCACACCATCATGGTTATCTGGGTCATTAAGGTCTTTTTTGTACAGTTCTTCTGTATATTCTTGCCACCTCTTTTTGATGTCTTCTGTTTCTGTTAGGTCCTTACCATTGCCAGTAATATATTTTAGGTTTTCCTTTATTTTATATATTTTTTACTACTTTTCTGATGTTATGTTGTTTGAGTTTTGTACCAGTTTTTGCAGTTTTATATTATCACATATATTTGCCTATCCGTTTATAATCTCTTCCTTTGCTTCAATGTTTATACTGTATTTTCCAATTTTTTTCTTCGTTACCTTGTTAGTTCTTTAGCTTTTTCCAAAATGTCATTAATATCACAACAGGATTTTTTTTTCTTTTTTATACATAAACCATGTTGCTGATATTCACTTAAGTACGGTTGGAAGAAGTGAAATGCAGATTGAAAACACAGCATAAAAGACTGCTCTGAGAAAAGTAAATTATGCTAAAATGATTGTAGCTATTTCCATTTGGTTAAGAGTATTGGAGTTTCAGCTTCAGCATCAGTCCTTCCAATGAACACCCAGGACTGATCTCCTTTAGGATGTCCTAAAGGAGTCCATCCAGTCCAAGGGACTCTCAAGAGTCTTCTCCAACACCACAGTTCAAAAGCATCAATTCTTCGGCACTCACCTTTCTTCAAAGTCCAACTCTCACATCCATATATGACCACTGGAAAAACCATAGCCTTGACTAGACGGACCTTTGTTGGCAAAGTAATGTCACTGCTTTTTAATATGCTGTCTAGGTTGGTCATAACTTTGCTTCCAAGGAGTAAGTGTCTTTTAATTTCACAGCTGCGATCACCATCTGCAGTGATTTTGGAGCCCCCCAAAATAAAGTGTGACACTGTTTCTACTGTGTCCCCATCTATTTCCCATGAAGTGATGGGACCAGATGCCGTGATCCTAGTTTTCTGAATGTTGAGCTTTAAGCAAACTTTTTCACTCTTCCTCTTTCACTTTCATTAAGAGGCTTTTTAGTTCCTCTTTACTTTCTGGCATAAGGGTGGTATGTCATCTCCTTATCTGAGGTTATTGATATTTCTTCCGGCAGTCTTGATTCCAGCTTGTGCTTCTTCCAGCCCAGTGTTTCTCATGATGTACTCTGCATATAAGTTAAATAAGCAGGGTGACAATATACAGCCTTTTCCTATTTGGAACCAGTCTGTTGTTCCATTTCCAGTTCTAACTGTTGCTTCCTAACCTACATATATATACCATAGCAGTGAACTAAATATTTGAGGAGATACAAAAGAGGTACATAATGGCAGCTATCATGTCAATTAAGGTATCATTTGAACAACAATAAAAATCTCATTTGAAAGCATGATTCTGTGTAAGAAATTGTGAGAGACAATATATGAATAAGTTCTAAATTAAACATAATTAAAATTTACAGTGAGATTTTTCAGATGTTGAGGGCTGACATGACAATTTTTCTATTTTGTGATTCTTAAACATGTCCACTGACATTTATGAATATATAAGTATTGTGCTAGATGGAAATGGATAGTAGATGAATAATTGGATGGCAAATCTATTTCATTGTTTACCCATAATGTATTATCATAAAATTTGGGAATATGTTAAGGTGGTTACTTTAAAATTCTTAGATGATTGTATTGATTTGCTGTTATTTTTTAAAGCAGATTATTTTCTTCTGTGCTGTGCTGTTCTGTAAACTGTGCTTAGTTTCTCAGTCATGTCCCATTCTTTGTGATCCCATGGACTGCAGCCTTCCATGCTCCAATATGCATGGGTATTCTCCAGGCAAGAATATTGGAGTGGGTGCCATGCCCTCATCCAGGGGATCTTCCCAACCCAGGGATCAAACCCAGGTCTCACACGATGCAGGTGGATTCTTTACTGACCGAGCCACCAAGGAATCCCTATTTTCTTCTACTTAAGCTGAAAGTGTTATTGTTATTATAAATTAATTGATGTTTGTATATTTTATCCTTTTTTTTTTGTATTTTTACATCAAGTGAAAGTGTTTTAAAATGACTCTGGTTAGGAAATTCATTAAACATCCAATAAAGTCACCTTATGCCTACATCAATAATTTAAGTGTATTTGAATGTCATATTTTAAGACCTTGTTTATTAACTTGGTGAAATAATATACATTATTTAATAATCTGTGCATATATTACATGATTCCCAAGTGTACTTTCCTTTGTGCAAAAAATTATATTTAAAATGGGAAACATTTTAATGATCCTACATTGTACTTGCACCCTTAGTTTTTCAAAAAAGAAGAAAAGACAACCCCATTTGTAAGAATAAAAGGACTTAATTTCTATAAAGTTAGGAAAAGCAGAATTTGTATTATAGATTCAGTTTTTATGATTTAGAAAAGCTCAATGAATGAGTTCCCTTCTGACACCAGATTTTTAAGACTACCCTTGAAAGTCCCACTGTAACTAAGCTTTCTCAAAATGATTTTTATTATGTGGTGTTTCCAAACATGGGAAGGGGTGGAAATTATAGGGAACTTGGAAATATTGGTATATTCCTAATAGCAATAATGAACTGCTACAAAGTGGAGTGAAATTAAAATTATAAAAGTATTTTAAACTTTTAAAGTTAGATTTTGTGAACAAGAGATACTGAAGCTTGAAAGGCTACAAGGATCCAAAAGTCTGCACATAAAACAAATAAATAAAATAAATATTTTCAGTAGAGTAGTTTTATATATATAGGCTTTATAATAAGAGACATCGACCTGATTAATATGTAACTGTAGAAAAGTATATGGCAACAATGCATCTTATTTTATGACTTTAACTATGATTTAGAAGTCAAACTATATAAGCTTCAAAAGGAAATCTCTTTGGGTCTTTGCAGATGATAGATTAGAATTCAGTTTGTTGGAAAGAAGTAAAATGAACAGAGAAGTGTACCTGTACATCAAGAAGATATATACCTTCATAGAAATCCATGGGCTGGAAAGCCATGTGTAATATAATGTATCATTAACATAAAAGAACAGTGGAGTGGAATATTGCCTGGCCAAGTGAAGGGTGTTGATATCTCTTATCAGGATCTTAGTAACGTGTAATTCAGAATAGGGACAAAACAGTCATCTAATCATGTATGCATTAATATTTTTGATGAATATTTATTAAGCTTTTTATATAACTGTCAGGCAGTGGTAACTATGTTCATGGGGATTTCAGTCTGGCTGAAATTGTCTTTTAGTTCTGCTTCAAGAAAGTACATATCATGCCCTGATTATTGATGATTTCAAATATATATGAGAAATAATAAGTAACAGCTGCTATTTATTGAACACCATTTTAAACACTTTGAAAGATAAAAGAATTTACTTACTTAATCTTCACGGTGACTTTATGAGATAGATGCAACTGTTTCCATTTTATATTTGTGGAAATGGAGGCACAGGAAGCTAAAGTAGCTCGTTCAAGATCAAACAGCTAGTAAGTGAATGAGTAGGTCTTTGGCCCTAGGAAGTAGAGAATATGGAACTCATATTCTCAGTTACTGGGGAACTGGTTACTTGTGGCATTATTCTGATTTATGAGTAGATCCCCTGGAGAAGGGCATGGCAACCCATTCCAGTATTCTTGCCTGGAAAACCCTTTGAACAGAAGATCCTTCTGGGCTACAGTTGATAGGGCTACAAAGAGTTGGACACACCTGAGCAACTTAGCAGGCAGCGTGCACTCATAGGAGTATTAATACTAATTGAAAATACTTAGATTATCTTAATATTTATAATATTCTTCCCCCCAATATACTGGGTATGGTTATATTAATACCCAGTTGTGACTATATTAATATTCTTTGTAGAAAACATATAATGGAGATTTTATAATTTTAGAAGACATATAGCTATGATTCATAGTCAAGGACAGTAAGGTGAATCTAGCTTTAGAAACATAAGTGTTGTCACCAAAGAAACAATTATGGTCCAAGCTGAAAGGAAGAAAACACTTGGAAAAAATGTAACAGCGATCTAAAGAGATTCAGCTTTAAAAGACATATTAGTAAGACTAATAATAATGGATGAAAAGTTTTAGTTAAGAAACGGGAAAAGTGCATAAATTATATGTAGTCATAGTGTTTAAAAGGAATAATGTTCTAAGAGGATATGGAGACACAAGGTGAACACTTTGCCATACCAATGATTTTAGGTGTCTCCGTCCACATAAATTATAATTCAAGAAATTGAAAGAATTGACAGACTTATTTAAGGAATGTTTGCTAGTATATTGAGTAGGATATTGTTGTAAGTATTTAAACTTATTACATTAAATTCTCATGTCTACTTTTGAGGATATGTGTTATTAATATTGCCATTTACAGACAAGGAAATGAAACTTGAGAAGTTAAATATCTGGTCTAAGTTGAGACAGCTTTAAGTGGCAGAACCACAATTCAAATGTACACAAGTTCCAAAGTCAAGCCTTTGATGGCCCTATCTGACTCTAAAATACCAGTCTTGATGTCCAAAACATCAAAAATGGTAATGGCTTTCAGAGCTTGAATTCTATACCCAACAAAATATTAAACCCTTGTCAAGCAATTGCTTGTTAAGATGTTAGGAAACAGTACGAATAAACTCAAATGCTTTAAAATGGATTGGTAAGCTGGTAAATAAGGATGATACTATAAATATACTATTTATGGAGTTTAGGAGGTCGTTTTATGTCATTTATTGAAAAAATGAGTGCTAAAGGAAGATGTGATTAAGCTGTATCTAAAATAAATTGGTTTTTAGATTCGTAGGAATTGAGGAAAGTAGGTAGTATTGAGGCTGGAATGAGAGCAGTAGTGAGTAGGCCTATGCTAGTCAATATTGTTATTTTTTTCAAATCAAAGATATGTATAAGGATATGATCAGCAAGGTTTTCATATTTTTGTGTGTCAAACATTAGGGCAAACTATTTAGGGGAAGCTATTTAATCCCTGTATGCATAGCTAGTGGCTTCCCTGGTGGCTCAGAGGTTAAAGTGTCTGCCTCCAATACGGGAGACCTGGGTTCGATCCCTGGGTTGGGAAGATCCCCTGGAGAAGGAAATGGTAATCCACTCCAGTATTCTTGCCTGGAGAATCCCATGGACGGAGAAGCTTGGTAGGCTACAGTCCACGGGGTCGCAAAGACTCGAACACGACTGAGCGACTTCACCTTCCTTCCTGCATAGCTAGTATTCTAAAGGGACAATGAATTTACCTAAAAAAGAAGAGAATTGAAAATAATGAATGTAAAATCCAAATTTGGGTTTAAAAAGATAACTACTTAAATACAAGAGAAGGGATGTCACACTTATCAAGAGTTGATATATAAATAAAATACCTAGAATTATTAGATTCCAAGCACAATACTAATGTATTGCAATTTGCCTGCATAATAAATCACTTCAGTCAAGTCTGACTCTTTGTGATCCCATGGACTGTAGCCCACCAGGATCCTCTGTCCCTGGGATTTTCCTGACAAGATTACTGAAGTGGGGTGCGATGCCCTCCTCCAGGGGATCTTCCCAACCCAGGGATTGAACCCGCATCTTTAGCATCTCCTACACACTGCAATAGGATTCTTTACCACTGAGCCACTGGGGAAGCCCCAAATATAAGTGATTTATGGTTTTAATCAAAATATGTTGTATGAAAAAAAGGAGCTACTATTTCAGATGTACTCTGTACTTATTAAACAGTACCTAGGACCCCTTGGATCCTGTGATTGTCCTTGACTCTACATTTAAGAGCATCATAAATACCTGGAATCTAGTCTGGAAATCAAGTGTGGCAAAACTATTTGAAAAAGATGGGAGTAGTTTGCCTGAAGAAGCAAAATAGAATATGGTATCTACCTATTAAGTGTCTGAAGGGTTACCAGGGAGAAAGGAGATAGTTTGGTTTATCACATTTTGCTGCACAATTCCAGAGTTCAAAATACTGTGGAGTGAAAGTGATAGAGCACTGGATTGTATTTCAATTCTAGGAAGACAACATTAACAGGAATTGAATCTTTACTTCCTATAGTAGTGAGCTTTCCATCACCTGAAATGGCTGTGTGAGAACATCAGTACAAATCAGTCCTTGTAGCCTGATCATGCAACTAAGTCTTTCTGAGCTTCAGTGGGAATGATGGTGGTACCTTCCTCATGAAGTACTTATGAAGATTAAAGGAGATACTGTGTGCTTAGGGCTTAATGCAATCCCTTATATATATAAAGTGCTAAAAACATACTTCTTTTTATTACTGTATGACCAGTTTCCAAAGAGAGTACTCTAGGGAAGATATCTGTATCATATAGAAATGGAACTAGACAACTGTAAGTTGCCTTCCCTATAATTCCATGACTCAAACGTTGTGAGGCCATTGCACTTCTGTAATTTTCATAAGTATATTTATATCATGATTATTAATACTTTGAGGAAAACATTTCAATCTTTCTGGTCCATTAATTGAGAAGGCAATGGCAACCCATTCCAGTACTCTTGCCTGGAGAATCCCATGGACGGAGGAGCCTGGTGTGCTGCAGTCCATGGGGTCATGAAGAGTTGGATACGACTGAGTGACTTCACTTTCACTTTTCACTTTCATGCATTGGAGAAGGAAATGGCAACCCACTCCAGTGTTCTTGCCTGGAGAATCCCAGGGATGGAGCAGCCTGGTAGGCTGCTGTCTATGGGGTCACACAGAGTCGGACACGACTGAAGCAACTTAGCAGCAGCAGCAGAAGCAGTCCATAAATAAATCCATGGTATACAAACCTATCCTTAGAGTAGGAAATGGCAACCCACTATGGTATTCTTACCTAGGAAATTCCATGGATAGAGGAGCCTGGCAGGCTATAGTCCATGGGGTCATAAAGAGTCAGATATGTAACCAAAACTGCAAAGCAATACAAATCTGTATGTGAAAGTCAATGTATAGGAAGTAGCCTATATAAAATTATGGTTCCCATGTGACTATATATCCCTAAATTTGTACGGTGGCATTTTAATTAAACATGATACATATAAGCACTTCTGTTATTATTCTGACTCAAATTTTAAAATTTCTGAATATTATTGGTGTCTGCAGTTGTCAATTTTCCTGAAACTAATACATGAAATACATAAAAATGCATATAGATATAAAATTGTTTATATAATTGATGAAACACTATATTAAATTTCTTATTTATATTGTATTAGAGAAACATTAACATATATTAGGGCATGTAAATGACTTGAACTGGATTGCCGTGCCATGAAGAGTCACTTCAGTCATACCTGACTCTGTGTGACCCTATGGACTGTAGCCTGCTCCTCTGTCCATGGGATTCTCCAGGCAAGAATATTGGGTTATAAAGCCTTTAAATACAGTAGCTCTCAGTTTTCTCCACCAAAGGCTTGAAAGGGAAGCGATTGTTTACTTCTAATAGTTGAAGCTATCTTTTATTCTGAAATGCTCTCAGATACAGGTACACACACTCATCCTCCAAACCTACTGCCAATTCCTTCCTAGTTCATGTGAGTGATAGACTCAACAGACAACAAAGCAAATACTCTATATAATTGAGAATTAAAGTATAAATTAATATCAGAATTATTTTCACATATTCAGAGTAAACTGACATGAAGGAATGTCTAACTAAGAATGTAAAAAAAGAAATAAATAAGCATAAGGAAATGATTTGAAATAGATTTATGATGCACTTGAATTAAAATGTTTTAGTAATAGCAGTCTTTATTGCGTATTCTGCTGCAGATATTTCTGCTAAATTTATTATATTTTGTATTTGATATGTATCATTCTATATACTATCTAAAATTTGAGGTTCACAATAATCTTAACAATTTTGACTTCATGTATGAGAACCTGAAATACAAAGAAGTCGAGTAACACCCAGAATAATACAGCTGGTGAGTGAGGGTGTCGTCTAAAATCTTGACTCAACACCTATACACTTAGCATATACCTACCACTCTTTACTAAGAGCCACAAAGAGTTTAACATCAACAAAGAAAATAATCCTCATATAAAGTGACTCTCACTTGTAAATATCAGTAAGATGCAGGTGATTTTTGCCAATATGCTACAATGAGACAAGAGGTGTTTGGTAATTTTTCATGACAAGATTAGTTTGTTCCCTTTTTTCTTATTTGGACAATAATCTAGCATTTAAAGGGCTTCCCAGGTGTCACTAGTGGTAAGA